>NC_134539.1:41520000-42770000 GCF_050624435.1 Tenrec ecaudatus | reverse complement strand
TCCATTCTACAACCTTTTATCATCTTAAATTATATCACGTACAATTTTCTATGTCAGTGATACTCATCTAAAGCATTACTTTGTTTGACTACGTGGTACTCTGTCTTATAAATTAATCAATTGCACACAGGTACCAGGCAGTAAGCTAAGCCCTGATATACAATTACTGCACATGGAGCTTACAATTTGTCGAGGAAGTGGACATTAAATAAACAGAGGTGTATAAGGGTGCTTTCCTCAATTGATGTATGTATGGATTGTGATAAGAGTTGTGTGAGCCCCAATAAAATTATTTGTTAAAATAAAAAAATAAATAAACAGAGGAAAATATTAACATACACACATAAGCATAATTTGATATAAAATTCCATGAGAGGAAAAAGCAACAATAGGATATCCAGGTGATTACAGAAGTCTCTGAAGAAGAGAAGCAAATTTGGATTTAAGGATGGAGAATTTGGCACATAGAAAACTGAGAACGAATGTTCTAAGTAGAAGCAGCAGCATATTTGAAGGTAGAAATTTAAAAACTAAATCCTAGAAATTTCAAGGCGACCTATAAGACAGTAGGAAAGTGAGAGCCAAGTGGTTCTCACCTAGTCCAGCTGAGACAAATGAAGCTGGAAGCATTCTCTGCCTGAGCATGGGAGTAAAGTGATCTATGTTTTAGAAAGCTCACGCTGGCCACCCTGTGTAGAAGAAAGGGACACAAAAATGGAAGACAGGGTCCAAGTTAGGGAAGTATTGTAAGAATCCGTACAAGAGGATGGAGACGAAGTGGTCTGGCTTTGAGACTGTGTTATGTCAGGTGGCGGAGCTGGTTAGAGGTCCATGAATTCTGGAAGACTGCCAGCATCCGTAAGGTCTCAAGCAAGAGGACAAATGAAAGAACCACAAACCATTCTCTTTCCACCCCCTGCTCCAGCCCACATTTCAAGGGACACCTGACCTGCAACTCTAAGCCCCATCTACACCACTTGTCACAGTCACAGGGCTCATCCTTAGGAGGGAATACGTGGGAGCGGGCCAGTGTAGGCTTTGGGGAAGAGGCTTTGGGCTTTTTTTGACTACATGGGTGCTTTAGAGGGAGGATGTGGACTCCAAGTGTGTACTTGGTGCCTCAGCCCTCAAAACATCTTGCGCTCTGGGAAAACACTCAGTGCTCAGGGTCTACATGCTCCCCCCCCCCCAAATCCCCCACCCCCACCAAACAGAAAAAAGTTCCGCAGGGCAGAGAGGAGCTTTTATAGTATGCATTTTTCCCTAGCACGGAGCAACTCGCTCTGTTAGTGCATATAGTGGCGTCACATGGGAAGGTTCTCTCTGGTCACAGTGATTTGAGTATCTAAATTGCTTCAATTAACTCTGACACATACCATTGTCTGGTAAGGTTGGAGTGCTAACCACAAGGCTGGCAGTTCAAATCCATCAGCCACTCCAAAGGAGAAAGATGAGGCTATCTGCCCTGTGAAGGTTTACAGCCTCAGCAATTCTATGTAGTGAGGTTATGAGTCACATCTACTTGAAGGCAATAGATGTGATTTGGGTTTTGCTTAAGGAAAAAACGAAGCTGGTGGATTTCTTTTATCACCGTGCCTAGGAAAGGAGAGTCCAAACCAGGAACAATAACCCCTTGGCATTTGGTGGAAGACTTCAGCATCACTTAGGAATTTAGTTCAATGTAAACGAGCAATCTAGGACCTATGAATGGCTAGAAAAGAATGAGGATGTATCTCTCTGCTGAAGGAATCACGTGGCGGTTGCTGGAGGTTTAGGGACAGCTCAGTTAAATGCTGAGCTGCGAATCAAAACGTTTATGTGTCAAACCTACCAGTCCCTCTGTGGGAGAAAGATATGTTGGTTTGCTTCCATAAAAAGTACAGCCAAGGAATCTATTACAGCCTATAACTCACTGCCATCGAGTTGATTCTGACTTGTATTGACCGTAAAGGACAAAGCAAAATGAGCCCTGTGGGCTTCCTAAGCTGTCTAACCGTATAACCACTATACCACCAGGGCTCCCAGAAACTCAACAGAACAACCCAACTGTGCCCTATAGGTGCTCTATGAGCTGGAAAAGACGCAATAGCAATGGGTTTGGTTTGATTTTTGTTTTGGTTTCCTGGAGTATTAGGAGCCCAATAAAACAATTACGAATCTTGTTGCTTTTCGTGTGTGTGTGTGTGTGTGTGTGTGTGTGTGTGTGTGTGGTTACACAGATATAAAAAGGTAAAACCAGAGAAACCTTTAGTAAACAAAAACATCAAAATGGAAAGCAATTATTTTTCTACATACAATGGGGAACCCTCCAAACAACAACAAAATGGAATTTGCTGGGTGGAACAGCTTTTGAAGTACACATCTCCCGCCCAGCTAGGTGAGCATCTAGCAACTCACTCTGAGTTAGTGCACCCAGTGGCATCGCCTGGGAAGGTTCTCTCTGGTCACAGTGAATTTTTTGTAAAATCAGTTTACTCGAACCTTATTTTTTGTGGTGGTTGATTTAAAAGAACAGTGTGCATCTGTGAAATTTTGTTTCCTGCTCAGGATAATGCCATAGAAACTGTTGTGATGTTGAACATAGTTTACAAGAATAGTGCTCTGGGAAAAACTCAAGTATATGAGTGGTTTTGTCATTAAAAAAAGGTGAAATATCGATTGATGACAAACCTCGTCCTGGACGTGTCAACTTCCCAAATGGACAAAAATGTTGACGAAATTTTGTGCAATTGTGCTCAAAGACCGATGACAACGAAGACGATGATGGATCATTGAAGAGATGGGGGAGTTTTGTGAACTATTTGGGAGCTCAGTGCAGCGAATTTTAACAGAATATTTTGGAATAAGGGTTGCTGCAAATTTGCGCCTTGGGTTGTCAAGTGGAAACATGTGCTGTGCTTTCAAAGAACAGCTCCAAGGCAACCCAGACTTTTCTCCCCAAGACATGGTGCTATTTCTATGACCTGAAACCAACACCAATCAAGCAGTCAAAGATGCCGTCGTCACCTCAACCCAAAAAAGGCTCATCAAGTGAAATCAAAGATCAACACGATGATCATTTGTTTTTGTTTTTGTGAGGGGGATAGTGCATTTGGAGTTCATTCCACCAGGTCAAACTGCTAATCAAGCTTTCTATTTAGAGGTTCTGAAAAGATTGTGTAACAGTGCACAACAAAAAGGCTTAATTTATGGCAGACGAGAGACTAGTTTTGCCTCCACGACAATGCACCTGCTCATGAAGTCATCTCAGTGTGCCAATATTGGGCAAAAAAACAGCATGCCTTTCTTGTCCCATGCACCTTACTCACCTGACCTCACTCCTGACTTCTTTTTGTTTCCATGAATGAAGAGGGACGTGAAAGGACGATTTGACGATGTAGAAGAGATGAAGAAAAAAACAAGGGAGGTGCTGCCAGTCATCCAAACAGATGAGTGTGAAGAATGCTTCCCAGAATAGAATCGCAGATTTGTATTAAGTGTAATGGAGAGTACTTTGAGGGTGATAAGGTTGTTTTGTTAAAAAAAAGAAAAGAAAATTAAATACATAGCTATGAGGGAAACCCCATTTTGGGGGGGTACCCCTTGTCTGCTCCATCTAGGTCTTTGCACTTCTGATGGCAGTATTTCCCTCTCTAACAGTTCCCCAAATAATACTCTCCTCTTCATTTTATATCATATCAAAAAGACAGGGTGGGATTCCTTGAGGAATTCAAATTGTGGTCCTTTTAAGTGTTTTTTGTTTAATTTGGGAAACAAACATCAGTCCAAAGGGTCTATTTGAGGGCTGAGAGTGGATGGGTGAGGTTTCCCACCTACTGTCATAGGGTAGCTTTTGCTACCCTCAAAACATGAACAGGTGCACTGTGGAAACGATGCAACTTTCCCGGCTACTTCCCACCAATGAAGCTTTGAGCTTTCTTACAGCTTCTTCATAATAAGCCCCAATGATTGACCTGTGTTCTTCAGAAAATTAATCAACATTGCTC
Source organism: Tenrec ecaudatus (assembly GCF_050624435.1). Taxonomy (NCBI): domain Eukaryota; kingdom Metazoa; phylum Chordata; class Mammalia; order Afrosoricida; family Tenrecidae; genus Tenrec; species Tenrec ecaudatus. Next base: position 42,766,014 of record NC_134539.1, on the reverse strand, counting down.
CTTTGGAATCCCCAAACACAGTCACCATACTTCCTGAGTTGACCTCTCTGCCTTCAAAGTAACTGCCTCAGAAAATCCTCTTGACAGTTACTGCTTGGATTGGATCCTGCTCTCTGGATCATATTGGTACATTCAACTGTATTGCTAAATCCAAGACCCGCCCCTGGTTACAATTCATTCCACAAAACTAATCTTCATTAGCTTTAATTTTACTTAAAAGATTAATGGAAAGATCAGTCAGCTGGCCTTTGCATAACACATTGGAATTCATTGAGGCAAAAACTTCCTAAGGCCAAGCAAGGTGTTTTCTTCCAATTAAAAATGTGAAACCCTGTAGATCTAACTTCAGTAACTATTGTATCAGTGGTAATTTGATTATCTTCTTCTACCGGTCTCTGGACTTCAACCCCAGTTTCATCATTGACCAAAGTTGATGATCTTTCCCTCTCGGTTCACCTTTGAGGTCTTCCAGACCTTCCTTAAAATGCTAAATTGATTCAAAAACTGTTGGTTATGTGGGAGCAGCACTCCCTTCAATGGGTTGCAAACCTTCAACAACTTGGAAGAGTCCCCTTAAGATTTGTTTAAAATCGGATAACATCACTAACTTTAAAAAACATCTTCCCCATGGCAACAAAAGTACTCTGTTTTTCAATCACCCTAATGAGACATCCTGACACATCTATACCGAATCATCCACTGATCACAGAGACATATTTTAACATTTAACATTCAATGTTTAGCCTTGAACCTTCAATGTTTAAACACATTTTCTTTAGAATAAACCCGTGTGTATATGAACTGGCACAGTTTGAGTTACCCACTGTACGTGGGCTATTCTACACATTGCTGTTACCCAGGGCTTTGGTAATGACGGTGGCTCTAAGTCGTGTGCTGGAGATTTCCTGACCTCTGAAGCTACGTCTCTGCGTCATAGCATCCTCAGCATCGAAATGGAACTGCCACTCTACTTCTGTGTGGCCCCAGAAGACGTAGGGAGAGAATGCACACAGAGCCCTGAGCACAGTGGCGCTCACTAAGTGCTCAGTCAATGGTAGCTATCTTGTGGCAAGATGTTCCAGTCTAGCACATCTAATTAATAAACCATTAATGTAATTTGTGCATCAGATCATATATTTGAAAACTGAAGGAAATATTTCCAGGTATTGATTTGTAAAGAAAAGATGTTATTTTTAAAGTAAAGTGACTATAAAAGTCTTAAGATCTTCCATAGTCAACCTTTGGAACTCTTGAGGCACACTGGTGGCTACGATCCACGAGGTTAGCATTTAGAAACTATCAGCCGTGCTGCAGGAGAAAGATGGGGCTTTCTAGTCCCATGAAAAAAAACACCAGAGTTACAATCTCAGAAACCCACAGGGGCAGCTCTATCCTGTCCTTTAAGGCCTCTTACGAGTCAGCATCAACTTGACGGCTATGAGTTTTTTGTTCAACTCTTGACATTTGTTAATGTATTCAACAGTTGCTGGGCCCTTCTGTGTACCAAAACGATGCTCTTCCTCTGCCTTTCTGAACGGGCTCTCGCAGGGCTCTCCTGAGTCACATGTCTGCGCAGCCCCGCAGCACTGCCTGGGCCCTCCTACTTAGCCACGCACGGCTCGGACTCATCATCAGCTTCCAATTTGGCACATCGTCCACTTCCTGACTTTGGAAGACAGCAAAGCAATGTATAAAAAGAGGCATGTGGTGCCAATGGAAGGAAGGGGGTTTTTGTAACCCTCTCTGACCCTCCACCAGGCACATATAGTTCCTGGACAAATAATGAAGGGTGTTATGAAAACTTTAATTTTCTATGCCCAATAGGAGGCCAACACTCCATAAAGAATACACAGTAGAGATGACCCTACATTTTATTGACCCAATGCTTTAACTTCCTTCCTCTTCCAAGGGAGTGTCATAAAAAGGAAAATAAAACAATTAACCTCGGTCTTCTCTTCCTCCGGAGCCCCGGTGGGAGTGATGGGGGCTAGTTGAGTGCCTGCTGCCGGGATCAGAGGATCCGGGCTGAGCGCATGGCGGCGTGTGTTCTGAATTACGGTGCACGGTTTGGAGGGATCTCGGGCAGCGCGGGCACAGGCGGTCCCCGCAGACAGAGCAGGGAGGGCCAGATGAAGGCACAAAGCAGTGATCAAGCTAACCCTCAGAGTAGATAAGAGGTAACATGCTGCCTGCTAGGAAGAGGTCTTCTGAATTGATCAGAAGGTAGAAAGTACGAGTCTTAATGTTTATTACTAAGTAACAGTCGGTTGCACTTGGAAGTGTTCCAAGCACACAAGCCCCTTCCCCAGGTAAAGGATGATGAAACTGATACCGCAGATTGGGACCTGGGGTCCGACCAAAGGCGTCTCTCCTGACTTGCCGTATTCCCCGGGCCCTCCCTTTGCAAAGCCGGATTGAAGGCACGCTCCCTTTCCCATTTGAACCCTACAGCAAACGTGATATTCAACGTATTCAGAACCTTTCAAGTCCAACGACATCAGCGTGATGTTTCAAGGTAATCACTGTGTCCTCAGATTGGTCACCAGCAGTCTTGCTGCCACCCTCGGGCAGGCATTTCTGTTAGCGCTGTTCCAGGTCTTCACATGAACACTAGTTCTCCCATTTGTGGGTCTTGTTCTTTTGTGGCTTTTCCATTTTCTGTCACTTGGCTCTCTTTTGAGTACCGTGTCCGCTGCCAAGATTTTCTCGGACATCATTTGCCAACAAGTCAGCACTTTGGGGTCATTAGGCACAGACGAGAACAACAGAACAGAATATGTGCAATGGGGCTGTCCCCCAACTGTTGTCCCTCTGAGTAAAAGATGAACTCTGGACAGCATCCTGGAAAGCCACGACCTTTAGGCTACTGACTTAACTCATAGGCAAAAACAACACCCATCCCCACCTCTTATGTAATACATCCCAGGTGGAGACGAGAGGATCTCTTGATCTAGGGCTGGGTGAATCAGGAATCGGCTTTGGGCCTGTGCAAGCAGGAGAGTCTGACTTTGGGAATTACCCCAGGATGGTGGCCCACGTCCAGAGGTCAGCAAACACTGACAGGACTGGAATCTTCTCAGAAGAGCAATGGAGTTGGGTGGGTGAGTCTCTGGTTAAGGACTGTCAGACTCCACTCCTGCAAGAATTCAACTTCTTTAGAGTCAGACAGACGAGGGTAAGCTACAAAGCGCTCGTTTCATCAACCTGTTTCAAGAGTAAACCAGCAAACATGAGCCAAGGGCACGCATCCCTGAGCACGGTCGCGGGGCAATGGCTGTGTGCGTCTGGTTGCTTCATGACTCCGTGGCATTGAGAGGATAAACGCCGCACACGGAGCTCACGCTTGCTGAGAAGCACCCCGGAGGAACGGGTGTGTGTGTGTGTGTGTGTGTGTGTGTGTGTGTGTGTGTGTGTGTGTGCACGCGCTAAAGCCTGGCCACGGGGCTGCAAAGGTTGGTTGATCTATTTCCTGAAATACGCCACCAAAATCCCTAAGGGAATGCCATTCTCTGACCTATATGGGGTCACTGATCAGCACTGATTCAACGGCAACTGGTGTTGTGTGTGTTAGATATTAAGCACAGGGATCAATTCATTTTCTCAATATATTGACACGCATTTTATCGCCTCACCTTTAGCCAATAGGGCAGATATCCATGATCTTTTGCCAAGTAAGAAAAGGGGAGAAGGTCAATGACTTGCCTGGGTCATAAAGCAGCGAGTGGAGTGGACAAGATTCAAATTCACGTCCCTCCAATTTTAAATCTTTCCACCGGTCGGATTGTGTGAGGGGATTCACAGCCTGTCTGATGACCAAGCAGGAGGGAGGAGGGGGAGGAGGGAGGGGCTCTGCTGATGCATCTTTCACGGGATGTTCTGATGGGGTGGCATCGACCCCCAGCAAGCAGCTAACCCTGGGAGGATACAAGCCAAGGGCACTTACATCTGGTGTCACTTTGTCTTTGAATCGGGTGCAAAACCATGCACAGCATGGTCTCAACAATGAGTTGCATGTCAGGCCTCAGAATCAGAACCAGGGCTCTGTTCCGGGCCCCAAACAGGACACCTGGAAGGCTTTCCTGGGGTCAGCCCAAGGGGAATGCTGGCTGGGAGGGTGGGGTGCACAGGGTCTCACTGGGGAAACAAGGCAGGCAGTGCAGCAAGTCCTTGGAAGTGAAGGGCAGAGAAATTCCGCTTGGCCAAGCATCTGTATGAAGAGGCCGTTGTTGCGGTACACGAGCCAAACCTGACCACCATGGATGCGAAGAGACTCCCTACGGGACCGGGACTTTTCTGTGTTTAATCAGCATGACCTTCTCAACCAGTTCCCAAGGGTCTTCATCAAGAATTTGGACTCACTGTCAGATAAATAACCAAAGCCTGCTTCTGAGAAGTTGATTGGGGCTCAGGATGACCCTACAGGACAGAACAGGGTTTCCAAGGCTGTCAATCTGTCCCGGGGCAGGCTGCCACATCTCTATCCCTGGAAGGACCAGAGGGTTCAAATGGTGGGCCTTTTGGTGATCAGCTGAGCACGTGAACCATCGCACCCTGAGGGCCCCACTCTCAGATAACCAGAGGGCGAGTCACTTTGCACACTGACATTCCAGGAGATAGACAAGGTGAAGGGGACAGACTTCAAGTGTAAACGTGTCAGTGATAACCTCCCACTCAGAGGGTGGAATCCAGCCTGCTAGACCGGCAATGGGTCCAGCTGGCTAAGCGGACTCCGTGGCCTCATCTTCTCAGCACGCCCACCCTTGTATTTGGCAGCAGCACACCATCATGGGGTGCATCCCCCCAAAAGTGCCCAAATTCAAGCTCACCCCCATTGAGTCGGTGCTGACTCATAGCGTACCCCTTGGGTTTCCAAGACAGTAATTATTTACCAGAGTACAAAGCCCAGTCTTTCTCCCATGGAGCTGCTGGTGGTTTTGAACTGCCGACCAAGTGGATGGCAGCCCAGGCAGAACCATGGCAGTACCAGGACTCCTTATGGAAAGGCCTTCTTACATCCCAGGTCTCCGCACAAGCAGGGCCTCTGTCTGGGAACTGTGCTTGTGGTGTGGGACAAAGTGATGCCTGTGCTGGACGTGGAAGAAGCAATCCTTGCTGGGCTGCCAGCTATTTCCTGAATGAATTCCTTCCCCAATAGGAAAAGCATCCTTCTATCCTGTCCCGTGTCTACACTTGGCACACACTCTCTGGCCACACCTGCTCCCTTCCCACCCTGGGCTGTGGGCACCTTAGGAGGTGCTCAGTGAAGAAAAGAAACCGAATGCTCTAGATTTCCAAAGACCTTGTTCATGGTTTTCTTGGCTGGGGTCTTCCATGGGAAATCGGAATTGGCCGCTCATGACTCCCCTAAAGTGAGCACACAGAGCGAGTTTCCTAGTTGAAGGGTTCAAGGCCACCCTTCCAGAGGAAACCCCAAAGTTAGTAATGTTTCAAACGAGCTCCAAAGAGGGACACTGGATCTAAGAAACGTGGAATTGAAGGACAATCGTCTGTAATATTGACTCTACCTGCTAACTAGTGACAAGAGAGTAGAATCTGAAGGCTGGTATCTCTCAGAGACCTGCGATGATGCGTCTACTCATTGTTGTGTTCAGAATTCTGAAGGTAACAATGCAGGGCCCTCATAAGGGAAAACACATGTGTCATTTTAGGGCGGGGTGTTTGCTAATTGTCCCTTTCCACCAGCAGGTGTCGCTAGAGACAAGCACATGTGTGACAGTCTTCCTTCTGTTTGAACCAAGGTGATGGGCTGTAAGGTGGATTTGATCAGGCGCTCTGAGGGGTGCCAACAGCTAGCACACTCAGCTGCTAACAGAAAGGCTGGGGTTTCCACTCCACCCAGAAGTCCCTCAGAAGAAAAGCGTGGCCACCTATTTCCCAAAAATCAGCCACTGAAAACCTCAGAGAACAGAGATTACCTCTACAAATGGAGTCACCATGAATCACACTGTCCCACCTGGAACTCCAGCCTCCTCTCGGTCAAAGTCCTGCCCTCCAGGGAAGATTCAGCCAGAGCAGCCACTGTACGTGTGACCAGTTCTCAAACAGTATCACACAGGAAAACGGCCCCGGGATGGGGGTGAGAAGTGGTTAAGGTGCAGAGCTTCTGTGTCAGTGTGTCTGCAGTGGGTCCCAGGGAGTCTGCTGTGTAAACGTCCTTGCCATGCAACAAACACGGGTGCGCTCATCCACACACGGCCTGCCTTTGGGTCCCCAAACATCCTGATGTGCCCCTATGAAGTCTATGTGATAACAAGTCGTAGTCAGTCAAAACTGGAGTCCACTCCACCCTAGCTCTTTGCCGCCCGCTCTCCCTCCCTTCTCAGAACTGGGACCACATCCAAGTGATCAATCAGGGAGAATCCCGTCAGCCTTTCCGCGTGGATGTCCACTTCATCAAAGAACCTCCTTCCGATGACAGACAAAACAGCCCCTTGCCTCCTAAAAAGCACGTTCCCATATTTACAGAAATTCTGCCGATATATTGATCCCTTAAGAAAATTTATAGGTCAAAAAACATTCCATTCAGAGAAGTGGAATAAATCTCATTTACTGCGACCAAAATAATAAATCCATCAGTATCTGAAATCAAGACGCTGCTGAGTCTACATTTTGCTGCTCTGGTAAGGTTGTGAATCCAAGGTAAATAAAAATCCCAGGTGTAAAAAGGTGGGATAAATCATATTGCCGCAAACAAAACATAAACTACAATTCCTGCCGGCCTACGAGGGACAGATGCCTGAGGGGGTCGGAGAAGCGTGCATTCCTGCACACTGGCATGGAAATGCATCCTTGTGCTTCCCAATGCAGGTTCCTACCGCTGGGCACCACGCCCTGTCCAGGAAACACGGTACTCTACCCTGAGTCCACGAGAAGGAAACAATTGTGCACCAGAATGCACTTTTAAGTGTTATTGAGTCCAACTCTTCCATGTGGACTCAATATTGTTTCACATGCAACAGGGCCACCCAGCCACGGGGCATCCGTTCCTCCAGGCCCACTTCCTCCCCAGGGAACTCAGTCCATCCCGGGACTGCTCCTGCCCGGGGAAGTTCTTCCCATCCTGTCTGAGCAACAGGAAAGGCTGTGGCTCTGTCACAGAGATTCCCTAGCACAGTGTCTGGTAGGATTGTATCCCAGCTGCAGCCAACAGAAACTGTGACCACGGTCGCTTAAAGAAGGACAGTATTATTTTTCCTTATGTCACAGGAAGCCCAGCAGACACCAAGTCCCAGTCTGGAAACTGTGCAAGAACATGGTGTCTTCTGTCTTTCTGTTCCGCCTTTTGCATGTGCTTTTGTTCATAGCTGTTAAGTTACTGCATTCCAGACAGGGCAGAGGGGGGGGGGCAAGGATGAGAACACACCTACACAAGTGTCAGCAGGCAAAACCTTGCTAGACTTCAGTTTATGTCTCATTCTGTCGCATAAGGCTGAGGCCAGCTCACCCTGCAGTACTACAGGTAACATGGCAGGGGAACAGTCTTGGGTTAGTACTAACTGCCGGATAAAACTAAAGCAAATCCACTGTCAGGGAGTCGAGGTGGACTCCTAGCAACCCGATATATGGGTTCAGAGGCTGTAAATCTTTATGGGAGTAGACCACCTCATCTGTCTCCTGGGCAGTGGCTGTGGGATCGAACCAGTGACCTTGCTGTTAGAAGTCTAACCCTTTCCTGATGACGCCACTGCCACCAGGGTTCCTTCCACTGTCTGATTTAAAAAAAGAGAGAAAAATTCACTGCCGCTGAGTGTGTTCAAACTCACAATGACCTGAAGGACAGAGTAAAACAGACCCTGCGGGTTGCTGAGACTGTAAATCTTTACAGGAGTAGAAAGCCTCATCTTTCTTTCATGGGGCTGTTAGTGGGTTCAAACAGCTGACCTTGATGTTATCAGCCCAACCTGTAACTTATTACCTCTTAAAAAATAACAAAACATAAAACACCAATAGAAACCAAACGCATTGTTAATTCTGACTCACAGCAACCCACAGGGCAGGGTAGAACTCCTGTGGGTTACTCTGTATGGGAGTAGAAAGCCTCCTCTGTCTATTAAAGAATGGCTCCTACTTTTGAACTTCTGACTCTGTCGTTAGCAGCCCAACAAATGGACCAGGACTCCTATCACTGCCTACTAGTTCCTCAACACCTTATACACCCTCGCTGCCTTCCTCATAAATAGAACCATTGTTATTCGGCCCGGCAATGGGCCCCACAGCGCTCCCTTCCCAATGAGTTCTTGAAGAAGCCACTGGCTGATGGTCAGAAGTATTGGTAGCTATTGGGTTACAAGTTGGGCTGCTGCCACCTGCAAGCTCAGCAGTTTGTCCACGGGAGAAAAAAGGAGGCTGTCCTTTTTTCTACTCCAAGAGTTACAGTCTCCGAAACACACAGGCCTGGGGATATCCTGTCCTACGAGGTCGCTATGAGTCGGCATCTATGGCAGTGCATTTGTTTTGGGTTTGGCTCAAAAAGGGAGATGACGCCAAGGAGTTCATGAAGCAAAAGAATGGATGGAAACTGATCGTGGTAGCAATTTCACCATTCTACTGGCTGTGAATGAAATATGGAATGATGTGCTATATGCATTAAATCCCAACTAATAATTAAAACAAAGAGTTGCGGAGCCATTCCACTCTGCCCTTTAGGGGTGCTATGAATCAGAACTGACTCCAGGGCAACTGGGTTTAACTGTTTGTAAGCACAGGATAATGAACATATATTGACTGATGACGAGAAGCCTCTTTCTAGCCCTGAGAACCCTGTAAGGGTTGAAGTACAACAAAGCCGCCAACGTTATATTTTCCCATAACCTCCTTCGACGAAGCGAGCACAGTGGTCATCGCTTCTCCTTCCACCCACACCAACACGTGCTTTTCAAAACAGAAGTCCAGCCAGCTTTCCCTCGTGTTGGTGTCTCCAAAAACACTCCCGGTGGTTTTGGGGCTGATGTATAAAAAGGCAGGCATCGCCTTCCTCCTGCTTGATGCCATATTATTAAGAGAGATGAAAATCTCCCCCTGGAAACATCTCCCTGTTAAGTCTCAGTGGATCAGTCGCCTCAGACGTTTGAGGGGACGGGTTAGGGGCAAGTGAGCTACCATCTCCTTTACAAAGAGCCTCATTCAGAAGACTCCCATTGCAAAGACCTTCAAGCTTTTACAGCCTTATTGGAATGTTTAATGGCTGGTTGATTTTATGAGCCCGAGGAAGCGCCTCAGTTTTATTTCTAAACTTCACGCAGGCCCTCGAGTCTAAGTTGAAGGTCAGTCACTCAACGAACTGCATGCTCAGCCGTTTCCGCCTCCTCAGCCATTACCATGTAAAAAAGACTCAAAGCCAAAGGCACTGCCATCAAGTCCATTCTGAGTTGCAGCCACCCAACGGATCAGAGCCCAACTGGCCCTGTGGGGCTCCGAGACGGTCACCTGTGCATTACGGTTAGCTGCCATCAGGTGGATCCTAACTTATCAGGACTCCATATAACAGAACGAAACACTGCTCAGTCTTGCACCATCTGCACAATTGTTCTTAGGCTTCAGCCTTAAGTCTTGAGGGAGTAGAAAGCCTCATCTTTCTCCCATGGGGTGGCTGGTGGTCTCAAACTGCTGACCTCATTTGTTAGACTACATGCTTAGCCTGCTACACCTGGGAAAAATGGGAAAGAGTAGAATCTCAGGGTTTTCTAGGTTGTAATCTTTATGGCATTAATCTGCCGCATTTTCCCTGGGTGTTCAAACTTCTCGCCTTGGTGCAGGTAGCCGAGCACACTAGGATTCTGTGTCTCACCTCTAGTGATCCTCGGATGATCGATTTTAGTACGGCAGGATAGTCTTCAGCTGCAACGGCAAAACTCTAGTGACAGTTGTTAGTGAGTCCCTGGCTGGCACAAAGGGTTAAATACACGGCTGTTACCTGAAAGGTTACACTCACCTAGAGGTGCCTTGGAAGACGCTGGTGATCTGGTTTTCTCCCAAAGGTCACAGCCTTGAAAACCCCCAGGGGGCACTACTCTGCGCACACACAGGGTGGCAGGGGCCAGAACCGAGCGACCGGACAGCTCCGCCCAGAGTCCGCTGACTGGGAGCAGCCATCTACCCACTTGTCCCTCTGCATGGTGGGTGTGAAGAGTTGCTTCTAAGGAGACGGAGTGGAAGCTATGGAAAGTCTTGACAAAGATGCTAAAAACATTGCTTTCCAATGACCTGTTGTTGAGAATCATGCGCATAGATTCTCCACTCAGGTTTCTTCAAAAGCACCTTTAAATTCTTGATACAGCTTCAGAAACTCGGTAACTCCTATTATTACATTTTTGGGGGTGTATTTTACATTACGGGTATGATTCATGCAAAAAAAGGGGGATGGGGTGGGGCAGTAGGTAACACCAGAGGAGGAGTCAAAGAATCCTACAAAATGAAGCAATTCCTATAATCAAGATTGCCCAGCGAATTTATGTACGTTCTTGAGTGGTTTTTAATTTTTCCTCTTTAAAAGAGTCCTACCACCAAAGTTTTCGATGAACAAAACAACTAAAGTGCTTACAAAATTGGATAAGAAAACAGCTACTGGAACGCCATTTTTTAAATAAAAATGAGAACATATTACAATTCTTATACGGTTAACATTATCCCCAGCCACTAAATCCTACTCACATCACTTTAAATGCCTTTCTAGTTCCTCCTGTTGAACTTCTATTTATGTTTCTTCTTATTAGACTTTAAAAACTATATACTTGGGGGAGGGAGGGGATCAAGGGGAACTTCTATGAAGGAGTTCAAGAAGAAAGAACATTTTGAAACGGATTGTGGTAGCAATTGTACAACACTGCTTGATGTGGTTGAACTATGGAATGTTATGACATCTGTAAGAGCTCCCAATAAAATGATAAAAAAAAAACCACCCCAAACTGAAACTCAAACAAAAACCAACCCCTCCCCAAACTATATCCTCTCCATTTCCTCTTTCCCTGTAGTGTCAGGAAGCTGGGTGTTTGTGTTTATGAGGCTCAGGCCAGGATTTCTTATCTAGCTAACATGCTTTCTAAATTTTCACTTAATTAAAAAATATGTAAATTGTTTGATTTTGGTGTAAGCTGTGAGAATCCTTTCTGGAAGATGGAGAGATTAGAGCAAACACAAGCCCCTAACATCCTGTCTCTCAGTGGGAGATGACAGGATGAGTTGTGAAAGCGAATAAAGCCCCTTTGCTTGGCCGTGGCCTTGAAGGCAGCTCCCTACGGTCTGGTCTAGTCTGGGAAGGCTGGCCAGGGTGCTTACAACTTCCTAGAGGGCTTTCAGTCACCTTTGGAAACTGCTAACAGTACACACAATGGCCTAACAGCCAGTTTTACTTGGTCCAGGATCCCAAAAGTAACCTACCCGTATATACTCGTGTATAAGCCGAAAATGTGCTGAAAAACTGGGGTTTGGCTTATACACGGGTCAATGGTACGCCAGCGAGGTGTAACATCTCGCGGGTGATTGCCATTCCTGTGCTGTTCGTTCAAAGCTCCACTGACACTGCAGGGCTTTGAATGTTTGTTTACTCACATCTAACCAATCAGAGCCATCCTATGACATGGACGGCTCCAATTCACAGAAGCACCCGTAGTGATTCACTTACGCAGGCAGCTGAACTGGTAAGGATGTGTCTGTGGCTGCGCTCCGTCTCTCCCTTTTGGTCTCTGTGTTAATTCACATCCTGCATTTCCCACCCTAGGCTTATCCTCGAGTCAATCAGTTTTTCCGGTTCCCAGATAATAATTAGGTGCCTCGGCTTATACTCGGGTTGGCTTATATTTGAGTATATACGGTAGGTGTATTTCCTAAAGCTGGCTTCCCATGATTTGAGAAAACCGTGGTTAGAATAAACAGGGCACAAAATCTTCCACAACTAAGAACAGGTGAAGAGACACCCATTCAAAGATTTAAGGCCAAAGGGCCTCGTGGGAGGCGGGCTCCTTTCTAAACCTTCCAACAGCTGGAAGAGCTCTGCGCTGTTCAGATTTCCCCCTGCGCACACATGCACCTGGAGGGACACACAGGTTGTCCCCCCTCAAAGAGCTCGCAGGACTCTGCTCTGGTCTTCTAAACCTTGAGATTGCATTCAGCCTCCTACTCTTTCCAGAGGCAAACACAGAGATAATGCGGGAGGGTTCCTTTCAGGGGCTGGGAGGCCTTTCCCCAGCTCTTTCATCTCTTGGTAGCTCGGTGGCCATATCAAAGAAATTGTGCAAATATTGATCAACCCCGCTGCCAGGGAGGCGATTCTCTCACACTGACCCTGTAGGACAGAGGAGAACTGCCCCAGGGGGTTTCCCGGGCTGTAAATTTCTCCCTCTCTTTGGAACATTTTACTGTGATTAGGGTGGAAGTTTGCCAAGCAAATTTGCTTCCCACCCCACGATTTATACACGATTTATACACATTTAGTGTGTGACATTAGTTGCTGTCCCCTTAAGGTTAACAGCAAGGTCGGAAGCATGTCTTCCTCTGCAAAGCAGCGTGTGGCTTTGAACCACTGACCTCTGAGTCAACAGTCCCGCTCTTGCCCTGCTGCGCCACCAGGGCGTCTGCATCGTAGTCGCTCAAAACAAGAATTAAAGGCCATGCTGGTTCATATTCTTCACTACTGTAGACATCTGTAGTGCTTTCGGACCTCTCTCACAGACATCCTAAGACTCCTTTGGTGAGATGCCATGGACAGCCACGGCGATCATTTGGGCATTAGCCCCATTGGTTAATGAAGCGCACTCTGTACAGGGTCCTTGCTGGAGGAAAAAATGCAGGGTTACAAAACTGCCAAGTCCAAATCCAACGTTTGGGGGACTTGGTCTTGCAAAGGGTCTCCTACTCTAAGCCGAGTAGCCTTAAAACGTCGGTTAAGCTTTAAACATGCTTGATATTTTGAAACTTTAATAGGGGGCACATTTAAGCTCCTGCCTAAACGAAAGCTTATCATTTCACAAGCCCTCCAATTCAGTAAAAATAGCCTTCAAGTGATGTGCAGGGCATCGCATCAGGCACAAAGCCTGCTTTCCATGGTGGACTTATCAAACGGAGGCTTTTCTGCCCCGGGTGATGATTGGATTCAGTTGCAACCTTGGCTTTCAATTGGTGACTCAGACTCCAGCTATTAAACCTAGCCAAGCAGTGGATGAACTTAGTACTTCCGAAATTGGTTTTAGTACATTGATATTTCATACTCCAAGACTCCTAGACCACACTGAGAGATGCTGGGAAGGACTAGCTTCAATAATTTGCAGGGCACACTTGTAGCAACGCAGGCGTGCTCTGAAACAGAGATGTGTGCACAAGCACCTGCCATCAGTCACCACCCCAGGCAAGGAGGCAAGGGAACGTGTTGTAACATAGTAGACAATCACATTCTTTCCTAGAAAATTTTATTTATTACATAAAAAATTCTATACATTTGTTAGACTAAAATACAGTTTTCATTATAATTCTGACAAGTGAGTCAGCACACAGAAAAATTAGCATTAGATCAGCACGTTTTTTCCTAGTTCATATTTCTGCACAAGAAAACATTTCAAAGCTCCATTCCATATAGGCTCATTGTACTCGGAGGCCAGATGGAATTCCATCCAATTCAGAGCTCTTGGAACGTAATTTCCCCAGCAAGATATGTTAACTCCAGGAATTTAATTGCTTAATACACATATTTAAGTCGTCCTCTGAGAGCGCGGACACTCCATCTGGACAGCCTGCACTGTGTCAACCACTGCAGTCACAAACACTAGGGCCACAGCCGTGTCTGTGGGGCCTGTTTGCTTCCCCCACAGGAATGCAGTGTCATGCCTGTAACGATGCCACAGTAAATGACCCCACCACACAACAGTGTTCACGGGCAGCTTAATTGTGAGCCTATGGTTTGTAGTAACAGACAGACACGACTTGATACAGAAATTCATTTTGTTACTATGAAACATGACTCCCACACCAAAAAAAATGAAAAGGACCCCAAAAGGGGGGAGGGGTGCATCAGACTGAGATGCCCCACAGCATACTGCTTATGTCAATGACACAGGAGTAAGAAACTGAGACACACGACTGGGTTTTCTATTCGTATTTCTCCGTACTCTGGGCTGGCCTGACCTGGCATATGAAGACAGTGCCTGAGAGATAGCAGAGGGCCCTATTGTTTTGACTGGTCTTTAAAATGAGGTGTCTAATTCTAGGAATTCCATTCTAGACCCAAAGGGTTCAGAGAGGCTGTGCCAGCCAGTACTGAAGAGGTGGACCTTTGGTCGCCAGAAGCAATGCTTGGCTCTTTGGTTGTTTTCCAGGGCCCCTGTCATGTCGTGGGGTGTCCTCCAGAGCTTTCTCCTCATCTTTTTGTGAGCTCGAATTTCCGTCCTTCCTCTAATCAAATCATTAAGTCACCTCACTACACGTATTGACAGGTGCACAATCTATTACAAGGCCCTGCTGTGATCAAGAACATTCTGACACCGTGTCATCGACACGTCTGGTAACTCCCATGTAAGAGGGATGAATGCCATTGAGTCGATACGCCAGAGCAGGGCTATCCTTGTGTCTGTCTGTAGGGAAGCAGGCGATCGCCTGCCTCTTACACAAAGTGGGAGGTGAGTTGGAAAGGACAACCCTGTGGTTAATAGCTGAGCACTTAATCGCGGTGCCACCAAGCCTCCTTAACCTTTCATATTCCCCAAACCCACGGCCTTCTAGTCGATTCCCACTCAGACTTGACCAGAGGGCAAGTCAGTTGCCTCGTTCGGTTTCCACTGCTGGGAATCTTTAAACAAAGCAGACGGCCACGCATTTCTCCCACAGAGCAGCTGGTGGGTGGGTCAAACTCCGGACCTTTAGGTCGCCAGAGTGCTAACACCTCTGAGCCCCTGGGAGCCCTAACCCTTAAATCCATCCTGTCAACTCCAACTCACGGTGACCCTGCATTGATTCCAGGGTTGTAAATCTTTATCGGAGCAGAGAGCCTCACAAATGAGGAAACACAGACAAACTAAAAACAGTAAGGTTAATATAGTAGAAGAAAGGTGACATTCCCTAAGTGAACATCTGTGAAAACGAAAACTGCCAAGACTAAGGGCTCTCCGCCCCCCCCCCCAAAAAAAAACAAACCGAAACACCCCTGAGCGTATTGACCTGCTGGATACCAAATGGGTGGTAGGAATTTTTTGCCCTAAAACCAGAAGCCACAGTTATTCTAGTAATTGCATGTTCCCGTGAGATACCGAAAACAATTCGCTCTAAAGATCCTGCCCTGTCTCCGTGGTAAAGGACAAGTCATCATTCCGTTGAAAGACATGTACACTGGTCCACGGGAAGCTTGGCTGCAGCTTCCCCCCAAGCCTGTGCCTGTTTATTCCCCCAACCTTCTTATTGCTTACATTTCACTCACACGGGCTGGTCCAAAACGCGACCCACCCACACTGAATTCCTGGCTGTCGGGATGGGAGGGCAGATCATCGAAGGCGGTCAGAACTTTCTTAAGCCATTCACTTTGTGACAAAAGTACATGTCAAAATGAAGACTCAGACCCTTTTCCTAGATCGATTTTCCCCACTGGTGGTCTCTCCATTTCCTGCTGTGGACAGTTCACTAAGGTTTCCTTACAGGTGGGAGGTGGGGCCGGGAGCTGGTTTTTTGCCATTTTTTCATCACTGTTTCACTACCCTCTTCAACTGGGAAGTGTACGTCGATGTCAGATTTTAAGTCATGTACCGGGTGTGTGTGTGTGTGTGTGTGTGTGTGTGTGTGTGTGTGTGTGTGTGTGTGTGTGTGAAAATTTATACGAACTAAAACCTTCAAGATTTCTGCCTGTTCTCTCTCTCAAGAGCCTTGAGAGATCCCCATAGAGTTGGAGGGCCCTCACCTTAACAGGCAGGTGCAGACATGAAGCAATCTGGGCATCTCCCAAAGAAGGGAGCTGGGGTGCATGTGGGCCCCGGAGAGGGGGTTCCACTGGGAGAGTGGTCCCCGCCTGCTTGAGAAGGTGCATGCAAAACACTCGAAACTGGAAATGCTGCTCTGCGTTGATGAGGGAGGGAGACTAGTATTTACTTTATTCCCCCAAGATCTGCCCCTTAAACTCTCTGGGGGAAAAGGGAGGGGCGTTATCAACACTGGACTGACTGCATTTAGTTAGCTATTTTTTCACCTTACTGCTCTCGGTCATGCTAATGGAGATATGTTTAAATACTGTTATTTCTATGCCAAAGGACGCCATGCATGTACTATCAGAAACAGAAGCATCATTTGGCGCATGGACAATCTCAACATTCTCTATCCATTTCTTCTTGGACTTACTGGCCACTGGAAATCCTTTCGTAGCTTGCCAGAATTCCCTCTGGGAGTATATACGCCTGTCACCCCGAAGGGCAGCTTCGCACGCTGCAGGAGCCACTGCTGACCAGCTTGTTGTTCGTGCAGGTCAGCGTGGCTTCTGTTGCTACAGTTGGTACTATAAGTAGACCAAGTCTTCAAGTTATAAAGTTATTCGCGGCGAGTGGTGGTAAGGATTGTCTAAACCCTTCTTCTGTGGAGGCCCAGTCACTTCATCATTTCACATGTTACCAATATGACTTCAGAGCAGGTTTACAACTTGTATTCATAAGCCTCCGAGGGTAGCAGCGTGGGGGCTGGCAGTATGAGGGCTCTGGTCTCAGTTAAAAGGTTCACAGGACTGTTTTGTGCAATGGGGGGGAGGGGAGATGGCGAAGGTAGACACAGCTTTCATAAGGTTCTCAAAGGGGTTCATGACCTCCTCAACAACGGAAGGATCTGCTTTTGACTATCCATTATTAAATTCTGCTCCTCTCTAAGCAAATGCAAGTGGAAACTGAAACATTCGGGACTGACCACGTTTTCATCTTCAAGGATATGTTGAACTAGATCATGAACTTGAGAACTTTATTTTTTGAGCTCCCTGGTCTAGGTGCTTTGTTCCTCAGGGAATCAAGTGAGGTGTCAAATTGGAATGAACTCATCTACTATTTGATTCCCTGCCATTTTGATATTCCTTTATTAATGAATACTTTTTATTTGTGAATTCCCTTAGAAAACATCGAACGTAAATCTTGACCATAAAATTTTTAAAAGTTGCAGCTGCTCAAGGAATATGAAAGCCAATGCATCATCTGTCCTTGTAAGATGTATTCAAACCTCGAGGAGACAGAGGGGAAGACAGGGCACACTGTCATAGTTCTATAGAAAAGGAAGGCATTCCACTGAAATGGCCACGTTTAAAAACCTGCATTGACGTTTTCCTTAAGAAAGGTATTTTCAAAGACTCAGAGTATACGAATTTGGCTCAGATTTATAAAATTTGAAGGGGGAAAGTGTACTCTTTAAAATTGGTAAGAGAGGTGGCCTGTTTACTTAGTTAGTTTTCCCCCTGTGATGGCTGGTTTTAGCTTTAAATTGTCTCTCGGCATTCACTAGGATCCTGCGTTCTCGAAATGTGGGCTATGTGCCACCCAGCAAAGATGAGCGAATTCCAAAAGCAGCCACTCTGCATGAACAGCACCCACTTTTCAAAAGGGCTGACATGCACTCCTTAGCACCCAGATCCATGAATATGCATCCAAAGTACAAGGCATTCCATGCCATGAATACATAATACACAAATCTCTGCTATGTGCATTTCCTATTAGGAACCCACAATTTTCCAATGCACATTCACAGACCACAGCTTAGCAAGTCGGGCCAAGCCGTTAAGAGTGCACACCTAGCCGTCCCGTGAAATGGACGAAGAGAATACAGCGCCTAACTGTGGCAGGTGCATTGATAAGCTTCCAGACTCTGGGGATTTGTTGCTGTTTTTTCAGTAGCTGTGACTACCAGAAAAAAGCAAAAGGGAATTTATGTGTTAAAACAGGAAAGCTTAAAGACCTTGCTAAAGCAGACTTCTCAGAGGCAATGCTAAGGCTATAGGAAACACCAAACATTCAAAGAAGGTGGCCACTGACAAGACATTCAGATAAAACATTCAAGTCACCCCAGAATCCTACTTTGCAGGCTGGGGTACCTCGTGAAAGAGTTGTTAGCAGATGAGGTGGCGTGGGGTTGAAGTGGCTGAAGCTGACACGGCCTCCAAAGCTTTGGTGGCTGCCGTTCCTACCGCTGCTTTGAAGAAGAGGCGGGGAGAGCAGCTCAGGACCAGGACTAAGGAGGGGGTTACAACCCACTTTAGGGATGAATCCTGAAACTGCCCCGGCAAAGCAAAGGTGCCCTTGACAGACATCAAGGTCAGCACTATTGGGAAGAGGTAACGACAGTGCCCTTTGTGGGGGGAAAAATCTGTACACAGGAAAGCTTATTTCTAGCCTACACCTTAAATACATCCATGAATTGCTGCCTCCTCCTCCACTCTTATGGAAAACAGTGTGAGAAGCTATGTACACAGCTAAGCTACTTAAATCCCAGTGACTTAGGCCTTGATTTTGCTATAGGGTAGGATGGATGCTTTAATCCTACACATTAAACATTGCATCAAATGGTTTAAAGAAACATCCTGCTTTGAGCTCTGTCCATCCATTCAGGGATTATAGAAGTTCAGTGCCCTGGCTAGATTCCCAGTGTTTCCTTACTGTTGTGCTGCTAAGTCTCCCATGCAAGACGGGTCCTCTTGGACTTACACTGAGATACAACGTTTTCCCTTCCGAATTCTATTATAGCCGAAGTCACACTAAGGCAGAAGCCTAGACAGTTTTAGTTTTATGGGATGGCAAACATCATAAGAATATACGGAGAACAGAGAACTCAAAGTTTAGCTCTAGAATTGAGTCATGAACACAGTTTTGAAGATCCATCAGAGAAAGGCAACAATCACAACATGGAGTCAATGGTTTATCAAATTATGCCGGTACCCCACATTTCAGAAAATTTTTGTTTGCTTGTTTTTGTTCTTCATTTATTCTTCTCACTTGGGTAGAAGATGGAGGCAGTGAGCGATAGCAGTAAGGCAGCCCAGAGCTAGCTGAAGAACGATTTTGCGATGGATGAAAGAGGCAGCAGGAATACCAAAACATAAGCTCAACACATTCAAATAGCGCTCAAAAGCCTCTGGGAGGCTTTATGAAATTAATCGGGGAATGACGTTTTACAGGAAAGTGATATTCATGTGCCTGTGTAACACATATATATATGTGCATATATCAGTATGACACATTTACTTAGGGAAAACACTCTGGCAATTAATTTGAGACTCAAATGACATGGTTAAACATAGATCATAATTTGTGAACACAATGTTAGTAAAACAAAATTTATTTGTAAAACAGGACCTGTTATAGAAAATGGCACACAATCAAGTTATACAAAAATACAAAATTTCTTTCTGATTACAGTCCTGGTTGCAAATGGTGATTAGAAAGCATTCCTGGTGGCTTCCAAAGAGCTGAGCTTGCGCGCACGTGGAACAGGGGGCAGCAAGGGTCCATGATGCTGGGATGTCCAAGTGAGTGGAACCTAATTTCCAATCGAGACTTCGGTCACTTTGCAGGGAGAGCTAGTTCCTGGAATGTCTTCTGGGTTTTTTATTTGTTTGGTTTTTCTTACCCATCTTCCAGACTTCTGCCAACTCTAAATGTAGTTCTCCATGCTTTGGAATGTTCACAATCGGTGTGACTGTGAGACAGGTGGTATTCTAATTCCCCCATCATTTGCTCTCTCACTGATTTGGACAACTGGTAGTTACATAATTGTATTGATTCTACTTCAAAGGATATATAAAAAGTACCGTGACGCGGCTGGTGTCACTAGATGGTAACTTCTGGGGAATTATGGTTTCAGAGCATCTACTCACACATGTTTCCCCCGGTCATGCCAAGACATGAGCTCTAAGTTGTGAGTTGTTTGTTGTTATTTTTAAACCAAGACTCTTATTGCAAAGATTCTGAAAAATCAGAAATATCACATGAGCTTTGAAAATTAAACCAAGGCATTTAGCAATTTGTCGCCTAGCTAGAGTAAAGAACACAGACACTTGAAAAAAAAATACAGTTTACCTTTTGCAGCAATTAAAAGGTCCAACCCTTTGAAAGGAAGCACATTAGCAAACAGCTGCTTATTAAGCCCTGGTGACATGAATTGTACGCTTTCCTATAATACCGCTCTAAATCACTGTCTTATTTTGGTAGGAGGCAATGCTTTCTTTCCAAAGAGTCTCCTTCCATGGAATGATAAAATGCGGAGGCTTTTTTTTTTCTTTTTCTTTTTTGTACAGAGCCTATATTTAGTGCAATAATTTTAAAAAATCTGCTCTGAAATATTTACTTTACATTAACAAAAATAGCTTTTTTAAAAAAATCGTAACAAAAAGGAGTTATCGCATAAACAGATCATGGATTATTCTTAGCAAATTACACTTTTTTTTCTTAAAGCATTCACCATTACAATAAGCGGAACAATGAAATATTAGCCATTCATATCTGGTAAGCGTCAGGAATAAAAACACAAAAACAGAAACAAAACTAAGACCCACCCCCAAACAAAAAGAACCAGCCACGCTTGGGGATTAAACATGAACCAATTCTTCAGTTACACATTGTAGAAGTCTAGCTACTCAATGAGGCTCCCCGGAGAGGAGGAGCACTGCCGGTGTTTTCTGATTTTACAGCAAGCGGAGACATGGAACGGCCTCTCAGCCCTAAGCCATCGTTGTCCCTCTCCAGCAGAAGCCCCAGCACCGTCCTCTCCCTCCGAAAGTTCCCCCTCCTAGCATGATTCACTCTGCAAATCACTACACGGACACTGAAAGGCTACACGTGTCGGGTGCCCAGCTTCCTTTCAAACCAGGCACACAACTGTGTGGGGGTGCTACCAACGTGAGAAATGAAAGACAAAATATAAGAAAACAGTTTGCATAAGAAAGATTATCTACCCTTTTCTTTTTTACCTACTCTCTTTTATTAGGGTAAACTAGGAATTCCTGAGGAGTTGGTTACTTTTTAATGTTTGCTGACGCATGCTGTGACCGGCTATGGAAACTCCCTATTGGGCCCACTTGCGTGTTTCTCAAAGGAAAATGGCATGGCTTCTTTGACTGGGCTACAGTGACTGAAGCGAGTCCTTATTTATCTGAGAGCACGAGCCTAGTCTTGTCCCACTAGGCCCTATGCATCAGTAAAATAAGATCTTGATTTTGTACACACATCAGGGACTCGCCCCGGAAAACTTTTAAACGAAGAATTTGGTACACTAATTTTTATCTAATTTCAATAACTAAAGTTAAAATCTCCTCCAAGTTATTAAAAATGTTCATCAGATATGAATCTTAACATTTCCATTAAGACAATTACAATTGAAAACAGTAAATGACGAAGTTGCCTTGTAAAAGCCACCCGTATGAAAGGAGTACATGTTTGACAAAAATAAGCATAAAAAAGGTATTAAATCCCTGTTCCTTTTCTCTGATTTTGGCTGATTAGGTGTGTGTGTGTATATAGCTATGCATAGACACACCCACCCACACACAAATACATAGTCATGTGGATATGTTGTTTTGGAATGTCAATGGGCTCCAAAACGGTCGGCTAGGTTCAAGCAGAACTTGCTCCCGCAGCCTAGAAAAAACAAAGTCACACAGAGTTTCATCTTAGACAACGACCATGAAAAGGAGATCATGAATGATGTCACAAATACACATATGGTCACAAACAGCAACATGGCTGGATGAATGGTGAATCTGTCTCCCGGGAGCCGGAATTCCTGGGCATGTCGAGCACGGGTCACACTGTGCTTCCTGTGAGCTCCCGTCTCCAGCCCAGGGTTTCGTACGGCCTCGCACTAGCGCCTCCTTTCCCGTGTAAGGGCTTTACCGTACACTAGCAGACAGACGGCCAGAGAAGCGCCTCTCTAAAAGTACCCTTCACATTTGCTCACAAGTTATTCTCTCCAGAGTAACTTTCAGTGACCTCGGAAACTTTCAAGGGTTTCTTAAGTACAAAAAACAAAAAAGTTCCAGAGGAAAATTAGAAGTTCCTCTCGTTAGTTCATTGTCCCTCTGTCCAAATGAAATGTTCAAACCTCACTTTTCCCTAGAGATACTCTCTAAGAAGAACATAAATCCCAAGTTAGGAAATCCCACTGAGAAAGAAGACAGGCACTGCGCGCACACGGCCATGATTCTAAAGAGACCTTCCAGGGGAATGAACACGAGGAATTATAAGTAAGCAACCCTAAATTCGACCAATCCCCAAGCTTTCAGAAAACCCCGTCAGGTAACTCTTTAGAGTCGGACACAAGGGGCAGAAGCAGGGACCGATGCTCATCACGTAGACTGTGAAAGAGTCGTAAGCAATAGAGGTCCGGCTGGGCCTACAAAATGAAGTCACCCCATGAGCAATACTTCACACTTCTCTTTTGGAGAAAATCTGCACCGTGTAAAACATCATGTTTTAGGGCAAATGCTATGGGGGCCAAAGTACCAGAAGCGAAATGCAGTACATCAACACTGCGAGACACGGCAGTGGGCAGAAGTTAAAGAGTAAACACGGAATGAAGATTTGGATGAACCGTCTGAGGCGAGGGCCATTAATTCAAAACTTAAGTGTCAGGGACATTTTCTTTTGAAATTTTGTTTCTGGTGGGATGAAACATCATCCGATTCATCCTCATCTTATTACAGTAAATAAGCGGTTTAGCAAGAAGGTGCATTTGCATCGTCTACCACGCATTGAAGAATAGCGCAAGAACACCTGCCACTACACAGCCAGGTTAGTTAGACCTAACTGTTCAACTACCCGAGAGTGCTTCTTCCTAAAGAATGCCTGAAGGAGCGCTTTAATCGCGGGAAAGACAGAAACGAGCGGGAAAGATGAGGTCGGCTAAGTGAGGTGTCTACAAAGTAAGATTATTATGTTCTGAACAACTCGGGCAATCCAGTACTGGAAGGACCTGAGTCTTATTTCTCTATATTTCAAAGGCTTGGCAGAGTCTCCAAGGCGCGCCCCTTTAGCCTACGTGGGAGTAGGAGAGACACAGTACCAAATGGTGGGAGAAGCAAGGACAGAACAGGATGGACTTTCATCTAGCTTCCCTTCCGCCCTCTTAATCCAGCCCTGGTTGATGCCCAGTTCAACCTAAGAGCTACTTTGAGATCTTTATCTTTGCACAACTCATGAAAGCCAGCTGTGCCTGGGGAAGTGAAACTCTGGATTTTAACCCTATCATTAGGCATACTATTGGGGCCACCACCAAAACAGGCACTCGGCAAAGTTATAAAAGGTTTAGATCTAAATATTATGCTGAAGCTTTATTTTAATATGCAATTTTTTTCATATACATATATATCCATCCATCCCCAGGCCACTAAATTAATCTATTTCCTTTACTGAAATGGACTTGTTTTACATCACATATGAAGCTGAAAACCTATAAATTATACTGTTTTAGTCAAATGCTAAGGAAGAAACAGAGGAAAGCCCTCACATTTTGGGACATCCTAGACGGCATGTTGTTTAATATACTATTTAAGGACCTTGGTCAATGAGATAATATTTTAAAGTAAAACTACTCTCTGTACAGTGAGACAGTGATCAGGATCGATATATGTCAGCGATGACTGCCATTGTGCAATGGTGAGAACATCTATTGGAAAAGCCACTCAGAGGCTACGGCACTGATTAACTTCTGGTTGCTTTTTCATCCAGAAATCCACAGATAGTGTGGAGCAGGGAAAGCATAGCTTTCTCAAAAGGAAGCTGGAGCGGAGAGACCCAGTCGCTCTACGGTGTGGAAGGGCGAGCACTCATGCAGAGTCTCGTCTGGACAGTGTGAAAGGGCGAGCACTCATGCAGAGTCTCGTCTGGACGGTGTGAAAGGGCGAGCACTCATGCAGAGTCTCGTCTGGACGGTGTGAAAGGGCGAGCACTCATGCAGAGTCTCGTCTGGACGGTGTGAAAGGGCGAGCACTCATGCAGAGTCTCGTCTGGACGGTGTGGAAGGGCGAGCACTCATGCAGAGTCTCGTCTGGACGGTGTGAAAGGGCGAGCACTCATGCAGAGTCTCGTCTGGACGGTGTGAAAGGGCGAGCACTCATGCAGAGTCTCGTCTGCGACGGTGTGGAAGGGCGAGCACTCATGCAGAGTCTCGTCTGGACGGTGTGGAAGGGCGAGCACTCATGCAGAGTCTCGTCTGGATGGTGTGGAAGGGCGAGCACTCATGCAGAGTCTCGTCTGGACGGTGTGAAAGGGCGAGCACTCATGCAGAGTCTCGTCTGGACGGTGTGAAAGGGCGAGCACTCATGCAGAGTCTCGTCTGGACGGTGTGAAAGGGCGAGCACTCATGCAGAGTCTCGTCTGGACGGTGTGAAAGGGCGAGCACTCATGCAGAGTCTCGTCTGGACGGTGTGAAAGGGCGAGCACTCATGCAGAGTCTCGTCTGGACGGTGTGAAAGGGCGAGCACTCATGCAGAGTCTCGTCTGGACGGTGTGGAAGGGCGAGCACTCATGCAGAGTCTCGTCTGGACGGTGTGGAAGGGCGAGCACTCATGCAGAGTCTCGTCTGGACGGTGTGAAAGGGCGAGCACTCATGCAGAGTCTCGTCTGGACGGTGTGAAAGGGCGAGCACTCATGCAGAGTCTCGTCTGGACGGTGTGAAAGGGCGAACACTCATGCAGAGTCTCGTCTGGACGGTGTGAAAGGGCGAGCACTCATGCAGAGTCTCGTCTGGACGGTGTGGAAGGGCGAGCACTCATGCAGAGTCTCGTCTGGACGGTGTGAAAGGGCGAGCACTCATGCACAGTCTCGTCTGCGACGGTGTGAAAGGGCGAGCACTCATGCAGAGTCTCGTCTGGACGGTGTGAAAGGGCGAGCACTCATGCAGAGTCTCGTCTGGACGGTGTGAAAGGGCGAGCACTCATGCAGAGTCTCGTCTGGACGGTGTGAAAGGGCGAGCACTCATGCAGAGTCTCGTCTGGACGGTGTGAAAGGGCGAGCACTCATGCAGAGTCTCGTCTGCGACGGTGTGGAAGGGCGAGCACTCATGCAGAGTCTCGTCTGGACGGTGTGAAAGGGCGAGCACTCATGCAGAGTCTCGTCTGGACGGTGTGAAAGGGCGAGCACTCATGCAGAGTCTCGTCTGGACGGTGTGAAAGGGCGAGCACTCATGCAGAGTCTCGTCTGCGACGGGCAAGGCGCTTAAGGAGCCAAGAAAGTGCAATCAAGCAACAGAGGAGGAATCCGCAAGGGGAAAAAACAGCATGGCTAGAACAACATTTAAAAATAAATTAAAACGATGGAAACTATGATTTTAGCAAGCTGAAAGGAATTGCTATTAGGATTTTCCGAAACGATTAAAAAAAAAAAACAATCGCATCAAATCACTGTGTCAAGTGCACAACCAAACGCTCAGTTTGGTGAAAAACAAAATATTGAGAGCTGACAAAAAATAAAAAAGAGAACCGTAATTTCCGTTGGGGGCCCCACCCCGTCCCCGACACCTTGTTCCATTCAGCTTGCTTTTACAGAAGATGGTCTCATTTGTGACAAGAATTCAGCCATCCAAGTGATGGGCAAGCCCACAAACAGAAAAAGCAGCACGTCCTGCGTGAGACAGACAACGAAAGCTTCTCCAGAAGAAGTGCAGTCAGTGAAGACAGAGAGAGAGAAGAAGTGAAAGTGAAATTCTTGGAGGGCGGCCACCTCCTCATCTCCACCTACCATCGGCTTCAGCTCTCGGGCATCAGCTGTGCCTCCCTTCCCAGCTTCTTTGAGCGCCTTCCTACTGTTTTCCACAAACTCCTGCAAAACAGGAACCAAGGTGCATAAATTCTTGTGCCCTTTGCTGATGCCAGGGGGCATGTAAACTCCAAAGCACATGGACATCTTAGACTCCAGCTTTGTCAACGAACGACCTAAAGTCTAACAATACATATTTAGTATCACACATGGGAGACGGCAGCTTTGTTTGGATGGATTGCAAACCACAGGTGTGAAGTCTCTTTCCATTCCAATGGTCGGATGCGCGCTGTTGGAGCAGCACTGGGGGGTTTGTTTCCATCCATTCACTGTGACATCGGCACCAAGGCTCAGCGAGATCAGGGTAGTCCCATTTGGAAGTAAAAAGATCGAGTACATTTTTCAAAACCCTAGTCCCCTACACGAAGGATAGTGCTTTACTTTTCTCCCAACAAGAACATTTTAGTCCACAAGCCTCCTTTTTAAAATAACCCTAGAAGGCAAAAGAAAATACTGATTGATTCTACTAAACATAGACGATTACTTTTTTTTTAATCAAACCATAAATAGGCTCCTTTAAAAAATGGAAATCGTCTCCAGAGGAAATATTTCTATCCCTTCAAAGCTAGTGGAACAATTCTTCATTATACAATATAGATATCCTCATTATTTTTACAGGGAAAAAAAAACAAAAACTGGAAAGGATAAAAGCTATAGTGTTCATCTTGCTTTTTAGAAATTTAACGACAAAAGCAAGCCTATCTTCCATATGGCTCAATCACAAACACACTAAAATGTGATGCTCACATAGATCAAATTCCCATAGGAAAATAACCAGTTAAAACTACAATTAGGAAAATGCCCAAAACATAGTTGATAATATTTTCAACAAAAGAGGTCATTAGTACAGGGTAGGTCGATTAATTCATTTAAAAATTTGCTATTGCAACAAACAGAAAATATCTCTATTTACGAGTATATTTTAGATTTACTTGAACAAAACATGCTCTTGGGAGATAATTTGGCATTTTAATGTCTATCAATATTATCTAAGCTGGATTAGGTATATTTTATAGCTTAATCACAGAATATTATTATTAAAATATATCTATTTTTATATCATTTAACATGTATTTTAACCTAGCAGTTTTTAAAAACTGAGGTTGTAATATAGAGAAGGTGCAGAGGTTACATAACTGTAAAGAATCTGAATATAATATCCATGCAAATATTAAGATCTTGATGGGTAGAAAACAATACAATCTTCTAGTCCCAGACCTGTTACCTGTATTCATGAAGAAACACCGTCACTTTGGTCTGGCCTATGTCAGGTGATGACTTTAGGGAAGGCAGCAGTAACATTTGAAAATGTGAGAGATGGAGACAGAGAAGTAGGCAATGGCACAAATAAACAAGCAAACAATCCCCACTGTCATTGAGTTGGTTCTGACTCAAAATGATCCATAAGCTTTCCAAGACAATTACTCTTCACAGAGACGGATAGCCTCACTTTTCTACTACAGGGCAGCTGGTGGGTTTGAACTGCTGATCTGGAAGTTAGTAGTCCAATGCTTAACTGAAATAATGGCTTTCTGTCTGGGAGCCTCACTCAGGAAAATGTACTTGGAACATCATTGGTCTTATGTTCCAGTCAAGGACTACAAACAAGGCAGGTTTAGAAAGTCAATTCGGATCTGTCCACCTGCTATTGGGCAACATTTCTCCGACTTCAGTACTCCTAAAGGGGGCTGCTGCGGTCTGGTGGATCTGAAGAGAACGTGCCTTGGGCCACCATATATGACTTTTACAAGTTGAATTCTGAATCCCTCAGAGTTAAGTATACTAGACGTGGAATATCGAGAGCACTTTGCAGATTGCTTTGTGTCGCATGTTTAGCTCTGAAACAGTAGGGAGAATTTGAGTCCTTACCATCAGCACTTTATCCATATAGAACTCTCTGCCCGGACTCCCGTCATTGTATTTCGTATCAACGGCAAAACACAAGAACAACACATCCACCACCATTTCGTAAATGGACAGGAAGCAATGCGCGACGAGGAATGCGAAGAGGCAGACGATGAGGAGAGGCAGCACCCACACTGTGTAGTCCTGCTGGTAGTTGAGCAGCATGATCCCAGCCAGACCTGTGCTGCAGACAATCAGCACCTGCAGCCGAGAACAGGAGACACACTGAGTGGCCTCCTCTAAAATCTCCACTGTCCCTTCATCACGTATAAATTCTGTAGACTACGTTATCCAGGATGGATGTATAAACCCCATCATTAAACTCACTGCCATGGAGTCAATGCCGAGTCATAGTGACCCCTTGGTGGTTTCCGAGACACTGTCATGGGAATGGAAAGCCCAGTCTGCCTCCTGTGGAGCTGCTGGGTGGTTTCAAACTGCCAACCATGTGGATTTCAGCCCAATGCATAACCACCACATAACCCTAAGGTCTCCCCATGTTTGGACAAGGCCCTTGCACATAAAATTAGGAAGTATAATTTATCTGAATACATATATCCTCATTTACACACGTGTTTACATGTATGTTACATACCACACACTAAAAAGCTATACTTTAAAATATTTTTGTTATGATGCTCCCTAGAACACCAATTTAGTCTGTAATAACTTAAGGTAAATAAATGCACATTCACGTATCGGAAAAATTATACATATTCTGCATCCAGAAGAAAATTACTGATATAGCTGAGGGGTTCTAGAGGCTTTTCCTACGTCTTTTTCACGTGTAAAATACATTACACAAGAGGACTTCAAAAAGTTAGGGGGAAAATTAAATGCAAATTGACAAGGAAGGGACAATTCAAGCAGGGTGCGGTACAGCTCCACCGCCGAAGCACACATCATCGTTCCTCTAGTGCCGGAATGCTTCCTCCCCCACCACCATGACCCACTTCTACCTTCCAGATGCAGCCAAGCCAGAATGCACACATTGGTACACATAAGAGCTCTGCACACATGGAATTCAGGAATGATAAAGCGCTTAGGGACAGTAGTGGGAGTAGCGATAATAGAAGGGTAGGGGGATGGTGGGGTGGAAGGTGGGGGGCAGGGGGTAGGGGAAGGGGGAGAAAGGGGGAACCCATCATAAGGTTGGATATATATATCCCACCCCCCAGGGGGACAAATAACAGAAATGTGGGTGAAGGGAGACAATAGACAGTATAAGACACAAAATAACAATATATGATTAATCAATGGTTAATGAGGGTGGGAGGCTTGTGGAAGGAGGGGAAAAAAGAGGAGCTGATACCAAGGGGCAGAGCTGTTACCAAGGGGCAGAGCTGTTACCAAGGGGTTTCCTTCTACATGCCAAAGCCTTGCTCCCCCCTTAGAAGAAGGTGGGAGCTGCTTAAGGCCAGAGGGCAAGCTCACATTCAGGTCTTTGAGGCAGGAAGCTGGTAAACCTGGGTGTGACCCCAACCAGGCCAGGTGGACTTAATTCAACCACTGGGGTCAACCAGTATCCTTCACCACACCTCCCAACGGGGGTGTGGGTGGGAATCTGAAAAAGGCAGAAACTTTGAGACCACTCCGTCTCTCCCGGCGGCTACTACACAGTTTAGGGTGCTGTGCCGAGGTCCCCTGTGCTCCATTTACTGTAATGCCTGAAACGGCTTCTATCCTTTATAAAAATTTCGCTTGGATCACAAACCAGGCCTCAGTGTGAATTCTTTCTCACGGGAAGCCAAGGCCCGAGGGATTTCTCACTCGAGAGACCCACTATTATTGAGAAAGTTAACAGGCTCAAGTAGAATAGAAATGTTGGTGGCAACATATGTACAAGTGTGCTTAATACAACTGAATGATGGATTGTCATAAGATTTGTAAGAGCCCCCCAATAAGATGAGTAAGAAAACTATTTTAAATAAATAGATCACGGAATTTTCCATGAAATTTTTGAAGCCCCCTTGCATATGTAGAAATCATTAAAACTCTTGGTATTTATAATATCATTTTAATGCTTCATAAATACTCAGGTATATAATCCCATTTTGGGAGTGATTTTTAATATATGTAACCATTCTTCTATTCCTGGAGATTTATATTGTTTTAAAATATAAATAATGTTGCCAGAAGCATCTCTATTCCTAAAGCCTTTTCTGTTTTGTATTGCTTCACATATACTATGGAGTAAATTTAGGATGATTCACTCTAAAGTTTAGATTTGAATTGTGAAAAAAGGTTGCCCAAAAATCATGCTATAAAAATTAAAGGAAATACTCAGAACCTGGGCATTCAGATTCATACGAACCCTCATAAGCAAGGTTGTAATCCTGTCATAAAATGAAAACGTATAAATTGTTGACTGGAAAATGAAATTTCTTGGTGAATTTTCATCCATATAATAAAAATTTTAAAATAATCAAAAGAAAAATCTGTCTGCTTATTTTCCAGAACTGCTTACCTCATGGATGCTTTATCATCTCACATACAATGTGTGAAATTTTGGTTAGTTTTTACCCATACATTTCAGCCTTCCAATACATATCAAGTTAGGCCCTTACATATCAAATTAGGAAGTACAATTTATCTGTATACATATATATGCATATATGTATAATATACATGTATATGTGTATATTATATACCATAAACTATAAGTTATACTTTAAAATATTTTCATTATGATGCCCCCTAAAACACCAATTTAGTCTGCAATAACTTTTAAGGTAAATAAGTGAACCTATGAAGGGTGTATGGCAAATACTGTTATCTCCATTTTATAGACCAGAAAATCTGTAAGATGCTAGTAGACTTGCTCAAGGCCACGGAGCAAATCCGTAGCAGTGGACACTTGAGATGGTCTGAAGATCCCAACCAACCCCAGTGTTCTCTCCAGGTGAAATCCCAGCAAAGACTAGGAGACAGAGGAGTCCTCTAGGATGCTCTCACCTTATCTTGTGCAGTTGCTGAGAGAGAGAAAATTCTTTTCTTTTCCCGCTGTTTATCCGCACCGTGACAGCCTCACCTGGTATCACTCTCTATATGTTAAACTGGGAACTATATGTTGTGTATTACTTTTTTGTAGATAATTTCAGGGAAAAACCAAGGTTTTCTCAAGCTTGGAAAGATCAGTTTATTTTTGTAGGAACACTTCAGAATCTTCTCTTCCAGTAACTTATTCTGTGGGGTGCTGTCCACACATGGCTAATTGCACCCATTTTCTTTGGCGACAGAGATTTCCGTTTTTAAACAAGCTTATTTCTTAACTTTTCTTCAAGTTCTCTAAGTCCACCTGAGTGCAGGATGGGGTTTCTTTATGCTCTCACTCCATCACTGAATGTCACACCATGCTGGAAATACCACAGTCAATGATGCAAACACAGGTGTGGCGCACACTAGCTGTTTACACAAACTAGACATTGAGATGAAAAGGTGCTGCCGTGGAAGGTTGAAATTTGTATTGTGTGAGAAAGCTTCAGGAACTGGTGGTGTGAACCAAAAAATAATTACGTTCAAGGAGAATGGAAGGCTGTTGTACATTTACTTATGAGGGGGCGCTCCCCCCGCCCCCCACACATAGGATTTTTTTCAAAGCTAAGTATTTACATTATTTTACAAAACAACCTTATCACCTTCAAAGTATTCTCCATTACACTTAATAGAGATTTCAAATCTGTGGTTCCATTCTTAGAAACATTTTTCAAACTCATCTGTTTGGAAGGCTGACAGCACCTCCCTCATTTTTTCTTCTTCACCTCTTCTACATCGCTGTGCTTTCACATCCCTCTTCATTTGAGGAAACAAAAAATGTCACACACAGCAAGATGAGGCGAGTAAGGTGCATGGGGAAGAGAGGCATGCTGTTTTTGGCCCAAACGGGGCACAGTGAGATGACTGAGTGAGCAGGTTCATTGGCGTGATGGGAAAACCAGTCCCCCGTCTGCTACACTTTATTTTTGTTGCTGTACACTGTTATGCAATCTTTTCAGAACCTCTAAACAGAAAGCTTGATTAACAGTCTGACCTGGTGGGAAAAAATCCAGATGCACTCTGAGTCGGCACTTTTGTCCATTTGGGAAGCTGATGGATGTCTTGAATGACGCTCGTCATCAATCGACATTTCAGCTTTTTTGAAACGAGAAAACCACTGTGCACTTGAGTTTTTACCATAACTCTGTCTTTGTGAACTGTGTTCAACATCACAACAGTTTCTGCGGCATTTTCCCCGAGCAGACCACAAAATTTCACAGCAGCACGCTTTTCTCCTAAATCAGTCATCACAAAAATTGAGGTTTGCGCAAAACTACTTTTCTGAAAAAATTCCCCGTGACCAGAGAGAACCTTCCAGTGCGATGCCACTGGGTTCCTGAAATCAGAGCATGTTGCTAGAGCCTTACCAGCAGGAAAAATGAGTACGACAAGAGGTTTGCCCAGTGCAGCTTTTTGTGGTTTTTTTTGGGGGGGGTACCCCCTTGTATTTAAGAGAAGATGCATTGAATTTCTCAAACTTTAGTGAGACTAGGAATCACTTGGAAAGTTTGAGAGTAATTCTTGCCCCCAAATTGAAAAAAAAAAACAAACAAACCCTCACTGCCATCAAGTCGTGTCCAACTTACGGCAACCCTGTAGGACAGGGTAACTGCCCTGTGGGGTTCCGAGACCCTATTTCTTAACAGGAGTAGAAAGCCGGCTCTTTCTGCTGTGGAGCGTGTGGTGGGAGAGCAGCAATGGTGAGCGGTGGGATGGCCTAGCTGTGTGTACTTTGAAAGTACCCCAGGCGATTGTGTTCTAGGCCACATCTCAAGAAATCATCGTCTTTACCAGAGGTCTCCAGGATGGGGCACACATGTCCTAAGGCATGTCCAAGGGGATAACTTGAGACTTCTATTTCTATGCATCTTTTTTAGTATGCTTTATAATACATACTAGTAAAACAGAGTTAATAAATATATTGTAGAACGTGGCTACATTTCCCCGCCTTAATTTGATGAGCCATTTTTGAAAGTTAGGACACCACTAATCTCAATGCTATGTCACGTGGGAGCCCACATGATGTGGATGTGAACCACATGCTAAGTCTGTTGACTCTAAGCAAGTTCTTTTAACCTCTCTGAGCCGTTTCCTCATCTTCGGAAAAGACAGAATCACACATACTTCCCCATAATGATTAAAATAAGAATTCTGGAAGCATTTCATGCAGTAACTGATTATGTAAGTTTCGTTTCTAATGTGTTGTTGCCACCACGAACCCTGCATTTGTGACGTCCTTCCTCTCCTGGGGCCCAGGCTTTCACGGGTGCTGGCGATGCAAAGGTGATACATTTGGCTGCACACTGAAAAGGCTGGTGGCTGGAACCCCACCCAGCTGCTCCGTGGGAGAGACCAAGAAAACCCTGCGGGTGGGCCATGTGACTCTGACACATGAATCATGGTCAGTTGGAACGACTCACTGGCACACCAACAGCAATTAAACATTTATAAGAATTCATGTTTTTACTTTTTATTAACTAAAGCCAAGGAAATTGTCATTCAGAACATTTTACCCACGTGAGAAAAAAAATCTCAAACAGCACTAAAATACCTTTCACACAGAAGCAAAGAAACCCAGGATTCTGGGGGTGTTTTTTTGGTATGGCTTTTTATATACAGCTAATTTTTATTAGCTTGAAAATTGTGCACATTGTTTATAACTCTATCATATTTGAGGACGCGACGGCCAGCCATCACAAAAGGAAGACAGCCGTGGCACCTTCCAAATCTCAATGAACAGCAAAAAGCATCTGGGGCTCCACAGAAAGGGGCCCAAGGTTAACTCTTCTCTTTTTAAATGGAAGGTGTTCCCCCTGGCCCCTGTTAAAAATGGGATTTTAAAATAGTGTAAATGTGTATGCAGCTGTAACAGAGAGATCTCATGTACCTTTAATGGCGTTTGCCTCAATGATAACATCTTGTAAAATTCTAGTACAATATGTACGCCCATATCCTGATTATATTATAGTTCTATATAGATTAAAGATGCTACAGATGTTACATAGATGATGATACTGTACTAGTCAACATACGAGACACTTTCACTGCCACAGGGTCTCCTGCTGCCCTCTCACCGGCAGCCTCACTCTCCCACTTCCATTCAGTCATGAATCCATTTCCGAAAGGTTGTCATCTCAAGAATCTTACATATGCGAAATCATAAAGTATATAATCTTCTTCCGGGGCTGGGCTTTTTCCTTCGGCACAATTCCAAGTTGATGCATGAATCAACAGCTCTTATTAAATGGCTCTGTTTATCTCTGCTTTTATTTTATGTTGCTCCAAACCTTTCTTCGTAGCTCAGCCCCTGAGGATCGCCAAGGCTTTTGACTGAAGCAGAATGCCACGCCTTTCTCCTGTGGCGCGCCTGGAAGGTTCCAGTCACTGACAGCTCAGCAGCCAAGTGGCTACACACTCTGCCCCCTGGCCTTCTTAGTTCACTCACTGCTGTTGAGTCGGTGCCGACTCATGGCGACCCCAAAGGACAGAGCTGACCTGCCCCTGCGAATTCCACGATTGTCCCTGTGTCCTGGAGGAGAAAGCTCTGTCTTTCTCCTTCTTTTCTTAGCAGCAGGAGTAAATTAAAAATATGTAAACAAAATAAAAACTCAGAGGCCTTTTTGTATCAGCCATACAGCGTACTGATGCTAACATGGAGCCAAACCCTGCTCTCAACCTGTTGTGTAGATTAACGTATTCAATCCTTACTATAAAGACATCTCTAACACATATAAAGATGGCAAATAAACGCAACCAGGGCAATATATAAGTTCAACTACATATTTTGGAAATACATTAGAGTTTTGTTCTTATTTATTTTAGGGTGAGGTTGTGTGAGAACCTTTGTACTGCAAGTCACTCGGAGTTTTCAAGGTTCCTTTTTCTTTTCAAAAGCATAGTGGTTAAAACCATCTCAGTGATTGGTAGGAAAGAGAATGTATTAAGTAGAGCATTTAATAAACCATCACAATAATGGCTACCTATGATGATTACCAAAGTAACAGGAATATGTATATGATGTAATCCACTCTGCCAAGTCTCAACTCACATTTGAACTGATCGGCCCTGGTGAGGTGCTGGGTTACGTATTGGGCTGCTAACCGAAAGGTCAGCAGTTTGAAACTATCAACTACTTGGCAGGATGAGGCTATATGATCTTGAAAGATTTATAGTCTCAGAAACCCATAAGGGCACCCGACTCTTTCCTACAGGTCACTATGAGTTGGAAAGAACTCAATGGCAGTGAGTTTGGATTTCTGGTTTGGCAGGGCAGGACATATAGGTATTACGTACTAGGAGATGACTGTAGAAATATAAGCCTATGGGGGGGGGGAGGATAACTATGTTGTAATACATATAAATAATAAGAGCTATAAGACTATAGTGGTAGAATTATAAGTTTTTTCTTTCCTGAATTAAAATTTTGGGGGAAATATTTTATTATTTTAAATACAGCTACAATGAAATTCAGCTACAATATTATTTACTATTCATTAAAGAAAGGATGGGGAGCTAAAATCATCCATATTCTCAATAGGCAGAGATATCTCTGCTTGAAGGTACTCATTATAGACTTTGCTACTGTAGACTAAATCTCTTCCAAGTCCGTTCCAAGGAAGGTGCTATTTTTACTTCCAAACACCTATATTTTAAGGGGGTTTACATACAGCTGTGTACAATCACAAGAATAACAATAGCTAACATTTATCAAGCATTTACAAAATGCCTGACACTGTCCCAGGCACCCCACACCCACAAGTAAAAACCCATCTATCTAATGCTCACAATCCTGAAGTGTTGGGACTATTATTCCTCCAGTTTTATCAGGGAGCCAACTGCAGCACAGGCTAGCTATACACCCTGCCCCGGTCTCAGAGCCAGTAAGCAGTAAAGCCAGTAATTAAACCCAGGCAGTCTGGCTCCAAACACAGTAACCCTACCTACTAGCTGGACGGTTGCCTAAGTCCCGACAGCTCAAAACTAAGGAGGAACATGCAAAAGTGGGCACCTTATCTTGGGCACATTATCGCATCTCTCTGCCCTAGTTTTCCTATTTGTAAAAGGAGGGCAATGGTGGAATTCAGAAGTTGGTTGAGAGGCCTCAATGAACACAGTGCACATCAAGCACCAGAACAGTGGCGGCAGGACCCTGCCTCCCAGCCCACTCTACCTCCAAGGGCCCTTGACAGGGCGTCTGAGGCTGTCCATCTCGGTGGACGCACACAGCCCCATCTTCCTCCACTCGGTGGCTGGTGGGTTTGTACCGTCACACTTTCTGTTTGCGGCCCAGTGCTTACCCGACAGTCCAACATATTAGAAGTCCTGGTGGGACTTTCTCCTCAGGAGAAAGATAGGGCTTTCTATCTCCATCAAGATTGGCAATCTTGGAAATGCAAAGGGGCAGTCTCTGCTGCTCTTTCCGGTCACTAGGCACCAGGATCGACTAGATGGCAGTGAGTATACCTCGTTCCCTTTAATGGATTGGTTGGGATACCACCCACTGATGTTGAGTGGATTCCGACTCCCAGGCCGAGTGGAATTACTCTTGTGGGTTTCCAAGACTGTAAACCTTGAAGGGAGCAGACAGGACAGGCTCATCGCTCTCCCTCAAAGGTTTGGCTTTGAACTGCCGACTTTGTATCAGCAGCCCAATGCTTAACCCATTTTGCTGCCAGGGCTCTTCTTGGCTGGGATGGGCATTTGACCTTTAAAGAACAGACACGTACGAGTATATGTGTAAAACTGCAGTCTGTGTCGGACAACACACGAGTGCTTGGTCTTACCTTGCCCAGGAAGAGCATAAAATCCCCCACTGTATTGATGGCAGCTACTCTTAGAGCGTTCTCCACCAGAATGACAAAGGCATCCTTTGCCGAGGTGCAGAAGTTGGTGCTGTTGATCGCGGTGGCCGTGTATGCATTCTGGCAAAAGCAAGCACAATGATCTTCATCAACACACAACTATACTTGGCCAAGCATAGTCAACGCGTAGCTTTTGAAAGCATGTCACAGTTCAATCCAGGGCTCTGAGGAGGTTGCAATGGAGACGGAGCCCAAAGAACTAGGAGCTGTTACAAAACTACAGCAAAAGCCCTGATACAATACAAAGAGCTTCTAGTTGGTTTACTTTGAGTCCGTGAAAGGCACCGAGACTTAGAAAAACACACACAATCCTTTCTGACATCCGACGACTTCTTCTGGGTCGTAGTACATGAAACATAAGTTAAGCGGTCCTTGATATAAGTTAAGCGGTCCTTGAGCCCATCACTATGAACATCTGTCCTGCACTCACGCCCACTCAGAGAGGCGTTAAAAGCTGCAGGGGTGCGCGTGGGCGTGTGCTCGCCTAGTAACTGGCATCAGATTGCCGTGCTGCTGTATCTGCCACCTGCAGCCTCCTCCCTGGTGGCGTTCTCTTATGCTGTCACTCTTCATGGCTCTTGGAGTACACAGGTATCTGTTTACATGCTTCCCTCCTTGGGGCAGAACCCCAAATCTTCTGGCTTAAAAAAAATTTTTTTTTGGAAGAGCTAGAAACTGTAAATTCTCACATGGCAGCAGTGACGCAGAGCTGCATAGTGACTGCCCTATTTGGATGAATCACGAGCTCTCTAATTTGTCACAGGCCGCCCCACTCCCCGCGGCATTAGATCCTGCTGCTTCGCGTTCACAACACGTCAACTGGCCCTGCAGGTGTTTGAGTTCGGCAGCCCTGCTCAAGGCTTTGGGCATGACATGTCAGGCAGATCTTGGGAGGGAGGCAAAGAGGAGGAGAAATAGGACTGTGGTGAGGCGACATCGCCTGCACAGTGCCTGACACACGGGGTTAAATGAATGTTCGCCTCCGCGTTAATTAATGGCCATTCCTGCACTCTACAGCATCCTCTAAAAAAGTCAACCGAGGGTGGCGATAAGACATCTTTTAAACATGAGAACGAGAGAAATGCATCTCAAAAATAAGACAATTGAGGGATAGAATGCAACAAAGCCACGGTCATGAAGTGCTGCAGTCCTGGGATCAGCACAGATGGGTGAAGGGTGCTGGAAAGAGCGCCCTGAAAACCAAGCCCGAGATCTAAGAAAGCAGTCCATGATGAAGCTGGCACTTCACCGCAGGGAAAGGATGGATCCTGCCCTGATTCATAATTGTCTGGATAGGTTCTTGACCAATGAAAGTGTTACGTGTTTTAAAGATGGGAAACCTCTGAAGGACTTCAGGAAGTCGAGACCCTGGTTGAGCTGAGGGAGGAAGACCATTCTGATCATAGAAGCGAAGAAGGAGCCAGAAAGGAAAAGCTCGAACAACCTGAGAAAAGAGAAACTGCGCCACATCAAACAAGCTTCAGAAGGAACAAACAGTGGGCGTTACTACAGAGTAAAAGCTGCCGTTCCCGAAGGAGCTATGTGCTCCAAATGCATGCTCAGCGCACTGAAGACATTCTCTCTCTCTGTCTTCCCTGCTCTCTAAGGTAGACATTACCATTATCCTGCGCTGACAGTGGACCCGTACAGATCACTAGACTTCACCACGCCGAAATGAAACATGACGACCCGCCCCCACCCCACGCTAAACACAGGGAATTCCCATGCAGAGCCAGTCATTGGTATTTCAGTGTTAGCTCCTGTTGTGTTAGGTCAGTGAAATTATGGGAGATGTTTTTCGTCTAGTTTCCCAAACGCGTCTTTACTGTTTTATATAACAATTATGGTTCAGGGAGAGAAGATGTATCTTTAGAATTACCTTTTGGATTATTTTTACCATGACACACTTAGCATAATGTGAATACTTAAGAGATGTGCTTCATTTAAAAAATAAATTAAGGAGTGGAGAAGGAACGAGTACTTCATCCTTAAACAAAGCCTACGAAGATCGAGATACCATTCTCCATCTGCTGGCAAAGGAAACCGAGGCTTAGCGGTTTGGCTGAAATTGCCTACAAGTTCCATTGCTGAATTCGCAGAGCCATGGGCCTTCTACACTGCACATCCCACCAATTATCCATTGCTCTTGCTCCAGGCAGGCTATAAAAGTGTGTGCTCAAGCCCATGTGCTTGGAAGAGGGGAACTTCATCTTCAGAAAGCAACGATGAACAATGGAAACAAAAGCACGGTCTGGGGATAGGCTGCTCGCTTGGTACCAGCTGCGGCTTGATCTCTGGCACAGCTGAGGCTCAGCACTGATAGATGCCTGTGCCACAAATCTGAGAAGAATACTCTCTTTTGCCCCCTGCTGGCCCTCAGAATTGTCGTAAAAAGGCTCTGGAGGGAGTCTGTTCACTACTACCATGATTCCATCATCTTCAATACTTCAAACACATGGGTACCCGCCAGGCTGTGAGCTGTCTCACAGGGTGGGGATTTTTAAAATTCCACTGGCAACCAAACCTGTTGCTCAACTTCTCGTGAGAGGAGGTTTCTAATATCTTCAATATGTTGCCCTCATTTCAATTTAATCTATTCCTCCTGGGCACAGGAGGCCCGAAGCACCAACAGTGGCCAGTCCTCACATGCCAGCACTCTGTATCCCCTAAAAGAGCCACTAAGCTAAGTGATTCAGGCTAGCAAAGGCTAAGGGGTCCCTTTCCCTAACCTGTTACACGTGCTCGTTACTTCGAGTGAATTTTAATGCATCCCTAAATCATCAAATCCCATGCCTTTCTCTCCCACACAATGAACGTCCCAAGTGAACACAACTTATCCAAGGAAGAGCAACTTGCAGTTGGGATATAGAGCTCAGGACCATATCACTGATGAATATGTAGGCTGCGGTTGCTGAGACATCTTGGAGTTTTCACCTGATTCATGACCATCTTGCGAGCACATGGCTTGTTTGCTTTGGTAGGATGGCATGCT
Source organism: Tenrec ecaudatus (assembly GCF_050624435.1). NCBI lineage: Eukaryota > Metazoa > Chordata > Mammalia > Afrosoricida > Tenrecidae > Tenrec > Tenrec ecaudatus. The sequence continues at coordinate 42,726,460 of NC_134539.1, read as the reverse complement.
TCCTTCTGGAGCTGCTGACAGTTTGTAGCATGCTGCAAGTCTTACTGAATCCACATATTCACTGATATACAACAACAAATCATGTCATAAACATTTGAAGGCCACCTCTTGTGGACCAGGAAGGTTCTTTGCTAGTTTGGGGAGCATCAACAAAAAAATAAGCCATAAGACTCTCCTTAAGGAGTTCAAGGTCTTCAGAGAAATACAAATAGATCATCTCAATATAGTTTGCTTACTGTTTGGGCAGATTATGAACTGGTGCTGTGGATGCTCAGAGAAGCAGCCAAGACGATGAGGCTTTCTTAGAGAAGGCAAGAGTCAGCAGAGCATCAAGTCTCAGTAGGAACCAGACAGTGCATGCACATCAGGAAACGGTAAAAGGTGACAGGGGGAGGTGGTAGGAAATGAGGCTAGAAAGCAGGCTGAGTTTCTCTCCAAGGACAAGCTAGGATACCCACCAAATCCACTGCCCCGGAGTTCGGTTTGACTCAGGGTTTTTAGGACTGTACATCTTTTGGAAGCAGACAGCCTCATCTCTTTCCCAAGGAAAGGCTGGTGGCTTTGAACTGTGGGGGGTGGCTCACCATCAAACCCACAGCATTATCAGGACTCCTGAAGTTATGGAGAAGGGTAAGTAAAAAGTATTTCTGCTAAGGCTTCATTTTCATGCATGGACAGGTTTATTCCAAACAAAAACTCTTTAAAAAATACGTCTCTGAGTTCAGGGGATGGCTGCAGACAAGGTCTTTCAGCAAAACACTTGTCTAGTCTCATTAGGGTGCTTTGAAGAAAGCCCAAACCAAAATACTCCAATCAAAATCATGAATTCTGGAAGAATCTGCTGAGCCAGTTACATTCAAGGCAAAGCAGTCAGCTCAGTAGGTTACATAAGCTATTTTATATTATTAGTTTTAAAAAGAAGTAATTTTGATAGATTTTGTCTTTTGAGATCATGGGGACTTAGCAATAAGAAGTTCTAAGAAAAGTGTTCATTGCATTGGTGAGAAAAGGGCCAGGAAAGTTGTTCTAAGAAATTTTTTCCCCAATGACAATTCACCCACTCACCGTTGAGGGAAGTAAGAATTGTTGGAAAACTGTACCCTATCTCCCTACATCCCTGATCTCGTCACTCCTTCAAACTTCTTCTTGTTCCCTAAACTCAGTGAACATTGAAAGAGGACATACTCTGAACTCCCGGGGGGTGCCCTGTCATTTCGACAGTGTGTCAATTGAAGGGCACAGACTTTTTTTTTTGGGGGGGGGTCGGTAAGGGTTAGAGTCTGGACACACCACCTTCAAAAACATATGGGGACCTAGAACAAGGCTGTGCCAAGAAGTAAAAGCTTTGACTTTTGATATTTTTGTTTAAGAAAAGTTTCTATATAATTTGTAGCCAGTACTTTTTGACTTACTCTCACATGCCATTCTCAACACGTGTACAACCACAGAGAGAATTATGATCTCACAAAAGTATATCTTCTTTTTTTAAAATATCATTTTACTGGGGGCTCATACAACTCATAACAATCCATACATCAATTGTATCAAGCCTATCTGTACATATGTTGCCATCATTCTTTTTCTAGATATTTACTTTTTATTTGCGCCCTAGGTATAAGCTCCCCTTTTTCCCCTCCCTCACACCCTTGTGACTCCTTGATAAAATTATAAATTATTATTATTTTGATATTTTACACCATCTACTGTCTCCCTTCCCCCAGGTTGGTTTCTTCCCCCTTCTTCTCCCCCACCTTCCCCCAACCCTCCTGGTATTGCTGCTTCCATTTCTGTTCCTGAGGGGGCTATCTGACCTGGATTCCATGTAGCCCACAGTGAAAGGCAGGACTGGGATCATGATCGCGGGGGGTGAGAAAGCCTCAAGGAATCAGAGGAAGCTTGTGTGTTTCATCAGTGCTACAGTGCGCCCCGGTTGACTCATCCCCTCCTTGTGACCCTTCTGTGAGGGGATGTCCCATCTGCTTAATGCACTGTCATAGCCGCTGTCCAGTATTAACCAGAAAACCCAGCATAACAAGCCACGGGAATGTTGGACACCACAGCTACAGGACAGCTGTCCATCTTGGATTCTGTTGAAGGCACAAAAGGAGGAACTCTACTCCTTAGTTTCGTAGAGAGCCAATTGTTATCATTGGTTTATTCGGTCTGGGCATCAAGAGATTGGAATTGGTTTTCAGGGAATGGAGAAAGTGGTAAAAAGAAGGGAAAGACTGGAAAAATGCTCAATTGCAGGTCCTACATGTCCAGGTACAGAAAGGCAAAGGGCCCACCCACTGCCCAAAACACTTATTTTGGTAAGTGTCAACTCCAACATTCAACCTTAGAAAGTATCTCCTTTGATCATTGTCCAAATACCAGAGATAGTCTCAAATGACCAAACCAACAAGACGCGATCCCCTAGAGAGCGAGCCAGACTTGAACAGTGGTAGGGTGCGCCGAGAGTGCCAGGCTGTCATAACAGCTTTTCACGAAACACAAGGTCTCAAACATTGGAAAGGATGAAAGCATGGTAACTGCAGAGGAGTCTCAGAATTAAAAGAGTACTGAATAAACGTCTTTCCTGAGAGATGAACATTGATGATTTTTTTATTCAAGTTAAAATTAAGATTAAAAAAGTGAGTCTTGCTAAGACCAGATGTTCAAAAAATAAAAATTTGATTGAAATCTATAAAATTTGATCAAGGTACACTGTGTAACATCATAAGAAAAAGGTGATATTCTTTGAAACACGTATCTTTCCATTGGTGAAGAAACCATGATCTTGGGAAGTGAATGGGCGGTATAATTTTGAAAAATATCTTACCTGATTTAAATAATTTAGGCACTTTTCAAGACACCAAAGGCAACAAATGCAAGATTTCAGCATACATCGAGCACAAGCATTTTCCTAGAAAGTGGGAATAATTTTAAAACAAAGAATCAAACAATCATGTAGGTCATTAAACATTAAAAAAAAATTGTTTCTAAGCACAGCTTATACTTTAAAGACTCCACTCCCCACCTCTTGTCTCCAACTATGGCAATGGCTGAATCACTTGTAATCGGCAATTCGGAAAAGCAGGTTCTTACCTTTCCTTTGAGCTGACTGTGGACGTACATCAGGAGCATGCGTGGGATTTTGACTAATGTGATTATGAACGATCCCTTTGCCACGGTACCAAGGTGATAACGGATAAGGCGATTCACCGATGCCAAAATAGGTGTAAATGGCAGATTCCTTTTATCCCTATTTTTAAAATGACCAAAAAGAGAATTAAAACCCCATCTAGGCCAAGTGGGCGCCATCACAATGGTTTGGAGTTCAATCCACTGAAGAAGTCGCTCTCTTATCCGAGTTTTACGGCAAAACTGGCACGCGATGGGTAACCAACGTACATGCTACAGGGCCCACGTACACTAATGTCTTATTTCTCGGTGGGCGTTTCATGGGTTCCTTTGCTCTAATGTCTTAAACAAAATACAACTATGCTTTGGAAGCACAATATAGTGAAAACTTAGAGAGTGCAACCAGAAAACGAATTTAAAGGGTTCTTCTAGCCAGACCTAGCGCCAAATGTGATGTTTTTGTTGGACTTTTATATAAAGTAAAATACCACACAAAGCAGGTGTTACTATATGATTCATTTGTCAGCTAAATATAATTTTGTTATATCGTGATATGCTATTCTGATCTTTTTTTAAATAAAGGTAAAGAAACGCATACAGACTAAAAAGAATAACCTCTCATTTTTCCAAAATGATCTGTCATAATCACTTCTCCGAAAGGAAACTCTTGTTCACCTCAGGCTCACTCCCTTCCCCTTCAACCTCCGTCCAATCACTCAGACTCGCGGTGGTTCTCAAGCTTTCTAATGCCGCGGCCCTTTAATACAGTTCTTCAGGTTATGGTGACCCCCCCCAAACATAAAATTATTTTCGTTGCTACGTCATCATGGCAATTTTGCTACTGTGATGAATCAGGCGACCCCTGTGAAAGGGTCGTTCGACGCCCAAAGGAGTTGCGACCCCCAGGTTGAGAACAGCGGACTTAGAGAAAGAGGAAGCGGAGATATTCTGGCGAGCACAAACTCTCACCTTGTAAAGTAGTATGTCACAACGGCTCCTGCGACAGTCATCTGCTGACAAGCTAGAATGAACTCACTGATCCAAATGAGACCCACTGCATGGTACCACGACATGTATTGCAGAGGCCCAGAAACCTTGAACTCCACAAAGCCTTTGTCGTTCTGAACAGCACTGCCTACAAAAATATCAAGGCAGGAAACAAATATGCACATAAGCCAATAAATATTACTATTAAATAAGGGAAATTAATCTACTTAATTTCTAAGAATAAATGCCTAGTGCTACCTGCCAAACTTTATGATCATATACCTCTCTTTGGTTAAGAGGCAAAAATAACTATCAATCGAAAACATTGTGAAGTTAAACACTGTGCAATAATGCATTTGGGTTTTCTCATAGAAATCATGTAAGAACTTTTAAACGTTGCTCTATTTGGATATCCCATATTTTGAATTCTTGTTTTACATACATTTCAAAGCCCTCTATTTATTTTTCCCGAGCTACCCAAAAAGTCTGTATCTAGCTTGTTAGCAAAGTACAGAAGCTAGTCTTTTATTTTTTTAAAATCATTTTATTAACGCTCATACAACTCCTATCACAATCCATACATACATCAATTGTGTAACGCACCCTTATACATTCATTGCCCTCATCATTCTCAAAATTCGCTTTCCGCTTGGGTTCCTGGAATCAGCTCATTTTCCTTTCCCCCCTCTCCCTCCTTCCCTGATCCCCCCTTGCTCATGAGCCCTTAATAATTTATAAATCATTACTTTGCCTTATCTTACACTGCCCGGCGTCTCCCCCAGGGAGGAGGTCACACGCAGAGGCTAGTCGTATAAGCCGTTGGTGACTGTTGGCTGAATAATCAGAAAAGTCAAATGCACGCTTATGACCCTTATGCTGCTCTTCACAGTGCGGTTTGCTATTGAGCCGGTTAAAACTTAAGCGTGGAAATCTAGCTGGACTAGCTCATTACTAGGCCAAGTGTGACCAACAATCCAGGTAATTCCGAAACTAGAAAATCTGAAGAAAGCAAGTTGATTCTTAGTTGAGAATGAAGGTAAGCCCACTCCATCATGGCTACACAATCACGAGCTGATTTAAGATCAGATTCCAATGTCGGCGTCAGGAGAGAAACTGACTTCAGATCCCTGGCCGCCTCAAAAATAGGATCGCATGTCAGACACTCATTGCTATCTTGGCCTAAAACTCATGAGCAGAGAATGGGTTATTGAAAGACAACACCAGCGCTCGTTCTGAAGAGTCACTGCACCTTGGCCAGCCAATTCCTGGAGCGTTTTATTATCCCGCCTGATGTTTGAAAATACCTGCATGCCGAATTGTCACCAAGAGAAGGAAGTAAGGTCTTCTTACCAGTAGTGCCAAGAAAAAGAAGTGTCATGATCCAGTAGACCCAAAACAGGACGAGAGCAAAGAAAGTCCAAAAGGGCTGGAAGACTAGCAGCGGCAAGTGGATGAAGACCTTGCCGGCCACATGGAACAAGGCGATGGTGAGGGCCACTCGTTTGCGCATAACCAACATGATCAGGAACAAGATCACCTGCACAGAGAGAGTGAGAGTGTGAGGTTGGGGCAAGACTATAAAAAGGCAAAAACAGGTTAAGTGGTCAAAACAGAAGCTGAAAAATATGGAAAATTTGAATATGCATCTTTATTCGAAAGCCTGTAGAATATCACTCTCTAAATCTTAGTCATACTTAATCAGTCTGTGTTTGTCTTAGAGTGCAAATCACTGTCAACTGACTGTATGTTAGTCAATTTTCTTTAAGATTAAACATAAAAGGATTTTTCTTTCTTTTTTAAAAAAAATCATTTTATCCGGGACTCATACAGCTCTTATCACAATCCATACATCCATCTGTTGTGTCAAGCACATTTGTACATATGTTGCCATCATCATTTTCAAAACATCTTCTTTCTACTTGAGCCCTTGGTATCAGGTCCTCATTTTTTCCCTCTCCCTCCCTCATGAACCCTTGATAATTTATAGATCATTTTCATTATTTTATGTCCTATACTAACCGATGTCTCACTTCACCCACTTTTGTGTTGTCCGTCCCCCATGGAGGGGGTTATATGCAGACCATTGTGATCGGTTCCCCCCACCTTCCCTTCCCCTCCTGGTCTCACTACTCTATTGGTCCCAAGGGCTTTATCTGTCCCACATTCCCTCTGTTTCCAGCTCTTATCTCTACTTGTGTACATGCTCTGATCTAGCCAGATTTGTAAGGTAGAATTGGGGTCATGAGAGTTGGGTGGAGGGAAGCATTAAAGAACTAGAGGACAGTTATATGTTTTATCGGTGCTATACTGTACCCTAACTAGCTCCTCCCTTCCTTGTGACCCTTCCCATTGATATAATTTTTTGTTCTGGGTCTTTGATGCCTGATACCTGACCCCATTGACATCTCAATGGTAACACAGGCTGGACTTTGTTGCTTCTGAACTAGATGGCCTCTTGTTTATCTTCAAGCCTTTAAGATCCCAGACGCTATATCTCTTGATAGCTGGGTACCATCAGCTCTCTTCACCATATTTGCTTATGCACCTATTTTGTCTTCAGTGATCGTGTGGAGAAGGTGAGCATCATGGAATGCCAGGCTATTAGAACAAAGTGTTATTGCACTGAGGGAGTACTTGAGTAGAGGCCCAATGTCTGCCTCCTACCTTAATACTTAACTATAAATATATGTAGATAGACTTATTTCCCTATCATTATATATAAATATATTTATATATGTAAATGCCTGCATTTAGACCTCTATAAATGTCCTTTGCCTCCAAGTTCTTTCCTCTATTTCCCATAAAAAGAATCCTTCAATGTAGCACTCTCTCCTAGAATTCCAGTTTTCGCTTTTTCATTCACAGAGCCAAAACAGGTCATGTGACCAACAATCAATATAGGGATGGAGGCCTATAACTCCGAGAAACAGCGGGAGGACCTCAGGCCATCAGTCCCAAAGCACTGGAGGGGTTTCTGTGCATTCCCGCTTCCCCCCAGTGAGCCAAGAGCTTTCTAAGAGTGGGGTCCATGACCAATTCCCGTTTTGCCTCACCCAGCATCTGCTGGCACAGGTATGTTATACTTAGAAAATGATTAAGACAAAGTGGAAGAATGATAGCTAACAAATATTGTTTGGCCTCAACAGTCTTAGGTAGCTGGTTTTATTATTTGTTTCTAATGTACAATACAAAGCTTAAAACAGCTTCTAGAAGCAAAGTCAGGAAAAAGAGAGGAATCAAAATAGGAGTATGGATTATTTATTCACATGTTAATGAGAAATATTACTATGCAGTGGGTAAACAATGACCCTAACCTACATTCTTGAAATAACATGCATCGTTAAAATCAAACTTTCAAGGAAAGAAATGGGAAAATGAACAATTAGCAAACAAGTACATAGAATAAAGCAAGAGGGTACCTCATAGACCCCCCCCTTACCCCCCAAATCAGAACAAGATCCGCCGATGTGAGCGGGATAGTGCATTTGGAGTTTGTTCCATCAGGTCAGACTGTTAATCAAGCTTTCATTTAGTGGTTTTACAAAGATTGCGTAACAATGTTTGACAAAAGGTAAGATTTGTGGCAGATGGGGAACTGGTTTTGCCACCACAACAATGTACCTGCTCATGCACCCATCTCAGTGTGCCAGTTTATAGCAAACAGCATGCCTCTCTTGCCCCACGAACCTTACTCACCTTACCTCACTCCATGCGACTTCTTTTTATTTCCATGAATGAAGAGGGACATGAAAGGGCAGTGATTGGACGACATAGAAGAGGTGAAAACAACAAACAAACAAAAAACGAGGGAGGTGCAGTCAGCCATCCAGAGATGAGTTTGAGAAATGTTTCCAAGAATGGAATAGCAGTTTTGACAAGCATATTAAGTGTAATGGAGAATATTTTGAAGGTGTTAAAGATTGTTTTATAAAAAAAATTTTAATCATAGCTTTGAAAAAAATTCCTGGTTTACTTGGGTACCCCTTTGTAAACCAGCCTATTTCTTAACATATTCTATAGCAAAGGGAACTATTTAAAAAAAAACACATATGATTACCCTGAAACAGTTAAGATATATGCTTTTATTAGCAACTTAATAGAAAGGAAGTGAGTAGTCTAGGGAAAAGTTTGGAGAATCGTTTCCTCTTACCCAGAGTAGAACTAAGCGTTGCAACAAACAGCACTTCTCTAGTGGAGAAGGCTCATGAAGATTTTCAGTGCTTCCTGCTCTGGGGGGTGGAGAGTTTGTCTTATTTATCTTAGGACTACAAATGTGAGAGAAGAGTTTCTACTCCACCAACGAGCTCCTGCAAATAAACCCCCAAATGGAAACAGATGCGCCCACAGCGGCACTTACTGTGAACACTGTGGCTGAGATGGCGTAGATGAGCAGGGCCCGGAGGTTGTCTTCAGCTATTCGAAGCTGCTCGGGAATTACTGTTTCTTTGGGAGATTTCTTTTGCTTCGCATATAACCACCACAGGACACCTGTGCCACCTGGGGGAGACATTTTTTTCCCTTTTCCATTAATGAACACAAGAAAATGTTTACCATAAATACTTAATCTTTCTGGGCCCTTCGTACAGACCCTTATTGGAGTGGTGGAGCAATCGTTCATTGAGAAGGGCCATGGATGGGAGGGCTGTGACTACAGCTTCACCTGCCAGCATGATGTTGGGCATTTGCAGCTGCCTCGGTGTACCCAGTAAACTTCCCTTGGCTTCACTTACCGTGGTCCCTGATGCTGAGAAAGGCCAGGAGAAACAAGGGCCGAGAATTGATTAGAAAGGTGCCTGCAGCATTGGTTCAAATTGAGGCGGCTTTAGGACGCAAGTAAAAACACCAACCAACCAACCAACCAACCACCAACCAACCAACCAACCAACCAACCAACAAACAACCAACAAACAACCAACCACCAACCAACCAACCAACCAACCAACCGCAATACTAACTCACAGTGACAGTGAGTGGACACCAACTCACAGGGACATATCAGGACAGGGTAGAAGTGTCCCTGTGAGTTTCCAAGGCTCCAGTAACTGTTTATGAGGGGAGAGAACCCTGTCGTTCTCCTGTGGACAGGCAGATGGTCTTGAAACGGCTGGCTTTGCAGTTTTCTGCCCAACTCGCAGCCACCACTCCATCAGAGCTCCCTCGGAAGCAAGTGAGGCTCACAGAAATCAGTGATGGCCCACAAGCAGGGCAGAGATCTTACCCATTGTACTCATCACGGTCCTCAGTGCCTACTGCTTACAGAGTTAAAGAGCTGATTACAGTAAGGGAATAAATGAAGACCAAAGGACCAGCTCCCACCAAAGGTGGGAACAAGAGAGAAAAATCTCTGATAGCCGTAGGCATGCAGGATGACAGTTCTTACCCAGAACACAGGCTCAGAGATTCCGGGAACCTGAGTCCAGAGGAAGGCAATCCAACTTTCCCATAAGAGAGCTGTATTAGACACATTCATTCATTCTTTGAATCCATTAAGCAAATCTGTTCAGTGACTACAGCACCTATCGCTGGCTCCACATGCTGGGCACGCACAGTGAGCCAAACAAAGCCTCACCTTCAGCGAGTTTAGATAGTGATAAGGAAGAACAAACAAACGAGGAACATGAAAATGCATGGTATATTCAGTAGATGAAATGTCACCGGGTAAGAGGAACTAGAAAGTGTTGGGTTGGGAAAGGGCTTCAGGCTTATACAAAATGGGTTAGTAAAGCCTCACAGTCGATTCTATGTGAGCAAAGAATTGAAAGACAGACAGACAGCCATGAAAATTCTAAGGAAAGAGGTAAGAGCAGTCCTAAGATGCCCTCGTGGGTCCAAGACTGGCATGAGGGAAAGGACGTGGTCATTGTGGCTACCATAATCATTGTGGTAATTACATCATCTGGTATCAGTTTGGGACTTGAGAGGATTAAGAGTGAAGGAGTGGAGTCTAGTCTGTCAATTGGGTCACAGCCAATGAGGCCTCTGTGTGGGCGCGGCCTTTCCTGAGAATTCTACTAACTCCTGGATTTCCTCCTTGGAAGAGAGAGATTCTCTCTTTCTCACTCTCTCTCTCTTCGCTGCGGACTCCCTGAGAGACTCTCTTCTGACAAGATACTTGGCCCCGGGAGCTGGAGAAGCCACATGGACCTACCCTAATGCAATTAGACTTCTGGAGCCAGAAAAGCCACATAGAGACCCCTGCCAGAACTGAGATGTTTACAATGCCACTGGATCCACAAGACTTCCAAGTCACTGGCCTGTGATCCTCCTGCATTCAGCATCATTGCATGTATTTTGTGAGTCTGAAGAGGACTTTATAGATTGGTATCGGGCATATGTGCTAATACTGGACTTATGGACTTGATCTGGACTGGGCTGGGGCGTTTTCTCAGTATTTAATTGCTCTTGTGTATAGACCTCTTTTTTATATTCATATGGGTGTCTATGAATTTGTTTCTCTAGTCCACCCAGACTAAAACAATCATCAAGAGTAAAGCGAGCAGGAATGCAGCAGAGGAGCTGTGGTCCAGGTTATCTACTAAGTCGGGCCAGGCAAGCCTTTCCTTCACGGTGAAGAAACAGAAGACTCAGAGTAGTGTTGTGCGTACAACAACAATGTCTGGGGATAATCTATGGAGGCTAAGGAATTATGAAACTTTTAAAAACAAACAAAATTATCTAGAGGGACCAAATAGTGTGTGAGAATAATGTTTTAATTTTATGCTTTGTATTTTCATTTTCTACTATGAGTGTCACACATTTGTTATTGGGAAGAAACACACATACACACAAAATCAGAGGTTATTTTTACAGATAGAAAACAAAATAGAATGCAAATAGATCGAGAATATTTCCTAACATATATACATTTATTGCGTAAGGAATAGTTTTAAGCCAGGAGGAGCTATGACACCTGATAATGGAGACTTGGGCCTTCAAATTTAGGATTCCAGGTGAGGTTCTGTTCGGTTGCCAGGAAGGGGCCATAGGAAGAATCCAGTTAAAAGAAGGAACGAGAAAAAGTCAGACCACATGGAAGAAGCATACCATTATCTGTCGGCAAAGGATTGTAAATAATATAATCCAAAACTGAATCAGGGATTAGCATCAGAGCCTAAATTGTGAGGATCTGGTTCGCAAGAAGGTCGTGGATGACAGTGGGAGCCCGAGAATCTTTTGTGGGAACTAAGCCTCGGGGAACTTCCTTATCCACAAGTGAGGGATGGGAGGAAAGTGGTCACTAAACAGAGTGCACTGGACAGAGGAGTATAGAAGATCAAAGGCATAAATCTGACTTTGATTTATCTGAACAGTTAAAACTTGTCAGTTGATCTCCCGCTCTGATGCGTGCTGGACCTAATCTGGTTCACCATTTTCTGTACTTTTCTTTTGTTTGTTCATCTTACGGTGTATCTCAGAGGAATTATGTCTGGGTGGTCACCCTCATGAGGCTGTGCTATATGTTTTCCTGTGTAGGGTTAATAAACCTACAGGGGCAGTTCAGCGGGTATAGTGGAGGTGGTGGGGTAAAAAGGAGTCCAGGAAGATAAAGAATGTTTGGAAACGGATTATGGTAGCAATTATACAACTAAGGAATGATATATGTATTAATGCCAAGATAATAATAAATTAAAAAGAGAGAGAGCCAAAACAGAACCTCAAATATTTTCTTTTCTCTAGGACTCTTCTTCCCCAGAGCTGACCCAGATGAAAAAGTAGTTACCGCCTTTGAAAAATACCCCTACTAGTTTTTAACCCAAATGCCAAAGGGCTTCTCATTTTATTTGATTCAGTGATTACACAATGAGCTACGCGACCCCATGGCAATCCACTTATCAGTTTTTTTCCACAAGCCTTATCAGAGGAAAGTTACTAAAATAATCAAAGTAGTTCTTAGTGGAAATGGAAAGTGTTAAAAGCAAATACAAATTTGACTCTAACTACTAAAAAATCCAAGAAATACACAGCTTACCAAGTGAGCCCAGTACGACCAGAATTGTTAGGATCCACACAAGTACTCTTGATATATACCTGATTATCACCATCAAAATCATGGACAGAACTGCAGGGAGATAAGCAGAAAACACACACAATATTATTTGAACACATAGTAAAACACAGAGAAATAGTTTCAATTGTTCCTTTTCCCCAAGGAAACAATTCATTGCCATTGACTAGTTCATGACCACCATGTGGGGTGGAGAAAGAAACTGGCTACTTTTGCCTTTTGATTTTGCTACTTTTGCCTGTTGAATAGCATCACTCAAAACCAAGAACACCTTCACTGTGATGGTGTGCTCAATGGCGAAAACGACTACATGCAAATGTGCCTAGTGTCCCAAACCAGCACAGGGCTGTTGCGGATTCACCATGGGAAGGCAGTAGAACTCACATGCAGACACACATGCCCACACACAAAGTGTAGCTAATGACATGTCATGTGGTGACCAAAAAGAAAAAAAAAACAACCCAAAAACCCCACGCACACATAGACAGAGATTAATTAATTACGTGCCGCCCTTCCTTGAGTAAACTGAATTTTGGAAGCTACTTCTCTGATGGTCAGTCAACATGACAGATGGCAGTTTGTCTTTCTCTGGTTGATTCTTCTTTAGAGCAACAAGAGTTCCCTAGAATGTTATACCATGAAATAATATACTAACAAACACCCTGAGCCTCAAATTCCTCTGACCTCATTTGCTAGTAACTGGCTAAAGGTTCCTGAATAGAAACCCTTTGCTGACGAAGAAGCAAAGTTTAGCGTGAGCTACTTAGCCAGCTTCTCTACTCCTCCTACGCTAATGCCACTCTATCAAAATCCTTAGTAAAAATCTCAGTGGATTAAAAAAAAGTAGGGTGAAAGGGGCTTTTTCTCTTGCATGAGGAAATATACTTTTGAAATCACGATTTGTCCATCTTTTATTATCTAGTAGCTTAATTCATACACAAAAAATGTACAAAGACCCTGTGGGTTTATATGACATCCTTAAGTCTCAAAAGAGAACATTCTAATTTAAAAAATGGCGTATCAGTTGCCAACATTATCATCACCATTTTTAAGGTTGGAAAGTTTTTTCCTTGGTTACAGTATCCAACGATTTGAAGTATCAAATAATTTTTATATAAAGCTAGACTGATAACTAATTTCTTTGAGCCACCTGCAAAGTCAAAAAATGGTTGAAAAAAATGGTTGGGATCTATATCCAGGCAATATTATTAAAGTACTCACTTTTTCTATAAATGTACAAGAACCAAAAGCAGATGGAGACCTATCAATAATTATAGAAATAGATTTTCAAATTGGCAGCATTATTTCAATGAAGTCAAGTACTACCTAATCAAAGTGAAAATACTCTCCAATGACAAGAAAAATGGAACCATAACTTGTAACTTCTTAATGGCTATCAATGGTAAGAACACGCCTGGATACTGATTTCACTTACGTCATAAAATAGTTGTTCAATCCTTAGGAAAGTTTATTGTCCCAACTAAGAAGGTCTATCAATTCTTATGTAGCTACACATAATTCTAGAATAGTATTCTTGAAAATGTAATTTCATTTTATCATCTACTTGTTGACCAGGATAGTCAATGGCTAACAAGTGGCTATTTCCTAATTTTACAGCAATATAAGGAAAGTACAAACTGTGGGAATAAAAAAAGAAAGTATACCTTGAAAAAGAATTTATCAGAAATCTATGTTCTTAAATGGAAGTACAAATGATAATAAGGTGGCCTCTTTTATAGACAAATGAGTCTTTTGGAATAATAACTAAATATAAATCACTAAATGATAACTAAAATCAGAACTCTGCTGAGTCTTTAAAAGTAGCCTCTTTGCTATCATTTGAGGGTGGTTATAGTTCAACTTCACAACCAAGGTTTGGGAAAACAACCCGTTTTCTCTACTGAGAGGAAAAGGGAAATATGTTTCAGATGTATATATATATATATGTAGATAGACATTTCTTTGCATATGCACATACTTATAACTATATATAATCTGAAACAGATACTTTAACATTGGGAGGTTAAACATTGTATACGTATCCCCCATGGTATCCATATTTTGGCTAAAAGAACAGTCTTCTACTGCAGTACTACGCGATAGCTAATAATGAGAAAAACAATTACCTAGTGATAATAAGCAAAGTCCCAATATAATTTCTTTGCTGGTCATTACTCCACTAATCAGCCTGTGTAAGACACTATTGTCACTGACAAAGGTGATCAGGGCCTCTGCAAACTTGGCATAGCAGGAAATGTTCACAGGAGCACAGCGATGGAAGAATGGAATAGGTGCACTGGTGACACAAGAAAAAAAAAATCAGAAAAAAAATTACTCCTCCTTAATATAAATGCCACATCAAACACACAAATGAAAGGTGAATATGGCTGCGATACACTCCACCCTCCCCCCATCACTATGGGCGCTCGGAGCCGTGGACTCGATGCGGTGAAGATGGCTGTACAATGGGTTCGGATGCAGACTTTCCCACAAGCCTCACCAAGAGGGTGGAGTGCATGTTCCAACAGAGGACAGGACCCTCCCCTTCTGAAAATGCACACACACACCACCACCAAAAGCAAAACCAAACACGGAAACGCCTCACTCTATCTAGCAATCACGTCTGTCCACCAAGGGGCAGACGACAAAACTGACAAGCATGTCCTTCACTGAACTGGAAATGAAGTTCTGTGATAAGCAATTAAAAAAATTAAAACAGGCTTTTGCTTGAAATGTGCCACAATCGGTAGAGTTGTTTCCTCAATCAGAACAGCACCCAAAACCTTAAAATAAAGGGGTTTAGGGCATAAACTTAATACTTTGCATATAAATTAATCATGGGGCAGCATTAACAGGTAGCATTAAATGCAACTATTGACGAACGGTAACCAGGAATACGACTGTAACAATAGGGAAACGCTTAAGACATAACAGTACAGGAGAAGAACAAAGACTTACACCTAAATGGGGTAATTACATCTCCATAAAATGATACATACATATGAATGAGAACAGAAAAAGGCTGGACAAACATAAACAGAATCTGATTCACTAGGGACAAGAGTTTCTGGGCTATTTTTGTTCCTTCCTAGATGTTCTTATTCTGGTGTTACCATTTGTGACACACACACAAATAACAATAATTAATTCCTATCTATCGGTCCCACCAGTCAATAAAGGCATTGACTGTGCCTTTAGCTTATGACGGGACACACGGCAGTAGGGGAACTGCGGCAGCAATCAAGTCTGTCCGATGTGGTTGGGCTGCAGCTTCGGAGAGGACAGGAGCCCCCTCGCCAGGGGGAGGATTTTGAACAAACTGTGACTGTGCCCTCACTGTGATTCTCTCGGGTTCTAACAAGCCCATGTGGGTGCCCAGGCATAAAATGCACGTACACTCGTGTACACATGAAGTTAAAATTCAGTCATCACTATTAAGAATCCCATATTTTCACAATTTTGTAGGGCTAGCAATCATAGCCCTAGGTAATATAGTATTACATAGGGTGTAATATAATTGTTTTGACTAAATGACCTGTCTTCTCATTATTGGTTGCTATCATGTTTAGCTAAATTAGTGGGAAAGTTCACAAGGTTAGATATCAAATTCCAAGCCTTCTGAATTTAGCAAAGCTTGAGGTCTGTGCGACCTCAACAAACACTATCATTTTTTCCTCCCTCAAAAATTATTTTCTACTAGGCACAGTTTTTCCCTCAAGTGCCATTGGGAAGAATAATAAGCAATATCTCCTCTACCGTTTTACTTCGAGGAACAATAAAGATGTACCTTACCGTAGCGATGCTTCAATAAATATATCCACAATGATGTGACAATATGACATGCATTTGCATCTAAAAGGTTTGCCTTTGTGTGTACTTAAGTTTGTACTAGGAAGCTGCAGAGAGTTCATGGACAAATAAAATGGAAAGACAATGGAATTCCCCCACCCCAACTTTCTGAAGCCCTGTACGTGCGTCTGCCTCCCAAACTGTGGGACTGAAATTAGTATCATCAGATCCAATTGTTTTTTGGGGTGCTTCCCCACACCAGGAATTGTAGAAGGGTAGAACATTTGAGTTACGTTTGAATTACAAGCAGGTAAAAGGTAATTTACAACTTAAAATACTTGTAAGTCAAGTCAGAAATAGCACAAGACTTAGAAAGAATTAACTCTGTATTCCTAACTCCGAGCGGAGGCTACTTAGGAACAGAAATCTTAAAACTGACAAGTTGATGTATCTTACGAACTGCTTCCCTCCCTGTGCGATCTAGCCACTGTCCCTGCCAGGCTACTGTACTGATCTCAGAGTCTTTCTAAGGAGCTTTGTAGCTCAGGCTTGGTTCCTATGCTTTAGAACGACAGTCTTCTCTGGTCCTTCAACACAGAATGAATCCATTCTAAGGATACTGGTTTCGTATTTTTGTTTCTAATTAATATCCACTAATTTCCTTGGCCCTGGCTCTTTAATTTCCTTCTCCCAGTTGGCCTTTTCCTGTTGGATAATAGGAGGTGAACTTTATCCTCTTGTCCAGAGGAGGCGCACCTTCGTCTCCCAGACTCTAACAAGAAGCTGGGATAGTGTTACACTCCGTGAGAAATACACACTTTATTTCCAAAAGACAGCGCGTGCGCCTGTGGCAAAGGAAAGAAAGGAAGCCTCGGGGGAGTCTCCGAATGCTGCGTGTTCACATGTCACACCATCTCTCTACCCGATTCTCCGTCTGTCTTTGACAAGATAGAACTAAAATTCATGTCAACCCTTCAGGTTTTAGAACGATAAGAAGAGAGCTCTCATGTAAATCAATTATTCTAAATTACACAGGACTAGCACCAAATTTTCCTTTTCTGCTTTTCAATCTGAAAGCTCTAAATTAGAAGGTATAAAATTAACACACAGGCTGATTAACTACATGGTCTACCTCAGGGTCAAAATCTGGTTATAGTGGTAAGGAATATCAGAAACAGCAGGCAAATCAAAGAGAAGATAATATTTGGGCCTATTTTAAAATGAAATTCAACGTTCAGCTTTGAAGTAGACCTTTTTGGCTATGAAGTTGCCATTCCTATTCTTATCAATACTTCACAACACAAAACAACATAATCAGCCATTTTTTCTGTATTGAAATTTTTCCCTATTTTAAAAAATCTTAGTAGCCATGCACTCAAATGGTCTGTGGTATATTTTATCATTTCAATCCCATGTGATAGGATTCACTTAAGTGAGATGCATCAGCTGGTTTCAGCTCCCTCTGATACAATAATACTTTTGAGAACCTAGCAGATGAGATTATTTCTACTTTCTTGTCTGACTTAAATGAACACACTGTTCTTCTTAATCCAGGGGACAGGGTAAAGAAGGCTATTAATGGTCTGAATAGATAAGGCATGCTTGTCCACCTGTGGAAACCCACAGAAGAAAGCATCTTTAAGATGTCAATGGAGTCCTATTAGAAGCCTGATGCTGTTTCACATGATTGAAGCATTCGTCAACAAGAACAAAATGAATCCATAATGAGTTTTTAAAAGATTTTTAAAAACCGCTCTTCACAGGGAAATGGTATCTTACTTTGGCAAATACACTGCCCCCTTTACCCGTAAGCACAGGCTCCTGTAGTTAATGAGCTCCCTCAAATAGGAGATCGACTATCTCTTGTCCCTCACACTTTCACCAGAGAAGGCAGGAGCTTGGTCTCCAACAACTATGCTAAAACGCCAGGCCTTAAATACTGAGCAATAACAAGTGATTTCGAGCTAAGAGTCTTCTTTAAGAAACAATAATAACAAAGGGGTCTGGCAATTACGGCACACAAGAGGTAGGAAATGTATTGCTCAAGAGTCTAATGGCAATAGAGTGGTTTTCATGTATTTTCTTTTGTTTCCCTTCTCTCTTCTTTCACTTCTGCACATTGCTCCACTCCCCAAACGACACCTAAGTATGGTGTAGACAGTCTAAGCTGCTAGATTCAAATTCCGAGTCCTAATAATCCGTGTGGCCTTGGGTAACTCACTTCATTTCATTTACAAATTAAGGATACTATCTTTATAGGCTGTCATTCTATAAGGGCAATGTCATTAGAGGGCCATACTAGATAGCAGATGTTTAAAATTTAGCATGGTGGCTGCATTTGCATTTGCTTATAAATGCAAACTTCCATTTAGAAAATATGAATAGATAGTAGATAACGTGCCCCCCTCTCCTTATTTCCATATTGTTATTACTTTCCCAGAACCCAGTATTCTTTATAGCGCTGAAAGTTACTCAAATAGATGTGTTCTGAATAAACGGAATTTATGTCATCTGCTTATGCCCTTTCTGTTTTCTCTGGCATATATAAGGGTTTAGTATTGTGATTACATGGGCTGGCTATTTTCCTGTTGAGCTATAACTTTGGGTGAAATACTGCCCCTTCTAGGCATGTGCATTTAAAATGTGAAAGCTCGTTAGGACGGCAACCGTGCGGCTATAATGTGTCTTCAGTAGTTTATGGACAACTGGATTTTCATTGCTCCCTCGAAGGCAGACACTGTCTTCAGTCCTGGGAGGCCTATAGTACCCAGGAGGGTTGAGGCTAAGAAGGTTCTATAAGTTGACAGAAGTAATGCTTCTAAGCCAAGTACCAAGAACACGAACAGAAGCTTTACATATATTGTCTAATTTAAGTCTTTACAACCATTCCATGAAAGAGGTACTCTTATTCTCGTTTTACAGATGAGGAGAAGCTAAGAAACTTATTCCAGCTGACAAAGAGAAAGCAGCCAAGGTGGAATTCACCCCCTGGCCTGTCTGCATGTAAAGTTCATGTTCTTTGGGCTCCACTTGGGTGCCCTTAGGAAAAGAGCAAAAGAGATGCAAAAGTTGTCTGCATCCATGTTTTGCTTTGCATCATACTAATACTTTAGTGTGTCCCAAAAAATCACTCAGAACAGGGTCTCTTCAAGACCATGAGTTTTTTAGAGCAGAATCTAGGTCTTACTCATCATGGGACCCTTGGTCTATAACACAGTATGTGGAATGGGATGGTGTCCCAATTTGAACTATGACAAATATATTCTTGTCCTCTGGTCCTTTCACTTTCCTGAATAGTAAATATCTCTATTATAATCTGAGGCCCTAATTTGCCTTTTATCCACTATTTCTTCTTGTCTACATTCCCAAAGGCTTCCTGCAGACACAAAGGGTCAAACAGCAAGATCGCAAGGTTCTAAAATAAGGAAAACACAAGATATTCGAGCATTGTATGAAGAAGGGCAGCTTCCAGGTGGTGCTTGCATTTGAATGTGGGTGTCATTAGATGACCTCATTAGGTTTGTCCGTTGCGGAAGCCCAGGCCCGGATACTCTGCTTTGTCGTCAGAGTGAATGCTCTCACAGATGTGCTCGGGTACACAGTTCAGGTTCACACTTCACAATAACTTGCAACTGGCAGTCCTCAATGTGGGTTCAGAAGGATCTGCAACTTCAATCTACCCTTTCCCCTATACTTCAGGATTACATAGGCTCATACCAACCCCATTCTTATATAAAGCTGTTACTAACACATTTTGGTTTTGAAAAAGGGACCACCCTCAAAGCATGCACCTAAACTGGGTAAGAGCAGTCAGCAGGGCACCGAACCTTTCTTGCTTGTACATTGATTATTTGTGACTGTTCAAAATTCCTCCTTTACTGTCACAGCCTCTTCACATGTTTTCAGTTTTCATGAATGCACTCTCCTGACCTGTTGGTCTAAGGTTATAATTTCTAAGTCCCTCTTACCAAGTATCTTTAAAAATTGTTCCTTTTTTTATCTATAGACTTCAAATTTCAGTTTTCAATAAGAATTTGTCAAGACTAGAAGAAAAAAAATCAATTATATATATATATATATATATATATATATATATATATATATATATATATATATATATAAAATCCTTTTCCTACTCTTCAACAGAAAAGCTTGGTTTCAAGTTAATAAGACACAGGTGACACCCATAAGCAATCCAAAAGAAAGTAGTCATGAATCTGTCATAATATTTTACCTGGAAGCTTGCTAAAATGTATTGAGATATATCAGACAGAAGTGATTTTAACCCACTTTTCCTACAGATGATGGCTGAGGCCACCCACAGTGAGCAATACACTGAGGTTCTCAAAAACAGATAGGCCCCAAATCCCACACACCTAATTCTGAGGAAATATTCTTCATCATTTCAGAATCTGTTTACTTTTTAAAAATCTATTTGTAATTTTAACATTTGCTTTACCTATTACTTCTGTGAGAGCCTTCCAAAGAAAGAACATTTCTTGTTTCATCTTTGTATTCAGAACACACAGTTATTGCTTAATAATGTATGGTTGTTGAAAAAGACCTTGAATAAGATATGGCAAAGAGCCTGAGATAGAAAATGTATCTGAAGGATATCGTCTAAAACTAGCTATGATGGCACATCACTGGAATGCTTTTTAAATTTATAAGGTAAATAAAGAAATAATACTAATAAGTATTATTATGATAATCAACTTCAAAGGAGATTTCAAAATTGTGGGAGTCCACATGTCCATTTATTGCAGAATTTATGATTATGTAGCACTAAACTATTATGACATAAAAATTTAAAAGGAGTAAATCAAGTGGGAGCCCAAATGAAATTTAAGATATCTGAGAATGAGAAAAACTGTCTGTCTGCCTGTGTGTGGGAATAGTTTTCAAGATACAAATTATATAGAATTATTTCTATTGCTATTTCTTACATTTTGTTTTCAAAGTACCAAACCTGATCCATCCGTAGTATTAAATGACAATTTTCTCAGAATGACATATGCAGTTTAATACTTACTGACAAAATGAAATTTAAAAACTGTATGGTAGCAAACTTTACAAGAAAATTTACCTCGCTGGAACTGGTAGTTTGGGGCAAAGAGTGGACGCTTTGGAAGATGTAGTGTACTCTGAAGGCTTCAGGTTGTAGTTACATAGTGCTGAGCCTGTTGAAAGAGAAGCTACACATTAGCTGCCGGAACAAAGTCTGCGCAAATTCTCTTACTATTCAACTTCATTTTCCTTTATATTTTAATATTAAGATCTGTAGGTTTCAAACATTATACGATAAGAGTCTAATTCTATCTATATTAGCAGTTCTGTATCATTGAATGGGAATTTTTGCCCATCAACTTGTTATCTACAAGTGTCAATTAATACAATGAGTGGTAATAACACCGATAAGTACAAGAACGACCTTAAGGAGTGTCTGCCATCTGTAAGGCTCTATGCAGGAGGATGTGTAACATTGTACCATTTACTATGACTCTCTGTGGTATTAAGTCTATTTTGCAGAGGCTAGGAGGTAAAGCAGATGTCTGCTGCCCAAGGTCACACAGGCAGTGTGAGATTAAAACCTAGATCTCTTTAGCTACATATCCATGCTCAACTACACATACTGTCTGCCTTTCCTACACTCTGCATTATTAAATATTTAAAACACGCATAGCACATATGCACTGATAATGCATTACATTTTTTTCTCTCTGAAAAGGAGGAAGGAAAAATTTTACCTGGAAATAAACCGAACAAATCGACAAAATCAATCAATTGATTAAAGCGACTACTGGTTTTGAGATACTTTAAGATCATTTAAATTCAACCTTAGATGGCTTATATGAACGACCAGCCATCAACCTGAATACATGGTTCATATATATCTTATAATGTATAAAATTCAGTTGGATATACCCTATGAAATCCGTGATCCTTCTTATTTTGTGATGGGCTAGATGTGTAATACCTAGAACCTTCTAGAGTTTACTGTACAATCAATATTCTTCAATGAAGAGACCCGCCTCCAGCACAGCACATGCTGCCGCAGACCTACTGAATTTGATCAATCTCTACTGTACAGGCTGCTTAGAGCTGATGAACTGAAGGTCTTAACAGATTACTAATTTGACCAAACACTTTATTATTAAAGAAACAATACAATCACAGAATAATACCGCATCTGTCTTACTGCAATAATAGCTGGACCACTAGGGGACCGCTGACAATATACTGTGAAGGAACGACAAAGACGCCAATGCTTCATTGGTTATGGACAAGTGATGTGAGCATATGGGAGAGAAAGAAGGGAACAGAGAAGAAAGAACATGGCTGAATTGCCAGTGATCGAATGGAAGTACATTTATTTCACCCGTGTCTTGTTCTATGAGTCAAAAACACTTTCAAAAAGTCACAGGCCAGGATTTAACTCAGTAAAACTGCCCAACACTGGTGATCAACCTCATGCTGAAATAGATGGGTCATAGTAGTATTCTTAAAATAAATACCTGTAGCATCCATTTTATACAAAGACAACTCAAGCAATTTGACAATATAAATCATTGTGAACGTGGTACTTAAAACTACACGACACTGCTGTCAGCTTCTCCACCTTCTTTGGAGAGATACATAGGAGAGTAAGGTTTTAAAATTTGTTCTCAAACTTTTTTTTTTTGCATTTAATGACTAATTTTTTAATTGAAATTAATGACTAAATTTAAAAAAATATGGTGGGCATGACAATTAATGGTTAACTCTTCTAAACTGGTCATTCATGTGAGAAGGTAATCCCCCCACACAGCCCGTTTAAGCACGTTTAGAGGAACACAGTGGCTGTGGTGAGCAAACGTCTTCAGGTGAATCCTGCGATAACTGGGCTGGGTGCCAGAATGACTAGCGAAGAAATAGTCGTATCTGTACAGCACCCAATGTGATCATCAGCGTCCTGAGCTGAACTACCCACTTCTTTCTCTTAGGGGCCAAAATGGAACTGACTTTCACAAGAGAAAGGCTCTAGGGAAGGCTCCTTTCTGTCCACTGTCGGCCACAGGGCTTCCTCTGAATTCTGTGAACTTGATCTCCATCCCCGCCCTTTCTTCATTTAAAAAAGCGGTTCAGCAGGTACGACAGGGTTCAATTTTATAAATACTTTCCCAGGAGAATACTGAAAGCAAGGATAATAGTCTTATCTCTGATGGTATTCTGGGATGTGGGCCAGAGCTAAGTAGATCCGGTGTTAAATAGATTAAAGGGGAAAAGACCTCCCAATGGGTGAGTCGTATCAATCACAATAAACTGTATATTGTTTCCCCACAAACAAGGCTGGTGGTCAGAGAAGTCTCAACGAAGAACATTTAAAATGACACAATTTTCTGGTCATTTTTAATTTTATAGTTATTAGCCAATACACTTTTTTTTTGCCAATACACTTTTATAGAACAAGTTTAAGGTAATGTTTGTTTATTTTTTTAACAGTGGAAGTAAAAGCAGTACTTGGCATGAGAGGTCTTGGTCTAAAGAGTTTTTTCTTCAAATGTAAAAAGCATATAAAAATCCCATTTGCGTCATGAAGAGTTTTAACTGAAAGTTACCTGTACCACACTGGAAGCAGTCCATGCGACTCGGTCAGTGCATTTCAGAGGCGATCAAAATGAGTGTGCTAGCACCCTAACTTGGGTATCTAAACATTTATCTTGGTAAACGGTTGCTATGGTCCCCAGAATGCTTAACTACTATAATTTTTCAAATGCCTTCTAATATTCAATTATTTCTTCTTTATCTCAGCACTGCTATGCCCTGAGAGGTAATTTCAATCACCATGTTCCGAGTATGAAAAAATAAGCAATATGGTTCTAAGGCCTTATGGGCAATCGCTGGCAACATTGAAATTAGAAATCCTTATTCCTAAACCCAGATACTTTCATGGTGGCATTCCTAATAATCATAATCAGGCAGGTATTCAACAAGCCCCTGGGGGGCGGGGGGTAGGGTGGGCACACATTCCACAAATATCTTGAAAACACCCTTGCCATCACCGACTCTCCAAGCCAGCTCTGCCTCCTCTTACACATTTTCTACCCTGTTAACCAAACGTGAAGCTGCTCCCCCACATCCAAGGAAATAAGCTATTTACAATTCTCGCTGCTGAACCAGCTTCCAAGCTTTTTCAACGTCTGTTCCCTGTGACGGGTCTGTCCTTTCCTGACTAGCATCTCACTGAAGGCTAACCTTCCAACAGGATTGCTACAAACCACTCACGCGTCAGCTCCTCTCTCCAGCCTTCTCTGGCCCACCGAAGGAAAGATATCGGGACATGTTTAGCTCTACTAATGTAACTCAGCATATTATTTGTCATTAAAAAAAGTTTCATCTATTTTGAGCTCTTTGAGAACCAGAAATTTTACACCTTTGATATACCTGAAACACCTATCCCCTGGCAAGCAAAATCCATCAGAGGACTAAAACAGACATCCTGAGTGGATGAAAAACACCCGATTTTCATCTCATATTCTAGAATTAGGTGCTATAACATACACATCCTTTTCGTCCATAAGACAAAGCATGCTATGTCAAGCAGAGGTTCTCGACCTGGGCACTGAAGGCCTTTGGTGCTGAGTAACTAACTGTTCATCGAGGTCTGCTGTGCTCATGGGACGCGTAACAACAACCCTGGCCTCTACCCACTTGAACTTGTCCTTAGCCTTTCCCCTCCCTCTCCCCAGCTGTGGCGATGAAAAACGTCTGCAGACAGTAGGAAATATTCCCCAGGAGGCAAAATCAACCCTCGTAGAGAACCACTTGTCTACAATACCTCTTTTTTTTTTCCTTTTTAAAAACGATTATACAAAACATAGAGTTGTTATGCCAGGAGCTAATCTTTCTTGTCTTAACATTTTAATTTAACATCACGGTGTTAACTGTGGAACACATTAAAAGTAAGAGGAAAGATCACAAAAAAAACAGAATATAGAAATCTTCTGATAATAAAAAAAAAGTATCTCAATAGGGAACAGTTCTCATTATAAAAAACAAATCAACATGGCCTTGTGAAATCCAATGACTTTTAAGCTCCCACTGAGAATAAAAGTTATATGCAGGTGCTAGAAGAATATAGAAAAATTTTAACCCAAATTCTAGTGGCCCATGAACAGAAGGAGCATATTTGCAATTCCCAAGAAGCAACCAAAGAGCCCTGGTGGTGTAGTGGCTTAGGTCCTGGGGCTGCTAACCAATTCAAGGCCAGTAGTTGCAGCAATTCAAGGCCAGTAGTTGCAGCAATTCAAGGCCAGTAGTTGCAGCAATTCAACTCAGTAGGAGAGAACTGCGGCTTTCTGCTCCAGGAAAGGTTTACAGCCTCGGACACCCACAAGGACAGCTCTGCCCTGCCCTTTAGGGTCACTGTGAATAGAAAACATCTAGATGGCAGTGGTTGAAGGAGCGACCAGTTACAACAATTCACTAGCTGGAATCCACCAAGACTGGCATCTAGTATTTACTGAGTGAGTGAATTTTTAAACATCTATGAGCAAGACTCCTATAGGTGTTATGCAAGACAAAGACAGATTTGACTCCTTTAATGTGAGAACTTTATCCTTTTAAAAATTTTCCCTTTTTTTTCTGCTAAATACGTATTGAAATTAGTTTAAACTGTACCATAAAATGCAAGGATTCCCCCACACACCCCACCTCCCACTAATAATCAAGTTCTCTTTGCTGGTCCTTGACTTGCAGGCAATTAAATCCGTTGCTAGGACTGGCCATTTCATTCACTTACAAATGACATCCGGTCCAATCTGCTGATTCGATGTGTCAAATAGAATCCACAGATTCTGTGGTTTAAGGAATACTGTTCCTCACTGGTGAGAAAGAGTGTAATAGGAAATATACTAGTTTCTATTGAGACTGACTAAGCCAGAGGAACTTCCTAACAACTAGATAGTGAAAAGCGAAAGGCGTGTTGGTATTCAAGTAGCAGAATGGATCACATAAACTTCCTCATCTTGATGGCAAAACTGTGGAGAAAGCCCCTCCGATGCAAGGCCCTCCTCAAAATGGGTTCATGGCCTACGTGGCCGGTCAAAAGTTCCCTAAATTTATACAAAATAAAGTGCATCGAAGAAGCCCTCTCAGTGCCTTGTGAGGAAAGACAATACATCTCTCACAAAAATTCAGGACAAATGTCAAAGGCATGAAGTATGCCAGGTAAAATATTCAAAACCGAACACGAAGCCCCACCCTCCTCTAGTCGCAGTCTGTGCACCTTCGCTGTTTAGAACGAAGACTGCAAGTAGAGAGCGCAGGGTACACAGCACGGGAAAAACCAGCTGTTGGCATGTCAACTGCAGCTCAGCGTGACACCACGTGAGCATCAGTGTGCTTTATGAGGCTTTCCATGGCTGATTTTTAGCAAGGAGATCACCAGGCCTTTCATGGATACAAACCTCCAACCTTGTGGTGAGCAGTCAAGAGCATTAACCATTTACATGACTGAGGACAACCTCCAGGGCTTAAGCTGATTCATGTATCTGACTCAGGCCCATGCTAAGCATACGATGGCATGAACTGAAAGTAGTCTGAGACGATGGGAAGGGTCAACCTTAGGGAGGAGTAAAGAAAGGGAGACCTGAGCAAGCAGGTGTCAATTTCACTTCCCGTCCCCACCTGTCATGAAGGGTTAGGATGAAAATCTCATATAAAGCCAAAGGGAGCTTCCCCAAAATTCTTCCCTCCCTATGATGTAGACATCAAGTATTCAAAAATAATAACCACAAAAGGGGAAATGGATCTGTTCATCAGAAACTGGAGGCAAGAAAAATGAGCTTCAAGATGAAATTCCTGTCCTGCTGAAAATAAAACTCACTTGGGAGTTCTCGCCAGATGGTTTCAACGTTCTCAGCAGGGCACAAGGTTAGAAAGAGGAAGAACAAGAGGGCTGGAGAAAAGAAAAGGCATGAACAATCACTTGGAGAGGGTGTGTACGAGAGATAACGGAATGAATAAAATGAATTATTTATAGATGAATAAAAGGCACTGATTCACAGCAATTGTAGCTAGATTGAAGCTCAACAATGTACCTGCCGGTGGCCACTCACATGAATACAGAACTGAGCAAGAGATAAAGTGGTGGAGAGAATGGAAATTATTAGGTGGTATTAGAAATGAAGGAGGCAATCCAACCCATTGTTCTCTCCAAAAATATTTACGGGTCTCTACAATGTGTGATCCTGAAACAGGTCCTGGGTCTTCAGAGAGGAACAGAGCATGATCCGGCCCCCTGGGAACTCAGGCGCTACTGCAAGAAGATGGAAACAAACCAACAAACCATTTAAAGGAAAAATGATGTGCAACACTAAGTCTTAAATTATTCTATTCTCTAGCATCACATTTGGATATTCAAGTCACAACATAAAGGGCACATTGTATGCCTACTGCCCGACCCGTGCACCAGATTTTGTGTTTCTCCATCCAGCTCTGCTTTCCAAGCTCTTTTATGACCGTGAGACTCTCTCTACAGAACCGATCTGATTTCCAACGACTTCGCCCAAACTCTATTCCAGTCAGACTCTAAGAAAACAATTCCTCCTTCTTGGATACAAGAAAAGGAATTGACTAATTTTTACTGTATTCACCTACAAAATGCATTTCTTAAAAATACGATTCCTGGAACCAAAGCACTGCCAGAGATTTAAAATCTATTTTTAAGGTAAGAAAGTTCGTGTAATTTGATTACTTTCGAAAACATTTTCAAATGTTGTCATGGAAACTTAAAATCCTTTGAACAGGATTTATGTTTTCTTTTCATTTTGGTTAAAAAAACATGTTGTTTCACTTTATAGTTTTAACTAAGGCTAAAAATTAGCATTTAAGAGTTTTACTTCCTCATCAAACAACCTGTCTTTCGTGAGCTTTTTAACAATTCTCTCTTATGAATGTGAAAATTCCCCACCTAATTCTACATTATCTCTTGAAGATATTTACCCCTGAAATTAATGATTGTAATCGATATATTTGAGGTTACAGGACCTGCATTTTTAACCACATGTACACAAATACTAATAAAAAGTACCTGCTTCTTCTGAATCAGTCAACTTAACCTCAGATGATAAAATGGCTATCTTAAAAAGACAAAAGAACAAGAAAAACAGCACAAAAGGCAGAGGAAACGCCCAGCAATAACAGCACGAGTGGAGGGTCTGGCATCTCTCACGGCCACGTGCGCATCACCCGAAGTTCCCAACTCATCTCACGGTCCGTGAACATCGCAGTTCATGAGGCCAGTTTACCAAGCAAGGAAGGTAAACTCTTACAAAAAGAATTCAAACAGAGAATTAAATCTTATCGGGCCCAGCTTGAAGTCAGCAACGTACAGAGCAATATGGGTTATTTTCAGGAATTCCCATTTAGATTTACTTTTAAAATCCCGTGCTTTCCCCACTTTGCAGCAGGCGGAGGACGGTGACAGTGGAAGGCCTAAACCCATGTGCAGGCCCCACAGAGACGAAGTCGCTGGTGCAGGCCCTCTGGCCGCAGCTGAGGGTCCCATGTCTTACTGTCACAGGCAGCCCTGGAAGGTCGAGTTTGGCGGGTGGTCAGGCTAACATGTGCTACCGTATCATGTGATCGCCCTTCTGACCCATTTTAAAGTTGGCTCCATTTTTAATATTCTCTGCTTTCTCTTTTGATTGAGCCTTTTCTCTTTTGTCTAGTCATTCTTGTTGGGTGTTTGTTAATGTGCTTCCTGCCTGTGTTTTGTATGATTTTCTGTGAGATCCAGAATAGGTGGGTCTAGAGACAGACTGAGAATTGCCTGGGGGCATGGCACAGGAGAACGAGGAGAACTGGGGAGCCAGCGACAATGAGGGCGAGAAGGACATGCCCTGAAACTGCCTGAGGTGATGACGGCACAACTCTTAAGATGATCGAATGATTAAACTGCATGACATGTGAAGTAGATGCCAATAAAACGATTCTTTTAAAAAAAGAATCAGATGCTTTAGCTTCTATATTAAAAGATCCCCAGTACTATAGCTTTGTTATTTTTATATTTGGCTTTTTAAATAATTACCAGTTCCACAGCCAGGGGTTTAGATGCTGTTATTATGGCTGTTGCTATAACATCTAGCTTGTTATCTTACTTTAACACCAAAACCCTAACCCACCGCCACTGAGTTGGACCCGACATTGACTTTCTGGGGCCATAAATCATCACAGGAGCAGTCAGCCTCATCTTGTTTTCTTTTGCTGGTTCGAACCAGCCACCTTGTAGTTAGGAGTTCAATGTTTACTGTACAGTGCCACTGCATCTACAGCTGGTTCAAAAGGCCAATCAATGGTGCTTTCATATCTAAAAACCGATTTTCAAAATTGTTGCCTGAAGTACTATGATTCTTTAATATCCTAAACCCTAGCTATTTGAAAATCTATGTGAGAAATACAGTAAGTTGCAACATCTAGAGTGATTGCTTTCGACTAGACCACTCAGATTCACTGACCCTGGAAAGGCCACATTTTGGTATCCATAATTACTTAGGAGATTAAATCCAATTGTCGACGGGTCGACTCTGATGCATGGTGGTTCCAAGTGTGTGGGAGCACTGTGAGCCACAGGGTGCTCAGTGGCTGGATATGGTTTTTCAGAAGTACTATCAACAGGACTTCCTTCCCAGAAACTTCGGGGAGGACTGAACCTCCAATTTTTCCAAGTTAGTGGCCAGACACTCGCACTGTCCAGGACTGTCTACTTTAGAAGGATACTGGCCTGGAGGCAAGCTTACCAGGAAGGCATCCTTAAGTGGATGCTCATTAGAGCAGGTTACAGAACCAACAAGGGGCTGGCCATTTTCTGGTCTTACATGTATAAATGACCAAGATGCACAATGAACAAAGTCAAGAGCTGCCCTTACTTGGAAGCATCGTATATATCTCCCCTCATTCATGTCATGATTTTTTTCTCTGAGTTTTTGATGTCTAATAGCTGATGCCATCAACACCTCAAGATCACACAGGCTGATGCACTTCTTCCATGTGGACTTTGTTGCTTCTCAGCTAGATGGCCTCTTGTTTATCTTCAAGCCGTTAAGACCCCAGATGCTATATCTTTTGCTAGTCGAGCACCATCAGCCTTCTTCACCACCTTTGGGAAGCATTATATTCCAAACAGGAGTCAGTCTCTCTACAAACAGATTTAGGAATAGTTTCCAGGGTCTTTCCAAGGGACACAATGACAAGAGTCACCGCATTCAGGAAAATGCAAAGGTATGACTTCCCGCCAGCTATTTACAGAACTCCTGAGGCAAATGTAACTTAGAGGCAGGATGTGGTGGGGTAGGGAAAGCTGAACAGAGTTAGAAAACTCACATAGACCAAAGGTATCCTTAAAGCAGACACAAGAGTTCTGTTATGATTCAAGGTGGAAAGTGACCATTAAGGAGTAAAATACCAGGTTAGTTTACGGGACAGAGAGACCGTTTTAACAGCGACCCATCGAGGGAGGTTTTATAAGAATAAATGGATGTTACAGAAATGCTGTTCAGTAGAACCTTTTGCAAAAGCGGAGTTGTTTTATATTTCACTTACAATATTGCAGTCATAAGCTACACACACAGGCACCGGACATTTGAAATGTGGGTAGTCAGGATAGGGAACTGAAATTCTAATTTGGATTAATTTAAAGAGCCACGGGTGACTAATACCAACTATATTGGATTGCAGACTTAGAATATGGGACTTAAAAGAACGAACAGGAGATAGAGTGAGGGAAGGTCAAAGAGGCAATGAAGGAGAGAGTACAAAGAATAGCCCAAACTTGGTAGCCTCAGGTAAACCAAACCACACCAAACCACACCAAACTCACTGCCATGCAGCCAATGCCAGCCCACAGTGACTATATAGGACGAGGTAGAACTGCCCGTTTGAATTTCTGAGCCTCGCTCATTACAGGAGTGGAAAGTCCCATCTTTCTCCCTCGGAGTCGCTGGTGGTTTTGAACTGCTGCCCTTGCAGATGGCAGCCCAACACAGAACCACTGCGCCACCAGGGCTCCTGTAGTTCCCAGTAAGTACCCAATATTCCTCAGGTAGCATCTCATTTAATTGTCACTGTGCACAGTAATCTGTCTGTCCATAATATTTTAGATGAGGAAACCTACTCAAGAGAGGCTAGACCCAATGCCCCACATTACACAGCCAGTCAGCGATAATATCAGAATTAGAATTTAGGTCAAATCAATCCTGTATTTTTTCTACTATCATATGCTGCAGGTGAGGAGCACGTGGGACGGGAACACTCCCAGTTTGGCAGGCTGTCTTCCAGCTCCCAGAAGACTGGCAGTCCCCGCTGCCAGACTCCAGTCATCTTGGGGTGTGCCTGTGAACAGCTAGGATCCAAGGCTGTCCTCTACCCAGCCGGAAGCATGTGGATGCTCCGCAGTCCTTGTTCTAAGGAGCTAGAGGAAGTCTGTGGATTTGGATAGGGCCTACCAAGGTCTGAGTATTCCTACACAAGAGACAAACATGGACGTATTTGGGATTAAGAGGCTGCAGCTTATGGTACCCCACCTGATGAGCTTTTAAAAAGTACTCTGAAGATAGATGAGGAGAGACGTGCAGCTGAGGACAGCAGCCACGGACTAGAAACCTACAAGCACGGAGCTGGGTTTCAGAAGCTGACTATGGGCACTCTCAACTACTTCACATATGTCTAACCTAAGAGTTCCTCAAAACCTCACTCTGGGGAAAATCGGTATGAGGTAGTGTTAAATTTTGAAAGAATACAAAATTAAAGACACACCAGCACTTCAGAAGAACTGATTGAGGAACTTTGGTTTCTCCTGCTTTATATTTTTCCTGAACTTTTTGAATTTCCTATCATACGAGTTTATATTTTTACCCAAAGAGAACAGTGAAAGGTACTAATTGAAATATTTTCGCTCAATACTTGGGGACTGGGGTCACAATGATGAAAAGGATGAAAAATTTCCCCAAGACGTAACAAGCTACATAAAAAAAGAACCCTTCAGAATTTGTAAAGGAACAGACAGACAAAAATTGTCCCAAGCCCAAAGACCGAATCCGTCACATTTTCCAAGGTGAGGCAAACAAATCTGGAGTTTTGAAAAAAAACCCCTGGGTGACTATAAATTTTTTAATTTACTCTACATTTTAGTTTTCATTCTAAAGTTTCTTGATATAAACTACCCTGTCACCAGTGTGTGGTGTAATGGGCGCATGACAGATAACAGTGACAGGAGGTGACGGCGGCGTGCACCTGGGTGGCTGGTGTCTCACCATTGAACTCTGCAAACTTGTAAACATCACTCAGTGTTTTCAGTTCTTGTCGTGGGCATGCCGCTACACACAGTGCGACAGACTTGATCTTCCGGTTTATCAAGTCCAGATTGCATGGATCCAAAAAGAACACATACCTACAGGGCAGAGGGAAAAAATCAGATATTATTTCACAAAATCTATTCTGACTCATCACATATTTGACAAAGCAAAGAACTAACAAGGAAGAAGGCAAAGAGCTACTCTATACTCCCTCACAATAAAAATTTCACAAATCTAATCAGTTTCAAAAATAAATGCTTATAAATATATTTATAAATTTATCATTAACAATGGAGATTAGAGAATTAAGGGCATACTTCTTCATGATCAGCTTTTCTAATGTTTACATTTTTGTAATGTACACATACTGATTTATCCTCTATTTTAGTTTTTTAAAATTTACTTTAGTTTTCTCTTTTTGGTCAAAGGTTACTCACATAGGAGAAATTAGGAGACCCTAGTAGCACATATTATAATTATATATGTATCTTACTCATTGAATCCATAAATACATATAGTTGATGTATACAGTTATGAGTGAGTGGAGATAGGGAAATATGTAATAAAAACCTTTAATCTTTGGGTGTTAGAATATATGTGGTTTTACTATTTTTTTTCTTCAAAATTCTCTACCATTTTCTGGGAAAAATACAAATTACTTTTGAATGAAGGTAGTAACATGCTGCTGTTTTTATTGTTCGGGGCTGTCCAATGAGTTTCAACTCATCAGGGATTCCAGGTTGAACAGAAGGAAACACTGCCGCATCTGCATAATCCCCAGTCATTGTGACCCTGGAGCCCATTGCCGCAACTGCACGGTTGCAGTGTTGCTCCATCTCTTTAATGGTCTTCCCCTTTTTCTCTGACACGTCACCGACCAGGACGTCTTCCTCCAGGGACTGGTCCACCTGATAACACGCCCCAAGTCCATGAGCAGCCTCACCCCTAAGGGACAGTCCACCTGTACTTCGTCTACGACAGATTAGCTCATTCTTCTGGCGTCCAGGGTCCATTCCCTATCCCTCACCAACATGAGAATGCCAATGCATCAGTTCCACTGCGGTCCTCCCAATGCACTGCCCAGCTTTTAAATGCACACGAGGCCATTGAAAGTGCTACAGCACGTGTCAGGCACACGTTAGTCCTCCTGGTGAAACCCTTTTGCTCTGTAACCCTTTAAAGAGGTCTTGAGCAGCCGATTTGCCCAGTGCAACATGTCTCTGGATTTCTTGACTGCTGCTTCCGTGGACACTGAGTGTGGATCCAAGTACCGTGAAGCCCTTGAGAACTTCAATCTTTTCTCCATTCATTGGCAGAGTTTACTGGCCCAGTTGTAAGATTTTCGTTTCTTTCTATTGAGGTGTAATCCATACTGAAGCCTGTGATCTTTGGTCTTCATCAGTAAATGCTTCAAGTCTTCTTTGCTTTCAGCAAGCAAGGTCATGCCCTTTGAATACCGAAAGTTGCTCATGAGTCCTCCTCTGATCTAGACGATGTGCTCTTCATACAGTCTAGTGCTTTACCTATCTGCTCAGCAGACACTGAATACTGTTCATTGACATCGATGCTAATTGCTGTTTACTGAAAAGGTAAATTATTGATAAAGAAAAGCCGAGTATTCTAACATACGCCCCTCAGTAGCATCTATATTTACATTTTAGAAAAGAGAAAGTTACTTAGCAATCACACTAAAACATGCATTTTTTTACGTGTTACTAAGGAGAAGCGATGACAAAGGTAGATCGACAGCCAACCACTCTCCACTAAGGTAAAACTCAAAATAAAATTGACTGCCATCAGGTCACTTCTGACTCCTGGTGACCCTGTAGGGCAGAGTAGACCTGCCCCTGTGGGTTTCCATGACTGTAGCTCTTTATAGAAGTAGAAAGTCAAGTCTTTGTCCCACGGAGTGGTCCGTCTGTTCAACTTGCTGCCCTGTGGTTAGCAGCCCAACCTGTAACCGTCGTGCATGGATCGGAAAGGGAGGATGATCGTTCTCACAAAATATCAACGGTAAAGAATCTTTAGTCCTTGTTCCATAAAGTGTTCTACAATCAGGTGCCATCAATAGCTTTTCCTCCCATATGGTTAAACTCTGTTTCTACAAAGTATGATTCACAACTAGGCTGGTTCTAACACTGAAGTCCCTTAAGAAGGTGTCCTTGAACTTGGAAATCTATTTACTGCTGCTGCAATTGCTAGTACTACTACTATCATCACCGCCACCATGACTGCCAACACCACCACCAACTACCACAACTATCATCACTGGGTGTTGGGAGCGTTATATACATTATCAATAAGCATAGTCCACAAAAAACCAAAGACCAACCCACTGTGGTCAAGTCACTTCCAACTCATAATGATCTAATAGGATGGCTGCTGAATCTCAAAGGACATAAACCATCAAAGCAGCAGACTGCCTGTGGAGCGGCTAGTGAGTTAGAACTGCCAACCATTCAGTCCTAGCACCTGACCCCCTGTGATACCAGGTCTTCTTACTAATCTTCCATCAATCTATAAAAGAGGTGATATAGAGTTTTCCAAATAAAGAAACTGAGGCTCAGGAGAATCAATTCATCCTCAAGAGAAGCTAGTATCACAATTTAATACAAATAGTGTGCACTTAACTCACATGGATTTTTCTAACAGCATCCACCCTTTCAGTTAGTCTCCCGTGTGCATGATGCACATATTCTGTGTGTGCATGGTATTTACATGGGCAGGTTGTATGAATGAGCAGAATAATGCAAAACTCAGCATGGTTAGACTGAGGCGTGGCATAAGGCGGTGGCCCAGTCACTCCTGTAAATCAAGGCAGCGTGTCCTGGGGTCTAAGGGATTAAGTGAAAGGCGTCCTGAGGTTACTCTGGGCGGTGGAAGGGGCAGTCTGCTGCCATAAAGACTGCCGGGTAACAACACCAAGGTGCTGGAAGACGAACTGTCCCGGATAGAGCACAGCTGGTAGGGCCAGGGCACAGACCCGAGCCTCGTCCTCCTGATTCTGAGTTTCACTTTGTCTGTCCCACTGTCAGGGTATGTTCTCCCTCGTGAGCTCATGAGGAGACACGGGGGAGCGCTGCAGCTTATATACCATTTTAACGACTCTGTACTAAAACTTTGAAGAGCCCGGGTGGAGTACTGGGTTGCCTGATGGTCCGCTAACCACAAGGCAGCAGTTAGGAACCCCCAACCCCTCTGCTGCAGAACTAGGTGGCTCCCATAAAGAATTACACTCTCGGAAACCCTAAGGGGGTTTCCGCACGATCGGGGTCGTTAAAAGTTAGTCAGCTCAGTGGCAGTGTTGGGTTGGTTTTGGTTTGCTTCGTCTGTATTCATTTTGAAGGTGAAGGGCCAGGCAGCCTGCTCTGCACAGACCACAGCTTTGGAGTGCACCTGGGGCAGTTCTGTAGGATAGCCGTGAGCTGGAATCACCTGAGGGCAACAATTTCGTGTTGGACATCGTAATGTGGAATATTCTAAAGTTCATCTAGTATCGAAAAATAGATGTGCAGGCTATTGCATTTTAACTGACATTTAAGGTAAACATTTACAGAGTAGCAAAAGTGGTTGCTGTTTTTTAATTGATTGTAGTAAGGATTGGGCAAAAGTAGCTTTTATCAGACACATTCATTAAAATTGTATTTTCTTAACTTTAAATTTGAAAATGTCTTTAGACAGGAAAATAAATACTAGCATTAGTTTCAGTTCCCACTGTCAGACAAGATAAACTTTCTGCGGCTCTTTTAACTCTTGAAAACAAAGCAAAACCGAATCTCAAGTCAGAATAGCGCCAGCAGACT
Source organism: Tenrec ecaudatus (assembly GCF_050624435.1). Taxonomy (NCBI): domain Eukaryota; kingdom Metazoa; phylum Chordata; class Mammalia; order Afrosoricida; family Tenrecidae; genus Tenrec; species Tenrec ecaudatus. Next base: position 42,690,419 of record NC_134539.1, on the reverse strand, counting down.
ACAACAGTGTAACTGAGATCAGCGAGAGCAAGAGACAAGGGTTAGGGGTAAGCAAACATTCTAGAAAGGTCTCTGAAGAAACTCAGCCTCGCTTACTTGTGCCACCAGTCAGAGAGAGGGGAAGTAGATACTGGGCGTGTGAATTTCAAGAATGTGTCTCAGGTGACAGAGCAGGCCCTTTGGTACCCACCCAGCCTCCCTTCCAGGGCGGAAACCCACTGATGGAGATCCCCGTAACCCCAAATGAAAAGCGAGATATTTGTTGCCATTCATGGTGAATCTTTTACTAGACCCACTAATAACTTGAGAACAGCTTTATGTGAGATTTATGTCCATTAGTGGAGCTGGGAGGAATAAAATTCCAAAAGTAGGAATGAACGAAGAAAAGCAAGTGAGACAAAAATACTCCACAAACTAACAGTCCAAGACACCAGTAGGGATTGACATATACAAACATACGCACAGCATGATCACATGATGTTGACAAGAACATATTTGCAAAGGGGAATTGAAAAACAGCCTACGTGAGCTTTGAACTGAACAGGTAGCCGGGATGGAGACAGACACTCAGACAGGACTATACAGGGAAAGTTCCAGAGGAAAGCAGGTGAGATGTGTACACATGTCGACCAGTAGAGGTGGTTTCTAGGAAGTATTTTCAGGAGACAAGAGAAAAAAAAACAAGTTCATTTTAAATGGATGTTGTCTAAATGTAATAAATTATCCCAAAGGGGCAGGAAAAGGCGAGAAGGACACAAGAATCAAAGGTCTAACGGAGCGCCCTTGCGGAGAAGAGAGTAGCAAAGGCGGAGGCAAGGCAGGGAGCCGCAGGAGCGGCCCGAAGGTGCGACGGCGCCATCAGTAGGCTCCGAGGAAGGGGGCAAAGAGCTACCAACAGGGGTGTCGTCTAAAGCCGTGCTTCAAGAAAGGGGTGACAGGGTGCAGCAGAGTATCTATATTTTGCTTTCATCTTCTTCATGGAGAAGAGGGCAAACTTAACAGGTACTGAGACTTGACTTTGCGCCGCAAAGCATCTCGGGCGCTCAGCTTAGCTCACAACACCCGGATTTAGCAAACAGGGAACTGAGACAAGTTGGGTGGCCTCACTGACTTGACCCTAGGGGGCATGGGGGTGTGTGTGGGTGTGTCTGACTGGCACTTCCTGTTCTTTCCAGCACTGCTACTGCAGTCGCATTGGGAAACGGGAATGTCCAACTTGGACACGGCATGGGGCTCCACCCTGTGTACAATCCAGTACGTACCTGATAAGGATGACGCAGGATATAAAATACTTCATTCAGTCTACAAAAATTGCTAAGCATTTCTGAGGTGCCCACTCCTAGACTAAGCCTGGGGAGTCCAAATGCACAAAATACAGTTCTTGAAGGAAAGTACCTTCTCATAGATAATGCAGTTAATTAAAAACCACAAGCGCGGTGCCCAACCTGCGATGGCAGCGGAAACAGTGGAGAAGGCGTCCGAGGAAGTTTGAAGGGGGAGGAAAAGATCAGCTGCCACCGAGTTGAGTCCGCCTCATGGCGGCCAGCACGGGCCAGCGCAGAACTGCGTGATACAAGGTTTAAGAAAACTAAGCCAACACATCACGAGGTCTGTCCTCCAAGGTACCAAGAGTAGGTTTGAACCTCCAACCTTCAGTTAGCAGCGAAGCATGGTACCCATTTGCAACCATCTGGGGACTCCTAAGGAGCAGAATCAGTAGTATCCAAGCCACATTTTGGATGTGAGTGAAATTTTCCAAACAGGAGGAGGAGCAAGAGCAGTCTGGGCAGAGGCCGCTGTCGGCGGGAAAGCGCAGAAGCCTGAAAGAGCGCACTTACAGAATGAGGAGTTATTTGATAAGGTGGGCCCCAGGATGGGGCATCAAAGGACTGGGCTCTATGGGGAGGGAAGGGATAGAGGACGTGGCCAGTGTTCATATCTGGCAGCTCGGCAAGGCTGTGTACACTCGAATGGCCATCGCACACTGATGCCCTTGATGTTGCCAGCCACTCAGGGCGGGTGCCAGAGAAGGCTGGGGGTCCAGAGAGGAGCCTTTGCCACACAGGTGCCTCCTGCTGCCATGGCAACTCTGTGGCAAGGCTTTTGGGAGCAAAAGGTGGCAAGCAGACACTAAATCTGCTGGCCACCTCCTGCCAAATTTGGCTCCTCTGCTCTCTAATCAGGGAAAGCACTGTGGCGCTGGAGCTGGGGAACGGGCTGAAAAACCTCTCCACTGCCTCCTGCTTTTGTGACTCCTGACATGAGCTGTCCCCAGAGGGGTGTAAAAACGGAGTCTGATCATTTTCCCAATGATTACCTCCTATCCATTACAATTTATAGCCCTTCCCACAGAGAGGCTGCCGCTGCCACTGCACAGAAGCTACCCATAGGTCAAGGACCTGCTTCCTCCCACCGGGGACGGCTCTCCAGGAGGCCTCGGGCTTCTCCCGGTGCTATGAGCCAGGCAGGTTCAGCGATCTCATTCAAGGGGCACCCAACTACCTCCCTACAGGCTGTTATGCAGAGGACAGTCATGGGTCCGCGGACCAGTGTCAGCCCAGTCCTAACTAAGCTAGCCCAACGGGCTGCACCACGTAAATAACTACAATTTTGCGGACGCTTGCATTGCACTGCTAACCACAAAGTAAGTACCCGCATCACGCACTCAAAAGTTCCCTTCTCGGTGAAGCCTTCCGCGGCCACCTAATGGAAATGCTACGGGGTGACAAATGAGGTTGCCTGAGTCCATAAAGATCTGAAAAGTTGTGGAAACAGAAAGAGCCGATCTTAAGCTGTCCTACGGGGTCCTGTGAGTCAGAAGTAACTCGATGGCCGTGAGTATGGATTTTAAATCGCTGACTTTCAACTTCCTGGAGGAAGTCCCTGGGAGCAGGGAGCAAACGTGCTCAGTTGCAAACTGAAAGACTGGAGGTTCGAGGCCACCTGGAAACGCAGTCACCTGTGTTCTACTTCTGAATAGTCAGCCATTGAGAACTCTAGAACCTTAGGCACCCTTTGGATCAAGAACAAAAGTCACTCCAATGTTTGAATAATCAACCATCTACTCACCTGTGTGTACAAAGGCATCCTGGTGTCGTAGTGGTTCCAAGTTGGGTTACTAACCACAAGGTCAGTAGTTTGAAACCACCAGCCACTCCAGGAGAGAGAGGCAGGGCTTTCTACTCTCATGAAAGAGTTACAGTCTCAGAAACCCAGAAGGAGTTCTACCCTTCCCTATGGGGTCACTATGTGCTGGAATCAACTTAATGGCAGTGAGTTTTCTGGTTTGGTGTTTCAATAATCATTTAAAATGAAAAGGGGAGCCCCTGAGGCAAGGACAAACTTCAGAGGGTCATGAGAGACTGAGGAGTGGGAAGAGGAAACAGGTGGGCGCGAGTAAGCAGTGGTATGTTGAGGGGGGACTGACATGTTTAAGTTGAAACGAAATGGGTATACATTGTTGAAAGTAAAACGGAATATTTGCTCTGTGTACCTCCACCTAAGTCACAATAAATAGCTTAAAAGTACATTTAAGATTTTTTAAAAATCATCAATGATTAAAAATTAGGGACAAACATAGGGGCTCTAACATGGCTGACATACATATCAAACATGAAAAACAAAGATACAGAAAAAATCAACAAAAACCCTACAGAACACAAATCTCCTCAGACACCCATAAAGGAGCCATGAGTTAGAATTGACTTCCTGGCAACTGTTTTTGCTTCCATGGGAAAGAACAGAGGAGAAAGAAAAGTTGATAGCATCCATTGGTCTGCACAGGTCTACCTTTAGAGAGCTGCGGGGGGACTTGTGGGCAGATCTCAGGGAGTTGGCCCCTAATAATGCGCAGGTACGAACCAGGTGACAGAAAGAAACCAGGGCTTCCCAGAGCTACGGGAAGTCCAGCCCATCAAGCGAATGTCAATGATACCCACTTCCTCTTTGATAATTATGATGCAGAGGCAAAAAATATGCTGAGAGAGAGCTCCAATTGGTCAGAGCAATACCTACATATGCATCTCATCAACTCCCAAAGAAGCAACTTCTTCTTCCAGCCCTTCTTGAGACCCTCTTACCTACGTGATAAGACAAGCTTTCATTGTCCTGGGTACATTTATAGCAACAAGAGCTGAAAGCGATGAAACACTACAAAGGATTACATTAAGAGCGCTACACTCGTGGACTCCATCAGTTTACAGTGCTGTCTGTAGAGACAGTCTTTCGCCTCTAGATCTACTCTGTTTCTCAGACAATCCAGCACAATGTCTGACTTGGGGTCTGTGACTCGTGTCCCTGCCGGAAGTCCTCCTGCTCCAGACATCAGCTGCCTAGCTCCTTCACGTCCTTCCAACATCCTCTGTTACCTTTTCTGCCTCTCCACCCAGCAAGCTCACTTACTCCTCAGATTCGTCTTGCTTCCTCTGGGCTTTTTGTTTTTCCTGCCTCCTCAGTTCCTACACTCGAGTAACAGTCTTGATAGTTTATAGTTCTTGGTTCCTTATTCTTCTCCACCAGGAGAACATCCCATGTGGACAGAGATATTTCTTGAGCCCATTACCAAACCCCCAAGGCCTAACACAACAGCAGAAACAAGGAGGGTACCCTACAATTAGTTGTTTAACTAATGTATATACAGAAACTTTGCATGACTTCTCCAAGCAGAGTGGGGCTGCAGGCAGGCAGGGGTAGGTTTTAGGTAGAATACTCTTCATTCAACAGACTAATAACTCAACAACTCTGTCAGATACGGGACTAAATCATCATGAGAAACACAGTGATGAACAAGACCAACAAGCCTCTCCATCCTCAGACAGTAGGTTGAAGGCAATTTTACTACAGACTCCATAAACGGAGGACGGGTAGAGGCCCGAGGCAGGGTTGTGGAGTGCCAGGCCCTAGGAAATGCATGAGATTTTGCAGGTGTGGGGAACGTGGATGACTGAGGTTGGAGATTCGCATTGGCGCTCACACATATAAGCTGTTCCAATCCTAAGCCCACCGGAAGTTGTTTGAAGGTTTCAGATGGCTGGCTGCAATATGGAGACTGAGTCAGAAGGGAGCAAGACTTAAGGGACTTGGCTAGTGAGGAGATGATTGGTCAGGCGTCCTCCAAATCTCTGGAAAGAAATGATGATCCGATTAGGGTGGGAATAGGAACAAGAAAGAGATTTAAACAGCTCTCAGGTGGAGCTAAGGGTGCGCTTAACTTGATTCGACAGAAGCCACGGGAGGAAAGGAAGCAGCATACTGCCTAGCATGCTGATGCACACTGGGGGTGGCGGGGGCTCGACATCTGTTCCACACAAGATGGTGGCAAACTGCAAACGCGGTGTGTGCTGGGGCCTAGGTCACATCCAAGGAGACCTGGGCAGTCGGGCTCTAGTAAAGAAATCAGATAGGGAGGGATTCTGAATTAACCGCTTACAAAGGGAAGCCTGCCCATGGGAGAGATAGGAGATTCTCAGTACGTGCATACGGTTGAGTTTCTTAGTCAGGATGTGATCGCTGACTTACCTGAAGCTGTAAGCAAGTTTGGGCATGCGAGTTCATGCGTGTTTTTCTGAGGGCATTTCACACTCAGACTTTTGAACAGACTGTCAAAAGTCAAAAGAAATTAAAACTATGAGGAAACTATGAGGAAAAATAACCAAATGCGATACTAACATTGTAAAAACAGACATGGAAGCAGAAACGCATGGGAGGGGGTAAAAAAAAAGCTTCTTCCAGTGAGCTAGTAGCTGTCTCCTCCTTGTAGTGGAGAAAGCTACAAAACCGCTGTGATGGGAACCCAGTCACCACCCCCAAATCACACCCCGGCCTGAACTAAAATAAGAACACAAACCCTTTAAAAACATTACACAATAGCTTAAAGCAGGGGCAGTGGTGGGGAGAAAGAAGGTTCTCTATTTAATGCAATTAACCTTGAGATTGCCCTTAGATCCAAGTTCACTGTTGGCAGTATTTGGTCAGAGGGAGCATTCCTGAAGTCAATTGTTTTCTGAGAAATAATGTGGGCCAAGAGGCGATGGCCAAATAATTTTTCTTTTTAACGGCTGTATTGAGATATAATCTATATACCATAAATATACCCATTTCAACGATATAATTCAGTGTTTTCCAGTGTATTTTAGAGGTATACAACCATTACGCCAATTGAATTTTAACATTTTTTCAAAATCCCCAAAAGAAAATCTTTATCTGTTATCAGCCAATGCCCATCTCCCTCCCCCATATTTTTAACACCTCAGTCTTAAACGCCCTTAATCCACTCCCCTTCTCTACAGGGTGGCCTCCTCGGGACATTTCACAGAAATGACATCATAGTTTTTGTAACTGCTTTTTCTACCTGGCGTAATGCTTTTAAGGTTCCCCCATGTGGTGCATGCCTCAGGGCTTCATGCTGCTTTAGGATCGCACCCCCTTCCATTGAATGGCGAGTCTGCATTCTGTGTCTCCATTTATCAAATGATATCTATTTGGGGTTGCCACTATTTTGGCTATTATGAATAATGCTGTTATGGCACTCGGGTACAGAATTTTGTGTGGATATGTTTAAAATTTTCTTGGAGATACACCTGGGAGTGGAATTGCTGAGTCACATGGTAAGATTTAATATTTTGAGCAACTGCAGACTGTTTTCCCAAAAGCTGCATCATTTTGAACTCCTACCAGCAATGCATGAGGACATCAATTTCTTCACATCCTTGCCAACAGGTGTAACTGTTTTATGTTTTTTTTTATTAAAACTACTCTGGCAGGTGTGAGAAGCATCTCAGTGTGGCTTTGGTTAGCACTGTCCGGCTGGCTAAAGATGCTATGCATCTTTTCATGTGCACGTTGACCATTCGCATATCTTCTCTGAAGAAATGTCTACATAAATACAGCATTATAAAAACATACAAGGGTGGGGGGATGAGAGTGGAGAAAGAAGCACTCTTAGAAGATAGAGGTCAAAGGGCAGGTACAGTAGGCAAAGGGCAAGCGAAATGGAGCGAAGGCTGTGGACAGAATGGAGAATTGGTAAATTGGTTTGAATTGATCTCATAGGTGGAGCAAGTAAAGGTGGCAGCAAAGACAGAGAAACCTTTAATCAGCTCCCAGGGCAAGTGAATCAGTAAGACAGAATAGGTGACCACGCTAATGGGAAGCCTGATAAAATCTCTGTGGTCTCCTTGCCGGGCTTAAGAAGGAAAGGAAGGCACTCTCTGAAACTTTATCTGGTAGATGAAAATATTAACGAGGGTAATAAATAGCAATGAACTTTTATGGCACCAGGCACTGCTCTGGAATACGTATAGCATCCACCTTACATGTTCTTCCAAAATATCCTGGAGGACGACTGGCCTCCTTTTACAAATGTAGAACATACTGAACATATAAACTTACCATTTTCTCTAGTGTAAACTGCTCAGTTATGCTTACCAGAGCCACCCTTGCAGATACTGTGGGGAAGTAAATCGACTGGTAAGGCCGTTCTAGCCCATGTCTTTGTGGCTTCCATCAAATGACAGATGAGACCCTGCTAAGTGGCTGTGCAGAACACTAGATGAGGGCCCCGGTCAGCCTGCCATTCCTCTGAGTGTAAGAAAGCCATCTCTGAAGCAGGAACACAGGTTTCAGTGACCACCAAGGAAGAACCACCAGTAGAGCGCAGGTGAGCTATTCCTGCCAAAGTGGCAGAGGCAGCAGAAGCCAGGGCATGCTGACCATGAGACAGAGCAAAGGAACTATGCCGCAGCACAACAGAGTGGGAGGGGAGCTCCTGGGCCCTTGGAAGCAGAGACCAAGAAACCACCTGGTTGAGAGGCCAAGGGCCAGACAGTCATGCCAACCTGAAAGGCACTGGGGACAAAGCAACCGTATCCTTATCCTTCTGTAACCTGTATCCTTCCCTAATAAAACCCCATTGTTGTGACTATTGTCCGTATGTTATACCCACTGCGCCAGATTATTGGAAAAAGGAGAAAAGAAGTTGAGTGCCATGGAAGGACTGCCTGGCAGCACAATAAGGAAAAGAAAGAATGAAGGGTGGACACACATTGGAACCATTGTCTGTGGCAACTGGCCATTGGGGAGTGTCGAGTTAGACTTCTCCCTTACACGTGGCCTCCACATGTGTTTCTCAGATAATTATGTAAGTATATCCACTACACAGTAGCTGTCAATATTGTTTCCATTGTGTTGCTTTTATCATATCAGAGAATACAATTTTTTATCATAAAACATGCTTATCTTGTTGACAAAGATAACCCTAACATTCCCTTTAAAATATTTAACTATTCTGGCATTTATTTGCTACGGCATCAGATGAAGATAGATCTAAGTGTGTTTTATGGCTATTGTTAATACTGATGGCTTTCACAATGTTTTTTACTTGTTCCCACATACATTAAACCACCATCAGTTCATTTCTGCTTTTCTGTTTTGTCCTCTGTACTATGAACTGATCTTAAGTTAGTCCCGTTAACCTATTTTGGAATGGGTTTGGTCTTGAAAGGCAAGCTCTCCCTGTTCGGCTTTAAGAGACATAATCATTAGCCAGACTAAACAACCAGATACAGGACCCTTTCTCAGACCTCTCTTGTCCACATGCTTTGTTTGGCCAATGTTGGAAGAAAAAAAAAATCAGAAGATCACACGTGTTCCTCCTGAAATCTGGCCTTTAGTCTGAAGATCTCATCAAAAGCCAGTTTTAACTTGACCTTCCTTTTTAAGGAGTCCTTGTGATGTAGTGGTTACGTGTTGGGCTGTGTCGGCACGGTCTCCAGTTCGAAACCACCAGCAGCAGGAGAAAGTCTGGCCTTTCTACCCCCGTAAACCGTTACAGTCCCGGAAACCTACGGGGTCATGACGAGTCAGTATTGACTCGATGGCAGTGAGTTTGGTTTTGAGTGCTGAAGGTACCTTAAAGGAGACTTAGATGGGTACACTCCTGAGAGAAACTGTCTACAGCCATCCACAATGCAAAGACATGCATGGCTAAACAGGGTTTGTCTCGAATAAACCTGTGTTGGTACAAACTGTAATCCTAGCAGCATACATCCATGTACCTTTACCCAGACTCAAAGTGCACTACAGTGGGTACATCTTAGTGTATATAGCGTATGCCTTGATACAATCATAAAAATCGTTTAAATTAATCATGAAAGCGCCCTTTACAAAATCTGGCTGTCTCCGCCTGTAGTACAGTTTTTTCTTACCCAAAAAAAGAAGTCTAGACTTTGCCCTTGGGTCCTGGGAGGTAATCTTTCAGTTGAGTTGGAGTGTATTTGTGTGTCCGGAGGTGATGGGTGAGGGTGAAGGAGGGCAACAACTGATGGCACTTAAACTGGGGCAGACTATATCCAAAGACCAATAACGGGACAGATGGTGGGAGTCGGAGATTAAGTGCTATCGGCTGGACCTGAGGGGCTGGGCACCGGAAATTGAGACAAACATGTATATCATTGGGCCCCAATAAAAACTACACTGGATGCTTCCCTAGACTCCCCTATGCATTCCTTCCTTTGGCTGATTTTAATCTATAACCTTGTCCTGTAATAGACTGTTAACTATGAAAAACAGCTTTCCTTTGGTTTCTGTGAGTCTTGCTAGCTATTTATGGAATCAAAGGGTAGAATTGAGGACCTTTGAACTTCCAACTTGTTGAGAAGCAAGGGGAGTCTTCAGGACCCTCAAGCTGTCATTGGTGTGAGAGGGAGAATGGCCTTATATGTTAGCGTCCCCTCATTCCCAGAGAAACAGTAAACAGATGACTTTTAAATTCATAGTTGTAGTGGTTACTAATGGCTTAAAGCATATAAAAGATATTATCTATGGGCTTATGCACAAAGGTGAAAGCCTTTTTCCAGTCTTTACAAGCCAGGTTAGTTTGGAATCAGAGCAAATAGTGAGACTATGGCTGAAGTATGTGCACGAGCTGTTTAACAGCACACATCCAAAACCCAGACAAACAACACTGGCGGGAAACTAGTCAATCTGTCCCTCGGAAGGTACATATGTCTGTTAAGTGACTTTTCACTTAGCTACTTGAAAAACTTTTTTTACTTCCAACGCCTGCCTTTTCTAAGGAAATGTAGTTGGAGTTCTTCTTTTGAATTTCTAGCAGTATTATCCATAGCAAGTATTCTAGAGGTAAATAGTTAAAATATTTGTAAATAGTTAAAACATTCAGGCTAATAAGTGGTTACAGTCATCAAATATGACAAAAAATACGTAACAAACTTTCAAAAGATACCACCATAAAGTTTACATTCTGGAACTTTAGCTACCATTTTTACAGCTGCGGACACCATTTTTACCACTTTCCATGAGAGAGGTGAAGTTCTTTTGTTAAGTGTATGAGTACTGCAGTAAGCTGTTAGTCATTCGGGACGCCATAACCAGATTCCGAAAGCATGTGGGAAAACTAGACTAGGATGCAAATCCAAGCAACAAGTCCATCTTGCATGGCGCCCGAGTGGCACGGGGGTAAGCGCGTGACTGTGAATCAAAAGGCTGGTGGCAAGGTCCGCTGCCTACTGTGTGGGAAAAAGACATGGCGCGCTGCTACCATAGAGACGACGACCTTCCACACCCTGCAGACAGTGCTGCTCAGCTCAGTAGGGTGTTGAGTCAGAATCAAGGCAACAGCGATGGGTTGAGGTTACCTAGTTAGCCTGCTCTTTTCTGTGTTGACTTCATCTAGAAGATGTGGTACATTAACAGTACATTCAGAGAATGCTGACAGATGGCAGAGAAGAGGGTGTTTCCCCCCTCAAATTAAGTCCAAATCGCCAAAGGCTTCTCAATTGTTCACCCGTATCCTTCAGTGGGTCTACTGGGTTGCTTGGAAAATTATGTAAATGTCAAGTGTGTAGAACACTCTGTAAAAAAGGATAAAAAGACTCTATCTTTTCCTTTCTAAACTCAAGAAAACAACCTCTAGTCCTTAGCCCCAAGAAGATGGCCAGGAAATATATTTCATGGATGGATGGATGGATGGATGGATGGATGGATGGATGGATGGATGGATGGATGGATGAAATGTGAACCCAAAACAAAAGTGACTCCTCAACATATTGATGACCAAGACACTTGAACAAGCTGGACCAGGCTATGAAATAGCATCCACACAACATCCAAATTACTTAATGTCCTATTGCACAGGCCATGTCGTGGATGTCAAGCAACACATGGTCATAGTGCCTTTTATTATCCGACACTTTATAAATTTGATCTTTATTTGTCAGCACGTTAACACCTGAGAACAACATCGGCAAATTATGGGCTGTAACTTTATGGAGTACATTCCCAATGGTGAAATGTACCCCTTAAACTAAAGATTGCCGTAAGTGTGGTTCACGGTAATCAAGGAAGTCAGTTGCCCCACTCACTAATTCATATACACAACCCCCAAATGACTGCAAATTCTACCCAAATCTATCCTACGATCACCACCACAGCACAACGATGGGTTAAATAAATAAACCATTCTCTTCTTCTGGCCTCAGATGGCACTCAAAAAATATTTGTTGGCATGCTTTATAGTGATTGTACTCTAGGTAATCTTAAAGAGCCCTGTCACCTTTGCCACTTTCAGGTTCCAATATAGGTGAGTATTTCTGAGCCGGCCTAGCAACAGAACCCAGGTTTCTAACATGGTTTCTGCACAGAAAAGTTCCATTCTTCTCAAGCAAGCACCGTAAACAAATCAACTTTGAGAACACATTCTTTTGAAGCTGGGCCCCTGCCTACACCATATACAATACTGCCTGCATTTCCCAACACAGCCTTAGACCTCCGACAGCAAATACATTAATCAGGCAAAAATATTATTTGGTAAAAAGAACACCTTGAAGTTGAAATGACGAGAAAATAAAACACTGCCTTTTCTTTACTACTATGATACTGGTATTATTATACTACACTAGAATTATTATTCTTATTATACTAATCTTGGTGTCTCAAATATTCTGATTAAAACAAGCCAAGGTGTTCTCAAGCCATTTCTCTCCCGACTTTTCCCTTTTCCTATTTAAGTGCAATTCAGTGAGTCCTTTGTGGCGTAATTACGTAACACAGTGTACTTACTTCTAGCCAGACCTTGATTGTACGACAGCTTGTAAATCCTAGACTCTGGACCTATTTGGAATGGTTATGCTAATGAGACAGGGTTACGGTCACATTAGCTGTTACTCTAATGAGACAGGATTAAAGAGGGATATATTTTGAAGCTTAGAAGGTGTGACTCAAGTCACAATTCTTAAGTCTCCTTGAGGGTATCGTCTATAAATCTGCTTTAAAAACAAAACAAAAAATACTTCCGTCAAAGTCCCCGTCATGTAAAGGCGCCATCTTTGCGACTTTTCTTTCCCGATAAGCAAGCCTGTGCACACAAGACCAGTGTTGAGTCACTAGTGACAAACACCAATCAGACACCAGTTAATGTCCAAGAAGATTGCCCGGGGCATGGGTAGCCATTCTGACATGAATCCTAGCAGGCTTCTTTGCCTGGCTAAGTAAGACCATCTTTCACTTTCATACATGTCATGTCTTTGTACCTGAGCTGAGCAACTTGGCAAAGTTCACTCTCTTGCTCTGGATGCAGTGTCTGGCTTGCCTCTGCCTGACCTCTGGTTCTTGGCCCTTGAGTTTCGGCCTGTCACTTCCCCCGATTCACCAGCTTCCATAGCTTTGTGCATGAGGATGATCTTCCAGACAAGGTCTGAACTTCAGATTTGGGGCATCCCAGACTCTCTAACCAACTGAATCATTTCCTTAACGTTTTGTGAGTTCTGTGAGACACTGTGTGAAGTGCAGAACCCTGGGGCCTGAGGGAATACACCAAGGGAAGGATTGGTGGTTGATATCAGGGATACAGGGCATAGCATTTTGGAAAAATCGGACATTTGGGACATCTTCAACTTCCACCTCACTAGGACTAGTCTTCTATTAGTATCTCTAAGAGATATTATTTTGTATCCTTAATAAGAAATTCTTAGGTGCTCAAATGTGGGGATTATAGAAAACGTAATCCAGGGAGGCAGAGCTGAAGTACAATCAAATCTAGTATTTCCTCATTATACCCACTTCCTGGTTTTCACACCTCTATGGGATTCCCCCTTCTTGAGTTTGGGTGAGATCTGTGACTTGCTTCTCATTGGCAGAACTCAGCAAATATTATAGATTGCCACTTCTGTAGTGATATTACAAAAGACTCTCACACTCCCCCTTGCTAGTGGATCCTCTCTACTAATGATCTCCTTTGTTGACTTTGATGTTAGCAGCCATGTGGGAAGGTCCTGTAGCCAGACCTGAAGGTGACCTCAGGTCAAAAGCCAGGAAGGAACTAAGGCCTGGAGTCCAAGAACAGTCAAGGAACTGAATATTGCCCACAACCACATGAGCTTGGAAGTTCTTTCCCTGTCAATCCACAGATGAGACTCTAAGCCTGGATTAACACCTTCATGTCAGTCAGAAGAGAGCTCTTAAGGCCAAACACCCAAGTAAGCCATGCCAGATCCCTGACCCAAAGTATATTGGAGATAATGTATGTATCTTATCATTAACTTTATGATAACATCCTTACTTAGAAAATGATAATACAGACCGAAGAGACATGCATAGAAGTAGACTCCAATTTCAAGGCAACAGAGAAAAAGTTGTTGTTGTTGCTGTTGTTGTTGTTGGGTGCCATTGAGCTGGTTTCAACCCAGGGCCACCTTATACACAACAGAAGGAAACAGTGCCCGGTCCTACAACATCCTCACCATTATTCCTAGGCCTGAGCCCATTGTGGTAGCCCCAGAATCAATGCATGTCCTGGAAGGCCTTTGTCTTTTTTGCTGCCCCTCCACTTTATCAAACATGATGTCCTTCTCCAGGGGCTAGTCTCTCCTGACAATATGTCCAAAGTATGGAAGGTGAAGTCTCGTCATCCTTGCCTCCAAGGAGCACTCTAGCCTTACTTCTTTCAATATCAACCAGTCCTTTTAGCAGTCCATGGTACTTCAATATCCTTTTTGAACACCACAATTCAAATGCATCAATTCTTCTTCGGTCTTTCGTATTCAATATCCAACTTGCATATGCTTTATGAAGCAATGGAAAATACCTTGGCTTGGGTCAGGTACACCTTAGTTCTTAAAGCAACATCCTTGCTTTTCAATGTTCTACAGAGGTCTTGTGCAGAGGACTTACCTACCACAACCTGTCTTTGGATCTCTTGAGTGCTGCTTCCATTGGCACTAATTGTGGGTCCAAGCAGGGCAAAATCCTTGACCTTTTCTCCACGTTTCACATTACCTACATGATGGTCCAGTTGTGAGGATTTTAGTCTTCTTTACATTGAGTCTCAATCCGTACCGAAGGCCAAAATGCTTGATCTTCATCAGAAAGTGCTTTAAGTCTTCCTCACTTTTAGTACGCAGGATTGGCTTCCCTGGCAGTCTAATTATGTCATTAATTTGTACCCAAAGTGGTACACCGTTTTGCATAAAATTTGTTGTTTTACATTGTAGGCCTGTAATTCTTAAGAAATTACTCATTTTACTCTCTCTAGTAGACATTCCAGGTACGATAAACTTTAATACACAGTTAACATGTACTCTGAGCCACACTCGCGATTACCGCCCAGAAGGTTAATAAGGTTTTCTTCAATCCTGCTGCCACATTCTTCTTTATGTGATCTACCTTCTCTGATGCTTTTCTCAACATAAGGTTGAACAAGTATGGTGAGAGGACACAATTCTGCTGCACATCTTTCCTGACTCTAAACCATGCATTAGGCCCTTTTTCTGCTCGCACAACTGCCCAGGTAGAAGTTGCTCAGGAGCACACTGAAGTGTTCTGGAAGTACCCTTCTTCTCAAGGTTATCCAGAGTGTAGTGTATGGTCCACACGAGGTAGGAAACGTCACATAGTCAAAGCAAAAGAAGCTCACTAGCTAGTTTTGAAGTATTTCAAAAAACGGTTAGTCATGAGAAGGGTCTTCAATCTTTCAAGAACTCAGAATGCAAGGGAAAGAGTAGACTCAACTGAATATGGTGGGCAACAATGCTGGCGCCCTGAGGGGCAGTGAGAGAAGACGGACTAGGTACCACGGGTCTGGTCCATGACAGGTCTACACAGCAGGGTCAGAGCAAGTCGTCTTTAACTCGATGAGCAACAGCACTAAAGGAAAGGCTCCAGAGCCAGGAAACAACAAATTAAAATCTGTCGTACAGACCCTAATCCTATCACAGTATTACACGATGAAGCCGACTGAAGGTAAAACAACTAAGAATACATATGTTGTGTAACAACCTTTATGACAGGCTACTTACTACGCGGGAGCACGAGCAGCAAGGGTGTAGGGGGTGGGGATGGATGTTGGGAGTATTGACATTTAAAAACAATTAGACATGTACATTTAAATTATAAAACACCATTCTGGAGGGGTGGACTTCATCGAGTTTAAAACATGATAAAAACGAACATAAAGAAGTCTCAGACACGGTTGGTTGGAATGGCCATGGGAAGTTCACTGTGGGAAGCTTCGCTGCAAATGCGCCGTTGTATTATTTGGTGGGCTGTAGAGTCCTCTCGATCTCAGAACTGTGGAGACCTCTCTCGAACTAGAGGCGGTCTTCCAAGCCCTGTGGTTTCGAGTGAAGAGAGCGGACCCCACACATTCCGTTCCCGGTCCTCAGATTTCCACACCCGCCCTCAGGACACAGTAGAATCTTCCTACGGGGTTTCCTGGCTGTGATCTCTCTTCCTACGGGGCTTCCTGGCTGTGATCTCTCTTCCTACGGGGTTTCCTGGCTGTGATCTCTCTTCCTACGGGGCTTCCTGGCTGTGATCTCTCTTCCTACGGGGCTTCCTGGCTGTGATCTCTCTTCCTACGGGGCTTCCTGGCTGTGATCTCTCTTCCTACGGGGTTTCCTGGCTGTGATCTCTCCGGGAGCAGATCTCTAGGTCTTTTCTCCCTTGCTGGGTGGTTTGAACTGACCTTTCTGGTTAACAACGTCGCACCGCCACGGTTCCTGTAACAGGTATTCTATCTTCAGACTCCGTCATTTACTTCGTAGAACATATATTACGGAAACCAATGGGTTTACCTATTTATTCGGTAAACATTTAAGAGTGCCTGTTATGTGTTGACTCGATGGCCTGACAGTTTGAGTTATATTCTAGGTACTGAGAACCCAGCAATGAACAAAACAGAACTCACCTCTTCGCTCATGGACCCCGGAGGTACCGATTTAACAAATCATCACAGAGTAAATGAATGTATAATGACACATATTAAATGACCCAATGAGATCATATGTTAAAATATCTCACTTTAACATGTGAGCACTTCTACTGAGCATTTACACTGAGATCTGAAAGAAAAGCACGATTTAACCGTGTGAAGACTGGGAGGGACGTTTTTTGTCTGTTACAGGCAACAATACTCATAAAGGCAAGGCAGAGTTAGCTGCATTCAAGGTCCCAGAGAAGTCAGTCGCTGACTCGTTCAACAACGTCTGCAGGTCTAGGCAGTAGTACCAGACGCTATGCTAGGTGGTAGGGATCCCGGGTAGGGATCCAAGAACAGGCTGAGGGCACAACCTACATACAACAGGTAAAGAGGTCGCCGATAGCCTTGGAAGGACCCAGAGCTCACAATGAAGTCAACAATGAGGGAGCAGGGGGTCAAAGGTGGAAACCAACACACCTGACTCCCGCAACTCCGAATATTAGAGACTTACCAAAGGAAGGTATGTTCGACAAATTTGTCATTTACAGACAGAAAGATTCAGGTCAGAAGTAAAAAGCTTCTAGCACCCAGAAGGCGAAGTAGCGATCAAAAATTGTCTTTAAACATGGGAGTCATGGACTAAAGCGCAGCTACACTCGGGACACTGTCTTCCCTAAAGAATGATTCGGTGTTAAACAAACGTATTTCAGGAAAAGTGATCCCTAGTTCGGAATAATAAGCAGCCTCTCTTTGCAAGAGGTTTAAATGTCAATGAAATAATCCAACGATTTGAAATCTGCTTCATGGAAATTCAGAGTTACCCAATGAAGCGCCGTAACATTCAACGTGAAGAGTAGCTCTTACACAAGCCTTACAGCAAGAAACCCTGAGAGCAGTGGTTCGCAACCTTCCTACTGCCGCGACCCTGTAGTCCTGTTCCCCAGGTGGGGTGAGCCCCAATCATGAAATTATTTTTGTTGCTACTTCATAACTAATTTTGCTACTGTTATGAGTTGGGTGACCCCTGTGAAAGGGTTGTTCAACCCCCCAAAGGGGTCAGGACCCACAGGTTGAGAACCGCGGAATCAGCAGCATGCTATGAAGGACACCATACACAGAATTACTGCCTCAGGTGAGCCAGGAACCTGAGAGGCCAGGTCTTTTCCTCTCATGGCCCCAATTATCTAAGCAATGCCACATATGGTTGATAAATGTGGCACTAAAGGGTTAAGATCAGTAAGTGACAGCATGGCTGTTGCCTACACACACACACACACACACACACAGACACACACACACAAAACAACCTTGGAATTTCTCTGAACTATTTTGAAACTTCTAGATCAATCAAAACTAATTTTAAAATAAAAAGTTAAACCACAAACACAAAAACAAAATGACATGGGTACTCTTGACACATGAAGCAACAAATGCTGAAAATTTATACTGATTTCCTGAAATCAGCAGAAAGAAGCGTGAACGAAACAGTTCTCTAAATTGCTCCTGGAGACTCCAGTTTTCACTGCTGTCCCGGCTGCAGGCACAGGACGAGAGCAGAGCTCATTGTGTGCACTGCCCACCAGACATGCAGCTCTCGCCTCTGCTGCATGCACCTCACAGTGGGATCAGGCTGGTTTGCGGTGGCCTGCTACACAAACATCCATTATCCTCATCTAAATGTCACTTGCCTAAATGGCATCATCATGCTATCAAAGAATGGACTGTCTTTGGGAAAGTTAACTATTACGATTTCTGCAAGAAAGGGCTTTTTAAATTTCTGCAAGTGTCTGAAATTACCAGGAAGGTTCCCAGTTTCACTTACTCCTTGACAGTGAGGCCACCCTCACAGCGACCCTATAAAGCAGGGTGAACGGCCCCGTGGGCTGCTGAGACTGCACCTCTTTTTCCTTTTCTTTTTTTTGGTAGTCTATGGCACTTTATTTACTCATTTATTCATTTTTTTAAAAATCATTTTATCAGGGGCTCGTACAACTCTTAACACAATCCATCCATCCACAGTGAGACCGTAAGTCTTCCCAGGAGCAGAGACCCTCCTCAGGCTTACATGGAGCGGTGGGTGGGTTTGAACTGCTGACCTTGTGTAATCACTGTGCCACCAGCACTCCTCTCATTCCCAGCAGAGTCCCCAGATTTAACGCCAACAGATTTACATAATAAATTGTTTCGGCATATTGACTTCTTTGAAAACAAGTTTTTTTAAGTCTTTTCTTAGCAAGTACATTAATTTAATCAGTTCATGTGCTACCTTATAATTCACTTTGTTAATTCTGAAGGCTTCAGCTAGACACTTGAGATGTCTAAAAGTTTCATGGGGCATAAATATACCATTCAAACAGATATGGTAGCATCATAAAATATATGTATTCGATGAAATATCTTTTCCCCAAGACATTAAAAATAAAATAGCTCTCTGGAAGAAAAAGAATCAATTAAGTCAAGAATTTAAAGAAATACAAAAGATAAACAATGAAAACCCAAAATAAATTTTAAAAATCAAATGAAAGTTCTCTCTTACAAAATTGGAAATTGGTGTACACTTATCAATGCTGTATCACAAAATGCTTCCTTATAACTTTGATATTTCAAAATCCATTAACATCCTGGCCTCCCATCAAGTATAATCTTAAGGAAGACAATATTACATTATCAGCTGGGGTAAAACTTAGTGTACAATCTAGAAGCCAGTAAGACAACAGAGAACCAGGGTAACACTTTCACATCAAGCTTTTAGCTCATAAAGACTCGAGTCAACCCACTTTAACCCGGCAGCTAACCCTGTGTCTTGGAAAATATGTTTGCAGATCCTCTGAAATGGGAGTGATTCAAGTTGATGGCTTAAGAAAAGAAAGCCAAAATCAATAACACCAAGAAGAGTGGCACAAAAATAATATTCTTTATAGTAATAACAAAAGTAGGATTTTCTCTGCCACCCTTCAGCATTAGTGCTCATCATTCTGTAAATCTACTCACTTCCGTTGGGTATGGTCCATGCCACTGTTTGGTATTGCTTCCAACTTTGCATTTTTCTGCCCACAGATATTTCCATAGCTGTCGTATCCTGACACCAGTCTCGCTGCTGCACCTGTTGCTACTGAAAAGCCACAAATAAATCCCTAGGAAAGAACAGAAAAAAAATACATACAAATAAACCTTTTCAATAACAACAGTCACCACTTGATACGATAATGAGCTTCTTTTGTCTGCTCAAGGGAACAAAGAGCTATCTTTCCTGATAGCGAACACTAGTCCACTGTTTGCCTGGGGTTTCACATAAGCAGCACAAAGAAGTTCATGGGGAAACACTATTTACTACCACCACAAAACAAATCTCAAGCTTTGACATCATGAGATCGCCCGAGATTTGATAATAATAACAGTAGTTTCTCTGGGCCGAACATCTGCTGCTGTGTGCCAGACTCCGTTCTAGGCACTTAGCATCCATTATAGCGAATCTTCCAAGGAAGAAACTGAGGCCCAGATAGGTTAAGTAAGTTGCCTGTGCGCAGACCAACTAGTATTGAACAGAGCACAGAGTCAAACCCTTTTCTTTGGCTGTAAAGGGGGTTCTGTTCATAGCACAACAGCAAAGAAAGGGGGGGCGGTGGGCTCAAAGAATAAGAGGTATGTGGATTTAGAATCAGTATCATTTCAGTGCACACAACGCTTCTGCTTCCTTCCTGCAAGAAAGAATTACACCAGGAAGCACCGTCAGGCGTTTGGAACTGTATGCAGACTCACGGAGAGCGAGGCACTGGCTCGTGTATTGGAAAGGTCACTTCATTTCATGGGAATATGCTTCCTCGCAGTGCCAACGGCAAACTGTAGATGCTTGGGTACCACGTCATGTTTGCTAAGTCAACTATACCCTGATGCAAACAAAGCAATAGGAGCCTCCCTTACACAGGCTCCTGGCAAAAAACCATAAAGTAAGGTGAATCACTGTTGGTCAGTTGACGGTATTTGAAGAATAGACTAGTGTTAAGACATATTCTTGCAAGCTATTCATTAAAGGGCTGAGTTTTGGGTCATCTTTATGAAAGTATCTAATAAAAGCAGAGATCCTCACTGTTCAATTCTATTTTCTTCTTTTTTTCTGGCCTATATAATTCTTTATAGCCAACTATCATGAGTAGTACTTTGGTAAGTAACTGCTAGATCTCAGGCAATAGCACTAAATACTTCTTCAGAGAAAAATATTTCCTTCTTCGATATACTTACCTAAATAAACAGCCATAGCATATATATGTGAACGAGCCTGGTTATGTTCCAATCGAAGTTTATTTACAAAAATAGGCAGAGGGCCTGCAGGCGAGTTTGCTGGCCTCTGTTTTAAACAGTTGTTCTTAAAATGTTAAAACCCTTGAAGGCACAATAGGCCAAGCACTGCTCATGAATGATCAGTGGTTCAAACTCGGGAAAACGAGACCATCTGCTTCCGTAAAAATTAACAGCCTTAGACACGCTGTTGGCGGAGTTGTACTCTGTCCCATTGGGTCCCTAGGAGTCAACTTGTCGGCAGTGGATTTTGTTTCGGGGGAGGCAGCAGTTCGAACTCATCAGTCACTCCATAACAGAAAGATGTGGCAGTCTACTTCTATAAAAATTACAGCCCTGGAAACTCCATAACCAAAACTCACTGCCACCAAATCAATTCAATTCATGCGACTTCATAGGAAAGAGCAGAACTGTTCCTTAGGGATGCTGGGACTGCCGATCTTCACAAGTTCAGACAGCCTCATCTTTCTCCTGAACAGCGGCTGGTGGATTTGAACCAACAGGCCCGCAGTCAGCAGCCCAGAACTTAATCTACTGCACAACCACGTCTCCTGGAAACCCTATAGGGCAGTTCTACTCTGTTCTATAGTCACTGGGAATCCGAATCCCCTTGACAGCGATGTTTCTTTCTTTAAAAAAATAAGCAAGCGGTTCTAAGTAATCATGCCCTCTAGTTTTATTGTAAAGGTCGAGAGGAAAGAGAAGGGAGACAAACCTAGCACTTGGTAAGAAAGTGGACTCCTGGATTCCCTGCTCACTGGCTCTGATTCTGGCCAAGTTAGCTCAACTCTCTGAGCCTCAGTTTACTCATCTGTAAGATGGAGATAATGAGTATAAAGCTCCTAAAGGTGTTGTAAGAATTACATAATCCAGTAAAGTGGAAAGAATTATGCTTAGTAGCTACTAAGAACCCCCAAAATATTAGCTATTATTCTTGTTGTTAGAGATGAGAAAGGGCTATAAGGGAAAGAACCTGAGCTTTAGGGTCAGATAAACCTGTGTTGATCAATAGACTACTGATCATTCCATTTTATACTTGTGTGACCTTGGACAAACTTTAATCCTGAGCTTCAGTTTACCCATCTATAAATTGGGGCTAAAACTACTAACCACCAGGCTGTTTTGAGCATTACATGAGGCAATACATGTAAAGTGCCTTTCTCGATAAATGTTAGTAATTCTACTGTAAAATAGCAGCTAACTGCTGGCACTAGGGATAGGCATCGGCTGGTCAGCACGAACTCACCCACCCTCCCCCTCCTTCTGGCTCCTCCCAAGGAAACCATCTGCACGAAGAGATGAGAAAAAGACATGTAGCCCCCATATGTGAGGGGATGTTCAAAGGGTTGGGGAAAATTGCAGTATCTTTCCATTCTGTTTCTCAGCAACATTTTTGAAGCTCACCAGTATACGTTCATACATGCTAATCAGCATGCCATTCTAGGCAGACCCTTGAAGCCCCAAAGAGGAAAGCCCAGCCACCTCGACCAAGGGCTCTGTGGCACGATGGTTACGGACTCACCTGCCCAAGGTAAGCTTCACAGTCTGAAGCTGACCACTCCTCCGGAAAGCTACGCAGTCAGCTTCAGTAATGCACACAGCCTTGCAAACCTTCCGAGAAAGGTTTACTGTCCTACAGGTCATTGTGGGTTACAATCGACTCCTCCTCTGAGTTTCATAATGAGCAGGAACAGAAAATGTATGTAAACTCCTGAGGCGCAAGGGCTCGCTTTTCTTTCTGGTTTCTTTTCTTCTATTAACACGAAGCATCGTGACCTGGCTTCCCACCCTCGAACTAACTGCGTGGCTCTGTTCCAATGACCGCTTCATCCTGACCCACAGGATGCCCCACGAGGAACAATAACTGAGGTGAGGCCCATACAGTCCCGTCCAGCACAGGGCAGGTGATCAGTAGGCTGCAGCTGCTGGTGGTAAACCCAAATAGCAAAGTCAGACGGGGGAGTATCACAATGGTGACTGAGCATGAACCAAACACCTTCAGCTCCCCATTTCTGGATAAAAATATCCGAGGAGAAACAAGTGAGCATTATTGTAACTTTGTTATGATATAAAAGCTATTTTGAGACCTCAATTATAATCTTGTTTTACTAGCAGTCAAAAATAGCAAAGCCCTGGTGTAATTAAAAGGTTATTTTCCTCCTTCGCGTTTCACAGGATTTTCTTCTTATGTTTGATAAGCGTTTTGTATTACAGATTCCGTACAATGGTTTCCAATTTCCCTTTCTGACTATTTTTAAGAGGGGTGTTGGACATGTGGGTTTTTTATCATAAGACAACTCACATCCTTCTGGGATGTATGCAGAGTACAAATGATCATTGTTAAGCATATGGGCTAAATAGGGCACTGACTTATCAGAGTGGGTGAGAAGCTTGGGGGCTGGGGGAGCTAACACGATGGGAAGAAGCCATAGCTGTTATGCCAGGACTTCCCATATGGCACCAGGACTGACAGGGTGGATCTGGGCCAAATATCAGTAAAAATAAAATCTCCCTAAAAAGAAGACGTCTGTGAAGCAAACGCAAGTAGCAGCATATAGTTTCAGATGTGAACCATGAAAGGAGGAAGCAGAGTTTATAGAATATACTCAGTAATTTAATGACTCCACGGAGAAGGGGAAAGGCATCTGGCAGGAGGAAATCACTTTAATGAGCAGACGATGGGGAGAAGGCTGTAGTAAGTGTACAGCAGAAATCCATCACTTGAGAGAAAGCAAGGAAGAGAAGCATGGCTCAAATCTTAGCATGGCTGAGCTATTTATTGACTTTTCTTCTTCTCTTCAGAAATGCTATTTTGAGAGAGAGAAGAACAGACAAGTCTAATCAGACAAAGGAAGTGACTCAAGTCAGGTAGGAAGGCAGATAGCAATCAAAGCCAAGGTTTGGCAACTAATAAGAATTTAGTGCCTAAGTGGAGAAAAAGATTGGCAAATTAATAAGCTGGGCTCACCTTTCCGTCATATTACAAGGTTCAGGTCTACAGAAGTAAGAGCTTTGATTAGTTTTGTTCACTATTAGTAAAAAAAAAAGGGGGGCATACTTTCATTTCATAAGCATGCTTGAATTTCGCACCTGTATTATTTACTAAGCAATCAGAATAAGGCAGTGGGCCTTAAGAAAAACGGTGGGGAGAAACGTGAATATGGCAGAAGAAGAGCAGAGAGTGATATCATCCTCTTCCAGAAACTCAGAAAAACATATTCAGTCAATTCCCTGCCCCCAATATGCTACACATCCTAATCTCAATTCATACTTAGGGTCAACATCCTACTAACTCATTTGTAAAATCTGGGAGAACCCAGAGCAAAGGAAAACTACTAGGACCCAGTAGAGAAGGTGGAATCAGATTGATGAAATATAAGCAATGGACTTGTGTACAACTCATTGTTATAGTGTACAGCTCAATGTTATAATGATAGACTTATGTACAGCTCATTGTTGGTCACAACCTGACCCCTAGAAAGCCTATTTTATTAAAAATTCAGGGTGTATACAGTGGTCCGTAATAACCAGTGGGCACTACCCTGTCACACACCTGAAAACATTATCTTTATTGTTACTGTATTATCTTGTTTTGTGTATCTTGGAAGTCTTACTTAAAAAAAATTTTTAATGCACAGAAAGGTGTGCTATAAGCTAAGACAAGCATCCAACTAACGTTAGGTATAAACTGTACCAATCTGTTCCATCTTATATCCCATTTATATTTAAAGGCAGATTTAGGATGGGAATTTGTTTGTAATCTGGGGATTGCCTATATTAATATTTATAAAATATGAATGCATAATAAAACTGGCCAATCTGCCAAAGACTTCTGGATTCCTTCAACGTTTAGTAGAATGCCTTGCTGGAGGACTGAGGTGCAAAACTAAGAGTGGCTGAACATCTAAGAGACATGCATTCAGTGAGCATTTATTGGGCATGTATCAACATAAAGTGGCCATGCAGGTATAAAGAGGGGTGATATATATAAAGGAACCGAATTCTTCTTAAAAGAGAGAAAATTAACAAGGCATGAGAGAATCAGAGGAACTGGGCTTCCTGGGAAATATGAAAAATGAAAAGAACAGAGAAAAAATTCTAAGAATTGGTCACAGAGGTAGAAACTCATGCCCGGGAACTAGACTAATGCCAGGAAATCAAAAGGGCCTGGAAAGCGGAGAGATGGTACAGCCTGGACAACAATGTCTTCAAAAGCCACTTCTAGTTCAGACCGTTCTCCAAAATTCCAGCCCTGAATTTCCAACAGTTTCTCTCGAACCATAAATTCGAATGCACCCAATGTTCGCTTTCTCATTCTACATTTCCTGAGCGTTTCCCTTCGCTGTAAAGACTTCGTGTCCGTTAAGAGCACTTGAGTTACTAGACTGCACACCTAAGAAGTAGGGTGAGCGGACCCTTTCTTCTCCCGCATCCACACTTGCCTGGCTTTCCCCCTGCTCCCTGGAGGAAGAGGGAAGCCCAAGTCATGGGATCAAATCTGAGATACTGATGGAACAGTTTACTGGCAAGTGAGGTTCCTGGGTTCCCAGGTTCATGTTCACCTGCAGGATGGCATTTTCTATTGTTTCCCTGTTCCAGGTGATCGGCACAGCAAGCAAGGTCTGCCTCCTGAAACCGTCACCTTCTCTCTCTCCTCTTCTTTCTTAGGTTCAACGATGCCACTGTGAGATGGTAAGCAATTATTTCCCATACTGGGGGGCGGGAGGGAGCGTCAAAAAGTTCATAGGAAAATGAATTAAAAATTCATTAAAAATCATGGGATTTCCCCATGAACTTCTTGAAGTTCCCCCTCTCTCCCACCTCGGTGTTTCCTTCCCTGTAAGTGCTGAAGGGCGGAGGGGAGGGTAGTTGACTTCACTGAGCATTTGTGAAAATTAACTGAGTTTCCAAGTCCCAATGGCTGAGCACAGTGCCTGACACAGAAAAGCAACAAAGGTTATCAGGAGTCTTTGAATTGTCTTCCATTTCTCAACTCCCAGGTGGTAAGCACTCTTCCGAGGGCTTTCTCGCCCCCTCCTGTCTTGTGCGGCCAGCTAATCTGGGCCGAAGTGGCTCAAGTGGATCTCTCTTCTCCCTTCCCTTTCCTCTTCCTGCTCTCCTTCCCTCTTCCCTGTCAGACAAGATTAACCAGACGACCTAAGAGAGAGGGGATGTGTGGCCCACACTCTATTCCATGACTCGTTTTCACCAATGGAGGATAACAGGTACTTTGCTATCCTTCATCCCCTTCTTGCTTACTTGTGAGCACAGAAACCATAACTGGAAATCTGGGAGCAGCTGGGGTACAATCTGAGTTGAAAAGACCTGAACCTGAACCCCTCACACAAGTACCTCTTAGTCACCCTTCATCAGCCTCCGGCTTGCCTCCACGATCAGTGACACCCAGTGTTACTGATCTTACCTCTTCTCTAGCACAATCTCTCCTCCCCTCCTTCACCTCTCATTTAGATGACTGCATTTTCCCCAGGGTGGTCTCTCTGAGGTTTTCCCCCTTCCTGAATTGGCTACAAGAGTCTCCTTTCTAGACGCCCTTGCAGAGGGGTCTCAGGGAGGAGACGAGCCAGTCCAGGTGCGAGGTAGCACAGATGAAAAATACAACTTTCCTCTAGTTCCTAAATGCTTCCCCCACCCCACCCCACTATCATGATCCCAATTCTACCTTGCAAGTCTGGCTAGACCAGAGGATGTACACTGGTACAGATAGGAACTGGAAAATACAGGGAATCCAGGGCGGATGATCCCTTCAGGACCAGCGGTGGGAGGGGCGATATTGGGAGGGTAGAGGGAGAGTGGGTTGGAAAAAGGGAACCGATTACAAGGATCTACATGTGACCTCCTCCCTGGGGGATGGACAACAAAAAGGGGTTGAAGGGAGATGTCGGACATAGCAAGATATGACAAAATAATAATTGATAAATTATCAAGGGCTCATAAGGGAGGGGGGAAGGAGGGGGGGGAAAAGAGGACCTGATGCAAAGGGCTTAAGTGGAGAGCAAATGCTTTGAAAATGATGAGGGCAAAGCATGTACAGATGTGCTTTACACAACTGATGTATGTATGTATTGTGATAAGAGTTGTATGAGCCCCTAATAAAATGTTTTTTAAAAAATTATCAAGGGTTCATGAGGGAGGGGGGAGCAGGGAGGGAGGGGAAAAATGAGGACCTGATGCCAAGGGCTTAAGTGGAGAGCAAATGTTTTGAGAATGATGAGGGAAATGAATGTACAGATGTGCTTTACACAATTGATGTATGTATAGATTGTGATGAGTTGTATGAGCCCCTAATAAAATGATTTTTAAAAACGTCTCC
Source organism: Tenrec ecaudatus (assembly GCF_050624435.1). Lineage (NCBI taxonomy): Eukaryota > Metazoa > Chordata > Mammalia > Afrosoricida > Tenrecidae > Tenrec > Tenrec ecaudatus. The sequence continues at coordinate 42,663,582 of NC_134539.1, read as the reverse complement.
TTTCTAAACCCATTCATAGCATACTCAAAACTTGCTCAAAACTCTTCCGTGTTTTAGAAACACCTGAAGCGGTCGGACTCCAATCTGGTGGACATTAGAATCGGGGCGATGACTTCCGAGTCCCAGAGGTGGTGCTCAGGCATGAGTGGTTATTCTAATGCAGTTAGAGTGGAAAGACACTTGTTCACTATCTTAATGAACAAAAAAAGAGGTTTAGAAATGCAGTGATACATATAATTCTTTAAGAGCAGGGTAAGCAGCTGTTAAGTAAATTCAAAATAGTGATCCAAGTTCAAATGTGGAAGATGACAGCTCTCAAGCGGGATGGTGGTAATTTACTTTGCAAAGTACTTTAAGTTCTGGGCAATTGAAGCATGGGAAAACCTTGGGACCAAGTGAGGCAATAACAAGAGAAGTGCAAATAAGAAGAAACGAACACGTGTAAATAGAACTGTTTAACGGGGGAAGATGTGCGGAAGGGGAATAGGACTTACAATATTCAAGAGCCAAAGCATAAAGATCAAGGAAGGTGCAACGAGCTGCAGGTCAAGGACAGAAGGAAAAAGACATGATTTGTGAATCAGGCTGCCCAATGGCTGAGACCCCGCAGGTAAAGCAGGCCGCCGAGTCCAGGAGGTGAACGCACAGCTGGAGTCTGAGTTCTGATCCATCTTTGCTACTGACTGTCAACCTCCAGAAGCCTCAACTCTAATCACAGGACAGAGGTGATCTCATAAGGTAATTGGGAGAAATGAGTGAGAGAGAACCACATGTACAAGAACATCGCATAAAAGATTAATGCTCAGCAAATGTTGATTGGTGGGTTTCTCTTAAAAAGTACTACAGAATGAAATCTAAAAGAGCCAACGCTTGGAAGACAAAAGAACGTTGATCAATAGTTGTGCCACGACAGTGAGGCAACAAAACTTAGAGAGTTGTGTTCCTCCATGTCAAAGAGGGATGCTGGCTCAGCTCCATGAAGGAGCCAGAAGAAGAATTCCAAAACAAATAATGCTAGGCCTGCATTTAAAAGTACACACAGTGGGTCTTAAAGATCATCGCCGCACTGATGTCAATGCTACATTAATTACCATTGCCTGAAAATGTTTCAGTAAACAAATAAGTCTTTACTCTCCAGTCATTCCCAAATGAGCCTATTAATATTCAGGAGGGCACTCTCCCGGGCAATTGGACCATAGAAAATCAAAAGCTCATCGGTGGCCTGGTACACATTTTTATAGACATAATTCTGAAAGGTCAGCTGCTATGTATCCCAGGGTTAAATTCAGGGCAGGGTGGGGCTGGAGGATGTGGGGTTATGGACTGATTTTGTTGGTAGAGAACCTTCTTTCCCCCCGATACTCTGCATTCGAATTTGTGCAAGCTGCAGTCCAGTGGCTGCCCCATTAAATGAAGTAGACTTTAGCGCAGTATCTCATAAGTCCAAAGGCAGAAAATGTTGACATTTTCTAAAGACCTTAAAAATGGTGAAATTGAACTATCTTTCATAAACTAACATTAGTTATTTTACTGGATTTAGCACATCTAATTTCCTTTCCTTGGCTCAAGGGTCAATCAGGTAGCTACAATTATGCCTATTAACCATGATTAGGGTTTTCTGTGATTTGCAAATGGAACTTGGGAGGTGGGCAGTTCCAGGGGAACAAAGAATAAGAACTTCCTAAAGAGACTTGATTCCTAGCAAAGAAAGGCTTTAAAAACACTTACACAAGAGTGGGAGCGGGCTGCCTGCGGCAGTAGAATTGCATTTTGAGACGTGAAGACTAAGAAAGAGAGCAATGCGCTATCTGCCAGTGGCCTTGAGGAAGAGGAAATGAGGTGGTCGAAAAGAGCACTGGCTTGGAAATTAAGAGACCTGGGCTCTGTTCCCAGCTCTGCCATTAACTAGCAGGACGGCCTTGAGATGGCCCTTATCATTTCTGGGATTGATGGTTTTAACCTGTAAAATGAGGGTGCTGGACCCGAGGAGGATTTCCAAGGTCCTTTCTAGTGCGAACATCAGAAACCAGTGCTTTCTTTTTTCTGTCTCAGCCCACCAGCAATGACTCTTACTAACATCAATGAAGTCTGTGTGAGAAACTCGCGCAGGGCACTTTGAATCAGCACACGCTCAACCCCTTACACCACATGCAGCTCCTCGGCTCGCTACAACCTCTTTGAGATCACTGATGGAAGACAGAGCAGGTCCCTGCATCTCTGATTAAGAGGGAGGGAGCAGCATCCACACATCTCTCACTCCCTCTCTGTGCTGACTCACAGCCACCCGACAGAACAGGGCACAACTGCCCCTGTGGGTTCCCGAGACTGAACTAGAGAGCCTTGCCTTTCTCCCACACAGCGGCTGGTGGTTTCAAACTGCAGACCTTGTGGTAGCAGCCCCCTCGGAACCCCTACGCCACCAGGGCCACGCATCCGGGAGGAACTAAAAAGATGTCCACATCTAGAAACTACTGCAGAAATGATCTAGCAAAACCTGCTACTTTCCGCCGCTGGAACCCCCAGTCCTGAAAGGTGAACTGACAGTCTTACATCAACCATCAAGTTTGTGCGGCTGGCTGGGTAAAGGCAGGACGCGTGACCCTGGCTGGTGTTCTGTTTATCACCCGATGAAGAGCTTAGCACACTGAAACTTCTCTCAATGATCTACCTGGATTTCTGGAATGACCTACTTAGTGAAGCAGGTTCCCAATGGCTCCTTTAATTTTAGTCCCAATTTTCATGTAGGAAAATAATGTAAAATGAGGGGGATACCAAATACCACTGAATGGTATGGGGTGGAAGCAATGGGCCTCAGGGGCATCCTCAGCCTTGTAGTACTGTACAGAACACAACCGCCCTGCAGTGTTTTCAAGGCCATAATCTTTACAGAAGCAGAGTCTACCCTTTCAGTTAGCAGCTGAGCACTTACTGATGACGCCACCAGGGCACCCCTGAGCTATACAGGAAGAGGCTTAGTTTTAAAAAGCTCCCACTTTAAACCCACTCCACCTCCTTCCCTTGGCTCAGGAGTTCGGCTCCCTGGCACTTGTGGCGGCTCCTTACCATCCCAATGCAGAAGAGGATGAAGAGCAGCAGCCATGGGATGTCCGTGCAGCTCCGGTCCTCCAAAGGCTTCCACTCCCGTTTGGAGCTCTAATGGAAAAGACAGAATAAGACACAGAATGGAAGACGTGAAGTGTCATTCAAGTCAGCACGGCACAAACACCCCGTGTACGCCCAGCTAGCTTCCCTCTCTCTCCGGCAAGCTTCTGCTGAACCTTCCAAGGCCCAATTCATCCTGTGAGTCTTATCCCAATGCCCTTGGCCAATGCACCAACCTGGCCAGGTAGAGTACCCGTTACCATGGTTCAGGGGGGTGGCGCTATCAGAATATTTTGCAGACTGAATTATTATTAAGTTAATCACATGTCACTCAAGAAAAAAAGACTCTTATTTCCTAACATAGACAATAAAAGATGGCTTAAGGTTCATGATACTGCTCAGGGCATATTTGTTTTGTTTTTAGTCTTCCAACTTCAATATTAGTGGTAGTGTGGCTGGAGGGGGTGCCAGCCCCCCCCCATACTAATCACAGGTTCAGTAAGCACAATTGTATGGTTGAGATATATAAAGATTATATTAAAGTCACCAAGAGAATGAGAGATTGGAATAATAGGGTCAGACACAATTAATGGTAACATGCCTACCTCCTGGATGGCCATGATCTTACCAGCCAGGTCAGCACACAGCGTGGGCGGATGCTAGGTGGTGCAGGGACCTGACAGGATGCTTGAGTATCCAGCAGGAATTTGGAGGACCCTGTTAATTGCTAATCCAGGGTTATAGCTACTTAAAGGGGCGTGATTACAGGTAGCCACACGTCACAGGAAGGGGCAGTACAATAGGCATGCAGCACATTATAGGAAGGGGATGTACAATGGGCATAGGTGTAACAGGAAGGGGATGAGCTAGGGCTGAACACATGATAGGAAGGGGAGGAACTAGAGATGTACATGTGACAAGAAGGGCAGACCCTAGATTCATGATGGCGGCCTAACCTTGGTCACCTTTGGGTTGGCTTGACCTCTGTGAGATCTCCTACAAGGAAACAGACAACTACTATTCTTATCAGAAGGGAGTGGGCCCTACTTGTTGTGGGGTAAATAGTGGTGTCTGCTTACTCTGGATGGCTGATAAGCCTTAGGGAGAATGACCCTTGATCCACTCTGATGACCTTCAAGTGTACAGTCATTCTCAAGCAGCTGAGTTTGGCATATATTTAGGGGAGACACTTGGGAGAAATCCTTGTTTCCCACAACTCCCCCTTTTGCTTTATATATAAAATTCAAAAGAGCCACAATGGCTACAGGGTTACTTTCTATAAATTGAAAGCTGTCAAGGAAAATTTAATGACAAAATTAATAATAGCTAATCCAAAACCTCAGGCTCCCCCACAGTGGTAGTGTTTTTTCTGTGTCAAGATACTTGTCTTAACATTTTTCTCTTAAAGAAGAAGGCCCATTAAAAGGAATTCCCCTCGCAGCCTCAAACCTACCGCCATGGAGTCGATTCTGACTCAGAGGAATCCTACGTAGGTTTTCTGAGGAGGCTATCCATCTTCACAGCGGCAGACCACCTCACCTTTCTTTCACAGAGAAACTGGTGGGCTTGACCCACCAACCTTACAGTTAGCAGCCCAACGCTTCCCCAACCGGGCCAGCGGGACTCCTTTATTTCAGGTCAGAGTCTTCTAAATCAAATACATAGGTCGAAACTGAAACACTTTCCAGGCAACTTCTAAACCACTATCCACAAATTTTCACTCTGTTCCTGGAAGGTCTGGAAGAATTCCCAGATCAAACACAGAGATTCTCTAGTGAATACAGGTCCTTCTGAAAATTATCTGCCAGATACTGATTAGAATTCCAGTAGCTTCCTCTTCCCCTTTCCACATTTCCCTTTACTTATACCAAGTCTTAGGTTCTTAGGTCAGCTCACTCATTTCTTTTAACTGGAATGTAACTGAAAGAACACATCTGAGCTTTCTAATTAACAAAATCTCTTCACAAAAATTAACAAAAGTCTCACACTCTTGCCTGAGAAGGGTAAACAAAAAGAGGGAGAGGCCGCAGAGGCTCAGGGAGGGGGTAAAGGAAGCCTCCAGTAGGCTTAGTATGTAGAGTGCAAAGGTGGTGAGCTCAGTCCCCATGAGGTTTGCTTAGTTCGCCCTCTAAACAATGACTACAACCATCCACCCTTTGAAAACCTGATTAGACAAATGATGTATGTATGTAATGTGATAAGAGTTGTATGAGTCCCTAATAAAATGTTTTTAAAAAACAAAAAAAAAACTGATTAGACTGACAAGTGGATCCAAGCAGGATAAGCAAAGATTGACATAATCCTTATAAAAGTCTAAGTAATTTCCTCAATGAACCTAAATGGCAAAACACAACTTTAAAAGATCTGCTTTATAAAGTCCTAGCTAAAGCCACGCCTTTCCTGGCCCTACAGTTGCCTCTTCCTTCAAGCGGCACACTGTTCAACTGTTTCCACAGGAAACCTCCCGCTCTGGCTAGCAGCCCCCACACAAGGAAACACAAGAGCGCCACTTAGTCACGGGAAGAAACCTTATCCCAAGGCCTTAAGTCGCATTAAAAATCAGAGTGAGTAGGCAGTTCTTCCCAGAGGAATGTAGCACGATGGCATAATGGATAAAGGTCTCAGTCCTCTCGCTGGCTCTGCCATTAGTTAGCGACATCATTTAGGATCCGTCGAGCCAGTGGCTCTGCCATTAGTTAGCGACATCATTTAGGATCCGTCAAGCCATCTCTGGGCAGCATGCAGGAGTTAGAGTGGCTCCCAGAGTCCTTCGAACGTGAGGGGAAAAAATATCTATGATCACGAAAGCAGTTTTGTAGAAATTTTTGCTATGACAACAACAACAAAAGAACTTGTGAAATAATTTGACATTTACTCCCTGTTTTAGTCAAATAAGAATGCCTATATTGTTGCCTCTCAATTTGTAAGACAGTTGCTCACAGTATGAATAAAGAATCTCTCTTTGTATTAAATAATGCCAGTCTTGAGTAACACACACTACAGTACAATTACGCACAAACACAGAATTCAAACAGTTCTTGAAAATTCATTGCATTTTTTTCTATGGAAACAGAGCAACAGCTACTTCCAAATACTATCCTTGTATCAGCAAGCAGTATGGATTAGCACAGAAGAGAGGAGAATCTTGGGTAGATTAAGCAAAGTGCTTTTGCTGTTTTGAATCCACAGCTATTTTCATAATATTTTCCCTCCAGTCAAACATCTGTAATCCATTAACAAAGAAAGATTTTATAATCTCTCTTTTTCTTTTTTGATAGTTTTTTAATCTCTAGAATTGTTAAATATAAGTATTTAACACCAACAGTTCAATGTACGGTGGGGACACTTTTGTGACAAATATTTAGAAAACATCTCCTGGAGGGTGAAAGAGAAGCAGGGAGGGGATGGGAATTACATATCAAAAATCAGTGACAGAAAAGAGACATCCAGCAAGTGAGTAAACTAGGCAAACCCTCTGTTGCACAGGTACAAAATATCCAATGATGGAAAAGACAGGGATGGTAATCCTATGCGCTTGTCAGGGTTGTTCTGAGCATTACATCCGGCACATAGGAAGGATTCCCTTTGGGGTTATTTGTCCATCAATATTCAATTTTCAATGAACCTTCAACTTAAAATATGTGCTTACCAGGAGACTTCTCCCCTAAAAGAGATAAAAAAAGAACATCCGACCAATCTTTCCTCGTATTCTGAAGTCTGGCTTCCAAATGATGACATATTTTAGCCACTCTTTCTTATGCTATCAGTTCCGGGTTTCCATTAAGCATACCTCAAACTTAACACACACTCTGCATTTGATCTTCCAAACTCCACAGCGGTTTTATCCTTATTTTGCAACTCAGGAAACTCACTCAAAAGCCCAGTTCCACGGCACGCACCTAGGGCGGTGACTCCACACTAAGTCCTATTACTTACTCGTTTGCACTAGTCAGGAGAGGGCAAAAACCGCTACGATTTTGTCTTCTCATTGCAAAATTTAGAGCCAGTGCGATGCAGTCGTTGGGTTACAAAGGCCACCCTCTACTTGTCCTTCCTAGCGTCGTGGAAATGTGCCCGCACACTGAAAGGCCTCAACAGCCCCCACGTGGAACAAATTCTTCATTCACTACTCTCACCTGCTGCTCTTGCAGCTTTTAAGTCATTAAAAAGGCGCTCACTGCACACTGCTGGCCAGCTGAGTCCAACTCACCGAGCAGGCGGGATGGAGAACTGCCCACGGTTTCCAGTGCTGTAAATGTCTACAGGCGCAGGCTGCCATACTTGCTCTGCAGTATTGCGGTCGAACCACTGATGTTTTTCATCAGTAGCCAAGCCCGTAGACACTGCAACACCCAAGCTCCATCGTCGCATTTAAGTAGACTAATTAAGAGCCTCGGGCACCTGTCTAATCTACAAATGTGAATTAAAAACACACTCAACCAGATCTCATTCCAAACAGGAGGACTGTTTACAATTTAAAACCCACTGATATCAAGTCAGCTCTGACTCACAGCAACTCTGCGGGACAGAGACACTGACTGCCCTCTTGGGTTTTCAATATACAGGAGCTTCACCCTCCCCCGTGCGGCACCTGGTGGTTCAAACTGCCGACCTTGGGATTACAGCCCAGCGCCTAGCCTGCCAGCCATTTAAAACTCTACAGGTACTGAGAGAGTGAGCCGTAGCCACAGAAGTGTTCCAGAGACTTGGGAACCCCAACAGTTGAATGATTTTAATGATACGTTAACAGATTTAATCAAGTGGCAACTGAATTTAATGGCTTCTTCCCATTAACATCCACATCAAACCGGCCAAACTAAAACATCGGGCGTAAGCACCTTCTAATGCAATTTTGTCACTTTCTCTGGTTCTACATGTGATTAATAAAGCCTGTCAATAAATGTTAGCTCCCTTCCCCATCACATAATCACACAATTTAAGAACTAAACAGGGCCCAAAATAATCATACAGACCCAACACATAGAACGTTATCTTAAGCAAAGAAGGCAAAGGCAGGGACTTGTCCAAGGGAACACACTAATTCTATCTGCAACTTTTGAGTCTGTAAACAATTCTGTATTATTATGTATTTCCTGATTTTTTAATTTTATCCAAGAAGCCAAGGTTCAGAGAAAATTAGTGTAAAAATCCATATTCTGAAACCTAACGCCTCAAACTGTTTTGCTTTAAAATAAATACGCAAGTTTAACCTAATTTCCATTATTTCAAATGAAGACAGTCATTGAGTCAACTAGTGACACACAACGATTTCTCATTCAGCAACTGATATGTTCGAACCAGTGAAACCAAATCGGTTGCCACCGAAGGGGTTAAGCAACAGTGAGGCAAAAGGGCGTGCCAGGCCAAGGATCAATCAAGAAGAAAAAAAGAAAAGCCTGGCAAATATAAATCTTATTTTACAGAACTCCGAAGGGCAAGAACAATTAGGAAGGTCTCATAAAAACACCCGACAGTCAATAGCAACAATCCAGACTCAAGATCCAGTCAGTCAGCTAGGTCTGCAACAAGGAGGCAGGTAGGTCCAAAGTCCAGGAAGCCTGCAGATGCCATTGGTCTCCGAGAAAATACCCCAAGCCAGCTGCCTGCCCTCCTTTGAAACCTTGTGCTGATGGTAAATTCTGAGCTTCCCTTAATTGACAAGCTTCCCAAACGATTCATATGATAACATAGTAACAATATTAACGAATTCTGTGGCTCTTTCATTGATATACCAGATTTCTGTGGATATCATTTTTAAGTAGTGGAAAACGTGCTACAAAAAAAAAAAAAGACAGCCTGGGATACTACTAAGAAGCTATGTGGATTTCACACAATAATCTTATATATTTCATTGGTTAAGCAAATAAATATTGAGCACCACACAAAGTACTTGAGATTCAGAGGTTAGGTGAGAGAGGTAGGAAAGAACTTGGGTTTCCTGGCTGATGCCAAAGCAGAGAGGTGTGTAAACAGCATCCTGCGGGAACAGTGAGCGACTTTCTGGGAGAAAGGCATGGCAGTCTGCCTCTGAGAAGCCTTAGAAAGACGATGAGGCAGTTCCATCAGTCCCTATAGGATCACTGTCAGTTATCACTCGGCCTGACAGCAATGGGGTTTCTTTCGGTGTTTGTAAATATTTGTGGGGAAATCTCATTGCCTTTTAATTCTAATTTTCCACAAACTTTATAGAGCACCCTCGTATCTCTGTAGTGGTGACTTGAATTTGTGAGTTGTAAATTGTCATACTTCTGAGCTTTATCAGCTGGGAGATATACCAAAATAGGCCACTGCTACTAATAAATTACTTAAGCTTAAAAAGTTCAGCAGAATCAAGATTATCCTTAGGAGAAGGCATCAGCACCTGCTTGCTTTCCTACATGGCTTCTTGAAGGTCAGCGATAAGGAAAGTGAAGTTGGGGGAGCCAGAAATGGCACATAACTTAACACCTACTGCTGTGGGTGAGAGCTGTGCGGTTGGCTCGGATGGATCAGAATAAAATCTTGCCCGCTCCTGCCACACCCACACAACTGTCCCTGTGCCAGCCCCTTCTATTGAGCGCCTCCTCCTTTCCCATCAAGCCTGCTCAAGCAATGGCTCCAACCTGTCACTGAACGCACGCCTAGCTAATGACGAGCATGGCAAATCCTGGCCTACATCTTCGCAGCAAAATGGACCTCTGCTGTACCTCTGCGGGAGCCCTGTGAAAAACCAGTCGAGCCCTCAGAGGCCAAGCAAGCGAAGATAGAGCCTCTCCTCCAGCAGAGAACCCCAGAATGCATCCTCGGGACAAACCAAAACACCCACTGCGGTCCAATGGATTCCAACTCCTGCCAACCTCCTCCAAGGCGGCCGAGGTGAAGTCTTCACAGGAGCAGAGACAGCCTGCTCTTTCTCCGAGGGAGCAGCTGGCTGGACGGTTAACCAACCACGCTTCCCTGGCAAACTTCCCAGGCTCCTCGTGTGTTCGGCTAGGATTAGCTTACTTGTTATCTTGGGTATTTTCTTGAGCATCTATTTCCGGGGTAAATCGCGTCCCGTAGACGCAGCAGTTCTGCCAATGGTTTCCTTTGTACCGTCTACTCGGGCCCACAAAGTCTCCGTGATCGTTTCTGAATGCATCTCCAAGGTCAATGTGACACAGACAGTTGTGTGATTTAGGGACAAAGACAGCAAACGTTGGCCTCTTTGTGAGGACTTTATTTTGCTCAAGCCAATCTGTTTTACACAACAATCTCTATTATTAAAGACAAATAGTTATACACACCCAATCTCCAAAGCTCTCTCCAAGGACATACTGCTTCATTAAATTCCCCAATATGCTTTTATTTGTGCAGCGTAGTAACAAAAGAATAAAAGAGTTGATGTGTATCATTTTTGCCACGATTTTCAATAGAGTGAGCAGACCTGACGAAGCTGGGAGCAATAAAACACGGAGGCTTTCAGCCTTCTGTTCAGAGTGCCTGCAAATAAAATCTTGTAATAGGATTCCGAAAGGCACTGCCTCTCCTCCGGGAAAGCTCTGTCAGGGATTGGGAGCGCATAACTACTTACAGTTACCATAAGTAATCCGTTTCATTTGTTAAGCCTGCTGATGGCAATTCATATTTGAAGGGTAAAAAGCAAAGCATGATTTTAGCAGGCAGTTAAAGGTAGTAAGATACAATGAGTGGAAAGATAGGACAGGCTTCTGTGTCCAACTGCTTTTCCTAATCAATGAACTTCATGCTAAGTCACCAACATTGCACCTTCTAAGGAAAGTTATGCATCCACATACTAATACAAAGAGCCCATGACTCCACTCTATATCCAACTGCCATAAAAGAACACCCTGGGGCCTCGGACTAACATGCCCTCTGACACCAGACCCGCCCATGACTGCTTTCCTCACATCTGAGCACCTCACCACCACCAGGGAGTGGCCAGGTAAGCCCTGCGCTGAAACACTGCCTCTGTCATCAATGACATCAATGAGATGTAGTCCACATTCTACAGGCGCGCCTTAATGCAGCCCCCAGGCAATGTTTATAACCCGCCTTTCTACTGGATCAATGGTAAAAGGCCCTTTTCATATATAATTTTACTTTGTTTACTTTTACACCCTTATTTCTTGTCACATCCTTAATGCTTGATGAGACCAAAGATGGACACGATAGAACCCAAACACTCCTTTGCCTCTTCCGTCTGCTCCAAGGAGGGCTGTTTCCGTATGGCGGAGCCTCTGACTGATTTTGTGGCTATACTGTAGTCTGTTTTTTTTTAAAGCAAAAATCCACAGGTACTCGATGGCGGTTGCTTACTCCAATCATGCCTGTTGGCAATGATAGAATAAGTAAAAATTGACTTATGAAGACTACATTGACATATGAAGAGCCAACATGGAAAATTATACTAACTACAGAATGTACTTCAGATAAAGTAAAGTCGCTTAAATATGGCTCTTCCAGCCATCTCTATGATGGCTACCAAACGACTGGGTGGAACCATGCAAATAAGGTGTGTGAAACAGTAACAGAGGAGATTGGACAATTTCCTTGTCATTCCCGTGAATAGGAGAGCCATCTCAAAAGCAGGAACACAGAGACCCCTGGTACTATTGAGAAAGAACAGCCAACAGTGGTGGCGAATAGGCTATCACAGTCTGCAGTGGTGGAGGAAGCAGGGGCCAAGGCATGGATACCATGAGATAGGGAAACAAGGAACCAGAGGAGAGCGCCACACTGCTGAGACCCTGAGGCAGTGTAGCAGAGCAGCGGGTGGGCTTCCTGACCTACTCAGGCAGAGAGGCTTGGCTGAGGGCTAAGAAGCACTGGTGTGGACCAATGCCTATAGCTTTAGTGTTTTTGATTCTGACCTGTGCTGACCTACCAACATCTCTAAAAAACCCTCAAAATCATGGATATTGTCTGAGTTTTGAGTGGAGATCAAACCTGGGAGAGAAGTGCCATTGGAGGAAGGGTTGGTGACAGAATAGGGCATCAGGAGGGAAGGTGGGGTAAGCCTGTTCTCTGTCTTACAGTAACTGGCCTCGCGGGGGTGTGGAGTTGGATTCTCCTTCTGCCTTATATAGCCAGGAGGGCAGATGTGGCCCCAGCTCCATTTCCTTAATAGCTGCTGAGTTGATTTTGAAGGAAATTAGTAAATTAGTTTTTAATCAAAATGAGATTGGCTTTTCCAATGAAGATGCTTTAGTCCACAGCAATTCTACACAGAGAAGAGATAAATATCTTTTCATTTCTATGGTCATCTTTGCACACCAAATTCCTAGAATGCTTTAAAAAAAATCACTTTAAAACTTATTGATAGCCCTTACAGTTTTGTCCTTTCTGGGACAAAATTCACTTCGGAAACTTAAAAAAAAAAAATCATTTTATTGGGAACTTGTACAACTCATCCCAATGCATCCACCCATCCATCCATTGTGTCAAGCACATTTGTTGCCATCATCATTCTCAAAATATTTTCTTTCTACTTGAACCCTTGGTATCACCTTCCCATTTTCCCCCTTCCTCCCCCATGAACCCTTGATAATTTATAATTTTTTTCATGGCTTACACAGTCGAATGTCTCCCTTCACCCACTTTTCTGTTGTCTGTCCCCAGGGAAGGAGTTTTATATAGATCATTGTGATCGGTTCCCCCCTGGTCCCCCACCTTTCCCTTACCCTCCTGGTATCGATACTCTCATTATTGTTCCTCAGGGGTTTATCTGTCCTGGATTCCTTATGTTTCCAGTTCTTATCTGTACCAGGGTACATGCTCTGGTCTAGCCGGATTTGTACAGAATTGGGATCATAATAATGTGGGGAGAGGAAACATTAAGGAACTAGAGGAAAGCTGTTTATGTTTCATCGGTGCTATATTGCACCCTGACTGCTCTTCTCCCCGTGACCCTTCTGTAAGAGGATGTCCAATGGCCTACAGATGGGCTTTGGGTCTCCACTCTGCACTCCCCCTCATTCACAATATTATGTTTTGTTCTGGGTCTTTGATGCCCGGTACCTGATCATATCGACACCTCTTGATCACACAGGCTGGTGTGCTTCTTCCATGTGGGCTTTTTTACAGCTAGATGGCCGCTTGTTTATCTTCAAGTCTTAAGACCCCAGGCACTATATCTTTTGATAGCCAGGCACCATCAGCTTTCTTCACATTTGCACATGCACCCGCTGCTTTGTCTTTAGTGATGTCGGGAAGGCGAGCATCATGAAAGGCCAGGTTGATAGAACAAAGGATTCTTTTGCCCCCTCCTCCCCCTCTCCCATGTCCCCCGGAGCCGTTGGTTCTGGTGTTTTCTCCTTCAGATTATTTATCCTGCCTATCTTATCTAGATAGATCTGCAGAGATAATAATATGCACAAAAACAAGACAGAGCAAAATAAAGCAACAAAAGAAAACAACAACAACAAAAACTAATGACAAAAAAGAAATAGTTCGAGGTCTGTTTATTGACCTTTAGGAGTGTTTTCTAGCCGAGTCTGATGGGGTGCCATGCCCTGGCCCCAAAGTCTCGTTTTGGAATTCCCTGGGGACTTCATTGCTTTGCTCCCCTTGCTGCTCTGTTGCACGCCCATAGCATTTTGCCCCAGTGTGGTGGGGTCAGATCAGGCACAATTCCCACACTGTGTCTCCAGTGTTGTCCGAATGGCCAATAAACATATGAGAAAATGCTCCCGATCATTAGGCATAGAGGAATGCAAATTAAAATTATGAGATACCACCTAACACCCTCAAAGACAGCCCAATTCAAAAAAATCAGAAAGCAAAAGTGTTGGAGGGACTGTGGTGAGATGGGAACTCTCATCCGCTGCTGGTGGACCTGTAGGTATGTACAGCCACTATGGAAATCCAGTTGGCGATTTCTAAAACAGAAATTGCGCTACCATACGATCCAGCAATCCCCCTACTGGGCATATACCCAGAAGAGGCAAGAAACAAACCACGGCCAGACATCTGTGCTCCAATGTTCATCGTGGCACAGTTCACAACTGCAAGCTCAACAGACAAATGGATGAAAAAATGGTGGCACATGCATACAAAGGGCACTAGGCATCCCTAAAAAGCAGTGATAAACGTATGAAGTATATTTCCACATGGGAAGAACTAGAGGAAATTGTGCTAAGCAAAGTAAGCCATGCACAAAGGACAAGTACAACATGAGTCTGCTGAGGTAAGGTTAAAAATGCAAAAAAGACACAGGGAAAAAGCTACTGTATACAAACATTCCTGGGGTGAGGACCAGGTAGTATGGCACGGGGGAGACCAAATCCAGGGATACATATGGTAGCCAAGTAAAAAGGAGGGGGGAAAAGAGAAAAAAGACATGGATAGTGGGGGAACAAGGAGAGGGTATTTTTAATACTCCACAGGGAAAGAGGGACCAGACTTCAACCCGGTGCTCTAAGACGTGAATGCACCATACCAGCATGAAGCAGAGAACCAGCAGAGAGCTCTGAGGGCACAGCCCCAATGCCAACTATGTGGACAGCCCCTCCTCCTACCAGGAGAGTCCACTTCAGAGGACAGCACTGAAGCTACAGCTCAGGGAGAGGGACATGTCTGATCAGAGCACACGGAGCAAATGAAGGGGGAGGAAGAGAGAGTGGAGCACATCCTGGCCCACCAAGCCCTGAGGATGATATTCCTGCTCAGAGCAGCCAATGCACAGAGAGGACCATAGGGCCGGCACCTCCATGAGACATGACATCCCTCATGACCCATAGCACCTTGTACACTTTTATTAAAAATTAAACATTATCTTTATAATCTTGAATACACTAGATATAGATAAAAGTTAAACCTTTAAAATATACTTTTTCCCTTGTTGGTTGACTAGAGCAGGTGATGACGTAAGTTGCCACGTTGTCAGCTCCGTCCTGCTCACACTTGGGAGCGCTGTGGCTAAGTGGCGTCAGGGGTCCCAACTCATAGCAACCTCATGTACTGCAGAGTGAAACGGTGTCTAGCCTTGCCCCATCTTCAGCAGGTGCCATGTGTCCCCCTCCTGTCCCAATCCTATCACTGAAGGTTTCCTCTTCTTCACTGGCCCTCCCCTGTACCAAACATACAGTCCTTTGCTGTAGTCTACACTTGGCAATTAGCCTAGCTACTTTTGTCTCTTTCACATATGGGTGTCATTTTTTTTTGTAAAGAATTACCTTTTAATGCACACAATGTCAATGGAGTTTCTTGTATCCAATTAGTTATAAAACCCACTAGTTCTCTTTCTTTCTCTCTCTCTCTCTCTCTTCAATCATTTTATTGGGGCTCATACAACTGTAATCACAATTCATACATACATCAATTGTGTAAAGCACACTTACACATTCGTTGCCCTCGTCATTCACAAAATTCACTTTCCGCTTGGGTTCCCGGAATCAGTTCCTCATTTTCCTTTCCCCTTTCCCCTTCCCTCCCCACTCCCCTCTCCCTCATGAACCCTTAATAATTTATAAATTATTATTTTATCTTATCTTACACTGCCTGGCGTCTCCCTTCACCCACTTTTCTGTTGCCCATCCCCCAGAGAGGTTATATGTAGATCCTTGTGATTGGGTCCTTCTTTCTACTCTCCCGTCCCTCCCACTATCACCACTCTCACCACTGGTCCTGAGGGGTTCATCTGTCCTGGATTCCCTGTGTTTCCAGTTCCCATATGTACCGAAATGTATCCTCTGCTCTAACCAGTTTTGCAAGGTAGAATTGGGACCATGATAGTTGGGGGGAGGAAGTGTTTAAGAACTAGAGGAAAGTTGTGAGTTTCCTTATTGCTACACTGAACCCTGAGTGACTCATCTCTGCCCCACTACCCCTCTGCAAGGGATGTCCAGTTGTCCATGGATGGGCACTGGGTTCCCATCACGCACTCCCCTCATTCACGATGATATGACTTTTTCCCCCTGGGTGTGATTTTTTATGAGCATCTAGAATGATACCTGAGATTATGTGAAACTGACACAAAGGCAGCTGTGACCCCTGAATTTCATCTCCATTGTTGCCCAGGATCTCTTTATTTTTGATCACTCTGGACTCTTTGGCAAGATGGGCAGGATACCTGCAGAATGGAAATCCACAAATTTTGATACATATTGTCTCACTCTACCTTGACCCCCCTGCAGCTCAATTACTTCTTCCTGAGAAGAAATTGAATTTTGGGTTTGAGATCCACAGAAGTGTCTATATATCTCCTTTGTATTTTCATGCCCCAAGTGTAAATGTGTTTCCCTCCCTCTGAATTCCTATGGCACACTGCTGAAACCCCCACCACCACACACACAGTAATTGCCCTACATTATAAGGATGCCTCCCCAGTAGATTCTGGGTCTCTTGAAGGTAAGGATAAGGGTGACTTTTTGTTTATTTATTTTTAAGTCAGAAATCAACATGTTTACACTGGGCATTTAAATAGTCTTTAAATGAAAGGTTGTTCCAATCAAAAGATGTGGCCATATCCACTGCACAGAATTGTCACCTACATACACGAAGGAGCTTAAAAATGTTGGTGGAAAAATGGAACTAAATAATCGTGGAATTAAATGTTCATGTTTCTACGAACATTGTGAAGCCCTCTCATAATGTTCATTCTTCCTACCTTAACTCCTACTTGGGGACAAGGGCCTGCCTGTTTTGTTCACTACTATATCCTTAGTAGCTGAACAGTGTTTGGTTGACTGGCTGACTGATCTAGCCTAGTGGAATGATGGGAGAGAAGACGTCTTAACTTCCTCTCCCAAGTGAATTAAATATTAAATTTTAATTAAGTTTGAGAAATGCTGGTGAACAAAACATAAATCTTCCTGATAAGGTCTCTCTGGGCCTTGACAGTGAGACTCTCTAAAACTTTCTTGGTCGCAGGCCCAGTGGGAAGCACAGAAGCATTCTGGTTCCAGAGATGTGAGCCGAGCCGAGGCATTGAGGTGAGGATTATAGCCCCACTGAAAAGCATCTTTTGAAGGCAAACCTGGGCCTCCATATAAAGACCTGGCAATAAAAAGAAGTGAGGTACTGATGCGGGCTTCCAATTCATACAGTATCAATGAACCTTGATAACATTATGCAAAATCAAAGTACTCAGAAACAAAGGGCCAAATACTACATAATCCTATTTACAAAGTAGCTACAAAAGACTGATCAAGAGAGATTGAACATGAATTCATGAGTGTCAGGAGGTGGGGACTAGGGAGCATTGGGACATATGAGGTTTCTTTTTTGGGGGGTTGGGGGTTCTTAGAGAATGGTGATGGCTACATGAATGGTGCAAAGACTTTAAAAAGTTAGAATGGTAAAGTAGATCTCAAAAAGTGTTTGTTTTAAAAGGAACAATTAAAAACTTGACCATGAGTAACATTAGCAATTCCAACCACCAAGGGCTCCATCAGAAGACAGGCTGGGAGAGCTGCTTCCAAAAGGCCACAACCTTGGCACTTCCTTCCACCCGCACACCTGGAGCCGCCGTAAGCTTGAGTGAGTGGAGGGCCACCAGCAACCGTGACTGGCAACGCCAGTGAGGCCGACATTGAAAGTGACAGCGACGGACGCAGGTTTGACAGTACTGGAAATAACTGGCAATGCATTTCAAGAGAGTAGGGAAGCGCTCTAAAATGTGGGGGGAAAGCCGCACGTGATAAAGTTCAATAGCGCGCTATTTGAAGAAAAATTAGAATCGAAATACCCAAGAACAGAAAGTGGTTAACTAGGAAGAATGGACTATCGAGCAATCATAAAAATATTATGAGGAGTCTACAGTAACATATACAATAGTTGTGTGAAGAAACACAGTGTGAAATTATTTGATCTCCATTTTGACCCATTTTAAAGTTGTTTCAATATTTTCTGCTTTCTGTTCGATGACAGTTTTTCTACGTGTATCTAGTCATTGCCGTTGTTCATTTGTTGCTTCCTTGTGTTCTATATGATAGATTCTGTATGTGAAACCAGGATAGGTAATCTACAGAGACAAGAAAGGCATCAATCATTATCTGGGGGCATGGCGGGGAAGATGTGGCAAAAGGGGAAGCTAACAATAAGGAGTTGGAGAAGAAAATGTTCTGAAACTGACTGTGGTGAAGATTGCACAACTCTTCTTAATATAACTCAACGATTAACTTGTATGACATGCTAAATATATGCCAATATATGTCTATTTTTTTAATCAGCTACTGGAAATCCTCGGGAACACAGCTGTACTCTGACTTGTTCGAGTCACCATAAGTTGGAATTCACTTCCCAGCAACCTGTTAAGGGTGAGTAGACGGCAATGTCTCCTGGAAGCGATTCTTCTGTAACTTTGAGTCTGTCGTGACTGTCTGCACAACTTTGTATTCATCTTTGCCCGTTTGTGTTTCCTGGACGAGTCGTTTTTCTCATTTCGAACACACAGTGAGAATATGTACTTCAGGTTGTTAGTTTTGGGGGGCACTGCAGAGGTACGTTCTCCTCACTGCCCACTGGGGAAGGGCCTTCATGACTTAGAGCTTGAGCTGGGCTAGGCACTACTCAGGTGCTCAGTTTTGTGCTGCAGCTACAGTGCGCGGTACACGGGAGTTATCTTCCAAGTGTGGCTGTCCGCTGAGCCGACTCTTCTCCTATGTAGAAGAAGGCTTACAATCCAACCCTCTGCCAGGAAGGTCAGGCCACACACTCCTATCCCGCCCTTCCAAAAGAGCTGGCTGACCCACCGCCTGCCCTCCTAAGAACATGTCAGAGCTTGGCAAGAGACCCAGGGCACTGACTAAGGAAACAGTGACACAGTCTGCTTTCGCAGAAATGAGCTCGAAATAGAGGCAGGACGGGGGGGGGGGGCGCAGAGGGGGAGGCATAGTATGAAATTATATCTGTGCTATAGTTATTCAACTATATAAAGGGGTATACAATTTGTTAAAGCATTATAAGGAAAAATTATTACAGTTTGACTTATAATGTATTTTTCTCGTTTGATTTATATTAATACTACTTAACTGTGGGGAAAAGCATGAAAAAAGGGATACATTTGCTCAAGTTTCTCCAAATTATTCTTCTCCCCAGTTTGCTGACGGCTACAAAGCAATGCAGTATCAAAATCATCAAAAGATGTTTAAGTCATTCTGCCAGACACTTAGTTGACAGGAAATCAGAACACTTCAAACCTCATTAGAAAAATGTATGCTGAGAACCAGGTAGTCAGGGACAAGATTTTTCATGAAGAATGAGAAAAACTGGCAATGTCAGAGGTAGCCTGGTATAGAAAGGGGGAGAAACCAGACAGGTGTGTTTTCTATGAGGCTCTGAAAAAGCACGTTCTCACAGATATTGACCTTTAATAACCTTACGGACACATTCCAAGTACGTATGTGAAATGTGAAACATGAGTTGCAACGGAAATACAACCAGGAGAAAAGAATGAATCTATGTTGTGTGGGCAATCACGATAAACCGAAGAAATAAATTAACAGTAACTTTCAAATGAGAATACAAGCCGAGCAACTGGTATGGCTTTCTCATTGTAACGAGTTGAAGGAAATTTCAATTCTGAAATCCCATCTCAAAGTAGCTAGCTAGATAACAAGACAGCAAGAAGGATGGCTAGATAGAGATTGATATGTGAACAATTCACTCAATAAATAAAGTATTGACACATTGAAGGAACTATCTTACAACACGGAAGAGTTACTGCAGTTTCACTTGTCTAATATTCTCCTCGCACTAATTTATCTCCCTCATCTTTAGTTTCAATAATGTCTTTTCTTCTTTTCATAGATACATAATCCAGTTGAGTTCACACATGAGGAAAAAAAAAACTTCACCAACTGACAGATGGTGGGAACATGGCCTGGATCATCCTTGATTGAGAAAACTACCAGAGTAAATTTCAAGGCCTCAGTGACTGTGTAACTTTAAATGATCTTACATCTACTCCGTACTTACTGATTAGCTTATTGTCCGGCAGTTAATATTTGTAACAATGAAATAAAAATATAATAAAAGTAAGTTATTTATTATCGATCTATTTGGTGCAATAACGGTGCATATATGGCAGTAGCTGACACCAAGAGTCAAGGTAAAAGTAACCCTGGCTGTGACCGCTAAGGATGCATCAGCTGGGTTGCGATGTGATTCTCGGTGGCTTGACAGATAAGCAATGTGGTAAACTATCATGCTCCACTTTGTGATATGATGTGGTCATCTCACATTTTCAAACAATAGAGACTTTCACACAGTGATCTGATCTTTCCAACCTAAGTATGAGACTGAGCGTACAAAGATGTGGACTATAGCGACATCTTTAAACATTATTACTGAAAGTAACCTATGTGCCAGGCACTTTGCCTCTATTAATTGACTCTTCATAACAAGTCTAAGACATTGATGCTATCATTCCCATCCATTTTACTGACGAGGAAGCAGAGAGCGTCGGTGGAAGTTGTCAGAGTTACCAAGTCAGTCAGTGGGGGAGATGTGAAGGAGGCAGTTGGGCTCTCGTCTTTGACACGTTCACTGTAGATCATGGGTTTGGGGTAGGAACTCTGATGGCGTGTGGTTACTTACTGATCTGAAACCACAAGGTCAGAGGTTTGAACCCAGCCACCCTATGGGAGAAAGATGAGGCTGTCTATTCCTGTAAAGATATAAAGCCCCAGAAACCTTAAGGGGCAGTTTTCCTCTATCCCACAGGGTCACTACGAGTCAGAATTAACTCAGCAGCAGTGAGATGACTTTTCTGAGTGTCAACACTGTGAGCTGATCGATGTAGAAGTAGAAATAGGGAATTAACAGGTATAAGAACTGTAGGGAAAATACGACAGCATGGTCTGTGGCTTAATTTATCTACCGTATATACTCGAGTAAAGCCGACCCGAATAACAGCCGAGACACCGAATTTTACCACCAAAACTGCATTGAAAATGTGCTGAGACTCCGCTTATACACAAGTATATATGGTAAGTCTTTCTTAGATGGTGACTATTTTTTCCTTCTTGGAAAATTACTGGTAAAAACCAAGAATTATGTTTTAATAACATCATTTATATTTTGGTTTCAGAAATAATTTCTAAATGTCCAAATATGAACTCTTGGTATTTAAAGAAAACACCTGCAGTGATGCTTAATAGGTAGAAACAAACTGATTTTCTTCCTTGTCATCTGTGACTGCCATCCATATTTTTTATAACATTGGCTTGGATTTCACAAAGAGTATTAATACTGAAAAGTGCTACCTGCTACTAAGAAATCATTGTAAATATCTTTCAACTGATGACCAGGTAAATCAAATGTGGTATATGAAATGAAACAATATTCGGCAGTAAAAATGAAGCGCCAATACAAGCTACAGAACCATACCAAATGAAAAAAAACAGACACAGAAAGCCACATATTGGACAATTCCAATAGCATAAATGTTCAAATAAGCAAATCTACAGAGACAGAGAATAATAGTCTAGTATCAGGTACAAGTTCCTCTTGAGCACAAAACATAGGTCCTAATATTAACACAGCTCTGAATACACTGCTGTTGTGATGTTGTTAGGTGGCCTCTGGCCAGTTGTGACACATAGCAATCCTGAGTACAACAGAACAAAACACTGCCCTGTTCTGCATGACCTTCACAATCGCTCCTACACCCACGCCCAGGCTGGTCGCTACCGTGTCAATACACTAAAAGCCATCAGCTGGTACATTTTACTGGGATGAGTTACCTGACACGTGAATTACAGCTCAACAAACTGCTATGTACATACAGAATAAATCCCATAAAAACATTTAATGGGCGTCCACATTAGCAACTTCACAACGTGGAGCTCTGCTGATTTCAAGAGCACCCGGGAGAGTCCTTTTAGTACAGTTACCCCATCGGGCATGCAACGCAAGACGCCGAACAGCTTTCGCTAAGACTTGGTGACGATGAAATTTGATCAGCTAATGATTTGTTCCCCCTGAAAAATCACAAGTTTCTAGCACTACTCCAGACTTAAGAACTGGTGTTCATGTAATCATCTAATCCATCTGTAGGAAGCACATGGGGGAGAATTCAAATACGACATATAGATCCAAGACAGGGCTACAAGAGAGACCAGAGGGTACACCTGCCAGGGCAAACCAGACTCTCAGCACAGTGCTAGGAAAAGGCGCTGGATCAGGAAGGTGCGCACACGGCTCTGCTCTATGGGACACCTATTAGGTACCTACTAGGATTGGTAGTTGGCTCATCGTTATACTGAAAACACTTGTAAAAATGAAAGCCTGAGAGAGAAATCTGAGCAGTCCTTCCAACGTGTCTTAGAGAAGAGATGACAGAGCAGCCATCTGTGGCGCCCTGGCCTCTGCGCTACTGCTGACTGGATCAGTCAGGCTGTGAGCCGCAGCTACGCCACGAGCCATGCAGCCGTCTGCTTTACCTCATCCCACCTCTCACCAGGCAACCTTCTGACTGGCTTCTCACAAGCTGCCAAACCATGTGCCAAGGATGATCGTAGAAAAATAAAAGAATAAAAAAAAAAAAAAAGAATAGACCAACTGGGATTTATTTCATGCACAAAAAGTCTTCCGGAACATATGCAGAATAAGCAGTTAATCACCATCTCATTCGATAGGATCAGAAAGGCCTTTCACTTTTCATTTTTCCCTTTTCTGTATTTTGATTGGATTTTTAAAATAAACATGTGGGAGGAAAAAGCAAGAGAGCAACAGATTTATGAAAAGTCTGGGAAATAAATATATATGCTAAACCGTTAACCACTGTGATCGCATGTGAAGGGGGTCAGAAGAGGCTTACAACACATTTCCATATTTTGATTGGATTTTAAAAAGTACAATTTTTCCATTAAGAATAAATATGGTAATTTTAAAATAGTAATAATTTGGCTTTACTACCAAGCTAGCAACTTTCTTTGTATCTCTCTGGGTTGATACATATGTCATGCAAGGTCATAAGTGACCTTGCTTTACATGAATCTTCTATTGACATAAGGGTGCATTCTAAATCTACTAGCAAAATGAGTTTCTGAGTCTCCAAAGAACTCGGTGAATTCTAAGGGCAGTACTAATTGGTAAGGCCTCCTGGCAGACAACCAGCTGGCCTTCCCTAGGAAAATCGGAACAGCACCCAGTACCTTCCGTTCAAATTCTATACTCGGGACATAGTCCAGAGCCATGATTTAGAATCCTTCTAGGCAGCGACTCCCAGTACTTGTACATAAATGTGTAAAAGGCTGCTTCTGGGCCTACATGCTGGCCTGAGTAGGTTCTTCAAGCTAGGATGCAGTACGGTAGGTTTTATTTCATCGCCAACCTCCGGTGTACTCTGCCTCCGCCCTGAATACATTAAAACCACAGGGGTGCTCCCACAGCCTGAGAGTGCTCGGCTTGGCCTCCTCCTAGCCTCTGAGTCCCACGGCCACCACTCCCTCTCAAAGGTCAGGTGGAGGTAGGGCGGGGTGACCTGAAATAGCTGCCACAGAACACTTACTATCAGCCTCTCATCTACCCCAAAGTATGGCCAATTGATTAGCTCCAAGTGACTACTGTATCCGACGATTCTATATTGTCACAGAGCCCCAAATCCTACTTCTAGTAAAACCCAATTCTTAAAAATCAAGACATCAATTACTGAAGTATGAAATGGAAAATAAAATAAAAAACAGGCAACTCAAGCATCAAATTGACAGTTGGCTTGGAAGACGATCACAGTCCCTTCCAATGTAATAACTGCACAATCAGGGAAGGTTTTCACGAAAGTACATGGACATGCCTGATGCTAAATTAATAAAAAACACAGCTCAAGGTCTAAAGTGATTAAAGAAACATTCACACAAAAAGACTGGAATGTCCAGGCAAGTAAAGAGGAACCCTGAATCATCAAATTAGTAGCCAGATACTAAACTTATTCTTTAAAACAAAACAAACAGAAAAATGCATGTTAATGGACCAAACTTGAATAAATACATGCTCTAAAAAGCATGAGCATGTGTCATTCTCCGTGCGCAGTGAGTCATTGAAACCGGCATCATTAGAAACCCGCCCCCACCCCTATCTCCAAAAGCAAGTCACAAGCTTGACAGTCTTGCCTTTGGTCTTGAGTGGTCTGCATCCAATTCAGGCAAATCTAAGATCATACAAGTATCTTCATTAACTCCTTAACAGTAACTGCCTTCACCTGCCATTTCTTCATGTTTTGAACCACCACCACCCCCCTATCCCTTGCCAATTGATTCTTTCTGTAGTGCCCAAATTAATTATCTCAATGCCAGGCTTTAAATGATGAAGCAACATCTACCAATATTGTTGTTATATTTAGAAAACCTTCACTCCCCTGAAATCCAATTAAATCCTCTAAATGTGTTTGTTACAAGCTAACTTAATAAGCTAACTTTCTATTAGAACTGCAAATATGGATCACAACAGAAGTGCCCACGCTGAGGCAATATATGTAAAACAAAGCTACCAAATGGTCATGGACAAATCTATTGTGCAATAAAAAAGCACCTCTCCTGGTGGAGGCCCTTCGCCTAACAAGCATGAGACGAGAGTCTAAGGCTCCACACCGTGGCATCTCCTTCCTGAAAGTCTCATAACTCCCTGGCCACTGTGTGTCACCCCTGTGGCCCCCTTGTCCACTCGAGACATTACCTCAGTCCCTTCATCCATCACACACAACCATTCCACCCCATGACTTTCTGGTGTCCACAAACAAAAGGTCACTAGTGAAAAACTATTATAGACCATAATGGAAAAATATCAAAAGGAGAAAAATAAACAGAGAGAATGAGACTATAGGGACAGAAAAACAGTAACAACACGTCAGGGGCTTCAGTCTTCTCCAGCTGCCCCTTTCCTGCTAAGAGTTTGCTAGAAACATCTTTCCCTCTAGTCCTCAGCCATCACGTGGCTCCCACGGAGGCTCTGCCCAGAGCAAAGCCCAGACAACCTACAGGACTCTCTCTACCCAAGAGACCCTGTGCAGGCCAACACTTTCTCAAGATGCCCTCCATGACACAGCACAGGACATTTTTGTTCTCAATGATCTGTATTACATATCCTGAGAAGGTAGTTCCAGACAGGAATGTACTCTGGCCCAGGAATTATGGGCTCCCCTCTGTGAGCTAAGTGCTCTCTGAGGTGATTTCGCAGCATGTTCGGAGCATACTTTACGTGATGCAGCTAGCTTGCACCAGCATAGGAAGCCACCAGTGCATAGCTTCTTGCAATTCTTGTTCAGAGACTTCACCCTGGTAGTTCACAGTCCATTATGGTGGGAATATTTATAGCATGGAGCTCCAGACAAGGAAACGCCAGCAGATTGGACAGATTAAGAATTGAAACATGCAAGGCTGGCTAGACCAGAGGATGGACACTGGTAGATAGGAACAGGGATGATCCCTTCAGGATCAGGGCTGTGAGTGGCGGTACTGGGAACGGAGACGGTGGGTGGGTTGGAAAGGGGGACCCGATTACAAGGATCTACATGCGACCTCCTCCCTGGGGGACGGACAACAGAAAAGTGGATGAAGGGAGACGTCGGGGCAGGGCAAGATATGACAAAAGAATAATTTATAAATTATCAAGGGCTCATGAAGGAGGGGGGAGCAGGGAGAGAGGGGAAAAAATGAGGACCTGATGCCAGGGTCTTAAGTGGAAAGCAAATGTTTTGAGAATGATGAGGGCAAAGAATGTACAACTGTGCTTTACACAATTGACGTATGCATGGATTGTGATAAGGGTTGTCTGAGCCCCCAATAAAATGATTTTTAAAAGAATTGCAATTAATAAGGTAAATTTATTTAAATAATTTATATGAATATATTAGGAAGTACATCAAGAAAGACCATGTATATAAATATATAATATAAATAAAAAACACAAAGTATTTTCCTTGGGAAAAAAAAAGAATTGAAACATGGACAATCTGGAATACCAGGTACTCTACTGTCAACACTCAAAGCCACGGGTCCTGAATTTACAGTGATATCAACTGCATCACAACACTGACTACATACTTTATGTTGAATTCTCTCATACGTGTGGACACATACGTTGTCTTGTTGAGTCACTTTGCCAACCTTACAAATATGAGGTGGATTTAGAAAGTTTATGGGAAAAATTCCACTCTATTTTAATTCCATTTTCAAAAAATACTTTGAAGCCCCCTTGGATGCATGTGGGGTGTGTACATGTCTGCATACCAACATTATATAGTTTTATTTAAACTGTGTTAAATTATAAATTTATTGGGAAAAATAGTACCCTTTCCGTATTCCAGTTTTTCATTCAGGAACCATGGCTGTTCCTCCATTTAATTTGTTTCATTTTCTGTATCTCAAGGAAAGTTCTATATTTGTCTTCACAGACATGATCACACGTATTTCTGATTTTGGCTTTTAGGTGTTTTATATTTGTTGTGACTACAGTGAAGAGAGTTTTCCCATTTCATTTTTCTGATTATTGCTGACATTCAGAAATGCGATTGATTTTTTTATATAACACATATATAAACCCGCATTAATAGTTTTTGTTTTTACTTATTTTGAAGTTTTATTGGCACATAATCCGTGTACGATACAATTCGAGGGTTTACATATATTAAAAAGAGCTGGGCAAGCATTACCTCAATCAACTTTAGAACCTCAGTTTCTAAACTGAGGACCTATCGTTATTTACTCCCCCTTTACCCCCACAACGTCCCCCGCCCTAACCATAAGGAACAATTCATTTAGTTACTGTCTCTATGGATTACTTGTCCTTGATTTCATATAAATAAAACCTAATGAAAAACTCCAACAGCAGCAAAATAAGGCAGGGAAAACCCCTATCAATAGTGTTTAGTTGACCCTTTGGTGTTTTAATTGCTCTTTCCGATCATTACACAAGTACTACTTACTTATGTTTTGACTTACTGCCTCGTCCAAACTTTTGAACAATGTTAATGGTGATAGTAAGCCTGCTTACATGCTCCTGGAGTCAATAAAAATTTCCTTAGCATGTCATTATTAAGTTTGGTATTGGTTCTTGGTCCCAGATTGTAACGCATTAAAAATAGAGCCTTTTCTTCTGGGTTTTGAAATAATTTGAGGATCAGAGGTCAAATTGTGTTACATGTTTTTAGCATGGTGTGTAGATCGTCCTCATTTCCTCAATACTGAGCTTGCTTGCGTCTCAATTCCTTTAGGTGTTTGCTCGGGGATGAAGGGGTCATGGTAGTGTGGTGGGTCATAGGTTGAGCTTCTCACGGCAAGGTCGGTAGTTAGAACCCACCAGCTGCTCCACTTGAGAAAGACGAGGCTCTCTCCTCCCACAAAGATCGACAGCCCGAGAAAGCCCCAGGAGTAGTTCTACTCTGCCCTACAGGGTCGCTTATGAGTCAGAATTGGCTCAGCCGTGGGTTTGGCTTGAGTTTTTCTGAGTGAGGCTGTGCTGGCCAATGGACAGGCATTATGGAAATACTGCTGGTTTGATTCCACTCCACTGAAATACAGCGACTATTGTAATAAAAGGGGGGTCACATGAATTTTGTGGCCATGTAAAAGTTATGTCTGTAGTACAATCTACGGCAGTATGAAAAATTCTGAAATATGGCGTGAATGTGACACAGTGACGTGAAGTGAGCGCAGGCCGTGCGGAGAGTGCTGTTGGTGGCCGTAACCCTCCACCTTGTAAAGAAATGCACTCTCTCCAAAGTGCAATAGGAAAGGGCAATCAAATGAGGTACGCCCGTGTCATAAAGTGCAAACACACCCTTTCCTTTCCTAGCTTCCTTTTTCTTGGTAGCCCCACTTACCTCTCCCTGCTAAACTCTGTATCGACTTCCTTCCTTCTCTGCCAGGTCCACCAGAAAATAAGCTCGGGGCTTAGTCACATCATCAACATTTAGGAAATAGCCAGTAACTGCACGTGGAATGGGTGAGCGGGCTTACTGCAGGATATGGTGAAGGAAGTGACAGACTGAGAAGATGGCTCTGGAGGCAATCGCCTTCACAGATTCGAGACTACTGGAAGAAGGCGAAGCCGTGCATCCACGCTTGCTTTATTTTAATGCATTCAGATGGCGAGGCTCTGAACACTTGTTCAGGAGATTTACTGATCTGCCTCCTCAGATCAAGGACCCTTGGAATTAAAGGGCTTTGAGTGGCTCAACTTGTCAGACCCCCTAGCGACTCACAAGCTTGTTCTTCACGGATGTGACAAGACATCCGAACGTACCAACACGGAAACCAGAGTGGGGAGAAAAAGACGTAGGAGTGCTGACATGAGCAGGGAAATACAGTGTTCCGATTCAAGTTAGACACGGGAGCGAAGCAACTGGAGATGCAGGCATTTGCCATTGGCTCATCCGACCCATTTCGATCTCTCCCATTAATACATACAACCCAAGTGAAGGGAAATCACCTCAAGATAGTTACTGTGGCCACCGCAGACAGTGAGCGCTTACAGGAACAGTGAAGATTCGACCGAACCATTATTCCCATGAATAGAGAGTATGAAAAACACTCTAAAATTTGAAGGGGCTTAAAGTATCTTGTGATGGTCTCTGCATGAGGATTATGTGTGCTTTTTACGTTAT
The DNA here is from genome assembly GCF_050624435.1 of Tenrec ecaudatus. Lineage (NCBI taxonomy): Eukaryota > Metazoa > Chordata > Mammalia > Afrosoricida > Tenrecidae > Tenrec > Tenrec ecaudatus. Next base: position 42,634,955 of record NC_134539.1, on the reverse strand, counting down.
TCGTCTGCTTTCCTCTACAAGCACGTGTGCACCTTCGGATCTGAACAATATACCTAGAAATACTTCTGTAGAAATAATAAAGGCCAAAATAAATAATTAATAAGGGCCCCTCAGTAACAACAACGGTTCGTGCTCAATTACTCACCTAAAAGTTGGCGGGTTGAACCCACGACAGTACCACGAAAGAAAGGCCTGGCAGTCTGCTTTCCTCAAGACCACAGCCAAGAAAGCACCAGGGAGCAGATCTGCTCTAACAAAATCACTTTGACTACGTGGCGTTTGCTTTTTCCGTTACACAAACAATAAGTCAAGCATTTTGGAATGAATAAGCAGAGTTGAAATAACAGAGCTATTCTCACCCCAAGGAACCCTTGTGGCTCAGCAGGTTAAGCATTGGGCTGCTAAGTGCAAGTTCAGCATTCCAAAACAACCACCAGCTCTGCAGGAGAAAGATGGGTCTGGCTGCTCCCGGAGATTTGCAATCTCAAAAACCTTAGGAAGCAGGAGCTGTATGGGCTGCAATCGACTCGAGAGTCAATTTATTTCTACATGTTCTCACACTCCAATCACTTTCTTCATCCCTGCTCTGCATGGGTTTGGGCTCTGAGCAGTTCTCCCCCAGTGTCCACACTTCAGTCACCTTCAGAGTGCTTTTCCATTCTTTTCAGATATTTTCCTAAAGTTCAGTTTAACAACATCACTTTGTCAAAACAAAACAAAGCCGATTCTGCCTCCTCCTATTGTTTAAAATATAAATAATACCCCAAGATTGAAGTGATTTCTTGAAACAATCATTTTCAACATAGCCCATTATATCTCACTGTATTCGGTGCCACAAGGAACACCCTTGGCTAACTCAGCCCCGCTTTCAAACGTCCTCTATCTTTTCCATGGGGTTTTCCATTAACCACATGAATTACCTAGCTGACTTCTACTAAGTGCCGATTATGTGCGAGGCACCCTGCCATCTTCTGACGGACCCTCTGGAGTAAGTGCTACTAAAGGAGTAAAGCATGGAGCAGAGCTATTGATTTCCTAAGGGCTAGTAAATGATGATGGTGGAAGGACTCATCTCTGGGCCTCAAAGTCCAAATTCTGAAAAGATTTCTGCTGTCCAAATGTTACCCTTTCTTTAAGTTCCAGAAGAAATGTTAACTTTGGGTAGTTTCCTTAATCCCTCCATTTGGAAATAATCTTCTCCTTCAAGCCACCAAGCCTAGCCATGGCTGCCACCCTTGGGTCGATTCCAACTCATAGTGACCCAGTATGAAGTGCTTTTTACAGTTTACAGTACATTTCTTTACAGAACTTATTTCTACCTCCCATGTGTGTACTACACACACACACACACACACACACACACACACACACACGAAAGTAAGTCACAAAGTATTGCTACAAAATAATTGAAAACCTTCTTCAACAAAAATAACCTGTGAAGCTCTTGTCTCGCGATGCATCGTCCACGTGGGTCTGTGTTAGTTCTGATTGCTTCCATTGACCACTCCCCCAGGAATTCTGTGATCTTTTTCAACCCACGGAAAAATGACAGTTTTTGGCACCGTGAAAGGACTCAAGAAAATCTTCATTTCAATGTTCCTTGAGTTTAGGGAACAAAAAGAAGTCTGAAGGGGCAAGATCAGAGCTGTAGGGTGAAAGGGTACACTGTTTCCTAATTCTCACAGGGCAGCCCGTGTATCCACAAAAAGTGGGCAGGTGCTTTGTTGTGATGGGGGAAAACTGCACAGAGCAACTTTTTTGGCTTTGATCTCAATATTCTTAAAACTTCTTCCTAATTATCTCCCATGATCACCCTATATCATTTGAGAAAATCCAGCAAGATTACCCCCTGGAATCCCTCCACCCCCTACTCAGCCTCCCGTAAAACTCCCCGTCAGCTCTTAGCCTTCCAACTGAACTGGCAGGGAGAGTCCCTTGGAAGTCAATGTTTGGATTGCTCCTTGCTCGACTTCATATTGATAAATCTAGGACTCATGTCTAGCTACCATTTGTTCCACAAAATCATCTTCATTCACTTTGATCTTCCTTAAAAGACTGATGGAACGATCAACCTTTTGAGCTAACTGATCTGCAAGAAGTGTTACTGGGGCACATCCACGGAAAGCTTGCTGAAGCTAAATTGTGCACTGAAATTGAAAATGCCAAACCATGCGAGATTCCCAACTTCAGTAATGCATACATTTTCTTCCACCCATTTCCGGACATCAGCCATAGTTTGTTTTTCATGATGGAGTTCTCTTGGCTTATCCATGATGTTGCTCAATCTTCCTTAGAAGATTGGTTCCCCAAAATCCCTGGTGGTTTTTGGTGGATTATGAAATAGGATACAATCAGCAAAATTGGCAGTTTAAAACCACCCACCAGTAGCTCCAAAGGAGAAAAATGCTTGTTCCAGCCTTACTATCAGATAGTGATCATTGTAACCTTGATTACGCTAGCCTGAACTTGCTGCTTGGTCAGTTGACCTCACTCTTGACACAACTTGAATTTATTCTAGGTGAAAATATTTCTTGCTTGTTCCATGATAAAAATTTCTCCCCTGGCTTTTAAAATATTGATGGTGGTCTTTTCTTTCTTACTAATTACTTGTATTTTTATCTTTGTATTATTATTATTATTCAATCCTTATCATTTTGTTTTGTTTTTAATTGTTGGTGTTGAGTTTTCCAGTTTGTGGAGCAGAGGAGTGGATGCAAACAGATAATACCTGATGCAATGGCTTCTAGAGGATGTGGGGGTTGGGCGGGTATGAGATGGGGAGGGCGGGGTGCCTTGAGGAGCAAATAATGAACACAAGAGTGGGGAGGGAGCACTAGAAATGATTATGGTTACATAATTCACTGTCAAAGTGATTTAATCATGGGGGGAGTGTTCTAAAATTGATGTGGTAATGATTGTAGCATTCTTTTTGATATGATTAAACTACTGAATTGTATGATATGTAGATTATGTGCCAACAGAACTTTAAAAAATGTTTGTTCCAATTAAAAGTTGCTGTCTTCTGTGGGGCAGCAGTCCCATGTACTTGCTACAAAGTGACCTGCGAAGATGTTCACTTGAGTCTTGCTCAACATTTGCTCTTAACTCTGACTTCAAGATCGCATTTCTCCATGGCACAAAAAGGGTTTTTTTCCACACGTTTTTAGAGCACTCTAATAAGACTAAGACAAGTACTGCTGTGAGAATCTGTCTATTGTCACCCAGTGATCACAGCCTCATGTTTAAACATGTTTTATTTAGACATGCATGTGTGAACTGGAACCCTGGAAACAATGCTTTTGGACTTACCCACATTTAGACACAAACATGCACCCAAGTACCCTTCTCTGCAATCATATTACCAATCAGATTCACGTGCTTTGGGATGGCGGCAGCTAAAGTGGTATCATTCATAAACTGGACCCATGATAACTGACATAAGCAGTACTCCATAAAGAACATCATGATAATAAAAACTGACACATACACTTAATTCTTTGACTTCCTCATTTTTTAAAATTAAAGTTCTAATTTAGAGATAAAACAGAAGTTGACTCACACCAGTCACAGTTCAAAGGGCACAGACTTTGAAGTTCAGCAAACCTGTTTTTACATCCCGGCTGGACTATAAAGGAGCTACCTGGGGGCAACTCACTCAACTCACATGTGCCAATAGCTGTGGGGCTAATGAGAGGCTGTGCACAATACATAGCACTGTACCAAAGCAAGTCAACGCTTGCAGTTCAGTGTTTCTGACAATTAATTCAACAATGTTCAACAACTTAGGCCATGGAAACCTGTTTCATGGGCATACCAAGAGGGCTTCATTTCGATGCTTTAAAAAGTTCAATATTCCTATAGGCTCATGACATGAACACACTTAAGATAATAATACCCAGGATAGTATAACATTAAGTGCTACGTGCTCTGAGATGGGATTAGTGTGAACTAAAGGACTGAAATACAGGGAGAAAATCTCCCAGTAAGAATAACATCAGCAAAAACAATGAGGCAAGAGTGAAGATGTTCACTCAAAAAGGCCTCTGGTGCCATTCTTATTGGCAAAAAAGACCAACAACAGTGGGTAAAGTCAGCGGAGAACCCAGAGGAAAACTGTGAATCTAATCCTAGTATCAAATACAGTACTGCTAAACAGGACATAGCGGAAGGGCAAGTCAAAAGAGGAAGTCCCTGGACAAGATGGAGCGGCAGGGGCTGCCACAGTGGGCTCCGGCAGAGGGACACAGTGGGCTCCGGCAGAGGGACACTTGTGAGGATGGGGCGGATCACCTGGGTTTTCCTTCTCTCACACACGGTCACTAGGGGTCAAAACTGACTCCCTGGTACCTAACAATGATAACAAATAGGGTAGATGCAGGGAAGGACAAACCGTGTTTCTTAAAGGGAAACATCTAGCAAAGTGGAACCACGTGGCTTATGGACTGAAAGAATGAAAAGGTGCTTGCTAGAATGAGTTTAAGGAAAATCTGACCGATAGATCTTTCACTGCTTTTTATTTGCTGCATTCAGCGCGTTCATCTCTAACGTCAGTGTCGGTACTTCTGCCCTACCCTGCCTTTTCGTGCAGGGAAACACATTTGTCTGCCTGGAGAAATAACAAGGAACTAGCGGATTCATTAACACGTGACTCTGGGTGTGGACAGAAAGCAGAACGATAAGGCTGAAGGTCCCTCACCACTTAAAAACCCTGTCTGAGGTACAAACGCATGAGAGGCAGAGAAGGTAGTCTAGTGTTATTGTTATCATGAAGAATTTAAAAAATAAGGTGCATACTGATGAAAGGAAACAAACGCAATGTTGGGGAGCACTGCCAAGCAAACCGACTATGGCGCCGACACGGCTGAGGGCAGGTGCTGTCCCCGTCACGGTCTGTGACCGCAGGTGACGGGCCACACACTGCACTCAGAGCAAAGTATTCTCCAGAGATGGGCTCATGGCGTCGAGATGCCTATGACTTGGATAAAGTGCACTCAGTTGCAGTGAATATGGTGAAGAAAGCTGATGGTGCCAGGCTATCAAAAGATATAGCGCCTAGGATCTTAAAGGCTTAAAGATTAACAAGGGGCCATCTAGCTGAGAAGCAACAAAGCCCACATGGAAAAAGCACATCAGCCTGTGTGATCATGAAGTGTCGATGAGCTCAGATATCAAGCATCAAAGACCCAGAACAAAAAAATCTTATCAATTCGAACTAGGGGAGGACATAATGGAGATCTAAAGTCCATCTGTAGACAATTAGACTTCCCTCACAAAGTGTCACAAGGAAGCACGAGCCAGCCAAGGTGCAGTATACTACCAATGAAACATTCAACTGTCCTCTAGTTCTTTAATGCTCCCTCCCCCCCGCCCCCACCCCCATGACCCCAATTCTACCTTACAGCAGATCAGAGCACATAGAATGGAAAAGATAAGAGCTCAAGAGCTCGCAATACAGGGAATCCAGGACAGATAAGCCCCTCAGGGCCAATAAGGGCAGGAGCAATACCAGGAGGGGAAGGGGAAGGTAGAGAGAGAAAGGGGGAACTGATCAGAATTATCTACATCTAACCCCCTCCCAAGAGGACAACAGAAAAGTGGGTGAAGGGAGACATCAGTCAGTGTAAGACATTGAAAAAAAAATTATCAAGAGTTCATGAGGGATGACAAAATAACAATCTATAAATTATCAAGAGCTCATGAGGGAGGGGAGACCGGGGAGGGAGGGGAAAAAAAGAGGACCTGATGCAAAGGGCTTAAGTGGAGAGCAAATGCTTTGAAAATGATCAGGGCAAAGAATGTACAGATGTGCTTTACACAATTGATGTATGTATATGTATGGATTGTGATAACAGTTGTGTGAGCCCCTAATAAAATGTAAAAGAAAAAAAAAGAGTTCATGAGGGATGGAGGATGGGGGAGGGGGAAATGAGTTCATACCAAGGGCTCAAGTGGAAAGAAAATGTTTTGAAAATGATAATGGCAACATATATACAAATGTGCTTGACACACTGCACGGATGGATGCATTGTGAAAAGAGCTGTAAGACCTCCCAATAAAATGATTAAAAAAAAGAAATACAATACAGTATGAAATCAGAGTACAGAATATCCATTTAAATTCACAGCCCACCTTTCTGGCCATCTTGGTGAACACTACATCAAACATGCTGTGGTATTTACATAATCTGTTGTCAATTTGAAGATTAAGAATGAAGAGGTGGAGTTTAGTCTGTCAATCAGGTGGCAGCTTGATGACCTCATTTGGAAGCACTAAGGAGATAAATAGCTCATTGGCGGTGGGACACATGCTCAGTCCCTGTGAGACATTTCTGATGAGAAGCCACATGAAGCTACCCTGATGCAGCCAGAGCCCTGGGAGCTGGAGGAGTCACATGGAGACCCCTGCCAGTGCTGAGATGCTCACAACGCCACTGGATCCAGACTTCCCCACCCACAGACCTGTGATCTTCCTGTATTCAGTGTCATTGCGTGTGCTTTGTGAGTCTGAAGAGCACTTTATAAGATTATTATCGGACATGTGGACTTGATCTGGACTGGGCTGGGATGTTTTCTTAATGTACAATTGCTCTTGAATCTAAAGCTCTTTCCTATGTACATACGAGTGTTTATGAATTTGTGTCTTTAGTCTACCTGGACTCAGCTCATCCCATTCCTGCAGGCTGAAGTTCCCTTACTTCAACCTCACTAAAATCATGGCTCATTCCTGAGGCCAAATTCATTCCTTTCCTTTGCAAAGTTTCCATCCCAGTTTAAATTAAGGGAGGTGACAGGGGTGGGGGTGGGGGACGGGCAGTAGTCATACCAGGGAACACACAGAAAGCAGGAAATGCCAAATAAATCTGCTGTAGAGTAGTTTTAGCTAAATCAGACTACAGACTTAGAGAACCTTCTAGATTGGTAGTTACTACTCCATGCTACACAGAAAATTAACCAGCTTAAAGAGGTCTAGCACAAGGAGTACACAAACAGAGAAAATCTGTCAAGATATGGGATAATAAACTAACAGCAGAAATCATCTGTCTAGGAATAATAAAACCAATGGATTTAGACCCATACTTAATTGTTCCCTTTACTATCCCATTAGGACTAAGAAACACTGAACTGTTACCTGCTGGTTACACCAAAAACTAGACTTCCGTTGAGTTCATTCTGACTCATAGTGACCCTCCAGGCAGGGTAGAACTACCCTTATGAGTTTTTGAGACGGGAGATCTTCATGAGAGAAAGCCTCATCTTTTCCCAAAGGAAGGACTGGTGGTTTCAAACTGCTGACCTTGTGATTAGCAGGGGGAGCACAGAAAAGAATTTCATTTTTAATACCACTTTAAGACACTGTAAAGATCAGCACTTAGCTAGCAGGAGTCTCACGAAGTGTGGGCTTTTGTCCGGAAATTGGTCTCTCTCACAGAAGAACTTTGAACTGAAATGGAGTGTAGAGAAAAAAATGAAAAGTGACACCACGATGCATCCTTCATTCAACATGCATCGACTGACCATTTCCTGTGTGCCAGGCACCGCTCCAACACAGGATAACGCAGTGACAAAATCGACAAGTCCTTGTGTTTATGGGGACAGAAAACCAATACAAATCCATAAATAATTTCAGGTGGTGATCAGAGCCTGAAGAAAAATAGAGCCAAGTAAAGACATAGAGAATGACAGAGAGAGAGAGATGGAAGGGCTATTTTATAACTGAGAAAACAAGGCTGACAGGTGTGATGTAGAAGGAAGAGGCAAGCCCCAGACAAAGAGGATCGGCACACAGGTGAGATCAGAGAACATGGCCAGGGCCTAAGAAGAGTGGCAGGGGTGAGGAGGAGGTACATGGAGCTGGAGTAGGGGGGAGAAGAAATCTGGATGTTATATTTAAGAGCGAGAGAAGTCACTGAGGAGGATTTCAGCTCAGAGAAGATGGGTTCTTAGTTACTTTTGGATCCCCCGGACCCAGTGCGAACAAAGGGGGCTGCAGGCACCTAAGAAAGTGGCAATGATGACTTGGACGAGAGGAGCAATAGTTGAAGTAGACGAAGCTGGTCCACAGAGATAGGACATATTAAGAATAGAAGTGGTTTGGGAAGAAATTTGGAGAAAAGGGTAATAATCACATATGTGACCTCCGATGTCAATACAGCCTCGGCAGAGGTTTGGTAACTTCACTGACATAATTCTCTCTTCCCTGGTGAACCGTGAGCGCCATGGGATCCGGAATGGCTGTGTCCACCCACACTATATTTAGAATATCAGCAGGTACTCTCTAAAGATGTTTTTGGTGATTTGTTTTGTTTGCTTTTCCAATAAATCTTGCCATTTTTACACAAGTACGCAAATACAATCTCACAGGTATCACCAAAATTTATCTGGATCAGATTCATCCTTGCTTTGTAAGCACGGAATCCCTAAGAATGAGGAACTGCAAGTAAGCAAGCGTGTCCAAATATTCACTGAGTATCTGCCACAGGGCCCACTCGTACCGCATACAGAGAATGCTGCCTTCGGCAGCCCCTATGACAGAGTTCACTCAGTGGTGGTCCAGACAAGTTCGGTGGCCCAAGCACTAAAATAACTTGCAAAAATAAGACTGCTGTAAATCTTCATCTATGTCACAATAAAAGCTTTTCTTAAAAAGAAAAAGAGGTCGCCGAGCAGCTGTCAAAACCTTTGAATAACAGCAGAGACCGTGCAGAGCGCAGCACACCAGCATCCCCTTTTTAAAACGGAACGAAAGCGAATGCGGCGAACTTGACAGTGGACCATATGGTTAAGCCAGGGTAGAAATCTACTGACGGAACGTTGAAGCAAGGGCTTGTGGCACGGGCAAAGGAATCGGTGCAGAGCAAAAGCTAGCCCGTGAACCCAAGCAAGGCACTCCTGGCAAACAAAGGGAGGTTCTCTCTGGACAAGTGCAGACTAGGGGCACATACTATCACTGAATCTTAGTAGAATGTGTTGTTTCACTAACAGCTGAGGATACAATGGGGAAGAGAGACTAAAGTGAAGGTCACGTATATTTGGAATGTCTAGATGCTCATGAGAAAGGGGCTCACTAGGGATCCATGACTACCTAAAAAGAAGCTGTGAAAGCAAGTGCAAAATCATTGTAGCAACAATTACATGAAGACCTAAATGGCGGATAACACAAAACTGAAAAAGTCAATATCCCTCTAAAATGATAGTAAAGGGATTTAAAAGTCATTTGGAAATTAGAATGGTGCTAATAGAGACAACTGGCATAAGAATAAGATGTTTTAATACTTATGTTCACACAAAAACCTGCATATGAATATTCACAGCAGATTTAGCAATAATCATCCCGAATGAGATCGTCCAAAGAGTCTTCAACGATCCAACAGATAAACTCTGGTCCACTCGGCCTCTGGGTACTTGGGCTCCTCATGAGATGGAAAATATTGGAGGGGGAGAGGAGCAATTAGTGGTCAAAGGCTCAGAGGGAGCATATAGTTCTATTTACCTGTCATCTACATTGGGTCAGGCATCATAAGGAATCTAAAGATGACATAAAATATAGGTTATATGCAAATGCGATGTCATTTTGACCATCCATGAAGTTTGATATCCACAGGGGTCTGGACCCAATGCCCTGCAGAGGACACAATGGAACACTACTTGGCCTAAGACAAAACTATTGTGCAGGGATGAATCTCAAGTGCAGTGTGCTGAGGAAAAGAAGGCAGACTCGAAAGGCAGCATTACTCTGATTCCACTGATGATCTTCTGGGGGCAAAGCAAGCTCCAAGGATGGAGAAATAGATGGGTGGTTTCCAGGTGTGCGGTGGGCATGGAGCACCTGCCTACCAAGGGGCAGCAGACGCGAGTTTTCCGGAAGCAGGTAATGGTCCTACAGTTTGAGGGCAGTCTGGTACTGTGCGTCAGTTAAAGCTCACAAACTACAAAAAGTGAAGTTTACTGTACATAAATTTTAAAATGGGAGCTGGGTCATTGGAACCAATGTCCAGACACAAGGAATCCTCAGTATGTGGCGAGCAGAAGAGTGGCCAGCCCAGCTCAGAAAGACAGAAGAGAGTCCCTCAGGGAGTGGAACGGAACCTGAACCGCTCTCGGAGCGACACGGATGAGGGTCACACTGCTAGATGAGCCAGGTGAGTCTTGGCTCACAGAGAATTGGATAAACAGCCAAACAAAACCACTGGTATCTCCAACGACTGCCCAGGGCTGATGAAATACTACATGATTTAAATACAAGAACACTTCCATAGTCTAATATAAATATACACGCCGAGTCAACCAAAGTCATGATGTACACACAGGATGGTCAGGAAGGTAGGAAGGACACCTGTGCATGTGGCCAGGGCCAGGGATGATGGTAGAAGTTCAACCTTCATCTTCCATACAAACAAATCAACTAAACAACTTACTTCCACGGAGTCAAGTCTAATTCAAAGGCGCCCCAGGGGCAGAGCACAGGGTGTCAAAGACGGCAAGTCTTTTCAGAAGCAGACTGCCATGCCCTTCTCCCGATGCAGCCGATGAGCTCTGACCTGACCCTGTCAACTCTAACAGTCAACACTCCACCCCTGTACCCGCAGAGCTCCACAGGGGGCCTTCAACAGTGGGTACCAAAGACAATGTCAAAACTGAAAAATGAGGAAACTACAAGGAAAAAAATGTCCAGAATATAATTACAAGCATGTGAGAAATATGGAGTGGAGTCAAAAACAAACAAACAAAAAAACACCTAAGAATCATCTCAAAAGTTGAAAGTGTTGGTTGGGGGCTTTTGGACACTTTAAAATATGTGCACAAATAGTTTTGCTAAGTTTAAAGACGTCAAAGTTGAAGAAGAAACATAAGCCTACAGAGCAGTAAAGGTACCTAGAATCGTGACATTTACATTGTATCCATGAAGGGTTTTTTTGTTTCAAACGCATGCACAAACACAATAAGGCATACATTAGAGATTGGGTTCGGCTTGTCTAATTGCTAAAGTAGCCTAAACTAGGAGCAACGATAAACATGCAAAGACAGAACTGAGCTGTGTAAAAAAGAACTTTTCAATAACTGTCTATATAAGTTGTGGCTACAGAAACAGCACCAGTACACACACCGAGAGAAACTGATTGACAAGTATTTTAAGAAATTAGCTCATTTGAGTGTAGACACTGTGGAGTCAAAAATCTGTAGGTCAGGGACAGGTTGGAAACTCCAACAGCCTGTGTCCCAAATTCATAGATCAGGTAATTAATTATATGAGGGAAGAAGGTTCTGGCAAGATGTCTATTTACTGCCTGGAAATAGCCAACTTCCTAGGGAAAATTCTTTGTGCTCTATGGCCTTCACCTGAGCAGAGCAGAGCGAGGTGCGTTTCATGCAAGGGCCACTACTTTTCAGACTGATTAATCACACAGCACTACTGTATCACAGCAGCTGGACTGGTGTTTGAGCAACTAACTGAGCACCGAATTCTCGCCAAGTTACCATACCAAATTAGCCATTACACTGCCTGAAATTGTCTTAGGAAGCAGGGTTTTCTGCTGCTAGAGGTGTTTAAGCAGAGCCTGCCCAAAATCCACTTCATGAGCATGATTAAAAAACAAACTGGGGAGTGGGGAGGGAGGGGAAAAAAACAAAACAAAAATATTCATGGATACCTTGGTACATTGGACTGTGGACTTTTTTTTTTTTTTTGGACTGTGGACTCTTAATCCCAAACCAGATCTGGGATCGTATGGAAGAACCTCATTTACTAATCCTGTTCTTTCTCGGGCAAGATTAGAAACACTGGTGCGTGAGTAAACTTAGGCACTAAGCGTATATACTTGTGCTTTTTCTTCGACATTTAGCTTTTTAAATTTGACATCGCAAGCCTTAAATATATTTATATTTGATTACAAATCACCTAAAATATTTGAGGGAGCGTAGAAGGTATAAAATCATAAAGAGCCAGAGAGGAGCTACAGGCCTGGGTGTGAGAAATCTGCCTGAGAAACAGAAAGGGGGCCTGGGGGTGGGGGTGTCTGAAGTTCTGCTAGGAAACGGAGTATGTAATCTGGAGTCACTGGATCCAGGCTGGCCCTGGGGCATGGGGGCACTGTGACGTCCCTCTTCGAGAGTCTGAGACTATGACAAGGCATGTGAGCTCACTGGCGGCGTGAGAGGGCAGACGTCCAAGACTCGCTCAGTAACTGTGTGAGAACAGCTAAAGAACCCCAAAATGTCAGGGATCTGCCCAGACGACTTTTGATCTGTTCTACTTTAAGTAAAGGTTCCAGAACCTTACCTTAAACGGCCACGAGTCCGTGGACCATGCCTGCGGGAGCTGGAGGCCGTGTTGCTTTCTACTCCAGGAGTTCTTCCCCCACTGGGGTTAAACTATCGCACTTACGTTTGCCTGTCTTAGGAGACTACAGACTTCTAGAGGGAAACCTTTTTTTGGTACTTACCATGTAATCAACACAAGAGTTGATACATATCGAATTAAACCAAAGCATGTGATGAGCCTGGAACTTTCTTGAGATTCCACCAACATTCTCGATTCTGTCAGTGCCCATCCAATCCACCGCCCTCAGTACCCCTGTGCTCCGGCTCTCGAGTCAGAGGCAGGGGCGTGTGTGCACCTTTCTGGGCACACTTGGAACAAAATATATGGGATTTGTAACCCTACTCAATTTTCTCCCAGGTGAGCACCGAGAAAATGGGCTGGAAGCGCTTTGCTCACGCCCTGCTGCCCTGCAGGCCTTGAAAGGTGAGGAGAGGGGAGGGGTGGGTGATCAGCAGAAGGGAAGGGAGGCCCTGCTCTTAATCTGCCCATCAAAGCAAAGCAGATGACCTGGCAAACGTAGGTATTCATGAGGCCCCCAGCTTATTGTGCCCCTGCTTTCCCCTTCCGTCTCAGGAGCCCCCGTGGCATAATGGCTTACTCATTGGTCAGCAGTTTGAACCCCACTCGTAAGGTTCCCTGCTTCAGGGAAGAGTTCCCGTGTGGAAACCTACAGAGCAGTTCTACTGTCTCCCACAGGGTCACTATGAGTCAGCTCTGACTCAGCGGCAGCAGGCTTGGTTTGGAGAGTTCCCTGACAGTATTCATGCCTTGAACAAGCTTTGAAGGTGTCAGGGTAATACGCTGGCAGTCAGATTTGTCGCTAACTCAGAAAGTACGAGGTCTTCTATTTCCATAAAGAGTTACATCTTGAAACCCACCGGGGCCATTCCACCATGTTCTATAGGGTCACTGTGAGTCAGAATTGACGCCATGACAGTGAGTTGGTTGTTTTACCTCTGAACCGCAGTCTGGTAACGCAAACCACATTTGGCCTCTAACAGGATGGAGGTTCAGTGTGCTTGGAAACACGTTCCAAAAAGACCTGGTGAGCTACCCGGGGGTGCGGGGGTGAAGTCAACCCCACTGAGCACAGCTCTGGTCTGACACAAGGGTCAGCGAATCAGTCAGAATCAACTTTATAGCAACGGCCAAGTGCTCACCTCAGGAAAGTTATGTGTTCCTCTACTGATCTTGATTGACAGGCTCATGGTATTAAATAATAAGCTTAAATGTTTTTTTCACCCAAATGAGAATTGCATTCTCTTATTAAAATGAAATGTCTTGCTGGAGCAATCTTTCCCAAATCTTCCTCACTGAAATTTGCCTCAACCATCAGTGCATATTCCAGTATGTTTTCTTGGGAGAAAAGTATGGCTCATTTAAAAAGGTATTTATTTACCAGACTTTGTTTTACAACTTGGTGCCATACCAATCCTCACCCAACTGATGCTTTCGGGATTGTCATGAAGCATAAATTTGGGAAAACAAAAAGAACAGCAGGGCCAAGTAAGCAAGGGAGAAGAATCTCTTAAATGAGGACTTTGTGTTTTATTAATTTACATTTGATCTTACCCCAACGTCCCAGAAGCGATATACCGGATGAGTTCCTCGTGTAGTTTAGTAAGATGTCCTGCTTCCGCCCTGGAGAGGAAGATCTCTGCCTTTGAAAATCTGATTGTAACACACTTGCCAATCATTTGTGCCGGAGCATCAACTCCATGGTGGCTGTTTCCTCCACCTTTCCTGTCCTCTTGCTCCCCAGAGCCTCGTTGGTGCTCAGTATTGAGTAAGGCTACCATCACTCATAGTAACCCCTTCAGGGGCTAGGGGTTTCGAGACTATATATATTAATGAGCATTCCTTATTTAACACTCAAACATCGGAGAGTTATGGGAAAGTACACAAGGATGGTCAGGTTGATGAAATGCGTTGTCGTGATGTGTTCGGACCTCACTGCTTACAAGAAAATGATGGAGGCCCAGGCGGAAATACAGGCAGTCACAGGACCGAGAAGCCTGAGGTCTAGAACAGCTACTCTCACAAAGTCCCTAAAACCAGTGAACTATAAGCTCCAGTTTGAGGTGAGTGGATTGAAATCCAATGCTGTCAGACTTAGCACTCAGTCTAGTTTCAACACCCAGTTTTGAACTGGGTCACCTCAGGGAACAATTAATTCGTCTAGCTTTTGCCCAAATTACAGGAATAAAGGAGTATCTCTACACTCTGAGTTCATTTGACTACAAGCAGGATGGAACATGCTTACACATTAAGTTTATTGTTACTTCCTTTTCTTTGGAGATTTATTGCGGGGATATAGTTTTCCTACTGTTCTGGCGCTATTGCAATTAACGGTGTGAATCTTTGGTTGTATTACCGTTTCTCTAAGGACAAAGATGGGCTTCAACAGAGGCCAGAGCAGTAGCACCAGGATAAGAAGATAGCTGTGTGATTCTCAGTTCTGAACTATAAAAAATTTTAAAGTGGAGGTATACGCAAAATGTCAGGACCACACTCATAGCTGACTCGATCCCCTGCCTAGCCAGCCATTCTTTAGGCTCTGGTCTTGCTGGCAGAGTCCTCTCCATTTTATTCCTGAGTCACTCCAGCCCACGCCCACATGACTCGAGGGATCCTAGCTAGTCTCTAAGCCAATGGCCACGTGCTAGAGACAGCACAGAAGAGAGTGTGGAACTGCCCCTGAAGGAGACTACTGGGGGTTGTCAGGTCAGCAAATGCTGGTTGGAAGAACCCCAACCCACCTTGGGACCAAGAAGGGAGCTGAATGAGGAAGCGCTTCCTTCCTGAAATACAACAAACGAGAATACTGCAGAGAACTGAGGTACCTGTTGACTTGAACCATTGAAATAACCAACCCAAAAGCCGCCCGCCCTTCAACTTACAGGAGATAAAAACTTTTCCTCAATGTTTAAGCTATTAACATTTTTTATTTCTTATAGTGCAAACATCCGAAGTGAGTCATAATGGGAAACCTTACAAGATTATCATTATATTACCACAGGGCTACCAAAAATAAAGCAGTCTCTGGATCTCTGCACTGTGGTTTAGGCAGAAGCTTGAAGTAACTATTTACTTTCATGCTCTCCATCTTCTGTTTTCTTTGACATTCATTATACAAATGTATTCAGAAAGCAAACTCTTCGGTATAACAATTTTCAGCATACCTGGCAAGTGAAAACTTAGAATAAAAATAACTTTTAATAATTTCCTTGTAAATCGATTTCTAATTTTGTGGCTGCAGGATGCTGTATCACATACCTAAGGAGAGTAATAATTAATAGTACTTTATAATATTAACACACAATTTCCAGTAGTTTTATCAACCAAATATTTGTTAATTAAGTCTTACTGTGCAACTGATACTAAACACAAGTTCACCCAAGGGGTGGGGGGTATGGACACCTTCCCCCTTGAGTATATTAAAGCAGACTAGTAAAAAAACAGACTGAAAGTGCAAATTGTGTAAAATCATCATTTAAAAAAAGTATTCAATGAATAAACTGAAAATTAGAACATTATGCTATAATATATTCCACACATAAATGAGAAAACAAAAGCCCTTAAAGGTAAGAAATATTACCATGCCCAAAATCTTAACCATCTTCACAGAGGATATTTCCATAGTAGAAATAACAATGCCTGTTTCTTTAATGTCGGAAGGTCAAACACTTTTTAACTGCACACATAAAATCCCACCATTTGTTGCTACTCTAAAACATCAGCATAGTAAATAAAAACTGGCAGTTTTTCTTCATCCACTCGGGCACTATACACCCTACCCACATATACACCCCCTCTACACGAAGTGGGTACCCGGAATACATAAGCTACTTAGGAATGCTACTAAAAAAAAATCCATTGAGAATCTTCTTCAAAGCATTTGTCCTTAAAAAAAGCCAAAAAAACTATGTTATATGTTCAAACATTAATTACAGTAACATCCATCCACGGAGGGAATGAGAACACTTGTTAACACATTCAAATACTTCATGGGCACCTATACCAGGTACCAGGTGCCAGCTTAGGACAGAGAATAACAGCAATGATCAAAGCAGACCTGGTCCCTTGTCTTCCTACATTCAGGTTAGCACAAAGGTTGGTGGGTGCTCTTTGTGAAAGCATAGTAAATATTTATGCTTACAAGCCCTAAGGTCTCTGTCACAGCTACTCAATTCTGCCGGTGTAGGGCGAGAGCAGCTACAGACCATATGTAAATGAGTGAGCATGGCCATGCGCCAATGAAACGCCAACAGCCTGGGAGAGACAGGCACATGTACCAAAAGACCAAACCTGAGAACTCAAAAGTAAACCCGCTCCCCTATAGAAACCTGATTTCCCACACAAGGCCAATATGCATTACACGGGGACAAGCTCTTCTCTTTAACAGGGCTAGAAAAAATGGCTATCCACTTGCAGAAAAATAAAATAGGATCCATCCATCTCATATACAAAAACGAACTCAACATGGGTCAACGATCTCAATGTAAGCCCTGAAAGTATAAAGATCATCGATGAAAAAGGGGACAAACTTGGGACCCTTAAATGGCATAAATCCACTGCCAAACAGCTGAAAATACACAAATAGCAAAAGACAAACTAGACAAGTGGTACCTCCTAAAAATTAGATACTTTTGTCACCAAAATACTTCAGCAAAAGAGTAAAAGTAGAAACCACAAACTAGGGGGTGGCTGCGGGGGCAGATTTGGACAAGGGAC
The DNA here is from genome assembly GCF_050624435.1 of Tenrec ecaudatus. Taxonomy (NCBI): domain Eukaryota; kingdom Metazoa; phylum Chordata; class Mammalia; order Afrosoricida; family Tenrecidae; genus Tenrec; species Tenrec ecaudatus. Next base: position 42,617,903 of record NC_134539.1, on the reverse strand, counting down.
TAAACTCTAACATTTCTAGAGAACTTCAGCACCTTCTGAAGAAATGGCAACTAACATAGTTTTAAAATGATCAGAACAGGGGGGGGGAATTAAAAAAAATGATCAGAAGGCATGTACAGACACCTCATCAAAGAAGACATTCAGATGGGGAACAAACATGAAGAAATTCTAGTGATCATTAGCCATTTGCAAATCAAAACAAGATCTCACCTCACCCCAATATTAACAGGAAAGTTTTTTTAAATGCTGGCAATGGTAGAGAGACTGAAAACATTGAAAATGGTTAGGGTACTTCCTTAAAATGTTAGAAATAGAAATACTGTATGATCTAGTTTTCTACTAGGTATATAACCTAGGAGCTATGTTACAAATAGTTAAATGTACAGACACACATATGAATATGCATGTTCACAAGATGACGAGACTTCATTCTAATGTACTTTGGACATGTCAGGATAGAACAGTCCCTGGAGAGGGAAATCATACTTGGTAAAGGGGTAGGAAGGAAGAGGAAGGTCCTTAACAAGATGCACTGACACAGTGGCTGTAAGAATGCGCTCAAACATAGGAGCGAGCGTCGGTGAGGGATGCGCAGCACTGGGCAGTTGGTCACTACAAGGCTGAGCCGACTCCACAGTACTGAGCAAAGTGCTCCTTGCAGCGTTAGTCAAAAAGGGAAACAATGTAACTGCTTAACAATGGAAGAATGGATAAACTATGGTATATACACCCAATGAAATACAATGTTAAAGACACAGGAGACACAGGAAGCCCGGATAAGTGAGGCCACATTGGGGAATTGTCGTCAATGACATGAAATAAAATGTATGTGAATTATTGAGTACAAAATGGATTCGCTTTGTAATTCTTCATCCAATTAATAAAAGATTTTTAAAAACCACTTGTGGAAAAAAAAAAACTATGTATGGACAATGAAAGTTGAATCTCACATAATTTTCATACCAGGAAATGTTTTAAAATGCAATCATTTAAAAAAGTTAAAATAAAACAAACATTTTTAGTTTGCAGGTTATTGCAGAAACAGACAACGAGCCAGAGCTGGCCCCAGGGTCATGGTTTGTCAGTTACTGGCTAGCCGTACACACTATTTGTATGACTGGTTTTGCTGTAAATGCTCAAAGGGAAAACACTGAAAGCAATGGAAGGTGTGCCCTGGTTTGAACTCAAGGAAAACCTGTGTCCAAGAAAGGGGCTTTTAAGCTGAAATTAAGGAATGAGTAAACCAAACTCAGTGCCTTGGAGTCCTCTGACTCACAGCAGTTTGTCTTTCCTTTCCCAAACTAAAGCTCTTTATGGAAACAGAAAGCCCCAGCTTTCTCTTGAGAAGTAGCTAGTAGGTTTGTATCAAAGACCTGCGGATAGCAGCCCAGCACCTGAGCCGCAGTGCCCAGGGCTCCTTAATGGAGATAAGGGCCAGGGAGAATCTGCAGACCCTTCCACGCAGGCAAACCGCATGTGCAAGAGCCCTAAGAGGCAGGATGGGTTAAAGAATTTGAGAGCCGAAGGAAGCAAGAGCAGAAACAGAAAAGATGGTTTGGGATGAAGCTAGCAAGAGGCAGGAACCAGTCTACAAAGATACAGGATGGCCAAGGGCTCTGGTTTTTGTCCTATGAACCAGAGAAAACGGTGAAAAGGTTAAGTAGGAGGAGGGCAGAATCCGTTTTGGACTTTTCAGATTTGTTGGTTTTGTTTTGTTTTTTCAAGATAGTACAAGACTGGAAGGGAGCTGAGCAAATACAGTAGGGAGACCTGTAACGCCAGTTCGGGCAGAGATGAAAGCGGTTTGGGCCAGGGTGCAAGCCCCCGAGGGTTGCTCGCATGTGGCGACTGAATAGGAAGCGTTAAAGGACCATTCACTATGGGACTCCGCTCTCTGGCTTCCACAAGCAGGCAGTCTGAGGATTATTTACCATCTGCGTGCTTGTACACAAAGTTGGAGTTCATTTTGAGCAGACTGAGTCGAGCCTGGTGGCACAGTGGTTGCATGTGGCTAACATCAAAACCACCAGGCATTCCGGTGGAGGAAAATGAAGCTTTCTATTCCCATGTTAGTCTCATATGAAAAATAATTCAGAGGACCTGATGCAAGGGGCTTAAGTGGAGAGCAAATGCCTTGAGAATGATTGGGGCAGGGAATGTATGGATGTGCTTTATACAATTGATGTATGTATATGTATGGATTGTGGTAAGAGTTGTATGAGTCCCTAATAAAATGTAAAAGAAGAGAAAAAAAATGATTAGGGCAAAGACTGTACAGATGTGCTTTATACAATTGATGTATGTATATGTATGAACTGTGAAAAGAATTGTATCAGCCCCAATAAATTGTTAAAATAAATAAATAAATTAAAATAAATAAATAAATAAAAATAAAACCAAAAAAAGAAAAGAAAAATAATTCATAAATTATTAAGGGTTTCTTGAGGGAGGGGAAAATATGAGAAGCTGAAAATAAGTGCTCAGTAGAAAGGAAATGTTTTGAAAATGATGACAACATATGTACAAATGTGCTTGACACAATGGATGGATGGATGGATGGCTTGTGATACAAGTTGTAGGAGCCCCCAATAAAATTAATTTAAAAAGTCAGTCTGTCTCAGAATCTCATGGGGGAGAGAGGGGGGGGGTTCACTTCTACCTTGTCCTAAAGGGTTTCTACGAGTCGGAATGGACTTAATGGCAAGGTTTTGAAAGAGTGAGTGCCTAGGAGATACTCTAGTGTAGGTGCTAGAGGCTAGGATAAGATGTTTCAAGAATTTCACTAAAACCACAGAAAGAGATAAAATTGCTAGGGAAAAGGTGTGAGGCAATAATTCCCAACCTTAGCAGCATGTGAGTGTCATGGGGTGATTTTTGAAAAATCCTGATGGTTCCCCCAGACCAACTAAATCAGAATCTCTGGAAATGGAATCAGGCATTAGTATTAAATTCTCCAAGTAATTCCAATATCCAGCCAAGGTAAAGAAGATAAATAGGCCTAAAACTTTAAGAAGTAGCAACACTATATAGAAAAGAGTAGATTAAGATACGAAATTTCTAGTTGCGGCTACATCGTAATTCTGCCTCAGACCATTTCCGGTTTCTACATTCTAGTTTGCTCAGTAGAAAAGTGACCTGGTCTCTAATATTCCCAAATCAAAAAGCCTGAGCTCAAATTGCAACCTGAAATGTTTAATAATTGGGAGGGAGGGAGAAGAAATAGTAAACCCACTTATTAGGTAATTATAAGTAGCAGAGTACATATTATTTGAAACAATTATTTCCAGGACAATGTTTTATAATGGTAGGGTTGTCCCCACAGTGTCCCTGTTAAGTACAAATGACGTACTTTGAACATGTTATCTGGAGGGATGGTCAGACCCTGGAGAAGGACACCGTGCTTGAAGCAGAGCGCCAGGGACACAGGAGGCACCGGTGAGATGGACCGACCCGGTGGCTGCAACAATAAGCTGAAGCACCGCAGTAATTGTGAGAATGGAGTGGGGCAGTATGGCCTGACACTCAGTTGTACTTTGCTTGGCTAAGACTCAGAACCTCCTCGATAGCACCGATCTAGTGAGATAATCTTCCTGGAGACAGACAATTCAGAAGAGTGGCCGCCCACCAGAAGAAAATAATCAATGCCATTGATTTGTGCCACGTGTAGAAAGAGATGAATCTGTGCATATTCTGTATATATTCCTAATAACCAAAACATATTAAGAAAATAGTATCTATTAAGCCTAGAAACATTTGGGCTAGATTTGCAACATCATACTATGTTGCTCTCCAGTTGAAAACTACAAGAAGTTCAAAACGGCAGCATGAATTTATCTTGGCAATGAATTCACCCCTGTCCCAGAGTAGTCAGCCAGCTGAGAAATGAAGTCTTCATGCAGCCTACAGTATGAATGGAGCTGGAAGACATTATGCTGAATGAAATACAACCATCACATAAGGACAAATTTTGTATGACCTCATATGATGTCATATAAAGAGACAAGAAAAGGCAAATGTATAGAAATCAATGTTTATTAGTGATCATGAGGGGCATGGAAGGAGGGGAACAAGGAGAGTTAACATTGAAGGAAAATAATCACAGATTGTGGATAAGGGGGCACACCTGATTACTGCAATTCTTGGCAAAACGCTGTACACCTGTAAAATGTTGAATTGGCAAAAGTTGTGTGACAGATGTATTCAGTGACCCAAATAAAGAGAAGCCACTGAGGCTATTCTGTACAGCCAAGCACCTCATGGGATTTGATTCCTTGGTTTGAAGGCTTAGGGTCATGGCTTCACTGGACATCCCAGATAACTGCTCCAATAACGTGTTGGTGCCTCTGTTCTACCTCCTGCTGTGGGGAGATTGAAAAGCCTAAAAGCAGCCATCCAAAGCAAAACAGCTGGTCTCTATTCACCTGGTCACCAGGGCGAGTGTCAGGACCAGTAGGGGGATCTGGGCTCTGTGGCTAATGACTTCCATGTCCCACTGCCTCCTTTGCTCTGAACCCAGAAGGACTGGGTGGTGCCATGACTGGATTATTTGAACAATCTTCATAGATGAATCCTAGTCAGAAGAGGGCAGAGACAACACCTAATTTCAAATTCTCATGGACTCCAGACTTTCTGGAGCCATGGGACGTTGATAAAACCTTAAAACTAATGCCCTGAAATCATCTTTAAATCTTAAACCAAAAAGATCCCTGAAGCCTTGTTAAAACTGCATAATTAGCTTAGCTAGTAAAAACACAAACTATGATCTTTTCAGAACCATCTATACGAGATCAAGTTGACAGCAGCCGCCTGAGAGATTAAATAAGAGTCTTTGGGGCCAGTGTGTTTATGAGGGAAGAACAGCTCACAAAAAGTTTTGATGGTTGCACATCTCGAAACTGGAAGCAGTGTCACCGGATTGAGTGCATAGACAGTGTTGAGTTGGTTATGTTGCTGTGTACAGTCTTAGCAACAACAAAATATAATTGAAAGAAAGTAACTGTACAGAGTAAGTCTGTTTCAATGATAAAAAGAAGTGAGCTGGAACATATACTCCAAACCCTAGATGTGAGCACAGAAACAGAAGTGGAAGACTTACACCCAGAAGACCTGAGGTTCAAGTTTAGCCTCTCACTAGCTCTAGGGCTTCAGTCAACTTTCCTAGTCTCAATTTCCTCAACTATGAAACATTAGTAAAATCAACTACCCTAACAAGGTCAGCATTATTAAGTGCTTAAAACATAAACATAGCTATAATAACTATAGATAAGCAACTGCCACTTCTGCACGATTTCCCAGCCAATTTTAAGGTTAACTTTTGATTGACCTGCTTTGAGAAGTGCAACAGCACTTTGCACATAGGAAAAGAGAAAATAAAGTTCACCTTTGTGCTGTTACTTTTTTGTTCCACTTTGAATTCTCCTTTGTAGGTTGTATTTTAATGGAACAATTTAACCTCCATTGATAGTTTCTATTACCCTCTTCAAATTTCATTTTTACCTTTAGATATCATATTCCATAAAGCAGATGTAAACTTACAGTATTACTAAAATTCTATTAATGCATAATTAATACTCAAATATCAACTAGATTTTTCCCTATCATTTCCAAGACAAGATATGAGAATTACAAAAAGATCATTGCACACACACGGTTGAGTAAAAAAGTATTATTATATAATCATAAGCACCTTTATTAAACAAGAATATCAAAATGTAAAGCTCCTGTTTCTTGACATAGGCTCCACCTAGTTTATGAACCTCTGAAGGCAACGTTTTCATCTTTCTAACCCTTCCCTTGAGGAGCACGTGTGGCATAGTGGGTTATACGCTGGACTGCTACCACAAGGTAAGCAGTTCAAAGCCACCAGCTGACCCATGGGAGAAAAGTGTGGCTTTCTACTCCCTTAAACAGTCTTGGAAACTCACAGGGGCAGTTCTACCTTGTCCTAGAGCAGCGGTTCTCAACCTGTGGGTCACCACCTCTTTGGGGGTCAAATGGCCCTTTCACAGGGGTCGTCTAATTCAGTACAGTAGCAAAATTACATTTATGCAGTAGCAACAAAAATAATTTTATGGTTGGGGGGTCACCACCACATGAAGAACTGTATTAAGGGGTCGCGGCATCAGGAACGTTGAGAACCACTGTCGTAAAGGTTCACTATGAATCAGCATCGACTCGATGACGGAGTGAATGAGGCTAAGGTATTTTACTGAGAGGACATGTCTGCAGCTATCCACTGATCTCGGAGACACGTGTCAACATATCTAGTAGCAATAGTTTTTCACTTACTCTCATATAACTCTCAAACTAAAAACCATAGGACAGTCAGTCAACCCACGACTACATTTCTCTTAGAAGGTTAGGCGGCCAAGGGGAGGCTTGTTCACCAAAAATATTCCTCTCCACTCCTTTCATGATTTCTAAGGTCAGAGCTGAAGGACACAGACTTCACAACACTCACAAAACCTCCTGGCCTCCATAGCACTGCTGTGAGCAATAATCATCTCTACCGTTAGCGACAAAGACTGATGGCAATTTGCTAAAAGTAGTCTTTCAAAAGCCTCTTTATTCAAACTGGTTTGTCAATGGGAAAGAACACTTAATAAATCTGAAGATTTACAAGTGAACTTTGAAGTTTAACATTGCAGGAATAGAAATTGTGTCAGGTTATAACAGAACAAACGAAATCATGAAGTGACGGGAATAAATTTTAGGGCTCACAGGAGAATTGGTATCGTAACCGAAGCCCAAGACTCTCTCACGTCTATGTTCCTTCCAAGAAGATGGTGGAGGAGGGGAATAGCTGTAGGATTCCAAGACAGTTATGGTTATCAGGGTCACTGACTTGCACAGGTAGAAACTGCTGCATGTGTGTAGGTTCTGCTGTGTGTATTCTCAACGACAACAAAAACAAAATAGCACTTTAAACACAAAATTTCAGGCCCAGATTCGCAATTGTTGGCTGGCTTTGAACCACTGCTAATCTCAGTCAACTGCTTGTGCAGTGGTCACTAAAGAAAAACAACATTAATAACAAGTTCTACAAGAGGTAATTTGGAGTCTGGGCATGCTGTCCATCCCTAACGCAGCAGATTATTGGCTGAAAGTGACTCCTTCAAAGACAAGTTAGTTTCGAATTGTGACATCTTTCTTTGATCTCAACCCTGAAAGAGTAATTGTACCAACGGTAAAACAGGACACACCCAGACACTGCCAAGAAAATGCAATGACTACCAAATGAAGCCACTTAAGAGGCCAAACATGCTTTTATGCTTTTATGAAGCGTCTGCAATGCACCGAGAGCTTACGGGGGAAGATAGATTATTTCAGAAGTGAATCCCACTACAAAGAGGAAGCGTACTAGATTAACACTGACAAACCCTACCAGGGCTTTAAAGTGGCTGACCATTCCGCAGAGAAAAGCTAAGCCCAAGTGCGGATTACCTCAGGAGCGTGTTATTTTGGTGTGCTGTGCAGCTTGTCATTCAAGTTTCAAGACAAGCTCTTTCAAGTTGGGATAGGCCTGCCCCAACTACACCACAAGCATTCAGAGCAAGCGGGGCATCCCAAGGAAAAAGAACCCATTCAGTTATGTAAACTGGCTGCATCATTGATAGAAGGAGGGGGGCACGTGGGAAAGGCAGGGAAAGTTTAGCTTACATCATTCAAGTTTGAGGTTAAAAGCAGAAAGCCTGGTGAAATCAGCCCCTCCCCACCCCAACCAGTGAGAGTGACACAGTACGTGGGTCAGAACGGAATTCACATTTGGTGTCGCTTGCTAGCAGATACTCCACTGTGTGTGGATACATTCCCTTCAGGGAACACTGCCAGGCCACAGCCACAGCCACGTGCAGGACACAGTGAAGCACCGAGGCACTTACAAAGATGAGGAAACAAAAGTATGAGAAGCTTACAATTGAGTAGTGGGCAGGACACAAACATTTTCGGCCTGAAAATACAAGCCAGGCCTCTAAGGCAGTGATGTGGAGGTTCGGTCAATCAAGGTTTGGATTTGCATCCCTGTTCTGTTTCAACAGGACACATCACGGACACAATGTGCTTCTAAGAGTGGTGATGCTCCTGAAAGGGGCTGTGTAACACCAGCAAATCGCTAACAGCTACAAAATAAAGAACGAGGCCAAAATCTCAAACAAGGAAAAATAATGACTGGCTCTTTGACACAAAGCTCACTCCTTAATGCTCCGCTGAACACTACAAGTCCCTATAGCGAAACTTAAAGGCATGTGACAGCTGTTGATTGGTTACAAAAATCCACAGGGGACCAACAACAACAAAGCACACCCCTGGAGGTGCATGACATGCATCTATCTTGTCTGTAGAACACTCACAAAGGACACAGCGGCTGCAAGAGAAGGGAAAGGTGAAGAGGAGGTATGTGGCAGCAGTATTCAAAGAATGCTATGGAGCGATCTACCTACCAAATGCAAGACCCAGTTCCTGTTACTGAAGCGGAGTTCTGCTGCAGCATCCACCCCTGCTGAATTTAATTGTTCACGCCCTGAACAAGCCATCCATACAGTATCAATGTTTCCCTGTCTAAAAGGCACTGGATCACCAAAGACAATGTGTAGCAACTAAACTGTTAAAAAAGATACCTTTTTGGTGAAGACTCTATTTCATTCCATATTAGAAACTGGGTGTTTGTTGCTACCTAGATATTCTCCTTCCCCCACCCCTCCACATCTCCAACCAGTTGAAAGGTACTGTGGACTTCTGATCTTTTCTACACTAATAAAATCCTTGGTAATCCGCCTTCTCCTTCATAATACCAGTACATATAGTTTTTCCTTTGCTAGTTTGACTGACTAAGCCAGTCAGCCTCGCCATAATCCCAAAAGGAAAAATGCACTCCTGTGAGCAAGCACGCACTAGAATTAAAAAGCAAACAAACAAAAAGCCTGGGCAAATGGGATGGATACTTAATGAAACATAAATGTCCTCCATTCGTCTGCAGCTCTACACATTTCTGCCTAACAGATCTCAGATTTTCAGAACAAGTATGCAGGTTATTTAAAACTGAGTTATATATAGTCATTTAACAGCAGAAAAACACTTCTGGCATTATCACAGATGCTACATCTCTAAGGGAATTTTCCCCCTGGAAACTAGCATTTTTCTTCCCCCACCTAACCAGCCGAATTCCAAAAAGAACCGCATTCTCTCCTCTTACCCCCTGCCCCCCACCGACAGAGCCAAGCCAACAAATCCCAGGCTACAATTAAATTCTCTCCTAAAGAGACGATGAGGTTACATCCAGGCATGTCAGAGCCTATTTTTCATACACCACCACCAGACACTTTGATGCAGTATTCCTGATTGCTTTTTATCGTATTTGTAAATACACTCACTAATCCACTAAATTAGGTAATTTACAAACAGGTCCGCTCAGTTATTAGGGGCCAGCAGTCAAGTTCTATTACATTTGATTCGTATACAGTTGTCTAAACATTTCCATCCAGGTTAAGGGCTCGGAGCGGCAGGGAGAGAAGAGGAAGAGAGGGAGAGGGAGAGGGAGAGGGAGGTTAGAGAAATTTGGATGGGGGCAGGGTAGAAGCTGGGAGAAATCGCTGCATCTCAGCCCTCAGCGACAACATTCAGCCAGTGCCCACAGAAAAACTAAATTCGGCACCTCTTCCTCCTGTTACACTGGCAACAAAGAGGGAGTTTCTGTAACGCTCCCGTCGTCACCCACCAGGTGCCCAATCTCCTTCCCAGGCCAGTCCCGGCGATCCCGCAGGGGCCTCCGGCTGTGACGAGGCCGCGGAGCCCCGGGTCGAGGCACAAAGGGGGGATGGGGTAGGCGACCAGAGGGTGGGATCTCGGCAGAGGGCTGTCACGGGGCTCCGGGACCCGCTTCCACACTTGAGCCAGGAATGGGGCGGTGGGTAAATAAAAATGGGACAGCAGCTCCAACGGAGCAGAGGCGGGAAGAGGGTGAAGCAGCCAGGCGAGGGTACAGCTCCTGGGAGCACAGCGCACAGTCCGCGGGAGAGGCCCGGAGGGCGAGGGGAGCGGGTGCCACCTGGGGCCCAGAGGCGGCGCCTGCGGTGCCTCTACCTGCGGGCGGGCCGCTCAGGTGTGACCGGGGGGCAGGGGCCAGGTCCAGAGGCGGCGCGAGGCAGCTCGGGGCACGCAGCGGGGGCGAGCCCAGGCGCCCGCGGGTCGCAGCCGCGGAGCCAGCGCGGGGCACCAGCGGGAGGCCGGGGACCGAGGGGGGACGGAGGGCGGGCGGGCAGGCGCGCGGGGGGGGGGGTGCAGGGAGGCGCGGGGGGCTCCGGGGCGGCGGGCGCCCGCGGCGCAGAGCGGGGGCGGCATCCTGGAGGGCGGCCGGGAGGCGGGCGCCGCTCACCTGCGCGGCGGAGGCGGAGCTGCAGCAGCCCATGGCGGGGCCGGGGGAGCCCGGAGGCGGCGCCGGGCGCGCAGCTACGCGCCGGAGCCCCTCGGCATGCGAGCCGGCGGGCGCCCGGGGAGGGCGCGGCCTGGCCCGGCACGACTCGGCGGCGGCGCGGACGCGGGCGGCGGCGGGGACTCAGGAGGCGGCGCGGCGCGGGGCGAGCGCCGGCCACATCTCCCGGCGGCGGCGGCTGCGCGGCTGCTGCTCGGCTCCTGCGGCTGCAGCTGCTCCCCGGCGGAAAGGGGCGGGCGGCGGCGGCGCCTCCCCCTGGCCCCCGCCTCCCGCCTCCCGCGCCCAGAGCCTCGCCCGCTCCCCCTCCCGGGCCGCCGCCGCCTCTGCGCCGCGCGCGTCTCCCATCAGACTCCCCGCCCCCCGCGCGGCGCCGTGCGGCCGGCCGGGCGGCGGCGGCGGCGGCGGCGGAAGCGAGGCCGGGCCGTTGGGCGCGCGGCGGCGCCGGCAGTCGCCGGGCCCATTTCGCCGTGGCACCGGGGCCGAGCGCCGGCCCTCCGACGGCGCGCCTCGCGGAGCCGGGACGGCCCGGGGCGGGCGGGCTCGCAGCCCAAATGGGCCCGGGCTGCTTCCGGAGCCGGCAGCCCGCCCCGCCCGGGCGCTGCGCTCGCCGGGCCGGAGGGGTCGCCTGGGCTCGCCCAGCTGTTTCCCGAGAGGGCCACCTGGGCGTTCAACCCCGGGGAGCCGCGCGTGCGACTGACCCATTGCGCGGGTGTGGAAACTGATCCTGGGACGGACCCTAAAGAGGTGCTCTCACTGTGCAAATGGAAATAAGGAGCCGAAAAATGGGCAAAGGGCAACAAGTTCTTAGGTCTCAATGCACAGCCCTGTGGACTGTGAGCTCAACTTTGTCATACAGGGTCGTGCACACACACACTACGGTATTCGTTCACAGACTGAGGACAAACGACGTTCCTGTCGTTCAGTGGGTGCTGCGGGGTTGGCTCTGACTCATAGCAACCCCGAGTACAACAGGGTGAACACACTGCGCGCTCCGATGTCCGTAATTGCTAGGTACTGGCATGCGGAGATGAGCAAAAGGGACGTGCCCCTTTCTGTAGATAGCTGCTAAATTAATACAGCCGTCACCGCGACAGCAGATCAGAATGGACGCACCCTCTTCACGAAATTTACAACCCACAAGTGTGTGAGTTGAGGACAGTGTAATAAAGCTGGCGGTAATAAGTTAATGGTTGGTGTTAAAAGAGGGTTTATCAGTTCCAGTCACTTTATATGTCTCATTTTGAGGCTTCAGAGAGCTGCAGCGCCAAATGTAAGTTTGAAGAACACTTAAAGTCCCAGGGCAGGGGAGGAAAGGATTGAAGGTGGGTTGTCAGGGAGTCTAAGCAAAAGAAAGTCGGGAACCCCCAAAGAAAAGGCCAGGAAAGGAGGGGAACCCCTAGCTAATTAGGTTCCAATGTAACTCCGAGCTCTGTGACTGGATTTTTCTCCTCTGTGAAACGGTGTTATGAAGGACCTCAAAGGGGGCTCCTGATTAAATACCCGAACAGAAGTATCTCATCTAGCCCATGAGCATAAGCCAAGTTCAGGTGGAAGCATTCATTCTTTCCACGGTCCATTTCCCTGGATTGGGAGTCCACCTTGCCTCTGGGCTTGGTGAGTCACCATCATGGCGCCAGTCAATAACTCAAGTGAAGAAATGAATGGCTCTGGTCCCCGATCCTGATTGTAAAAAGCCACGATTTCGATTGCAAACTCCCTGAGAACAAGGAAAAGCACATTTTCTCCTTTGTCTCTGCCTCTGTGCTCTCAAATGTGTTTCTTAAATTATTCAAAGCAGCCAGGAATAAAAACCTTCCCCTGAGATTTTCCTTTAAAGCCAGAAAAGTACATCTTGTTTTTAACTGAGGGAGGGAGGCTGAAAGTAAAATTACAGTCTGAAACAAGAAGCCATCTGTCTTCCTTCTTTATAATCAAGGAATGGGGAGTTCTTTCTCTTAGCCGAGCCAATATGGGAGCGGTTCTTCTCAGATTATAAAAATCCTTTTGGCTAGTGCAGTTGTTCAGTGAGTATCTAGTGTTTATTTTGTAATTAGAATAGCAAAAGCAGATAAATACGCAGCAGGCTCGGCAATGCTTGAGGAAAGCATGCTTCACTCTTTTGGCGATATCCTTAGTAGACATGGAGGATGAGTGGCTATAATTAAAAGGGAGGCGTTTCTTCGTACTTGGATGTTCTGGGTTTGTTTTCCTCTTAAGGGTTAATGGAGCTAGGAGTTCTTAGGTTCTGCAAGGTGCTTTGTAAATATACTTATTATGTATGTATGCACCAGATATACATAGGAATATGACATTAGCACCAGAGAGACTAAGAGCTCCTACATGGATATTTTGTACCTTCTAAGAATGGAGAAAGAAGAGCGTCCCTTTCCCATCCCCCTCATTCTCAAAGAAGCCTCATAGAAGGGATGATTTAGAGGTGGGCGGCAGGGGGGTCAATGTACTATTCCTTTTCACTCTTTCTCATAAACAAGCACATCCAGGATTCAGTGAAATCAAACTACAGAACAATCCAATCATGACCAAAGGGGTGTTTTCCCCCTCTAGCTGGTGATCAAGGCACTGAACTCAGCACCACCTGTGCTGTCATCAGGGCAACCCACTGGGAAGGGCTTGGGTGTTTTTTTTCTGCAGAAAAAGCAGGGGCTTTTAGAAAAACTTACATAAGAACTGCGTCTGCACTAACCAGGATAAAAATTATAAGGTTTATCAATCTTGGTGCTGTAGAGTAAAAGCAGATTACCAGCGGAGGCAACGAGAAATGCTTCCCAGAGATCTAGGATTGCATAATTGGCTGTGTGAATTCCCAGGTTTCCAGCTCCAGAGGGCAGGCTGCGGGACTGGTCACTCACCAAGGGAAAACCCTGGACTCAGAGTCTTTCTGGTGATTTTAGTAAAGCCTGACTCACCGTTCACATGATTTTCCGATTTGAGGGAACAGAAATATCCATGCAGCTATAAGTATGTGTGAGTATAATGCTTAGCATTCAAACCCAGCCCGTGCCACTTGGCGCTCCGGCTGTGTTATTTACATTTTAGCACACACTGTGTTCTCCGCCGTATCCCACAAGAATAACTTGCCTCAGCGGCACCTCAGCTTCCGGATCCGCCTCACACCCTCCTCGGAGCATTTGCATTTCACTCCTGGGCGATGCTCCAGAAATGAAAACTAATTGTAACCAAGGGCTGGAACTCTTCATTCATTACCAGAGAGGCAAGCAAGCACTGCTTCCATTGGAGAAGATGGAAATCCATCTCAGTCTGCCAGGGGAGCCCAGAAGTTAGAGACCCACCAATCTGAAAAGGGGCTTCCCTCAAGTCAGGCTTGTGGCAGAAAAAGACAACATTGTTCCCAAGTAGGCTCTGGGGAAAGTCATAAATCCCTAGCTCTCTAACATTGCTCCTGCCCACACTTGTTAGGTTGATGTTTCTTCACTGCTAATTAATAACTCTGGCTTTTATTTATGGTGTCACTTGGATACTTTGTTGCAGGCTCAGATAATCTGCATTTTCTAGAAGTGCTGCTGTTAAGGCACGGTTAAAGAGGTGCAGTATTTCCCCTATTGCTTTTATGAGTGATATTTATTTAGATTTCCTCTCATTCTATTTGTTTCTTTTATCTTTTAATTAAGCTGTCCCTAAAAGCTGGAGAGAGGAGCCCTGGTGACTCAGTGGTTGGTACGTGGCTACAAATGGAAAGGCTGGCAGTTTGAACTGACGAGCTGTGCTGTGAACGAACGGTGTGGCTGTCTGGTTCTGCAAAAGTTACAAACCTGGACAGCCCAGCATAGCGAGTCTACCCCTCCTAGGAGTTGGACTTGACTCCACGGCTGTGGGTTTCAGTTTCGGGTCTTCGTTTTGCTCATCCTTTGTGTTAAACAGCCCCATGCATGTTCCATGAAATAGCATCTACTCAGATATCAGCCCCACAGTCCTGGGGGCTTAATGGGCTACGTACGCCCTAAGCTAGGAACCACAGCAGATCAAATCCCCCATCTACTCTGCAAGAGAGAGATGAGGCTGTCTGCTCCTGTAAAGATTGGCAGTCTTGAAACCCAGAGAGGCGGTTCTCCTCTGTCCAGGTCACCATGAGTAGGAACTGATGACTTACATGTCAGGAAGGAGGTTGAAATGTTGTTACCATAATGGTAGTGTTGGTTTTGTTTGGAAGTGTTAGCATAAGGAAGGAAGAGGAGGACTTTAAGTATTACTTGAAAAGGAAAGAAGTCACTTCTGAAGGAGGCATCTACTTATTTAACAATTTCACACTGGAGCCATGAATACGATGAGCCTGGTATCTATTAAGTGGTAGGAATGCAAAGATGAATGAAGTATATCCCTTGCCTCTAAGAAGTTTACATTCTGTGAAGGAGTGCTGTGAACAGCAAAGCTACATCTTGAACATCTCTGATCATGACATGTAACCTGTTAACTTATCTAGTACACTCCATAATCATGGATTTTTTAAAAAAGCTTGCGTTCTAGTGGGAGTGCAAACACATTGACAATAGAGAGTAGTGTTTCCCAAAGTGAGTACAACTGCCTGTTGGTGGCCACTGGAACAATGGGGGGGGGGGCTATAAAAGCAGATTCTTACACTTTATCCTGGATTGTTGGCTCTAGTTCAAAAGTTTTTCATTGTCAGGGGATTGCTGAGGTTTTTGTTTGTTTCTGGAAAGGAAGCAGTAGGGCATATCAGTGTGACAGTTTAGGGTATAGAAAAAGAGAGTAGAACATTAAGGCAATGAGAGACATTAACCTGCATACCATACAAACTTAAAGGAGGCCCAAAGAGATTGATTGTTTTGTATAATTAAAAAAAGTGACATCACAGTTTTTCTTCCTGTTAACACGTATATTCTCACTTCTGCTGGACTCGAGTTCTACAGAACCCGAGACCTGGTTACCATTGTCTACTAAAGTCTAGAATAGAGGGGGGTATACAGAATTTTCCTTAAATATTTCCTCAGTGAACAAATACATTCTGTCAATGGATCTTTATTAGTGGAGATTCATAAATGCCTCAAATCTCATTTAAATAGTTAATGAGAATTTTTTCCCTTAAACTGCTTACTTGTGATGTTAGGTTAAAATTTAATACCTTATCATTTTCCTTTTTGACCCATTTTAAATTTTCTCCAGTTTTTGTTATTTTCTGCTTTCTTTTCTATAGAGGTTTGGGGGATTTTTTAGTATGTTTTTCTTCATATGAAATCCAGAATAGGTAAATTTATAGAGACAGTAACTGGATTAATAGTTTCTAAGAGTTATGTCGGGAGATTGGGGAGAAATGGAGAGCTAATAATAATATGAACAAGAAATAAGATTGTAAAATTGATTGTGGTTACGATTTCACACTATTTAATATAAAAATAAAACCATTGGATTGTATGATATGTGAATTATCAATCAATATTACTTTTAAAAAAATTTTAAATCCTTGATTTTTGTATGTAAAACATCTTCAATAAATATAGCCATTTATGTAGTAAATGTAGTATTATGTAGTATTTCCTTGGAAGCCTTTCCTTGGATGGTAATATTGTCCAACACCTTAGCAACAGACCAATAGGGTACCATTTTAAACCTTTTGGAAGCAAAATAAAACGAACCTTGATGGCGTGGTTGTATAAACATTGGCCTACTAAGCTCAAAGTCTGCAGTTCAAGCCCATCAGCCCCTCCCAGGGAGAGCACCGAGGCTGCCTGCACCTGTAAAGGTTTGCAACACCTAGGAAGGCCTACTCAGGGTTTTGGCTTGGGGTAAATGCAAAAAGGTACCATAAATTAACACAAATGACAAGCAGCTCTTTATAAGAGAAAGCAGCCTTGGCAGTGTAGTGTTAAAGGTTGGGCAGCAATCCGCATGGCCAGCAGTTCAAACCACAAGCAGCTCCACGGGAGAAAGACGGGGCTGTTTACTCCCATCCACAGTTTCAGTCTCAAAAGTGCACGGGAGTGGGGGGATTGCGATGAGTCAGCATTGATGCGTGGCGTCGAGTTTGATGTTTTGGTTTTGTTTTTAGAAGAGAACTATCCATAACACACAAAATGCTCCTATAACAACAACAACACAAATAAATGAAATTAAAATGCCACACAGAGAAATGGGAAAATGCCACAGCAGAAAAATCCACTGTGGAGGGAGTATAAAGACGAATAAAACGTGACACGCTCCACCTCACTAATATTTAAACCTAACACCTTGACCAAGATGAAAAACTTCGATAATGTCCAGCACAGGGAAGGGCGCTGTATTCTCATACATTATTGATGGGGTTATCAGTAGTTACTTGCTTTCTAAAAAGGAATGTAAGAATTTATCTCAAAGTATAAAGAACACATTCCTTTTAACCCGGCAATTTCATGCTTTAAGAATGTGTCTAATAATAGCAAGACTGTAAAGAAAAATAGGGGGTGGCTCTCAGTTCCCATGAGCAAGGAACTAGCTAGCTAATAGGGAATAGTGAACAGTGGTTCTGTTAAAATGTATGAAGTTGATCTGTACATACTGATATGGAAATATATCTACAACCTACCCTTAACCAAAAAGGCCTACAAAGTGATATGATAGAATCTTCTTGGTGTAACTTGTGGGTATGTGCAGAACACGTTGTGAGGAATGTGTGCCAATCCGCGAACAGCAGAGAGGACATTTACCTTGCAGAAGATATGGACATGGATGGGTGAGCTAGAGCAAGACAGAAAAGTCTCTGAATTAGACATTTCTGTGTCGTTTGTGATAAGCCCAGTGGCAGAGTAGAGCTGTGCTCCATGTGCTTTTCATTGGCTGGGTTTTGGGAATTCAATGAGTAGGTCTTTCTCTTGAGGCACCTAGGCATGGTCTTGAACTTCCAAGCATGTAGTTCGCAGCCAGTGGGTTGTTGTTCTTTTTGTTTTTAATCATTTTATTGGGGGCTCTCACAGATACCATCACAGTCTCTAGTTCAATTGCACCAATAGGTATTGTACAATTGCTACCACCATCAGTTTCAAAACATTTTCTTTCTTCTTGAACTCCTTGATGTCAGCTCCCCTTTCACAGCCAATGTGTTATGTCAGAGTATACTTGTTGACTACTGACACTGGAATTCTTTGTAGTTCCAAAGCATGTACTCTTTGAAAATGACCTGAAATGTTGTTAATGAAATGAGCATGGAGAGACAGGTCCTGTCAGGTAATGCAGTAGTAGTGGTGGAGAAAACACGCACAGGATCGAGGGGCATGAGGAAGTGCAGGTCGATGTAAAATTCAATGGTCAGGAAATGGCTTCAGTGGAGGAAACGGGGTTTGACCTGTTCCTTGAAGGACAGGTATGTTTCAGGGAAGTGAAAGTAGGAGGGGGGAAAAGAGCACACACATTTTTAAAATCTTAGGCAAAGGTGCAGCGTTAGAAACAAATAATAAACTTGGTACCCGAAAACAACAGCTGGCATGTATTACCAGCCCCCACAGTACTTACTGGGTGCTTCATTAGACCGGGGAGGTAGTTCTACTTGGGGTTGTCATGTGGTTGCAGTAGACGGAGATAGAGCTATCAAGAGGTTACCTCACTTACATGCCTGTAGTTGACAGTGTCTGCTGCCTAGTAGCCAGAATGCCTGTAGGAGATCTTGCTGTATTAGGTCGCATAGCATGGCGACTGGGCTCCACGAGTGAAACCGAATTCTAACTTGAGAAAGAGCATCACATCACTTTTGTCATAGTCACAGGTCCACTGAGACTCGAAGGAAGAGACTGTCAATGACTCCTCTTGATGGGAAGTGGAGCAGAGTCACATGATAGGAAGAGCATGGGGGGGGGGGGTTTGCTATGGTCCCCAGCCCTCTCTAATGTCTCTGGAGAGGCCACCTTTTCCCATCAACATGGCCACCTGGTATCCATCACTTGGTGCCTCCTAGAGAAAGAAGTGTTGGCTTTGGTCCAAAGTGGTTAAGCCCATCACCACGATGACGTCATGCAGGAAGCTCTCGGGGGAGGGAAGGTGAAATATTAAAACAGCAGGTGTTCAAGCCTTCGCTCCTGCTCACCAACTCCCGCCTCCATTCAGCAGAATGATGCGTAAGAGGGACTGATGGGAGTCTTCCCTGGTCTTTCCCAAAGCATTCGGCCTTTAGAATGCTTGCAGTGGGCCTCTTGGAGGACGGGAGATGCTTCTGTGCTTGGCAGGAAATTACGAGGCCATGGGAAGTAATTGATCTCTTTGAGAATACCAAGGTACCACTTCAGAGGTACTAACTGATATTTCTCCCACCGAGAAAAGGACATAGGCTACCTGGGAATCAAGCCCGACTTGACCACCAACTCCCTCACCATTCAAGCATTCCAACGGCGTCTCTCCGAGTCTTGCAGTGTAGGAGATAATGGGAGGCGGGAGGGTGGCCATGAGATTGGGCTGGACTAGCAATTTGAAGCTTAGCTGCCACGATTCACAGCTTCTCTCAAATCGTGTGAAAAGATTCATGTCAGGCCATGAAAATTGTAGCTTAGCCTGGTTTTAAAACTCCCCCCTCCCCCGCCAACTATTATTATTTTATTGGACCAACTGTCAAACTTCACCTGTCCTTCCTCTCTGAGCTTCCTTCTTCCTTTCTCATTGGCCCTAGACAGTCATTTTCCGTAATACTATGTAATTTAGAAGAGGCTGTGTCAATTGCATAAAATATTTCTAATCTCCATAATTAAGATGCTGCTGGTCTGACAGCTTTGCTCTCTTACTCCCCCTCAGCTAGTTGCGGGGATGTAGAAAGATATTTTAAAAGAGCACTAAAGTAAAAATGACATGCTGTTCCCCTCCCCAAGGGCCTGCGCACGACTCGCGCCAGCCTTCGGAGACTCCCTCCTAGAGAGTTGCAGTTACAACTTTGTCAAAGTGAGAAAGAGAACCGGGCCTAAGGTTCGGCCGACCATCTTCTCCCTCTCTCCATTTTCAGGCCATGCGTGCCGGCCCGGTCTGAAGTTTGGACCCACGGAATATTCTACTTGACCCGTCCGAAAGTCTCCACAGGCATCTCCCAGCACAGCATTTGATGCTGAAAAAAACTCATCAATTCCGACTCCTGCTAACCACAACGTCAGTAGTTAGAAGCCACCAGTCTCAGAAACCCACAGAGGCCATTCTACCCTATCCAATAGGGTTGCTATGATGCAGAATGTGGTTGTCAGGTGCCACCAAGTGACCCTGTACCCGACAGAACAACACACTGCCCAGCCCTGCACCATCCTCACCATTGTTAGCCTGCTGGAGACCATTGTTGCAGCCATGTGTCAGGGCTCCCTCTCTTTCACCACCCCTCTACTTGACCAAGCATGATGTCCTTCTCCAGGGCCTGGTCGCTCCTGACAACATGTCCAAAGTAGGTGAGATGAAGTCTTGCCATCCTTGCCTCTGAGGAGCACTCTAGTCAACTGATGCAGAATGGACACCAACAGATCTGGGTTCAATGACTACATTCTTAGATCTGAGAGGAGTTTCTACAAGTAGCAGGTCATTATAGTTGGTGGCAAGTAATCTTTGAAAATCATAGAATCTATTTCCTTTGCTTTGAGAAAGAACAGGAGACAATGATTTACCAGAATTGCCATATATTTAATTCTTACCTCTTGCTAGTTTGACTATGTATATGGACTTAGCCAATAAAAATAACATCCCAGAAATCACCTTGTTGAAAGTGATGTCTCATAAAGTATTAATAATATTAGCCAATATTATAAAATTTTCGGGGGGAGAATTTTAAGCTAAGCACCATACTAAAGATTCCATATATATTATTTCATCCTCAAAAGAATTCTAAGTACAAATTACTATTATCTTATTATTTTTAGAAACATTTAAACTTTTTGTTGTAAATTAGGTATGGAGTTACAGATCATCATTTTTGAATTCTCAACTTTTAACAACTTATCAACTTACCCAATAATGGCCCCTGACTCTCAAGCCTCTTTCTTCCCAACGCCCTTTTATCTGAAGATGTTCTCCGTCACCAAGTTAACATCTATTTACCCTATTACTTGCCCCCACCCAGCCCCCAGTACAGCAAAGCCCATTTCTTTTGGAAAGATAACTTTTTAATTTTTAAAATAACTGTGGTCTTATACAATCTTTCCTTCTCTTTTGACTAACTTCCCTCAGCATGATGTCCTTCAGCTCTCTCCATGTCATTAGGTCTTTCATAACTCAGCTCAATGCTCATCTCAACTCAACCAAACTTAACCCACTGCCATCAAGTTGATGCTGACTCATAGTGACCCTAACTGGGCAGAGCTGCCCCTGTGCGTTTCTGGGACTGCAACTCTGTAGGGGAGTAGAAAACCCAGTCTCTCTTCCGCAGAGCTGCTGGTGGTTTTGAACTGCCAACCTTACGGTTAACAGCCCAATACATAACCATGATGCCACCAGGGCTCCTCGGCGTTCCACAGTTTCATTCTCATTTTGTAGTGATGTGGAGTATTCCATTGTGTGCATGGACCAATGCTGCTTTATCCCCTCTTCCCCTGCTGAGCATTTGGGTGGCTTCCAGCTCTGGCTGTTCGGTACAGTGCTGCGATGAACGTGAATGTACCTATTCTGTTCGTACTTTGTTCCGCGTGCCTTTAAGATACTTACTTAGTGATAGAGGTGGCTCTGTAGAGGGAAGCAGCGGTAGGACAGTGGGAGGAGCCGTAGCTTGGAGACAGGAGAGTTGCCAGACCCCTTTTGCCACCTATTCACTGTGAGGCTGGCATCCTTGGGTGGTGCAAACGATTAATGTGCTCAGCTGTTAACTGAGAAGTTGGAGGTTCGGGTCCGTGACAGAAACTGATTTTCAGTTGTAAAGGTTTGGGCTGGCCCCGTAGCGTCTCTGCTGCATGTTACGTTTCCCCTCTATGAAGTAAGTCTGAGAAAAAGTCTTTCATCAGATCACTTTGAAGATGAAAGTAAGAGAACCCTGCCAAATCCGAGCTGCAGGCCTTCAGCAAATGTTTGTTATGTGTAAATCCTCTTTCTGCCAGACAGGTGCCTTCCTAGAATCCAAGTCCTCCCGTGGTGAAATATTCACGGAAAGTTCTAGTGGAATTTTCGTCTAAGGAAAGACTTAGTAACCCGATCCCAGCTCTCTAGGCCGTAAAGTTCTAATTCTATTTCCAGTCCGTTTCCTGAAATCAGCAGTTTTCTCCGTGTGTTGCCAAGCACGACTCATTCATGACTTCGGGTAAAAGAAAAGGATAATGTCACAGTGGAATTAAAAGTTGCGGCTTGAGAGCCATTTCACATTTAAGAATATTGTCAACGCGGGCGCCGCTCGGGGAAGTAAATGTCAAGGCAGATGTAATTCAGAGGGAGCACCACTGCCTGTGGGTAAGACTCGCTTGAGGAGGCCCATTCAGTTCGTCCTAGTGGCCTCCTCTAAACTCGGAAAATAAGTCCTCTATATTATTTTAATATTATTTAGAAAAAAAGTAAATGTCTGTTAAAGTGATCAGGTAATGGGAAAAAATGTCTTCTTTGGAAGCTTAATGGGTCCTTGTTCTCCCGGGGAAAGGAAAGTAAATTGCTTCCTGTGGGAAGGTGCATAAACTCCTTCAGGCCTCAGGGTAATTGCTTGGGCGAGTATTGGTAGAGATAATTTATAATCTAGGAACCGAGGATCATGGCAATAGTAATAAACTTCCCTGAAGCAAAGTCTCTTTTTTCAAAAAGAGCCTGAAGCTCAACTGCCCTTATTCCTTACTTTGCCTTTCTTGTTAGCAACTCAAGCATCCTGGCACTCTGGGCTCTGGAGTCAGACAAATGGATCGTTGATAACCGGTGTGGCAAATTACTAACTGTGGGACCTTTGCAGGTTGCGCATCCCAGTGAATGCTGCCTCCTCCAAAGTGACATTGAATCATGGTTATTAAATGAAGGAGACTATTTGGCAAGCTCATAATGGTGTACCCGAAGATGTTTGATACCTGGAACAAAACATTTTTTAACCATTTTATTAGGGGCTCATACAACACTTATCACAATCCATACATGCATCAATTGTGTAAAGCACATTTGTACATATGTTGCCATCGTCATTCTCAAAACACCTGCTTTCTACTTGAGCCCTTGGTATCACCTCCTCATTTCCCCCCCTCCCTCCCTGCTCCCCCCCTGAAGTCTTGATAATTTATAAATTATTATTATTTTGTCATATCTTACACTATCCAACGTCTCCCCTCACCCACTTCTCCGCTGTTGGTCTCCCAGTGGGGAGGTTATATGTAGATGTTGTAATCTATTCCCCCTTTCTCCCTCCCCTTCCCTCCACCCTCCCAATATCACCACTCTCATTACTGGTCCTGAGGGGTCCGTCTGTCCTGGATTCCCTGTTTCCAGTTGCTATCTGTGCCAGTGTACATCCTCCGGTCCAGTCGGATGTGTAAGGTAGAATTGGGATCATGATAGTGTGTGTGGGGGCGGGGAGGAAGAATTCAAGAACTAGAGGAAAATTGTATATTTCATCATTTGCTACACTGCACCCTGACTGGCTCATCTCCTCCCCGCAGCCCTTCTGCAAGGAGATGTCTAATTTCCCACAGGTGGGCCCTGGGTCCCCACTCCTCACTCCCCCTCAGTCATAATGCTATGATTTTTTTTAATCTTTAATGCCTGATACATGATCCCTTCAATGCCTTGTGATATCACAGGCTGGTGTGCTTCTTCCATGTGGGCTTTCTTTTTTCTCAGTTAGATGGCCCCTTGTTTATCTTCCAGCCTATAGGATCCCAGATTCTATATCTTTTGACAGCCAGGCACCTTCCACTTTCTTCACCGCTTTTGCTTATGCACCCCTTTTGTCTTCAGCAGAACAAAATATTTTTTAAACAATTTATTAGGGGCTCATACAACTCTTATCACAGTCCATACATATGCATACATCAATTGTTTAAAGCACATCTGTACATTCTTTGCCCCAATCATTCTCAAAGTATTTGCTCTCCACTTAAGCCCTTTGGATCAGGTCCTCTTTTTTTTTTCCCCTCCCTCCCCGCTCCCCCCTCCCTTATGTGCCCTTGGTAATTTATACATCGTTATTTTGTCATATCTTGCCCTATCCGGAGTCTCCCTTCCCCCCCTTCTCCGCCGTCTCTCCCGCAGGGAGGAGGTCACATGTGGATCCTTGTGATCAGTTCCCCCTTTCCAACCCACTCACCCTCCACTCTCCCAGCATCGCCCCTCACACCCTTGGTCCTGAAGGTATCACCCACCCTGGATTCCCTGTGCCTCCAGCCCTCATATGTACCAGTGTGCAACCTCTGCCCTATCCAGCCCTGCAAGGTAGAATTCAGATCATGGTAGTTGGGGGGAGGAAGCATCCAGGATCTGGGGGAAAGCTGTGTTCTTCATCGGTACTACCTCGCACCCTAATTAACCCATCTCCTCTCCTAAACCCCTCTATGAGGGGATCTCCATTGGCCGACACTTGGGCCTTGGGTCTCCACTCTGCACTTTCCCCTTCATTCAATATGGTATATATATATATATATATATATATATATATATATATATATATACACACACACACACACACACACACACACATATATATATACATATACACACATATATCTTTTTTCTTTTTTTGCATGATGCCTTATACCTGGTCCCTTTGGCACCTCGTGATCGCACTGGCCGGTGTGCTTCTTCCATGTGGGCTTTGTTGCTTCTGAGCTAGATGGCCGCTTGTTCACCTTCAAGCCTTTAAGACCCCAGACACTATCTCTTTTGATAGCCGGGCACCATCAGCTTTCTTCACCACATTTGCTTATGCACCCATGAACAAAATATTTTTAATTCGCTCCTCTATGACCAAATTATCCTCTCAACAACAATGATTTTCTTCATTTAGCCTCTAATTGTGGTTACTTTTTGTATTGTAGTGAAAATGTACATAACAAAACATATGCCATCTCAGTAATTACTACACATACAACTAAGTGACATTGATTACATTTTTCAAGTTGTAGAACCATTCTACCTCTCCTTTTCCAAATCACGTTACAACCATTTGTGTAAACTCAATGCCCCATGGTATGGATTGAATTTTGTTCCCCCAAATATGTGTTGTAAATCTTATCCCTTACATCTATGGTTATAATTGCACTTGGGAATGGTTTTCTTTATGTTACTAAGACCTGATGAATGTAGAGTATATCTTGAGTCAATCTCCTGAGATATAAAGCGATCAAACAAGCAAGTGAGGAAGCAGTGATGAGGAGGAGAGAGGCTAGTCACACGATCACGGAGCAGAAACTCAAAGAGGCAAGGACGTTTTTTCCAAAGCGAAGAGAGAAAACAAGCCTCTCCCTAGTCTGTCACCTTGAATCCAAACTTCTCACCACCTAAACTGCAAGGGAGGAAATTCATGAAAGCTGCTGGTTTGTGGTATTTCTGTAATGGCAGCACCAGGTAACTAGACGCCCTCTAAGCACAGATCGGAGTTATAGATAATTGTTTATTTCATATAAGTGAGATCATACAATATTTGCTTTTCAAAACTGACTGTTTGCAGTTAGTGTGATTTTTTTGAGGTTGATCCATGTAGGGACATGTATCAGGACTTCATTCCTCCATAACCTGAGTAGTAGTCCTATGTGTGGATGTAAACACACACACACTCACACACACACACACAAACACACACACATACCACGTTGTGCTTATCCATTCATCTGTTAACAAATATTCCAATTGTTTTCACCTTTCTGCTATTGTGAAAGGTGCTGCAATGAACTTTGGTTTCTATTTTTGTTTCTCTGTTAACTTCTTCTGGTATTTAGCTAGGATTGGTTGTTGGGTCATACAGAAGTTCTATATTCAATTTTCTGTGGAGCTGCCAAGCTTTTTCGCACTGGTTACACTATTTTGCCAGCAATGTATAAGAATTCCAGTTTTTCCACAACTCTGCCAGCACCGACTGTTTTCCTTTTGGCTGTTGCTGTTTTAATCACTACTATTCTAATAGGAAGGTGGGACTTGTGGGGCTGCTAGCTCCAAGAACAGCTGCTCAATAGGAGACAGATGACGCTTTCTGTTCCCCTACAGATTTGCTGCCTCAAAAACCCACAGGGGACAGTGTATGTTGTTCTATGGGGCCATTATAAATCAGAGTGGTATGGAGGTTTTAAATTTTTATTCTAATAGGAGTGAGGTGGTATCTCATTATAATTTTGATTTGTATTTCTTTCATGACTAATGATGGTAAGCTTTTTTTCCTGCCTTTTTTTAAGTGGCAATTTGAATATCCTTTCTTGTGAAATGTTTGTTCAAATCCTAGCCTATAGCTTTAAAACAATGAACAATTAAAAAGCAGAAATTTTTAATTTTTGTTTTGACATTCCTTTTTTGTTTTATTTTAACAGTTGGATTGACATATAATTCACTGATATCATTCAATAGTTTGATCACATTGAGTTGTACAATCATCACCACAAACATTTTTAGAATATGTCCTTTATTCTTATATTCATCACTGTTAGCTCCCCAATTCCCTCCAATTTTCCCTGCCATACCCCCAAGGAACCATCATTCCAGTTACTGACTCTGTAGATTTGCCTATCTTGGAAAAAACATTAAAAACCACAATAATTACAAAGTGAAACAGAAAAAAACCCCAGTTGAAAAGAAAGCAGAAAATATTAAAAACTACAAGAAATTTCAAATTCATCAAAGGGAAATCAGATGATAAGGAGTTACGTTTTAAGCTAACTGCGTCAGCAGGAGTCCACTTTCCCAGGCACTCTGCACGATGACAAGGCTAGTCGTGTCCCTGGTCCGTGGTCCGAGGAGCATCACGGGAGGCTAACCCATGTGTGGACACTACAAATGGGTTTCCGCTGTCATTCATAACCTTCTGTAGACATTTCAGCTTTTAGGACTGGATCTTCTAGAGAAGAAATGCCTGTGAGATGATCAGGATTAGATAGATTTAGATATGGATGGAGATAGCGATGGATATAAGGAGAGAAATTTATGTCACGAAAACATCTCACACAGTTGTGGAAATGAGTAAGTCCAGTCTGATTCAAGTCCGTGGGCCAGATGTTAAATGAAGGGCTCTTCTGACTTGCAAAGCTGCAGGAGCTGATGAAGCAGGAAGACCACGGGCTGGTGGATGCAGAGGTCAATGAGTCCAAGTAGGCCAAACGTATGGCTGTAGAGTCCAATAATTTCAAGGTCAACAGCTCAGATGGCAAGCTTCTGATGTCTCCTAAATCGACAGGCAACATGGCAATCTTTTGGCTCCAGAACTGGAAATGAATGATCCAGATGAAAGATCCATACCCAGCAAAAAGCACAGAAGTGTACCTTAGAGTCTACTTATATGCAAAGTAGGCTACATCCCCGATGAAATGTGAAGAGAGCGGTGACCTGGGTAAGAAGGTTACATTCCACCCTAATCTTCTTACAAGTCATTGGATGCCCATTATGGAGTGGATTACACTATACTAGGTCACACTGAGGGAGATTATTAGGTCTTAACTGTCAAGCCATTGAGAATCCTGGCTGAGCCAAGTTGACACAAACAACTATCACAAGAGTTAAAATGTATGTTTAATTTTTATCGTACTGTCTTGTGAGTCCAGCTCGACATGCTGCTAGTGGGTTTAGCTTATGTCTTAACTTGCTAATACTGCTGTACCAACAACAAAAAGGGCCCTAAGTCGGTGGCTTTAAAAAATGAAATTTATTTTCCCACACTTCTGCTGGCTAGGAGTATTAATTCAGGGCTTGGGCAAAGCTAGTCTTTCTTTTTCAGGGCTCTAGAGCAACGGTTTTCAACCTGTGGGTCGCAACCCTTTTGGGGGTCAAATAACCCTTTCATAGGGGTCGCCTGATTCATAACAGTAGCAAAATTACAGTTATGAAGTATCAATGAAAATAATTTTATAGTTGGGGGGCTCACGGCATTAGGAAGGTTGAGAACCACTGCTCTAGAGGATGAGGCTAGTCCCTATAGCTTCTCCAATCAGAAGTGAATTTCTCAAGAATTTAAAATATATACATAATTTTTCTTCAGCTATTAAAATCAAACAAACAAACAAAAACATTAGGCATCCTGGTTTTTATAGCCTGGCTCTGATAATTCCAACATCAGAAGCCTGTAAAAGTCTGTTTACATTGTCAATTTGTTCTGTTGTTTCTAAACAATTTTGTTCATAGTGCTTTGTTTGTATAGTAGGTTATTTTTTTTTACTCTGTGCTGTTCATTTATATGAGAAATTACATGTGGGATCTTTTGAGACTTAGGATGAAGGTGGTTTTTCTCTAGAGAGGATATGTATTTGGCTTTTCATAGTGCTGAAAGTATTGCCCATTCGGGACCAGTTTAAAAATAATTCAAAGGTTGTTATTCTTTTTTAAAAAATGTTTTATTAGGGGCTCATACAACTCTTATCACAATCCATACATACATCAATTGTGTAAAGCACATCTGTACATTAATTGCCCTCATTTTCAAAGCATTTGCTCTCCACTTAAGCCATTTGCATCAGGTCCTCTTTTTCACCCCCCTCCCCGCCCCCCATCCCTCATGAGCCCTTGATAATTTATAAATTATTATTTTGTCATATCTTGCCCTGTCCGATGTCTCCCTTCACCCCCTTTTCTGTTGTCCATCCCCCAGGGAGGAGGTCATATGTAGATCCTTGTAATCGGTTCCCCCTTTCCAACCCACTCACCCTCTACTCTCCTAGTATCGCCCCTCACACCCCTGGTCCTGAAGGTATCATCCACCCTGGATTCCCTGTGCCTACAGCTCCCATCTGCACCAGTGTACATCCTCTGCTCTATCCAGACTTGCGAGGTAGGATTCAGATCATGATAGTGGGGGGTTGGGAGAGGAAGCATTTAGGAACTAGAGGAAAGCTGTATTCTTCATCGGTGCTACATCACACCCTGACTGACTCATCTCCTCCCCTAGACCCCTCTACGAGGGGATCTTCAGTGGCCAACAAAAGGGGTTTGGGTCTCCACTCTGCACTTCCCCCTTCATTCACTATAGTAAAATTTATTTGTTCTGACTATGCCTTATACCTGATCCCTTGGACACCTTATGATCGCACAGATTGGTGTGCTTCTTCCATGTGGGCTTTGTTGCTTTCTGAGTTAGATGGCCGCTTGTTTACCTTCAAGCCTTTAAGACCCCAGACGCTATCTCTTTTGATAGCCGGGCACCATCAGCTTTCTTTACCTCATTTGCTTGTTCACCCACTTTGGCTTCAGCGGTTGTGTCGGGAGGGAGAAGTAGTTATGTATCAAGAAAACCTCCCAGCCCAGTTCAACTCAAGTCCATAAGTCTAATACTAGCCCATAAGTCCCTCTTCAGACCCAGCAAAACACAGGAAATGATGCAGAATGCAGGAAGATCACAGGCTGGTGGGTGCAAAGTCTTGTGGACCCAAACTGGGTGGAGACATGGCAGGGTTCTGGCAGCTTTCAAGGTGGCCAGCCAGCTGGAAGGGAATAGCAGAGAGAGGGTTCCAGGGTCATTCTTACAAGAAGGTCATATCTCCAAGGAGATAGCATCAGCCTTTAACCTGAGTGACAGGTTAGACTCTATCCCTCCACCTTTATACATCTTCAAGTTGACATAAAATTATGTGGCTATCACAGACACTGAGTGCATTCTTTTGCCTGTCTCTGTTCTGAGCTTTTTACAGTTTAGCCCGTGGGCAACTACTCTGGGGAGCTGTTCTCCTCTGTCCTATTGGGTCATTGTGAGTAAGAAATGACTTAACGGTGATGAAATTCAGGTTTGAGTTATTTGTTTTGCTCTTAAGATTTTAATTTACTTTTTAATATCTAGTCAGCTCTTTGGTGCTTTTAAAGATATCCTTTTTCTTTTTTTTTCCTTTTTAAAACATTTTATTAGGGGCTCATACAACTCATCACAATCCATGCATATACATACATCAATTGTATAAAGCACATCTGTACATTTTTTGCCCTAATCATTTTCTTTTTTTTAAATTTTCTTTTTTTATATTTTATTAGGGGCTCATACAACACCCACCACAGTCCACACATATACATATATCAATTGTATAAAGCACATCTGCACATTCTTTGCCCCAATCACTCTCAAAGCATTTTCTCTCCACTTAAACCCTCTGCATCAGGTCCTCTTTTTTTTCCCCCACCTTCCCCCCTCCCTCATGAGCCCTCGATAATCCACAGATTGTTATTTTGTCATATCTTGCCCTATCCGGAGTCTCCCTTCCCCCCCTTCTCTCCCGTCCATCTCCCAGGGAGGAGGTCACATGTGGATCCTTTTAATCAGTTCCCCCTTTCCAAAGATATCCTTTTTCTACAGCATATTTAGTTGTGATCAAAATAAGGATTGTTCTGAATCACCTAGTCAGATTTAAAGAGTAAGTAAAAAACATTGCTAAGATTCTCTTTCATATACGCATTAGTTTATTTCAAACAGAATGTGTTTAAACGTATCTCTGCTCAATGAATGGCTACAGACAAATTCTTTCAGTAATACATGTGTCTTAGTCTCATTATGGAGCCTTCAGAGAAAAAGGCACAGAAAATAGTGATGCACTAAGATTAGCTGGCTCCAGGAACTAATCTTTCCATCAGTTTTTAAGCAAGATCAAAGCTAATGAAGATGATTTCATGGAACAAAACATTAGCTGGGACAAGTTTGGGATTTGCCATTATGATCCAGAGAGCAAGGACCAATCAAAACAGTGCTTTTCAAGGGAATGTGCAAGGCCAAGTCAAGGCAGAGAGGTCAGCTCAAACAATTATGGATACTTTTTTTGGGAATTTTCTCAAAGGACACAAAATAATCATAAGAACTTAGTTGTAAGAAGTTTTAAGAAAATGGGTAACTGCGTTGGTTAGTAGAAGAGAAAAAAGAAAAAGAAAAAAAGCCAGAAACTTTGTGCACCTACTTTCTTTCAGGACAGCAAGGGCTGGCCTATGTGAATTTTGTTTGAAACTTACCCCAGTGACATGGAATCTGATCTTGCCTTTTCAGATGTTTATGTTCCTTAAGCTCAAAGAAAACTTAAATAAATGTGATTTGAGTCTCTTGAGGAGGCCAAAATTGTTACTTTGATGTCGTTTAAATAGAAAAGTACAGAATTCTTTGGGGAAGAGTTAGCGAGATGGAAGTACAATATTCAGAAGTGTATAGACCTAGATGATGACATGTCAGGAAACAATAGCTTCACATTTTGATACTCTTATTTAATAAAAGTTTTCTGTAGTTTTGTAGCAATCTTTTTAACTTATCCTAAATGTTAAAGAAAATACAAATGGGCCCTTTAACTTTAATAATATAAACTATAATATTAGTAACTTTATAATGTTTACAAACCTTATAACTTTAATAACATAGCCATAATAATGTTAGCTTTAATAATATAATAAATTTATTTTTTAAAGTGTTTACTTATTTTGGTAGCCCTTATAGTTAGGGAACACTCTTGAATTATACATATAAATTTATAGATATGCACATTTTCCTGTGTGTAAGTGTGTGTGTGTGTGTGTATTTCTTAGGCTTTTCAAAGAATTCATTGAGTCCCCCAATTTTTTTTAAAAATCATTACAAATGAAAATAATTGTTAGTAATCAATCTAGTACAGAAAGAGGGTAGCAGCTTGGGCTGAGATTCATTCATTTATGTGTTGCTTAATTTTTAATAACTTCAATAACTTCTAGTGACAAATATAATCATGATTTGCTCAATAGAACCATATTTTCTCTATTCATCTCTAAGCTCTCTCTTACTTTTATTGTAATTCATCATTCATTTTTTAAAAGCTCTTCTAAAATGCAGTCTGACATGTGTGAAGTTCAAGGGTAAGAGGGAAACAACACATATTCCAAATTAAGATGTGTCAGTTCTGGTTCGACTTTAGCATCTGCTAGGAAAAGCATTTTGTTTCTTTCGTAATTTATTCCTCCCAGGTTTCCAAGCATGGAGCCTAGACTCTTGGCGTGTTAGAAGTAGCTGGACCTGTCTAGATCAGCTCACTCTGCCTGCTTAATTTATAGTTAATGACATTGAGAAAGGGATAATGTTAAATTTCACTAGAATTATAAATCCAGTCAATATTCCAGAACTTCATGCTAATGAAAAGGTTTCTTTTTTAAAACAATAAGAAAGTAGTTAGTGGTTCTAAGACTTCCCCTTCCCCCTCTCTTTAATAGCATTACTCTTCGATGGCCTGATTGAATGTGTCTCTTGTATGGACCTTTCCTGGCTCAGAGGACATGAGCTGTCCGAGCACCCCCACAGGTTTCCTGCTACATACACTAGAATATCTACCATACCTTTTCAATCTTCTCCACAGAACAAGTCTTGCCTTATTCCAGAATCATAGCAAAAGAGAAGTTAGTGATCAGAAGCTTAATAATGCATACTTAGACATGGCAAGAGTCATTTATTCTTTCATCCAAGAAATAATTTTTAAAGTACTTTATATTGTTCTTGTTAGGTGCCGTCAAGCCGGCTCCAAGTCACAGTGACCCTTTGCACAACAGAACGAAACACTGCCCAGTCCTGCGCCATCAGACAATTGTTCCTATGCCTGAGCCTATCGATGCAACCACGGTGTCCATCCCTCTCCTTGAGGGTTTCCTCCTCCTTCCCTCTCCCTCCACTTGCTGACAATGTATCCCCAGTATGTAAGACGAAGTCTTGTCATCCTTGCTTCTATAAGGAGCACTCTGGCCTGAACTTCTTCCAACAAAGATTGCTTTGTCCTTTTAGCAGGCCTTGGTTCTTTCAATATTCTTCTCCAGCACCACAAGTCAAATACATCGATTCTTCTACTATCTCCCTTATTCAATGACCAACTTGCACATGAATATGAAGCGATTGAGAATACCATGGCTTGAGTCAGGCACAGCTCAGGCAGCGGGAGAGCAATGATGTACAACAGACATTGTCTTTGCTACTTTCATCAGCTCCACACTACCATTTTAGTCACCATTGTCCCTCTTCGCTGTATTTCCATTTACCTTTTAACTCGTGTGACTCCCCGTCTACTCTTCCTTTGACTCTTCTCTACCCAAGAGCCAGAGAAATATCGTGATCATGCTTAAGACCTCTATTTAAGAACCTTCTAGAGTCCTACTTCTGAAATGATTGGTATGAAGGATTTCATCCTTACTTTTCTGTGAAGCAGGTATACCTAATGAAAACTATATATACAAAATCGACTATTGAAAGTCATTGTAAAATGTCCTGAGGGCATGCAGCAAACGAAGAAACGTTTATTAAAAAAAAAAAAGTGCCAAATCCTGGTAAGAACAGTGAGAGTCTGCAGAATTCGTTCAGGATTCCACTTTACTCCCTTTTACTGACTCAGCCTTGACCAAAGAAGCTCCAATCCAGGCAGATGCCATCAAGGAAATAGGGCTTGCTGGATTTGAATGATGAAAGAGAGCGCTGTGGAAAAGTGTCATATGGAAAAATTGTTGAGTTTAAGTCTTTATCAAGCTTAAGTTCTGAGTACTGTGCAGCGTAGTGAATACTGAATGTGGCTCTTCTAACTCCCACCGAAACCTTTGTTTTGGGTGGGTCTGGCTAAGAGAAACTGAGGGAGGATACAGGATTCATGGTGATTGTCCTACTGCCGGGTAGAAAATTAGTCACCTCAGAGCCAGGAGTGGAGCTCACCCTCTGGACACCAAATCCCATTTGCGGCGGACCTCCAGGATCCAGGAGAGCTTTGACACAGAGGAGGGAATGAAGAGCACCAGCTGCAGAATCAGGAGCCAGAGCATGAGACAGACGGACAATGGACTTCCCAGCGCACAGAGGAAGTAAACGTGAGTGTTTGGGTCCAGAGGATGGCTTGCGGAGTAGGGTGCCTCCAGACACTTGATTCAGGGAGCTTGGTTTGCTAACCCACAGAGCAGGAGCTGAGTACCTTCCAGTGGAGGCTTAGAGTGGAGTGGCATGCCCTTCGGGTGCTTATTAACATCTCTAAAGGAGTTTAGTAATTTGTCCCTCCTGAGCAGGTGGATCCTGAGGACTTCGCACTTGCATTGTAGTCTGTTAACTTCCATAATAAACCCATAATCATGCACATGGTCTGTGAGTTATGTGTGGCTATTGAAATGAGTTATAGAATTAAGAGTGCTGTGTGAGACAGAGCAACTCGGTTTGCAGAAGGCTATGGTGGGAATCCTAAATCCATCTTCAGTCTGAACTTGAATTCAGCTTCCCTTGGGTTATTTCTGACCATTCCCCAGCAATGTTTTCACCCTCAGGTGGATGTGTTTGAGTAGGTTTTAAATTCACTCTACAACTCCCATGCCAGCCTGGACATGCCCTTAATGGAAATCAGGGTACCCTGCTGGGGGTACACATAGTCATGAGTCATACACTGACCAAGGTCAAGAGATCTTGCTCATAGGACCTCTGAACCAATCCTATAAATGTGCAGTAATGTATGGATGGCAAACACGATCCCTTTTCTGATTCTGTAGTCTTGTCTGCAACAGTGATAAGTGGATCTACTTCCAATCATGATTTTGTGACAAATGTTCCCCATGCTCTATGCTCTGTAATTAACAACCTGGCCATGAACCCTCAGGACATGTTGATGGCCTCATGCTAATGGTCCCCCTTATCCAGCTGATTTGTCTTTTTCTTGTCTCTCTTCTAAGACTCGGTAAAGAGATCTCTCTATATAAAATATGTTTGAGTTCGGGGTCTTTTTTTCCCTGCTAAAACACAAGAAGTATTCATATAGAACCCGATATCATGAAGAAGACCTGACGGATCAAGGCTGTTTTGATTTTGAAGACGAAAGGAAAGCAGAAGAAGAACAGAACAACCAAAGAGGAGAAACCATCCACTATTTCCGCAGTGAAACAATTAGCTGGAGCTTTTGTCCTAGACAAAATCGGGTTTCCGTTGCTTAAAAGCATGGACCCAAAGCAGTAATCACTTCACTAAATGTGATCGATGCTGACAGTGTCTTTCCTGGGTCCTTGGCCTCCTAGCCACATGTCCCCATGGCCTCTGCCTGCGCGTACGAATGTTGCAAACTCTCTTTAGTTCTGATAAATGCCTAACAAGCATTCTATACTCCACTCTGCACGCTAGCCTCCTGCCCAACCACTCAACTTTCTTCATTCCATGGGCTGGAAAGCTTGCTGCTCTTGGTGCCACGGATACTGCTGCCTCTCCAAGCAGAGATCTTGGGGTCCCAAAGTCATGCTGGGCTTACCCGGTCCATGCAGTTGAGGGCACTCACTTTATACCCACCAAAATGGCAAAACTGATCAATCTCCACATCAGAGTCCCAAACACCTTATTTGCATCCTACCCAGGTGGCTGCTGGGAACTTCAAAGACTATGGGCAGAAGAGTCATACCAAGTAGATCATCTGTGTCACAGGTATCTTTGAGGAATCAAAGCAGAGTCCCTTTTCAATATTCTTGGCGTTTGGGGCTGATAGCACAGGTAGGGTAAGGCTTCCCAACACAATTCTTATAGGATCGCCTTTGCTACCCACAATTTTCTTAAAACTTCTTCATCATAAGCCCTGAGAATCATCCTGTGTCCTTTGGAAAGAAATCTATCGATTGCCATTTTGGAATCTCCAACCATTCTCCATAACCTCCTGAACTGGCGAAGAATCTCAAAAGAACCGGGAACTGCCGATCAAACCAATCTATCCTGGAAGAAGTCCAGCCAGACTGTTCCTTAGAATGAGATGGTGAGATTGCAACTCCTCTACTTTGGACATGTATGTTATCATGACCTCGAAAAGAGCCAGTCTTTAGAAAAAGACTTTGTGCTCGGTAGAGGGTCGGTGAAAAGTGAGAAGACTCCCAAGGGGACACATTGACATGTGGCTTCCATAATGGATTCAAGTACAACAGTAATCTTGAGGATGATGCAGGAGGGCGATGCTTCATTTGCGTCTCCGCAGGGTCACAATGAGTTGGAACCGACTCAGTGGCACCTAACGGTACCATACCTTTCAGTGGAAATTTTAGGTAAGCAACGGTCTATAACTTGAGAAAGCTGGGAAAGCCGAAGGGAAGAGCCGTTTGGGGAAGATGTGGTTCCCCAGGAAAGCCACACCTCTTTCACCTAGTGCCTTCAGTCTCAGGAGAGGACAGTGTGATTGCCAATGCTGCTCCCCCTTCCAGCTGCAGTTCGGTCATGTCCCAAACCGAGGTCCCTGCCCAGCTCCCTCCAGTTGGAGAATTCCTGCTCTTTCTGTACAATCTTCCTTTCTCTGCAGTAGTGGGCTCTGCCTGGTCTCCTGTGTACTCATTTGGCCGGAGCTGGTCCTGAGAGTTAATGAAAAGCGCCTTTGGTTATCTTTCATTTGATCCTAGCAGCCACATGCCCAGGGGTGGCGTGTGCGAATTGTGAGGGCGAGGGTGTGTCTTTCTGCTTGCGCGTTAGTTCTCAAAGGGCAGGCAGCCATCCTTAGTCATGCTAATGGAAATGTAACCTTTCATGGGATTTTCCACTTCAACCTTTTTGTTTGGTAAACTTTCGATTGAGACTAATCAGTGATTATTACTGGCCAAGACAGAGCTTGAACTCTGAGCTGCTGGCTGAAAGTCTAGTGCTTTTCTCGACCAACAAACTCCCCTCTAGTTCATTTGGGACTTCGTAACAGCACCGGGCATTATTCTCAAGGCATAATGGTGCCGTGCTTCTTGTTGGACGAATCAACAGATAACTGCTATCCCCCGCCTGATTCTTTCCTCTCCCCCTGGAATAAAAGGAAGTAAGGAACTCAAACTGGCAGAATGTGTCTGGGGTTTCTCAGCTGCGTTATCTGCATGAATGGCTGACCTTTGAACCTCTGCTACTCAAGTCACTCAATCAAGTGGAAATCGAATCTATGAAGAACCATTGTCCATTCTTAGCACAATCCCTAAAGCACACACATAGCCCAGAACCTAGCTGGCAGAAAATACTAACTCTGGTCTGTTGTGTAATGTTATATAGGAAGATGGAAGACCAGATACATTTTCAAAACAAATACTTTGTTATGGTTCGCTTATACGTCTGGTCACAGGCTGCTAGGATGTATTTGTGGAACTGAGTTGAATGTAATTGAATTGGATTCATTTCTACTGTAATTACTCAAAGGGGTAGGGCTTTGTCTTTGAAAGAGCAGATTCCTGGAAGCAGGACCCTAGAGGACATCTGTTTTTTTTTGCTTTTGTCATGGCATCCCAATGCACCTTCCTCCTAAAAATACTCTTTGCCTCGTGAAAACTCGCCTCCCTCCTCCAGTCTCAACCCAGACTCCAGAGGCGATTGTATTAAAGCTTAAGGTCTAGGCACTAGATTTGCAAAAGGTTAGAGAGTACAGTGAGAGCCCTGAATTCATTTGGAGTCTCCATATAGATTCAGCCTCCATTGCCGCCTTTCCGGCCAGTGATCAACAGTGGGAAATAAACTTTGCCAGTGAATTTGCTGGCTGTCCTAGGGGAGAGTGCTCTCACACTCAGGAACTGATGTGTCTGGGCATGCCCCTGATGGAAATTGGGACATTAGGAGCACATGGTCTTGAGTCATGCCTGACCGACATGGTCAGAGAGCCCTGAATCTATTTTGTAAGGTTTTTAAAATAGCAATAGAGCTTGTACTCAATCATGGTCCCCTTCCTGCTTCTGTCATTCTGCTTGCACCTGTGATGAATTGATCTGCCACCAATGAAGATTCTGTGACAGTGTCCTTTGTTCTCTATGTCCTACTTAAGGAGCTGTGTGACTGTGGATCCTTGGACGCCCGTTAAGGCCTTCTGCTGATGGTCTCCCTCATCCAGGGGATTTGTCTTTGTCTT
Organism: Tenrec ecaudatus; assembly: GCF_050624435.1. Classification (NCBI taxonomy): domain Eukaryota; kingdom Metazoa; phylum Chordata; class Mammalia; order Afrosoricida; family Tenrecidae; genus Tenrec; species Tenrec ecaudatus. Next base: position 42,580,649 of record NC_134539.1, on the reverse strand, counting down.
GTCTAGGATTTAATCAATGGTTCTCTAGAAATATTTGAATTCCACGTGTCTTTTCCCCCCTAGAACAGGACCGTGGTCTTCGGGCAAGACTAGCTGTTCAGAGTCAACGAGGCACAAACACAAGGTGGCCCTCCTGACAACATGCTATATAGATTCTTCCTCCTTACCCTGGAGGTGGGTTTGAGAGTTGGTGGAGATATGGAATGGGGCTGCCATATTGTTACCACACGAAGCTAGCATAACAGAAGACAGAGCCAAAGGGGAGCGAGAAACTGGCTTCAGATGCAGCTTGAAACCACTCGCCTGAAGCCAACATTAACCCCAGATTTAATTAAAAGGGGAGCCCGTGTTATCTCTTGTTGCAAAGGAAGTGGGGTTTGTTTTCCTGTTGCTACTACTGACCCACCAAAACCCACTGCCATCGAGTCCATTCCAACTCACCGTGACCCTGAATAGGGTGTCCTGTTGGTGTTGCTATCGCCGTCCTGTGTGCACCAGAACGAAACACGACCCAGTCTTGCACCACTCCCGCAATTGTCCTAATGTTGAGTCCATTGTTCTAGCCCGTGTCAGCCCTCTTACCAAAGGTCTTCTTCTTTTTCACTGCCCCGCTTTCCCACGCATGATGTCCTTTCCAGGGACTGGTCTCTCTCACAACATGTCCAAAGCACATGAGATGAAGTCTCTCCATCCTTGCGTCTGAGGAGCATATTGTCTGTATTTCTAAGACAGATTTGTTTGTTCTTTTGGAAGTCCCTGGTACTTTCAAGATTCTTTGCCAACACCATAATCCAAATTCATTGATTTTTCTTTGGTCCTCCTTAGCTGTGTAAATCTTTATGAGAGCAGACAATTCCTCTTTCTTCCAGAGAGTTGTTGGTGGGTTTGGACCAATGACCTTGCAGTTAATAGCCCAGCACTGTGGTAGATATATAATTGTTTGTCAATTTGAGGATTAAGAGAATAGGGGTGGAGTCTAGCTTGTCGATCAGATCATAGCCAATGAGGCCTCAGTGTGGGCATGGCCTTCTCCTAAGAATTCTGGGAAATCCAGTACTTCCTCCTTGGAGGCAGGAGACACCTCTCTCTGTCACTCCTTGGAAGACATAGCAGCTGACAAGACGCATGGACCTATGCTGATGCAACCAGACTTCTGAAACCAGAGAAGCCACATAGAGAGCCCTGCCAGCGCTGGATGCTTACAACGCCACTGGATCCAAAGACTTTCCACCCACTGGCCTCTGATCTTCTACATTCGGCGTCATTGCATGTGTTTTGTGAGTTTGAAGAGGACTTTATAGATTGGTATCAGACATATGGGCTAATATCAGACTTATGGGCTTTTTCTGGACTGGGCTGGGATGTTTTCTCCACGTTCAATTGCGCTTGTATTTAAATCTCTTTCTAATAAACATATGTGTGTCCATGGATTTGTTTCTCTAGTCTACCCAGACGAACACAAGCATTCACCCAACAATGTTCTTTCTTATATTGACTCTAACCTACTGCCAGCGAGTCGATTCCAGTGACTTATAGCAACCCTATATAGACTGAGACTGTAAATCTTAAAAAAAAACTTATTAAAAGATCATTTTATTAGGGGCTTTTATAGCTCTTGTTACAATCCACACATCGATTGCATCAGGCATGCTTGTACATATGTTGCCTTCATTCGTTTCTAGACATTTACTTTCTATTGAGCCCTTGGCATCAGCTTCTCTTTCTTCCCTCTCCCTCCCTGCCCCCATCCTCATGGCCCCTTGGTAGATTGTATAATATTATTATTTTCATATCTCACACTGGCCGCTGTCTCCCTTCCCCCATGTTTTCTGTTGTTCTTCTGCCTGGAGATGGGTGTACGGTTATGTGTCAATCATTGCGATAGGTTCCCCCTTTCTCTCTTCCTTTCCCCCCCTTCTCCCTACCCTCTGGTATCACTATTCTCACTCCTGTTCCTGGATTCTGTGCATGGTGAGCTCCCATCTCTTATCTATCCCTGTGTACATGCTCCAGTCTGGTCTGAATTTAGAAGCAGGACTGGGGTCATGATAGTGGGGGGTGAGGAAGTCTCAAGGAGCCAGAGGAGTATTGTGTATTTCATCGTGTGTTTTTCTGCACCCTGGTTGGGTCATCCCTTCCCTGTGGCCCCTCTGTGGTGGGGGGGGAGGATATTCCATTGCCTACAGGTGGGCTTTGGGTCTCTGCTCTAACCCCCCTCGTTCTCAACAATATGTTTCTGTTTGTTTGTTGTGTCTTCTGATGCCTGTTGCCTAGTCCTGATGACACCTCATGATCACACCGGTGGTGTGCTTCCTCCATGTGGGCTTGTGGCTTCTCTGCTGGATGGCAGCTTGTGTAACTTCAAGCCTTTAAGATCCCAGACTCTGTATCTTTTAATAGCCAGGCACCATCCATCTTCTTCACCTCATTTGCTTATGTACCCTTTTTGTCTTCCGTGGTTGTGTCGGGAGGGTGAGCATCTCAGAATGCTGATTTGTTAGAACAAAGTGTTCTTGTATTGAGGGAAGATATGAGCAGAGGCCCAAAGTCCATCTACTACCTCAGTGTATTGCTGTATAAATATATGTACATAGGCCAATACCTCTATTTTTGTGGATTAATGCATTTACATATGGACACACTTATGCTTATATCTCTATCCACTGCTTTGCTTCCTAGGTCTTTCTTCTGTTTCCTTTAACCTTCCTCCTGGCCCACCATCACTTTCCCCCATTTCCTTCTCTTAGTACTTTCTCTTAGCTAGTTTGCTGTTGCTCTGATACCCCCAGGATATCTAACTCCTCCTTGTTGTTGACTCTAATTCCCTAGTTGTTCCCCTGTATATGGTGCTGCCTGCTCACCACATTCTTCCCCTGCCACCCTTTCCCTCCAAGTCACCCAGGGACCATTGGTCCTGCTGCTTTATCCTTAGGCTCGCTTCCCATGCCTGTCTTATAAAAGTAGGCAAACTGACTATGACATAGACCAAACAAAAAGAAAACAAAAGATTGGAAAAAGAAAAAGAGAGAAATATACATAATTCCAGGTCTGTTCGCTGACCTTCATGACTACCTCCCCATTGGTCATGGGGGAACTATAGCAGCAGACCCTCCCAGCCTGAAGTCCATTGTGGGGGCTCCATAGGATCTTCATAGCTTTGTTTTGCTCCAGTTGCTGATCTGTTATGTTCCCTTCTTGGTTCGCCCCCACTGTGGAGGAGTTCAGACCCCCCTACCTCCTACCGTGTGACCCAGAGTTGGGACTGTACATCTGTACAGGAGCACAGATAGCCTCAATTTTTCTCCATTGAAATGGCTGATAGCTTTGAGCCACTGACCTTGATCTGATACTGCGAACAGGGCTAGTTTGCTTGCACAGAACCCCCCTGAAAACCAAACTCACTCCCCATCATCGAGTCAGTTCTGACTCTCAGTGAGTCCCTCTGAAGTAGAGAGTTCCAAATTGGGCTGTTAGCCATAAGGTCAGTCGTTTGAAACCACCAGCCACTCCAAGGGAAAACAATGAGGTTTTCAGTTGCCAGAAAGATTTACATCCCTGGGCAGACACACGGGTGGTTTTACTCTGTCCCATGAGGACACTATGAGAATTACTCTTATACCATAGATTCTGATTAGGATAAGAATATTTTTTCTCTCACCTTTCTGTGGTGTTTTCCCAAACAGTATGGCAAATGGACAATGGGAAGTCAAGCCTATTTACTGTGCTCCTCTCTGATTTGCCTCCACTCTCCACCCTACCACTAGCACGGTACCTTTGAAACACAGCTTGAGTCCAGAGAGGTCTGTGTGTGTGTGTCCATTCAAAATGATATAGCTAATGGGTGATGAGGCCCAGGCCATGGCCTGGGATATTTAGATATCAAAGCCTCGCTGCACGTATATCACATTTTGGGGTCACCTTGGACACGTGGCTGCAACTGTATGTACTTTAGAGATTCCCTGTCCAATACAGTACCTGTTAGTCCGTAGTGGCTATTTAGATTTATTTATTTAAAAAATAATTTTGGGGGGCTCTTACAGCTCTTATAACATTCCATACACCCACCATATCAATCACATTTGTACATATGTTGCTACTACCATCATTTCCAAAACATTTTCTACTTGAGCCCTTGGTATAAACTCCCTTTTTTTTTTTTTTTTTTTTGCTCCTCCCCTCCACCACCCTCCTCCCCTTGGGAATCCTTGATCAAATTTATATTGTAATTATTGTTTCCTATATTTCACTGTCTGTTGTCTCCCTTCACCCACATTTCTGTTATTTGTCTCCTTCGGGGGGTTGGCAGGGGTATTTAAATTAAAATGAAATAAAATGAAAAACTCGGTTATCATCCTAATTATGCTCCAAGCACCATGGCCATGACTCCTCTACTGGGCAGGCCTCGAGCACGTCCATCATGGAAGCAAGCTTATTAGGCAGTGCTGCCCTGGAGACAGAGATCTCCCTTTTTGATCCAGGTTACTAAGCTTAGACAAACTGGTAGGTTCTGTTCTCTTTCCAAATAGCAAAAGAAGCCAACGGACGGATGATGGACTGTGAGTTATCTAGCTGCCTGCCTACCTATTCCACACTGTCCAAACACTTCACTGGAATGGATAGGGCCTAGCTCCTTGCCCCTAGGATGAGTACACCTGAAACAGACTACTTAGTAAAGGATGATTAATCTGTTGTTCTCTACCGAGCCCCTTGAAAATACTATATAAATGAAATTATAAATATAAATTAAAACATGCATCTCTTTACTCTACTCTGATCTATTATGAGAACGTATATCTCTTGGGATTTGGAAAAACACATGTTTCATTCTCCGGCTGGTGATTCATTAAGGATACATTTCTCAATGACAAATCAACAGACCATCATTCTCCAAGCCAAATTATCTTCCCAGGTCTCTGGGCCCATTTCCCACTAAGAGGAAAAAAAGAAAAAGATCTAATCATTTCCATTCTAACAGGAAGCAATGCTCTCCAAATTTGTAGCAGATTTTCAAATTGGGGAATGGTAACTCTGGTGTAAATAAACCTTTATTAGACAGAATATACTCATGAAAGATTTTATTGTCACCCAGATACCAAAAGTGAGCTACTCTCCCTGGGGAAGGGTGGGGGAGCCGGCTTTTCTTTGTTGTATGTTTCGGTGGCAGAAAAAAAAAAAGTGATGATGAACAGCTAACACATAGGACCCAGAATGACAGTTTCTTGTTGGTTTGACATAAATGGTTTGCATTTGCAAACATTCCCCACTTGCTTATGTGCAATAGTTGGGGAAAAGCATGCAGTTTTCAGAAAATTGTTGAAGGAGGGGTCATTTTTCAGCCCTGGTGCTCCCGTGTTGGATGGGCAATTTGATACCAGGAGGTAGCCATGGCGACCATAAAAGCTACTCATGTGACTAACGAAGCAACTAATGATGCCCACAATTACTTAATTGCAGGCATGCTTAACTGCTTTTGCCATTTTCAGAGGGTGTTTATGGCTAATTGTGGCTGCAAGTGGGTAACTACAGGTGCAATCAGATGTGTTCCTAATTTTTACGTTTGTGCTGACGGCAGGAGAATTAAACAGCCCCTTCTAAAACGGGAGCTATACAAAAGGGGGGGGGTGGGATTTGAAATGAGATTGTACCATTCCTAGAAGCAACATGGAAACAAATACAAGTCACCTATTGTTTAAGCCATGATGAGCTCTGCCCCTTCAGCTCATCTTCTGCGGGACATCATTCCCACCCTGTGCGCTTTCCCCTTTCCCTGAGCTTCTCCTGCTTGGATCCCTCCTTACCCAAAGGGGCCTCTTGCCTTCCCGTTGTAACTCTATGACTTCTGAGCCATTGTGGACTAGATGTCCTTTCCTGGGGCTCTATTGATGGTGTTGTCATTTACTTTACAAACGCTGTTTGTAAATGGTGTGATACACGTGTGCACAAGAGAACTCTACTATGAATCTAGACCCGAAGACAATTGGTTGACTTTTGAAGTTTTCTCATCAAGAGTTACCACACCCCAGGTGGGTGGATACCTAGCACTTCAAATATCCTGATCAAAATTTCACTTGAAGGTTTTTAACAAGTATAAGGCATGGGGGGAGCGGGGAGGGAGGGAAAAAAAAGAGGACCTGATGCAAAGGGCTTAAGTGGAGAGCAAATACTTTGAGAATGATTGGGGCAGGGAATGTGCGGATTTGCTTTATACAATTGATGTATGTATATGCATGGATTGTGATAAGAGTTGTATGAGCCCCTAATGAAATGTTTAATAAAAAAAACAAGTATAAGGAATGTTAGGAATATTTTCAATGGGGCACATGAGTGATGGTTCAGTGTGCATACTTGGTTAGAAAGACGGAGGTCCCCCCGCTCTTGCAAGAATGGGGTGTTCAAATCCACCAAGCTCCAAGGTCACACTTTAGCTAGAGCTTGAGCTCCGGTGCTCCCTTGGTTCTGAGTCTCTCTCTCCCTGAAGGCTGTCACCTAGCTCCCCAGAAAGGTCCTGTCATTTTAATATCCTTGTGTGTCCACCTTAGAGAGAACCTAGTATACTTGCAGTGACAGGCAGAGAATGAGTCTTCCTAAAAGTCTAGAGAATCAATTGTGTGACTGTTTGTGGACTGCTGCCGAATACATATTCACACCTTTGGTAGAATTTTGTGCAAGATCTTACTTGGTGTAGAGGTTGCAAGGTAGGTGATTATACCCTTATCCACCTCTTTTACTTTTACTTCGCTATTGCTGTCAGTTTTTTGAAATCTATGTAGATAAATTTACAGAGTGTAACTGGATTAATGGTATTTAGGATATGGGGGGCAGAGGGTAGGGGTAGCTAATAACAATGACTACAAGAAAGAAGACAATATTCTAAAATTGATTGTGTTAGTGACTGTCTAACTCTTCTGTATTTGATCAAATAATTGAAATGTATGATATGTGGATTATGTACCAATAAAAACTCTTTAAAAAATGTTTTCAGTTGCTGAAGAGACAAATTAGATCGAATCAGTTCAGGATATCTTGGTTTCCCCTCGGGCGTATATGTCCAAAAAGAACCCTGTCTACCACAAATGGGGATACAAAGGAAATAGGTACAGCAGGCACTAAACCCACAGAGATGGACACATTTTCTAAGGATAGAAAACCACCAAAGGTCTAGTCTCCCATCATTTACTTCTTGTCTGCTCTCCTAAACCAACTGCGATCGAGTGGATTCTGGTCCCTTGTGTGTCAGAGGAGACCCGTGCTCCTCATGGCTTACAGGGGTTGTGTCTTTCAGCAGTAAATGTCCAGGCCTTTCTCTCAAGGCATCTCTCAGTGGGTTCAAGCCCCTAACTTTGCATTCATGGCAGAGTACTTGAGCACTAACCCAGGGACCCCTCTGACCCACCTGGGCTTCCCCTCTCTTAAGTGTGGGTTATCTTTTCACGGTCAAATGGGAGATGCTGGTTCCACACTCCAAACTACTCTCATCTCCAGTCTCTCGTGACCCTTGTGTGCACTTGGCAGTCCTCTTGGGATTCTGTGGGTTCCGTGGGAGGACTGGGCCAGGCTGTGTGCTCAAGGGGCACTTTCCTGTGAGGAAGTACTCTCGCGTTTTATTCAGCTCTTTTGGTTCGGGACCTGCGGGCCAGCTTTATCCCCAGTGGCAGAACTCTAAGGGCTGACAAGTAATGAAACTGAGAAATGCTGGTCACTGGACTCTCTCAGGAGAACTCCCTGATTAGAAGGCTTTTGTATGACATTTGAGGTGGGAGGTGAGGCCCAGGAGGTCTTCTCCATTCCCCAAACATAGCTGCTGAACCGGCTTGCATTTAGCAAAGGAGCTGAAGGCCATTGCTCTTAAAAGAGGATGGCGAGGGAGGGTGGGCAGAGAGATGGAGCAGAAGGATGCTTGCTACCCTTCGTGGTGATGCACAAATCCTCATTAAAATAGCCAAATTAGTTCAAGGTTTAATATGCATGGTTCCATTGTGGAATCTGGTGAAGAGGTTGAATTTGGTTTCTGGACTCTACCGTGGAATTTTCAGTTCATAAGTGCATAACATTCATTTTTTGTTCAAACCAAGTTGGTCTCTCTATCTCTGACTCTGTTTCTCTCTCTGTAGCTCTCTCCCTCACCCCACATTGTGAAAAGAAGGGAACCCTGGGTGGAGCAGATGAGAGGAGAGTTATTCTATTGAACTGAGAAATGCCAGGCGAGGGTACCAGGGCATGGTGCCCAGACCTGGGCTTGGGCAGCCACAGTCAGAAGATTAATACATCAAAACACAAGCCCATTTCCTTCAAGTGGATTCTGACATATAGAACAATGAGAACTGTCTCCACGGGGCCCTCCAGGCTGTATACCTTTATGGAAGCAGATTGCCGCATCTCTTACCCACAGCGCAATGGGCGGGTTCCAACGCTGACCTTTCAGTTTGCAGCTGAACACTTAACCATTGCACCAGCAGGACCCCTTAGACGAGGGTTAAACTCTAAGGTCAAACTCAATGCCTTCTACTTGATTCTGACTCAAAGCAACCCAGTCGGACAGAGCAGAGCGGCTCCTGTGGGTTTTGAGACTTTAAATATTTATAGTAGTCGACAATCTCATCTTTCTCCCACAGAATATAGAGTTAGACTGAAAATTATGTGTGAAGGTCAGAGTTATGGGCCATGGGGAGAATGAGAAGTTCAAGCAGGTAGAGCTGTATCTGCAGAAATAGTGCCCGTTGCTATCAGTTGTAAATTGTTGACGGATCTCCCATAGCCGGTGATGTAAATGACAATGGCTAATAGAAACTTCCCATTGGTGCAGTTGGCAGCTCACTGGCCGTTTAAGTGGTGCCCAGGCTAGGCGCCTTACCATCTTCAGACCCTAGATACTCCTCTGCACGCAGGAGATCCTATCCTCCTGAAGGATTTGGGCGAGGAGAGCATCCAATCGACAAAGATTTCCTTAAAGTCTGCGATGTTCTAGATCCCGTGAGGGAGGTGACAAAGGGACTAATTAAGACACTGCCCTTCCTTCTTCGAGAAGAGAGAAGAAAGACCTAGAACACGTCCCGAACAGGAAGAGGAAGAATGCCAACAGTATGAGGAGGCTTTTCTGAGCGGCGGCCCTCGCTGGGACTGTGGAAGATGAGGAGGCGTCAACAGATGGGAGGAGAAAGGCCCCCGGGAAGACGAACGTGCTGTGCCAAGGGGCAGAGACCTGAGCAGATGGGAACCGTTAGGAAACTGAAAAAGAGGCAACAGATGAGGCTCTTGTCAAAAATGAGTACGCTTGCCACCCGGAAAGCACAAAGTTCATCCGAAGGCCCAGGAGAACCATGTCATAGATTTTTTTAGGGTTGATGTCAATGCAAAATGTTGGAAAATGAGATCATCAATAAATGAGGAGAAGACGTATACACGACTAACTAAATAAAATATTGAGCATGACGTGCAGGGCTCATTGTTCACATATTCATTACGTCTACTCTGACAAGTGCGGGACTCATGTCCCCATTTTTCAGATGAGAAAACTGAGAACAAAAGCCATTAAACGAACCATCCAAGATCACACAACGATGAAGAACTGGTTGTTCCCCATGTTGTGTCAGGAGTAGGGTTTCTCTAGTAGCCAGTAGGTTTCTTTCTTTCTTCTGTTTTTGAATTCTTCTATTTACCTAGCTATATTTTGAATGGGAGAATTTCCTGCCAGTTGAACTTCAAGTTGTAAGTAAAAGCTCATCTTGATGTGGTTTCCTAGCAACAATTTATGAAACACTTTAAAGCAATTATTCTTCTCAAGCACGTTTCCAAATGTTGAAGCATGTTCATTCACTTCAATCATTAAAATCCCTAAGAACATTCACTGTGTAGCACACAGGTCTAGTAATTATAAGCTCGTCAACAGGTTGCTTAGCGAGCTGAGAGAGAGGACAGACTACATTCCCCACGCAGGAGCCAAGAATTTTTCATTTCCCGCATAGCGAGGCAGGGTAGACCCACTCCACTCTAAAGCAATCTTAATTGAGTTGTGGGGGCCAGGGGGAAGAAAATGAAATTCTAGATAGCCGTCTGTACAATGTGGAGTTCATGGCACCAGAGGCCTAGGGAGGAATATTGTGTCTACGGCCAAAGTCAGCTAAGCAGGTAGGTTCTGCTCCTCCTCTGGGTCCTCCCTTCAGCCCACCCGAGAGCTGGAGAATGAAAGCCAGGCAGAAGACCCGCCGCCCTCCCCTGATCCCTTAACACTGCCTCATCTCCCTTAATGGATCTCCGGGGTTCAGTTGCACTTCTTTCCTTTTTTCCCCCTTCCCCTCCTTAGACTTCACTTTTATTTTAATTTTCTTTAAACTATTTTATTATATAAGCCCACCAAGGGTTGGGCTCATTGGCAGTCACTGGAGTAAGTGAGCAGAACCAAGTCAAAGGTCTCCGGGCTGCATGTCAGGAGGCGTGCAAACAGGAATATTCTTTGGCAAGCTAGGGAGCTGTTCATCTGGTCTGCGGGGGTGGCAGCACCCGCCCTGACTCTGCTCCATACAACCGAGGATGGAGCCTTTGGACAAAATGTAATACTCTTAGGAAGTTTGAGACCTAATTAAGATGACAATTTATTTTGTTTGCCTAAACTTTTAAGTTGCATGATTTTAGAGTTACAGAAAAGTTCCTGAATACAGTGTGTATATACATACATATGTACACAATAAACATGTAGATATCCACAAATTTTTAGGCATACATACAATGTATATGCAGATGCACACACAAGATATATACATTTGCACAAACACAAAAACCAGACGCATATATAACAGATACACAGACACACAAATGTATAACATACAAACTGTTATTTAGAATTATGGGTATCCCACGTGTCTTTCTGTTTAGCACACTGCAATAGCTTGTATGTTCTTGCGATGCTGAGAGAGCTATGCCACCGATATTTGAAACACCATTAGAGTCACCCAGTGAACAGATTTCGGGGAAGCTTCCAGGTTAAGAGCATGCAGGGAAGAAGGAAGAGGTGGTCCACTTTTGAAAAATGTGCCACTGAAAATCTTATCAGTAGTAACTATGGCAAAGCAAAATTAATTACTCTTTCTGGCTCTTCTACCCATTTCTCTCCAGCTTCCACCAAATGCTTATGTGGGGGCTCTAATCCAGGAGCTGGTCAGTGCTGTCCTTCCTTGGGGTATAAGCGAGCCATCTCACAAGCAAGAACAGAGAGAATTCATTAGGAAAGAAGAGTCACCTGTGGAGCAGATTCCCGCGCCCCCCCCCCCCCCCCCGTCTGACATGGAGGGAGTAGGGATCATGCCACACTGAGACCAGAAGCAACCAAGCAGAGAGCGGCACCGCTGAGGCCATGCCGAAGTGAGGCAGAGGGGCAGGCAGGCATCTGGACCCAAAGAGACAGCACCCAAGGGACCACATAACTGAGCGATTTTGCTGCTGGCTGAGAAGAGGTGTGGACAAAATACTGTATCCTTAACGTTTTCTGATCTTGACTTGTAGGAGCCTGTTAACTTCCCTAAGAACCCCTTCTAATTGTGAGTATTGTCTTGAGCACTGCGTGGCCATTCCCATGGGGTACAGAAGCCCGTAGAGAGCAGAGTGCAGTGGGAAGAACACCCAGGGTCAGATAGGGTCACAGAAGAAGGGCGGGTGGAGGCATGCTGGACCTCTGCCTTGTGGCGGTCAGCCTCAGGGTGGGGGCCTTCCACTCTCTTTCTCCCTCTGTGTGGCCTGAGGAGGTCAAATGTGCACCCCCATCCCCCACATCCGCCAGCCATTTTCTTTGGTCTCTTACATTGACATGAACCAACAGTTCACCAATGATGGAATCTCAAAGGCCAACAAGCGTATGAAGAAGCGCTCTTGATCACGAGCCATTTGGGAGACGCCAATCAAAGCAACAATGAGAAATGTTACACCTACAATGACAGCCACACCCAAACAACAACGAAATACAGAAAACACCCAAATGCTCAAGAGGGTTCAGAGACTGGAATCCTCATACGTTGATGGTGGGACTGTAACTATGTCCAAGCACTATGGAAGGCAATATGGCGCTACCTCTAACAGCTCGGAATAGAAATTTCATATGATCTAGCAGTTCCTTTGCAGGGTCTATACCCTAAAGGAGTATGAGTCATAGCACGAACAGAGACATGCACACCCATTGTGGTAGTTAGATGATTTTATGTCAACTAGACACTCCTGGTTAGGGGTGGACTTAAACCGGTCCATCAAGTAGCAGCTGGATGACACCTTCTTGGGGTATGGCCTTTTGCATGAGAGTCAGAGACTCTGGGCACTGCATATCTCTCGGCCACTTGACCCTCCTCCTCGCTGACACTTCACTGGGACCCTGTGATTGCTCGCAGGGGCTGCCCCATGTAGGCCTCTGACCCTGAGAGCCGCCAGCGCCCTGCCATGTTCCCACTGACATTGCATTGCGCCTTGGATCCACATACCTCCTCACCCAACGGCCTGGCATCTGCCTCTTCCTGGTTCACCTTTCTGAATCCCTGACCCACTGCTATGTGAGTCTGAAGAGGGACTTTTGAACTAGCATCAGATTTACAGACTTGAGGTTGGACGGGGCTACAATGCCTTCTTGATATATAAACACTTCTAGTATAAACCTCTTTCTTTTTTTTTTTTAAACCTCTTTCTTATAGATAGATGAGCATCACTGGATTTGGTTCTCTAGATCAGGGGTGATGAACTCAATTAAAACATGGGCCATTGGATGCAACAGGCAAGATTCACAGGGGCAGCATCACAGTTACAAATTTTGTTAAATTTATATTTTGAAGTGAGGATTCAGGAACATGGATAGGATAATTAAAACACCATATAATTGATTTTATTTAATATATTTACAAAACTAAAATTACTCTTTTTCCCCAAAACTTGCCAGTGCTTTCCTCCTACTAGTTTTCCAATATCTGGATTCAAAGACTGAGAACAGACATCTTCATTAAGACAGATAGATGTTTATCAATCAATCTTGATCTGTTTGTCATTATATTTAATTTCATGGATAAAAATAGTTGCTCGCACAATGGCTTCCCTCTAAAAATGTTAACTAGCGCTGCCTCAAGGTATGATTCATAACGGCACAGCCCAGAGCGCTCTTTAACCTCTTCGCTATTGGGATCTGTTTACATGACGTCACACTGAGAGTTTCAAAAGTCGCTGGAACTGAGTCAGCGCGTTTATTGGCATCCACAGACCCCAGGAAAGGCACTGGGCCGCGTGCGTATTCATCTTCAGTGGTTAAAGGGTTAACGAGGGAATTGTGCGTACAGTATTGCCTCGATCTTCCCTAAGCGCTATTTTCTTCATAACATTTTTTTTCTATTTTCATTTTATTTCAGCGCATTGCGGGCCACAAAAAATTACCTCTGGTGCGGCATGTAGCCCGCGGGCCGCCAGTTTGACACCCCTGCTCTGGACTTCCAGACTAACACACCGTATTTATCGCGGCAGGATTCACAGTAGAAAGAAGATGCAAACAGCCCAAATGCCCATCAGTAGACGACCATTGTCATAAAGGAACAGAGTGTGTATGGGGGGGGGGCACAGGGAAAGGGATGTAAAGGCTTTCATACCAAAGTGGACAGATTTGGGAGATTACAGAGGGAGGGAAGATGAAACTAGAGTGTTGCTAGGTGTGAACTTGAGTGAAAGGGAAGACAGCAGCCTACAACAGGGAGAAGAGAAATCAAAGGGGGTTGGGGAGGGAGGATAAGCTATTGAGGGGGTGGATAAGTAGTTTAAGATGTGGAATGTAAAATTGAAGATCTGAAATCTAAAACCCACACCTAATCCACCATTTAAGATCGTTTAAAAACAATACAATGGTACTGAAGGAAGACATCCAAGGTGCATGGAAGACATTAGCTTAGAATCGTGAGAATACCAATTTTTTTATTCTTTGGAAAACCCAATCGAAATTGAGAAAAAAAAATTCAGTCTTGGAAGCATTCATCAGTTTCTGCCAAGAAAATGTGAAGATTGCTTCAAAAAGAGATCTATATTTGTGCCCATTTAAAAAAAGGTAACCAAACAGAATGCAGAAATTTTGAACAATATCATTAATATCATAGGCAAGTAAAAAAAACTACAGAAGATAATTAAAAAACCATTGCAGCAGTACATTACTGGTGAGCTGCCAGAAATTAAAGCTGGATTCAGAAGAGGATGAGTAAAAAGAGACATCATTGCTGAAGTCAGATTAATCTTCTCTGATTGTAGAGATGAGCAAAAAGATGTTTACTGTGTTTTATTGATTATCAAAAGAATTCTACTGTGTGGCTCATAACACACTATGGATAACATTGCAACCAACGAATGGACATTGCAGGACACCTCATTGTGTTCAGGCAGAGCCTGCGCACAGAACAAGAGACAATTGTTTGAACAGCACAAAGGAACACTGCATGGTTTAAAATCTCAAAAGGTGTGTGGGTCAGGGTTATATCCTTTCACGGTACTTGTTTAATCTGAATGCTGAGCCAATAAGCTGAGAAGTTGGACGATGCGAAGAATAATGAGCCAGCACCATCAGAGGAAAGTTCATTACCAGCCTATGGTTTTCAGGTGACATAACCTTGCTTACTGAAAGCCAAGAGGACTGGAAACATTTACTGAAGAACAAAGACAGAAGCTTTCACTTTGGGTTGCACCTTATTGTAAAGAAAACAAAAATCCTCACCACGATCAACGCAAAACCATACACCCTTCAACAGAAAACATTGGGGAAGGGAGACAGTGGTCGGTGTGAGAGATGAAAATAATAGCAATGTACAATCAATCAGGGGGTTGTGAGGGTGGGGAGGGGAGGAAGGGAGGAGGTAAAGAGCTGATACCAAGGGCTCAATAGAAAGTAAATGTCTAGAAAAGAATCAGGGCAACATATATACAAACATGCCTGATTCAACTGACGTGTGGATTGTGATGAGTTGTATCAGCCCAATAAAATGATTTTTTAAAATGCTAAACCAATAAATAACACATTAATAAATGGGAAAAATATTGACATCAAAGATTTCACTATATACAGATCTACAGTCACTACTCATGGAAGTGGCAGCCAAGAAGCCAAACAATGCATTGCACTTGGCAAATGTGCTACACAAGACCTGTTTACAGCGCTGCAGAGCAAAGCTGGGACTGAGGAGGAAGGCATACCTCCCCTCGCCGTGGAGATTCCAGTCACCCCACATGCATACAAACGCTGAGCGATGAGGATGAAGAACAAAGAAGACTTGATGCCTTTGAGATATGGTGCTGATAACGAATATTGGAGACACACCATGCCACCAAAATGGACAAACCTGTTTGGAACACTCCATCTGTCTTTCTCTGACTTTGGAAGTGAGGAAGGTGAGACTTCATCTTTACACTTGTTATCAGGTGTGACCAGTGCCTACAAAGGGACATCAGGTGTGTTAGTTTGGGTACATTAGAGAAACAAATCCACAGAAACTCATATGTGTAAGAGAGAGTTTTATATAAAGGGCAAATGCACATCAAGAAAACATCCCAACCCAGTGCTGCCCAAGCCCACAAGTCCAACCTTAACCCATATGTCCAACACCAATCCACAAAGTCCTCCTCCATCTCACAAAACACACACAATGATGCCAACTGCAGGAGGAAAGCTGAGTCAGTGAACATGTAAGCCTCTCAGCGCTGGCGGGCATCTCCACACGAACTTCTTCAGCACCCAGGGCTGCCTCGGGGTAGGTCCATGTGGCTTCTCTTCAGGGATGTCTTACAGGAAGTCAGCCTTAACAGCTGAAGCAGGGAACTGGCTAAGGCAGCTGCCCCCTGGTCCGACCATCACCAAGCAAGAGCCATCACAAAGCAAGAGACCCAAGAACTAGAAAGGTGAGGTGCCTTACTACATGTGTTTATCAGCCAGGTTGGCACAATAAACTTTATCACAATCCACCCCTTGCCAACTTAGCACCCGTACATAAATCTTTAGCCTCACGATAGCAATTAGGTAACACCTACACCTTAATCCTGTAATCCTGTGAATATGTTCCCCCACCTATAAAAGTTTGTAAGCCAACAACTTCATGCCTTTATCCTCCCAATTTTGGATATCCAATTTATATACTGCCCACTTAAATCAACCAAATGCTCTGAGTTCATATTTTTCGACATGAAGAATCTTCATTCTAGTTGGAACTTCGTGAAGTCCACATCGATAAGCAAGTTCAAATTAGGACAGGCCATCCATAAAGTAGAAAAGGCCAACCATAAAGTCAGCAATAATATCAACAGTTCACAGGCTCAAAAATCTCCATCTGGTTGGGTTCTGGTCAACTCAGTGTGGGCTGCCTCACTCAGCCTCCACAGGGTGCCCATTGGTGGCCTTGCCTTTAGACCATGGGCTCTCATCAATACTGAATAAGCCTAGCCCCTCCTGCTAGGTCATGAACTTTAGACCAGTCAACCCGCTCTCATCTTCTCCTCTTTTTCCTATAAACCAAGTCCATAGATGTCAGTGGCCAAACTCAACCCATCTATCTATTGCTCAATTTCTCCCACTTCCACTCAACAAGTAGATCCAGGTGTCACCGTGGAAGCATTTCAGCCTCCTCTCAGGCTCCCTTTAACATTCAGTCCTAGAGGGGAGTTTTCTTCATGGTTCCAGATTTTTTCCAGCTTCTGACAAAGACTACTGGTTCCTGAGTACTCCAAAGCATGGGGTGGGGCATATATTTTCAAAGCTTTCTTTGCAGGCAGCAAGTGGGCTTACAAACTTTCTATTTTCATACTTCCCATATTTCCCCCAGAAAACAACCGAGTAAACAGTGTGGCTTTATCTGACCTCTGGCTGGGCAAAGAAGAAAAACTACCATGAGGGAGAGGTCAAACAAACATCTACTCTCCAACTTATGATTTGTTTCTCCAGTACCCCACTTCCAAAGTACCATAACGTGTTAGTCTGGGTACATTAGAGAAACAAATCCATAGAAATTCATATGTATAAGAGAGAGTTTTATATAAAGTGCAAGTGCACGTCAAGAAAACATCCCAACCCAGTGCTGCCCAAGCCCACAAGTTCAACATTAGCCCACATGTCCGGCACCAATCCACAAAGTCCTCCTCCATCTCACAAAACACACACAGTGATGCCGACTGCAGGAGGAAAGCCGAATCAGTGAACGTGTAAGCATCTCAGCGCTGGCAGGGGGCTCCACACAGCTGCTCCAGCACCCAGGGCTGCATCGGGGTAGGTCCATGTGGCTTCTCCTGAGGGATGTCTTGCAGGAAGTGAGCCTTGCCAACTAAAGCAGGGATCTGGCTAAGGCAGCTGCACCCTGGACCGACCATCACAAAGCAAGAGACCCGAGAACTAGAAAGGCGAGCCTCACCGAGTCATTTATCCCTCTGCCCTTCAATTAGCCCCACATGTGTTTATTGGCCAGGTTGGCACATTAACTATCTCATCATGCTTGGTAAAGTCAGTGAAAAACAGGGCAATGTTTCATTCAGTTGTACATATAGGACCACCATGAGTTAGAGGCAAATTCCACCACCTAACGACAACTATACATTTTGTGATGTGCCATCGGAACATAAGGACCCTATACAGGACAGAATGAAAATTTTCCTGGTCCTGTGCTACCCCCGTAATTGTAGATAGCTTGAGCCCATTGTTGCTGCCATTGTGCCAGTCCATCTCACTGAGGATCTTTCTCTTTTAAGCTTACCCTCTACCAGGTGTGATGTCTTTCTCCAAGCATTGGTCCCTCTTGGTAGCAGAGCCAAGGTGCCCTAAGTGCGGTAGGTGAGATTGTATTTTGCCTTCCTTCCTTCGGAGAGCAGCCCGGACGTACTTGTTCTAAGACAAATTTGGTTATCCTTCTGGCAGCCCATGGTGTGTCCAATAAGATCGTAACTCAGAGGTGTCACTTCCTTTCCCATCTTCCTTCTTTATTGTTCAGCTTTCCCATTTATATGAGATGTTGGAAAACATCGCAGCTTGAATCAGGTGCATCTTAGTTTTTGAAGCTACGTCTTTGCTTTTTAAGATTTTAAAGAAATCCTTGGCAGCAGATTCATCCAATGTGATACATCATTGGATTTCTCGACAGCTACTTCCATGGGTGTTGCTTGTTAGCACAAGCTAAATGGAATTCGGACGACTTCCACATTGTGTTCATTTATCCTGATGTTGCTGATTGGTGCTGTAGAGAGGAATTTTGCTTTCCTCATGTTGAGCTGTAACCAGTTCTGAAGGCTTTACTCTTTGATCTTTGTTAGTAAGGGCTCCAAGTTGTCTTCATTTTCAACAAGCAAGTTCATGCCTTTGGTATGTTGCAGGTTGTTAATGAGTCTTCTTGCAATCCTGATGGAATATTCTTCTCCATATAGTTTAGCTTCTTGTATCATTTGGTCGGCATATCGTTTGAATAAGTATGGTGAAAGGAATCATGAGGAAAAACTGCGGAAGGTGTAAGACAAAAGAAGTGGACGATCTGGTAGAGTTCAGTAATGGAAATAATAACTTTGTTGACAGGAACCACCGGTGTATGTGTGTGTGTGTGTGAGAGAGAAAGAGAGAGAGAGAGAGAGTATGTTGGGGACAGGGGTTGGTATGTGCAGGAGATAGAAAAAAAAAGAGATATTAAAGGCTGCACAAGTCAAATAATATGAATGGATAATAACTAGTCACAGTATTTTCTTTTCACATTAGAAGTTGCTTTAAGAAATTTTTATTAACATTTTTTTCATTATCCAAGGAATAGATATTCATTGTAGAAAACTGGAAGACACAAATCAGTGTCAAAAGATAAGTCAAGACCCATGTGTGATGCCATTTACTCAGAAACAACACTGTTGACTTCTGACATTTTCATCACTGCTTTCTTGTCCACACAGAGTCCAGGTCATATTGTCTCTATGTAATTCTGTGTACTTTTCCTAAGCATTAACAAGGTTGATTAAAAACTTACAACTATTATCTTTGTAAGTTAATATCTATTTCCCTTTCATGGCATGAGAAAAAAATTGAAAATCTACATTGAATTAAGAAAAAGTCCACTCAATATAATTTCCTAGTGAAAACTAAACCACTGATGGTGATGCAGTTTATATCTTTTTGGATTTTCCTCTTTATACTGATAAGCATTTGTGACTAATGATTATAGACAAATGTTTGGAAATTGTATATCATTTTAAACATAAATATAACTGTAATAGAAGTTTTTCATGCTTATTTACATGACTTTATTCTTTTCAAGTCTATTGATTTCTGATTATATATCTAATAATGTCAAAACCAAGCTCACTGACATCTAGTTCACGCCAACTCATAGGGACCCTGTAGGACAGGGTGGGATTGAGTTTCTGAGACAGTAACTGTTTAAGGGAGTAGAAAACCTGATCTTTCTCCTGAGGAGCTGCTGGAGGTTTGGAACTGCAGAACTTGTAGATCTCAGCCCAACATGCAAAGTCTTCATAAAATATATCATTTTTAATATTTCATCATGTAGACATGCCTTCATCTACTGATGATTATATATACTATTTTTTCATTGTGTAAAAATGTTTATTTGCACTAATGTTTGGAATACAGGGAGGAACTAAGGGGTAAAGATCTCAACTCCAAAGCAACAGTAAAGCAGGGTCTGTCTGTGGCCTAGGAGGAAGGCCACCTCAGGGAACCCTGGAATGGACTGTTCCCCGACTACTCAATGTCAGTGCCACCCAGCAGAGAACCGAGGAACGAGGGCGTGAAGACCTTACAGGCTGCTTGCTAGTGCACCAGGGGACTAGGGTGTCTGTGTCTGTGGTGGCCCCACCCCCCACCCAGCTGCATAGGGCAGGGAGCTGAGGCACCCTCTTAAGGGGGAGGGAGGCTGAAGGCCCAGGTCCAAGAACAAAACGAGGATTTTGGAGGTAGACTTTGACCTTGAGTTAAAAAACAGGCACATTATATGTATGTCTCCCTGTGGCCCCCAAGCCACTGGCCTGGCCCCTGATACTTCCTCTGTCCCCACAAAACCAAAGGGAATAAGGAGGGAGGAGGCAGGGAAGATTATATATACTATTTTTTAATCATGAATGATCCTGGGAGAATTACCTTTGCAATTTCCCCCTGATTTTCTGATTTTAAAAACTTAATTCTAAGTCTTTGAATTCTCAGGACAAAGGAATGGAACAAGCATTTCTAGCTTATGATACGGATAGTCAATTTGTTTTGTAGAAAGATGCAAAATAGCAGTTGGTGGAGACAGAAAAGAAAAGCGAGAGTCCAGGACCAAGTGTGTCTTAATTATCTAACAAGGGCTAAGGGAAGAGTCCGATTCTATTGGTCAAGGATTGTTCGAGAGGTTGGTTGCAAAGCAATGGGTTGGGGTCACAACTGTTTCCCTGATTGATCCCTGTGGTTTTTCATGGGTGGATGCAGAGCTAGCTGGTAAAATTAATTGTAAGCTACCTCCTTGACTTCAGTATGGAGGCTTCAATAACTACATAATATGTATTTGCTATCTGCTCCCTCATCATAATTTCATACTTATAAAAACAATAGTAACTCTCATTGAATTATGTTTTCCTAAAAAATACTTATTTAATGAACACAAAATTTAAATCAGAATAAAAATATGTAACTGCTTCACTATTAAAAACCAACTTTATTCTGTATAGTCTAATTCCATAATATTTAATGTATACTTTGTTCTGTATATTCTAATTCCATAATATCTCATATATATGTAATTTTAGACCAGAAGTCAATGAATTTTTTCTTCGAGATCTGATAGTAGTATTTTAGATTTCATGTACCACACAATCTCTGTAGGAACTACTGAGGTATTATGGATTTGGTATCAGATCACCTTAATAAACTAATAATTTTTGGTTGCCCAGTGCATAGAAAAGTTAAGCTTACATTAAATTTAAGTCTATTAAGTGTACAATAGCATTATTAAAAAGTGTGAAATATTGTGAGAATTACCAAAATGTGACAGAGACACACAAAATGAGCACATGATGTTGGGAAAACATTGCTAATTGATTCTTGGCACTGGGGTTTCCAAATTTCTACAATTTGTAAAAAAACCCACAACAACCCCAGTATCTGTGAAGCACAGTGCTGCCCTCAACAGCAGCAAGTGGAAGCACAAGTACATGAGGGCTGTTCAATGAGGCATGCTGACTTCTTGTACTAAGTGACAGTGCACAACTGTCCACACCCTTACCCACAAACGCAGAACCAGGCCGACCACACACACAAAGCAAGGAGAGAATTGAAGATCGTAAATATATGGTGGTCCTAGACCTGAATGTGGTGATGGTTGTGCAACTCTTTAATATGATGGGACTATTGAATTGTATGATATGCAAATTGTATGTCAATAAGACTTTTTTTAATGAGGCATGTGAGGACTAACACCTGCCATTGTAGAGTAGAAAATGAATGAACATGGCTTTAGTTCAATAAAACTTTATTTATAGTTGCCTTCAGGCAATAGTTTGCTGACCTGTTTTAGACAGTTTAAGGAGCGCTGGTGGTGCAGTGGTTAAGCATCTATTACCTGAAAAATCGACTGTTTGAATCTACCAGCTGCTCCACATTCCATGAAAGCAGGCTGTGGTAGCTGCTTCCACAAAGATTTCAGCCTTGGAAATGCTATGGGGCAGTTTTCTCTGTTTTATGAGTTGGAATCAGCTTGATAGTAATTTAAAAAAATAATTTAAATGAAAATATTTGATCATTCGTGAACCAAGCTTCTAATAGCTTCTGGAGCTGTTTAAAATGTTCAGTTGTTTAATGTTTCACTTATTGTTAACATACATAGACCATGTTACCCACGCTGGAATTATAGTGGTAAAGCGAAAGCTGCCACACTAATATAGAATGTTTTAGTACTGTAGTAAAACAGATACATTCATTTATTATAAAAATATGGAATAGTTCAAAAAAATATGGAATAGTTCTTTACAATGGACTCAGAGGTGACATTGTAAAGAAATATAGTCATGTGTAATCCCACATCACAGCAAAATTATTCTGATCTCTTGATCCATGAGGATAAATTTTACATTACATTAATGGAAAAGATGCTACTACAAAAGTAATGTTGGTAAAATCACTTTTACTTCCTTTGACCCAACATAAATATTTCTAGTTTTTAACCTACCTGCAAAACATAGTTTTACATAGCTGTAATCATTTGAATCTCTTTTTCTAAAATATTTTCACACTGACTAACAAACCACTTTTAAACTAGTCTGTAGTCTTGGTCATTTGAAAGAACCTGAAAACCCCTTCACTGATTCAGAATATTTCCCTTCCTATCCTTCTCAGGCAGCTTCAGCCCATAAAAGTTTCTGTGGCTGAATTTCAACTTTTTATTATGAAAAAATTAAGGGATACATGAGTATCTATGTATTTACTGCTTAGATTTAGCAACTGATAGTATTTTGCCATATTTTACACCACACACACTCACACTATTTTTTCAACTATTTGAAAATGAATAGTAGACATTGCTTGACTCCTAAGCACGTTGCCACGTAGCTCTTAAGAATACCGGCATTTTCTGGAATTGTTACAGTATCATTACCACATCTAAAACAAGAATGGTCTAATATCACCCAAAGGAACCCTAGTTGTGCAGTGGTTAAAATACTCAGCTGCCAACCAAAAAGTCCTTGGTCTGAAATCAGCAATTACTCCACGGGGGAAGCATGTGGTGCTCTGATTCCACACACCTTACAACCCTGGAACCCCGAGGGGGTCGGTCTACTCTTTGATTCAATGCCAGTAGGAATGGAATATCATCCCACATCCAGTCCATGTTGAATTTCCCTCAGTTATTTCCATGTTGTCGAACAGCGGTGACCCTTTTGGAATCAAGGTCCAGTTAAATTTTATGTACACTTTCTCCTCGCTGATCAACTATCTTGTTCTCTGGTATTTCATATTTATGACTATAGTAAAAAAAATCTAATATCTGACATGTTGCACATTCCTGCCATTTTGTGATGTAATGTAGTCATCTTCCATTTTCCCATAACACAGATTTTGAAATAACAGCCTGGTCTTTGAAACCTGAAGAGTGAGTCTATTCCACATGGTTAATTTGTCCTTCAATATCTTTTCCTCTAAAGCAGTATCCCAATAATGTTTTCCTCATGGCATTTGTTGTATGAAAAGGCAAGGATCATTGCCTTTATTCCAGAGTCTTTACTTAGGGTGTCAGTTAGACTGCTTCTCTATCTCCTGTGCTGGTTGGGGACTGGAGACCTCATCTATAAGTGAAATCAATGTAGGTTAAGCCTAAATTTATAACAGCATTTCATCATTCGCTCTGATCAACCTTGATGCATTTGATGCCTTCTCCTATATTTAAATGATAATATGCTTCAGGTGGCATGATGGTTGATAACTGCTTTGGAATCAAAGACATTTTCATCGATAAACTTGGAAAAACATATTTAGTTTCTTCATGCTTCTATATGTAAAAAAATAGACACTAAATAAATGTTTGCTTCTAGATCTCCCAAAGAACCATTGGGACAGATATCTCAAGCACATTTGAAGAACTCATATTCCTAATAAGACAGCAGCAGCAGCAAGACCGCAATCATTTCTGCGGAGACAGTATCATCATAATGCAATATCAGCCACTGTGATCTTCTATCATTTCCTTCCTGGAGAGTTATGACCGTGGCATTGAGGATTTAAGACCTACAGACTGAACACTACTTACTACAAATCTCTCACAAAGCTGCGGCAATAAATCTTAAAGCGAAAAGTCATTGCATAAAAAATTCCAACTCCAGGGAGCTGGCCATTTATTTCCCTCGGAAAGGAGGGCTGTGCTGAGAGACACTCCGTGCTCCTTTAACTCTGCGGAACAGAACCCAGCAGAGCATCCATCATGGGGGTTTGAGTGACGGGCACATGGAGACAACCTGGGTGTGATGGGAAGAGAAGGGTTGTCACCCATGACCTCCCCCTTTTCCGAGCTTCAATCTCAGAGTATTTTCTCTTGGTCTAGAGACTGGTTCTGCATAAAATCAATATGATGGAGGATATAATTCCTGAAGAGAAACTCCATATTTAGAAACCCGAGCTGGGGGATCTAGAATTGCACCAAACCTACAGCACTGACTTATTTGTCTGCATGGCATTGAGGACTCTGCATGGTGCAGACTTGTGCTCGGCCATTAACTTGAAAACTAGTGGTTTGAGTCTACGCAGAAGCCTCTCATCATCGATGTAATAAGTCTCTGATGATCTATGGAATAGCTGGGTTTTGTGTCAACTTGGCTGGGCCAGAATCCTTAGTAGTTTGACAGTAATGTCTCTCCAACAAGGTGCAGGTCACAGCCTAGGTGTTATGGCTTATTTAATATTTATAAATAACCCTGTGGAGAACTGGCTTTTCTCTTCTTCATGCTGCTAGCTTGAACCCTCTGTCTTGTTTCTTGTGAGCCTGCCATGTGACCTGCTGACCCAGGGAGCTGTCAGCACCTTTATCATGTTGCCTGCCTTGGATGCATTTGAATCTGCTTCCACCAGCCTTTGGTTTTCCTGCCTCCTGGATCATCTTCTGGCTTCCTGGTTCCCCAGTGCTGTCAGCTGTGTGAGCAGGAAAGGGCTTCCAGCTTATCATGTGACCCACAG
The DNA here is from genome assembly GCF_050624435.1 of Tenrec ecaudatus. Lineage (NCBI taxonomy): Eukaryota > Metazoa > Chordata > Mammalia > Afrosoricida > Tenrecidae > Tenrec > Tenrec ecaudatus. Next base: position 42,555,994 of record NC_134539.1, on the reverse strand, counting down.
ACTTGAGCTAGACTGGGCCTGCCTCTCTGGACCTGCTGCTCTGCAGTTATGTGGTCTGTTTTTTTATATAAATTTCTTTCTTGATATAAATTCCTTTCTGATACATAGATGAGTGGTTTTGCTTCTGCCAACACCCAGCCTAACACAATCTACTTCTGAAATCATCATGCATTGGAATCCCAATGAAGTAGGTCCACTCTAACATATGTGGGTGACTGTGAGTTAGAGTTGACTGGACAACAGCTAGGCAGTGTTTGAAAGTGGGTTGAGTTCCTTCTCAATGATTAAAAATTGATGCTTTCATAAGAAAAAGAAAAATTCAATTTCTGGTTTCTCTAAACAAATGGGATGATCTGACAACAGTGGGTCATAGTCCAGAATGCCTGCAGCGATTAGACAGCGTTAGAACTCTCCAATTTGCCACGGTATGTCCTCATTCACCTTAGTGAAGTGGGTTACAAGTTTGACTACTAACTGCAAGGTCAGCAGTTTGAAACCACCAGCCGCGCTCCTTGGGAGAAAGATGATGTTTTCTACTCCTGTACAGATTTACAGTCTTGAGAACCCATAGCAGCAGTTTCGCTCTGTCCTACACCATCACTGTGAGTCCAAATTGACTCCATTGAACAGAGTGACTCCAGTGGTTAACAGACTTGAAATCCATGTCAATCTATTGTTCTGGGCCCCGTCCTCTCATCTCTTCTCCCCTACCATGTTTCTCCCATCAGAAGTGCATTCACTGAATAAAAACACAGTGGACACATCCCACTGAACAATGGCCTATAGGAGTCATCCCAGAGTGAAACAAAGAGTGTGGGTTTATCTAGGGGGAGACCTAAGCTGGAATCCCACCCTGCCTTTACCTTACCTTGGGAAATGTCCAACTCTGGCAACTTAGTTCACTCGGGACAAAATGGATGGAATCTCTTATCCAGGGAGGACCGAATGTAGTCATGGATATCAGGTAGCTGGCACCGTGGGTGTGCCTTTTCTCTGCTTCGATGATGTCGCACTCTACTGCTTCTTTCCTTTTCATGTTTTGCTTTTTTTTTTTGCAACATCTTTCCTATGTTCTTTGAATTCACCTGTTCATGGAATGTTCCAGAAATGTTAGCATTTATTAATGTTTTACCATTGATATAACTTTCTCCCATCTCTTTCCTTCAGTCTAGCAGCAATACAGGAATACAAATATATTACAGTGTCATGATAGTTTGCTTGGCTCTTTTTTATTATTAGGTACACATTTTTCTTTGCTGCAATACATTCTTCCAAATAAATGGTGAATGCCATCCAATACTTGATCACATGAATATATATTTAAGTTACTTTTACTTAAGTTTATGATAAAGTGAAATTGCTTGCTATGGCTCTTCCATCCATAGTCATTGCAACTCCCACCCAGTAAATGTGTTGTTGGGTGCCATTGAGTTTATCTGACTCACAGTGACCTTATGTACAACAGAACGAAACACTCCCTGTCCCGAGGCATCCTCACAATTGTTCCTGTTTGAGCCCATTGCTGCAGCCACAGTGTCAATCCATATTGCTGAGGGTCTTCTTGTTTTCCGCTATTCCTCTAATTTATCAAGCATGATGTCCTTTTGCAGGGACTGACCTCTCCTGATCATATGTCCAAAGTAAATGAGTGGGAGCTTGCAAATAAAGTGTAGAGAACTCTAACCCAATGATTGGTCAGTTTCACCATTCCTCTGGGTATAAGAGTGCCATCTTTGATGCAGGAAGACGAATCCCAGGACTATTAAGATGGAAAAGCCACTAGTGGGGTGTGCACAAAAATCCCTGGCCAAGCGCTGCAAACATGGGCCCCGTAGTGAAGCAACAATGAAATCATGAGGCAGAGTGGCAACCTTCTCGGACTAGCGAATGAGGCAGTGGTCAAGGAACCAGGTGGCTGAAGACCAAAGAGAGACTAAGCTGCTGCTGTGGATACAAGACTATGTTCTTAATGTTTTCTGATACTGACTTGCAGTAACCTGATAACTTTCCTTAAAAAAAAAACAAACCTTCCCATAATTGTGAGTATTGTCTGTAAGTTTTATGTAGCCATTGTAATGGGTTTTCAACCCAGTAGAGAAGTTGAGTGCCATGAGAGGGGTGGTTGGGGTCAGAATAAGGTCCAAGCCTGGAGGGTGGGGCCTGCGTGACTTCTGGCTGTGGCAATGAGCCTTGGCCTGAGGTGGACTTGGATTCTCCTCTACAGAAGCTGGACGAGGTCAGACGTGGCCCACACACCTTAACCTCCAGGTTCTTTTAACTTTGGAATTAAGAACACTAGGAAGGCCTTCTGGTATGTGCCAGTTTCCTTCCCTGGAATTATTTCTCAGTGTCACAGCAGCGCTTACATCTGAGTACTGGGTTTGTGGTTTAGGAGTTTCATCTGGGTCCCTAGGTTTGCACATGGATGCGGTGTGCAGTAGGAATCCTAGATTCAACCTGGGTCTTCACGGAGTTCTTTCATTTTCCATTGAGTTCGTTCTGACCATTACTAGGTGATGTAAAAGAAGCATTGTCCTCAGTCAGAGTTTTCAGTAAATTCCTTGCCAAACCAGGGAGGGGAAATATTGCTTTCAGGAAATTGCCTGGGGGTGTCCTTGGTATAAACTGGGATATATTATTTGTGGTATGAATTGGGAGTCCCAGCTGCACCCCCCACTAATCATGGATTCAGTAAGCACAATTGTATGGTTGAGATATATAAATATTGTATTAAACTCATTGAGAGCATGAGAGATAGAAGAGAGATTGGGATAATGGAGTCTGACACATTTCATAGTAGCATGCTCACCTCATAGATATCCATGATCTTACCAGTCAGGTCCACACACAGTGTGGGTGGAGGCAAGGTGGTGTGTAGACCAGGCAGGAGGCTGGAGGGCTGGGCCAGAGGCTAGAGTCCTGGGCACAAGGTTGGAGGACCCCGCTTATTGCTAACCAAGCATTATCTCTCTTGGGGGCACGTAACAGCAGGGCACCACACGTAACAGGAAGGGGTAGTAGAATAGGCATACACATCATAGGAAGGGATGTATGATAGACACAAGCATGACAGGAAGGGGATGAGCTAGGGGAGTGCCCATAGGAATGGGAAGGTCTAGGGCTCTACATGTGACAAGATGGGCGGACCCTAAATTCATGATGGTGGTCTAACCTTGGTCATCTTAGGGTAGGTTTGACCTCTCTGGCATCTCCTACAAGGAAACAGACAACTACTATCCTTATCAGAATGGAGTGGGCTCTATTTGTTGTGGCATAAACAGTGGTGTCTGCTGGGCGGTAGATGGCTAATAACCCTTAGGGAGAATAACCTTGACCTACTTCTGATGAACTCCAAGTGTATAGTCATTTGCAAGCAGCTAAGTTTGGCATATATTTGGGGGAGACAACTTGGGAGAAATCCTTCTGTTTCCCACAATGATTGTTAGAGTATATGTCAACTAGACACTACTGAACGAAGGTGGGGCAGAGCCCAATCTATCTAGCCTGATGACACCTCCTTGAGGATGTGTTTTGGTTTTTTTTTTTATATCAGAGAGAGACCCAGAATAGTGTACTGGATCTGGATCCTGAATTTAGTTTGTTGATCTCCTTTTCCGTATCATTGGCTGCGGACAGAAACTGTCAGCAGACTGCCAACCTTGGATTCCTCTACCTCTGCATGCACCAGTCTGTTGCCCTCCATCGTCATCATCCTGCTTCCTGTTTGTCGGCTTCCACAGCTACATGAGTTAGGAAAAGCCTCCAGCCGACGCCTGGCCTGTGGACTAGAATGGCACTGGACTGACCTACTTCTACAGCTGTGTAGGCCATTTCTTGATAGAAATCCCTTTCTCTGTGTGCACACATGCCAGCATCACTGGTTTTGATACTCTAGAGAGCCCAATTTGACACAGGGTACTAGGGTCTCAAGGTCATGAGGCATACCTGGACCTTGGGTGGAGGACCTTCTAATTTGCAATTGCATACCTATCCCATATCCACTTCACAAGAGCTCAGCAGTGTATACCTGGTGCACACAGGGCTAGCCAGGCCTCTGCGAGGATAGAGAAGCAGGGCTGAATCCTACTTCACCTGCATTTCCCAGGGATGTTTCCCCTGTTCCTTCTTACTTACATTAGAAAACTAACTATAATAAGGCACCAATTTAAGGTTCTGGAAGACTCCAGGAAACTCCACAAGAAGGCTTATTCTTGCTCAGAATATCTGGTCAGCCCAGTCAGCTTAGTGGGTAAAGCTGGTGCAAAGAACACACAACAGAAGAGTGGGCTTCCGGGAGCAACACAAGGCTCTAACCAGTGTACCTTGTGGTTGCCCGAGAACTGCTGTTGCAGCTGCAGGGCTAACCTGTTCCCCCTCGCTGGGAAGGCCCTCCAGGTGTCCTGGCACACTGATCAGCCCCGGCAGGGCAAGGTGAGAAGGCGGGATGGGCTGGAATGAACAAGAAAACATTGAGAGTTCATTGATTAAGAAGGTTTAAGAAAATTGTGCAACCATTACTTCTGCAGAGTCAGCAGAAATGTTGCAAACTGATGCAAAGGTGCACATATAGTACAATAAAGGTGTCACTGTGTTAAAAAAAACCAAAAAACCAAAACGGTATCTATTCCAAAGACGGCCCCTCTCCTGCTTTGGTAGTCCCACCCATGACTGTGTCCCACCTAGCTGACCTGCTACCAGTCATGATTTGGTGACGGTGTCCTTTGTGTGCCATGCCTTATTTAGGTAGCTGGATAACTACAAATCTTTGGATGCCATGATGGACGCATTGGGTACCATGATGGTCTTCCCTATCCAGATGATTAGGCTTTGCTTGTTTAAGACTTAAAAAAAGGTTGTCTATAAATAACATTTTGATTTGGGGCCACCCCGTGCTCCCGCCCACCTTGCAGAGCAGTTTTGTTTCATGTTTTTCCAGCATACTCATGTCTTTTGGAGGCCTCTGCCTTCTCTCCCCTCTCTTTTCTAAGTACCCATGGTCTGCAAGTGTCCAGAGGTACTGACTTTTTGGGAGAGCTGAAGAAGTATCATTAAGTAAAACCAAAATAAGCATGCATGATTAATGCACTTAGAAAAACAGCCTCATCTAATTTGCGATAAAATTTCATTATAAATAAATAACCACGGACAACATGGCTGGCCCCACTATGAGACATGATGCCCCTCACTGACCCATGGCGCTACAGGGGACAGCACTGGAGACACAGTGTGGGAACTGCGCCTGATCTGATCCCAGCACACGGAGGCAAAGCACTGGGGGAGTGCAGCGGAACAGCAAGGGAATGGAGCGGCAAGGTCCCCAGGGAATGCTGACGGTGGACTTTGGGGCCAGGGCGTGGTGCCCCAACAGACTGGACTGGAAAACGCTCCTAAGGGCCAGCAAACGATCCTTGAACTAACTACAAGCTTTTCTTTCTTGAAACAAAAAAACCAAAACCACAAAGGAAACATTACTTAGCAAAAGGAAAACCCAGACAGGAAGCTACTATTTTTATGAGGGAGCGTCAAGAAGTTCTTGGAACAATTTTGTTATCTTTTAATTCTATTTTCCCACAGGCTTGATGAAGCCTCCATGTCCACTACATTGAGACTTGTAGCTCTGAGTGTTATTTGCCTTACTCTTTCCCCCCAACCAAAAGGAACCTTCTGGTTTCCAGCTACATTTCCTTGTTCTTCCCCTTTCAAAAAAAGGGAAGGAATCTTGTTTGATGGAAGAGATCACAAAAAAAATGGGTGGAGTAATAGTAGAGGAGCCAAAATCTGCCCTTGGAAATGGAGTTTCATAAGATGTCGGGATCTGAAGAAAGAGGTACTAAGAGAGTAGGAGGAGGGTGAGTAGGTGAGAGGGCATGAACTTTAGTTAGTGATTCTGTATTCTATTCCTATGGATTTACTTGAATGGTCTAAAAAACAGTAAAAAAAAATGGAATTCCCCTTTAATCACTTGGTTTCTGAGTAATGTTATTTGAATATCATATCACTTCAAGACTGATGTACATGGATCAATAAAAATGCAATATATTTTTGCCAAAGGATTTGTGGCAACTCTTAAAAATAGTCCATATAAAAACAGTGAAGAAAAATTACCTGGTATGGCTCATCTATCCGTAGTCTTAGTAACTCCCACCAAATGATTACATGGAAGCAGGTATCGGTCAGTCTTGACATTCTGCTGAGTATGAAAACGATCTAACTCAGAATTCAGAACAGGCAGCCATTAAGAAAGGAGAACCACCAGCTGAACATGGCCAAGATTCCTGCTGGAAAGTCTCTAGAGACGGCAGCACCGAGACCCTGAGACAGAGCAGAGAAGCAGCGCCACGACTGAGGTAGAGCTGCTGCCATCTGCCCTGCTGACTTAGTGAAGCCTAGTGCCTCTGGGCAGGGAGCTGGCTCAAAGAGTGGGATGCGCCCTGGGCAGTTATCAGTACCAAAGGAGCAGGGCAAACACACCGGTGCTTCGTGACTGAGAAGCCAAGGACCAGAGCGAGACAGGCCTGCCAACATGGCTGAGAAAGGGGCTGCTACACACAAATGGATCGTATTTTTCATTTTCTCCTGATCTTAACTGTGACTTGCTAACTTCCCCAAGAAAGCCCCAGAACTGTGCGTTCTTTGAGACCGCTGAAAGAGTATTGAACCCCACAGAAAAGTCGAGTGCCGTGGGACAGACAGTTGGTGAGAGGGACAGTTGGTGTCAGGATAAGGAAAGGCGGAGTATAGCCTGCCTCTGTCTCAGGAATGTCCCTTCTCCCTTGTGTGGTCAGAGGAGGGCATGTGCAGTCCTCACGCCATTTACTGAAGTATTTTAAAAAGTAAATAAAGGGCCGCAGGGAAGAGATGAGTCAGTCAGGATGCAGTGTAGCAACAACGAAACATACAATTTTCCTCTAGTTCTTCAATGTTTCCTCCCTCCAGCTATCATGATCCCAATTCTACCTTACAAATCTGGCTGGACTGGAGGGTGTACACTGGTACAAATAGGAACTGGAAACATAGGGAATCTAGGACAGATGATCCCTTCAGGACCAGTGGTGAGAGTGGAGATACCAGGAGGGTGGAGGGAAGATGAGAGAGAAAGAGGTAACAGATTACAAGGATCTACATATAACCTCCTCCCTGGGGGATGGACAACAGAAAAGTGGGTGAAGGGAAACGTCAGACAGTGTAAGATATGACAAAACAATAATACTTTCTAAATATCAAGGGTTCATGGAAGAGGGGAGAGAGAGGAGGGAGGGGAAAATGAGGAGCTTATACCAAAGGCTCAAGTAGAAAGGAAATGTTTTGAGAATGAGGAGGTAAACAGATGTACAAAAGTGCTTGACACAATAGGTATATGTATGGATTGTGATAAGAGTTGTATGAGCCCCCAATAAAATGATTTTTAAAAAAGTAAGTGAAAAAATCTGAGCAAAGAGGAAAAAAAAGATACAAGTAGCAAAATTACAGTAAAGCCAGAGCTAAGGTTGAGACATAAACTGCTCAGGTCGGGACATTTGCTAAAGGTGGGTCATCAATGTGACATTGCATTTCCCAGTTATGAATGTGAAGGAGGTAAGATGATCCAAGATATGATTTGCAAGGAACATAGATAAAATTGAACTTCTATAACTGACAATGTTGAGAAACTTCTATATCATGCTCATCAAGAAGATGCTTTTGACAGCATTTCTGCAAAATGCTCCCAAATAAATTTTCTAGGGAGGCCTTAAAAATGACCACCCTCCTTGCAGGAAAAGAAAAACACCAGAAGCAACCAGCAAAAAGCCAAATCAATTTTCTCTGATGGCTTGACATGATCTAAAGAGGACATTTTGACAGCCCCCAGAAATGAATGAACTACAGAACCTTTGGACAATTCTTCAAAAAATTTTATTTTCTGAAACTGAAACATATAAAGATGAAATTTTTAAAGTGTTTTCCCTAGTGTCAGCCTGGAAAGAGAGAGAGAGAAAGAGAGAGAGAGAGAGAGAGAGAGAGAGAGAGAGAGAGAGAGAGAGAGAGAGAGAGAGAGAGAGAGAGAGACTGCACTGCCAAGAAAGAAATCAGCCCTTTGCTTTGATAATCTGCCTGTCAGAAGGGGCCTCACTTAGCCCGTTGCCTAGATGAAACCAAAGAGCCACATTTTAAGGTCAAACTATGATCAAAATTGGCTTAAAAATTAATGCCAATGATCTTTACAGATATGTACTTCCCCAAAGAAGGAATCCTTTTGGAAGTGAGGACGTTATGTGTCTTCCTTACTGATACAAGGACTAGTCCTGCAACCTGCTGCCATGGGTCCAGTCCCCCTTGGAATTACCCTCATAAGGGTTATGGGAGCAGACAGCCTCATCTGTTTCCTGTGCAGTCACCGGTGGGTTTTGCAGTGAACAGTCATGGGGCAGACATGTCTGACCTCCTCTGGTTTCCCCACTGCCACGAGGCAGGGAGCAGACACGCCTCCGCCCTCCATCCTTCTATCCCTCTTCTGACACCAATCATTCCTCCCACGGCACTCTACTTTTATGCTGGGTTGGATGATGACTTGCAATGGCCACAACGAACTCACAAACAATACTTATGATTCAGGAGGGTTATCAGGAAAGTTTGTTGTAGTTTTGGGTGCCATTGGGTCAGTTCTGGCCCACCGTGATGCTGTGCACAGAGGAACAAAGCTGGCACAGTCCTGCACCACCCTCACAATCGTTCCTGTGCCTGAGCTCACTGTTGTCGCAGCCTCTGTGTCCATCCATCTCGTTGAGGGCCTTCCTCTTGTAAGCTGCCCCTCCACTTCATCAAGCATGGTGTCCTTCTCCGGGGACCGGTCGCTCCTGAAAATATGTGCAAAGAATGTAAGACAAAGTCTCGCCATCCTTGCCCGCAAGGAGCACTCTGGCCTTCCTTCTTCCAAGATGCATCAGTTTGTCCTTTTAGCAGTCCATGGTGCTTTCAATATTCTTCTCCAGCACAATCCAAATGCATCGATTCTCCTTGGGTCTACCTTATTCAATGTCCAACTTTCACATGCATATGAGGAGATTGAAAATACCATGACTTGGGTCAGGCTCACCTTAGTTCACAAAGTAACATCCTTGCTTTTCAATATTCTAAAGAGGTCTCGTGCAGCAGATTGATCATGATGTTACTATGGGTCCAGTCGTGAGGATTTTGGTTTCTTTATATTAGATTGAAGGCTGCAATCCTTGATCTTTATTAGCAAGTGCTTTAAATCCTCCTCACTTTCAACAAGCAAGGTTGTGTCATCTGCATATCACAGGTTGTCACCAAGTCTATCTCCTTATTAACTGCATATGAATCCTGATACCACATTCTTCCTCATATATTCCAGCTTCTCTGCTAATTTGCTCCCCTTACATATTGATCGCGTATGGTGAGAGGACACAACCTGAGACACGCCTTTCCTGATTTTGAACCATGCAGTTTTCCCTGGTTCTGTTTGCACAACTGCCTCTTGAACTGTATATAAGTTCTGCATGCACACAATGAAGTATTCTGGAATTCCCATTTTTCTTATGGTTAGCCATAGTTCCTTATGGTCCACACAGCTGAATGCCTTTGCACGGGCAAAACACAAGTAAACATCTTTCTAGTATCCTCTGCTTTCAGCCAAGATCCAGACAGCATCAGCAGCCATAGCCCTTGCTCCACATCCTCTTCTGAACAGGGGAGTTAGTAGGTTCCCACAAGCCAGGAGCCGTAGCTACAGTCATTTGTCCATGGCAACATCTCTCCTCAGCCAACCAAATTTATCTCCCGTCCTTGGTCTCTCGGCCATGTGATCCCTGGACCTCTGAATCCACGGGCCAGGAAGCTCTCTGGTGCTCTCTCCCACAGCTGCATAGATTCCAGCCCGATGAGAGGAAAGGGGCCTGGAATCTTGGCACAGCTGCTCTGAGGGTCCACAGTCTCTGGTGCGTCTGGATTGGATGGTTTCCTCCAGCTCAGACAGACATCTTGGATGTGTTCTTCCAAATGGATCTGCGAGCTTTCGGTGTCAGACAGCTCTTAAACTGAGGAATGGCTTTGATAACCCAAAACCACCAAACCCAGTGCCATCGAGTCAGTGCTGACTCACAGCGACCAGATAGGACAGGGTAGAACTGCTCTTGTGGATTTTCGACACCATAACTCTCTGCAGAGTAGAAAGCCTCATCTTTCACCCACTAACAAAGTTAGTTGTAGAAAAAAAAATCCCTATAGCCAGAGGAGAATACGGACCTAGATGTTGGCCATATCCCTGACCGAATAAGGCTTCCGATGAAAAAATGCTCTGCACTAAAAAACGGAAAACAAAACCCAACCCACGCCCAAACTTACTGTCCTCAAGTAATATCGACTCACCAAACTCATAGAGGGTTTCTGAGACTGTAGTGTTTCTGGGAGGAGCCGGTCTCCTCTTTCTCCTAAGAAGATTAGTGACCGGTAGGTTTTAACAACCAAACTTGTGGTTAGCACCTCAATGCTTATCTCATAAAATAAACCAAACTCACTGTCCTCAAGTCGGCCCAGCTCGTCACCGTGGTGTAGGACAGAGTAGCACCGGCCCTTTGGGTTTGAAACCTTTGCTAAAAATCTTCATGGGAGCAGAGCCTCGTCTGTTTCCTGAGGAGCAGCTGGTGGGTGGAACTGCTGCGCTTGCAGAGAGCAGCCCAGCATGTTAGCCATAGCCACGACTCCAAGACACCCTTTGCTTATCCCGTTGAGGTCTTTTTATTAAGCCTTAAAACAGGACAAAGACAGATAAGGGAAACTTCAGTATAGACCCAGTACAGAGGCCAATGGATCCCACTGACTCACAGTCCTGGTGTTCATTATGTGTAACGGAGAACAACAGGTATCACGCAAGAACCATGACTGGTTTCTAGTTAGTTCATTACTATCGGAAGTGAGACTTCTGAAAAAAACTCCAAACAAAGCCGGGTCATCGAGTGGATTTCCCCCCCTTCCCCCCCCCACCCATAATGACCCGATAGAGAGTTTCTGAGGCTTTAATCTTAACTGGAGCAGGTAGTCTCACTGTTCTCTCGTTGAGCGACAGATGGGTTTGAATGACAGACCCGGCACCCATCTGTGAGCCGTCCAATGCTTACTGACAAGACAATCAGGGCTGCATATGTGGGCCTAAGAAATGTGGAGAAGGCTATGATTGGGATATGTGGTGGGGTAGTGGTTACGTGTTGGGCTGCTAACTGCAAGGTCAGCAGTTCAAAACCACCAGCAGCTCTAAGGCAGAAAGATGGGGCGTTCCACTTCCTCAAAGAGTTACAGTTTCAGAAACTCACAGGGAAAGTTCTAGCCTGTTCTTTGGGTCACTATGCATCCACATCGACTCAATGGCCGTGAGTAAATAGGTTAAAGGGGTTACAAGAGGACTGTTTTTGGTAAAGTATTAAGGTCACATCCAGGTAAGTTCTTAATGTAAGAAAGACACACCCAGGCAAGTTCCCTAGTTGTTTTGCTTGAGAGTCTTTCTGCATGCTAATCTATTTTCAATCTGTATTAGATCTTAGATTCTGAGGGTTAAGTGCACAGACGGCTAAGGCTTAGGGCAAAAACTCTAAAATCTATTTGAGTCTCCACATAGATTTGGCCTAAATTGAATTCTTTCTAATCACTAGCAGTCAATTTGAGTTTTTCCCTCAGGCAGAGTGCATTTGAAAATGAGTCATTGCCACTCCCTTACTCTGTCCCCAAGGGACAGTCTTTCTCAAGGACAGTGTGTCCTTGATGGACAGTGGGGTACTAGGTTGCATGGCCATGAGTCCTATCCTGGATTACCTTGGTCAGAGGGCCCTGAACCAATCTTGTAAGTTCTTCTGTCTAGCGTGATACATGTTTCCCAATTAGGTTCCGATTCCACTCTGTAGCACCACCTGCAACTGTTAGGAATTGATCTGCTTCCACTCATGATTTTGTGCCAGTTTCCTTGCCCTCTCATGTTCTATTTAAGTTGCTGGTTCTCTGTACATGCTTAGATACCAAGATGGCTTCGGGCTGAAGTTCTTCCTCATCCAGATATATTGTCATTGTTTTTAAGACCATTGTCATGTTAAAGACCTAATAAGTATATCTCTAAACATTTTGAGAATTGGGGTTTATTTCGTCCCCTACAACCAAGCGTTCTTCCTGGGGCCCACTGCCTTTTCCTGGCTCACCCAGATGCCTAACTATCTTGTTGGTTTAAGGATCAACACGTACTGTGAAGTGACGTAAGCATCTCAAGTGGCATCTGAATTCGAGATTCAAAATGGAGTTGGGCTCCCACTGTAAATGGCAACCTGCCACAAACCGTGTCCTTTAAAATTTAAGCTCTCATATCACTGGCTTTATTTTTAAAAGATGAAAACACCCTATGATAGAAGAACTAGGAGAGAGCGATGCTTCGATTGTCTCTTTATGAGCCGTACAGCTAAACCCAATTCTGCTTAGGTGGCGGTGAAGCTGTCTAAAGCTCAGGTCTATTTGAAAGGCAGTGTAAAGTGGAGGGGACTTTTGCGTCTGGAAGCCTTGGTGGTGTCCTGTAGCTCACATTCTCAAGGACTTGGCTTGTGGAAGGCTGTGGTTTACAGGGGGAGCACTGTCTCCATTGAGTCTTGGCATCAGTTCAGACTCACTTAAGTTTGGCTTAGAACTGGGGACCAGCATGCTTGGGAGTAGATTGCACCTCCCCAGTCAGACAAGGAGGGGAGGCCTTGCCTTCAGAAAGTTTGCCTGGGCCTATTCTTAGTGAATTATAGGTGCTGGGGAACCGATGGCGAACTCTCAGGGCCAATTAGTCCTGAACCCCAGACCCAATCTTTTATTTTTTTTTAAATTTTAAAACATTTTATTAGGGACTCATACAACTCTTATCACAATCCATACATATACATACATCAATTGTATAAAGCACATCTGTACATTCTTTGCCCTAATCATTTTCAAAGCATTCGCTCTCCACTTAAGCCCTTTGCATCAAGTCCTCTTTTTTCCTCCTCCCTCCCCTTTCCCCCTCCCTCAGTAGCCCTTGATAATTTATAAATTATTTTGTCATATCTTGCCCTATCTGGCGTCTCCCTTTGCATGTGACCTCCTCCCTGCGGGACGGACAACAGACCCAATCTTTTAAGCCTTTTAAATTTACAACTGGGCATGCCTTCCAGCCATGGTCCCTTCCCATCTTCTGTCCTCTCACCTGCAGCTGTGATGAGCTCATCTGGGACCTGCCGGATGCTGCGATGATTTCCCTTAATGATTTCCTTTGCTTTCCATCATCTGTGATTAGCCCATGGCCTACATCCATTGGGCACCTTTTGGGCCTCATGTGGGTACTTCCCCTCACCCAGGCGATTTTTCTTTATCTTGCTGTTGTCTTCCTTAGTAAAGGATATATTTGGGGGTCTTTTCCCGCCTAGAGCAGAATTTTCTTCTGGGAAATGTGAGAAAAGGAAATGAAGAGTAGTCTCAAGGCAGCAGAGTCCAGAAGAAACGCTGTAGGTCAGGAGTATTGTAGAATCTTCAAAAACACTCAAACTGACCAGCCCCAAATCCTCATAGCCGCTGAGTCAATTCTGCCTCGAGTAGAACTGTGCTCAGGGGTTTCCAAGACTAACTATTTTTGTTTTGAATAAAACTGTTTCATGCTTCTCAGATGGTCCTATCATTCTCTTTTTCAAAGATCTTAGAAGGAAAATATTTTTTTACACCAGGGATTTAGAGAAAGATAAAGACGACAATGGAAAAAAATAAAGCAACTCTAAATGTATAATTATTAAAGATTTTTTATATCATAAATCTGAATGTAAGAATGAGGTTATATACCTGTTTCTGGGGGTAGAGGCAAGGGTGGGGGGAAACGTATGTCACTATTTTATTATTTACACTCTTTACCTGTGATAAATACAAGTTGCCTTTAATGCTCCCCCGACTGTGTAAATATGAGATCAGGCCTCTGTCTACCATCACGACCAGCTCTTGATGGGAAGAGAAAGCCCGCCCTGCAAGTGCAGCCAGGACACCAGCAGCGTTCCTCCAGAAACGCGAGTGTGCTGTTAAAGCCAACTGTCCTCTCTTAGGAAATGAGAATAATAAAGATCTGAATTCCCATTTCAGGGACACTCAGGAATGTTTGTAAATCCAGCACAATCCAATTCAAACAATCGCGTGTGTTCTTCACCAACACTCAAAATCCTGCCCTCTTTCTTGCCCGAAATGCTGTAGCTGCGGAAGTTTCCAAGAACAGTTTCTGACTGGAATGTGAAGGACCCATGGCCTGGTGTTCCTTATCAGCCCTCACAGCGGACACATCCAAGGTCGACTCTTCGTCAGAGGCATGAGAACGCTGGACGGCTGACTTGCAGCACTGGGAGCTAGTAAATGGTGGTTTCAAGCCCCTCTATTTGTAGTATTTTGTCACAACAGTAGAAAGGGATGCCCCCCGGGGTCTCTGCATTTTTTTCAGGAGAGGTCAGAAAAGACCCATTACTCAGCTGTGCACTTCCAAGAGCAGAGTGCACCTGGAATGGAGTAGCCATGCTGCCCTCTGGTGTAGATCTGGGATAAGACATGAATTTATAAAGTCAGGTCCCTTTCTGAGAAAGGACAGGAGCCCATCCTGATGGATAAAAACGCTGGGGCTAGTCCTGCTAATCTGACGTGGGAGTCTCGCTTCCCTGGGGTATAGCATCAATTCAACATAAACGCTCTACCGCAGCCCACAGCCCTAAAAGGGGCATCGAGAAATCTATGGAACACGGTAACAACCATCAACAGCCACAGTCTGTCAGAAAACATGGGGGCAGTCTTATCCCAAGACTGGCATCATCTTACTGTCCTGTTCGCAGTCCAGGGAGGCAGCGCTGCCCAGCAGCCTGCTCTCACCAACTCGAGGTCTGCGGGGGTTCTTTTTAAGTCCCTTATCCAAACAGCAGCTGTGAGCTGGCCGAAAGACCTGGCCAGGTTTCCTTCTGTCGTAACTACGGTGGCTATGAATTGCACCTGATAGCACCGATAACAAAGCCATCCAAACAGAAGCCCCCAGGGAGGAACCTTGTTTCAGTCCCCCTAGCATTTACACTCCGCAGTCCCCGTGGGCATTTCCCAAGTGACCAAAATGAAAACCAAACTCATTGTCATGAGTCAAGGCTGACTCACAGTGGCCCCCAATGGGTTTCCAAACCTGTCAAGCCCAGTCTCTCTCCCTCAGAGTTGCTGGTGTTTCGAACTAGAGAGTATGAAGATTGCAGTCCATCTTGTAACCATCACCTCAGTGACTCAACACACCAAATTGACTCAAGTAATTTGACTCTGCCCTTATAGGACACGGTAGAGCTGCCCCTGTGGGTTTCTGAGACTGCCACTTCACGGCAGTAGAAATTTTCCCAAGCAGCTGGGTGGTGACTTTGAACTGCTGACCTTGCAGTTATCAGCCCATCACACAATCACTTCAGCTCCTTTGTATACTCCCTCTCAGGCTTAGTCCTTCCCTACAGGCCCAGATTTTCTCAGCCATAAGCTTTGCAGGCTGTGTTAGTCTGGGTACTTTAGAGAAACAAATCCACAGAAACTCTTATGTATAAGAGAGAGTTTTATATAAAGGGTAAGTGCACATCAAGAAAACAGCCCAACCCCATGCTGCCCAAGCCCACAAGTCCAACATTAACCCATATGTCTGATACCAAGCCACAAAGTCCTCCTCCACCTCACAAAACACACGCAATGATGCCGACTGCAGGAGGAAAGCCGAGTCAGTGAGTGTGTAAGCATCTCAGCACTGGCAGGGGTCTCCACACGGCTGCTCAAGCGCCCAGGGCTGCATCAGGATAGGTTCATGTGGCTTCTCCTCGGGGATGTCTTGCAGGAAGTGAGTCTTGCCAGCTGGAGCAGGGAACTGGCTGAGGCAGCTGTACCCTAGTCCGACCATCAGAAAGCAAGAAACCCAAGAACTAGAAAGGTGAGCCATTTATCTCGCTGCCCTTCAATTAACCCCACATGTGTTTATCGGCCAGGTTGGCACAATAAACTAACTCACAGGCTAAATACTGCAGAGACCTGGAGAGGACTAAGGCCTTTACTTTGGGGATTTCTGTGATGTCGTAGTGGCTTTCTACTCCTGTAAAGATTACAATCTTAAAACGCACAAGGTTGGTTCCACTCTGTCCCACAGGGTCACTGCATGAGTTGGCATGGGCTCGAAAGCAGGGAGTTTGTATTGCTATGTTTATTCAACTTGTACTGGGTGGACCCTATGCTTAGCACTACTAAGAGTGCTTCACAAAGATGCACAAGAGACAGAAAAAAAAACCATGCACAAGAGAGGTGTTTCCAGGTAAATTCATATGCCTCCCCCAAGTGTCTTTAAAACATTAGACCTAAAGTCAAGGTGAAGGGAACTCATGTTTTTGCATGTCATCCTCATAACAATATTGTAAGGTGCACGATTATGACCGAATGATCTAGGAGGCAGAGAAAGCTCAAGGACTTAGCTAATGTGACAGTCAATAAGCTGCACTTGGAATTCAGATTGGGTTTAAAAACTGTAGATGGTTTTATTTTTAATTTTAGAATAGTTTTAGATTTATAGAAAACATTTGAAGATAGTATAGCATTCCCAAATATCCTAAACCCAACGTTTCTTTTTTTTTTTTTTTAGAGCTTCAATTAAAAAAAAAATTTTTTTAACAATTTATTGGGGCTGATACAATTCTTTTCACAGTTCATACATATACATACATCAATTGTATAAAGCACATCTGTACAGTCTTTGCCCTAATCATTTTTTTCTCTTTTCTTCTTTTACATTTTATTAGGGACTCAAACAACTCTTACCACAATCCATACATATACATACATCAATTGTATAAAGCACATCCATACATTCCCTGCCCCAATCATTCTCAAGGCATTTGCTCTCCACTTAAGCCCCTTGCATCAGGTCCTCTTTTTTTTTCCCCCTCCCTCCCCATACCCCCCTCCCTCATATGCCCTTGGTAATTTATACATCGTTATTTTGTCATATCTTGCCCTATCCGGAGTCTCCCTTCCCCCCTTCTCTGCTGTCCCTCTCCCAGGGAAGAGGTCACATGTGGATCCTTGTGATCAGTTCCCACTTTCCAACCCACTCACCCTCCACTCTCCCAGCATCGTCCCTCACACCCTTGGTCCTGAAGGTATCATCCACCCTGGATTCCCTGTACCTCCAACCCTCATATGTACCAGTGTACAGCCTCTGTCCTATCCAGCCCTGCAAGGTAGAATTCGGATCATGGTAGTTGGGGGGAGGAAGCATCCAGGATCTGGGGGAAAGCTGTGTTCTTCATCGATACTACCTCACACCCTAATTAACCCATCTCCTCTCCTAAACCCCTCTATGAGGGGATCTCCATTGGCCGACACTTGGGCCTTGGGTCTCCACTCTGCACTTCCCCCTTCATTTAATATGATATATATATACATATATACACATACATATATACATATACACATACATACACACACTTATATCTTTTTTTTTTTTGCATGATGCCTTATACCTGGTCCCTTGGGCACCTCGTGATCGCACTGGCCGGTGTGCCTCTTCCATGTGGGCTTATTTGCTTCTGAGCTAGATGGCCGCTTGCTCACCTTCAAGCCTTTAAGACCCCAGACACTATCTCTTTTGATAGCCGGGCACCATCAGCTTTCTTCACCACATTTGCTTATGCACCCATTTGTCTTCAGCGATCCTATCATGGAGGTGTGCAGTCAATGATATGATTTTTTGTTCTTTGATGCCTAGTAACTGATCCCTTTGGGACCACTCGATCACACAGGCTGGTGTGTTCTTCCATGTGGACTTTGTTGCTTCTGAGCTAGATGGCCGCTTGTTTATCTTCAAGCCTTTAAGACCCCAGTCACTATCTCTTTTGATAGCCGGGCACCATCAGCTTTCTTCACCACATTTACTTGTTCACCCACTTTGGCTCCAGCCGTTGTGTCGGGAGACCAACGTTTCTTATAAGTAGCTTCCATTTGTGGGGTAAATTAGTCACAATTAATAAATCAATATTGGTACACTACTGTTAACTAAATTCCATACGCTATTCATAGTTCCTTTGTTTTTACCGGAGTCATTTTATTTGCTCCCAGGTGTATTTTAAGACAAGATGAGGTGTGTTCAGGATGGCATTGGCTATAGAATAAGATGTGTTTTGGGAGGAAATCCACCAAAGAACAATTTTTGTTACAACATGTAGTGTACCCTTTGGAAGTAAGTTATTATATGTTTAAAATAAAGAGTGGACAATTAAATTTTGCCTTCTTGAGGGTAGAGTATCTACATAAATTGTTTGGACTTGTCTAAACAATTGTTTGAACAGAATTGTCAACTGTTTTGCACAAGAGATCTGTCAATTCTCCCCTATTTATCTCTTCATTCCATGATTTGATTTTATTGGTATCAATTCATGGGTATTTATTTTATATTTGGGTGATAATCTAATTCTACTTTAAAATTTTTATTTGGTTGCGCATAATTTTATTTTAAATTTCTGTTTCTTACACTGGATTGTTTCTGGTCTTGATGAGATGACATGAAGATGATATTTGACCGGAACCTGACATCCCAAACACTGGACTCTGTTCCTGCCACAGCCCCTTTGTTTGGTGTCCACTGGTGGTAAATGCTGGAGAACAAGGCCAGACCAAGGAGAATTTCCTTATCATCCACTCAATCTTTGACTCTTTTTAAAGTATGAATTTTAAACGTTGAAAATATGACTTTCTTAATAACACAGAATAAACCGTTGTCAAAGGTTTCATTTAATTCCCTGATTACTGGGAAAGTGAGTAAGCGTTTAAAGCGGGTTCCAAGAGCAGTTGATGAACAGGATATTTCTAAGCACTTACAAAACAAACTTCAAAATGAGTTCACCATGTTGGAGACCTAACGTCCTATAGGACAGCAGAACCCTAACTGGTGTGATTGTCAGACATCATTTTTACGTCTCCAAGTTGCTATGCAATGCAACCAAGTCTTTGACTACATAGTCAATAGGAAAGTTAAAGAAGGACATCTTTTCATATGGAATTAAATCCTCCTTGGATAGGCCACCTGCTAAACAATGGCTCTTGAACTCACTGCATTTTTTCTTAACAGCTCATACTCCACTGTCATCTACAGAGATGCCAGAAAGCATTCTGCCAGAATAGGGAGGGCCAGTAGTCGCCCCCTGGGCTCTCTTATAGTTCTACTCAAGCAGACAAAAGAACCTTCACAGAGCAGAGGTGACTCCAGCCCCTTGTAGGAAGAGGTGTTAGTGCCACAGTGGTTCTTGGCGTAGTAAACTCAAAATCCAAACTCACAGCCAATAAGTCAATTCTGTTAGGACAGGGGAGAGCGGCCCATGTGGATCTCCAGAACTACAAATCTTTACAGGTGTAGACATGCTCATTTTACTCCCGAGGAGCAGCTGGTGGTTTCAAACTGCTGACCTGGCGGTTGGCACCTCACCCGGAACCCATTATGCCACTAGGGCTGATCAATTCATATTGATGCTTCTTTTTCTTTGAGTATGTGGGAAAGGAAGCTTGGCCAAGTGATTGGGAGCTTGATTTCCCTCTAGAAAACATACTTTAAGTGGCTTCCAAATTTTAACATGACATAATCATACTGATTTTTATTTAGAATCTATTAGAGTGAGGGCAGGGCCATGCCTTGTGCAGGTCTGCCGTCGCAGCATCTGACATTGGGCCTGGCATGTAGTCGGCGCTGTGTGAATGACAGCTGTGTGCATATTATGCTGTACGGGTTTTGTTAAAACTGGGATCATGCAGGAGAAAGTCTTTTGAAAAGGCTCCAAAAATGACGTGCTATTTGTGGGGCCACGCTGTGAGGGGGTGTCTTGAGGACAACGTGTCCTGGAAGAAGGGGCTTCCAGAAGCCTAAGAACACCTTTTTTTTTTTAAAAAATGCCATCCAGATGGCAATTTCAAATACTAATAATTATGATGATACATTTTTAAAAAGAGAACTCAGGCCTGACAACGTCTTGCTTTAGATTATAAATTGGCTCATTATCAGGAAAAAAAATCTATTGAAACCCAGCCATGATCAATTGGCTCATTCTCCTGCCGTGGCAGCCAAGAAGTCCTGAGACACAGCCTGCTGTAAAAATCTGTGCATGTGGTACTCGGGGCAGAGAATCTCAACAGGAATAATTGTGCTCCAAAAGCACGCAGAGGAACTCGGACTTGAGGGCCCTGGTCCGTTCGTCTGGAAAATAAGGCTAATTGGGCTCCCTCCCTCAGAGGTTTGCTTCATTCATGTTTGGTTGAGAGCTCAGAAAACTTCAAACCAAGGATTCTTTTGCGCTGTGCAGGGTTTATTATTTCAGTATAAACCCACAAGCCGCTTAGCTGTCTCCTTTGCTTTTCAATCCTTTTTTTCCCTCCCTGTTACAGTGACCTTCCTCAGGAATCTGTCTAGGGAAGCTCGTCCTCCTCTGCTTCCTTTTTCAGAAACCTTTTGTGGTGTTCACTAAGTGTCTGAAGAAGCCGCTGTGGAACTGTGGGGTAGGTGCTGGGCTGCTAACCATGAAGTCAATGATTCAAATCCACCAACCCCTCCGTGTGAGAAAGTTGAGGCTATCTGCACTCTTGGGAAACTCTATGGAGAAGTTCTACTCAGTCCTATCGGATGGCTGTGGGTCAGTGGCAATGGGTTTGGTTTGTACAGTGCTTCAAGTGAGCCTTGGTTGCATGTTGGGATTCTACCTGTGAGGTCAGTAGTTCAAAACCAACAGCCACTCCTTGGGAGAAAGATGAGGTTTTCTACTCTGCAAAGAATTTCAGTCTTGGAACCCCACAGGGACAATTCTGCCCTCTTCTCTAGGATCAGCATGAGTCAGAATTGACTTCACGGCAGTGATGTTTTTCTTTCTGTTTCTTGAATGTTTTAAATATCACATAGCATAGAATATACAGGGAGACTCTGATGCCTCCAAGTTCACAAGCGAGAAGAGAGAAGGTACCAGAACGGGAACAACATGCCTACAATCCAGCAAAAACCCTGGGCTGTCCTGTTGACTCTAGCCTGACATGACAGAGTAGACATTCCTCAGGGAGTTTTCAAGGCTCTGAGGAAGCGGATCTCTTTGGTCCCTAGAATGACTCATAGGTTTGGAATGCTGACCTCTCAGTTAGTAGCTGAAGACCAGGGCTTCTTCCTACAAGCACCCTAGTGGAAAGCACACAGGTTTGGGGGTAAGATGGCTCTGAAGTGGAATTAGGGGCCCTAAACGTCCTAAAGGTGTGACCTTTGACGTGTTATATAGTGTTATTGGGCCTCAGTTCCCTCATCAAGAAGAATGGAAATAACAGCATCTTAGTGGCGTGGCTGCCATACACTTCCTGAAGAATGAACAAATTTTAGCTGGCATGCTTTACAGAAGCCTCATGTGCTTTGACATGTTATCCGGAGGGACTAGTCCAGGAGGAATATATTGTGCTTGGTGAAGTAGAAGGCCAGAGGAGAGTTTAAGGGACAGGGATGGACACAGTGGTTGCAATCATGGGCTGAAGCATAGCAACCATTGTGAGGATGGTGTAGGACCAGATGGCATTCTATTGTGATGTATATTTGGTCGGTGCCAAGTCACCAGCACCTAAAACAACACGGTGGCTATGAGAACTGGAAATCATATTTGTACGGTCACAGTCACACAGTAAACAGAAAAGCAATCAAGCAAATAAGATAACGCAGTGACATCCAGTACATTCTCATTCATAGTGACCCCATCCGACAAAGTAGAACGCTCCTTTGGGATTCTGAGGCCATAAGTCTTTATAGGAACAGAAAGCAAGAGTCGGGATAGGTCAAGGAATGCTTCAGGAACAAATGAGTCCAAACATCTCAGTAACAGGTGGCAGTAATGTTGACTTCTTGTTTACATCACACGTGTCCCTCATGAGTCTCTCATGACTATTGCCGTGCTCCATGTCATCTTCATCCTCAGACTCAGGCCACCATCAGGGACCCTGACAGAGTGAACAGGAAAAATGCCAAAGCACATACTGGCTTTTAAGGTTTCTGCCTGTGTGACACGTCTGACTTCATCTCATTGGCCAAAGCTATGCTGTCCCATTTGAACAGGCAGGCACCCTGGAGGGAGGGAAACCCAAATATGTGACAACCAGCAATTCAGCTTACCACAGGCATGGACACGTCATAGGTTCCTCTGAGAATGGAATGAGTTAGTTTTGTATATAGAGCATTTTGAACATTGAGTGACACACATTAAACACATAATGTGTTTGCTATCTTATTGTGGTTGCTCATTACACAGCACGTTAGATACCAAGTCTTTGGAAAAATATGTGTAATGAGAAATATAGACTCACATCAATCAAGGGCCAAAGCCCCCTCCTCCCAAAAACCCACCTAAAATAGGTTTTATAAAGAGAGACTGTTTCTGCTATGATGTCTATTCACCTGGAGCAACAGAGAACGAAGTAGACCAGGAATAGGAGGAGGCTATGGAATGAGTGGCTAATGGCCTTCCTGGCCACAAGACCCGAGGAGCTGGATGATGCCTGGCTACCATGACTCATCAAACATCCCATAGAAGTGTCCTGATCAGAAGGGGGGAATTTCAGAAAAGAATTTCAAATTATTGTGAACTCTACCAGACTTTCCGGATCCTTGGAGGGTAGATGAACCCTTGAAATTATTACACTGAGACCATTGTTATTATTTTGCTGCCTCATGGTCTTTGTCTCTGGGCCTCCTGGGGATGGGAGGTCCCCACAGTTTCTAGTAAACATGGGTCTCGTGGCCTTGAGGGGATCCCTTCATGCTGCTTGTCATTGGCTCGAGGGTGGGTGATAGGCTGACAGCAGGGAACAGTCCTCTTCCCCCTTCCACGAAGGCAGCAGGATGTCGGCACTGGGCCCCTGAGACAATCTTTGAACCTTTAACCAACATTATCTCCTGAAGCCTTCTTAAAATGGAATACTAGTTTAGCTTAACTAGTAAAAAAAATGCCTATCTTGAGTAGTACGTGCTTTTAAGAACTATCCTGTATGGGAATGATTTGACAATAGTAACTCAAAAGATGACATGGAAGCCTTAGGGGCCAGTGGATTTATGTTCATGGAGGAAGAACAATTCGGAAAAGGATGGTGAGGATAGTTGCACAACACGAAGAACAGAGTCAATGCCATGTTATGTGCATAGATACACGTATATATCATACTAACTGCCAGCGAGTCACTGCTTGTATACGAGGGGTCCACTGCCCCACCCCACCCACCCCTTTTTCCTGCTAGGTGAGCATGGAGCAACTTGCTCCGAGTCAGTGTACCCAGTGGCATCACCTGGGAAGGTTCTCTCTGATAAACTGAATTGTTTTGTAAAAGCAGTTTCACTTGAACCTTGTTTTCTGTGATGACCCATTTCAGAGAACAGTGAGCCTCTGTGAATTTTGTTCCTCAGGAAAAATGCCACAGAAACTTTCGTGATGTTTAATGCAGCTTATAAGAACAGCGCTATGGAAGGACCTTGGGCCTCTACTCAAACACTCCCTCAATGCATGAATACCTTCTTTTATTAAATTGGAACTCTATGATGCTCATTCTCCCGACACAACAGCTGGAGCCAAAGTGGGTGAACAAGTAAATGTGGTGAAGAAAGCTGATGGTGCCCGGCTATCAAAAGAGATAGTGTCTGGGGTCTTAAAGGCTTGAAGGTGAACAAGCGGCCATCTAGCTCAGAAGCAAATAAGCCCACATGGAAGAAGCACACCGGCCAGTGCGATCCCGAGGTGCCCAAGGGACCAGGTATAAGGCATCATGCAAAAAAAAAAAAAGATATAAGTGTGTGTATGTATGTGTATATATGTGTATATGTATATATGTATGTGTATATATATGTATATATATATCATATTAAATGAAGGGGGAAGTGCAGAGTGGAGACCCAAGGCCCAAGTGTCGACCAATGGAGATCCCCTCATAGAGGCGTTTAGGAGAGGAGATGGGTTAATTAGGGTGCGAGGTAGTACCGATGAAGAACACAGCTTTCCCCCAGATCCTGGATGCTTCCTCCCCCCAACTACCATGATCCGAATTCTACCTTTCAGGACTGGATAGGACAGAGGCTGTACACTGGTACATATGAGGGCTGGAGGTACAGGGAATCCAGGGTGGATGATACCTTCAGGACCAAGGGTGTGAGGGACGATGCTGGGAGAGTGGAGGGTGAGTGGGTTGGAGGGGGGGAACTGATTGCAGGGATCCACATGTGACCTCTTCCCTGGGAGAGGGACAGCAGAGAAGGGGGGAAGGGAGACTCCGGATAGGGCAAGATATGACAAAATAACGAGGTATAAATTACCAAGGGCACATGAGGGAGGGGGGAAAGGGGAGGGAGGGGAAAAAAAAAAGAGGACCTGATGCAGGGGGCTTGGGTGGAGAGCAAATGCCTTGAGAATGATTGGGGCAGGGAATGTATGGATGTGCTTTATACAATTGATGTATGTATATGTATGGATGGTGATAAGAGTTGTATGAGTCCCTAATAAAATGTAAAAAAAAGAAAAGAGGAGAAAAAAATGATTAGGGCAAAGACTGTACAGATGTGCTTTATACAATTGATCTATGTATATGTATGGACTGTGATAAGAATTGTATGAGCCCCTAATAAATTGTTAAAATTATTTTAAAAAAAAGAACAGCGCTATGGGAAAAACTCAAGTGTAGGAGTGGTTTTCTCATTTCAAAAGAGGTGAAATGTTGATTGATGACAAGGTTCATTCTGGACGTCCATCAGCTTCCTGAAAGGACAAAAATGTAGGCAAAATTTGTGGACCTTTGCTCAAAGACTGATGACAGACCACTGAAGAGATCGGGAAGTTATTTGGACTATCTTGGAGCTTCGTTCAGAAATTTTTGCAGAAGATTTGGGAAGGAGAAGGGTCACTGTGAAATTTGTGCCTCAGGTTCTGACTGACCAGGAAAAGGAGTATCAGGTGGAACATGCCGTGCTTTGAAAGAATGGTTCCAAAGCAACCAAGCCATTTTCCCAAGGTCATTACTGGTGATGAGACATGGTGCTATTTTTATGACCCTGAAAGCAAACATTAATCGAGCCAGTGGAAGATGCTACCATCACCTTGTCCTTAAAAAGCTCATGAAGTGACATCAAGGATCAAGACAAGGCTCATTTATTTGTTTGTTTGTTTGTTTGTTTTTATCTGAGGGGGATAGTGCATTTGGAGTTCATTCCACCAGGTCAGACTGCTAATCCAGCTTTGTATTTAGAGGCTCTGAAAAGATTGCACAATGGTGTGCGACAAAAGCCTGATTTGTGGTAGTTGGGGGACTGGTTTTGCCAACACAACAATGCACCTGCTCATGCAGCCGTCTCAGTGTGCTAGATTTTGGCAAAACCCAGCATGCCTGTCTTGCCCCACACACTTTACTCACCTGACCTCACTCCGTGTGACCACTTTCTATTTCTGTGAAAGAAGAGGGACACAAAAGTACAGCAATTTGACGACATAGAAAAGGTGAAGGAAAAAAATGAGGGAGGTGCCATCCAAAGAGATGAGTTTGAAAAATGTTTCCAAGAATGGAATCACAGATTTGACAAATGTTTTAAGTGTAATAGAGAGTATTTTGAAAGTGATAAGGGTGCCTTGTAAAATAATTAAATACATAGCTTTGAAAAATTATTCCTTTTTTTGGGGTACCCTTATATATAATTTCAACCTCCTGTGACAACATGGCATATCCTAAGAGTAGGTCCCTTGGGCAAGCTATGGGATTTACAGCATTACACAGCGCGAAGGAGGTTAAGGAGTGGTCTGAATATTATTAGCAAACTATCCATTTTACTTGGTGGGCTATGAATTACTCATATTTGCATAGTCCTTCCCCTTTCATTTCATGTACTTTGGACACATGACCCAGAGAGACCAGTTCCTGGGAAAGGACATGCTTAGCAACGGAACAGAGGAAAACCATCTCCTGGATTGACACAGCGGCCACCAATGGGGTCAGACCTGACAGCCCTCGGGAGGGTGACGCAGGACTGGCAGTGTTTCTGTCTGTTGTATGCGGGTAGCTGAGTCAGAATTGACTTGACCAGACCTAGCAACAATACCGCTCAGTCATTCAGGAGGAATTAGGATGACTATGGGGAACAGGAAGGGCCCTGGTGACAGAATAGGGTAAGCAATGAGCTGCTAAAGACAAGATCAGCAGCTTGAACCCACCAGCGACTCTGCAGCAAATGGATGAGCCTGTCTGTTTCCGTAATGATTTAATGTCTTGGGCACTCAAAGAGGTGGTTCTACCCCATCCTCTAGCGTCATTAGAGTCAGAATTGATTTGAGGGTACTGAGTTCCCTTTTCTTGGTTTGGGTCTGGGCACACTTGGAGCGTGCTGAGCTTCTCTCTCTCTCTCTCTCTCTCTCTCTCTCTCTCTCTCTCTCTCTCTCTCTCTCAACTCAGCCCAGCACTCTCTGGGCCATGCTGCTTGCACATCTTGTCTTTGGCGAGCTGCCTTCTCTGCTGTCAATCTTTATGACAATGACTTCGTTAACTTCACTCTAGAAACGAAACCACTACCAACTAAGTGTTTCCTCACAGCCTACCAGGGGAGTATGGATAAACTCCAGACTCCAAGCTCACTGCCATCAAATCGATTCTGATTCATAGCGGCCCTGTATAAAAACATACAAAACCTACTGCCTTCGAGTCGATTCCGACTCCTAATAATCCTCGAGGACAGAATAAAATTGCTCCTGTGGGGGTCCGAGACTGCAACTCTTAATGAGACTAGAAAGCCTCAACTTTCTCCCAAGAAGCAGTTGGTAGTTTCCAACTGCGGAGGTTGCAGCCCACTGTGGTGGGCCCACTGTTACCAGTGACCCTATGGTCACAATGAAAGATGCCCTTTTGGGCATGGAACATTCTCTCTGGTCCTCTCCAGTGCTAAGTTCTGCACCAATTGGCTGCTCCCAGCAGCAGCTCGCCTCCTCTTGACTATTCCTGCCTCATTTTGTAGCTGATTCAGAGACTCCATCTTAATTGTCTGTGTGCCCCTCCTTTCTGTGTCTCTTCCTTTCTTTTAAGGTCTTGGAGAGCACCTTTCTTCTAGGACGAGGTGTCCTGGAAGCACTGGGAGACCTCCCACTGACACCTTGTCCTGCATGCCTTTCCAGTGCCTCTGACAGCCTCTCAACAGTTTCCTCTGCGCGACTGCTCTCCCTTCTCCCTTGGGCCCAGGATGAACCGGTCTGTAAGAGAACGGAGCCGGACCTGCAATGAGGAGCCAAGCCCAGCTGGACACCAGCTTGAGGCAGAGTCCCCAGCTGAGCCCAGCTGACTGCCAGTCACCTCACAGCTCCATGAGAAACGAAGGCTTCTTGCAGCGTTCCACCGAGACTGTGCGGCTATTTGGTGTGTGGCAATGGCAGAGCGGTGGGTGATAGTAAGCAACCCGTGTTAGCATCAGGGAGACTGCGGTCTTCCTTGTGTTTCCCGTGCTCCTACCCTGTGCAGCCTGCCTTTCTTACACCCTCAGGGATGCGTCCTAACTGGAGCGTGCAATCTGTCTCCTACCGTGACAATGGAAGTAGGAATGATCCAAGTGGCAGGGATCAGTTCCTCCCCACGACCATGCTATGCTGCCAAACAATGACATGAACCAGCTCCCCCCTCTCCTTGATCTCCCATTTGCTCTTCAAAATCCAATGGGAACACTGATCTTAGAGTGAACATGGACATTTATTTTATTTTTCATGTGTTATCTGTTCAAAAATTGTAACTTCTGGAAATATTTTTCAAACATATATGCAAGTAGAGATGATATTATAGCCAACACTATGATGATCAACATTTTGTCAATCTCATTTCATCTGTTACCCTCCTGTGTTTTGTTTTTCCCTTTCAGTCTGATGACCTTTTAATTTCAAAGAGGGTGGGGTGGCATCTAAACTCTACTCCGCTGCGATCCCTTTGTAGTGGTTGCTGCGACTGTTCACCCTTCCTTTCCTGCCATGGGCGTCTCCTGGTTTTTGCTCTCTCTGGTGATCTTGCTCACTTTCCTGGCCTGTCTCTTAAGCGTCAGCATGCCCTAGGGCCCTGCCCATCACCTGCTCTTGGTCTCTCTCCGTTCTTCTTCTGGGCTGCTTCATCTACTGGCATAGTTTCCTCTGGGAACCTGCTCCCCTTTCCTGGGCTATCTTTTCTGTCTGTCTTCTATAGTTCTTCACTTGCATGTAGAGGCCTATCACCCAATAAACAAGGTAAGCAAAGCTTTACTTGTGCTTACTGACTAGTCTGAGGTGAATGGTTCCACATGTTTTTCACCACACAGGACATACCTTGCTTACTGAGTTTCTGACCCCGTCAGGCACTGCACATTTGAACAGAGCCTTTGAGTTTACAGAAGGGCGCCGCGGGGTCGTGTGAGAGATAGATGCCTGCCACAACTAGAAATAGGATCTTTGATGTCATGAAAAAAAAAAGGGAAATTGTTCACTACAGATTAATGAGTAAGTACACGTCAACTCACGTTCACCTTGCTTTCTGGGTAATCCAACACTGCTTGGATGTCGGCATGCTCTTCACCTCACCCTAAACGAGCGCATGAAATGAAATCAAAGATCAAGACAATGCTCATTAGTTTTGTTTTTTGATGTGAGGGGGAGAGGCCATTTGGAGCAAGCTTTCTCTTCAGAGGTTCTGAAAAGATTGTGTAATAGCATAAGACAAAAAAGTCCTGGTTTGTGGCAGATGGGGCTCTGGTTTTGCCACCATGAAAATGCACCTGCTCATGCAGCCAGCTCAGTGTGTCAGTTTTTGGCCCAAAACAGCATGTCTCTCTTGTCCCATGCACCTTATTCACCTGACCTCGCTCCATGGAACTTATTTTTGTTTCCATGAATGAAGAGGGACATGAAAGGACAGTGTATTGATGACGTAGAAGAGGTGAAGAAAAAAATGAAGGTGGTTTCCAATAATGGAATCACAGATTTGACAAATGTATTAAGTGTAATGGAGAGTATTTTGAAGGTGATAAGGGTGTTTTATTAAAAATTTAAATATATAGCTCTGAAAAAAATTCTGCTTTTTTTGCGGGGGTGGGGTGGTCCTTTGCACCTGCTGATCACTGTTCCTTTAATTTTTCAATTTTTATTTTTATATTTGCAAAACCACCGAGATTCTGGTTTTCAGCTCATACTCATAATGGGCCCCAGCTAGCAGCTCTTGAATCCATATTGTCCTTCTGAGATCCGAATTTGTTGTTCCTGGTCACAGGGAAATAGTCAGTGGGTTATGAGATTTTTTTGAGTAGTTTTATTTGTTTCTTTATTCAAAAGGGGTCCATTTCCTGTAGCAACGGGCACTGCCTCCAAAGAAATATCAACAGCGTAACATTCGTAGATCTTCTGTCGGTCTGTGAGTACCCCCAAGGCAGGAAGTCTGTGTCACTCATCTTTTCATCTGTCCCTAGTGCCTGGCACATAGGAACGATCCAGCAAGTGTTTGTTTGAATCTCATCTAAATGAGCACGGGGACTAGGGAGTCGGATTCCATGAGGGCACACATGTTGCCAGCTGGTTGTGGAGAAAGCTGCCAAGCATATAATCTATGAGCGGAGAGCCTGGGGTCACCTCCTGCTGGGCAGCAAGGGCCTGCAAGCCTGTCAGATGTCACTCGCATTTGCAGAGATAGGAGTTCAGGTGGAAGGTTGGATTTTTCTTCATTAAACTTGTCAGTCCCCAAGGTGGGGCTCTGACAGGAACCCAGGGAGATGTCGAGCCAAGACAGCTGTTGCCAATCCTGGTGGAGGCCCTTTAGACAGCCGGGCATACAGCTGTGCCCTTAGACTTTGTGGGCAATGTCCTCTTCTCTACGGAGGGCAAAATGCTGAACAAACACTAATAACGAAACAGCTACGGCATGGTGGAGAAACACTTGAACCGAGTCTCAAATATGCTTCTTATTAGTTGTGTGACTTCAAGCAATCTGTCACTTCTGAGTTTCCTTACCTGTAATACTGGTTGTTAAGAAGACAGAATGAGGATCATGTATTTGGAAATGTTCTATAAACCTTAGAGTATTTCTCAAATGTTAGGTACATTAAACTTAACATTTAGTCTTCACAACACGAACACAAGGAGTTAAATGATCAAGTGAAAAAAACTGGCTGGCTCTCTATTTGAAGAAATGGGCCTGGAGCCACACCTGATGTCCTCTAGCTGCATTATGGAGGATTAGCTAAGCTATCTCCATCCCAGCTCAAGGTCATTTCCACAAGCCTGAGGCCAGACATGCCCCCACCTTCTACCCTCCCCCCACCCCCTCCCCCTCCTTTCATCTTTTTAGCCTCCTTTTATCTTATGCTGACCTTGCCATTCTTCCTACTCTACTTCTCTGCTGGGTTCAATGATCAGTTGTAGGGCCACACAGAACTCCCAGGCAATATACTCACATTTATGTAGATTTATGAATGGTCCATTTCCACCTTCAGCTGCATCTCCTCCATTTGGGAGGGATAAACCTCTTGAATGACTGCCTCTTAGTTTATATATAGGTTCCATATGAGCACAATTAAGTGTTCTGGAATTAACTATAGTTTGTTATGGTTCTTACTGTTGTATGCTTTTGCATAGTCAATAAAATACAAGTAGCCATCTTTCTGGTTACTTGGCTTTCTGCCAAGAGCCATCTGATATCAACAAAGATATCCCTTGTTCCCCGTGCTCTTCTGAATCAAGCTTAAATTTCTGATAGCTCCTTGTCTATGTACTGCTAGAAATGTTTCTGAATATCTCCAGCCAAATTTTAAGTGTGTGTGATACTAAGAATACTAATGATATTATTTGATAATTTTCACCTTCTGTTGAGTCACTTTTCTTTGGAATGGGTTTATATATGTATTTCTTAAATTTCTTGGCATAGTTGAGTGTCTCAGACTGAGTTCTCTAGAGAGGTAAAGCTCATATATGGATATACATACATATGTATGGATTTTAGATGGCTATATATAATTTGTTGTTGTCAGGTACCATTGAGTCGGTTCTCACCCATAGCGATCCTATGCATAACAGGACAAAATACTGCCTGGTCCTGCACCTTCTCACAATTGTTCTTATGCCTGGGCCAATTCTTGCTGCCACTCTTGTCAATCCACCTACTCTATGTCGTTGCCACTCCACTTTATCAAGCATGTGTTCTTCTCCAGTCCAAAGTATGTGAGACCAAGTGTGTTAATCTGGGTACATCAAAGAAACAAATCTACAGAAAATCAAATGTATAAGAGAGAGGTTTTTAAAAAAATTTTTTTGGAGAGAGTTTTATATAAAGGGTAAGTACACATCAAGAAAACATCCCAACCCAGTGCTGCCCAAACCCACAAGTCCAACATTAACCCATATGTCTGACAGTAATCCACAATGTCTTCCTCCATCACAAAAAACACCCACTATGATGCTGACTGTAGGAGGAAAGCAGAATCAGTGAACATGTGAGCATCTCAGCGCTTCCAGAGGTCTCCACACAGGTGTTCCAGCACCCAGGGTTGCACCGGGGTAGGTCCACGTGGCTTCTCCTTGGGGATGTCTTGCAGGAAGTTAGCATTGCCAGCTGAAACAGGGAACTGGCTAAGGAAGCTGCACCCTGGTCTGACCATCAGAAAGCAAGAGACCTGAGAACGAGAGAGGCGAGGCTTACCGAGCCATTTATCTCTCCACCCTTCAATTAACCCCACATGTGTTTATGAGTCAGGTTGGCACAATAAACTTTAACTATCTCACCAAGTCTTGTCACATACATCTTGCCATCTAAGGAGCATTCTTGCCTTACTTCTTCCAAGACAGATCGGTTTGTACTTTTAGCAGTCCATGGTACTTCCAGTATTCTCTTCTGGCACCACAATTCAAATACCTCAATTCTTGTTCGAGATTCCTTATTCAATGTCCAACTTTCACATACATATGAGGCAATGGAAAATACCATAGTTTGGGTCAGGCATACATTAATCCCCAAAGTATCATCTTTGCTTTTCAATACTCTAAAGAGGTTTTGTGCAACAAATTTACCCAATGCAATATGTCATTTGATCTCTTAAAAAAATCATTTTAGTAGGGGCTTATACAACTCTTTTCATAATCTGTACATCATCGTGTCCAGCACATTTGTACGTATGTGCCAACATCATTCTCAAAATACCTGCTTTCTACTTGAGCCCTTGGTATCAGCTCCTCATTTTCCCCTCCCTCCCTGCTCCCCCTTCCCCCTTGATAATTTATAAATAATTATTATTTTGTATGAGCATTGATTGTGGATCCAAGCAAGACAAAATTATTGGCAATTTTGATGTTTTCTCATATATATACAGATAGATAGATAGATGTAGAGAGATTTACATCATGAAAATAGCTCACAAAGATAAAGAAGTAGGCAAGTACCAAGTGCAAGCAAGTTCCATGTATCAGATGCTGGTGTGGAAGCTTCTCCTGACATGCATATCTGTGGGGGGTGATGAGCCTCCACTCTGTAGAAAGATGCTAGGCTCGTGGCTATGGAGGAGAATAAATCCAAGACCAGTAGATCAGGCATGTGGCTGCAGAAATGAATGAATTCAAGGTCTGCGAGTCATATCATATGCTGCTGCTGACTCCCAGAATTCACAGGCATTAGAGTAGGCCATTAGCTTAGTTCAAAGAACTGGAGGTTCATGTGCCAGATACAGGATACAGACCCAGCAAAGTGCAAGCAAGCTTTTCCACAGTGTTTGTGTATATTGGAAGCAGTCCATAGTCTTGAGGAGAGACCATGATGGGGGATTACTAGATCCTAGGTCTTAACTGCCAAACTATGAGAATCCTGGCCTAGCCAAGTTAACACAAAACCTTGCCTATCACATTCTAGCCCTTGGCACCTTGGCACCTATATACATCTCTTTAAGCCATATGTAATCTCTAAATAAAGACAATAATGAAAACATACTCAAACCTTGTGTTATATAAACAACACATGAACAACTGAAAATGCACTAACTTCCTTTTCATCTGATATTTTATAAGTGAACAAAACAAAAATATTCCATGTGAACTTTCAAGAAGGAAATACTCAGAACAATTACACTCCCCATTGCTGCAAATGATCACATGACCTCAGCTGGCATTTAGAACTACCTTCTCCCACTACCCATTCTGTGTTCCTTTTGCCCTCAGCATGAACCTCAGCTGGTCCTGGTTCTTTGCCTGGTTGAGTGTTTCAAACCTTCATTCCTGAAGGGTAGGGGACCTTGATTGTGGAGTCTAAGTTGCCTTTCTGTAGTTTACCATAACAGCAGTTTGACCTTACTCACTGGGCATATTGCTACTAAGAGACGTCCTAAGGAATTTCTTGATTCCAAATATACTATTCTTTACTTCTGTTATGTAGTATCAATCCAATTCCCCCAGATTATCAGGAACAATCACACCACTCACAAAGTTACTCCAAAGTAACTCTTTGCCAGTTGATTCATGGGGTTGAGGAATCCTACGTGGATGGGAGGCTCTTAACTTCCAATTCATTCAAATCAGGGTTCTGTCTCTAGGTGATATTATTCGTTCCTAAAGACAAAACTCAGAAGGCAGGAAGCGCTAGAAAAGGAGAAACAATAGAAAAGAGGAACAGTGATCGAATGAGTGATGTCACATGGTGGGGATTGTAAATAAATGTCATGAGACAAAATGTCTATGAACGGTTTAATGGAGAAGTTATTTGCTCTGTAAACCCTCAACCAATTCACAGTAATAGGATATTAGCCCAATTTAATCCATATTCCCCGTGTTTTCATAGGAGGGAAGAAATGTCCACTTCACAACCAAGATTGAACCATTCTCTAATTTTACTTTCTCATTTCTCTCAAGGGAGGAGGAGTAATTTACCTGCTTGATGAGCTTGGGCTCACCAAAGGAGCTCAATATGGCAGCTCAGCACATTGTGTTCTTGTTATGACACTCTGATGGCCACTGATAGACATGCTTTGTATATGCCATTTTGTCCAACATAGCATTTATCTGTCTGTGGTCACAGAGATGGACATAATTATTGTTGGGTAATTCATCAGTTTCCACAGCTCTGTAAGTCAATAGGGCCATTTAGAAAAAAATTAATCATTTTATTGGGGCTCTTACAGGTCTTATAACCATCATACATCAATTGTATCAAGCACATTTGTACACATATTGCCATCATCCTCTTCAAAACATTTTCTTTCTACTTGAGCCCTTGGTATCAGCTCCTATATTTCCCTCCCTCCCCCACACTCCCACCCTCATGAACCCTTGATAATTATACATCCTTATTTTCATATCTTACACTATCTGCTGTTTCCTTTTCCCCACAATTCTGTTGTTCATCCTCCTGGGTGGAGGAGGTAGGGTTGTTATACATCAATCATTATGATTGGTTCCTCTCCTTTCTCCCCCTACCTTTCCCCTGCCCTCATGGCATCGCTACACCCATTACTGTTCCTGAGGGGTTTATCTGCCCTGGATTCTGTGTGCTGAGAGCTCTTATCTGTACCAGTGTACATACTCCGGTCTAACCTGATTTTTAAAGTAGAACTGGGGTCATGATTGTGAGGGGGAAGAAGCAGTAAAGGAATGCTGTGTGTTTTGTTGGTGCTATACTGCACCTGACTGACTTGTCCCTTCCTTGTGACTCTTCTGTGAGGAGATGTCCAATTGTCTACAGATTGGTTTGGGGTCTCCACTCTGATCCTCCTTGTTCACATCAATATGATTGTTTGTTTTGGGTCTTCTGATGCCTGATACCTGATCCTGCCAACACACCTCTTGATCATACAGGCCGGTGTGTTTCTTCCACATGGGCTTTGTTGTTTCCCTGCTAGATGTCTGCTTGTTTATCTTTAAGCCGTTAAGACCCGAGATACTATAACTTGTAATAGCCGGGCACCACCAGATTTCTTTACCACATCTGCTTATGTACCCATTTTGTCTTCAGCGATCATTTCGGGAAGGGAGCATCACAGAACGCAGGGTCAATTTTGTGTGAATAAGGAGCATCTTCCAGATGGACATCTGCACTTTAGATCTGAGATTCACCAGTCTCCACAACCAAGCGCAGCATTTCCTTAATGGTCTGTGAGTTCTGTGGGACATTTCAATGAACTGAGGAATGTTGGGGCATGGGAGACTATGCTAAGGTGAGGAGTAGTGCTTTGTATCAGGGGTACTGATATGGTACAGTATTTTGGGAAAGTGAGACATTTGGAATATATTTAACCTCTACCCCACAGAGACCAGGCTTATATTAATCTTTGTAAAATAAATTATTATTTTTTTTAATAAATTATTTTTATAAAAACATGCATAACATAATAAGCACCATGCCTAAGACAGAAGTTACCTCTAGGAGGAAGGGGAATGAGATTAGATGGGTCACAGAGATTTCAGCTACATTGTAATTATTTTAAAGTACTTCAAATGGGGTAAACTGTTAAGATCTTATCTGGTGGCTACCCAGGGTTTTTTCAGAGGGCACATTATCATATGTCATTAGGTGTCACTGAGTTGGTTCCAACACATGGTGACCCTATGAACAACAGAGTGAAACGCTGCCCAGCCCTGCACCGTTCTCACAATCGTTCCTACGTATGAGCCCATTTTGGCAGCTACCGTGTCAGGTTTCAGTCCATCTCATTGAGGGCCGTCCTCCTTTTCTCTGCCCTCCACTTTACCAAGCATGACATCCTTCTCCAGGGAGGCATCTTTCCTGACAATATGTCCGAAGTTTATAAGACGAAGTCAAAAGAGAACAATAAATCGAGAGCACAGGTTTTATGGACAGACTGCTTTGGATTCAATTGTAGCTACTCAAATCATTAACTGCTGAAGCTTGCACAAATAATTTAATCTAGTTATGCCTCAATGTCTCTCACCTGTAAAGTGGTGACCATAATACTTAATATTGTTGTGAGTGGTATAGTAACTATCTTTTAATGTCACTTAAAATCATTTTAGTGGGGGCTTATTCAACTGATCCCAATCCATATGTACACATACCGATTGTGTCAAGCACATTTGTTGCCATCATCATTCTCAAAACATTTTCTTTCTACTTGAGCTCTTATATCGGCTTCTCATTTCCCCTCCCTCCCCCACTCTCCCTCCTTCATGAACCCTTGATAATTTATTAATTATTATTATTTTTTCATATCTTACACTAACCAATATCTACCTTCACCCACTTTTCTGTTGTCCGTCCCCCTGAGAGGGGAGTATATGTAGATCATTGTGATCGGTTCCCCTTTTCTCCCCCCACCTTTCCCTTCCCCTCCTAGGATTGCTACTCTCAAAATTGATCCTGAGGGGTTTATCTGTCCTGGATTTCCTGTATTTTCAGCTCTTATCTGTACCCATCTACATCCTCTGGTCTTGCTGGATCTGTAAGGTAGAATTAGGGTCATGATGGGGGGGCGGAACATTAAAGAACTAGAGGAAAGTTGTATGTTTCATCAGTGCTATACTGCACCCTGGCTGGCCTGTCTCTTCCTTGTGACCCTTCTGTAAGGGGATGTCCAATTGTCGACAGGTGGGCTTTGGGTCTCCACTCTGCACTCCCCCCCCTCATTCACAATGATATGAGCTTTTTTTGTTCTGGGTCTTTGGTGCCTGGTACCTGCTCCCATCAACACCCCATGGTCACACAGGCTGGTGTGCTTATTCCATGTGGGCTTTGTTGCTTCTCAGCTAGATGGCCGCTTTTTATCTTCAAGCCTTTAAAATCCCAGACCTTTTTATCTTTGGATAGCCAGGCACCATCACCTTTCTTCATTGCATTTGCTAATACACCTATTTTGTCTTCAGTGATTGTATTGGGAAGGTGAGCATCATGGAATGCCAGGTTATTAGAAAATAGTGTTCTTGCACTGAGGGAGTACTTGAATAGAGGCCCACTGTCCATCTGCTACCTTAATACTAAACCTATAAATATATGTACATAGATTTATTTCCCTATAATTATATATAAATATATTTACACATGTACATGACAATATTTAGACCTCTATAAATACCCTTTGCCTCCGAGTTTTTTACTCTATTTCTTTTTACTTTCCTCTTGTCCCACTATTATGTTCAGCCTTCATTTAGGTTCAGTTTTAATTTCACTTTCTTTTTAAAATCATTTTATTAGGTGCTCATACAACGCTTATCACAATGCATACATACATCAATTGTGTAAAACACATCTGTACATTCATTGCCCTCATCATTCTCAAAACATTTGCTCTCCACTTAAGCCCCTGGCATCAGATCCTCATTTTTGCCCATCCCTCAGCCCTCCCTCATGAACCCTTGCTAATTTATAACTTATTATTTTGTCATATCTTGCTCTGTCCAATGTCTCCCTTCACCCACTTTTCTGTTGTTCATCCCCCAGAGATGAGGTCACATGGAGATCCTTGTAATTGGTTCCCCCTTTCCAACCCACCCTTTCTCTACACTCCCAGTATCACCACTCATACTACTGGTCCTGAAGGGATCATCCGCCCTGGATTCCCTGTGTTTCCAGTTCCTATCTGTACCACTGTACATCCTCTGGTCTAGCCAGACTTGCAAGGGAGAATTCGGATCATGATATTTCGGCGGGGGGGGGGGGGGAGGAAGCATTTAGGAACTAGAGGAAAGTTATATTTTTCATTGTTGCTATATTGTACCCTGACTGGCTCGTTTCCTCCCCGAGACCCTTCAGCGAGGGGATCTCCAGTGGCCTACAAATGGGCTTTGGGTCTCCACTCCACACCCGCCCCCACCCTCCCCGCCACATTCACTGTGGTAAAATTTTTTGTTCTGTTGATGCCTGATACCTGATCCCTTTGACAACTTGTGATTGCACAGGCTGGTGTACTTCTTCCATGTGGGCTTTGTTGCTTCTGAGCTAGATGGCCACTTGTTTACTTTCAAGCCTTTAAGACCCCAGACACTATATCTTTTGATAGCCAGGCAACATCTACTTTCTTCATCACATTTGCTTATGCACCCATTTGTCTTCAGTGATCATATCATGGAGGTGAGCAAACAATGATATGATCTTTCTTTGATGCCTAATAACTGATCCCTTCGGCACCTTGTGATCACACAGGCTGGTGTGCTTCTTCCATGTGTGGGCTTTGCGGCTTCTGAGCTAGATGACCGCTTGTTTACCTTCAAGCTTTTAAGATCCCAGATGCTATATCTTTTGATAGCCGGACACCATCAGCTTTCTTCACCGCATTTGCTTATTCATCCGCTTTGTCTTCAGCGGTTGTGTCAGGAAGGTGAGCATCATAGAATGCCAATTTAATAGAAGAAAGTATTGTTGCATGGAGGGAGTACTTGAGTGGACACCCAATGTCCTTCTGCTACTTCACTTTCTATGAACTTCTGGAAGCACTAGAACAGTGATTATAAAATAATAAGCACATAAGTTTATTATGATGATGATTAGTAGTTTTACACATTTTGTAAATTTTTCTTAAAGAACAATGCCCACTCCCTCCCAAGCCAACACAACCCACACCTACAAAACCCCAAACAACCAACTCATAGGTGAAAACCCTTAATATGAAACCTTTGGGACAGATATGTTTCATAATTCAGAATTTTTGGTTGTCTTGTATGCAAAAATCACTAGAGATATATAGGAAATAGCCCCTATTCATACACATTATTTCTGCAATAATAATTATGAACATTCACTAAGTGGTATAAATTAATATTATAAAAAGCTTCATGTTACTTCAGGTCATTTTTTATCACCAAATTGATGCAAATTTGCAAAAACTTTAGATGTTCGGAGCAGTTCGGATTTTGAAATTGCATAGGATGTCACAGAGCTTGTAGAATGATACTCTAGTACATCTACCTTATGAATACTATTCAGAGAGACAACTCTTTAGCAATGGATAGTTGTGAAGCTTGACCAACTTCGTGCTGGTAATTGTATTAGGAGCTGTTGAGTGGTTTGTATCAATCCATCCAATTGAGGATCTTGCTCTTTTTCACTCACATTCTACGTCACGAAGCATGATAGCTTCCAGGGTGTGGACCTTCCTGTTGGCATGTCCAAGTCTTTCCTGATGACAAGCCTTGCCATCCTCACTTCTATGGCACATCCAGGCTATATTTCTTCCACGATAGATTTATTCACTCTTTAGTCATTCATGGTATATTCAATATTTTTTTTGCAAACACCAGTTCTCCCTCGGTCTTCCTTATTCCTTGTCTAGATTTCATATGCATATGCCAGCTTTAGTCCTCAAGGTAGCGTTTTTGCTCTTTGGCATTTTAAAGATGTCTTTTGTGGCAGATGCCTCTGATGTATCATGCCAAAAATGGTAAATGCTTTGTTATATGTATTTTACTACAATAAAAAAGAGGCAGGTTTATATATACTGAAATAGATTTTGAAGGCACATTGTGAAGTAATACCATACCATTTGATAACTGGTCAAGCAATACATATTATGTGATTTTTAAATTGTATTTATAGTGTACCTGGGTGATAAAAATAGTTAATACGTTCATAGCTCGCTGAAAAGTTGGTGATTTGCCTCCATGTAGCTGTGCCTCAGAAGAAAGGTCTGGATGTCTACTTACAAAAATATCGACCATTGAAAACGCTATGAGCACAGTTTTTTGTCTGACTCACATGGAATCTCCATGACCCAGAATCGCCTTGATGGCAACTGGCTTACTTGTTTATCAATCTATGTGTCTACATTTTCATATATATGATAAGTAAATGATACATAAAAAATACCTGCCAAACCAGTGGGAGTGATGCCCTCCAGGGAGGGGAGGAAATTGAAGGGGTGCTGCCGTCATTTTTGGATTTTAATCTGGATTTTTTTTCAGGCTTCTATGGGGAAGGTATTCACATATATTTGGATCATATGAATGTAAAAGAGATTAGGAAAAGTCAATTGAGGCCATATTGTAGAGAATGAGAATGTCAGAATACAAATTTTGTATTTAGATTACTAACCATGGGAGCCGTGGGTATTCTTCAGGCACAGCAGTAGGCTCAGGAGAGTGAGTATGTTCAGATTGCGAGTATGGATTAGAGTAATAGAAACAAGAAGTACTCTAGGATCATTTTGAGCAACGTTTTCACTTGAGTCCCAGTTTTGGGTCAGAACATTAATACTCTGGAGTTCCCACATATTTTGTGTTGTTGACCTAACTTCCCAGTGTTTACAGCTCTTGAAGCACCCAAGGAATACACTGGTGAAAATAGAAATAAACTCCCTTAGGTTCTTCCAGAGACTCATAACGTTTCTGTATCACAGAGACAAGGGAGAGAGTTTCATTAAGGGACTGGTCAACAGGGTCAAATGATGCTTTCAGTTTCGTCTCTGGCCAATATCTTCTTCATGGAGCAGTCACTGAATTCCTTGAACAGCCCAAACTCTGCTGTGTCCCTGTGTTACTGGCTTCCCATTGAAGATTCTAACGACTGTCGGTGAGGAAGTGTCTGCAGTTCTTCTTTCTGGTTGTGCGTCCAGAGCTCCCAGGAACCCTATTTTCCTTTCCTTCCCTGCTTGGAGGAGCTGGGGAGAGAGAGAGAGAGAGAGAGAGAGAGAGAGAGAGAGAGAGAGAGAGAGAGAGAGAGAGAGAGAGAAGAAGTAAAGATGAAAAATAGAGATGAAACTTATTTAAGTTCATCAATCTAGTTACATGCTTTCAGCCCCATCAGCTCTATGAATCTGTTTACTTATCGTTCCTTGCCCATTCAAGTTTGAGTAGGACCTAAAGAATTTTAAGTAATGCACTTCTCTTTAGTGTTGATTTCCCTAGAACATTCATCTGCATGCAAAAGGAAGATCCAAGAAGAATTGACACATATGAATTGTGTTGGTGAAGAATATTGAATATACCATGGGCTGACAAAAGAATGGACAAATATACCTTGGAAGAAGGACAGCCAGACTGCTAGTTGGAAGTGAGGATAGCAAGACTTTGCACTTGTTGTGGCCGTTGGTAGGTGCCATCGAGTAATTTTTGATTCATAGCGACCCTGTGTACAATGGAACAAAACCCTGCTCAGTCCTGTGCCATCTCTTATGCTTGAGCCCATCTGTGCAGCCACTGTGTCAGTCTATCTTGTTGAGGACATTCCTCTTTTTTGCTGCCCAATACTTTACCAATCATCGTGTCTGCTCCAAGAACTGCCTTCTTCCGATAACATGTCCAAAGTATGTGAGACAAAGTCCTGTTATCCCTGCCTCTAAGGAGCATGTGGCTGTACTACTTCCAAGACAGATTTGTTTGTTCTTTTGGCAGTCCATGATTCTTTGAATGTTCTTTACCAATATCATAATTCAAATGCATCAATTCTTCTTCAATCTTCCTTATTCAATGCCCAACTTTCACATGCATGAGAGACAATGGAAAATACCATGACTTGGGTTTATTCATCGTGGTCCTCAAAGTAGCATCCTTGTTTTCCAATATTTTTAAAAAGTCTGTGAATCTGATTTACCCAGTGCATTGCATCGTTTGGTCTCTTAACTGCTGTTTCCATGAGTGTTGATTGTGAATCCAAGCTAGACAAAATCCTGGACAGCCTCAACCTTTGCTCCATTTACCACGATGCTACCTACTGGCTCAGTTAGGTTTTTCCTTTTGATTTCTTTCTTTTTAAATATAGTTTTATTGACAACATGGTTCACATATCATATACTTCTATAGTTCAGTCATATTAATAGGGTTGTACAACCATCTTTACAGTCGGATCCAGACATTTAATTCCCTCTTGTATTATTTGCTCCCTGTTTCCCTCCAACTGCCCCCTCTACTTTTTGATTTCTTTCCATTGAGTTGGAATTGATGCTGTAATCTGTAGTCTTGGTCAGCAAATACTTCAAGTTTCCTCACTTTCAGTAAGCAAGGCTGTGACATTGGCTGATTGAAGGTTATTAATAAGCCTTCCTCCAAGTCTGATGCTGCATTCTTCTTCATATAATTCAGCCTTTCTGGTTATTTTCTTAGATTGATTGAATAAGTATGGCGAAAGGATACAACCTTGACACACAGCTTCTCTGGTGCTAAGCCTAGTTCTGTTCACACAACCATGTATAGGTTCCACGTGAGCACAATGTTGCATTCTGGGAATTCCTATCTTCTCAAGGCTATCCGTAGTATTATGGTTCACACAGTTGAATGCCTCAGTATAGTCAGTAAAGCACAAGCAAACATCTTTCTTGTATTCTCTGCTTTCAGCCAAGTCAATCCGACATCAGCATTGATAGCCCCTGTTCTATGTCCTCTTCTGAATCTGCATTATCCTCTGGCAGCTCCCTATCAATGTGCTGCTGCACCCATTGTTGGCTGATCTTCAGAAAGGGTTTGATATTAATGATATTGTTCTTTAATTCTGTTGTGTCGCCTCTTTGGAATGGACTCAAATAAGGATTTCTTCCAGTCACTTGGAAAAGTGGTTGTCTTCTAAATTTCCTGGCATAGATGAGTGAGTGCTTCTAGGGATTCACCAGTTTTTGAAAATTTTCCATTTGTATTCTATTTATTCCTGGAGTTTTGTGTTTGGCTCATCCTTTCATTGCAGCGTGGACTTCTTCCTTCAGTACCAGTGAGTATTGCTCAAATGCTATTTCTTGAAATGGTTGAATGTTGATGAGTTCTTGGTACAGTGACTCTGTGTATTCTTTCCATCATTCAATGTTATCTCATAGAAGCTTTCAATATTACAACTCAAGGCTTGAGTTTTTCTTGAGTTATTTCAATTTAAGATATGCTGAGCTTGTCCTTTAGGGTTTCTAACTCCAGGGTATGCATATTTCATTATAATATGGGGGGTATCTCCTAATGGAATTTTTTTTTAAAGCTATGTATTTAAAATTTTTTTTTAACAAAACAACCTTATTACCTTCAAAGTACTCTCCATTACATGTAATACATTTGCCAAATCTGTGATTTGGAAACATTTCTCAAACTCATCTGTTTGGATAGCTGACAGCACCTCCCTCAATTTTTTCTTCATCTCTTCTACATCATCAAGTTGCTGTCCTTTCATGATCCCCTTCATTCATGGGAACAAAAAGAAATCGCATGGAGAAAGATCAAGTGAGTCAGGTGCGTGGGGCAAGATGGGCATGATGTTTTTTGTTAAAAACTGGCACACTGAGATGGTTGTGGGAGCAGGTGTATGATTGTGGTGGCAGAACCAGTCCCCTCTCTGCCACAAATTAGGCCTGGTACACAATCTTTTCAGAGCCTCTAAATGGAAAGTTTGATTAACAGCCTGGCCTGGTGGTACAAACTCCAAATGCACTATCAAAAAAACACATGAGCATCGTCCTGATCTTTGATTTAACTTGATGAGACTTTTTTGGGGTGAGGTGATGATGACGTCTTCCATTGGCTTGATTGATATTTGCTTTTGGGGTCATATGGATGTCTTGTGACCCTTAAAATGACCTTGGAAAGGATGTCTGGGTTGCTTCGGAGCTGGTCTTTCAGAGCATGGTATGTTTCCCCTCCATGTTCTTTGTCCTGCTCAGTCAGAACCCGAGGCACAAATTTCGCAGTGACCCTTCTCAACCCCAAATCTTCCATTAAAATTCTCTGAACTGAGCTCCAAGATCGTCCCGAGAACTTCCCATCTCTGCGGTGTTCGAGCTCAAGTGCACGAATCTTGTCGACGTTTTCATCCAGGAAGTTGACAGACGTCCAGAACAAGGTTTGTCATCAATTGACATTTCACCTTTTTTGAAACGAGAAAATCACTCGTACACCTGAGTTTTTCCCATAGCGTTGACCTTGTAAACTCTCTTCAATATCACAACAAAAGCTCAGGAAGACAAAGTAAAATACAAGGGGTATCCCCCGCCCCCCCAAAAAAAACAACAGAAAAAAGCTCCATTGGGTGAAGCTTTTGTAGTACACACTTTTCTCACTCAATGAGCATCTAGCAACTCTCTCTGAGTCAGTGCGCCCAGTGGCATCGCCTGGGAAGGTTCTCTCTGGTCACAGTTAATTTATTCATAGAAGCAGTTTCACTCCACCCTTGTTTTTTGCAATGGCTTATTTAAGAGAACAGCGTGCAGCTGTGAAATTTTGTTTCCTGCTCAGGAAAAATGCCACAGAAACAGTTGATATTTATGCATTCTATGTAATCTTTGATGACTTCCAACTTTCCTAGAGTCTTACTTCTTACATTTCAAGTTCCAATTCTTAGCCAATGTTAGCAGTGGATTTTTCTTGTTTTGAGTTGTGCTGCATCAGCAGATGAAGATCCAAAGGCTCTACTCTCACCAGCTTTACTCCATCCACATCTTTATGGTCAACTCTACCTTGAGTCGGCAGCCATTCCTCAGTCATATGTTGAGTGCCTTGCTATCTGAGGGACTCATCTTCTGGCACTCTCTCTGACCATGTTCTGCTTCTTTTTATAAGGTTTTCTGTATCGGACGGTGTTTCTATTCTGTCCATAAGGTGTTCTGTGGCTAATTCCTCACCAGTGCACAGCCTCTTCCTTCTTTAGAGTCTGTTCGTAGTCTGGAAGAAAACTCTTCTGAAACTTGGTCACTCTAGCTGACCCTGCTAGCATTTCACACACAGGTTTTATTGCTTCCACTATCACAGTAAGGCACTTACTTTGACCATAGTATCGGGAGGCACCAATTGCTAGAGAGAAGCAAGCTTGGAAAACTAAAGGGTCAAGACAAATGAGACTCTCTGTGAGATAGATTGACGCAGCAGCTTCAACAATGAGCTCAAATATAGCAACAATTAAGAGGATGGCATAGGGCCAGGCAACGCTCTGTTCTGTTATGCATAAGGTCATTATGAGTCCCAGTGGACTCAATGGCGCCTAACAATAAATTCCCTCCTAGAATATGATAATTTTATCGCTGTTAGTAGCACATGTGAATTATTATACTCATGATGTTGATGAGGTTTTATGGGATCTAAAGC
Source organism: Tenrec ecaudatus (assembly GCF_050624435.1). Taxonomy (NCBI): domain Eukaryota; kingdom Metazoa; phylum Chordata; class Mammalia; order Afrosoricida; family Tenrecidae; genus Tenrec; species Tenrec ecaudatus. The sequence goes on along the minus strand of NC_134539.1, from coordinate 42,511,001 downwards.
GTCTCTCTAAGGAGCCCTGGTGGAGTAGTGGATTACCTATTGCACTGCTAACCTCAAGGTCAGCAGTTTGAAACCATCAGCTGCTCCACGGGAGAACCGTGGAGCTTTCTGTTCCTGTTGAGATTTACAGCCTCAGGAGCAGCTCCACCTTGTCCTGTTGGGCTTCTTTGAGTTGGAACGGACTGCATGGCAACAATTGTAGTCTTTGCCCAGTCTCTTCCTTAGCCAAAGGGTGCCCCATAGAAAAGGGCACATTTAAATCTTAATCTGAATGTCTATTTTCATCAGCACAGTGGTCGCCGTTGGAGCTAGTCATCATTATCCCAGCTCTCCTTTCAGTCACCCCCCTTCTTCTTGGCCTCCGACACGGCCTTGTGATTTCTTTAGCCAGTGGAATGGGCTGCAAAGTGATGTAAGCTGCTTCTAGGGATAATCTGCAAGAGTCTTTTACTCAGAAGATCATTTTATTGGGGGCTCTTACAGCTCTTATAACAATCCATACATCAATTGTATCAAGCGTATTTGTGTATATGTTGCCATCATTATTTTCTAAACATTTACCTTCTGGTGAGCCCTTGGTATCCGCTCTTCTCTATCCCTCTCTCTTCGTCCATCTTTGTGACCCCTGGATAAATTATAAATTATTATTATTTTCAAGAGTCAGTTCTCTTTACATGTTTGTGTGTTTTCTTCCCTCTACTATGGAGATGCTGGGAGCACATGTTGAGATGATGTGCCCATTATCCAAATGATTACTACGGGACGAGACCCTCTGCTGACCCACTTTGGTTATATGGGTGAGAATTAAATGTTTGTTGTAAGAGGTCACTCAGGTTTGGGGGTCTTTTGTTAGCTTCATCCCACACTAGCTGAAAAGTTAACATGATAAATTATGGAAGCTTCGACTTGGGACTTGAGACTATACAAGGAGGACACATCTGGTGACCAGGGAAGTGCATGATTCAAATGAAGGATCTGAAAGACTCTTGGAAGAATTTCTCAACTGCCTTGGACCTTTTAGAACCGACATTTCTTTTTTTGGGGGGTCTAAAAATTACTGCTCTAAATACATCTTCAAGTGTGGCATATAGATTTTATTCTGTTGTACCTTTTCAAAGCCTGTTATTATTAGTGGTCTCTGACCCTAATCAAGCACTTTTCATGATTAACTTCCTAAGTAATTTGGATAAATTAACAGCAGAGGTAAAATGTTTTTTTATAAAGGGAAACCTCCTAACTCTCAAAATTCTCTCTCTCTCTCTATTATATAGATAATATATATAAATTCTAATAGAAAGTTTATTCTGAGCTGTCACAAAGGGGTTATAAAGAGAAGACAAGGGATAAATATTGATTAATCATTGACTAGCTAATAAATATATATACTTACAGTTTTATTGGCACACAATCCACATATCGTACAATTCAATAGTTCATTCATATCAAGAATTGTACAATCATTACTACAATCAATTTTAGAATATTTTCCCTCTTTTTTATGGTTAAATTGCTTTTTAAATGAGTTGTGTAATCATAATCAGTTTAGTGCTCCCTTCCTCCTCTCACATACACTGTGTGCACCCCCAGCCCCCTGACCCTCTCCCACCCCCACCCTTACACTCCCTATAAACCTTTGCATCAGTTCTTATCTCTATACATCTACCCCTTCTGTGCTTCACCAACTGGAAAACCCAACAGAAGCAATAAAAACAAAATAAAATTTTAAGGATAAAATAATAATAATAATATAAAGATAAAAATACAAATAATGAGTAATAAAGGAAAGACCACCATCAGTACTTAAAAAAGAAATTTTTGTCATGGAACAAGCAAGAAATACTTGCACCTAGAACAATTTCAGGTTGAGTCAAGAGGGAGGTCAACAGACCAAGTATCAAGTTCGATCCAGGATAATCAAGGTTTCAGTGATCTGTGTCTAGTAATAAAGCTGTTCGAGACAGTTGCCTGTGGTTAGAGGGAATCTGCCAGTGGCTTAATCTGACTCAATACTCTGCAGATCAGTTTCGGGCTCCCACTTTCCTCCATAGCCTTCTACAAATTGGGTGTTTGCAATTTAAGCTCTGATACTTTTCCCTTTGGCATATTTGAATGTTGTTATTGTCATCTTTGTATCACACAAGCTGGTGTGCGTCTTCCATGTGGACTTGGTTGACCTCACTTCTATGGCTGCTTGTTTGAATACAAGCCTTTAAGATCCAAGACACTATTCCATTTGATAGCCAGGCATCATCTGCTTTCTTCAAGATATTGGGAGCACCTAGATTTATCCGGAAACGTTTGCAACGCTTGTAAGCAGATGCTACATGTCATGAGATGCCAAGAAGCAGGAAAAATTCCACAAGAAAGTGAAATTGGGGTGAACAAGTAAATGTGGTGAAGAAAGCTGATGGTGCCCGGCTATCAAAAGAGATAGTGACTGGGGTCTTAAAGGCTTGAAGATAAACAAGCGGCCATCTAGCTCAGAAGCAACAAAGTACACATGGAAGTGATCGAGTGGTCCCAGGGGGATCAGTTACCAGGTATCAAAGAACAAAAAATCATATCATTGACTGCACACCTCCATGATAGGATCGCTGAAGACAAATGGGTGCATAAGCAAATGTGGTGAAGAAAGCTGATGGTGCCGGCTATCAAAAGAGATAGTGTCTGGGGTCTTAAAGGCTTGAAGGTGAACAAGCCATCTAGCTCAGAAGCAAAAAAGGCCACATGGAAGAAGCACACCGGCCAGTGCGATCACGAGGTGCCAAGGGACCAGGTATAAGGCATCATGCAAAAAAAACAACAACGATATAAGTGTGTGTATGTATGTGTATATGTGTGTATATGTATATGTATATATGTATATGTATATATATACCATATTAAATGAAGGGGGAAGTGCAGAGTGGAGACCCAAGGCCCAAGTGTCGGCCAATGGAGAGCCCCTCATAGAGGTGTTTAGGAGAGGAGATGGGTTAATTAGGGTGCGAGGTAGTACCGATGGGGAACACAGCTTTCCCCCAGATCCTGGATGCTTCCTCCCCCCAACTACCATGATCCGAATTCTACCTTGCAGGGCTGGATAGGACAGAGGCTGTACACTGGTGCATATGGGGGCTGGAGGTACAGGGAATCCAGGGTGGATGATACCTTCAGGACCAAGGGTGTGAGGGACGATGCTGGGAGAGTGGAGGGTAAGTGGGTTGGAAAGGGGGAACTGATGACAAGGATCCACATGTGACCTCTTCCCTGGGAGAGGGACAGCAGAGAAGGGGGGAAGGGAGACTCCGGATAGGGCAAGATATGACAAAACAACGATGTATAAATTACCAAGGGCATATGAGGGAGGGGGGAATGGGGAGGGAGGAGGGAAAAAAAAAAAGAGGACCTGATGCAAGGGGCTTAAGTGGAGAGCAAATGCCTTGAGAATGATTGGGGCAGGGAATGTATGGATGTGCTTTATACAATTGATGTATGTATATGTATGGATGGTGATAAGAGTTGTATGGGTCCCTAATAAAATGTAAAAAAAGAAAAGAGGAGAAAAAAATGATTAGGGCAGGGACTGTACAGATGTGCTTTATACAATTGATGTATGTATATGTGTGAACTGTGATAAGAATTGTATGAGCCCCTAATAAATTGTTAAAATTTAAAAAAAAAAGAAAGTGAAATTGTCATATGAACGCAAAAACAAACTCACTGCCACCTAGTCTATGCCGATTCTTGGCGACCCTACTGGGACCCAGTAGAGCTTCCCAGTGAGTTTCAGACACTAATTGTTTATGGGGTAGAAAGCCCCGTCTTTCCCCACTTTCCTATGAGAACCTCGAACATTAATATCTTCACCTTGGAGGTGAAGTTCACACTGGTGGACTTATTTGCTCTCTCTTGCTGGCCTATTACTCATCAAGGGGTGTGGACTATTGTGGTGATGTGATAGACCAAACTGGAAGAAGATGGTGGAGAGAAGGAGAAACAGTGACCGAGACAGAGAGGGACAGAGTATGTACAAGTTCTGGGTTTGAGGGGTTATATTTCTGTCACATGAACCCAGAGGCTGTCATGTGGTTAATACCAGTCTTATGATTCTGTGATACAAATGGCCTTTGGTCTCTTTAATCATCCAGAAAACCCAGGAAGGTAACAGTGGGTAAAGGAAAGGGGACTCCCAGCAGTGGTGGTAGCATCGATTATCGTGCAGAATGATCTTGGTTAGAACTTCAGCAAGAGTAATATGACTGTAGCCTTTATTGACCTTCCACTGGCCTGCGGCTCTAAGCATCAGGAACTCAATATAGACCCTGTTATTGATGCTTCTACAAAACTTCCATTTTAATTCCCCTCCAAGACCCAGATGGAGAGAAATAGTGATACACTCTAATGATCTGAAACTGCAGATAAAAATGGATGCCAGCTCTCCCGGAACAGGAGGGTAAGCATCCTCCTGAGTGCTGATGATGGTTCTAATGTCATGGCCCTGGAGTGACCTCAGTAATTGGTTCTGATAATTAACTATTGTCAGTGCTTTTAAAGCAAAGCATCTCAAAGCTAATGTCATTATTGTTGGCAGACATTTCCTCAAATTAAATTGACTTAAATAAAAACAAACAAACAGCCACCGTAGAATAACTCCAGACCCATCATTTCGTTTTCTGGGGACTAATTTGTCCTGCCAAATCCACTGGGAAGTCGTGTCATTCCAAGTCAGGTGATTCTTTGATACATATTTGAGAGTTGTTTTTAATAACCATCGGGGTGACCATTAACAACTACTTTGAATATTTTCAATATTTCCATACTTTTGAATAATTTCAACCATGTTTTATGGTGTACAACATTGTGTTGAAGGAGCTCAGGTGGCGCTATTGGGTAAGTGTTGGACTGCTTACAAGGTTGGCAGTTTAAACCCATCAGCTGCTCCATGGGAGAAAGAGGAGGCTTTCAGTTCCTATAATGGTTGACAGCCCCCAAAGTCCTCTGTAGGGTCTTCATGAGAAAGAATCATCTCAATGCTAGTGGGTTTTTCTTTGGGTGTAACACGCAGCATAACAATAACATCTGACGACATCATAGATATAAACTAATACAATAGATAAAAAATAACATAACAAGAAAAAGAAAAGGTTTTGTGCGAGCTCAAAAAGATCTTGTGTGAGGTTCAAAGATTTCTGAAAAGATGTCATTCAGTGTCATAGAAGGCAGTAATCGTGTTTGATTCTTCTTCTTACAGAGGAACTTCAGGACCAAGTGTGAACTATCAGCTGGGCCCTTTGAGTCCTGCTGCTTGATTGTCTTGAGAACCCCATAGCAACCGGCAAGGACTAGCACAGTGGTCTTAGCCTCTGCTGAGGGGCAGAGAGGGGACCTTCCAGCTTTCAATGAAGCTGCAGTGTCCTCCTCAGCATGAACACCCCTGTTGACTTTTGGCCTATTTGCCATGCCTTTCAGAAGGGTGACCCAAGCAGAGGACACCTTGCATGCAGCACTTGTAGGGTCAGGCTTGTCCCACGGGGCCAGGCCATTGGCTCTGGAGTCCAGGTGGTAGAGGGCAGCCCTCCTTGCTGTGGAAGTCTGCAAAGCAATTGTGTTAATCCTCCTCTGTCACTAGGTGGCAGAATATAATTAAGATGTCCGAATTTCTCCCATGATGTTGGAAGGCATTTCCAGTTCCTTCCTAATGACCTCTTGCATTACCTTGTGATATTTGCTAATGCCAGTTAGGCCTGGGCAATGAAATAAGATGAACTTCCTCTACTCGTCCAGGACTTTAACTTTTCCCCAAATTAATATATGTGCTTGGTTTTCTCTTAGGGGAAAGCGTCCTTGACATAAAGTCCATATGCATCCCAAGGACACCTCTTTGAACTGTCAGCATTTTAAATTTTTATATATTATTTTGCTTGTTTTTATAGGATCAAAATTAATACTCTCTCCCTTATCAATGAAAGGTTTTACATACTTTTATTACCATCCACCTTAGGTCACAGTACATTTCATAAAATAAAAAGTCTGTAGGTCCATAGTGGTAATAAAATAAATACTTCATTGATTTCCTAATTAGAAAGACAATAGGTATTCATTCAAAATATTTTGAAAGTATGGAAAACTAGGCATAAGATAAAAATAAGAAAATAAAGATGATCAGTGGTCTCCTGAACTGGAGAAACGGATTAGAAATATGTGGTGCCCCAGAAAAATGGATTTTATTAAGACAATGGTCTAAACTTCTAAGAAGGCACATGGGTAAAGATAAATGCCATGAAGTGAGGTTCTTGGCTATCTGAATGTGGACATGCAGAACAACGCATTACATTGTTTGCTCGGCATTTTGAATGTCTGCCTTTGCTTCCCTTTCTTATTGCAGTGTACATCAGTAAAGGTACAACACCCCCCTCAACCTTGGCCGCCACATCCATTCCAATTCACAGTGACCCTGTAGGACACAACAGACCTGGCCCGTCAGCTTCCAAGCTTGTGACACAAAGAGCTCGGGGGTTCAAATGTCCAGCAGCCTGCGATTTCTCCACTGCTCCACTGGGGTTCCTTCAATAACTGTAGGGTTTTAAAAATCTGTTCAGTGTTGATGCTTGACACAATCAAATGACAGAACATGTCCTTGAAGCCTAGCACACCATACAACATGCACAGGTTCCCACAAAAGCCCGGCTTTGCAAGGGTGGGATCGACCTGCTGCCTTCGTTCAGACAGGGTGTTTGCCATGGAAACTGGGATTTGTTTTGGGCAAATGCACCCCTGATCCAGTATGCACCCCTCTTCAGCCCTCAGATGAGGGTATACACAGAAATCAAATGAGCAGAAAGTCACAGGCCAAACACTAGGCTGGCATATACAAGGGGAATGGCTCTTCCAATGCCAGTCTTTACCATGCCCTCTGCCCCATGTTCAGTCCTTAGGCAAGGTCTTAGAACCAGGAGCCCTGGCTTCGGGATCCTCGGCTTCCTGCTCCTTTTCCTGTCCTTACAGGGCTGGGCTCAGTCTCACCTTTTCTTCACTTGGTATTCTGGCTCCCTTATTTTACCTTGTAACAATATTCCCCCCGTCCGCCCTGGTGGTGCAATGGTTACTTATTGGACCGCTAAGCGAATGGTGAGCGGTTTCAAGAGCGCCCACTGCTCTGCAGGAGGAAGAGGAGACTTTGCGCTCCTGTAAAGACTCAGTCTCAGATACCACGGGAGCAGTTCTGCCCAGTCCTAGAGGGTTGTTTCGAGTTAGAATCGACTTGATGGCAGTGAGCTTGGTCCCCGAGTATGATACTACAGGCCCTAGTCCTCCTTGGCCCTTCTGTCTTAGCTGGGTTGGGGACATTTTTCTTCAAGGCAGGATGCCACTAGGGGATATGAAGCACACTTCCAGACACTTTCAGGGGTGGTGACAGCCAAGTGACTCCAGGGTCAGAGGGCCCTGGTGGCTGGGGTCTTGACAGGTGGGCCAGCGGTAGTGGGCAGATGCTGGGCAGGGACGGGCTGCCAAGGCAGAGGCATCCCTGGAGTTGATGTTACCCTTCATCCAGTGTGCTGTCCCTGCTGTAACCTGCAAGCCAGGGTGCGGTGGTTCAGGCCACAACACCTGCCATTGGTCAGAAAGAAGGCTTTCTCCTTGACCAATGGGAGAGAAGAGTAGCTGGGGTCTGGCAGTGGGGGTGGGTTGGGGTGGGTGGGCCTGGGTCAACTGTCCAGCAGGAGCGGGTTAGCTGACACCATGAGTTGCTGCATTGTGACACCAACTCCGGTGACCCTGCTGCCACCAGCATTGCTCCGTTTCCCTTTCTTCTCACTTCCTCTTCCGGCTCCATGTGCGGGAGGCCTGTTACAGGCCCAGTCAGCTCCCTTTCCTCCAGAGAAGTGAGTCCACACGCTTGGCTGGCCTTGGAACCAGTTCATCCTGTCTCTACCCTGTGCTAGGAAATTGCTTCTGATCTACTGGATCAGACTCTTGAGTTTTACAAGCTCCTCAGAGGGGTCTCATTGTCCCAGGTGTTCTTGTTAAAGTGAAGGTTCCAATTCAGCACATTTGGGATGGAAACACACACTCAGAGCTGGAACTCAGATCAAAATGAACCGGCTTGATATCCTGGTCCCACTTTCTCTCTTTTCCTGTTCCCCCTTCCCGGTGTACTGGTCGCTCACTGGGCGCTGTATTACCTGTGGGGATCCAAAAGGGAAAGAACCAGAACTCTTCTTTGAGGAACTCCCAGCCCGGATGAGGTCAGAGTGACATGCAGGGAAGGAGATAGGAATGAGGGCTTCGGTTTGCCGTGGAAACATTGGCTCATAGCACACTAGAGAGACATGAGAACACAGAGAGGGGTAAACTGACTTTGCTTGTGGTTGTCAGAAAAGGTTTTCCCAGAACGAGTACTTTTACAACAATCCATTTTAAATGAGGTTATACATCCATGCCAGATGTATACATAAAAGCATTTTTGGGTCATGAGTGTGATTTATACTAACAGTATTTATAGTCATTGGCTTTATTCATCTATTCTATCCATCTTCAAGTCCCCATCTGGGGCCAACTCTTTCTATTGCATGTATGTGCACACGCACTGCATGTGTGTCTATAGACACAGATAATCACTAAGAGATTTTTTTTAACAATTTATTGGGGCTCATACAATTCTTATCACAGTTCACACATATACACACATCAGTTGTGTAAAGCACATCTGTACAGTCTTTGCCCTAATCATTTTTTTCTCCTCTTTTCTTTTTTTACATTTTATTAGGGACTCATACAACTCTTTTCACCATCCATACATATACATACATCAATTGTATAAAGCACATCCATACATTCCCTGCCCCAATCATTCTCAAGGCATTTGCGCTCCACTTAAGCCCCTTGCATCAGGTCCTCTTTTTTTTCCCCTCCCTCCCCTTCCCCCCCCATGTGCCCGTGATAATCTATACATCATTATTTTGTCATATCTTGCCCTATCCGGAGTCCCCCTTCCCCCCTTCTCTGCTGTCCCTCTCCCAGGGAAGAGGTCACATGTGGATCCTTGTCATCAGTTCCCCCTTTCCAATCCACTCACCCTCCACTCTCCCAGCATTGCCCCTCACACCCTTGGTCCTGAAGGTATCATCCACCCTGGATTCCCTGTACCTCCAGCCCTCATATGCACCAGTGTACAACCTCTGTCCTATCCAGCCCTGCAAGGTAGAATTTGGATCATGGTAGTTGGGGGGAGGAAGCATCCAGGATCTGGGGGAAAGCTGTGTTCTTCATCGGTACTACCTCGTACCCTAATTAACCCATCTCCTCTCCTAAACACCTCTATGAGGGGATCTCCATTGGCCGACACTTGGGCCTTGGGTCTCCACTCTGCACTTCCCCCTTCATCTAATATGGTATATATATACATATACATATATACATATACATATACACACATATACACATACATACACACACTTATATCTTTTTTTTTTGCATGATGTCTTATACCTGGTCCCTTGGCACCTCGTGATCGCACTGGCCAGTGTGCTTCTTCCATGTGGGCTTTTTTGCTTCTGAGCTAGATGGCCGCTTGTTCACCTTCAAGCCTTTAAGACCCCAGACACTATCTCTTTTGATAGCCGGGCACCATCAGCTTTCTTCACCACATTTGCTTATGCACCCATTTGTCTTCAGCGATCCTATCATGGAGGTGTGCAGTCAACGATATGATTTTTTGTTCTTTGATGCCTGGTAACTGATCCCTTCGGGACCACTCGATCACACAGGCTGGTGTGTTCTTCCATGTGTACTTTGTTGCTTCTGAGCTAGATGGCCGCTTGTTTATCTTCAAGCCTTTAAGTCCCCTCTAAGAGATTTCTTTCATCAGATTTTTAATACCCTTTTGTGAATCTACATGCTCCCTATGTTAGACAGTGTTCTCTAGAGAGACAAAACCAGATTGCTAATAATTATATATCTATACAGATAGATGTATAACATAAGAAAGAAACAATTAAATTACAAAGTAGTACAAATGGCTCAGTGCAACTCACTCCTGTGAGACAGTTGTGAGACACTGGAAGTCCTTCAAGTCTTGAGGGCCACCGGGTAGTCCTCTGTAGAGCAATTTAGGTGATCCAGGAACAGGCAGCAACCAGCAAGGCAGGTCACCAACAGTCAGCCAGATGACAGGGTCCAACAGTCCCCAGCTCAAGAGATGTACATTCCAGTGGTGTGGCGAAGCAGGTCTTGAAGAAACCTCAAATTACAGCAACACAGTCCACAAGTTAGGTGTCCCACAGGTAGTGTAGCTTGCAAATGGAGGCACAGAACAAGCAAGGCAGCCACACACTGGTCCGATGATCTAAGAGCAAGAGACAAGACAGGTGAGACTCACTGAGCCATTTATCTCTCCGCCCTTCAATTCATCCCACATGTGTTCATGGGCCATGTTGGCCCAATAAACCTTAACTATCTCACTCCCCATAGATAACAACTGCTAGTAGTTTCTCGTGTGTCCTCCAAAATCTCTTTATGTAGATATATGTGCAAACAAACATGAGGTTTTTCTTTCTCTCCCCCTTACCCTAAAAGCATATTAAACTTATAGTTCTCCACTCTGCTTTCTTTCCACTCAATATTATCATTTAATTGTTAATTAAATGGACCTTGGAGTCCTAGACCTGCATTCCAATGCCATTATTTATTAGCTGTGTTAAGTTGGCAAGTTACTGAACCTCTCTGTACCTTAGTGTCTATCTCCTGTAAAGATTGCAGGTGTGGGGCATGTCCGGTCTGTGGGCTATATGAAGCTGGCAAAATCATCAATACCAGCTAATGCCATATGCTGCCCTGGAGAGATGCAGGTCCAGCCACCACATTTGTGTTTGTTAGGTCCCATCAAGTCAGTTCTGACCCACGGTGACCCTGTACACGACAGAGCATGGAACACTGTTTGGTCAGTCCCGAGCCATCTCATAATTGTTCCCATGCCGGAGTCCATTGTTGCAGCCCTGGTATCTCTTGGAGGGCCTTCCTCTTTTTTTTTCAGGCCCTCTGCTTTACCAAACACGATGTCCTTCTCCAGGGCAGCGTTTCTCTTGATAGATGTCCACAGTATGTAAGATGACGTCTCGCCATCCTTGCCTCTCTGGAGCACTCTGGCCTGACTTCTTCCAAGTTTGAACTTCTAGCAGTCCATGGTACTTTCAAGATTCTTGAGTAGATTAAATTCTTGGCCAGTAGGACTCATGAATGTCATAATTCTCCAAATGCTCGTGGCAGAGAAAAGGTTCCCCAGCCCCATTGTGACAGTTATACTCTGTCATGGTAGACAGTCAGATGAGTCAGAATTGCTGGGTGGTTGATTTCTTTTTTAACAGCTGAAGCTTGGAGAGGTCAAGTCTGAGTATGTCCTCGTGGTATTATCTCTGTGGGTGTTAGTCTTTGTGCTTCCTTTTAAATTGCTTTGTGATTTTCTTTTCTGTCCCACTGGATGAGGTTATTTATGAGGCCCTTTGTCGTTCTCTGAAAGGTGGGAGGGTCAAGTCTACTCGGAGGTGCATCGGCAGAAAGGTGTGGCAATCAGTGTCTGAAAATGGAGTCCACGACAAGCCCATGGACTGCGGTCCTACTCTGATGTGAGTGAGTGTCAACTCGATGACAGCTGTTTTGGGGCTATAAAGAGAACTTAAAAAAATAGCAGAAAAGAAACTGAATTCACAAGAAGGAATATTTTTATGCCAGGTCCTAATAGCTCACCTCCAGATGTGAACTATGGAGTTTCTGAAAGCATCACGACAGGTGTTCTTGGTGTTAACACATTCACACACCAATCGCACACTGAGGCCCCAGGGGCGGGCACTGTGCTGGTGTTCAGAAGACAATGACAAAGGGGATCTGACCCCCAGCTCCTCCTTTCATCCCGAGGGGAATAAAGGATTTCCCGGGAGCCAACATGTCCTTTCCGTCTGGGCCCATTTTGTCTGTCACACCTTGGGGAGTACCGAACCTCTCTCTTTATTCTATGCTGGTGCGTGTCAGACATTCTTATTTCACAGCTGATGTGCATTTATGACGAACTAGCAGTGGCTTCGTTGAGTGCTGCTTTGAGGATTAGGGAACTCCACCCGGGCTCAGTGCCAGAGTGCTGTGATTAATTTGTCTCATGATCAGGGGGACCGGAGGGAGAAAGGGAAAGCAAACACGCCATGTATTTGTCCTACCGGAACTGGCTGTCCAGACCATCAGTTTCTACTTGTGGTTGCTTGCAGTCACATTGCTGTGTGTGTGAGTCCCCCCGGGAGGGGGGGGGGGAAGGGGAGGAGTCCTGGAATCAAGATAGCCATTTAACTTGCTTTAGTCACAGCTTCTCAAACTCATTTTTGTCTAAGGACTCTTATCCCCTCTTCATTGCTAATTGCGCGATCCGAGGCAACGCTAGAGACACATTGTCTCCAGTGGTGTGCACGTCCACGAATGCCCCCGAGTTCCCAGGATTGCTACAGTGATGGGAAGAGAAATTGCTGGGCTGGCTGCTACTGGTCTGGGGAGGCCCTTTTATTCAGTAATGTCTTCCCCATCTTGTCCTCTAAAATGCTTCTTGCTACCCCAGCTGGAGATAAACACGGTTCCTGGATGCCTGTCTGAAGTTTTACAGTTTAATTTTTCCAAGGCCACACACAAAGGACTTCTTGCATCTCTGGGGTGTGCTTAGAACGTAGTTTCATTCATTTCATGTGTTGGCTTCAAACCATGCTCATTAATGAAAACTTTCCCTAAGAAGTTAATCCCCAAAGAGTTGTTATCTCATGGGAAATTCATTTGGTATACTGAGTATGTCTCTCTATGCTCACCCGGGGTTACCTCTCTGGCCATGGTGGGGAGGGAGGCCAGGGGAGATTTTATGTCAGGGGTTCTCAACCTTCCTCATGCTGTGACCCTTTCCTACAGTTCCTCATGTGGTGGTGACCCCCCAACCATAACATTATTTTCGTTATTACTTCATCACGGTCATTTTGCTACTGTGATGAATCGGGCAATCCCTGTCAAAGGATCACTTGACCCCCAAAGGGGTCGCGACCCACAGGTTGAGAACCACTCTTTTATAGCTTGGTGTTGGCTGCGGGAGAGGGCTGCATTTGGAGTTCCTAGCTGGAGGAGCAAGTCCTGGCACTCAAGACAAGGTGTGACCTTGAGCAGTTGCTCAGAATCTGAATATCAGTTGACTGAACTTTAAAATAATGTTAAAAATGATTTTCAATTATACTCTGTCTTCTCCACATAGGGAGCTTCTGAGAGGCTTCGATGGAATGGTGTCTGGAAAGCGCCTCTGCAGCAGCACGCTGTGATGGTGAGGTGCCCGGGTTTGCATTTTCTGCCGACTTGCTTTCCCCTCGCTCTTGTCTTAGACAAAAGTGGCATGTGCAAGGAAGCCTTCCCCAACAGCATCCAGATGTGCTTTGTATGACAAGCTAGTGGACCGAACACCTGACCCTGTGTCGTGCTTGGTTGTGCTGGCAGGTCTCCTCCTGCTCTCTCTTTGTCCCTCTTCTTCGTCATCGGATAGGTCAGAAGTGACTGCTGCTATCAAGTCAATTCTGATGCATAGTGACCCTGAAGCATGGAGTAGAAGTTCTGCACCGGGTTTCTAAGGTTGTAGATCTTTACAGATGCAGATGGTCACATCTTTCTTCCACAGAGCAGCAGGAAGGTGGGAACCACAAACCTGTAGGTTAGCAGCTGAGCACTTTACTCACTGTGCCACCAAGACTTGTAAGCACAGAACTTGACCCCAATTCACAAATGTACAGATAATTTCCTTAGAAAGATTAGTATAATGGACCCAGTGTGGTTAAAGTTGTCCCAAACGTCCGGCTTTTCCAAAATGCTACACCACTCTCTTGTCCCAGCCGTCAGTCACCGCTGCTCCTTTTCGTGTCTTTCGTCACCTCCCAGGATTGCGCAGTTCATGGCCGTGACTCCCAGGACCATGAACTCTTCAGGAAATGGCTCATGTGACTGCAAGATCTGACATTCAGATGTCTCTCTGGAAGCTATTCCTCATTTACATCCAAGTGGCACTGCTGACTCACCAGGTTGTGGAAACTGGTGGATTAGATAGGTAGTAGGCTGCTTGCTCAAGGCTCAAAGCAAAATGAGGCGTACGACTGTCCTCTAGCTCTTTAATGCCCCCCCCCCGACGATCATGACCCTAATTCTACCTTACAAATCTGACTAGACCAGAGCATGTACACGGGTACAGAGAAGAGCTGGAAACACAGAGAATCCAGGACAGATGACCCCCGCAGGACCAATAATGAGAGTAGCGATACCAGGAGGGTAAGGTGGGGGGAGAAAGGGGGAGCCTATCACACTGATCTACATACAAACCCCTACCTGGGGGATGGACAACAGAAAAGTGGGTGAGGGGAGACATTGGTTAGTATAAGACATAAAAAAGTAATAAAATTTACAAATTAGCAAGGGTTCAAAAGGGAGCGAGGGTGGGAGAGGGAGGGGAAAATGAGAAGCTGATACCAAGGGCTCAAGTAAAAAGAAAATGTTTTAAAAACTGATGGCAACAAATGTACCAATGTGCTTGACACAATGGATGGATGTATGGATCATGATAAGAGTTGTATGAGCCCCCAATAAAATGATTAAAAAAACAAACAAACCCAAAAAATCAGAAGTCAAGCAGGATCCAGAGAAAGTGAGCAAACATTGTCGAAGCTGCTCCCTGCAGCTACAGAAACGCCTCATGTTTGAAAGAGAAGCAGTCTCACTCACGGTCTCAGCCAGGCAGAGAAGCATGGCGGTACTCACGTCAAGATGCCTACAAGTCCTGGCTAGCAGTCCTTTAGGAAGTGGCACCTGATTGGTTTTCTGTACCTGCGGACTGGAATTCAAGGCTGCAAAGATGGTGTCTTGCCCACACCTGGGGCTTTGATGCTGTTGTGCTTCTGCCTTCTCATATCAAAACGTCAGGACTTGTTGGTCATGTCTGTGCAGCTCTGTAGGCCAGGTCGACTTTCAACTGCTTCTTTTTCTCAGTTACACAGGTGGCTGGTGGTTGGCTTATTAAGGGAGGAGTTTAAACCCGAAAGTTAGCTTTCGTTTTAGCAGACTATTTATTCACTGTAGGGATAGACACTAGGATCTGCAGCGCCTCTCAAGATGGGGGATTAATGCTGGAAGGCCCATATTGTCATGAAATACATCTCCACAAATAACACTGGAGCATTAGTGACATTTAACATGTCTGCATAAAAAGGAAAAGACAGGTGTTTCTGCCCCTACAAAGCTAAAACAACAACAACAACAACCCCTGAACACACGCTCCAGCTAGCTGAGGCTCTGGAAGAAATGAAATCCCGGAGCAAAAAGGTCGTGTGCTAGAATAGAATTACTTACCGGATAGGCTATTAAGGGTCCAGGTGAAGGGTGCAGGCCCTTTCCCCAGGCGAAGAGCTGAGTAAGTAGGAACCCCTGACCCATCGCTCTTATTCACTCAGTTCTTCTTTCTGAAACAACTGCTGCGTGCCTGTCTGACTGGCCTGCACGGTAGTGACAACTAGACCCTCTTCTCAGGGCTTCGTGTCCAGATCCAGGGCTGAGCCAGCGGGGAGCCTCGACTTGTCAGCTCCTGAGGGTCTGCACTAGCAGCAGAACGGAGGCCACATCCTTCCTGAGACAGTCGTAGTCCGCGACAGAGCAAGATGAAGAAATAACGGTTTGGGTGATTGGGGACTGACTCGAGATCCTCTGAGGATCTCTATTTGCTCCAGAATGCCCAGCCTGGTTAGCTGAGCCTTAGTGGGGTCTGTATCAGTTAGATTCCTCCTTTGCCCATTCCTGCTTCTTTCCCCTTCTTGTCATAGATATTGATCCTTAATAAGCATCTTTAAGAAATAAATTTATTTTAGTATAATTTACATACCATAAAGTTCACCCTTTGAAAGTCTGCAGCTTAGTGACTGAGGTAGTTAGTTTATTGTGCCAACCTGGTTGATAAACACAGGTGGGATTAATTCAAGGGTGGAGAGATAAATGGCTGAGCGAGCCTCACCTTTCTCGTCTCTTGCTCTTTGATTATCGGAACAGTGTGCGGCTGCCTTGCTTGTTCTTTGCCTCAATTTGCAAGCTACACTACCTGTGGGACACCTAACCTGTGGACTGTGTTGCTGTAATTTGAGGTTCCTTTAAGTCCTGCTTTGCCACACCATTGGGATTTACATCCCTTGAGCTGGGGACTGTCGGACCCTGTCATCTGGCTGACTGTTGGTGACCTGCCTTGCTGTTTGCTGCCTGTACCTGGAGAGCCTGAATTGCTCTACAGAGGACTACCCAGTGGCTCTCAAGACTTGAAGGACTTCCAGTGTCTCACAACTGTCTCACGGGAGTGCGTTGCACTGAGCCATTTGTGCTGCTTTATAATTAAACAACTGTTTCTTTCTATGTTATATATCCGTCTATCTGTATAAATAGACATAAAATTCTTAGCATTCTGGTTTTGTTTCTCTGAGAACCCTGTCTGACACAGTGGTCTTTAGCACAGTCACAGAATTATGCATGTATCACTACTGACATTTTCATCCCCCCTCCAAATAACTTCATTGTGCATGTTCCATGTGCCCACTTCCAGGCAGGCCCAAGAAGCAGGACATAGACCAGGAGCCAAGAAGCAGGACATAGACCAGGAGCCAAGAAGCAGGACGTAGACCAGGGGTCAAGAAGCAGGACGTAGACCAGGGGTCAAGAAGCAGGACGTAGACCAGGGGTCAAGAAGCAGGACGTAGACCAGGGGTCAAGAAGCAGGGCTCCACAGGAGCCATTAGGATTTGCAATACCTCACAAGTAACGAAGTGGGTGTCGGGAGGAGGGGCCAGGGAAGGTTAGAGGAGTTAGAGACAAAGGAGAAGGGGAAAGGGAGAGGAGGGCAGAGCCCAGGGCTGGACTCAGGCAGAGGCAGGCCTGCGTGGGTACATTTCTCTGTAGCTCCACCCTTTTTGAGTTCAGAACAGCTTGTCCTCTCACCAACTCCTGCCTGCGATGAACGAAGGCAGCTTACCGGTGTCTATGTGGAACTTGTCCAAGCTAACCCTCAATTTTAGGTCTCTTCCAGTAGACCAGCACATTGCATTTGTTAATCTGCTGCACAAGACCTCTTTAAAGTGCTGCCCAGCAAGGAGGTTCCTTTGAGGACTATGGTGCGCCTGACCCAAGCCATGGTATTTTCATTCACCTCACATGCATGTGAAAGTTGGACATTAAATAAGGAAGACACCTGAAGAATCGGTGCATTTGAATTAAGGTGCTGGCAAAGAATCTTCAAAGTACCATGGACTGCCAAAAGGACAAACAAATCTGTCTTGGAAGAAGTATGGCCAGCGTGCTCGTTAGAGGCAAGCAGGGCGAGACTTCGTTTGGACTTGTTGTCAGGTGAGACCAGTCCCTGGAGAAGGACATCATGCTTCATAAAGCAGCAGGACAGTGACCTTCAACAAGGTGGATTGACACGGTGGCTGCTTCGATGGGCTCACACATTGTGCGGACGGCGCAGGACCAGGCAGTGCTTTGCTCTGTTGTACGTAGTATCACTATGAGTCAGAGCCAACACAGAGAACACCTAACAGCCACGGTGGCCAGATGAAAGGACACCCAGAGAGGCATTTGGCAGGTGTACCTGTGAGGCCCAACGAGCGCTAGAAAGTTTGTAACCGGTTCCCACCACCTTCCTTCCTGGCTTTTCTTTTTAAAAACTCCCCATCACAGACACAGACATTATAATTTTTAAAATGTTATTTTGCATCTGGCTCATTTTCAGTTCCAAATGATGCAGAGTTGAGAACTATCACCTCTGAGCGTCTTGACCACCTTGTTATTCTGAGACTGAAAGTCAAATGGAGTTTGGCCGTGGCTTCTGCATCACCTTGGACACTTGCCATCTTGGAACTTAATCTCATCCATCTCAGAATCCGCCACTTAGTGGAGACACTGCTGGCCCCCAGAAATGACACAGAACACTGTGTCTGACCTGCCGGGGATCAATCGTCTTCCGTGTGGAGACACTGCCATCCTCCAGAAACAGCAACACGAGACAAAGACTGCACATCTGACCTGTGGACCTCTACATTTGAGAGGGTGAAAAGAACCGGGGCATCCAGTGAGGAGCTTTGGACCCCAGGAGAATGTGAATCGTTTGCTTTTCTTGGATGCCTAACCATACTTTGCGGCTACAGACATCTCCCCAGCTAAGAATGACAGCTGCTCCTAACTGCATCTTTAAGAACTTGTAGGTAAGTAAAGCAGGCCCATGTTTTTCTTATTTAGCCCTGTTTTGGTGCAAGAAAAAGGAGCTCCAATGGAACGGGGGTGGGGGGTGGGGTACCCCCCAAACCAGAATTGCTTGGGTGAAGTGGCGTGAAGCTTTTGTAGTACAAATTGAGCAACTTGCTCTGACTTGGTGCACCCAGTGGCATTGCCTGGAAAGGTTCTCTCTGTTCATAGTGAACTTTTTCATAAAAGCAATTTCACTCAAGCCTTATTTATTTATTTTTTGTGTGATGGCTGATTGAAGAGAACAGTGTGCAGCTGTGAAAATTTTTTCCTGCTTGGAAAAATGCTGCAGAAGCTTGTGATGTTGAACACTGCTTCCAAGGACAGCGCTATGGGGGACACTCAGCTGTGGTTTTCTCATTTCAAAAAGGGTGAAATGTCGATTGATGACAAACCTCACTCTGGACATCTATCAACATCGTGGTGCATTTGGAGTTCGTTCCACCAGGTCAGACTGTTAATCAAGCTTTATAATTAGAGGTTCTGAAAAGATTGCATAACAGTGTGTGACCAAAAAAGCCCTAATTTGTGTCAGATGGGGGACTGGCTTTGCTATCATGGCAATGCACCTGCTCATGGAGCCATCTCAGTGTGAAAGTTTTTGGCAAACAAAAGCATGCCTCACTTGCTCCACACACCTTACTCACCAGATCTCGCTCCATGCGACTTTTCTTTGTTTCCAGGAGTGAAGAGGGCCATGAAAGGACAGTGATTTGAGGACGTAGAAGAGGTGAAGGAAAAAATGAGGGAGGTGCTGTCAGCCACCCAAACATGTGAGTTTGAAAAATGTTTCCAAGAATGGAATTGCAGATTTGGAAAATGTATTAAGTGTAATGGGGAGTACTTTGAAGGCGATAAGGTTGGTTTGCAAAGAAATTTAAATACAGAACTTTGAAAAAATATTGGTCTGTTTTTGGCACCCCTCATCCAATGGCATGCTGGTTGGCCGCTAATGAAAAGATAAACATCTTGAACCCACAGCTACCCTGTGGGAATGCAACACGGCAGATGCTTCCATGAAAGTGACGCTCCTTGGAAAGTGTGTGGGCATTTCTTCTTTGTCCTGTAGGCTTGCTGTGAGATTTTTGGTTTGTTTGTGTGATTAGTGCAAGAAAAGTCTCGAAGCCTTCTCAGTGATTTCAAGGCTGCCTGTGCTACAAGAGAAAGTGATTGTGAGGTGATTTGTTGCCACTTGACGTTGGCTCAATGCTTTCAAAGTGAGGGCAGTGTTACATCACAGGAAAGGGTAAGTAGAAGTTATGCCTGAGTTGGATGTTTGTAACCCAGAGACCGCCTGCATGGGTGTCCCCGGTTCACTGATCCGGCAAACACGTCTGCAGTGCCTTCTTCTGCTGCGACATGTTTGGAACTGCCATTTCGTGGATCAAAGATGTCACCATTCTTTATGTTCTCTTCTGATGCATCCTCTGTGAACTAGACGCAGGGTAAGTCCTGGGAGGGTCTGGAGAGCCAGGAGCCCCAAATCAGGGTTTGCAGAGCATGCATCTGAGCAACAACAGTGACAAAGCCATCTCACAGGGAAAGAGCTGTTTCAGGCTTCTTGAAGTTCTCCTCACTAGCAAACGAGGACTCTTACAAGCTCTGCTGGGCTACCGAGGACGTCGGGCCAATGGTCACAGTGCTGCCGTTCAGTACATGATAATCCCTCAGCAAACCGCTAGTCCATCCCACAGGGTCTGCACCTGCTGCTGGGGAGCCAGGCCCAACTCAGAGGACCCATGTGTTTCAGAGAATTACTGCAACTCCATAGGGTTTTCAACGACTGATCTTACAGAAATAAATCACCAGGCGTTTCTTCCACACCACCGCCGGGCAGACACAAATACAATCTTTCAATCAGCACCCGGGGCAAGCCGTTTGTGCCATCTAGAAACCTTGCTATCTTCAAACACACTCAGTGCCAAAGAGTCAATTCCAACTCACAGGGACCCTATCAGACAGAATACAACTCCCTCTGTGGGGTTCCAAGACTGTAACTCTTTAAAGGAGAGGAAAGCCTCACCATTCTCCCATGGAGTAGCTGATGGTTTCGAACTGCTGACCTTATGGTGTGACTATATGTATCACCCCTAAGCCACCAGGGCTCCTTAGTACATGCTAGCATTTAGTAACTGCTTTTATTGTTATGATTAATATTGCGAAGTTAATTCTCTACAGAATCAAGGAACAGGGAGATCGGCCAAAGGGGAACATGCTTCGGTTCCGCCGAAACTTAGAGACCATCCAGTCATCTGTGCATCACGGTCTCACTGTCCAGTAGGACACTGACTTGCGCTGGGCTGAGGTTCTGGGAAGGGTAAGGATGGAGGAGAGTGGCTGGGGAGGATTAGGTTACTTGGAGGGGAAGGGAGGCAGCTCCATAGATGTCATTGGGTGGTTGGATACTCAAGACTGGCTGTGCAATTGAAGTCCTCTTCCCACTGGGAGTGTTGAGAGTGTGGACAAGGACCCCGGAACGGGACACGTGATGGTGTTTCATCCAGCTGGGCTTGGAGCCAAGAGTGGAGGAAGCAATAGGTAGCATCCTGATGACTCAGTCTGCTTAGAACCTAGGAAAAACCTGGACAACTCACTCTCACGAGACCTCTGAGTTCTAATATTTAAAGCACCACCCTCCCAGACAGCCAATAATATGTGGGAGCTCCAGCATATGTTAGGTCAAATCAACCATAGTGAGGTTTCCCCTTCACCCACACTCAATCACTCTCCCAGAGGCCTGGCCTCTGCCTACCTCCTCCTGGTGGGTGCTCTGAGCTCTAGCTTCCAGGTGAATGCTTGGTAACCGATCCCTGGGAGAAGAGAGAAGAGGAGTCACTGTGGCTAATGCTCCAGGCTGTGTTCAAGGACATCTGCAGTTGTGTCTCAGCTAATTCCTCCTCTGTCCATGGCCCTCAGAAACAACAAAGGATTCATGGTTAATGAGCACATTGTTTCTTTATCCCCCCCCCCCCCCCCCCCGCATACCACGGTTCCTTCCGCCCTTTCTCTCCCTACTGACTTCAAGGCCCAATGAAAAATCACTCTGTGAGCGACATTGTTCTAGGTCTGTTTTTAACCTGTGTGTGTGGAGGCCCTGGGTCAGGTTTTGCTTGAAAGACTTGTTCAATTAGCCTACTGCCACTGCGTGGATTTTGACTCATACTGACCCCATACAGGGTTTCTGAGACTGTAAATCTGAGTCTGTACATCTTTACGGGAGCAGATAGCCTCATTTTTCTCCAGAGGAGGAGCTGGTGGCCTTGAACTGCCAACCTTGTGGTTAGAGTCCAATGCTTAAACCCCAGCACTAGGCCTCCCCTGGTAGCTTTTCATTTGGTACAAAGTGGGACCCGAGAGTCAACGTTTTGAACAATCTCCTGTGGGATGCAGATGCTGCTGGTTTGGGACCACACTCAGACTAGCAGGGCCTTGGCAGCTGTGTGAGGTCCCAGTTTGGCTAGGATTACGGGGTTTTCTATGGGCCCGGGTGGTGTTGCACGTTATGTGTTGGGCTGCTAACCACCGGCAAGCAGTTCAAAACCAGCAGCTGCTCAGAGGGAAGAAGGCTTGTCTTCTTCCCTCTACACAGATTTACGATCTCTGAAATCCACAGGGGCAGGTCGCTGTGCTTCGGAATCGACTTGGTGTCAGGGAGTATGAGTGAGTTTTCTGGGACCTGAGAGTTTCACCAAACGGGGGAAGCCTTAGGAAAACCAGGATGAAATAGTCAGCCCACCTGTGGAGGTTAGAGGTGGGAGGACAGCCTCCATCCTCTTCCTTATAACTTCCATGCCAGGTCTTAGGAAAAATTCTGCTAAAGACAAAAAGGTTTATTAGCCAGCTAATGCAAGCACTACTCTCCAGTGACTCTTTTTCACAAACGGATTTTACTGTGCTTTTCAGCAAAGTTTACACAACAGGCTACGTTCTTGTTTAATTGTTTCTATAAGACCCATACAGTGACATTACCACCACTGATTCTTAAGGATTGGGGGCAGGCCGAGTCTCAGTGCTAGACACTAAATGGAACACAGGATGGTAGGTTTTCTCTAAAATAAACATGGAGTTTTACAATGGCAGTAGAACTAGGTCTTGTAGTAGGGTCAAATGACAGCTTCCCTGAACACAGACACAGGGACAAGGCCTGGGACAAGTTGGGCAACTCATCCCATGAAACTTTAGCGTCCTAATTTTTAAAGTCCCTTCACGCCTTCCAGGGAGCCAATGATGTGGGAAAATTCTAGAAGAGTTCAAGTAAAATATCATGAAACAAAACCAGACTGTTAGAACTGCACCAAAGAGATTAGATTGTTTGTTGAATTCATTCTAACTTCAAGGAGAATGGATAGCCTGGAGACTTCAGAGAAGGGCGCCTGTGTCAGGGACATTGGATTCAGCCAGGCAATCATCTCTTTAGTCTTTCTCATTCTTCCTTGCTGCAGTGAGGTAGGTAGTTTATTGTGCCAACCTGGCCAATAAACACATGTAGGGTTAATTGAAGGGCAGGAATAAATGGCTAGCCTTGCCTTTCTAGTTCTCGAGTCTCTTGCTTTGTGATGGTCAGACCAGGGTGCAGCTGCCTTAGCCAGTTCCCTGCTTCAGCTGCCAAGGTTCACTTCCTGTAAGACAACCCCAAGGAGAAGCCACATGGACCTACTCCGATGTAGCCCTGGGTGCTGGAGCAGCCGTGTGGAGACCCCTGCCAGTGCTGAGATGCTTACACGTTCACTGATTCAGTCTTCCTCCTGCAGTCGGCATCACTGCGTGTGTTTTGTGAGATGGAGGAGGACTTGATTGGTGTTGGACAGATGGGTTAATGTTGGACTTGTGGGCTTGGGAAGCACTGGGTTGGGATGTTTTCTTGATGCGCACTTACCCTTTATATAAAACTTTCCCTTACACATGAGTTTCTGTGGATTTGTTTCTCTAAAGTCCCCAGATTAACACATGCAGTGAGGTGCTTCCGCGTCACTTCCATGTCCCAGTAACTGTATGTTCAGAATGAAACACTGTCCACGCCTGCATCACCGTCACATCATTTCTGTGTTTGCGCCCCCGGTTGTAGCCACTGTTTCATTCGTCTCATAGGGAGTCTTCCACATTTCTTCACTTACTCTCTACCAAGCACGGTGTCCTGGTCCCGCGTCCAGGTACAGTGGGCAAAACCGTGCCATCCTCACTTTTAAAGAGCATTAGCACTCTGGCTGTACTTCTTCGAAGACAGATTTGTTTGTTCTGGCAGCCCATGGCATCTTCAATAGTCTTTGCAGCCCCAAGGCGCTCATCCTGCTTTTCTTCCGAATGAGATTCAGGCTTTGCTGGGCTTTGTAACGTTCCCCCGAGGATGGCTTGAAAGACACCTCAAGAAGTCCCCACAGCTCAGAAATCTTTATTTCCGCCTTGTAAAGGATCCCAGATAAATCCCCTCTCACATTCTTGTGGGACACCAGGAAGAGAGAGGCGCCTGGAGTTCCCTTTCTTTGGGCTTTGAGGAGCAGGCAGGACAAGGAGACCCCCGGGGCTCCAAGAAGCCCGGACCTGGTGGGGCCCGCGGGTGGGTTAGAGCAGCTGTAGGTGATTTTTGTGTTGTTTTGAGAGAGGGAGAGTCTCTAATTGAGCTTCAGGGTTTTGTTTTTTTAAAACTTCTATTTGTTTTTTCTGGATAAAAACGACAGCATTTCCTTTCTGGGCCTTTCAGAAGGAGCCAGCTAGGGACGGAGACCGGGCTCTGAGGACGGAAGTTCTGTGGGCAGATTTTTCACAGTAAGGGTCAGCCTTAGCCAGCTCTCTGAGCCTCCCTGTGGATGTGTAAGCCGACCTCTGACACCGTCAGCAAGACAACTCCACCTCTCCCCTCCTTTCTTTGTTGACTCGCTGTTCGGTGCGTGCTCTGTGTGCACACGTGAGTCACACTTAATGATTTTGTTTGCTTATACCATTCCTTCCTCAACGAGGCAAGAAGAGGGTAGAGGCCACCAGGAAGGCTGTGGGACAGGAGGCCAAAGGGACACGAGCCGCTGGAAGGGCCCCCAAGGAGCTCTGGAGATGGTGACCCAGAGTCTGATGACAGCTCTGGTGTCACACAAAGACTCCTTCATTTCACAGATGATGAAGCTGAGACCTGGAGAGGGAAGTGGCTTGCTCGCGGCTGACAAATGAGTGATCAGATCTGAGAAGAAAATCTTTAATGCTCGTAATTAAAATTCATGGAGACTCAGGGTCAAAAAGGAATTGAATAGTGATCTTGTCCAATCTCAAGCAGATGCCGGGTCTCCGTGAAGTGCTCAGGTTGACCTCTTTGAGTAGTGGGGATCCCCACTCTCCTAGCAAGTGGGGCTTCATGCGACCATTTCCAGAGGGAGACTATTTTGCCGGATAGTGTTTTGAACTCTTTGGATGGAAAACAATTATTTCAATTAGATTTAAAACAACATTGATGAAACAAAACAAACCCCCCAAAAACAGCATTGATGAATTTTCATTAAGAAAGTGTCTCCTGGAGGCAACTTCATTGAGCCTTAATTAGGACACCTTAGAACTTTTAATATGTTAAGGCACATTGTGAATTCCCACAAGGTATAGAAGGGATGCAGGCTCTTCTAAACAGAACCCCCTTTTGGGGAACAAATGCCTCGGGGCTCTAAATGCTTCATAGAATGAATTCAGGAAAACGTGGTTTTGAACTGTAGGATAAAATTTAAAATTCTAAAAAGATACATGCACATAAAAATTTGCAAATCAAATCTTTTAAGTGTAGCAAAGGAATGTTCTACACCAAACCAACCAGCACACTGTCAATGAGAATATTATTTATATAATATGAAAAAGTTTTAATTAGTATGCATCCATATGTGAACAGTTTAAATCATCCAGGAAGGATTTATATGATTATTTTAATACTCATTGTGTGTGATGAAACTTAGAAGGGACTTGGGTTTTAAAATTTTTTGCATATATATATATATATATAAAATAGGACTGACTTTTTAAGCTGCAGGAAGCAAAACAAAAAGACTAAAAGGGACCAGTGATGAATCCTTGAAGAAAAATGATGTTTTTGTAGAGAGACGATGTATCACTTCCTCTTTTATCTTTTGCTTTTAACCACAGGGATTCTTTTGCTTGTGTTCTCTGTAAGACACATGGAACCAACATATCATTTTCCCCATATCACGTCTTTGCTCAAAACCTACCATAAAACTATGCTGCCAACACATCAAGCATAACTTCTCCTGCCCAACAGCCAGGACGCTTTGGAACCTGAGCCCGCCTCATCTCTCAGATTTAGCTGGTACTGGTTCCTCTGAGAGTATGCGATGCTAGCTGTGATCATTTCTGGTCTTTATTCTTCCTGTTCTCAGGCTATTTTCCAGTTTGTGTCTCTTATAGATTGAATAGTGTCCTCCCAAAGTAAAGGTCAACTTGACTACACCATGATTATCAGCATTATGTAATTCATTTCCATTTTGTGACCTGATACATCTGTTGTAAGTCCTAACCTTGATGGTGTTAAAAAAGCAGGGTTCGTGGGAGTCGTGTGAAGAGGCAGGATACTCCCCTCCCAGAGGGGTATAGAGGAGGAGATGAGTCAGTCAGTTGGTGCGATGTAGAACCGATGAAGAATACAGCTTTCCTCCAGTTCCTACATGCTTCCTCCCTCCCCACTACCATGATCCGAATTCTGCCTTGCAAGTCTGGATAGAGCAGAGGATGTACACTGGTGCAGATAGGAGCTGGAGGCACAGGGAATCCAGGGTGGATGATCCCTTCAGAACCAGGAGTGTGAGGGGCGATACTGGGAGGGAAGAGGGTGAGTGTGGGTTGGAAAGTGGGAACCAATTACAAGGATCTACATGTGACCTCCTCCCTGGGGGACGGACAACAGAAAAGGGGGTGAAGGGAGACGTGGGACAGGGCAAGATATGACAAAATAATAATTGATAAATTATCAAGGCCTCATGAGGGAGGGGAGGGAGGGGGCAAAAAGAGGACCTGGTGCAAAGGGCTTAAGTGGAGAGTAAATGCTTTGAAAATGATGAGGGCAAAGAATGTACAGATGTGCTTTATACAATTGATGTATGTATATGTATGGATTGTGATAAGAGTTGTATGAGTCCCTAATAAAGGGTTTTAAAAAAAAAAAAGAAGAGGCAGGATACAATTGACAGGATTCGGTGGTATTCGTCCTTCTACAGCTTTTCCTGATTTTTGACTTCCTCTGGTAGTTCTGCGCTACACCGTGTAGGATTTATGGACGCCCTGTATTTGCTTTAGCCTCCACCCTTGAAGCTGAGGGGCAGGGGCATGCTTAGAGAGGTGGGCAGATGATGCGAATGCCTGGAGGACATGCTAAGAGGAAAGAAATGTCCCTTTACCATCAGGAATACAGCAGTGAAGCAGAGTCCAGAGAAACCAGCCACGTCGGCATCCGCTAGCGAGGCTGAGCGCGTGGGAAGGCCGAGAGATGCCGGAGGCGGCAGAGGGGCAGCAAGGTGTGACTAAGGGTCCAGCAGGTGGTAGGGAACTGACTTGCTCTGCTTATGCTGGACTTTTTATGGTCCACTGAACGCTGTCACTCTGTTTTTAAATTAAATTATTTTACAGTTGAAAAGGGAGGATTTTCTTCTAATTTTCTTTTGTTGAGAATATACAAAGTAAGGCACCGACCAATAGTTTCTGCATGGATGACATAGAATTGATGCTGATTACATTCTTGGAGTTGTCTGTTGGCGTCCTCTCCCATGAACAAGTTCATTGCCCCCTAAGTTTTCTTCCACATTCCTCTCGCCAGTTTGATCCCGTACACACCGGTCTTCAAATAGCATAATGCTCTGGCAGATAGGCTTTGCTCATTAGGCTCTTTGATTTTAAGAGACGTCAGGAGATATATTTAGATTCAGGAGAAAAGGACGAAAACCCGTAGAACTCCCAATCTTGACAAATAGCAGCTTCTCCAAGATGAGTTAAAATGAAGACTCAAACCACACCAACCAATTTCTTGTACCGTTGTATTAAAAATCCACTGTACTGTCTTGCACTTATAGTGATTTTTAGCCACGCACAATTTGGAACATCATTTGGAAGATGTTAGTTCGTCAGGTGCTGCGTTACTTCAAAACATCGGCATATGACATTACGCAGCACCGAGGAGTTCTCCTTTGTGGAGGCCACCTCCTCTCTCATCTGAAGTGAAGCTGTGGGGGCACGTGTGCTCCGGGGTCCTAAGTCCTGCATCATAACTGGCATGTTATTCTGGCAATCAACCCGGCTCGCTGGTTCTTTGAAACGTAGTTGTCACCTTTTTAAATGTACGCAGACAGTGGACGCAAAGCAGGACGACCCCCTGTGGTCTCCTGGGAGTCTCTCTGTTCCTTGTCACCACGTGGCATCCGAAGACCAGGCTGATGACCAGACTGTTTCATAGTCATGTGGAAGAAATCCAGCCTGGAAGTTGCGAGTGCTGCCGCGCCCTCTGGGCCTCCTAGTGACCTGATGTGGTATTGCTGCTCATTTCCGCCCACTGTCATCGCCAACAGGCCAGTCTACCTTGTAGAAAAGGGCAATATTACCTGCTCACAGAATCTAAGAGACATGCAAACGACCATGCTGTAGGCTGGACAGGGTTGCTGCTTGGCTTTAGGAACCACGAGGCTGCTTTACTCTCGTGCCTGTCCTGATCGCTGCTGCTTTCTGTAGTTCAAGCATCTCTAATTGCAGAAGGCTTTGCTTCCCATGGCGGAGACCGTGGCCTCTACAAGATAAAAAGTTCACCTCGTTCAACTTGCACCATCGAAGAGAGACTGTCTCTTGCTTCTGTTTGCAGAATCCGAAGGAAGGCCCCTCATGGTTCGGCTTGAGTCAGGGCCACACTAATCAAGTGTGGTGGGAAAAGACAAGGGCACGGACGAACAGTCCACATAGACGGAGCGGGGTGACTCGTGTCAGCAAAGTGGCCCTGCCGCAACGTGCTTGGTAAAAGCCAGTACGTGCCTGTGATGCTACTGGACACCGGGAAGGAAGAGCTACGGCACACAGCCCTTAGTTACGGCTTGTTGGCAAGGCTGCATTGCATGCTGCTCTGTGGGCCTTGGTCCTGGTTGGAAGAGCCTGCAGCTCGGGACACCGTCATGTTCCCCAGTCGTGTCCACTTTAGGGCCTCCAGCTCCCTTCAGACACCCAGTGAAGAGCCACTGCCTAGCCCGCTGGTGACTCCCGCTGCCAGTGTCGCCTCAGGGACTATGGCGTCCAGAAGGAGCCTGCTGATGCCACCAGCTCTTCAGGTCACCAGGAGTTGTGCGCTCTGGGTGGAATGTTTCTGGGCATAAATGAAACAGGAGGACAGGATGCGATTTCTTTTAGAGGAAGACTGTTGGCTCATCTGGAAAAAGTCAGCAGGAGGTGGGCAGGGAGACTAGGAAGACCATTCGTCTAAAATGTCTAACTCTGGACAGGTTTTCTCAGCACTAAACCCAGTGGTGGGAGTCAGCTAGTTCGAGTCAGTTTCACAGAACAGACGCCTACGTTTTTTGGTGAGTTCGGTGCACCGGTTGTCCGCCCGGCACTTGCAATCCAGCTCCGCTAAGGTGGGCAGCCTCCCAACCTGGAAATCACAAATTTACATTCTTTACGCTTTTTCAATGTTCATCTGCGCAGCAGTGTATTCTAAACACTTTAGAAATGTTCGTTCCGTCCATGGGTGTAAAACCTTAGACGGAACTCTGCTTGTAATATTTATTAATTTCCTAGCACTCATTATGCTTTTGATGAAATGTTATATTTTTATTCCCTTGCATATGCTACTTCAGTAAACAAACATAGAACGTAAAAAGTGCCAAACGACCAGAGGGTGGCATGCTGTCATTTGCTCCGGCTTGTGTTACCACCCAAATTCCCCCAAGGTCTTAGGAGTGAATGATGCGATTCTTGAAAGTGTGCAAAGAGCTAAAAACCTGGTCAGCACAATTGCTGTAAGTTCAGCAGAAGGAGAAAGGGCTTTCAGAGATGAGCATCATATATTCAGAGAAGTCCTGTTTCCAATATACTGAGCACAATGACTAAGCAGTGGTTCTCAGCCTTCCTCAGGCCGCGACCTTTTCAAATGATTCCTCATGTGGTGGTGACTCCCCCCAACCATAAAATTATTTTCGTTGCTACTTCATCACTGTCATTTTGCTACTGTTATGGATTGGGTAACTCCCGCGAAAGGGTCGTTTGACTCCAAAAGGGGTCGCGACCCACAGGCTGAGAACCACTGCTCTAAAGGAATGGGCTCCTCCTTCAGTGAAAAGATGCTCAAGGTAACTCCCAGGCCATGATGCTCGGATAAAAGCAAAGAATGTTGCAAGTGAGGACACCAAGCAAGAAACACTATGCACCTATCTTAAATAACAGTTTTACTTTTTTGGTCATAATATTTTGTCTTTAATATTTCAGAACTCTTTCTGGTAATCTAATTGTGTATTCCTTTGTCATTGTTCTTATCCAAGTATTAACTGTATGAAATAATAAACTACCTTTAGGTATATCTTTTTTTGGCATTGTACTTAAAGCAGCCATTAGAGCAGCAAATCAGTTGTTAAATGATTTGAATTCCACCACTGACGAGGTAAACCCAAACCTATTGCTCTTGAGTCGCTCTGCCTCCTGGGAAATCCCATAGAACCGAGCGGAACTGCCCCACTCGAGTTTCTAAGGTGATGCTTTTCCCGGGAAGCCAACTGCCACATCTTTCTCCAAGGTGCAGCTGCTGGCTTCCACCTGCTGTTCTTCTGGTCACCGGCTGAGCCCTTCCGACTGCACCATGCAGGCTCCTTCCCCATCACTAGGGGGCACCAATGCCAATACTTTCTGCTTCCTAAAGCAGCGTGTTGGGAACTCTTGTTGGGAAATAAGATGAGGGGGCAGCTGTAGCGTATGGACGGTGGTGGGTGATAAAGACCCAAACATTCAGCTTGACTGCCTCCATTCTGGCTGCTGCTGGTTGACACGGGCTTCCCAGTTGCCTCTCCCTGTGGCCTCTGACCGCTGCACTCTCTTCTAGACTGCTGCTGCTGCTGCTGCTGCTGTCTTCTGGCACCAGGCTATTTGTTGGGATTGCCCACAGCTGCTTGACTTACCTGCAGAACTCTCTTTTGGGGCCTGCGCTCAGGTGGTCCTTCAGGTGCTGTTTAGTAGCCCAGGCTCTGCATGCTTTCCCAGCAGGTGGCTCTGCGGTTGCTGGTTCAGCTCCTTCTGGGGTGGATCTTCAGTGTTAAATAGATCTTTTTCTTTATCTTTTAACAGTTTTATTGGCATTTCACCCACATATCATGCAGTTCAATAATTCAATCACATCCAGAGGAGTGTGCCATCATCGACACAGTCAATCCCAGAACATTTTCTTCTTTCTTGTACTGTTGGTCACGCCGTTGTTTTTTATAATTGTGGCAAACATATACTCAGTAAGATAGTCTCCAATTCAACAACTCCTGTGTATAGAATTCAGTTAGGCGATCCTAACGTGGCTCGGATTTACGTTACCTGTTTACTTGTGGACCGTATTGGATGCATCCCTGTCTCCATAGCAACCAACACAGAGGTTCTTGGGGCAGCACCTCGTGCATAGCAGACACTCTAGGGAGAAGCGTTTTCACTTTTTATTCTGCACCCAAACTACCCGCTCCAGTAAGACTTGTTCCCTCCCGGGTTCTTGGGCTAGTACCAGCCCTGCCTTCCATGCTCTCAGCTTTCATGTCCCATCTTCTGGCCCACCCAGTCAATACCTGTCAGTGCCCATTTCTGATAGCGAAATCAGAGCCCAAGACGTTTCCAGCATTTTCTTGACAAGTGTTAGCACCATCCCATCTCCTCGTGATTCTTTCCCAGGCCAAGTCCCGACTCAACGCTCCCCCGTTAATGGTCAGTTAGAGACACGGCAAAGGAGAGAGGTTTATGGAGTCTGCTAGATGGAGACTGGGTAATGCTTTCCTGTAAAAGGCCAACAAGTAAATATTGTAGACTTTATGGATCTCTGTCCCACAGTTCATTTTGTTCTTACTGTTGCTTTTCATTTTATTTGTCACATGATCTCTGTCACATAGCCTATATTCTTCTTTCATTTAACAGGCCTTTAAACATGTAAACACCATCCTTAACTCAAGGGCTCTATAAAAATAGATCACGAGTCAGATATGGCCCCAGCCTCCAGTTTGTGGGCGCCTGTGCTGGGAATAATGTCCAGCACGGAAGGTTCAGTCTGTCTTGTGAATGCGATGGTCTAATGCTAGCCTGGCACATGCTCACTCACTGACATCGAGTTGATTCCCCTCATAGCAACCCTATAGGACAAAGCAGAGCTTCCCCTTGGAGTTATGGGTGCAGACAGCTTCGTCCTCCCACCGAGTGATTGGTTGGTTTGAATCGCTGACCACAAGGTGGGCAGCTCAATGCGTAGACCACTACATCACCAGGATTCCTTGGGTGCATAGTTGACTCTGTATTAATATTTCTCAAATGAATAACAGAGAAATGTGGATTCAAAGGCATTTGTGATTCCCAAATTTAAGAGACCGCATCTCTATGTAAAGCCTATAGTGAATGAAAACCTTGGCAAGGGTTCTCTTGGATTGGGCTCTGGGCTCTAGCTGTCTGTACCTTAGGGCGCAGGTGTCTTTGCATGGGAGTAACTTCAGCCTAAGTACCTACCTGCACTTCCCCTCCTTCTACTTTCTGCCCCAAACGAAGTCTTCCTGAAGGCTCCAGTTTTACAATAAACTCCACTGTTGGTGTGCGGGTCAAATGTTAACAGCCAGCTAGTTACAAACAAACAACAGTCCCTGATGTGCAGCACTTGCTGATTTTTCAGGTATAAATACGCCATCACGGCCCATTTCGAGCTATAAATGTGAAGCCACTAACCTTGCAGCTGCACATAATCATCTCTCCCTGGCTGTAGCCCACCAACTGGCTTGTACCTTCCCCCCCTGCTCCCCGCAGCAGCCATGAGGACAGCACATCTCCTGGGAAGGAATTTGAAAGGAGTCTTTGCTCCATGATCCCTGCCTCGAGAGTAGGCTTCTCTCTGTGTTTGGGTGGACAGTGTTATTATCTCGCTCACCCAGACTTCCAGGGTTACCACCTTAGCTTGCCCTGATCCCCAAACCCTGACTTCTCATTGGAATTGCTGGCTCCCTGCTGCTGGCAGAGCACAGATGGATGTACATTTCCTGCCCCACCCTGGCTTCCTGGCTCCCAGCTATCTGATGAGCTTCAAAGCACAGATAAGCACAGACACTCTACCTGCTGCAAGGCCTTCTCTTTTCCAGGTCAAGACACGCTTTCCAGTTCCCACAGGGTGCCCGGTTGGGCTGCTAACCACACGGTCAGCCGTGGGAGAGACCGCCAGCTGCTCTGTGGGAGGGGGTGAGGCTTTCTACACCCACAAAGACTTGTATCAATAAGGGCTGCACAACAGAGTATAATCAGTGGCACTGAATCATACATGCAGAAATCGTTGAATCAAAGAATGCTTGGTTGCATCTATTTTTGCCACCACTAAAGAATCACACGGATAACAATGAATCCAAGGAAGAAGGATGTATTCTAAAATTGATTGTGGTGATGATTGTACACATCTTCTTGATATGACTGAACTATTGAATTGTATGCTATGTGGATGAAGTGCCCCCCTAAATGACATAAAATTATCAAGGTAAAAAAGAAAAAAGAAGGTGTAGTTTCCCCACAGCCTTTGTCCCAGCGCTCACGACACAGAGGTTAACTCCCGATCTACTGATTGCGAACGTGGTCCCAGCGTACTCCTTGGTGGTAATAGGCTCCCCCTTCACTACTCATGGCTCTATCTTCTTCAGCTCTTAAAGAATAAAAGACGATGTAAGGCAGAGCCCAAGGAACCATTCCTGAAAGAGCTTTGGCCTGGGCGAGGGTGCCTTATCCCTCTTTCATTTATCCAGGACAACCGATAGACAGATCACTTCAGATCACAGAACTGGGGAGGATTATATCCTTACATCTCAACCTAGTGGCTGGACTTGCGGGCTCAGATGTGACAATTGTGAGGATGGTGCCAGACCAGGCAGTGTCCTGCTCTGTTGTGCAGATGGTCACTGTGAGTTGGAATGAACTTGACAGCGACAGCATAGCATTACATAATTGCCAAATTACATCAGTACATAAGAGCAAACCACCACCATCCACAACTGCTGCTAACAGATTTCTCAGAAGAAAGACCCGGTCATCTACTTCTAAAATAATCCGCCATTGAAAACTGTAGAGAGGACAGTTCTACTCTGACACACCTGAGGTTGCCATGAGTTAGAACTGCCTAGATCAACCAACAGGTCAACTAGACCAACCAACTAGGTCAACTAACCAACCAAAAAAAAAAAAAACCCAACAAGATACCAACACACAACCATTTATACTGTCTGTACGTGGCCATGCTGTTTGTATTTTCGTTCCCCCTTGAGGCCTCCTAAGACGTTCTGTTTTTCCATATGGACTGTAGCCTCTAAGTGAGAGGTAGAAATGGCAGGAAGGGCTGTGGTTACATGCTTGAGCCTGGTTGTGTAGGACATGGGTTTGGAGGCTCGCTCTGTGGCGAATTGGGCCTGAGGATGACCTAGCTGGCTAGACAATTTTTAGACAAGGTGTCTCGAGGGCAGGGACTGGGTCTGTCTTTTTTACCACTACATTGCCCACACCTACTATAGCAATGTGAGACACATGGTAAACACACGATTAATACTTGTTAAATGATGGCACTCAAGTCAGTCTTTGGATTGCTTATTAGCTCTGTTGTCCTGGGCACATTGTTCAACCTTCCCGAGCCTTCAGTCCCTCCTATGTAAAATAGAGAATTTCATAATGACATGATCAGCTTTAGCATCATGGTCTTGCTGTGTGGGTTGAATGATAATAATGTCTCCTACGTAGCACCCCTGGCACAATAGATAGCACACAGCAAGTACGTTGAGGAGGGTCACTCTTGTGAGAGTCTGCATTCAGACAGTGTTCTTCAACTTAAAAGACATGACGATGGATTTCTTGTTTCTTCAGTAAGTTGGTCTCATCCACAGTCCCTCACATTGCCCAGTGTAACCTCAAAGAGGATGTGCATGGGATCCATGGTGCATGGGGTGGGGGCTGGAGGAGCCCAGGTATTAGGGGCAGTTGTATAAATAGGTAGGTGCCCAGCCAAGGCTGGGAAGTATAGTCAAAGCATCCAGATAAAAACACAGAGTAAAGGATTGAATGAAGCAAAACAAGATTAAAGAAAATAAAAAACCAAACGCAGTGCCACTGAGTTGATTTCAACTCACAGCGACTGTCAGCTAGAGTAGAATGGCCCCTTTTGGGTTTCTGAAACTTCAGATCTTTTTGGGAGCAGACAGCTTCATCTTTCTCCCAAGGCGTGGCTGGGGGTGGGTGGGTGTTGCTGACTTTGTGGTTAGCAGCAATGCATGGCTTCAAAGCAGGGGTCATTTAGGGCATGAGAATCACTGGTGGGGTTTCATGACCAGCAACCTCTCAGCTCAGATTCCCTGGCTTTCCAAGCCGTCCCCAGTGTCTGCTGAACTGACTTTCTTGCCTCTTTGATCATCTCCCATCTGGTCTCTTGGGCTTGGGTCCCTTGATGGAGTCACTCCGGATGAGGAGCCCCTGCTGATTCAAAGGTTATTGCTTTCTTACTCATTAGCAATGTAGTCATGACGGAAAACCTTCACTCATTCACAGCGGGCTTAACAGTCTTTCTGTGCTCGGACACAGAAGGCAGCATCCTGGCAACGTAAGCCCCAGCCGCGGAAGGCTCCTCTTCTTCCTACTAAGCTCCAGGCTGGACCCAGATGGTTGATGGAAGTCAGTTGCCCTCCAGATAACCCGTAACATTTGTTTAGGATCCATCACACTCCACCCCAGTATTGAGGAAGACAGCAGTTGCGAGCAGAAAAGAGAAAGAACCTTATCAGAATCTCTGACTACTGCCCGAGACTTAGCCCCTAGAAGCGGCGTTCCTTTCCCAAACAGTAAGGATACTTTTCAGGCTCTTGATGCAGATGATGACGTTGCTTTCCAAAAAAGGACCTACCCATCCACACACCCACCAATTGTGTTTGAGAATGACTCTTCTACAAGGTCTTTGGCAAGACTGGAAGGAATTACTGCTTTAAAAAATGCGTAATGGGAGGAAAATGGTGTGTCTCTGAGTAAACTTCACTTTTTATTAACAGGGAAGTTGACTCTTTAAAAATATATTGGTTTACTGTAGGAAGAATACTTAGCAGTCTTTCTAGCATGAGTCTAGAGGAATATTGATTAGGTTTTTTTTCCCAGCTAAATTTCATTTTAGAATTTATATTCAGAAAAGTTTACCTTTTGGAGGAGTCTAGTTCTGTGATTGTGACCCAATCACAGATCTGTATCTACTAAGCTCAAATACAGAATTGCTTCCTTATTCCTCCACTTATCCTTGTTCTACCTTTATGACCGACACTCTGTCCACCTGTAACCCTTGGAAACTACTGGTCTATTTTCTGCCCCTTTATTGTTGTCTTTTCCTGAGTGACATATAAGTGGAATTATACAGAAGACAAACTTTTGAGCCTGGCTTCTTCCACTTAGAATATGTACATTTGAGATTCATCCAGGTTGTGCGTAGTAATATATTTTTTAAATTGTTGAATAGTATTCCATTATGGGACTGTATCACAATACATTTACCCATTCATGAATTGAAGGACATTTGTGTAGTTTCCAATTGGCAGTTAGAAATAAAGCTGCTATCAGCATTCACATAGTCAAGTTTCTGCGTGAACAAATGAGGGGACTTTAAAAAAGTTTGTGGAATAATTTATTATCTTTTAGTTCCATGTTTTTCCATAATGAACTTATTGAAGCCCTCCATCTGGCTTTCTTCTCTGGGAAAGATTACTTTCTCAGAAACCCTACAGGGCAGTTCTGCTCTGTCCTAGGCGGCTGTTAGTAACTGGAGTAGACTCGATGGCAGGGAGTTTGGTTAAGTGAGAGCTTGTTTTCCTTTCAGTTGAGAACCTACCTAGGAGCAAGAGTCCTGAGTCATATGGTAACTATAAATTTCACCTGCAAATCTCCCATACTGCT
Source organism: Tenrec ecaudatus (assembly GCF_050624435.1). Taxonomy (NCBI): domain Eukaryota; kingdom Metazoa; phylum Chordata; class Mammalia; order Afrosoricida; family Tenrecidae; genus Tenrec; species Tenrec ecaudatus. The sequence goes on along the minus strand of NC_134539.1, from coordinate 42,474,581 downwards.
CTCCAGAATGATGGTAGCACTTTGCTTTCCCACTAGTTATTGGAGAGGGCCAATTGCTTTGCCTCCTTGTTAGCATTTGATATTGTCAGGTAAACATTGAAAATGTTTTAGTCATTTAAATAGATTTATGAAAATCAAATATTGCAGCCTTCAGTAAGGATTGCTACTCCATGCAAAGGGCAAAAATCCTCACAGCCAGACCAAGAACCATCATCATGATAAATGGAGAAAAGATTGAAATTGTCAAGGATTTCATTTTGCTCGGATCCACAATCATTGCCCATGGAAGCAGCAGTCAGCAAGTTAAAAGACAGATCGCATTAGGCAAATGTGCTTCACAAGAAAGACTTGTTTAGAGTGTTGAAGAGCAAGGACTAAGGTGCATCTGGCTCAGGCCATGGCATTTTCTGGGCCTGTGAAAGCTGGACATGGTATAAGAAATACCAGAAAAGAATGTATGCATTTAAATTATGGTGTTGGTGGAGATGATTGAAATACTGTGGATGCCTGAAGAACACACAAAACTGTCTGGGAAGCAGTACAGCCAGAACGCTCCCTGCAGATGAGGGTGGCTTAGTCTCAAGCACTTTGATCAGTTTGTTGCAGATCCCAGTGTGCGGAAAAAGACATCATGCTTGCTAAAGTGGAGGACCAGCCCCAAATAGGAAGGTCCTCAAGGAGATGGACTGACAGAGTGGCTGCAAAACCAGGCTCAAACATGACAATTTTTAGGATGACACAGAACCAGGAAGTCTTTCCGTTGTGCATAGAATCACTGAGTCAGAATGGACTCAATGGCACCTAACATCACGGCATGGTGGTGATAAAGTGCATTTCTCTAACGACTGATGGTGGTGAGCACTTCTTTTAAAATAATGTTTTTTTGGGCACATAATTTACATCGAGCACTTTCTAATGTATTTTCTTGCTCTCTGTGTATCTCTGTTGATGTGTCTGTGAGCATTTTGTTACTACTTTTCAGTTGTGTTTCTCACTCCATGGTTAAGTTTCAGTAGTTACTTATATAATCTGGATCCAAGTTTTTTTGTCAGATATGCGATTTGCAGATAGTTCCTTTCAGTATGTAGCTGATTTAATTTAGTTAGTTTATTGTGCCAACCTAGCCGATAAACACATGTGAGGTTAATTGAAGAGAGATAAATGGCTCAGTGAGCCTCACCTTTCGAGTTCTCAGGTCTCTTGCTTTCTGATGGTCGGACTAGGGTGCAGCTGCCTTAGCCAGTTCCCTGCTTTAGTTGGCAAGGCTCACTTCCTTCAAGACATCCCCAAGAAGAGGCCACATGAACCACCCGGCTGCAGCCCTGGGTGCTGGAACAGCTGTGTGGAAACACCTGCCAGCGCTGATATGCTTACACATTCACTGACTCAACTTTCCTCCTACAGTCGGTGTCATTGTGTGTGTTTTTTGAGATGGAGGAGGACTTTGCGGATTAGTGTTAGACATATGGGTTAATGATGGACTTGTGGGCTTGGGCAGCACTGGGTTGGGCTGTTTTCTTTCTTTCTTTTCTTTTTTCAGGGGATAGCGCGAACGCAGTCCCCCACTACCACAATTATGCAGTTGAGTTTCCCACATTTGGGGAAATCGCAGGGGTCAGCACACCCAGAGTGCACTGGGTGAGCCTCACCCTGGGAAAACCACCTTCGTGATCGATCATGGTGTCTCCCCTGCCAGGTAAGTATGGGATGTTTTCTTGATGCACACTTAACCTTTATATAAAACTCTCTCTCATACATGAGTTTCTGTGGATTTGTTTCTTTAAAGTACCCAGACTAACAAACACACTTTCACATAGGAAAATTAAAAACTTTTTATTAAGTCTGATTTATTGATTATTTTCTTTTATATATAGTGCTTTTATCATTCTACTATGAACTCTTTGCCTACCTCAGGATCAGCTTTTCTCCTAAAAGTTTTCTAATTTTACACTTAGGCCTATAATTAATTTTATTAAGTTTTGTCTAAGATGTGAGGCATAGCTCAAGGCCCTTGTTTTTGCAAGTTGTTGTTGGGTGCCCTTGAGTTGATTTTGACTCTTAGCGACCCCATGTGATGGGGAGGAACTGTCCCATAGGGTTTTCCAGGCTGTCATTTTTATGTGAGCAGATCACCGTATCTCCTTCTTAGGGTTCCTTAGATTTGACATGTGGTTATCTCACTGCCTCAGCACCATTTGTTGAAAAGACTCTGAATTACTGCTTGATTGTATTTGCACCTTTGTCAAAAATCAATTGGCCATCTGTGTAGTGCTGTCAATTGGCCATCTGTGTAGCGCTGGCTCTGGACTATCTGTTGGCACCCATGCCTATCATGTCTTTGATATCATATATTCTTGAGGATAGCAAGTGCCTATATTTTTGTCATTTTCAGAATGATATAAAAGTGGAATCATATATTATATGAGCTTTAGAGTCAAGCTTCTTTCATTTAGAATTATGAATATCTTCAGTCATCCAAGTTGTTGCATATGTAAATCTTTTGTCCATTTAGATTGCTCAGTCATTTCCCATTATATGGCTGTGCCAGAGTTTAACTAATCACTTGTTCCTTTGTCTTTTTATGATCAGTTGTAAATACATATAATATATTTTTAATTGGGTTAACATGTAGATTTCCATAAATTTACAAACCAATTTTAGAAGAGTTTTATTGACATGTTGCATCTTCCCATCCATGAACATGGTAAAGCTCCTCAATTATTTAGTTCTTAATTTTTTTCATCAGTATTTTATAGTATTTAGCTTATACATAAGTATTTCATTTAGGAGAAGGGGAAACTATTGTCAATGTGTACTTTAAAATTCTTTTTAGTTTTTTTTAATCCTTGCAATGAATAGTTATATAGAAATCACTTGCAAAGAAATATAATTGGTTTTTGAATATTGATCTACACGTATGTCTGACCCTTTGAAAATTCAGTCTTCTCTAGTAGTAAGAGGTCATAGAGTAGGAAATGTCATGTTGTAAGAAACTGTGACACCAAGCCAACAGCCAGCACCAATTGCCAGACTCATAAGAGAAGCCGTCTTAGATGTTTAGCTCCAGTTACATGTAGCCATACGTGTGGACCCGGATGAGAGTACATGGAGCTGAGGACTTACTCATTTGAGTCTAGACAACGCATTGAAACTGTGACTTATAACACATTATTGTGATTTTAAGCCACTAAATTTTGTGGACATTGAATAAGGAATAGTGAAGGAGAATTTGTGCAGTTGAATTATGGTACTGGTGAGGAACATCGGAAGTACTGTGGACGGTCACAAGAACAAACAAATGTGTCTTGGAAGACATACGGCCAGAATGCTCCTAAGAGGACGGGATGGCGAGACTTCATCTCATGTTCTTTGAACATGTCCCCAGAGAATGACATCATGCTTGGTGAAGTAGAGGGGCACCAGCGAAGAGGAAGGCCCTCAACACGATGGATTGACACCATGGCTGCAACAATGGGCTCAAGCACAGGAACAATTGTGAGGATGGCACAGGACCAGGTCATTTTTTGTATTGTTGTGCATAGCGCCTGTAGGGGTCAGAACTGACTTAATAGCACCTAACAACAATAACAAGTTTTGGGGGGAATTGTCACAGAGAAATAGAAAACTGATTCAGAGTTTATGAGACATCACTTCTACAGCCCTGCAATCCAGGCCCTGCTCATAAGTGATAGGCCTTGATTTCTTCTTCAGCTTTCTTGTTGCCAGTCAGACCGAACCTTTTGTCCCCACGGGTAATGGCTGGCTGCCAAGTCAGGGCTCTTTCTCATTTCCACTTACAACACAGTGCTGTAGTTCCGAGGATCTGCCCTTCTATGGGAGCAGGGTTTGGCCTCTAAGAGGCATCTGCCAGCCTTGCTTGTGCTAACCCCTGTTTACCCGTATGCACTGGTTGCCTTGGTGACAGCTGCCTGCCTGCTGTGGACCTAGGTGCCTCACTAACGTGCCCTCTTTCTGCCCAAACTGAAAGCCCGCAGATGGCCATTTGCAGCACCGCCTCCTTATCTCCTGATTGAGTCTCTCCTTTAGGGCCTAGTTCATTCTTTCTTTTTTAATAATTTCACTGAGGACTTGTTGAACTCTTATCACAATCCATCCATTCATCCATTGTGTCACGCACATTTGTACCTTTGTTGCCATCATCATTCTCAAAGCATTTGCTTTCTGCTTGAGCCCTTGGTATCAGCTCCTCATTTCCCCCTCTCTCCCACCCCTGATAAACCCTTGATAACTTGTAAATTATTATTTTGTCATGTCTGACACTGTCTGATGTCTCCCTTCACCCACGTTTCTGTTGTCCGCCCCCCAGGGAGGGGGTTATATATAAATCCTTGTGATCCCCCTTTATACCCGTCCCGGTATTGCCACTATCATCTAACCCTGAGGGGTTCATCTGTCCTGGATTCCCTGTGGTTCCAATTCTTATCTGTACCAGTGCACATCCTTTGGTCTAGCAGGATTTGTAAGGTAGAATTGGGATCATGATGGTGGGTGTAGGAAGCATTAAAGAACTAGAGGAAAGTTGTATGTTTCATCATTGCTACTCTGCACACCAACTGGCTATCTCCTCCCCGTGACCCTTCTGCAAGGGGATGTCCAGTTGCCTACAGATGGACTTTGTGTCCCCACTCTGCTCTCCCCCTCATTCACAATGATATAATTTTTTTGTTCTGTGATGCCTGATGTCTGATCCCTTCGACACCTCCTGATCACACAGGCTGGTGAGCTTCTTCCATGTGGACTTTGTTGCTTCGCAGCTAGATGGCTGCTTGTTTTACCTTCAAGCCTTTAAGATCCCAGACGCTATATCTTTTGATAGTCGGGCACCATCAGTTTTCTTCACCACATTTCCTTATGCACCCACTTTGTCTTCAGCAGTCGTGTTGAGAAGATGAGCATCATGGAATGCCAATTTAATAGAACAGTGTTTTTGTATTGAGGGAATACTTGAGTGGAGGAGGGATTCTATTTTTTCCCTATTTTTTCTTCAAATTTATTTATTTTTGAAACAATTTTTATTTGTAACTTAATTGGAGGTTTACATTTCAGAACATCAACTTTGCATTCAATATTCCAAAACACGAATTAAATTGTCTGGTAGTCCACCTCCACTTACTTCCTACCCCACAGCCCCCTATGGATAACTACCCTCTATTTCATCCAAATCAACACCTGTCAACAGTCCTCTGCCCTCCCCAGCCCTGGTAGCAACCAGAGTCCAGGGGGCTGTTTCATGTGGTTACACGTGAGTCAGCATTCCTCAGACCTGAAACCCCAGTGATGCTTCCAAGTAGGAGCAACAGTGCAAATCTGGTTACAAAATGAATTAATTTTATTACCTGTTTAGTAAAAAGATTCAGAATTCTGGGGCAATGTTAATTAGTTTAAAAGAAAGAAAGAAAAGCACTTTCTGGCTTGTCTTACTAGCAATGCAAATTGGGACAAGTTCTTTAGCCCCTGCAAACCTCATTTCCCCAGCCACTTGTAAATCTGGATGATGGTACTCTGCAAGATAATACGTTTGCATTTCAGAGCAGCAGTGTGTCTGAACCACACGTTGATGTTACATTCTGTGTTACATATCTGTCTTAGTGCTGCCATAACAAATGGAAAAAGAAATTTATTCTCTCACAAGTTAGAAGGCTAGAACTCCTAATTCAGGGTGCCAGTTCCAGGGAAGATTTTCTCTCTCTGTTGTTTCCGGATGACTGTGGGCATCGCAGCCCACCTTAATCCCCTTACAGTGGAGCAGAACTGCTGATCACAACAGATCCTTACTGGGGGATAATTACATCATTACACAATTGCCACATGATATCATTACCTACTGCCAAACCACGGTGAATCACAACCTAGTCAAGTTGACACACAGGTGGAGGGAACACCGTTCAACCTATGAGATGCCATCCAATTGGCTCTGAGATGTGACAATCTTATGTATAATAAAACAAAAATGCTGCCTGGTCTTACGCCGTCTTCAGAATCTTCTATCCTATTTGAGCCCGTTGGTGTGGCTCTGGTGAACTCTCTGATTTTCCAAACAGGATATTCTTTTCTAGTGAACAGGAAGTGAGCTGGGAAGAAAAAAAAGAAGTAAGGAAGCTGAAGTCTTGCCATTCTCACTTCCAAGGATCATCCTGGCTGTATTCCTTCTAAAACGGATTTGGTCGTTATACAGGTAGTCCATGATAGAGTCACTGCGCGCCAGCAATACGACAACACAATACAACACAATAAAATTGGGGGGCTCTTACAGCCCTTATAATATACCTTACATCAATTGTATCAAGCATATTTGTATATATGTTGCCATCATCATTTCCAAAGCATGTTCTACTTGAGCCCTTGTTATAAGCTCCTCTTCCCCCCCTTCCTCCCTCACCCTCTCACCCTTGTGAATTCTTGATCAATCGTGTATTGTTATTATTATTTCATATCTTACACTGTTGTCTTCCTTCACCTACATTTCTGTTATTTGTCCCCTTCGAGGGGGGGGTATATATCCAAACTTGTGATGGATTCTCCCTTTCTCCCCCTTCCCCCTCCTTGACCATTCCTCTACCCTCATGGTATCGCCACTCCTACTACTGTTCCTGAGGGGGCTATCTGTCCTGAATTCCATGTGTCATGAGCTCCCATCTGTACCAATGTATGTTCTTCGGTCTAGCCAGACTTGCAAGGTAGAGCTGGGTCATGATAGTGGGGTGAAGGAAGCATTCAGGAACTAGAGGAATGATGTGTGATTCGTTGGTGCTATACTGCACCTTGGTTGATTCATCCCTTCCTTATAACCCTTCTATGGGAGGATGTCCAATTATCTACAAATGGGCTTTGGGTCTCCACTCGTCTAACCCCGCCCCCCCCAATATAAATACTTCTTGATATAAAGCTCTTTTCTTTTTTAATTTTTATTTATTTTAAATCATTTTATTGGGACCTCATACAACCCTTATCACAATCCATGCATACATCAATTGTTTAAAACGCATCTGTACATTCATTGCCCTCATCATTCTCACAACATTTGCTCTCCACTTAAGCCCCTGGCATCAGCTCCTCACTTTTCCCCCTCCCTCCCTGCTTCCCCCTCCTTCATGAACCCTTGATAATTTATAAATTATTATTTTGTCATGTCTTACACTGTTTGATGTCTCCCTTCACCCACTTTTCTGTTGTCCATCCCCCAGGGAGGAGGCTATATGTAGATCCCTGTAAACATTTCCCCCTTTCTACCCTATCCTCCCTCTACCCTCCCAGTATCACCACTCTCACCACTGGTCCTGAAAGGATCATCCGCCGCGGATTCCCTGTGTTTCCAGGTCCAATTTGTACCAGTGTACATCCTCTGGTCTAGCCAAATTTGTAAGGTAGAGTTGGAATCATGATAGTGGGTGGGGGAGGAAGCATTTAGGAACTAGAGGAAAGTTGTATGTTTCATCATTGCTACACTGCATCCTGACTGGCTCGTCACCTCCCTGCGACCTTTCCATAAAGGGATGTCCAGTTGCCTACAGATGGGCTTTGGGTCCCCACTCCGCACTCCCCCTCATTCACAATCGTGATATATAGCTCTTTATTACACATATCTGACTGTCTCTGGATTTGTTTCTCTAGTCAACCTGGTCTGACACAGACCTTGAGTCTTTGGTTTAGGAGGCTCTGGAGGAAAAAAATAAAAGGAAGAAATTATGAACTACTAAGTGCCTATTTATGAGCTTTTCATCTGTCATCGTATTAGAACCTTGGAATAACCCTGCAAATTACTATCTTCAACTTATAGACAAAGATGGTAGGCCTCACATAAGTTAGAAACTCGCCAGAAGGTCTCCTGCACCTCAGACTGGAGGCTCCAGCCAAGCCCGCCTGAGCCCAGAGCCAGCGCGCACTCCTCTCTCATCTCAAGCTCTCCGGGGGCAACTGCGGAGCCTGAGAACCACGGGAAGAAGCGTTTCTGCAGGGCCTGGCACCGCCGTGGCTGCATTTCTTCTCAAGAGCAGACGCAGTTATTGGTCTGCATGCAAGAGCCTTTTATTCTCCCTCCGACACAATCCTTTTAACTGAAACCAAGTGGCCGAAGCTCAACTGTAATTCTGCACAACTGGCGGCAAGAGGCTGGGATTTAGGCCACTCACCCCAAACGTGATGTGCACCGAGAGTGGGGTCGACATTGTTTAGCTCCCTGGCACAGCAGTGCCCAGCCAAGCCTTCCCATCTAAACTGAGCCCTTAATCGTTTCCCTGGCATTTGCTCAGAAAGGATTTTTATTTTCTAGTTTAAAAAAAAAGGCTCCTACATTGTAGGAAGAGAAAAAAATGTGCTTTTCTAGCTTTTGTGAATGCTTCGCCACCTGTCCTTTCCCCTCCCTCACCTCCTTTCTCATGCATGGGCCAGAGCCAGGTGGCTTCCTGCCCACTGTCAAGACAGGGAGTGCTCTGGGCGGCAGGAGTCGACGACATCGTTTTGTTCATTGCAGGCAGTGCATGGCTCTTGGGCTGAGAACCTCTTAAACTTTAATCTTCTCAAGTTTGAAGGTGGCAGAAGGTAGACAGTCCCTGGGAATCAGGAATGAAGTGAGCGACGGGGATAGGGGTGGGGATGGAGTGTCTCTTTCTTAGTGATCTGTAACAGAAGGGTGACGAGAGGGTGGCTTTGGTGAAGATAACTTTCTTTCCCCCCAGCCTAGGAGCCTGGGAGTGAGAATTCAGGGGGCTGGCTCTAGGGCAAGACTCTCTTTCCGTCTGGACTCTAGGGAAGCCTGTGACTCTTCTGTTCCTGGGCTCCTCGGGCATCATGTAGCATCTCTCTTCTCCTTGGTCGGTGCTGGCTATCCCAAATCTCCAAAGAGATTAAGACACACCCTCTACTAATGCTCATTACCATGAAAAAGACCTGTTCCCAGACGAGATTATAATGACAGGTAGACTCAGAGCTGCCCTATTGCTTCAGGCTCTATAGGACAGAGTAGAACTGCCTCTGATGGTCCCTGAGGTTGTAGGTCTTGAAAGAAGTGGAGGGACACATCATTCGCCATGAAGCAGCTGGTGGGGACTTGCCCATTGTACCACAAGGGCGCCGTAGTAGAGGTATAAAACTCTGAACCAAACCCATGCCCATCAAGTCAATAACAACTCACAGCAACCCAGTGGAAGGTTTCCGAGGCTGTAATCTCAAGAGCCGACAGCTTCGTCTTTCTCTTGAGGAGTAGCTGGTGGGTTTGACACGTCAACCTTACGGTTGGCAGCCCAACTCCTAAGCCACAGCACCAGATACTGGGCGAGGACGTCAGCACATATTTCTGGGGCACACAATTCAATTTAATGGCCTCTAATCTAAGTGTCGCCCCCCCCCTGCCCCAAATACGAGAGGTACATCCTAATGCCTATACTGCAGTTTCTGCTCCTTGCCTGTCAGTTTCTTATACTGTGGTGGCTTGTGTTGCCTCTCTCTTTTGGTGATAAACCCCCCAAACCCCAGCAACATAGATACACCAATAGTCACTTGAACCCAGTGGAATCTTCACCACCATCGCTGATGAATATTGATATATAGTGTTATATTGATGCATAAATATAGATTTTAATTTTGTTGAGGTCTTTTTCGTTCTAACCTCTTTCTCGCCTTTTCTTTTGACGACTCCTACTATGCGCTAAGCACGATCTATGCAGAACTTGCCTCCTCTAATTAAATCATGCCCTTTCCCGTGTCTGAGACCTGTCCCTCTTGTTCTCTCTCCCTGGAATGTGCTTTACACACTGCCTCGCACACAGAGCCGATGGGGGTATCTGTTCCCTTTTAGTTCCTGTCCTACCAAGGGAACTGCTTCTTGGAATCTCCAGACAGTGCAAATGATTGACGGGCTTAGCTGCTCATCCTAGAGCTGGAGGCTCCAGCTCCCTCAGAGGCTCCTGGAGAAACAGTTCTGGCAGTCTGCTTCCCAGAAATCAGTCGCTGGAAACCTATCATTGTATGCTGTTGCACACGAGTCGAAGTCCACTTTGAAGTGGCTCTCCTGAAGGGTCTACCTCACCATGAGTCCTTAACTTATGATGTTTTCCCATTTTGATGACCCACACTTATGACCCTTTGATTTTTTACCTTTCCTTTGGACATCTTATTGCTAGTAAGTAATATGAACCATCAAGGTCACTGTCATCCAATTGATTCCCCCTCCTAGCAAAACTATAGGACCGAGTTGAACTGCCCCTGTGGGCTTCTGAGATGATCACTCTTTACAAGCATGAAAAGCCTCATCCTTCTCCCGAGGAACAGCTGATGGTTTTGAACTGCTGACCTTGTGGCTAGCAGAGCAACACATAACCCCACGTCACCAGGACATCATGCTCGGTAAGGTAGAAAGGCAACCATAAAGGGGAAGACCCTGGACAAGATGGACTGGCACAGTGGCTGCATCAATGGGCTCAAACATAAGAACAATGATGAGGATGGTCCAGACCAGGCAAAGTTTAATCCTCTTGTATCTAGTAGGGTCACTGTGAGTCGGAACCAACCCAATAGCACCTCACAACTACAATAACAATATGTACTACATACAGTATTGTAGCATGCACTTTGATGATATTGTTATATTCAGATGTAATGTTTACAATCCCCCCCCAAACAAATACAGATAAAAGTTAAAGATATTGACCATAAAAGGAAATAATGATGAAAAGTGAAAAACAACAAAAAAGAAATGTTGGACTTCTCTCAGAACCATCTTACAATAAGGGGTGTCGAAAAGAATCAGGGACCACTGTATTAAAACCCTTCTGTAATAACCTCTATGAAACACCTCTCTTTCCAAGGCTAGTTGCCCACCAAGTAACGAGCCTACTCACTACCAGGGACCACTTGTGAGGATGAGGGTCTGAGTGTCACCCCTTCAGCCCCTTTTCAGACCGAGCGTTCCCAAGGCACGCAGAGGCCGTCTCTTTCACTCAGCACGGGGGGAGCACATAGAAGGGGCTGGAGAAATGGGCAAGCAAGTCTATCTGAGGCAGCTTGTTGCCAGATGAAGCCGAGCAGCTGTACACTGCAGGAGCCCAAGCCACTGCTGGACTGGTCGGGGCCGGCTGCGAGCTGGCGTTTGTACAGAGATTCCAAATGGCCAAAGAGACCCTTGTTGTTTGCCAAGCACCGCCCTGTTTGGCAAGAGCAAAGTTTAAATCTCTGAGCATTAGCGAGCTAGCGAACTGTCTTGGCAGACCTCATATCAATTTATTCTCCCTTTGCTGAGTGAATGCAAGGGCCTATGAGAGGTGTGTCACTGGGCACTTCCTAGGAACCTCTTAACAAGCTTTGGCCAAATATCTAGACTTAATGGTGGTGGGTTGCAGGCAAAAGAGAAATGGCCAACATCTCTAGCCTTGGCTAGACTCCCCGTGGTATCTCTTTTGGGGGAGGGGGAGCATCTCATTGTTGCACCTTTGCTCCTTGTTCCTGTACTGGCCCCAGCCCCCCCATTTAAAAGGGAACATTTCATTGCTGGGCTATCATTATTGCCCCTCTCTTTCCCTTCCTCCCTCACCCACAGCAGAATCTTACACATCCTCCCACACTCCCCTGCCGCTTCTCCCAGCAAGGTGCATTTACTAGGTATTTCTAATGACTCGACTCACTTTTGCATTGTTATTGCAAATGGGGCTTATAGCTTTGCTGAATAATACACTTCTGTCCTCAGTGGTATTGTGGGTTAAGCTTTGGACAGCTAACCACAAGGATGGTGTTTCAAGTCCACTAGCCACTCCAAGGGAGAAAGATGAGGCTGTTTACCCTGATCACGATGTTTAGTGCAGGAAACCCTGAGGAGCAGTTCTACTCTGTGCCAGAGGGTCAGGATGACTCAGTGACAGTGAATCCCCTGCCTTCCCAAAGGAATAAACCAGTGAAGTGACCAGACATGACAACTAGCGGTACCTGAATTACCTTGGCATCCAATAGCCACACACTGCACCCCCACCCCGCCCTGCCCTGGTTCAAAAACAGGGTTTCAGTACTCCAGGATCAATTACCTGTGATGATCACTGCTGAGGACATACTAAAGCCAAAACCAAACTCACTGCCCTGGAGTCAGTTCTGACCCATAGCAACCCTATGGGACTGTAGAACTGCCCCCGTGGGTTTCCATGGCTGTGAATCTTCATAGGAGTAGAAAGGCTTGCTTCTCTCTTGTGGAGCAGTGAGTTTGAACCATAGACCATATGGCCAGCAGCCCAACCAGCAATCCACTACATCCCTGGCTCTCCCTGAGGCCCTATTAAGTAATGCATGTTTTTCTGAAACATTGTCCTCAAAGGCCTTTTCCAGCTGCTTACTTAAACTCCTCTCCTGCTTCCTCTCTCACCCAGATGGGCAATGTTTATAAGTGGCTTGATAGCCTAAGGGAGAAGGCTCACGCTGCAACTAAGGCGGATGCCTTCTGCATTAGTATCTGTTCCGAGAACACATCCCAGTGACAGGGAGCCTCAAGCGCTCTGGACTTCTCCTTGAGCGCCATCCTCCCCGTGCCGCACCTGCTGGCCACCGGCCCTCCAGCTGCAGTGGTAACGCCTCCTTGTGGGAAGAGCTCCTGAGGCCCCGGCTGTCCCCTCCTGGCCAGGGAGCTGTGCGGGCCACGGGGAAACGAAGCGGCCCACGTTCCACCCCCAGTTTTTGTCTTTTTCCACCATGTGGACAAAATCATTTCCTCATTCTCTTCACCCGGAGTGACTCCTTGAAGTCCCACGTGCTGGCTCATCAGACATGCCCAGACATGACTGGGATCCAGGTTAAGCTGAAGCTGGAAGCCCAGGAAAGCCATGATCAATCTCTTTCCAGCTCCTTACAGTTTACCAAGTGCTTTCCTCCAAGTTACTTTACTTGCCCTTGAAGTCTGGGCTGCTGTTGTTCCCCTTTTGTGGAGCGGTGAGGTGGAAGTTAAGACAGGGCAGGAAGCATGGGCATGGCTGCGTAGCTCACAAGGGAAGGAGCTCGCGGTTGACAGGTGCTCCTATGCTGTTTTGTGGTGCCTTTGCTACAAGACCAGCAGACAAGAAAGATGTGGCCAAAATGCTTGTGACTTTAGACCTTGTAGTTAGTTACCTGCAGCTGGCACCACCCAAAAGCAATAGAAATCTCCGATATGGTGACAGTAAGAATTGTAAGAAGCTGGCGTGACTTTTCTGTTCTGACTAGTCTTCATTTTTCCTCTGTGCTCCGAAGAATTTTTCCAGGATGTTTCTGTTTTTCTGACTGCTCTGTGTAGCAGTGCTTTGCGCCTGCCTACGGTAAAAACCCACTTGGTCTAATCCACGGAGATTGAGTGTGCAGAAAATCTCGAATCGAATTGGATACACTACAGATCAAGGTCTCTCAGAGTGGACAACACCCCACCCCCTGGGACATTGCAATGCTCCAGAGTGAGCTGCAAAAGCTAATGCCTCCACTGATGGGGATTTTTGTCGATTTATCCTAGCTCCGTTAGAATTAATTTCTTGGCTTCTTTCAGTCACATTTTAAACATTGCCTTCTTACTATTCTTAAAATGCATTTACCTTTCTCCATCGGCTCTAGTTTGGGCCATCTTATCTCTTACCTGGCCTGTAACCAAAGTCTTTCTTCTAATCTCCCAGCATCCAGACTTACTCCTCTCCATTCTGTCTTCCAAAATATATCTCGACTTCCCAATTAGAAAGAAACCTTCCACTGGTTACCCATTGCCTAGAAATGGAGATCTCAAGCTCCTGAGCACATGGCACACACCCAGAGAACACTCACCACCAGGGAAAATTATGGGCACTCTGTGTCATATATTAATTCTTGTCTGACACTGGCATTTCCACTTCTTTTTCAACATCCATGAAAATGATGTGAATAGAGGGGGTATCTCTGATTTTTGTCCAATTTATAGTGTACATATATCTAGATATATACTTCTTTGTAAGTGTTGGCTCTTGGCTATTGATGATTGACTTCAGCATGCATCTGGAGATCACACTGGAGTGTGTTGACTAATAGGGCCCTGTCCCATCTTGGCACACCCTTGCCTCTGTCCAGCATCTGTTTTGGCCCTGATTGCTCTTATCCCCCAGATCCAATTGCAGGTCCCAGAAGGCAGCATGGTTTCTGTGCCTCTGGACTGCCATATATGATGGTTTTCCCTGCTTGATGGCCTCTTTTCTCCATCTCACACTGGCCTTCTAGGTTGTTGTGGGGATACCACTTATTCCAGACATCCTTTCTCTGACCCGGGCAGAGTTAAATGACCCTGCTGAATTCCCATGCAACCCAGCCCTTCTCTTCTCCTAGGATGGATTGCAAGGACGTCTCCCCCTCACTCCCTTCACCTCTCCTTCCCACTCCCTACCCCCTTTAAACCTGCTTCATCCAAAGCTGTCTTTGTGTCGATCGATAGCTCCTCTCACCTTCCACTTGTTCGGGGCCCAAACCTTGACCTCATCGTTGACTCTGCCCTTTCTTTCACATCTCGTTTCCAGTCTATCAGAAATTCTGTAAGCAACATCTTCAACATTGGACCCCTTTCTACGATCGCCATTATTAATCCCTGGTCGTAGCTATCATGTTCTTTCACTTGGAGTACAGAAATGGCCTCACACTAATGATCTCAGCTTCTCCTATTACCCTTTCCTGCTTCCTGAAGTTTACTCAAAACAAAGTCTTCGGCTGTGCCTGCACTTCCGAGAGGCTCTCATGGCTCTCCAGTGGGACACAAAGCCAAAGCCCAAGGGCTTTTCATCATCATGACCACCAAGGGCTTCGGGCCCTCAAGGGCTTCTCTGACCTCATTGAGCACATTCCCCTTATTTATTCCATTGAACCCACGGTGACCTTGCTGTTCTTTCAACAGGCCAGGCATAGCTCTGCCTCAGGGCTTCTGCACTGGGCTGCTCTTTTTTCTAGACTCTTCCTTCAGAAATCTGATATCCCTCTATCCTTTCAGGGTTTTCTTAAGCAATCCCTCCCCAGTGATGCCCACGAGGACCACCTCTTTAATATTGTGCTCAGCCCCTACGCCCATCTCATCGACTCCTTCTTTAGGTTAGCACTCTCCGGCCATGGTGCCTTTCTCTCTCTGTACAGAGCACAGTCATCATTTATTCCTGTGTCCGTTGTTGAGGGGGAATCTTCTAGCACAGTGTCTTGCCCGGAGTAGATTCTCAAAAAAAAGATTATTTTGTGTTTTCATCAGTGATGGTGACTTGAATCTTTAAATGTGTGTGCTTTGCAAGATGGACAACTAACTCTCTTAAGAGAAAGGTACCATCTATTTTATTCACAGGTTTATATATTCTACGTTTACTAATATCCTATAGCTGCTTCCAACACATGTTTGAGTCAGCTGTGCCATTTAGGTTTGATGTCTTTCTGGTGACTCCCTTTGTCACCACCCCCCCCCCCACATACATGTCAAAGCAAAGAATGAAGCATAGATTGTCTGACCTCTGACTGGTCCCCAGAAGTCAAATCTCAAATCAGCAGTGCAGGTATGAAGTGAAAAATAAACCCCTCCATAAAACAGCAAGCCAACTCTCTGTGACATTCAAGGGTTTTTGTTGATGATTTCAACATGTTGGATGCTTTAAAGGATGTTGTAAAATCCCTACATGATGACAAAACAAAACTCATTCGCTGGTACAGCTCTGTGGGGATTTTATTTAAAAATATAGAATGTAAAATTTCTTGGTAAGGCAATCTTACAACTGCAGATTTAATCCCATTATAATTAGAAAAGAGAAAAAGATCTAACATTGATTCATCCCTGCTTTGTTGAGCTAGATACCATACTACCTCACTCCTCTTCATTCGTCCTCAGTTCTGTAGAGTGCTGGGAAGTTAATTCAAGAAAATTCCTCCAACCGTTTTCTTGTGCAGCTTCGGCAGAGGGACTCTGGGGGGCTGGAGGGTGGAGGGGGAGGCGGGGTATGGGGAAGACATGGTTTAAAGTTACACAACCTACCTTGGCGTACGGTTTGAGGTTTTACCCTAAGCATGTATTATAGTTTCAATTAAAAAAAGAAAAAGAAAACTAAAGTTTTGATTAATTTTCCCTTCTAGACATCCAAAGTCTGGGGTGTGTAGAATTAGGATTCTCTCAAGAGCTTAAATCCAATTTAAGTTCTCACAGAAAAGGGAGTTTATCTGATCACAGCTTCCAGAACCAGGGCCCGGGACTGGAGGGAGCAACCTCGCCCGCTCCGCCAGCCTTTCTCCTGCTCCCGGGACCCTCTCTGTGGTGCTCCCCTTCCCTCGACTGCTCCAGATGACCGAGGCTGCCGCTCATCCTGCTGCAGGATCCTCAGAGGAAACAGAAAATGCCTTTCTCTACTGCTAGAAATGATGTGTGATTGGTTTCTGGGAGAAAGAAAAAAAGGCTATCTTGGTTCACTGCAACCCTACCCCCAATTTTCCAGTTTTATCAGACTGTCCTCTCATGAATAGCATGCCCACGCCACAGTAACACGGCCGTCACACAGGCTCTCAGGGACACACGGTTTTCCCAAACCCAAACAATCTGAAGGCTTCACAAGCAACGTTCAGCTCCAAGTCCAAGTCCCTGCGGCATCTCCCATGTCCCCAGGCTGCTTTGAAGGCGATGTCTCATGAGTCCATGACCTATGTCGACTGGAGGAACTTCATACCCTCGATGAAAAACTTTTCTGATTTAATTTAGAGAAGGAGAAATAAAAGAAGATGAAGAAAGACAATGTGCAGTGTCCATTTCTTTTCTTTAAAAGATATTACGTGCTACCAAAAGGGATAGCACATACTCAACTCTGTTAAAGGAGAGAAGGCCTGGTGATGTGCTGGGTTATGAGTTGGGCTGCTACCCACAAGGTTGGTGGTTCAAACCTACCAGCGGCTCCATGGGGAAAAGATGAGAGGTTCTGCTCCTATGAAGATTTATAGCCCCAGAGACTCACAGGGTAGGTCTACTCTGTCCAATTGGGCCACTATGAGTCAGAACTGACTTGATAGCAGGGAGTTTTTCACTTCAAAGGAGTGAGGTTCTTAGATCTTAAATATGGCTCTTACTCCCTGCTATTGAGTTGATTCCGACTCATAGGGACCTTATGAATCTCATTGAGTCTGACTCATAGAGAGCTTAGGGTGACAAGCTACAACTTCCTCCATGGATTTCTAAGACTAACTTGTATGGCATGTAGAACATTGTGTGTTTCTCCCTCAATTACGGCAGCAGACCCGAACTTTGACCCCTTCAGATTCTCCCTTCTAAAAGGAATTTCACTGAAATGAATATATTTCAACAAGGCCCGGGAGTCAGGTTTCTTAGTGCCCTGGATCCTCGCTGACATCCTAGTTTCAACACTGATAACCTCAGTCTTTTTGTGTCATAGTTTTGGTTGTGCGTAAGAAGTCTCAGAGGCTGCTCTTTTTATGTTTCTGGAAACACTGTAGATCCACACCCTGGCCACTCAGAACCTCAGTCTTTCTCAAAGACATTCATGCTTAAGCGACTTCAAGCCCTTTCTGCAGGCAGGAAGGGCGTGGCAATAAGGTTACATATATTCATGTGTTTAATCTTTAATTTGTATTACAATGGGAACTCGGTTGTCTCTATGGCTTTGAGTTAGAAGGAGCTAACAGCTTAGTCTAGTGTAGTGTACATGTTCTCCCAAATGGAATGTATGTATCTCCTTGCCTCTTCAGAAAGTAGACATATATGTAATAGCATCCACCCCACCCCACCCTCACCTTGATTTCATTTTTAAACAGCTTTATTGTGAGTTGAGTGGAAGTTAACGGAGCAGATCACTTTTCCATTCAACGATTTATACATCTTTTGTTTCGTATCATGAATTGCAATCCTCACAATGTAACGTCCCTAGCCCACTCCCTCCCTGTGCTTCTGTTTGCATTCCTTTTCCCTAAACTGTCTGAACTTTGTTCTTAGGGAAATGCTGTCCTTTGGGTCTCACATAGCTGATTATCTAAGGTGCACACACCTCCCCAGTGCTCCTTCCATAGGCCTACTTATTTATTTTTTCTGAAAAATTGAGCCATGGACATGATTTTATTTCCAGACCTGAAGGGTAACTACGGGCCATAGACTCAAGATGTCACCAGCTTCTATCTGACCCACAAACCTGATCTTTTTTCTGATTTGAGGCTTTGTTCCACATTTTTTTGGCCACGTTACCTGGGGACTTTTAATGGGACCCCTTCTGGGGCAGTTGGCAGTGGTAGCCCTCTAGACACCACGTAGACCTTCTGATGTCAGAGCCATGAAGACTGATGTTCACCTGGCGCCTTAGTTTATTGCGTTAACTGTTTCCACACATCTTTGGTTTTCTTTCCTCTGTGGGGAGAGACCAGTAGTTGGTGCTTAGATGACTTATCACCAGCGGTTATGACCTCAGTAGCTACTCACCGAAATAGGAGGTAGAGCACTGTCTGTGAGCTGCGCCACATCCACTGACTTTGGTGTCTCCTGAAACCATGGTGTTGCGCTCCAAGGGGTTTGGTAATGCCGAAGAAGTTTTCACAGCCTTATCCCTGTACATTCCACCACATTTATGAACATATGTGCAGCATGTCCAAATATCTTCTGCAAGTCCATTCCATAGTAGATTCCAACTCTTGTTTCCACACCTGTTCAGTCTGTGGGGCTATTCATGCATCTACTCATAGATCCAACAGGATTGTGTAAATAACCGTATCTGACCCTTTTCAGAGCAGTTGGGAGTGGTAGCCAGACACCATCTGGTTCTTCTAGTCTTGCAACATCTTTTAGTCCATTGGGCTAATTGTTTCCATGTATTTTTGTTTTCCTTACTCTTCTTTGCTCTGGATGCGCCGAGACCAAAGGTTGCACCTTGACTGACTGCTCAAAAGCTTTTAAAGATCCCAGTTGCTAATCACCAAATTTGGATGTAGAACTTGATCTTTGTGGACTAGGTTCTGCCAATGGTCCTTGGTGTCCCCTGAGTCTATAGTGCTGATCCCCCAGAGCCAGCAACTCACTCACTCAAAATGTTTGGTTGTATCTAAGATATTTTTCTAACGTTGCCCCTTGTATGCTCCACCACATTCATGGCTATATTTGCCACGGGATTACTTACATGTATACCAATGTCCTCTGCCCGGCAAGCGTGTTGATCTCCACTGTCGCTGGATTATGCTTGGGACAATATTTGACTCTGTTGCCTTTGACTTTTGCAATCCTCTCTGTGTCTTCCCATGCCTCCATCATGTTCGCTGATTCCATGCTTATGGTACATTGCCTTCCCCTTTACCCAAGTTAACCCTCTAACCAGTAAGTTATTCTGATTTCCCCTCCACCCCCGGGGAACCACGAGATAACATTTCTTTTAGTGTGATGCCCTTTTCTTGCCTCTCGTCAATAGTGGTCTCATAAAATATTTGTCCTTTTGTGATTGGCTTATTTCACTCAGCTCAATGTCCTCCAGGTTCATCCATGTTCTCAGAGGTTTTGTAGATTCACTGCTATCCTGTAACTTGTGTATAGGCAGCATAGTTTATCTACCCATTCTTCCATTCAGGGGCATTACGAAAAGTGCCTTTTGCCATTTTGACGAGTGGTACAGTAAGCATGGATTGGTGTGCATCTATTTATGTCACCATTTCTATTTCTCCAGGATATATATCAAATAGAGGGATTTCTGGTTCATATGGTGTTTCTTCTTCTTCTTCTTCCTCAGCTACATAGTTGCTTTTGTTTCCCTCTCTTCCCTATATTCCTGCACAGTCTAAATGGTCTTACTTTTTAATTTTTTCCTCTTCTTTGTCTCTTTCCTGTTCACTCACACTCCCATATGGTGTTTCTATATCAACTTTTTAAGGTGTGCCTTACTGGTTTCCACAGAGGTTATACCATTTTGCAGTTCTACCTGTGTGGGATCCAAGTCTCTCTACAACCTTGTCAGTCTTTGATGCTTTCTGTTTTTAACTTTGCTCTTCATTCTAGGGTGAGATGATCTCACTGTTTTGATTTGCAGCTCTCTGGTGGCTAGTGATGTAAGCATTTCTTCCTGTGTTTGTTGGCTGCTTGAGTGTCTTCTTTGGTGAAGTATCTGTTCATGTCTTCTGCCCTAATTTTTAAATTGATTGTCTTTCTATTGTCAAGCTGTTGGTGTTTTAGACTATAGAATTTTAATACTATTTCACAAATGCTTTTGTACCTTTAAGGAAGGGACAAGGTGATTGTTGCTTATTTTTCTTATCCTGCTTTGGTTTGACTTTGATTATAAAGGCTTTTTCTAATGATGCTGAATCTAGTCATTAAGGACTTTTGTGAGGGGGGAAGAAAGGATACATTTCTGATGTGTAAGGATGTCGGGACTATGATAAGAAAAAAGTAATTGACCCCAAATTGGAAAGCGGTCCAAGACTAGGCTTACCACAGAGAACTGCCAGCATGCGTCTTGTCTTTGCGCCGTGGAGACATGTGGGGTCAGAAATCTGGCCATCTGACTGCAGTTTTCACAAGATTGAAAGTGTCACATTGTCGAATCCAGGGTTTGTGCAGGTCACGAAACCCTGCATCTTCAATATTGGGCACTTGTCTTTTCAACAGAAGCAACACCCATCCCATACTGTAAGCTAGTCCATGTAGTGTTCCTACCAAAATTGCTAGACTGAAGGGGGCTCTTAGACCTCAGAGAAATTATGGGGAATTGTTTCTACCCCCTTACTTTCCAGTCACCCAATTGCTGTTGGGTCAACCTCACTCTTGTGACCCTGTGTGTGTCAGAGTAGCACTGTGCTTCATAGAGTTTTTGGTTCCTGTTTCTAGGGAGAAATCGCCAGGCCTTTTTTCCTAGGCACCTTGGAGTGGATTCAAGCTTCCAATCTTTTGGTTAGTTGCTTAATGTTTTAACCATTTTCACCATTCAATACTGTGTTAATCCAGGGTTACCAGAAAAACAAATCCAGGTAGACTATATGTAAGAGCAAACTTTATAGCAAAGAGCAATTGTACATTAAAGACTTCCAGCTCAGTCCAGATCAAGTCCATAAGTCCAATATTAGCCTATATGTTTGTTACCAGTTTATAAATTCCTCTTCAGACTCACGTAACACATCCAACAAGTGCAGGAAGGTCACAGGCCAGTGGGTGGAAAGTCTTGTGGATCTAGTGGTGGTGGAAGCATCTCAGTACTGGTGTGGGTCTCCATGTGGCTCCTCCAGCTCCACGGCTCTGACTCCATCAACGCAGGTCCATGCGACTTGTCAACAGGAAGGTCTCACAGGAAGACAAGCAGAGAGAGAGAGAATCTGGCCTCCATTGAGCTATTTAACTTTGTAGCACCTCCAAATGAGGTCATTAAGCTGTGACCGGATTGACATGCTAAACTCCACCTCTTCACTCTCAATAGTCTCAAGTTGATGCCAGATTATGTAACTACCACAAATACTTAGCTGGGCTTTTAACTGAAAAATTAACCTTGCAACTAAAGAATAACAATACCAATAACTAGAAGCTTGGGAAAAAATGGTACTGTAATTTCCCGGAACAGTTTTCTATCATAATTTATTTCAAATCAGGCAACCTAGGGTTCCCACTCTTTTTCATAATACTTTTAAAAAAAATTTATGAGGATTCAAGGTAGAGGTTTAATCAGATAAAACTCCATTGCATATTTCAGACCTCCAACTTATGATGGAATAGGGAGGGAGGAGAATGTTATAGTTTTTCACCAACAATTATTCCTAATTTCACCTGTCGTCTGTTTTCAACTCCTCTTCCTGGAACCAAATTGTTCTCAGTTAGGGATTATTAGGTGCAAGGAAAAGAAACCACACAAATTAGCTCAAGTGAAATGGTGCATCAATCATATGACTACCACACCAATGTCCCAGATAGGGAGCTAATATTATGCAGGTAAATGAAGTGCAGCCGGGCCTGAGGGGACTTGTGAAAACTAGAAAGTTAGGAATTAAAGCTGTTCTTTTCTCTAAGACATTTTGCTGCTTCTCTCTACTTCTCTACACTCTGGTCCTCTCTCTTTGGTGTATAGGCTTCTCCTTTTCTGTATTTTCTGTGACCCAGCAAATTCAGCATGCTACACTGACCCACATGTGGGAGAGGTACTTTCCTGAAAGAAAATTGGAAAACGATTCCAAACCCCAAACAAAAACCCCATTGTCATCAAGGTGATTCTGATTCAGAGCCATCCTATAGGACAGAGTGGAACTGTCCTACAGGATTTCCAAAACTGTAAACTTTATGGAACCAGATTGAGTTAGAACCACCAACCTTTGAGTTAGCAGCTGAGCACTAAACTATTTTCCCACTAGGGAGATCTCTTAGGAAGGGAAATTGGTTTCTGGGCAATCAAAATATTAGAAATTTCCACCCAAATGACCTATTTAACCAAGGTACTTCAAATTAGCTGGATGATGTGCCATGTCTGAAGTGAAGATTCTCATGACAGCCATATTATTATATTATTTTCTCTGTATGTATTTATCTAAAATGTGTATTACTAATATAGGATCTATCTATTTATCTTATCTACATATATATTCCCTCCCACTGGTCAGATGTCAAGTGTACATCACAAAATGTTCTGAGGGAAGAGTGGGTTCCAGAACATGGACGGTTTGGCTAACTGGTTTTCTCATGAGTGTTGGCTTTCAGGTTTTCATGATGCGACATTCACCTGCGTTAAAATGGATCACGAGAACATGCTACCTGGTTTTGACCACAGGAGCCCTCACAAACTGGACAAAGGACATAAAAAGGTATCTGTAAAGAAACTGTGACTGAAGAAGAAGAGGATTCTAATGGAAATGCAAGGGAACAATGAAAAAAAAAAAAGACTGAGTGAACACTTCTACTCCATTACAGGCTCTTCATCAGTTGTTTTATGAGACAAAACAAAGATGACCTAGTCAGATTTGACAAGAAGTCATACCCCAAAAATGTAGTTTCATGGAAACTCTTTGAACTATAGATTAAATCTAATTCTATTAGTAGTGAACATGGCTCCCCAAAGATGTTGTGCATTAGTATTAGCCAGTATGAAACCATTATGAAGATATCATGATTATTAAGACATTAAGAAATCAAGCATCCGAAGCATAAAGAAAAACGTTATAGCTTTTTTAGAGTGATATTTTCATCAGGCAATGATCAATTTCACTTAGGACAATTTCACTAACTTGGAGGGGTTGTTTTTTTTTTTGTTCAAGGACAGATATTTAAGAAGTATATACCATTAGGTAATAAACCAGTCTTGGGAAATAAGACTAACCCCTGGAAAAGGATATCATGCTTATTAAACTAGAAGGGCATCAAAATAGAGGAAGACGCTCAAAGGGATGGATTGACACAGTGGCAGCATCAATGGGCACAAGCAAGAGCAGTGGAGAGGATGCCACAGGACTGGCCAGTGTTCTGATGTACCTGAGGTCACTACGACTCAATGGCCCCTAATTGCAAAGACAGCAACAACACTAACTAAACTCCTTTTCTTTGGCCATGCAGAAATGTCTAAGCTCAAAAGCAAAAGTTATTGGTTTGTCTTTGGAAAATCCATATAAAACATTGTTAAAGCTCTGAGTAAAAAAAGCATTAGGATAGATTTGACAGTTTAGGAAGCGTTGATGTGGTTGGATGAGAGTACAAATGCTTTTAACTCGTCTCAGCATATACTATTTGGTGGATTCTGCTTTAATAATGAAATGCATGGAAAACAACTTGCTGTTCCTCTCCATGCAAAATGGAAAGGATATCTTGAAAGGGCCATATGAACTATAAGTGCTTATGGTTTCTTTAATGAAAGAAGGGGAAGGCTAAACGTAAAACTTAATCACCGCCTCATTCATAGTCAGCTATTGCTGCAAAAATTTGAAGTCCTAAATGTTTACCCTTTCAAAAAATAAACCGAAACCAAACTTACTGTCATTGAGTCTGTGCTGACTCGTAGCAAGCCCCTGTGGGTTTCTGAGACTGCAACTGTTCACGGGAGTTGAAAGCTCAGTCTTTCTCCCACTGAACTGCTGGTGGTTTTGAACTGCCAAAGATGGGGATCGCAGCCCAACGTGTAACCACTATAACCCCAAGGCTCCTTCCAGAAATATACGTGTGCTTAAATCTTTTTGAAACAGTACCTTCAAAATGAAAGACTTCATAATGCTCTATTTTAGGGTTTGCAGGCCATATGACCTCTGTTTCAAATCCATTAGATGTGTTCCAATAAAACTTTATTTATAACAACTAAGTTGGGCTGGAGGCACTCCAAGGGCCGAAGTTTGCGGACCTCTGTTTTATAATGAGCTAGAGGTGGCCGTCCACTTAGAAGGTCATGGTTTATCTTGGGCCAAAGCACTTAAAAAGATCGTGAAAGTAAATCTTCATGAAGACTAATCTTCAACTTATTTTCTTTGTATGTAGCAATTAGTTGTATGCTTTTAGAAGATATATTAAAAGAAAAATAAACCCAGATTAAAAAAAATAAATCTTGAGGGGCCAGCCCCAATCCCAACTAAATGGATACCTGCCCCTCCCTCCAGAAAGAATTTACTTCAGAGGACAGCACTGAAACTGCAGCTCCAGGAGAGGGACATGTCTGATCAGAACACATGGGAACAAATGAAGGGGGAGGAAGAGAGGGTGTTGCACATCCTAGCCCATCAAGCCTTGAGGATGATATTCCTGCTCAGAGCAGCCAATCCACAAAGAAGACAATATGGCTGTCCCCACCATGAGACATGACATCCCTCACTGACCCATACCGCTACAGGGGACAAAATTGGAGAAACAGTGTGGGAATTGCACCAGATCTGATCCCACCACACCAAGGCAAAACACTAAGGTTGTGCAACAGAACAGCAAGGGAATGGAGCAATGAAGTCCCCAAGGAATATGAAAAATAGCCTTGGGTGCCAGGGCTTGGCACCCCATCACACTCGACCAGAAAACACTCATAAAGGCCAACAAACAGTCCTTGAACTAAATACAAGCTTTTCTTTGTTGTTGTTGTTTTTGTCATTGGCTTTTTTGGTGTTGCTTTGTTTTGCTCTGTCTTGTTTTTGCGCATGTTATTATCTCTGAAGGTCTGGCTAAATAAGATAGGCTGGATGAACAATCTGGAGGAGAAAACAATGGGGTTGACAGTTCCAGGGGGGACATGGGAGAGGGTGAGGTAGAGGAAAGGAAGTAGTGTTAACAAACCCAGGGATAAGGGAACAACAAGGGATCCAAATCAGTAGTGAGGAGGGTTTAGGAGACCTGGTAGGGCATGATCAAGGGTAATGTAACCGAGAGAGGCATTACTGAAACCCAAATGAAGGCTGAGCATGATAGTAGGACAAGAGGAAAGTAAAAGGAAATAGAGGAAAGAGCTAGGCGGCAAAGGGTATTTGTAGAGGTTTAAATAAAGGCATGTATACATGTAAATATATTTATGAGGATGGGGAAATAGATCTATATGCATATATTTATAGGTTTAGTATTAGGGTAGCAGATGGACATTGGGCCTCACTCAAGTATTCCCTCAATGCAAGAATACTTTGTTCTATTAAACTGGCATTCCATGATACTCACCTTTCTAACATGTTCGCTGAAGATTAATGGGTGCATAAGCAAATGTGGTGAAGAAAGTTGATGGTTCCTGGCTATCAAAAGATATAGCATCTGGGGTCTTAAAGGCTTGAAGGTAAACAAGCGACCATCTAGCTGAGAAGCAACAAAGCCCACATGGGATAAGCACACCACCTGTGTGATAATGAGGTGTTGAAGGAATCAGGTATCAGGCATCAAACAACAACAAATCAAATAATTGTGAATGAGGGGGAGTGCAGCTTGGGGACCCAAGACCCATCTGTGGACAACTGGGCATCCCCTTCAGAAGGATCGTGGGGAGGAGATGAGGTAGTCAGGTTGCAGTGAAGCAACCATGAGACATACAACTTTCCTCTAGTTCTTAAATGCTTCTTCCCTCTCCCACTCTCATGATCCGAATTCTACCTTCCAAATCTGGCTAGACCAGAGGATGTACACTGGTACAGATAGGAACTGGAAACACAGGGAATCCAGGACAGATGATCCTTTCAGGACTAGTGGGGAGAGTGATGATACTGGGAGGATGGGGTGGAAAGGGGAAACCAATTACAAGGATCTACATATAACCTCCTCCCTGGGGGATGGACAACAGAAAAGTGGGTGAAGGGAGACATTGGACAGTGTAATATATGAAAAAATAATAATAATTTATAAATTATCAAGGATTCATGAGGGAAGGGGGGTGGGGAGGGAGGTGAAAATGAGGAACTGATACCCAGGGCTCAAGCAGAAAGCAAATGTTTTGGGAATGATGATGACAACAAATGTACAAATGTATCTGACACAATGCATGTATGAATGGATTATGATAAGAGTAATATGATCCCCCAATAAAATGATTTAAAATAAATAAATCTATATCTTCAAGGTAAATATGACATTTAGTAGTGAAGGAAACCCCAAACAAATGGCTTGTTATTTTATAACTAAAGGAGAGCGTTTATTAAATCTTGAAACGGACAAAAACAATGCAGAAACACAGAATCGTCATCCAGATGAGGGAGGCCATTAGCATGAGGTCCTAATGACACCCAAGGGTTCACAGTCAGGACGCTAGTTAAATAATCATGGGACAAAAGAAACTGTCACCAATTAATGGGGGATGGTAGATCAATGCATTACAGTTATAGATGGGACTACAGAAGCAGGACCATGGTCGGGATAAGTATATTATGCTAGATAGCAGAGCTTACAAGATTGGTCAAAGAAACTTAAAAAAAGAAATCTAGGGGCATTTTTGAAAATGGTGAATGCTTTTATTGTTATGATATTCATTGTATAAATTATGTAATTCTTCATTTACATATGGAAGCGGAATTTTTCAATATGTTTAATAATCTCCCAGAGAGTTTTAGTGGATTTTCAATCTATTTGTTAAAAGTAATTATATGTAATCTCTTTTAATTCTTGGCAAGAATAATTTCTTGGCATCAAGAATGATAGAAATATAGTAACCAAACTTCAATAAAATCCTATGTGTAAATGTATGTAAGTTTTAAGTGAGATTATTTTTCAGCCTTGACAACCATTATAATTAAGTGTGAGTATAAACTGAACTTAGTGGTAGACTTTAAAATCGCTTTATTATAAACCATTAAACCCAAAATGCAGAAATAACAATGAAGTATATTCAGCCATGTTGTTTATAGTTTTTATTTTACACATTAAGGAAATAAGGGTTATTTTACTCATGGTTCTTACTTTTAAAATGTCTATCTTTCTTGTAAGTTTTCTCATATAGTAGCCCATTATGTATATTATAAATATTAAGCACATATGCTTAATAAGCTACACTTATTTTTATTTTTTATTAAATTTTTAAAAATTGGGAGCTCTTACAGATATTATAATAATCCAGAATTCAATTAGATCAAGCATAATTGTACAGTTGCTGCCACCACCATTTTCAAAACATTTTTTTTCTTCTTGAACTCTTTGATATCAGTTCCCCTTTATCTCTTCCCTCCCCGACCCTACCCCTCAGGAAACCTTATTATGATTATTTTATTATTATTTGTCATATCATACACTATCCAATATATACATTCCCTACAATTTTGTTATTTGTTCCCTTCGAATGGGGTTAGGCAGTCATCCAGATTCCCCCTTCCCTTCCCTCTCTTCCTGCATCCTCAGGGAGTCATTACTCCCATTATTATTCCTAAAGAGTGGATCTGTCTTGGATTTCATGCCTTGAATGACCTTACCTATAAAAATCAAAATGCACAGGTCTCACAAGATTAATGAGGTGAAACTAAGACCGTAATAGTAAGAGGAAGAAATATTAAAGAACTAGAGGATATGCATGTGTTTCTTCAGTGCTATAATGCACCCCGTATATGTCATCCTAAAACTATGCTTCTTAATTCATGGTGGGATAGTTCTTGACCTTTGTCTGGGTAGAGGCTTGGTTGCCACTTTCTTCAGTTATCCTATGTTGGGTTCATCCAACCGCAGCCACCTCAGTCAAGCTGCCCATGGTTGACCCCAACAAGATCAAAGGCCGCAACAGGATCTGAGGTGTACTGGTGAGGAACTTTCCACTTCAGTGTCTCCAATCAGTGTTATATTCTCTCTGGGCCCCAAGATCAATCATCTGGTCTGTTTCTCAAAAAGGTTGGAGATGACATTACCAAGGCAATGGGTGAGTGGAAGGGACTAAAGACTATATTGAATCAGACCATTCAGAACAGACAGGTCCAGATTGAAGTGATGCTTTCTGTCTCTTCCCTGATCACCAGAGTCTTCAAGGAACCACCCAGAGACTGAAATAAGCAAAATATATTAAACACAGTGGAAATCATACTTTTGGTGAGCTTGTCAGCATTACCTATCAGATACAACATCAATCTTTAGTCAAAGAACTTTCTGGTTAAAGGGACCCTGGGGACCGTCCAGTCTGTGGATTGCAATGTGGCTGTCCACTATCCTTATGCATTGTAGATGGCATTGAGAGTGGTGCTGTGAAAAGTCCAGCTGGCTGAGAAGAACAAATGAAAATATTCAACAAAAGATGATTGGAATCCCTACTCCCTCTGCTCCCACTACCAAAGACAAGAACAAAAGAATGTGGATAATGGGATAAGGAGACAGTGTTATGTACAAGAACTCTCCTGAGCTCTGGAGCCACACAGATCAGCTGTGATTAATAATAGCAGTTACCATTTAATATGTCGTTCTTATGGGCTATATATCGTTTGAGACACATTTCAGAAATTATATTAGTCAGTCCAAACCCTACTGGGAGGGATGATATGCCTGCATTTCAATTTCTCTCTCCACCCAGTAAAAGATGTTTTGTGGGGAGGCTAGATATTTCATTTGTATAGCCATATTATCTCCAAATTTCTTTTAAAATCTTAAATGGTTGCTTGAACTCTAGTCTCCCAGATGCTAAAATGTATTTCAGCAGGTTTCTGGTGCAGCCATTGATAGAAAAACAAAGACAAAAATCATAAAACCACCTCCTAGTATACTGGAGAAGAAAAGAGCCCCGGTGTCACTGTAGGGTGAGTATTGAACTACTAACTACAAGGCCAGAGAAAGATGAGGCTCCGTGACCCCATAAAGATTTACAGCCTCAGAAGTCCTATACATGATGGCTCTGAGTTGGAAGTGGGGGTAGGTGGGTAGTATACAGAGGACGGGGTAGCTCAGTGGTGGAATTCTCACCTTCTCTGGGGGAGGCCTAGGCTTGCTTCCTGCCAGTGTGTTTCATGCTCAGCTTCCACCCATCTGTCGTTGGGGGCTTGCATAATGCTCTGATGCTGCAGAGGCTTTAGCAGCAGATCCAGACAGACGAGGAAGAAAGGCCTCCTTATGAAAACTCTGTAGATCACAAGGTAAGATCGACAACAAATCCTGGTATGTTCCTTCTGCTGTACATTGGGCGGCCAGAGGTTGAGGCTGGCTCGATGACATCTAACAAAACCTACAGAGCATTTTTATGGTCAAGTCGCAATTCACTGGGGGCAATGGCATGTGGCCAACATAGAGAAGTCCCAGACCACCGTGACAACAACATTATAACACACTCTCCATTCTCTGGAGAAGGGTCTCTGCCCTTATGGCGCGGTTGAACCTAAAAGGGGTTCATTTTTCCTCTGACATTGGACCTTTGCAGGGCATGTAGGATAGACTACCCAACAAGCAAGGTAAGCCTGGGCTTATTGTGCTTACTTAATAATCTGTACTGAACAATTTCATGTGATTTTTACTACATCTTTGACGCGAGGCTGGCCACTGTACTTCTGTGAGTAAGCCACTGCACTTCCTTGCCTACTGAGCACCTAGCCTTTGTCAGAGCTTATTCATTTCTTTTGATCCCATAGAAAGGTGCTGAGGGGTTGGGAGAGAGACAGAAGCCAGCCATCCCTCAAAGCAGATCTTTGGTGAGAAAAATGTGAAATTGTTTACTAAAGATCAGTAATTAAGCACAAGTGACCCCATGTTTACCTTATGCATTAGGATAACCTGTCATGGGGGCAGGCCAGAGTAAATCAATTTAACCAGGGAAAGCTCAGAAGGCTGGAACAGAGGCTAATAATCAGAACTCCTTATTTGCTGCCCCATTACTAACCCCACAGCCTGGGGGAGCCAAGCCCTCTCACATCTCTGCTGTACTTTGACCAACCTTGAGCCACCTCAGATAATAAAGTGTGAACTGGATATTACTATTTTACAGATAAGAAAAAACGAGGGTCCAGCAATGGCACCCTTTTATTGCTTACCAATAAAGGGATGGTAAGTCTCAGCGTTAGGATTGGAAGCCAATCTTTGGATGGCCTCCCAAACCCCTGTGCCTTCTACTGCCTCTCTCTCTTCACCTGTGGAGGTTAGTCCTTAGCTGCTGTGGTGGAGATAATTTTTGGATGGAGGATCTTCCTTCTTGATATTACCCAGGAAATGCTAACTCTGTTTCTTCTAAATGACATACCTGTGCTTCATGTTTTCTGTGACTTTGCTGAGAGTCCTAAGGAATTGTAAAAAGCATCCATTCCAATGTTCTAAATTTGTAACTCACAGCATCAATATCCAGGAAGATAAATAAGTTACTCAAGTTCCCCATGGTAATGAGTGATGAGTATAAGCCTTGGGGATATAGATCGTGGCCTTGGTGATAGAAACAAAGACAAGAGATCATAGAATAGAATTCTAGAAGACTAACAATTTCTTCACCACAAATACCATTTTTTTGCAATGTAAGTGGTGACTATACACGTGAACTTCACATTCATTGAATGTGATGAAATGCACATTCATTAAAGCGATTATATCTGTGGGAAGAGATGAGGGAGAAACTCAATATTATCTGCCAAAATAAAGCTAGGAGCTGGCTGTGGAACAAACCATCAATTGCTCAAGTGCAAGTCCAGGTTGAAGTTGAAAAAATTAAAACAAGCCCTTGAGAGCCAAAATACAGCCTCAGATATATCCACCTAAATTTAGAGACCATCTCAAGAACAGATTTGGTGCATTGAACACTAGCAATTAAAGACCTGACAAGTTGTGGGATGACATCAGGATGACATCAAGATGACATATGCAAAGGAAGCAAAAAGCTATTAAAAAGACAGAGAAGAAAGAGACCACTTTCCATTTCTCTGGGACCAGAGTGCAGTAGCACTTGGAAGACTTTCTGGTTCAAGGTATTCCTGGCCAAGAAACAAAAGCAGAACCTCTTTATTCCCTATTCAGATGAAAACTGGTCATAAGATCAGGAGATCCAAGAGAAGACATGGAGGTGAACCAAGCTGGGTCTCTAAGTTTTTGCTTGTGTGATGGCATAGCATTGACCTCGGTTCACTAGCATTCGGTCACACCGACTTAAAAATTTTGTCACCATCTGATCAATTGAACCTGTATTGGCAACCATCTGGTTTCTTCCTTGGTTTTTATTTTCTGAATTAAGAAGTTGACAACTAATAAATATGTGAGGACTTTTTGGTGTTATAGCAAAGTATGTTGAAGAAATGAGACGGTTCCTGTCTATTAGAAAGAATAGCGTCTGGGGTCTCAAAGGCTAATTTTCCACACAAGCAGCCATCTAAATGAGGTGTTGACTAAGTCCACATGGAATAAGAACACAGGCCTGTGTGATCCAAGGATTGTAAATAATCTAATCTAAATCTACATGAGGGAATGGCATCAGAGCTTATTGTGAACACCTGATTTGTAGAGGCTATGGACAATAATGGAACCCCAAAATCCACTTGTAGGGTCTACACATGGATTAACCCTCCAGTGAGTTCCCGCTGGTCATCATTGAGTTATGTGAATAGCCCTGTTATCAAACAGAGAGCATTCTAAAGTCTAATATAAAATGAAAATGATGTCTCCACAGTGAACCAGAGACATATAAACCATAGATGAATGGATGGGTTGGGGGTTTACACGTAATTTCTAGCCCCAATCTAAGAACAATTAGTTCTTATGGCATGGCCCTGCTTGGTGCTTGCCCTCACGAGGAGATCACTGAAGATGTGGGTGCTAGAGCCTTGCTAGCATGCAGAGTGCATTGGAAAATGGATTGTTCTGGTTTTTAATATTTTCTGCTTTATTTTCAATTGAGATTTTAAATCAGGGTTGTTTCATCATTCTTGTTAATTTTGTTTGTGTTTTAATGTTTTTCTATATATGAAACCCAAGACAGGTAAATCAATAGGGATAGCAAACAGATTAATGGTTCCTTGAGGGTATGGCAGGGATGATTTAGGAGAAATAGAGAATTAATAACAATGGGTACAAGAATGAAGAACATTTTCTAAAACTTACTGTGATGATGATTACATACACTTCTTGAAGTGATTGAAATACTGAATGATACATTATATGAATTATATGCCAATAAAACTGTTGGGGGGGAAATAGATGGAAGAAAAATAGTGTCATTGAACCAAAAAGAATTGGTGGACCAACAACCATTTCAAGATGTAGCATATGATCAAGAGCCAATAGTACTGACAGAAGATGTCTACACTGCACTGAAGGCATGAGCGAAAAGCAAGGCTCCAAGAACTGATGGATTGTTTCCTCTGCCAGAAAATTCAGAAGAGAGCTACGTGGCCAACTGACTGAAAAAGATGCATATTTCCAAAGAAAGATGACTCAACAGAATGTGGAACTTATCTTGCCATATCATTAAGATCACATGCAAGCAAAATTTTGCTAAAGATAATTAAAAATGATGCACTTACACATGGACAAAAATAGTTGCCAGAGCAAAAGCAAAGGAAGATGTGACACAGGGATATCATTGTTGACATCAGCTGAATCTTACTTGAAAGCAGAGAATAGCAGGAAGAGGCATTCGGCTATGTGGATCGTAACAAACCACGGAGAGAATTGGGAAACACTAGGAAGAATGGGAATTCCAGAATACTTAATTGTGCTTAAGCAGTACCTGTAAATGACCAAGAGGCAATTGTTTGAAAAACAAACAAGGGAAGACTGTATGGTTTAGAATCATAAAAGGTGTGTGCCAGGGTTGTATCCTTTCACCAGATTTATTCAATCGTATGCTGAGCAAATAATCAGATATATGAGGAAGGGATGTGGAATCGGGATAGAAGGGAGGTTCCTATTAACAAGCTTAGATATGCACAAGACATAATATTCTTTGCTGAAAACTAGGAGGACTTGAAGTCCTTACTGATGAAAAATCAAGACTATAGCCTTTATATGGTTTTCAACTCAATGTAAAGAAACAAAATCCTTGCAATTGGCTCGATAGATAGCCTCATAATAGAGAAAAGACTGAGTTGTCAGGATTTAATTTTACTTAGGTGCACAGTCAATGCTCATGGAAGCAGCAGGCATGAATTCAAATAAGTATTTGTGTTAGTCCGGGTAGACTAGAGAAACAACCCCATAGATACTCATATGTGTATAAGAAAAGAGCTTTATATTAAAGAGCAACTGTATATTAAGAAAACATCCCAGCTCAGTCCAGTTCAAGTCCATAAATCTGATATTAGCCCATGTTTCCAATAACAGTCTATAAATCCCTCTTCAGACTCATGCAACACATGCAATGATGCCGAATGTAGGGAGATCACAAGCCAGTGGGTGGAAAGTCTTGTGGATCCAGTGGCGGTGGAAGCATCTCAATGCTGGCATAGGTCTCCACATGGCTCCTCAGTTCCTGGGCTCTGGATCCATCAGCATAGCTCCATGTGGCTCATCAGCAGGAATGTGTAGCAGAGAGAGAGAGAGAGTATCTGGCCTCCAGTGAGTTATTCCTCCCCAGAGCACTTCCAAGTGAGGTCATCAAGCTGCGACCTGATTGCCAGGCCAAAATCCGCCCCTTCATTCTTAATACTCTTAAACTGACATCAGATTATGAAACTACCACAGTATTACACTGGGTAATCCTGCTGCCCAAGACCTTTTTAAAGGATTGAAGAGCATGGATGTCACTTTGAGGACAAAGCTGTGCCCATCCGTCTCAAACCATGATGCTTTCAATCTCTTCACGTGTATATGAAAGTTGGATAAAGAATAAGGAAGAACAGGGAAGAATTGATGCAAATGAATTATCATGTGATGAGGAATATTGAAAGTACCATGGACTTCCAGAAGAGCAACCCAATTTGTCTTAGAAGGAGGACATCCAGAATGCTCTTTGGAAACAAAGAAGGCGAGACTTTGGACATGTTATCAGGAGAGGCCATTCCCTGGAGAGACTTTGGCCATTCCCTGGAGGAGGACATCATGGTTGGTAACGCAGAGGGTCATGGAAAAGGAGGAAGATCCTCAGCAAGGTGGAATAACACACTAGCTACAGCAATGGACTCAAACAGAACAGTTGTGAGGAGAGTGCAGGCCTGGGCAGTGTTTCCTCCTGCTGTGCACAGGGTCTCTACGTGTTGGAATTGACTTGATAGCACAGAGCAACAGCAACGGAAGCCTTGCCTCTCTGAATTTGTGAACTCTTCATACTTTGGGAAAATGGATCCAAGAATAGAAATATATGCAATTCAGCTTAAAATGTTCTAATATTCCCTAATTGAGCACTAAAGTTACGATTTTCTTAGAGAATAGTCCCAGGCATGTTTTTCCTCCAAATTCAGTAGAAACTGTAAGCCTGCTTGGTCACCACATACAGTCCTCTAACTCTGGGTCTGCTGCTGTTCTTGGTTGCCTTGACTTGAAAAGAGGAGCCATGCAGTTCCCAAGAGTTTGGAAGCTCTTCTGATGCTTTCCATAAACCAGCACATAGAATTGCAGCATTTCTATTTTAGGAGTTTTCTGAACCCAAGGGAGTGAGTAACCATCACTAAACTCTTTCCTGTTTCTGAGATTGAATTTCTAAAAAAAACTCTGATTAGATTTTTAGCTTGCACCTGAGCCAGTAGAGTTACACTGGGTCTTTCATTCGCTCTTTCTTCTTGTCGTAAATAATGACTTCCTTTATTGCATAGTAGCTAAAAGCAGAATTATTTTCTTGTTATTTTCACTCATTCATTTATTGAGTATCTAACTCGGTGCTTGAGAGACTCTGGTACAGGAGATGGGCCCATAAAGAGATTTGAAGCAGACCCTGCAGGCTACCGTCATGGAAGTGGGTGCACTTTAGTTGCACAGGTGAGATAAGGATGAAGCTAGAGGAATTGACATTTGATTTGGGTATTAAAGAATGAGTATAGTTTATTAGGAGTCCTGGGCTGCTAACCACAAGTCCAAAATCACTAACCTCTCCAAGGGTGCAAGATGAGGAAAGATGAGCAGTCTACTCCTATAAAGAGTTACAGTTATCCAAATTCTACCTCGCAGGACTGGATAGGGCAGAGGTTGTACACTGGTGCATATGGGAGCTGGAGGCACAGGGAATCCAGGGTGGATGATACCTTCAGGACCGGGGGTGTGAGGGGTGATTCTGGCAGTGTGGAGGGTGAGTGGGTTGGAAAGGGGGAACTGATTACAAGGATCCACATGTGACCTCCTCCCTGGGAGATGGACGGCAGAGAAGGGGGTGAAGGGAGACTCCGGATAGGGCAAGATATGACAAAATAACAATCTATAAATTATCAAGGGCTCATGAGGGAGGGGGGAGCAGGGAGGGAGGGAAAAAAAAGAGGACCTGATGCAAAGGGCTTAAGTGGAGAGCAGGTGCTTTGAGAATGATTGGGGCAGGGAATGTGCGGATGAGTATAATGAGTCCATGAAATCTGATTACAAACTTTTAAAAAATCTGTTTTAATCCACTTTTACAGCTAGTTACAGTTATTGTTTGGCCTTGCATCCCCAAGGAGAAGCTGCATGGACCTACCTCCATGCAGTCCTGGGTGCTGGAGCACCCGTGTGGAGACTTCTGCCAGCACTGAGATGCTTACACATTCACTGACTCAGCTTTCCTCCTGCAGTGGGCATCATTGCATGTGTTTTGTGAGATGGAGGAGGACTTTCTGGATTGGTATTGGACAGATGGGTTAATGTTGGACTTGTGGGCTTGGGCAGCACTGGGTTGGGATGTTTTCTTGATGCACACTTAACCTTTATATAGAACTCTCTGTTATACATGCGTTTCTGTGGATTTGTTTCTCTAAAGTACCCAGACTAACACAGACAACAACTGCTACTTGCCCCTCTGCTTCCTTAGCTTCATCTCTGGATCTTACACACTGGATGCCAATTATGCATCTGGGAGATAAAAAGTTGAGTACGAAATAGGGCCTGATAACGTGAAGTCACTTGCAGCACCAGGCCACAAATCTAGCACGGAGTAGAGCTGGCCAAGGCCCAGGTAGCCCTTCTCCAGAGCCCATGCTATCATCAGCTCTGGGGAGAAGTGGTAGGAGGTAGGCTTTAGAGTGCGGCTTTCCGTATGTTAGTATTGGATCAGAGGCATACTAAAGTCATTTCTAGGATACAGTTAGTACTTTTATGTCCCTTCTCTGTAGTCTTGTTTGTGGAACACGTGGTCGTTTATAAAAAAACATATACTTGTGAGTGCTTAACATTGATGCAGTATTACAATGGCAGGTGCAGATAGGACAGGTTTTGTCGGGCTTCTTTTACAGGAGAGGGACTGATCTCAGTCAGGCTAAAGAAGCTGCTCAGTGTTACACAGTTCCATGTCAAGATGGAAATAACCCCCTCCAGGGGGAAGAACAACAGAAACCCGAAGGGAAGGAAGACAGCAGTCAGCGTGAGATATGAAAATAATAATGATCTATAATCTATCAAGGGGCCACGAGGGGGCAGGGGAGGGAAAAAAAGAGGGGCTGATTCCAAGGGGTCAATAGAAAGTAAATGTCTAGAAAAGAATGATGGCAATATGTGTACTAATAGGTATGATACAATTGATGTATGGATTCTAACAAGAGTTAGAATAAAAATATCTTTAAAAAAAGATGGAAGTAAAACCTCTAAAGAAGCTAGTCACTGTCCCCAAGATGCAAAAACCATGAAAAGTAAAACGTGACACGAGCTCTAGAGACGCAGGACAGGTTGACTTGAGGTTCAGAGAAGAAGAAAGCAGTGCTAGTGAGGGATATGCAGTGGCTGGTAAAGATGAACAAAAGATGTGGACAGGTGGTTGTAGGGGGAGGGTCTTCTAGGAGGAGCGTGAATAGAGGCCTGGCGTGTGAACTTCTGTTTCGTCCTCAGCCCCTGACAGCTGGCCCATTCATTGCTGTACTTAATGGCACAGCCAGAGCCAGAGCCTCATTTCCATCCCCATCTGAAAAAGAGGCAAAGAGCTTGCTTTATCCTTTTGGACTTGAAAGCTTCTATAATGGTCCCTGGCCTCCCATGATACTCCGTAAACTGTGACACCTACTTCTTTGAATTGTGAGGCCCTGATTTTTAAGTCAGTGATTTCTGGAGGCTGCCTGTTCCCTAGCCTAGCAGGTGCAGATCTGCTGTTCCATAAACATGTACTTGGATCAGTCTCCTGCCCGCACCAACCGACACTCTCTGCTGCCCACTAAGTTAACCCTATGTAGCTAGTTATTCAGGCAGTTCTCAGCTCCAGGCCACCGGAAGGAGTGTGCCTCACACTTTCCCGCACCTCACCGCAGCCCCAGCCTCTCTGAATGCTTCAAGCACATGATTACCTCCGCCTGCAAGCTTCATCTGAAGGAGGCAGGAATTTGGATCAATCCGAGTACCAGATGCACTTCCTGAAATGCAAGCTTTCTGAGGTTCGGACTAGTCTTACTCTCTGTGTTCCCAGTAGCTTCCCACCGACTGTGAGGAAGATGCCGGCATTTACCGAGCATGGGAAAACAGAACAGTGGAGCAGTGCGAGAGGAGCAGGGAAAGTGTGTAAAACAAGCATGCGGATGTGTTCCGCATGATACTTCTCAGACGACAGAGCTGGGGACGCGGTTTCAATGTTGGACAGAAGGAGACTGGGCCCTAGACAGAGTGGGAGACAAATGTAGAACAAATCTGAAAATAATAAAAAAAGACCAGGATTACTGGCTTGATAGAGATTTGTGGAGCCCATAAGGGTCTTTGGATACTTTTTAGGTCTGAAATAGCTCATTCCTCTGGCTTAACTTTCAGCCAAATGATAGCCAAGTTCATCTGTGAACAGTAATGCCAGGAAGGTGCACACTCTTAGAACAATCAACCATGAGGGACCAAAAAGGCAGCCTTTGTCCAGAAATAAAATTCAGGAAGAAGGAAAGGCTAGCAAAGAAGGGTGAGTGGAAACAGTAAGGCCAGGAAGGAAGTAGGCAGGGTGCTATTACATTGGGGGATGGTAATCAGTGTCATGAAACAAAATGTGTATGAGGTGTTAAATGGAACACAAACCAAAATAAAATTACACACAAACCAAAATAAAAGTATATACACACATATATGCACAACAGATACAGATGAAGAGACCTTACTGAAAGCCCTGTAGGTGATAGCAGAGCCCTGATAGTGCTCAGTTGCTAGCTCAAAGTCAGCAGTTCCAACTCAGCAGGGAGAGAGGTGGCAGTCTGCTCCTGTGCAGACTGCGGCCTTGGGCGCCCTGCTCGGGCCTGAAAACTCAGATGGATAACATGTTTAAATTTTCTATGGAACAAAAATTCTGCACAACTTTCTGTACAGCATTGATTCTCATCCGGCATATTCTAATCAGGGTATAGGTCAATAAACTTTTTGAATTGTTTCATCGTTGCAATAAAAAATTTAAAATAAAAAGAATCACTATGAGTTGACAGCGAAGGGTTTTGTGTGCTAGGAGATTTTATCGGTTATTTTAATCTCAATGGACTCAAAGCAAAGGAAAAGTGAAGAAAGAAAAACCAAATACATCATAATCAAAATTAACAACAACCGGTGACCACCCCCTCTCCACAAATTTAAGATGGTTGGAAAATAAGGATGCTTTATGGACAGAGGAGCAAATACAAAATGATAGTAGTCCTCTTGATGTAAATACACTCCAAGTCTTTACTGTGATTTTGGATAATTTACTTACTTCCATGTAGTTAAAATTCTTATTAACTACGCACTATTGTAAGTTGATTCTGACTCATAGGGACTAAGACAGTGGTTCTCAACCTTCCTAATGCTGTGACCCTTTGATACATTTCCTCATGTTGTGGTGACCCCCCCCCCAACCATAAAATTATTTTTGTTGCTACTTCATCACTGTAATTTTACTAGTTATGAATTGGACAACCCCTGCGAAAGGGTTGACTCCCAAAGGGGTCGTGACCCACAGGTTGAGAACCACTGCTCTAAGACCTGTTATAACTTCCCCCGCGGGTTTCCAAAGCCCTTTAAGAGAGGAGAAGGGCTTGTCTTTCTTCCGTGAAGTGGTTGGTGCTTTTGAACTGCTGGCTTGTGGCTAGCAGCCTAACTCAGTAACCACTCCCAGACCTGAAGGAGTTCATCAGCAGCAGGTCTGTACTAAATAATTATGAAAGGAAGTCATTCAGGCAAAAAGTTGATGAAAACCAGGTGAAGATCTGGATCTATACAAAGGGATAAAGAGTACCAGATATGGTAACTAAGTTGACAGTTATTTTGTATTTAAATTTCTTCAAAATATATTGAATACTTATATCAGACAATAATAGCAATGCACTGTGGGATTTATAACATATCTAGTAAATGCCGTAATGACAAATGTAGCACAAAGTCTAAGAATGAAAAAATGGGACTATACTGTTGTAAAGTTCTTATACTTGAAATGATACAATGTCACTTGCACGTAGACTGGGGGATCTGCTGTCTGCAGGTACATAAAGGGGGGCAGCAGGACTTGACTGTCACACTTCCTTTTTTGGGGAAAGACATGGTTTGTAAACATGACAGCATAATTAGTGGGAAGTGTGGTGAACTTGGTATCCAAAACCTGAAGTCAACTCAAAGTCTTTGTAGTGATGCTGGGTAATTGACTTAAAGAAGTAGGGGAAAAGAAAATTCTTATTAGCTATACACCTGTTATGTTCCCAGCAGTTAATTAAACTTTTCAAAAATATAATTATCTTGTATGAGATACATATTATTATGCTTATTTTAATTTACTTTATAAGCTAACTCAGGTCATAATAAAAATGTATGTGTATTTTTTAAAATCATTTTTTATCGGGGACTTATACAGCTCTTATCATAATCCATTTATATATCCTGAGGTAGTAGTTTAGGTAGTAGTTTATTGTCCCAACCTGGCTAATAAACACAGGTGGGATTAATTGGAAGGCGGAGAGATAAATGGCTTGGCAAGCCTCGAATTTCTTGTCTCTTGCTCTTTGACCATTGGACCAGTGTGCGGCTGCCTTGCTTGTTATGTAACCCAGGTGGGGACGGAGCATGGTAGTAGGGCAGGAGGAAGGTCAAGGGAGATGGAGGAAAGAGCTAGGAGTCAAAGGGCATTTATGGAGGTCTAGACAAAGACATGTACATGCAAATATATATATGAAGATGGGGAAATAGATCTATGTGTCTGTATTTATAAGTTTAGTATTAAGGTGGCAGAAGGACCTTGGACCTCTACTCAAGCACTCCCTCAATGCATGAATACTTTCTTTTATTAAATTGGCACTCTACGATGCTCACCCTCCCAACACACTGCTGAAGCCAAAGCGGGTGAGCAAGTAAATGTGGTAAGCAAGGCTAATGGTGCCTGGCTATTAAAGGAGATAGTGTCTGGGGTCTTAAAGGCTTGAAGATAAACAAGCGGCCATCTAGCTCAGAACCAACAAAGCCCACATGGAAGAACACACCAGCCTGTGTGATCGAGTGATCCCGAAGGGATCAGTTATCAGGTATCAAAGAACAAAAAAATCATATCATTGGCTGCACACCTCCATGATACGATCGCCGAAGACAAACGGGTGCATAAGCAAATGTGGCAAAGAAAGCTGATGGTGCCCAGCTATCAAAAGAGATAGTGTCTGGGGTCTTGGGGGCTTGGGGTGAACAAGCGGCCATATGGCTCAGAAACAATGGGGCCCGCATGGAGGAAGTGCACCAGCCTGTGCGATCACGAGGTGCCAAAGGGACCAGGTATAAGGCATCATGCAAGAATATATATATACCATAGTGAATGAAGGGAGAAGTGCAGAGTGGAGAGCCAAAGCCCATTTGTCAGCCACTGGAGATCCCCTCATAGAGGGGTTTAGGAGAGGAGATGGGTCAGTCAGGGTACAAGGTAGTACCGATGAAGAACACAGCTTTCCCCCAGATCCTGGATGCTTCCTCCCCCCAACTACCATGATCCGAATTCTACCTTGCAGGACTGGATAGGGCAGAGGTTGTACACTGGTGCATATGGAAGCTGGAGGCACAGGGAATCCAGGGTGGATAACTTCAGGACCAGGGGTGTGAGGGGCAATACTGGGAGAGTGGAGGGTGAGTGGGTTGGAAGAGGGGAACTGATTATAAGGATCCACATGTGACCTCCTCCCTGGGAGATAGACGGCAGAGAAGGGGGTGAAGGGAGACTCTGGCTAGGGCAAGATATGACAAAATAGCAATCTATAAATTATCAAGGGCTCATGAGGGAGGGGGGAGGGGGGAGGGAGGGGGGAAAAAAAGACCTGATGCAAAGGGCTTAAGTGGAGAGCAAATGCTTTGAAAATGATTAGGGAAAAGAATGTACAGATGTGTTTTATACAATTGATGTATGTATATGTATGGATTGTGATAAGAGTTGTATGAGCCCCTAATAAAATGTAAAAAAAAAAAAAAAAGGTTGAAGAGGAGAAAAAATGATTAGGGCAAAGACTGTACAGATGTGCTTTATACAATTGATGTATGTATATGTATGAACTGTGATAAGAATTGTATGAGCCCCAATAAATTGTTAAAAAAAAAAAGGTTGAGCAATTTATACAAGATCACAGAAGTGATCTATATAATCAGATCTACATGATCTAAACACGCTGGTTTTCCTTCTATTCCAATGCTGTTTTTATTGCTTAAGATCTCTTCCTGATTTGCAAAATAAAGGGCAACAGTACTGGTGTTCCGGTGTTCCTTGCCTCAAAGGGTGAAGATTACACAAGTGGATACTGAAATGGATGTCAAAGACCTTGTTAGCTGTAAACAGCCAAACCCAAGGATGCTGGGTTTTAAAAAAGTATTTTTACTGCTCTTCTAACAAAAATACTCCATGGAGGGGCTTTAGGAACATAAACATTTATTTTTTCAGTTGTCCATTTCAGCTTCCAGCAGCTGGCAGTCCTTGAAGTTTCTCTGCTTATAGGTTCATCTGCCTTCCTTGTTGTTGTTGTCCGGTGCTATCAGATTGGTTCCAACTCAAAGCCACCCAATGTACTACAGAACAAGACCCTGCCCAGTGCTGTGCCTTCCTCACAATTGCTATGGTTGAGCCTACGCATGAAGTCACTCTGTCAATCCATCTGTCAAAGGTCTTCCTCTTGTCTGTTGCCCTGCTAGTTTACCAAACAGGATGTCCTTCTCTGGGGCTGGGCTCTCCTGAAACATCTCCAAAGTATGTGAGATGAGTCTCACCATCCTTCTGTCTAAGGAGTATTCTGGCTGGGATTCTTCCAAGACAGACTTGTTTGTTCTTTTCCCTCCAAAGGACTTCCGTATTCATTCCTCGCTAGCACCATAATTTAAAGGTATTGATTCTTCATTGGTCTTCCTTATTTGATGTCCACGTTTCATATGCATATGAGGCTATTGAAAATACCATGGTTTGGGTCAGGCATAGTAACCTCCTTGCTTTTCAACATTTTAAAAGTGATCTTGGCTGCTACTTCTGTAAACATCAAGCAAGATGAAATCATAACTTCATCTTCACCTTGACAACTTAAATCTTTTTTCCATTGACCATGATATTACCTACTGGTTCCGTTATGAGGATTTTGGTTTTATTTACCTTGAGGTGTGATCCAGACTGGAGGCTGTAGTCCTTGATCTTCATCAGCAAGTGCTTCAAGTCCTCCTCACTTTCAGCAAGCAAGGTTGTATCAGCTGCATATCACAGGTTTATTAACTGCAGGTTTATGATACGAAGCTGCATTCTGCTTAATAATTCTGCTTTGTAATCCAACTCTTCTAATTATTTGTTCACCTCCCTCCCTAGTCATCTGACATTGCCTTCGCTGAGTCTATGCTGCTTGCTTTAGGACTAAGAAATGATGATGCTCAGGGCACACCTTACACCAAGATGACCTCATTAACATAACAAAGGCAACCCGGCTTCTCACCAGAATGACTTCCGCAGGTACAACGGTTAGAAATGCACTGCATTCAGTCCACAGCAGCCATTGTGTTATTTTACAAAATAACAATTTTTATTTTATTTATCATTGCCGCTACAAAAATACAGAGCACCAACCCTGTATCAGACACTCTCCCACATGCTGGAATATTGCAGTGAACAAGATAGAAAAAATAATTCTGCATGGGTGGAGCTTACAGTCAGGTGGAAGGATCTGGGGAGAGAAACATTGTTTTTAAAGTAAAGTAAATACTATTTAGAAAGTGATAACTGCTAAGAGAAACCTGGAGCAAAGGGAGGTGTTAGGGAAGGGGAGGAGCAGGTGCTCTCTTAAGGAAGGGGCGTGGGAAGTCCCGTCTGCTAGGAGAGGTCTTGCACCCTCTTGGGCAGGGGTGCCAAACAGCTGCTTGCTGATGCGATCCAACCCAAAGCCTATTTCTGTAAGACCCACAGACTGAAAAATTAAAATCAAACACACACATTTTTGAAGCATTATTAAAAACAGCCAAAATTATATACCAGAG
This sequence comes from Tenrec ecaudatus, assembly GCF_050624435.1. Taxonomy (NCBI): domain Eukaryota; kingdom Metazoa; phylum Chordata; class Mammalia; order Afrosoricida; family Tenrecidae; genus Tenrec; species Tenrec ecaudatus. The sequence goes on along the minus strand of NC_134539.1, from coordinate 42,430,843 downwards.
TTCATATGTAGCCTGCAAAGCTTAACTCTCTGGCCCTTTACCAAAAAAGTCTGCTAACTTGGCCCACCTTTAGGTCGTTGCTATGATCACCAGCTTCACCCAGGTGGAAACTGACTGCCACCGGCCTCAGCCGTGCTGAGGCTCCTTTGCTTTCTGCAATCCCCCCTCACCTCAGCCCACCTCCCATGCTCCACCTCTCTGGTAGGAATCTGCGGGGAATGCACACAGAGGCAGCATGGCAGTAGGAAAGGGCACCTAGCGGAGCCAGCCAGCAGTATCTGTGAGATGAGGTAGGGCAGGCAGGGTGCTGGTGCCACGCTGCCCACTTGAAGGAAGACACGGGTATCACTGAGCAGTTTCTGTAACCTGATGTGGCCCAACAGGCGTCCTCCAGCTTGGTAGACATCCAGAGGTGTACAGGGTGAGGACAGAGGAGGGACATGCCCCCATTGCATGTCCAAGGGGGAGCCAGACCAACAGAATTAACATTCTGAAGTGCCGCAAATGTGAAACCCACACGAGAGAGGGGAAGACGCTTCTGCTACTGACCAAGACTGTCAAAGTCTATTAATCCTTGATGTTTGGGCGAGGGTGTGCCCAATTTAGAGACTGTCCCTGGGTACTCAAATGGAGGCAGGTGAAACATCGAGATTACTGTGGGCACTCATGACCCTTGTTTCTCCCCTGGGCCCCGTGCTTGTTGAAGGATCTTCCCTATTCCTCTTACGCAGATAATTCTGCGTCACACTATACATGCCTCTTAGAAGGTCCTGGCAGGAACCAGCTCCAGAGGCTCAAGTGATGACAAATTTCATGACACTTTGCCTTTTTCTGTGTCCCTTCTCCCTTTTGCTTTCTGAGAAGTCTTGTTTGAGATCCTGCTTTTGAGGGGAGTTTGGGTTAGGCAACTGGTAGGTAAGGAGCACAGACTTAGAGAAGGCTGACTTTCCAGATGGGGCTGTGGGACTGATTCACTTGGCGATTCGATTTCGAGAATACCCCGATGTGGGTGGGTTACAGGGGACTGATCATTCTGGCCTAAAGGAGGATCACAACTTCCAAGACTTTCATGCATGATGGGGTAGGAGGGGCCACAGGTAGAGAGAGAGTGGCACCTTGGCTTACAAAGTAGCTAAGGCACCTAGGTCATATGGAGGTTAACAGCCATGGTAGCAGGGATTGTAGACCTGATAGACTTCTATTAACTTCTTTAGAAACTCTGAAGAAAGAAAATAATGGATCGGTTAGCTGACAATCAGTCCAAGGGATGCTGTGAAATTTAAGAGGGCTCTGGGAAAGAGAACTCCATCTCCTATACCTCCAGGGCTGATAGTCATAAAAATCCAGACCCAGGATTTAAGAGTGTCAGAACTACATAAAACAAACAAACAAACAAACGACTGAATGTAAAGTCTCACCTAGCCTCTTTCCAGTGAAAGCCCTGATAGGAAAGGCTTCTAGGAGTATAAGCCTAAGGTCATCTGTGAGCATGAGAGTCTAACAATCAGATCCCTCCCCCTTGTTGGTACAGGAGAGCAGTAAAAAGCCAGGCCTTTGAAAGCGTCTTGCAGGACAATACTTGCACCCCTTAAGACATGTTCTTACCACCCTCTGTCGCTTCCTGACCACTAACAATGATCAGGGTGCAGAAGGGAACACTGAAGAAAAAATATAGCGCCTGCTCTCCAAGGAGATCAAGCACAGAAGATTGTGGGGCTGGGCTGACATGTAATGAGAGGAACCAGGGAAACATGTATGGAGTGGATCTTGTGGGGGTTGAATTCAAGGGAGGTAGACATTTAAAGGTGGACAGGGAAGGGTCTGTCAATATAGGAGCATTTTTCCATGATTTGGTGTTTAATGTCCTACCAAAGAATCCTAGGGCTTGTCCTGAAACACCCTGGACAGGATTTTGAGTCGGGTGGCCTGTCATCCCTCGGGTAAGGAAGTGGAAACGTCCTTGGCAGAGAAAGAAGGGATCAGAAGTCTCAGGCAGGTGGGAGTGCTGCCATGGGCTTATTATGAGCCTCTCAGCTGACAGTGGTCACTGGCAGGGCCCAGATAGTACCCATCTCATGAAGGCTCTACAAGGGGTGTCAGGGCATTTTGAGAAGCTAAACCGTGATGGGTGCCCTTGCCAGCCTGAGATAACAACAGCAGATACTGCTGCCCTGTTCTGGACTCCCTAGGATCCACTGAGCTGATGAGACTCCAGAAGACCAGAGACTGGGTAGTGGCGCTTAAACATTGGAGGTCGCAGGGCAGGAGTCGCAACTGGGACTCTGGCCTGCAGGGGTCTCTGATGGTGGCTAATAAGCCATGGGGTTTATAGGGGAAAAAAAAAACTGAGTAGCCAACTAGGCTGAAATTCCATAACTAGGGTCAAAACAAGAACTGGCGAGCAGAAGGCTGTTATCAGTTGCCAAATGGAAAATCGTGAGGCCTCACCCATTTCCAGATCTCAGCAAGTTCACAAACCTAGAACCAAACCCATAAGCAAGGACCCTTCAATGTCATTACAAGCTTCTACGATACATTTTCTGCCAAAGGACCATGAATCCATTTACCAGAGTTGCTGTGCACTCATGGGACAGTGTCACACTTGCCTGTCACTTTGTCCTACTCTGGTAGATTGCATGCTGCCTTGATACTGCAAGCTCTGCCACTGGTCGTTAAAATCCCAGAAGAGTCACCCAGAGCGAACGGGTCTCAGAAGAATTTCCAGACTAAGGATAAAGTGTGAAGAAGGAATCGGCTGTCCGCTTCAGAGAAATGAGCCACGGGAAAGCGTATGGTGAGCATTGAAACACTGTCAGTTACTGAAAATCGAATGAACAGGGATGCAGAACATGGTCAAAGGTGAGCCCCTCAGAGAGGAAGCCACTGCCGCCGCCGCCGCCGCCACTGTGACTGAGGAAGAGCTGTCTTCTCGAGTCAGCCCTCAAGGCAAGGAACAGGAAAGCCCGGGGGAGTAAAGCCTTCAGCCCCTTTATTTGCTTTATTGGGTTTCAGCCTTCGCATATGGATTTTAACTCAATGTCAAGAAAACCCCAAACCTCACAACTGGACCAATTGGGAACATCATGATCAATGAAGAAAAGACGGAAGTTGTCAGGGATTTCATCTTGCTTGAATCTACTACCATTGCTCATGGAATCATCCAGCGGTCAACCCATGCGTTGCATCAGGCAATTCTGCAGCATGAGACCTCTTTAAAGTGCAGAAGAGTAAGGATTTCACTTTGAAGATGAAGGTGAACCTGACCCAAACCTTGGTATTTTTAACTGCCTCTTATGCATGTGAAAGTTGGACATTGGAACACAGGACAAGAATTGATGTATTTGAATTATGCTGCTGAGGAGGAGTATTGAAAGTACCATGCACTGCCAGAAGGTCAAATAGTTTTAGATGAAGTACAGCCAGAATGCTCCTCAGAAGGGAGGATGGCCAGACTTTATCTCACCTATTTTGGACAGGTTCTCGGGAGAGGCTAGTTCCTGGAATAGGTTACCACTTGATAAAATAGACGGGCAGTGAAACAGGGAGATCTTCAAGGAGATGAATTGACACGGTGGCTGTAATACCGAGTGCCAACATAACCATTGTGAAGCTTGGGCAGGGCTAGGTGTTTTGTACTGATGTGCCTACGGTCATCTAGTAGAAACTGATCCGATGGAACCTAACAACTAACAAAAACACCTTGAAATATACATACATGCACCCACACGATCACTGTCACTGCCACCACTGGGCCAGGCTCCAGTCCAATAGCTGCAAGTGGAGGATCCCAAACACCTTCCAGGGCCAAGGTCCTGTGCTGGCTGCAGGGCCAGAGAAACCCTCTACTGACCCAGCCCAGCCCAAGACAGCTCCCGACATGGTGAGGAGACAGAACTACAGACACATGACAGTGACCTATTCGCAAAGGGTGCCTGAGGGATGATTCAACCAAGGTGCAGTGTAGCACCCATGAAACGCACATCATTCCTCTAGTTCCTGAATGCTACCTACCCACCCCCCCCACCCCCCGCAACTACCATGACCAGTTCTACCTTACAAATCCAGCTAGACCGAAGAACTCACATTGGTACAGTTAAGAGCTCTCAACACATGGAATTCAGGACAGATAAACCCCTCAGGAACAGTAGTGAGAGTAATGATACAATGAGATAAGGGGATGGTCAGGGAGGGGGAACCCATCACAAGTTTGGATGTATAGCCCCCTCCCCCACTGAAGTGAGCAAATAACAGAAATGTGTGGAAAGGGAGACAACATACAGTGTAAGATATGAAATAATAACAATATATCATTGATCAAGGATTCATGAGGGTGGGGGGAGGGAGAGGGAAAAAGAGGAGCTTATACAAGGACTCAAGTAGAAAATGTTTTGGAAATAATTATGGCAACATATGAACAAATATGCTTGATACAATTGATGTATGGAATGCTATAATAGCTGTAAGAGCCCCCAATAAAGTGATTTTTTTTAAAAAAAGGTGCCTTAGTTCTGGGGTTCTGAGGGTCCTGCTCTAAAGTCCCAAGGGATCATCCCAACCCATTGTAAATCTCCCCCGAAGACTTGCCTGAAAAGACCTGTGGGTGAGGGGCTTCTGGGAAACCCCTGAGGGGAGAGGCAGCAAAGGGAGGGTCCCTAAGGCAGATGACCCCCAATCTGTTGGGCAACTGGAGCCCCTTCCTCTTCCCTGGCTGCCTGCTGTCCTGGGTGCTGAGGCACAGGGGACTGGGATTGACTGTGGCTTGCAGAAGACTGGAGAGTGACCGCTAGTTACCCTGTTGCATGTGATGGTGGCCAGCTGCCAGCCCAGCTCCTCCTGCAGGCTCCCAGCTGGCAGCAGCTCTGAAGTCAGACGCGCTGTGGCTCCTGGGATGTCTCAAGGGGCTTGGTAAACTCAGGCCGATGCACCGAACTGGTTTCTAGCCCACTCCAGATAACAATGAAGTCGGCAGGACTTCCCAAAAGCCCCCAGAGTCTCAAGCCAGCTGGCACGTCTAGACCAGGGGGGAAAAAAATAAAAAACAGAACACGCAAAGCTTACTCACCCAGGGCTGCTGCAGACAGACAACCGTTCCTCAAGCCTTTATATCCCTTACGCCATTTCATCTGCCTGACAACTCAGAGAGGGCTTCAGTGACTCCGTGACCTTGTGCCTCGGTGACCTCCTTTTTAAAGTGGGTAGAATAAGAGGGCTCGCGTCCCTTTCTGCTGTGTGTCCTTGAGCCATAATTTCATTTCCCTGTGCTCTGATTGCCTAATTCAACACACAAGGGTTAGAAACATGGGAAGCCTGCAGTTCAGAGTAGCTCTCTCCCGTTGAGTTTCTGAGGCTGTAGCTGTTTACGGGAGATGAAAGCTGTCTTTCTCCCTTGGAGAGGTTGCTGGGTTTGAACTGCTGACTTTATGAATAGCAGCCCAACTCATAACAACTAGGCCCCCCGGGATCTTTCTGGAATCGTTGGGGAATTTAAATCAGTTCACTCAAATACATAGAGTACCTAGAAAAATGTCTGAACTATGTAGAAAGTGCTCAGTAAATGCTGCTTAGTATGCTTGTTCCTGTCGGTGCTGTTTTCAGGGGTGCTGTGAGGATGAGTAGAGGAACAGCACCTGGCATTTATTGCATATTTAAGGCATCTCTGGTGCTGGGCTCGGCCTTTGGCAGGTATTGTCTGGCAGACCACGTACACAGCACGTGAGGCAGTAACTAACGCGTAATGCTGTTGTTGGTTGCCAAAGAAGAGGCAGCTCTGACTCACTGGGCAGAGTGGAGCCGTACTTCAGGTTTCTACGCTTGAGAGACCTTTGCGAGATGCCTCTGGATGGGTTGGAACCACCAACCTTTTGGCTAGAACCATATTTTTACACAAATAACACTGCCTGCTAGTTTGTTGGCCAACCGACTCCTTCCCCGCCAGAAGGTATTTTTTGTAAATGCACCATACTAATTATTTACCACAGCATTTAAGAAGAATATCCGGTAACAATTTTATTCACAAATTATAAAAGGTCTTATGAAACTAATCGTATAAGAAAATAATACTCTGAAAATTGGTAAAATAAACAACTGCTCTGCAAAAGAGCAATGATGAAATCAAAACTGATCGAGGAACCTGCTTGCAGCAATGATGGTGCTCTTTCTTTTCCTGGTTCTTTTGGGTTTTTTCCAGCCAGCACAGACAGTGCGTTCTGAAGCAAGGGAATGTGAGCATGGACATGTCAACTGACAGAGAAAAATACATATTCAAACGACACAGTCCATATACGCAAAGCTCAGAAAACGCCAGGCCTCTAACAAGTTGGTTTTCTAAACCATGCCTCTTCATCCTTTGTCCCTGAGCTTCTGGCAGGAGTTACTGAGCTGCCGGAGGACAAGCATCCCGTCGCTCCTTCTCTGAGGGTCATATCCTGCCCAGGGACCTCAGCAACTAGGTTTCTTGAATGCTATAGGCTATCCTGAGGTCCCTGGTGGCCTACTGAGTCATGTAGTCGGCTGCAAACCTCAAGGTCCCGCAGTTCAAAACCACCAGCTGCTCTGAATGAGAGACTCTACTCCTGTAAAGAATCAGTCTCAGAAACCCAAAGCAGCAGGACCATGGGAAGAGTACAACGGCCCCCCTCCGCCTTGCCAGGTGCTTCTAAAGAGCGAAGAACAGAAGATTATTTCTAGGAAGGGTTGGTAGAACAATCATCTCTCGATTAAAAAGTCACTCTGGAGTTTTCGAAAGAAAAACATGTTTTTGTTTTTTAAAGATGTAGCTGCAGTTTACGAAACTATCTCGTGGGGGAGAGAACGGCTGGTGAGACAAATGTAGGAGACATAGTCAGCACTTCACCCTTTGACCCACTCAGGGGGGCATTTCACACATTGGAAGGCCTCAATCAAAGGCCAAATGCAACCAAACCAGTTGCTGTCAAGCCCTTTCCCACTCCTGCCCACCCCACCCCCAGCCCAGTGCCAGGGTTGCTTTCTACCCATGGGGTTTTCGATGCCGATGGCCTTCAGAAGGAGAGCCCCAGGCCTTTCTTTGGAGCTACCTCTGGGGGGATGCAAGCTGCCAACGTTCTGGTTAGCATGGGACCATCATTTGTGTTCCCCGCAATGACTGACAGGCACTGTGATTTAATGGCAGGCAGGACAGTGCTCAGAGGGTCATGCCTGTCCCAAAGCTGCAAGGCTCCTCAGCAGGGGCACTGCCATGTGAGTCGGGTCTTCTGGGCTCATCCTCTCGGTGCCCGGAGCTCAGCATCTGCTCTGGGCTGAAACCCCAGTTCCCCGCAAGGAACTTCTCAGGGGTGCCTCTGCTGCGCTGAAGATGGGCTGCTGGGAGCCCCACAGTCATGGGCACTGTACTGGACAGGATCAAGCTGGCCTCAGGGGAGTTTTCCTGGGCAGCAGACTCAAGAGTAGGGCAAGCCAACGAAAGGGGATCAGGATGCCCCAGGGAGCAGACCTCACCCCAACTCCAGCCTTGCTTTCTACTTCCTGGTGGCTCTGCAGAGGCTCTGCAGTGGAACCCACCCAGGAAAGAGATCCTAGGTCCCTCCGAGTGAGTAACCCCCAGCGGCCAGCCCCCAGTTGCAGGACGATGGGGACTTGCCACCACGTTACCTCTCAAAAGCAGCGTGTCCCCAAACAGACATGCCTTCTGGACGGCACGCAAGTCACTTCTCCTTCAGACGTCACAGTTCCCTCTTCGGTAACACCCGAAGGATAAGACTCATGTAGTAGGGCACTTGAATAAGGACCAACTGAGAGAATGGGTGCTAAGCTTGTAGACTCCAGGAGGTGGGGAGTTAACCCCGGCCAGTGCTTTACAAATGCTCGCGGACCAGCGAACCCTGGTCAGGCCAGAGCACTGGGTTGGCTCAGCGCCCTGAGAGCTGGAGCAGCGTGCAGACGGGAGTGTCCACAGGGAGCCCCAACCGGCCCCAGAACAAAGGCATGTGCCCAGAGCAGGTGGCTATGGCCCGCCGTGAAAGGACATTTCCCCCAAGACTTGAGAAAGCCCACATCCCATAAAGAGCGGAGAAGCGGTGTGGCAGAAGGCACGAGTGGGCAGTCAAGGGCAGGAGAGACGTTGGGGGAGCAGATGAGCTCGCTGTCTTTCTCCCTGATGCCCTGAACACTCCTTGTCAAGAAACAGGCGCTCACTGACAAGGGTTCAGGGGCACTCCTCTCCTGTAACTTCTCAGGACTTTTACCAGCCGGTCCTTAAATATAGCCGCTCAACGTTCAATGATAGATTTTAAAATGCCTTGTCCTTGAGCTGATCCGGACCCATAGCAACCCTATCAGGCAAAGTAGAAGCCCTCCACGGGGTTTTCAAGGCTGCAATCTTTGAGGAAGCAAATTGCCACATCTTTATCCCGAGTGGCCGCCAGAGGTTCAAAATGCCAACCCAGCAGTTGGTAACTGAGCGCTTCACCATGACATCCCTGTGCTCCTCCAAATGACTTACACTTGCAATTAAACGAACAATATCCAAAAAAGCGCCGTGGGAATCAGTCACAAACCACTGGTACCACAAGAACCGGCAAACCTCTAAATCCTGACCACGTCCTCCACCTACCCACTTTCTGAGAGCTGGCTGGTAGCTCTTTGCCCATGGGCGCCGGGCTTCAGGGCACAGGGAGGCACAGGCTTCAGCCTGGGGAAGGCCTCCCACTGTTGTACCGTCTCCCCACAACGGGGTTTTGTGAGAGACCGGGAGCCTTGCTGTGCTTAATGATCAGGTTGTAATTTCTCTATTAACAAAGTCTCTTTCCCTGACTTTGGAGAAGGCACGGCGCCAGGCTGCCATTCCCAGGACTATTGAAAGGACACGTCTCCCCAGTGGCTGACGTGACACGGAGGGCTTCATGAGGAGGAGGGCTGCCAAGATGACATCACATAGGAAGAGAACATAGAGCATTTCTACAAGTTGCTCAGTTCTGGAAGAATGAGAACATATCACAGTCATGGCACTGAGCTGGAAGCAGAAGAAAGAACGCCATCATGCTAGTCCCGGGAAGCTGGTGACACGGTAAGCGGAGCACTCTCACTGGCCTTGCAAGCCTACCCGCTCTCTCTATTCTAAATGATACCCACCGGGAGTCCTATTCCCTCGGATTCTGTTTCCCCCAGGCAATGCTTCTCCCATCACCTTCTCGCAGACGGTATAATTTGGTTATTTTTATGATGATTTTATGGTCTTTCTTCACCCCTTGAAATGTAAGCCCACAAGGATAAGATTTTTTATTTTGTTTTGCTCCGGTTCCTAAAACATGGTGGGCTTATTGACTAAATAAAAGATTATCGGAAAGTAGACACTGTAGCTTAATGTACTAGGAAAGATACCAAGTGGCTTCTAATCCCTGTTCCATCCTTTGTTTCTGTGACCCTGGACAAGTCAACCTCCCTCCCTACCTCTCAAAGTGCTTATCTGTATGCAATAGGGTTTGACAAGGCAGCCTCTATATTGGACTAGAAATTCAAAATTCCTGAAGTCCACCCGGCATGTGTACTGTGGCGTGTCTGCCACAACCACTTCCACAGGAAACTTGGCTCGTGCAGCCCCCAACCCCAGGCAGCCATGCCTGGAGGCCTACCATCCGACTATCTCCAACCTGCCAGCTCCCTTCCAATGACTGGGCCAGCAAAGGCACTTAACCTCAGGGCAGACAACAGCTTACGAAATAGTTCTGTGAGAAAGATCAACCCAGATTGGGAAGACCATCTGGGATGATCATGCCAACCCATTTCTATGCTTAGGAATTTAAATTGGTAAATACCGGTAGAATCAGGCTGTTTGCAGAAACTTAGAGGTCACAGGCGTGGAAGGAGCTGCAGAGGCCCATTACCCATAAGTGAGCCAAGCTGGGAGTCAGCAGAAGCCATGAAGTAGATAAAAGGAGCAGAGTATGTGTCAAGAAAAGGAGGCTTCTGCTCTCTCTCTCCCTCTCCCTCTCCCTCTCCCTCTCCCTCCCCCTCCCTCTCCCTCTCCCTCTCCCTCTCCCTCCCTCTCCCTCCCTCTCCCTCCCTCTCCCTCCCTCTCCCTCCTTCCCTCTCCCTCCCTCTCCCTCCCTCTCCCGCTCTCTCCCTCCCTCCCTTCTTCCCTCTCACTCCCCTCCCTCCTGCCCTCTCCCTCCCTCTCGCCCCCTCTCCCTCCCTCTCTCTCTCTCCCTCCCTCCCTCCCCCTCCCTCCTTCCCTCCCTCCCTCTCTCTCTCTCTCCCTCCCTCCCTCCCTCCCTCTCTCTCCCTCCCTCCCTCCCTCTCTCTCCCTCCCTCTCTCTTCCTCCCTCCCTCTCTCTTCCTCCCCCTTCTCCCTCTCCCTCTCTCCCTCCCCCTCTCCCTCCCCCTCCCTGTCTCTCTCCTTGTCCCTCTCCCTTCCCGCCCCTCCCTTGGAAAAAAAAAAAAGAAAAGGAGGCTTCCATAGAGAGAGGAATTCATCATGCCAAAAGACTGGGAAGAACCTAAATGCCCAGCAAAGGGGAATGTTTATAAATACAAGCTATTCCCATGACAAATGAACTGGTCCTGCTTGCTGAGTTCATCAGGGTTGAATCAAGAAAGAAACCCAGAAAGCTATTGTGAGGGAGGTAATTGAGGGATGAGCGGCCCTCTCCCCGCTGCTCACAGTGTAATCTGGTTATCATACGATTACACTCTCCCAAATGGGGTTTCTTGGCTCATTTGGGGGCCATTCCATAAGGATCATCTCTATTAGGCTTCTGGTGGGGAGCCTTTGCTCATACATGGTCTCCAACCCCATCAGCTGTGGTTCGGAGAAGTGCTGGCATGTCCCCTGAGTGGAGAAGGCTGTTCTTATGTCAACTCCCCATAAGCCTTATTAAATGAAATGTTATATGGTCTTTTAAAATGGCACTTACAAAGTTTTTAAAGATATGTAGAAATGTGTATTCATTAAAAACTATAAAATTAAATTTAAAACCCCCACACTCTGCGTGCGTTGTGTGTGTGTGTGTGAGTACTCTGCTTTTGGTGGCGGAAGGGAAGATAGTTGTTTCTTCCCAGATGTTAGTCTTAGTGCAAGGATTGGTAGAATAAGGTCTTCCAGCCAAAGCTTGCCTGCCATCTTTCGGTATATGACATTTGACTAGAAGGTCGTCGTCCCTGTACATTCACATTGTCGAGAGCTGCTTCGGGGCTGTAATGTTAAAGCTGAGTTCTTTTTATTTACATTTTATTAGGGGCTCATACAACTCTTTTTTTTTTTAATTTTAACAATTTATTGGGGCTCATACAATTCTTTTCACAGTTCATATATATACATACATCAATTGTATCAAGCACATCTGTACAGTCTTTGCCCTAATCATTTTTTTCTCTTTTCTTCTTTTACATTTTATTAGGGACTCATACAACTCTTATCACAATCCATACATACATCAATTGTATAAAGCACATCTGTACATTCTTTGCCCTCATCATTTTCAAAGCATTTGCTCTCCACTTAAGGCCTTTGCATCAGGTCCTCTCCCCCCCCCCCCCCCCCGCTCCCTCACGATCCCTTGATAATTTATAGATTGTTATTTTGTCATATCTTGCCCTATCCGGAGTCTCCCTTTCCTCCCTTCTCTGCCGTCCATCTCCCAGGGAGGAGGTCACATGTGGATCCTTGTAATCAGTTCCCCCTTTCCAACCCACTCACCTTCCACACTCCCAGAATCACCCCTCACACCCCCGGTCCTGAAGGTATCATCCACCCTGGATTCCCTGTGCCTCCAGCTCCCATATGCACCAGTGTACAACCTCTGCCCTATCCAGTCCTGCAAGGTAGAATTCGGATCATGGTAGTTGTGGGGAGGAAGCATCCAGGATCTGGGGGAAAGCTATATTCTTCATTGCACCCTGACTGACTCATCTCCTCCCCTAGACCCCTCTGTGAGGGGATCTCCAGTGCCCGACAAATGGGCTTTGGGTCTCCACTCTGCACTTCCCCGCTGCCTACTTTTTAAAAAGATATTTTAAAATATATATTTTTAAAGCATGTGGATTCCTTCTTTTGTGTAATGAGAGCACACATGGAGACCAGATCCTTTAAAACTGTGCTTTACTATGAGTTCCAAGTCTTATATTTCAAAGCAAACAGAGCCCACAGGGCCTGAGTGGGGACCACAGAGTTGGCTCCTCTTCCCTCCAACTTCGCAGCAGGCTCACCGAGGCTGCCCCTGGACGCACACGGGAAGGAAATTAAAGGGGAAAAGATGAAGGTCACATTGTGGGTCTGACTCTTTCTCTTCCTAGAGTTGAATTGCCCTCCTCCATTACCCACAAATAGCAGCAGAGAGGGGACACCCTGTCACATTCGCAAACATAGACACAATCGTAACATCTGGGAGAGCATGTGCTGATAGATAGCTTCACCGTGGCTCCTCTGCTTTTTGAGCTCGTGGGCAAGTCTAGCATTCTCTCAAAATGCTTCCATTGTATGATTTGTTGAAATGAGCATGTGCTGTTCTTTGTAAGAAAGAAAATAAGGTTATTTTATTTTTAAAACATTTTAATAAAACAAAAAATAAGAGGTTGGAATTCAGGGAGAGTCACATGGTTGATATTTCTACAGGGTCAGAAATCTGGGTAACTCTTGGCCCATCTGAGTCTGTTTCCTTGACCCGAGCTCTTTCTCAGAAGGAGCAGGATTCTGGAAAGCCCAATATTTTCATGACCTGCTCAGCCACTTGGCTCATAAGTTGTATTTCTCCTGGCATTCTCTTCTCCCCTGGGAACTCCTGTGCTCTCTGGGTCTTTACAAGCAGACTCTAAAAGTGCCACATATCTTTCCCCCTCAATTTGGACACTAGTTCTCTTTTCAAAGCCACAGACATTGGTTCTGCACAGCAGACAGGTCATACAGACCTGGATTCAATATGGGTTCTAGGATTTAGCTGAGTTTGGATGTGTCATCATTTACACACAACAGGGAGGTAATCTTACCTTTGGGAAAGCCGAAATTCTCTACCTTTTTCCCACTTAAAGGAGCTAATAGCGAACTAGCAGAATGATAGAGACTTAGTATCAGGGAACTTTTTCCTCTTCCTTATTTCCTCCTTTCTCTCCCCCCTTTCCTCCTCCTCCTTCTCCATTCAGATGTCAGTTGCCCTCCCTCTGATCTCCTATAGCTAGATAAAAAACACCAAATTTACTAGACTCTGAATGACAAGAATGATCTATATTTTTTCTTATTTGCCATTTAATTCCCAGAGCCTAGCGCAGTTTCTATCACCAAGACCGTGTTTTCCAACTACTGTTCTTTCCTCCGTTTCCCACTATTACATTCCAATCACCAATAATTATCAATGCATCTTGACTGCATGCTTGATCACTTTCAAATTGAAGATGTTGGTAGAAACCTTCCTGCCGTTTCTTCATGCCTTGGTGGTTGTTGCATGAACTTGAGTAACAGCTGCATTGTTTGGGTTTCCATGCACGTGGATAGACATTATCGTTGTATCGAGGTAGATCTTGAAATGTCCTTTTGGACAATGAATGCAACTCCTGACATAATAAATCATGCGGTTTATGATTCAAAATGGCCACGACCAGTCCATTGCAATCCCGAAGCATTTGATTTCATGTTTAAAAACGTGCAATTTTCCTGGATTTATACTTCGTGCATAATTCCACATCCCAATAACTAGCTGGTGTTTGGTTTGGTTTGTTTATCCCCAAGCGCTTCCAGTCTTCCTCACTTGCTGCGTGCAAGGTAATGACCTGCATAGCTCAGGCTGTTCCTAAGCCCCCTTCCAATCCCAATGCCACACTCTTCTTCATCTAAGCCAGCGTCTCTGATGCTTTGCTCGGCAGCCAGATTGAAGACGCCTGGTGAGAGCACACAACCCTGACCCACACCTTTCCTGAGTTTAAACTACGCACTTTTCCTTTGTTCTCTTCGAACAACTTCTTCCTGACCCTTGTGCAGGTGTTGCTAAGCGCAGTGAGGTGTTCGGCAAGTTTCAGTCTTCTCATTACTATCCATAGTGCGCTCTGATGCACAGCTGGATGCTGTTGCCCAGTCAACCCTCCCCCCTCCCCCCCCCCAAAAAAACCACACAAGTAAACATGCTCTGGTATTTGCTGCTTTCCGTCAAGATCCATCTGACTGAAGGGAACCAGAGGCAATCTAGGCTGATAGGAGACAAAGGGAACATAGGTGGGAGGTTGGCTTCCTCTTGCTTAGCTGTCGTGTCTATAAGAGGCTCCTTGAGTGCCAGGAAGAGCATCGGCTACATTCCCAGATGAACGTGACCTTGGCTTCTTACTCTCTCATGTACTAAGGGAGGTGGGGTCATTTGGCCTCATTTTTACCCCTTCATGCCTGGGGGGGGGCAGTGTGACCTCCTGCTCACTGGTGTCATGAATAGATGGGAGTGTGACTTCCTTTTGCCAAACCTTCCTCTTGTCCCACCTCCGGTGGGTGTCCTTTCCCAGGATAGGGAACAGGGAGACTGGCTGGCTCTGGGTCTCTTGTGTGGGACTCCCATTTGTTGCTCCTTTGTCCTCTCTGCCTGGAAACCCCCTAATGCAGCACAGGAGCCTCTGCCAGGGGGTGACATACCTGGCCAGCTTCCCCAAACAGCCTTCCTTGAGTTCTGTTGAAGGTTGGGGCTGATCTTTTACTAAACAGCAGAGAAGGAGCAGAGTGGGAGGATGGTGGAGAGGGAGTTGGAACTCTTTATTCTAGGGCTGGGAGGGGGTACCAGGAGGGGGAGGCAAGTTTCACTGTTCAGGCATTCCAAAGGGTCACACCTGGGTGTTCTCTTCTCCCACACCTGTGCTTCCCAAACTTTTCCTGATTCTCTTTCCACAATCTACACTCCAAGAGCTCCCTTCGATGATGTCCACTCCCTTTTCCTTCCAGACTCAACTCCGCCCCACGTGGCAGAGCCTTGCAACCGCTGCACACAGAGAGGAGGTTTTCTCTGCCCAGATGTCTGGTTTGGTCAAAGAAGTTGGGTGGGCAACAGGCTGAACTCACAGAACTAGGGTAGGGGCTTGGTGAGAATTGGACGTTGGTTTGGTTTCTCTCTCTGTCTTGAGGGACAGAGACCACTTTCTTCCTCATGAATCTTAAGGCAAATATTTTGGCAAAAATTCTGTTTTAATAAAGAGTATGCCGTCCAATAGAACACAAAATTCCTCCAAATAAAATGCCATTGGCCTTACACATTGTGAAATATTAACCTTGACATGGTTGTGCTAATCGGTACATTCTCTTCCTCCCAGGGCCTATTTTCAATACCCAAAGGACTCCCAGCCGATGCAGACAGATTGAAAGCCCCCAGCCCCGCCCGCCTGCCCCAGCATCTCCATGACCCTCAGACCTTCCCCGAGAAGACTTGGGCCTGGCAGAGAGTTTCTGACCACACTGCCGCCTACATTTGCTTTCTCCTCTCTCTCCGTAGGACGTGACATTTTGCAGCATCATTTTTACACAAATCACTTAAGACATGTGCTTGTTGTAAGTCTCCTCCCCCATCCCCAGGTTGTAGGTGGGAAAAGTCAGAGGGTAACTGAATGGTCATACAGCCATTCAGAAGCCACACAGTGCCCTCTGTGTCCCTTTCCCTCTGCTCAGCTGGTCTGCCCTCCTCTCTCCCCGGGGAGGTCTCCAGCCACCAGCCTGCAGAGGAAGTGCTGACTCAGACCTCAGGGAGGAGGTGGCAGTCTTTCCTGCAGCTGGGAGAGGGGGGAGGGGAAAACTCTTTAAGCAGTAAATGTCGGGCCCATCAAGTCACCCTGGGTACCATGGGAACAGGACAAGGAATGCATCCATCAGCAGAGCCTAAGCCTGAGCTTTGCTCTTCTTGGGTCCCACTGGTGTCCTCCCAGTGGATGACCACACCTTCTCCAGCTGCCCAGCTGGAAGTCTGGGCCTCCTAGACTTCCTCCTCCCAACTCAGCTGCTACTTCTCTTTGCTCCCAGTCAACGACCCAGCTAGTCCACGCTGCCTCTTACAAAGCTCTCCGACCAGTCTTCTCTCTGTCCATGGCAGAGCTGTGGCTCCCCTCTCTAATCTATAGGCACTTTGCCCCTCAGGCTGTGTTCTCTTCTTGATACCCTACCCAACCTCAGCTGGGTCCTTGCAGAGGTTTGTAGAAAGAGGGGGCAGGTGTGTGTGTGTGTGTGTGTGTGTGTGTGTGTGTAAATCTATTTGTATTACCCTTCAACACTCTTCAGAGGCTCCATGTTGCTTCTGAACACGATTAAACTCCTGTAAGTGATGTTTTAAACGATCCTCGGACTAGCCCCCGCTTACACCTCCAGCTTCAGTCTTCTTACTGCTCAAGCGATTGCTACACTTGCTAAGATCTGTGGGTTATGTCACCTCCCTTGTGACCCGTTAGATCTATTTTCCCTTTAGATGCTGTGTCTTCTGGAAGACTTCCCTCTCAGTTCCTCCTCCACAGGCTTAGGGGCTCCTCCGTGGTGGTCCTCTGGGTTTCTCCCTACAGTAGACCTGGTCACAGTGCACTGTATTCCTCAGGACGTGGTATAAGAACGTGGGGAATGTGACAAGCAGCTGGCATGAGATGGCACTTTTATAGACCTATACCTTGACCATCTGCTTGGTTCGAATGTGAGATCAAGAGAGTAGAAGCCGAGGAACAAAAGATGCTAGCTAAGTTGCTCTGTCTGAGGGGAAGGGAAAGCATTTGTTTTTCACTCCTGCAAGGCAGAGGCAATGAAGAAGTAAGGAGAAGACAAAGAAGGAGTGGGAGGGAGCGGGGAGAGTAGCCAGGAAGATGGTATAAAGGAGCCTATCAGCTGAAGGACTAGTGAAGAGTGGCCCATGTGGGATCATTTTTTTAAAAAAGTTTTTGAAAGATCACATGTTGAAAGTCATGTTTGCGTTTTTACTCTCCCTGCACCCCCCCCCCCGCAAACCATTTTATTGGGAGCTAATACAGATATCATATCGTTCCATAATTCGATCATAGCAAGCAGGGTCGTACAATTGCCACCACCATCAGCTTCAACATAGTCTCTTCCTTCTTGAACTCCTTGACGTCAGCTCCCCTCTGCCCACTCCCTGCCACCACCACTGTCCCCTCCAGGAGCTCTGCTTCCACCTGCTGTCGCTCTGGGGGCATCAATCCTTGGTTTCATATACTGATAAACAAAAAAACATACAACAAATATTCAAGCAGGGTATTCCCAGTGATAAAATACATCTTAGATAAACCCCAATATGAAAAATAGAGAAATAAAATGCCCCAGAAAATGTTGAAAATGAGATCAGGCCCCAAGTTCATGAGAGAGGGGACGATGTGACAAGGTTTTAACCATTCACGTCAGGTTTATCATTTTGAGCTCCTCTAGTCATCTCTCCAGTGTACTCTGGTAACCAATTTGTTCCCATCCCTCTATGATGGATAGAGGGAAATCAGGAGGCTGACGGTATTTCCTATGCCAATCTCACAAATGTCTTTTGGACTTCCCCCATCATCCCCAGTTTTCTGCAAACCAGAATCGCACAATTTAGACTCTGATCCTATTGTCTCCTTCTGATTTGGATTATGTGATTTACAGTCCTTCGGTGACTGACGATGGTGTTCTTCTTCCATGTGGACTTAGTTGACATCTTACTTAGATGACAGATTCTTTGAAAATAAGCCTTTAAGACCCCAGATGCTAGTTTATCTTATAGCCAGGCACCATCTACTTTTTTCACCACACTTTGCTATCGCATCCGTATCTTCTGTGTCCCCTTCCTGAGGGCGAGTACCAAGCAGGGCTTTGATGTAAGAACTAATTATTCTTAAATTGGAGCTAGGATTTAGTGCAAGCCCCAAGCCCATTCCTGGATCTATGTTTATTTAAAATCTTTCTTTGGCTCCCTTTAACATCTCCTTGTTAATTTATGGTAGAGAGTCTTATCGATTATCCCTTTGGGGCATTAAGATCTTCTGTTAATATTGTCATTGATTAGCCCCTTGAGGTAATTAGTTTATTGTGCCAGCCTGGCTGATAAACACATGTGGGATTAATTGAAGGGCAGAGAGATAAATGGCTCGGCGAGCTTCGCCTTTCTTGTCTCTTGCTCTTTGATCATCGGACCAGTGTGCGGCTGCCTTGCTTGTTCTGTGCTTCAATTTGCAAGCTATGGGACACCTAACCTGTGGACTGTGTCACTGTAGTTTGAGAGTCCTTCAAGACCTGCTTCGCCACACAATTGGAATTTATATCTTTTGAGCTGGGGACTGTCAGACTCTGTCATCTGGCTGACTGTTGGTGACCTGCCTTGCTGTTTGCTGCCTGTGCCCTGATAGCCTGAATTGCTCTACAGAGGACTACCTGGTGGCCCTCAAGTCTTGAAGGACAACCAGTGTCTCAAAACAGGCTCATGGGAATGATTGCACTGAGGCATTTAACTGTTTATTTCTTGTGTTATATATCTAATTGTATAAATATATATTTATTAGTAATTGTATATATATAATTATTAGTCATCTGGTTTTTGTCTCTCTAGCGAACCCTGTCTAACACATTTTGGTACCAGGAGTGCTTCTAAAGAAATAAAATCATAAATATGGGTTTCTTAAATTGGCTTTCCAGACTAATTAGTCTTAACACTAGTAATACTTCTTCAACACCCCAGAGCATGGATAAGTCTGCTACTCTTACTAAGCCATGGTGTGAAATAGCAAAGATAATACTCACAGTAGCACCACCGATAGATGAGGTGCTGGTTAAAGGAGAGGCTCTGAGTGATCGTATGTTTTATATTTTCCAGGAGTTTTGTAAGGATGACAAGTATAGGGAAGCTGGTTGGCTGGTCCTTCTTACAATGGAAAGTGTGATTAAGGAGAGGGATGGTCTCATCCTCAGAAGTGTGCCTCAGGTGCAGACTAACAGATTTGAAAGCTTCCGTCTGTGCTACAAAGGAGAGCCTTCTCTCCTCTATTAATAGAGCTGACATTGCTGAGAACCAGATCCAGAGTCTCATTATGCAAGTGGCTGGATTACAATCAGCTGCATTGCAAATCTAGAGCAGTGTCTGAGACCAAAGTGAGGACATTGATTGGAAAAAGCTGGGACCCTGAAACATGGGATGGGAACATATGGGCTGATGATCCAGAAGAGGAGGATCTTGAGGCCCTAGAAACAAGCAACCTACCCCAGTCAATAGATCCACCCCTCACATTGGGCCTCCTCACATGCATTCCCTTAATACAAGAGCACCTTGCTCAGCTAAACAGTCATTTCATGATATCTTCCTGACATGATTGCTGACATGATTGCTGAAGACAAATGTGTGCATAAGCAAATGTGGTAAAGAAAGCTGATGGTGCCTAGCTATCAAAAGATAAAGCGTCTGGGGTCTTAAAGGCAAACAAGCGGCCATCTAGTTCGGAAGCAACAAAGTCCACAGAGTAGAAGCACACAAGCCTGTGTGAACACGAGGTGTTGAAGGGATCAGGTAGCAGACACTAAAGGACAAAAACCATCATTGTGTCATCACCTTCCCCACATAAACGCTGAAGATGATTATGTGAATAAGTGTGGTGAAGAAGGCTGATGGTGCCCGGCTATCAAGAGATATACCGTCTTGGGTCTTAAAAGGCTTGAAAGTAAACAAACAGCCAACTAGCCCAGAAGCAACAAAACCCACATGGAAGCAGTACACCAACATGTGTGCTCATGAAGGGCCGACGGGACCAGGTTTCAAGCAACAAAGGCGGGGGGAAATATCATCCTGATTGAGAGGACTGTGTGATGGGGACCCAATGCCCATCTGTAGACAACTGGACATCCCTTGCAGAGGGGTAGTGGGGAGGAGATGAGTCACTCAGGGTTCAGTGTAGCAATAAGGAAACTCACAACCTTCCTCTACTTCTTAAATGCTTCCTCCCCCCAACTATCATGATCCCAATTCTACCTTGCAAACCTGGTTAGACCAGAGGATGCACAGCGGTACAGATGGGAACTGGAAACACAGGGAATCCAAGACAGATGAACCCCTCAAACCAGCGATGGAATGGCGATACTGGGAGGGAAGGGAGTATAGAAAGGGGGAACCAATCACAAGGATCTACATATAACCTCCTCCCTGGAGGATGGGTAACAGAAAAGTGGGTAAAGGGAGATGTTGGGCAGGGTAAGATAAGATAACAATAATAATTTATAAATTATTAAAGGTTCATGAGGGAGAGGGAAGTGGAGAGGGGAAAAAGGAAAATGAGCTGATTCCAGGAACCCAAGCGGAAAGCGAATGTTGAGACTGATGAGGGCAACGGATGTATAAATGTGCTTTACACAATTGTGTATGTGTGGATTATGATAAGAGTTGTATGAGCACAAAGAATGTACAGATGTGTTTTATACAATTGATGTATGTATATGTATGGATTGTGATAAGAGTTGTATGAGTCCCTAGTAAAATGTTTAAAAAAAAAGAGTTGTATGAGCTCCAATAAAATGACCAAAAAAATAGATCCACCACTCCCAGCTGAAAGTATTAATTCACAATCTGCACCTGAGCAGATTAGCCAAACTATTCAAGTTGATATGCCAGATGGGGCTGCATCGGTAGCATTGCCTGAGGGAGGTGCCTTACAAGATATTGCTGAAATCACCCAGGAAACACCCTCACAACCCATTATTTCCGCTAGACCTGTCACTACAATTAAGTCTCAGAAATCTCCTAAAGGTGAAGTTGAGATGATTACCCAAGAAGAAGCGCGCTATACTCACAAAGATCTGCTCGAGTTTTCAAGTACGTACAAGCAGAAGCCTGGGGAATATCCCTGGGAATGGTTACTAAGGGTGTGGGATACTGGTGCACGAAAAGTAATATTAGACCGGTCTGAGTTTCTGGATATGGGACCCCTAAGCACAGGTTCTTCTTTCAATGTCTCAGTGAGAGAGGTTAAGAGAGGATTTAATTCCTTATTTAGTTGGTTCACTGAAGCATGGACTGCCAGATGGCCTAGATTAGACCAACGTGAAGTGCCTGACCTACCTTGGTACACTGTAGAGGAAGGCATCCAAAAGCTGAGAGAAATTGGTATGTTGGAATGGATCTATCAGGATTTCCCATAGACCCAAAAAGGGGGTGTCTTGAGAACATACCCTTTACCACAATCATAAGGAACAAGTTTGTGAAGTGGGCCCCAGCATCTCTTAAGACTACTATAATTTCTATTTTATGTGCACTAGGATTAACAGTGGGCACTGCCCTAAGCAAACTCTGACATTTGCGCACAATGGGGCTGATTGGTCCCCGTGATGGTAGAGGGCAGGTGTCAGCACTGAATCAACAGAGACAGGGTGGGCGTGGTTATAATAGACGACAAGGTTTCCGGAGTAGTCAAAGCATCCTGTCTCGTGTGGAATAATGCATTGGCTACTTAGCCACGGCGTCTCTAGGAATGAAATAGATGGGAAACCTACTAAATATTTACATGATCTATAGAGGCGGAAGAATGGTAGATCAGGTGAACAGCAGAATAGACCATCACTATCACTCAATCAATTCCCATACCTGAGCCCTTGAACGAGGGGGAGGCCGGGTCCCTTTGAAGGAGGACCCTGCTGCCTCACCAAAGGTCTATACTGTTAGTCTTTCTTCTAGTCTTGCCCAAAGGGAGCTGCGGCCTTTCACAAGAGTGACTGTTTATTGGGGGAAAGGAAATAATCAAACTTTTCGGGGATTATTGGACACTGGTTCGGAACTGACACTAGTTCCAGGAGACCCAAAGTGTTTTGAAGGCCCACCAATCAGAGTGGGGGCTTATGGAGGTCAAATTATCCACGGAGTTTTAGCTCAGGTACGCCTCACTGTGGGTCCAGTGGGCCTTTGGACCCATCCTGGGGTTATTTCCTCAGTTCCAGAATGCATCATTGGAATAGACATGCTTAGTAACTGACAGAACCCCCATATTGGATCCCTGAAATGTGGAATAAGGGCTATCATGGTAGGAAAGGCCAACTGGACACCATTAGAACTGCCATTGCCTAGGAAAATAACCAAAAGTAGTACTGCATTCCTGGAGGGATTGCAGAGATCAGTGCCAACATTAAAGACTTGAAGGATGCAGGGATCATGATTCCTATTACATCCCCATTTAACTCACCTATTTGGCCTGTAAAGAAGACAGATGGATCCTGGAGAATGAAAGTGGATCATCATTAACTTACCCAGGTGGTGACTCCAATTGCAACTGCCATTCTAGATATGATTTAATGTTTGAGAAAATCAATACTTTTCCTGGTTCTTGGTATGCAACTATTGATCTGGCTAATGCTTTCTTCTCAATACCAGTTTCGAAGGACCACCAGAAACAGTTTGCCTTCCGCTGGAAGGGGCAACAGTATACTTTCACACCTCTCCCTAAGAGGTACATCAACTCTTCTGCTCTGTGCCATAATTTAGTCCGAAGGGACCTTGATCACCTGTCTATTCCACAAAATGTCACACTGGTCCATTATATTGATGATATTATGCTGATTTGACCCACTAAGGAGGATGTATCAAAGACTCTAGATTCATTGGTACAATAGCTGCGTACAAGAGGTTGGGAAATTAACCCAACAAAGATTCAGGTACCCTCCACCTCAGTAAAATTTCTAGGGGTCCAGTGGTGTGGGGCATGTTGAGATAGATATTCCTACTAAAGCAAAGGATAAGCTATTGCATTTGGTGCCCCCATCGACTAAAAAGGAGGCACAATGCCTAGTGGACCTCTTCGGATTTTGGAGGCAACATATCTCTCACTTGGGTGTTCTACTTCAACCTATTTATCAAGTGACATGAAAAGCCTCCATTTTTGAGTGGGGCCCAGCACAAGAAAAGGCTCTTCAACAGGTTCAGGCTGCCATGCAAGCTGCTTTGCCACTGGGACCATATGATCTAGCTGACTCAATGGTGCTAGAGGTGTCAATTGTACATAGAGATGCCATGTGGAATCTTTGGCAGACCCCTATTGGTGAATCACAGCATAGACCATTGGGATTTTAGAGTAAAATCCTCCCATCCTCGGCAGACAACTACTCCCCCTTTGAAAAACAGCTGTTGACCTGTTATTGGGCCTTGGTGGAGACTGAACGCCTCACCCTGGGCCACCAAGTCACCGTGAGGCCTGAACTACCCATCATGAACTGCGTATTGTCTGACCCACAGAATCATAAAGTTGGATGTGCGCAGCAACACTCCATTGTTAAATGGAAGTGGTATATACGAGATCGGGCCAAAGCAGGACCTGAAGGAACAAGTAAGCTGCATGAAGAAGTGGCCCAAATGCCCACAGTCTCCATTCCTGTCACATTGCCTCCTTTCTCCCAGTCTGCACCTATGGCCTCCTGGGGAGTTCCTTACCATACTTTAACTGAAGACCAAACAAGTCTTGCTTGGTTTACGTATGGCTCTGCATGATATGCAGGTGTCACTCATAAATGAACAGCAGCAGCACTACAGCCCCTTTCTGGGATCTCCCTAAAGGACAGTGGTGAAGGGAAATCTTCCTAATGGGCAGAACTTTGAGCAGTGCACCTGGCCGTTCAGTTTGCATATAAGGAAAAATGGCCAGATGTGAGACTGTATACTGATTCATAGGCTGTGGCTAATGGCTTGGCTGGATGGTCAGGGAATTGGAAGGACCATGATTGGAAAATTGGTGACAAGGAGGTATTGGGAAGAGGTATGTGGATGAACCTCTCTGAATGGGCCAAGAAAGTAAAGGTAATCATATCTCACATGAACACTCACCAAAGGGTTACCTCTGAAGAGGAGGACTTTAACAAGTGGACAAGATGACACGCACTGTGGAAACTGGTCCTCCTCTTTCCTCTGCCACTCCTGTTGTCGCCCAATGGGCACATGAACATGGCCGAGATGGAGGTTATGCATGGGCACAGCAATATGGACTTCCATTCACCAAGGCTGACTTGGCCACTGCCACTGCTGAGTACCCTATTTGCCAGCTGCAGAAGCCAACATTAAATCCAAGATATGGGACCATTCCTCGGGGAGATCAACTGGCAAAATGGTGGCAGGTTGATTACATAGGACCTCTTCCATCATGGAGGGGACAGCGTTTTTTCTTACTGGAATTGATACCTACTCTGGAAATGGATTTGCCTTCCCTTCATGCAATGCTCCTGCCAAAACTACCATTTGTGGACTTACAGAATGCCTCATCCACCGGCACGGCATCCCACATAGCATAGTTTCAGATCAAGGAACTCACTTCATAGCAAATACAGTGCGGCAATGGCCCCATTCCCATGGAATCCACTGGTCATATCATGTTACTCATCATCCTGAAGCCGGTGGCTTGATAGAACGATGGAATGGGTTCCTAAAGACACAATTAGTACGCCAACTAGCTGGGAACAACTTGCGGGGCTGGGGCAATGTTCTCCAGGAAGCTGTATACGCTCTAAACCAGCAGCCAATATATGGTGCTGTGTCTCCAATAGCCAGAATTCATGGGTCCAGGAACCAAGGGGTGGAAGCTGGAGTGGCACCACTCACTATTACTCCTAGTGATCCACTTGCAGCATTTTTACTTCCTGTCCCAGCAACCCTGTGTTCCTCAGGCCTGGAGGTCCTGGTCCCGAAGGAAGGAACTCTCCCACCTGGAAACACAGCATGGATTCCACTGAACTGGCAGCTGAGAATGCCCCCTGGGCACTTTGGACTTCTCATGCTTTTGGATCAACAGGTCAGGAAGAGTGTCACTGTACTAAGTGGTGTGATTGATCCTGACTACCAAGGAGAAATTGGACTGGTGTTACATCATGGAGGTAAAGAAGAATATGTCTGGAATCCAGGAGATCCCATAGGCCAACTCTTAGTGCTACCATGCCCTGTGATTAAAGTAAATGGCAAATCACAACAACTCAATCCTGACAGGAATTATAATGACCCAGACTCCTCAGGAATGAAGGTCTAGGTCACCCTACCAGGCAAAAAACCACAGCCAGCTGAGGTGCTCGCTTAGGGCAAAGGTAATACAGAATGGGTAGTAGAAGAAGGTAGTTCTACCTATCAGTTACGACCACGTGATCAATTGCAAAAGCAAGGTTTGTAATTGTCAGTGTATTTTCATTTTACGTGCTTATTGCATATCTTTCCTTTGTTCATGTATGGTATATCAGATACAATTGGACTCTGTGTTTTCATTTACATGTATGATAGATGATTGATGATAAGGGTGATTTCATCAATGTCCAGAAATTATATAATTATATATAGTTAAAGAATTGTGTACAGGTGCCAAGTTGGCAAGGGATGGATTGAGGTAGTTATTTTATTGTGTCAGCCTGGCCGGTAAACACATGGGATGAATTGAAGGGCGGAGAGATAAATGGCTCGGTGAGCCTTGTCTTTCTTGTCTCATGCTCTTTGATGACTGGACCAGTGTGCAGCTGCCTTCCTTGTTCTGTGCCTCAATTTGCAAGCTACACTACCTGTGGGACACCTAACCTGTGAACTGTGTCGCTGTAATTTGAGGTCCCTTTAAGACTTGTCTCGCCAGACAATTGGAATGTACATCTCTGGAGCTGGGCACTGATGGTTGGTGTCCTGGCTGACTGTTGGTGACCTGCCTTGCTGTTTGCTGCCTGTGCTGGGATAGCCTAGCTCTCTGTACAGAAGACTACCTGGCGGCCCTCAAGACTTGAAGGACTGCCAGTGTCTCACGGGAGTGAGCTGCACTGAGCCATTTATACTGCTTTATAATTTAACTGTTTATTTCTTGTGTTATCTATCTATCTATCTATAGATAGATAGATAATTATTAGCAATCTGGTTTTGTCTCTCTAGAGAACCCTGTCTAACACAACCCCTGCTACTAATTTTTTAAAACACTGTTGAGAGAGGGATATTTGGCCAATGTAGGCTAACTATATATCGCAATACCTGAATTATTCACTTATACAGTATAAATCCTTTTGTGGCTGGTTGCTATTTGTACCAACAATTGCAGTCGGTTGTCAGGGAAAACTTACAATAATATTCACTGGGAATGGCAGTCAAGGTTTGTTGGAATAATACATATCTTAAATGGCTACAGTAAGCCAATGATCACCCCCTTACGGAGAGCTCAATAATCTTGGTACAGTTGCCTTCTGCTTCTCCAGGCACCATGAATTTTCAGCGCTAAGTTCTCAGATTACCGGTGTGTTTGAGGTGGAGTCCAGTTCATGCAGTGGAGTTTCTGTGTCAGATCCCATTGGTGCAGCCTTTGGAGAGTGTTGGGCACCACAAAGATCCAGGATTCAAGGCCCCCGTGTTCTGTGGCACTTGTCCTGGTTCCTCAGGGTGTCCCCAGAAACTGGGGGCAATGTGGCGTATTCAGTTCACATTACCAGCGATACTCCCGCTTAGGGTCCTTAAATGTATTTTTCGTAATTCCCCCTTCACACACATACTTGGAGTTCAGTCCTCCCCCTCTTTCTACTAATTTTCATGCACGTGTGCTTATTTGGTTTTGAATAAGGAAAACTACATTGTGTTCTCAATACCCAATCCAGTCTATTAATAGTGACAAATCAATGTTTGACTGTGTATGTTTTTGTTTGTGTCCATTTGTGGGAGAGGCCTTGTTGTACATCTGGGTCAACTTGAGTCCAGATGTTGACATAGGCTTAGTTCCAGGAGTGACCCATCAAATGAGCCCAGGGGAAATGATGGGCTCTCAGGGAAGCCTTTCAACTGCTATGGGGCATTGGATGGAGTTTTGAGGTCAAATTTATGTGGAGAAAAATTAACCTCCCCTGATACCTGGATTATATTGAAAGTTAACATGAGTCTCCAAAGGATGCCACCAAGTGAAAATAAGACACATTTTAGTATCTTAATAATTCAGTTGCTTGGAGATAGAGGAGGGGCCTGAGGGAAGGGAAAGGTGGCCCTAGATGCCACTCCCTGAGCTACTTAATGACTCTCCCTCTTGTGGCATTCAAGTCTCTATCTCGGATCCTGATTCTTTCACAGCATCTCCAGCAAGTAGGGAATTATTAGCTCCATCTATGAGCCTCACTTTCTGAACTAAACACTGAAGGATTAAATGAGGCTAGAAGATACCTTTGAAGTTATTCCATTACCCTGTGGAAGTTAGGCCTTATCAGTTCAGATGTGTTTGGCTATAAGCAATGGAAGACCCAATTATCAGTGACTCATAGATATGAGTGGTAGTGATTGTCCAGAAAATAGCACGTAGGCAGGTCCAGGGCTGGTTAAGGAGCTAGCTTGAGGCATCAGATCTTCTCAAAACTTTTTTGCCAGCTGGGAAGCTGGCTGGGACACTAAGGGACCTCCTTTCCATAAAGGTTCTTATTATCTTATGACTCTTCCCCCACAGGAGTCATGGGCAGAGGAATGCAATGATCATGACTTGCTTGGATGAATCACGAGTTACACCTGGAGAAGGGTGAGTCCTGTATTTCCCGAGCACTTTGCTGTCTTCCCAACACCTGAACCACAGTCAGGTGCACGATCAGGAAAACAAGAGTGTGGGCATGGTTTCTGTCCAGAAACACGCAAGTCTTGTCACCCAGCTGAGAGGTTCTCGGGAGATTGCAGTGGGCGCTTTTGTCTTCGGGAGGGAAGAAGCAACAATACCGGAAACACCCATTTAGCTTCATGATTTGTTCTTCAATCTCTGGAAAAGTTGGGAGGTCTTCTTGATGAGTCCAACTTCTTTATTTTTTCTCTTCAAACATTGTCTTGCTCACAGCACTGACCCTCATTCCGTGCGATTTATTTCAACACGTCACAGTCTCTGACACCCAAGGAGCACAGGACAAGTGCTTTCAAAATGACAACATAATGTTTTCAACAGTGCAAAGTGTTGTGTGATCTTTAGACCCACCTGTTTCTTCTTGGGCACCTTTGACAAATGAGTTAGCCTCTTTGAGCCTTTCCCTCCTCACCTCTAAAATGCTATATCCATTATCTAGAGGTCTTCCCCTACACTGCATTCATTTGCCCCCCTTCTCTTTCTTACCACATGCACATTTGAAGCTATAGTTTTGGTGTCAGAGAGACCTTTGAGAAATGGCTTCTTTTACCAGTAGACTTAGCTTTCCCCATTTACCAACTAAAGCCACGCATCTCCCATGCCTTTGGGATATGAAGTGATGAGTGTCCGCCAGAGCCATTAGCATCACCCAAATATTGGGGAGAAAAGCCTCTTCAAACTGTTTTTTTTCAAAGTTACATAAATGTGTGCATATAATGAAGCTACTATATAAATTTCACAGAACAATGTCCAGTGTGCCTTCTGGGAATAGTTATTTGTTGTTCTCTCTGATCGGAGGGTACTGTGGTAGAAAACTTTGTTCACAACAATGACTCACGAACATTTTCTAAAGTTGATCACGACCTAGATTGTCTATGGATCACCTGAGTCTGTTATCTAGAGCATGGTTTCTCAACCTCAGCACTACTGACATTTTGGGCTGGATAATTCTTTCTTGGTGGGAACTTGTCCTGCACACTGTAGGCTGCTTAGCAATATCACTGACCTCTAAATACAATAGCACACAAACAGACACACTCAATTGTGATAACCAAAACTGTCATCGGACATTGCCAGATGTCTCCTGGGATGCCAATCATGGGTTGGACCCAATGATCAAATCAATTCGTTTTTGAGTTCTCAGTTTGCTCATTACTTATTGTTGATAGTTAGGCGACTTGGCCAAGGATTGTAATATGAATGAATTTTAGCTTCAATATCTGTCAAATGGGGCCAGCTCATAGACTGTTGTCCACACTAAATGAGATCACAGGTATTGAAGATCTTGGATCTCGCTCAATGCATAATAGGCACTCAATGAATTCTAGCCATCTCTTTTTCTTTCTTTTTTTTTTCAATGTCGGCCAGCAGGGCACTGCCCCATAAAGGTAGCAGAGGGGCATCCTATGCACTGGCGACCCTTCACTTTTGGAGGCTTTAACCAGTGGACGGCAGCATGGTACAGAACTGCCTCACCTTCTCCATCCTCCCATCTCTCTTTCTTCCCTTCAGTTTTATGGGACTTTAGAATGTTTCAGTTGAAAGCTCTTTAGAAGTCATCTCAGAATTCTTCATTTTATAACTTAAGAGGCTGAGGTCCAGAAAGACCATCTGTTTTCTGAACCCCAAATCAGTGTATACACTACTCAAAAAAGTACAAATGAGACATTTGGAAGAGGAATGTACAGAAATGGATTCAAGTTTACCAATTCGCTCTTGTCAAGGTTGATTTGCACGACTCTGGCCCCTGCAGGTTTTCTCATGATGAATTACCTCTGACAGAACTTCTGAAATACAAATCCCCTTTTTGACTCAAACTGAGTTCCAGTGCTTGGTTTGGGGACCATTAATTGTCTCTTTGGAAGCACCTGTCCTGTGCTTGTTAGCTACTGGGGACTGTTAAACACTGAAACAAAATGTATGAAACATGAGAGTTCATGCTTTGGGGGAGTCAATATTTGAGAATGCACTCACCAAGAACATTTAGCAGTTCCTCAAGAGACAGAACAACATAAGGAATCAAAAAGATAAATGTGTGACCCAGATGATTCTATTTCTTCTCTGTCAAAGACAAGGCTATTCTGCCCGGAAAGGTTGGGATGAACTGATAAAAGGCTACTAAAACCTCTGAGAGGGTAGATATGGGGAAAGAGTTGCTCTAAAAGAGTCTATATCTCCTGAACTATGTAACTTACTCTACAGGGTATTGAAGGAGCTGTTGGTGGGACCTTAAAATCACGGTTGACCCATTGAATGAGTCATGGAAAATAGTGATCATGTTGGAGTACTGATGTCAGAAAAATGCTGAGTTTTGTGAAATACAATTAATTTTCCCCTTCTCCCTACATCAGCTATGGATTGATGGGCTTGGCACCAGTCCTAGGAATAATTCCATAAAATATTATTCTACTAATGGTTTATGAGTGCTTACAAATTAAGCGCCAATCCCTCTAAGCCTGTAACATTTCAGTAAAACAGGTCATGCCAGAGTAATCTAATTTCCTTTTTTGATTCAGGACATTAGACTGGCTGATCAGGGATTCAGGGTGAGTACAGACTATCCCAGTAACACTAAGATAGTTCCCTTGTGACTCTATTGAAGGAGAGATGTGTTGGACACAGGGATTGATTACATAAGAGCTGCATAATTGCATTCAGTAGGTACCAATTAATGGATGGATAGACAGAGAGAAGCAGATCCTAGCAGCTGTGGCAGGGCAATGGGGCTGGGCGTGGGCTTAGCCACATTTTATTAAGGCCAAACAATGGACATACCGTACCACTGACTACTCTTTGGAGTGCTTCCCAACCCAAAGACTTGGATGAAAACATCGTAGTTTGCATCAGTTGACCGCAGGTTCCAGAGTCTAGCTTATTGGATACAGTATCTTAAGGATATATTACATGGTATTCATGGTCCTGGAAGCTTTGGTCCCAATGACCTGTCTGGTCTAATTTTTCCTGCCTTCTTGCTGCCAGGGCTACATAATAGCAATGGCCACACGGTTCTAAGACCTCTCTATTTTACACATTGTCCCCTCTCTGTCAGAAATTCCCTTTTCTCCTTTCTGTCCTTCTTTTCACATCCGACAAGTGGCTGCTCGTTATTCAGCTAAAGAAAGCTTCCCCTCTTCCCTTTGCTCCCCACTTTTTCCTGGCGTTACAGTAAACTTGCCCCCATGTGAATTTCGGTACTGTGGCACCACTGTTCGGGTAATTATCACATGACATTCAGAACCTTTTCACCTTCCTTCCTTAAAAAAATCATTTTATTGGGGCTCGTACAGCTCTTATCATAATCTGTATATACATCCATTGTGTCAAGCACTTTGTACATTTGTTGTCATTATCATTTTCAAAACATTTGCAGTATAGCACCGATGAAGCATGCAACTTCCCTCTAGTTCTTTAGTGCCCACCCCCACTATCATGGCCCCAACTCTACCTTCCAAATCTCCCTAGACCAGAGCATGCACACGGGTACAGATAAGAGCTGGAAACACAGGGAATTCAGGACAGATGAATCCCTCAGGACCAGCAATGAGAGTAGTGATATCAGGAGGGGACGGAGAAGGTAGGGAGGGGGAAGGGGGGAAGGATCACAATGACCTACAGATAAGCCCCTCCCAGGGGGATGGACAGCAGAAAACTGGGTGAAGGGAGACATCGGTCAGTGTAAGACATGAAAAAATAATCATTTATAAAGTATCAAGGGCTCATGAGGGTAGGAGGGTGGTGGAGAGAGGGAATAAAAAGAGCGATTTACCTTTCTCTCTCTCCTGCTTTTGCCACCGTGAGCGCCTTGTCATCTGACCACATGTGGCTCACTCAGAAGAAAAACCAGATCTGATCCAGAACCTGGCACTTTTCCGAGGCAGGCCAATACTACAAGAGGGGATGGATTAAAAAAAAAATGAATGCAGGAATGAATGAATGAATGAATGGTTTGTAGGTGTGCCCAGGTAAAGACCCATGGTTGTGGTTCTTTGTTGCTGAGCCCCAGCCTGTTGAGAATCAGGACTTTCGCTTGGAGTCTCGCTCCTCCAATTCAACCTCCGGAAGGATTTTGTTTTTAATACATGAACAGAATTCCACTCCTCTCTAGTCACCTGCTATGTCAATGAGGGCTTCTAGATGCATTGAAGCAGCAACGCATGTATCACGACACACATGAACCACATTGCCACAACCTCACCCGGCCTTCCGAGGCTGACTGTGCCTTGGTTTACTCAGAAGCACACACTGAAACGCCCCCTATTTCAACGCTTCCCTCCTCTGGTAGCCAAGAAGACACATTCACGCCCCGTAGGCAGCAGGAGCCACGTTTAGAGCTGTTGTCTGCACTTCATGAAGGCCATCGGACACCACTCTTGGATCCTTCTTCTGCTAATTGGCCCAGGAAGTCAGGGCCACCGTGGTAAAATGCACCGCGTTCCGGGCGGCACAGAGAACGATGCAGCTCTCTTAGTGCTACACGGAGTCTGGGGATCTGGGTCTTTTGAAAGGATGCCCTGTGATATCATGAAAGAATTAAGATTCAAATGGGGGCATTAGACGCAAGCCAGCAGGCACTTACGTCTGTGCCAATTATTCGGTTCTAAGTAGCTGGGCCAGTCAATGTTTGTTGCAACTTGGCTGGAGCCTGACCTACTACCAATGTCCCCGAGTCCATGTGGGCTCCGGAGGCCTGAGAGCTGGGATCCGGCACCCTCCAAATTCCAGGACCTCATGTCCCTCTGGTAACACTTTGCCCTCAGGCTCAGACTGGCCTTACGCAAGTATTTCTGCTACACCGCCGAGAAGCGGAAGGCTGAGGACCGGAACCAGAAGCACAGGGTTGTGAATCTTCAAAGTGAGCACAGAGTTTGAAGAAAATGCAGGCCTGATTAATCCAGCTTTTAAAAGGCATGCCGATTTATTAATAATGTACAGAGTTTTCTGTTTTGATCACAGGCACTTAGAAGCTTATGGTCCTGATTATATGACACTGGCCTGTTAGTGAAACTTTCCTTTCAAGTTCGCAAAGCTTTTAATAGCTAGTGCTTACTAATAAAATGTTGTAGGTTCAGGTAAGGATTTTCACTGTGGGTTTCATGTCCTTGTCCTTCCCTGGTCGGGAAGCTGTGGAGCCCTCTGGTGCTACTGTGTGGTTGAGAACAAGGGTTAGGGGCTGGCTACAGTATGAAGATTAACATAATCAAGACAGGCCATTTAATGGATTGGTTTTTGTTTTGTTTTTCAGAGAAAGTGGCATGATAATGATCCCTCCCTGTATTAAGAGGGGAACATGGCTTTTATGTACAAAGGTTCAGGCTTTGGACATTTGAAGAGAACACCAAGTCGTGTCTTCTGCTCTATTTGCTGTTTGAGGCCTGGGAGGCTTGGAGAAACAGCTTCAGAATCTAGAGAAGGCTAGTGTGTTGCAGTGAATTAATACGGCCTTTTTAGCCATGTGTCATCTTGTGACTCTCACAAATGAATTGAGTGGGGCTATGCAAATAAGGTGTTTGTGGGCCACCAAGGGGTTGGATAGCCTGCTATGAATGCAAATAAGGTGCATGGAAGGCCTGTGGGGGTGGGACTATACAAACCAAGTATATGGATCCTTAATAAGGAGATGGGTGAGTTTGACTATTCTGTTAAGATTAAAAAGAGCTGAGAGGGAACCTCACTATCATCAAGAAAGAGGAGCCAAGAACAATGGACACTGAAGAACTTTCTATACCTAGAGAGAGATCTAACAACCACCACAAACACCCAAACTCACTGCCATCAAGTTTCCAACTCAGAGGGAGCCTGAAACTGTAAAACTTTATGGGAGTTGAAAGTCTCGTTCTCCTGTGGCGTGGCAGATGACTTCAAGCTGCCACCCCAGTGTTAGCAGCCCAACGCTAACGCATTAGCGAGCGATAAAGCCAGAGAAGGGGAGAGACCACTAGAAGCAGCGACAAGTGCAGCCAAGAGACAGCCATAACTGAACCCAGACACCAGGCGGGATGATGGGATGGACTTCCAGCCCACGTGGCCCACGGCACAGGTGGCTGCAGTGGACACGCCCACCCACAGAATGAGAAGGTTGAGAGCCTTCCAGCAGAAGGCTTCCTGGAGATGCCCCCATGCAGTGGTCGATGGAACTCAAGAGCGTTATAACGCTTGGCAAGTAAGGCAAAGGACAGGTCAAAGTGGGAACAAGGACTGAGAGAGATTTGCATGGAGCAGGCTGAGAGGATCCTGTCAAAGGGGATGAGAAGAGTTGAGGAGCCATCCTGAATTGAAGGAGACTTTGCCTACAGGCTTCCTAGCTGATTTAGAGTTGCTTATAGGCCCATTGATCTGGATAGCGAGATGTAACCAGTTCCTTTAATAATGAGTGCAAGTGTGATCTGTGCATGTTGTCTGTGCATGCAGTCTGGGCGTGTGTGCGCATGTGGTCTGTGCGTGTGTCTGGGTGTGTGGTTTGTGGGTATGTCTGGGTGTGTGTGTGGTCTGTGCGTGTGTCTGTGTGTGTGATCTGTGCGTGTGTCTGTGGGTGTGTCTGTGTGCGTGGTCTGTGCGTGTGTCTGGGTGTGTGGTTTGTGGGTATGTCTGGGTGTGTGTGTGGTCTGTGCGTGTGTCTGTGTGTGTGATCTGTGCGTGTGTCTGTGGGTGTGTCTGTGTGCGTGGTCTGTGCGTGTGTCTGGGTGTGTGGTCTGTGCGTGTGGTCTGTGCGTGTGTCTATGGGTGTGTCTGGGTGTGTGGTCTGTGCATGTGGTCTGTGCATGGGTCTGTGGGTGTGGCAGTGTGTGGTCTGTGCGTGTGTCTGTGCATGTGGTCTGTGTGTGTGCTCTGTGTGTGTGTCTGTGGGTGTGTCTGGGTGGCCATTGCAGCACATTATTAAACCCAGCAGAGAAGTAGGCAGCGCTGCAGGGGAGCAGCTGGCATCAGATCTATCAAAAGGTTAGAGAGTTGGAGTTTAATCAGCCCGCCACCTGATAAAGGTCAGCATTTCGTGAATGCTGATGATTCACTGCCTCTGCCCGTACCTCCCCCTCCAGCCCCACAAGGGTAGGAGAGGAGGTCCGATGTCCCACACTATGATGTGTACAGTTGGCTCAAAGAGGGGCAGGAGCTTGCTGAACATGCCTTCTTCTCCCCCATAGAAACCAGAAAGCAATCTGAGGGCATCAGGACTTTGTGGGACTCATTTTCAGGAAGTGTACAAGGAAAGGTTAAAGTGAGCTCTGTGACTCACTCCAAGCCCAAATAAATTCAGATAAATGAAAGATCCAAATGCTAAACAAGAAAAAGAAGCAAAGTAAGATAAAGGACAAAGCAAAATAAAGGACAAGCAAAATAAAGAAAAGAAAAAGTTGTTTCAAAGGGACAGAGGGGAGCAAAGGCTATTTTGAGAATGCCCCACAGGCAGAAATCATGCAGGTAAAGAGACAGATTGAAGAGCGGAAAATCTTTATCTTCTACTTGGCCAAAGTACTATAGGCAAATGAAACAGCAAATAATGAACTGTAGGAAATTTGCAAGGTAGGGATGAGACTGAGAGCCAATACATTTTACTGTATTAAGAACTATTATAAATGAATAAAAGAAACTGACCACCCGGGTAGAAAAGCTGGGCAAAGAATAAGAAAATCACAAAATAAATTCAAGCAGCCAGTAAACAAGTGAACAATATTCAATGTCCAAAGACTATAAAAACAAATTAAATGTAATTTTTCCCCTTCGGGTGATCAAAAACTTATAAGCACGACAACATGCAGTGTTAGCAATGACATGGCTTAAGGAGCATCAACACACTGTTAGTAGCATGAACACTAGTGTAGGGTTTAATTGGTGATTTAACATACCAACTGCCCCCCAAACCCCAAACTCATTACCATTGAATCAATGCCAACTCATAGTGACCCTACAGGAGAGGGGAGAGCTAACCCCTGTGAGATTCTGAGACTGTAACTCTTTATGGGATTTAAAGAGCCGTCCTCCTCCCGCAGAGTGGCTGGCGGTTTTGAAGCGCCACCCTTGTGTATTGCAGCCCAATGTATAACCACCTGCCAGCAGAGTCACTCGTTAGCATACAGGAACCTTAGATGTGCCATCGTTTTCGCATACAAGATTAACGGAGAAATATGAAAATGTATTTATGGAAGTATTCTTACTCCTGTTGTTCTTACAACAGCATATAATTAATTGATGGTATTCATTAAATAAATTATGGTGAACCTAAACAGATAAAAACTTAATTAAAATGGATTTGCGAGTTTTATTTATTTACCTAACAGATACCCATTATTTATTAAACAAAAAGTGGAGTTTAAAAATATAGGCACAGAGAAATTCAGTTTTTGCAAAATGTACATTATATATGTGGGTGAGACAACATTCTTGCATATAAGAGAATCCGGGACTGCTTCACCTTTCTGTTACCATGACACGTTGAGCCATGCTGAAACTTGTGAGAGCTCCTTCAGAAGGTTGGAGTAGTGAAAAGTCTAGGTTGAAGTTCAGGTTCACTTCAAGACAGGGCCTTCTGCATGCTTATTTTTTACTTCAAACTGTGCAGTCTGCTAGAAAGTTACACCATTCATCTTCAACAGATTCAAGCTCCCAAGACACAATAGCCCAAGAAAAAAAAAAAAAGAATCCGGACAAAAATAAACCAAAATGTTAATGGGAGCTGGAGGATTGTGGGTGACTTTAATTTCCTTTTGAGTGTGTGCAATGATGATGTTATCTGTAAATTTCTAATATGAACCTGTGCTACTTGGGCAATAGAAACAAGGTACAAATAGTATACTGGGGTGAGGGTAGTGGGTAGTGGGTAGAGGGTGTTGGAATAAAAAATCAGGGGCAGCAATTTTGAGGATTTAAAAGTTTGGAAATCTTTGTCCTAGTGTCTCATTTTTTGGGGGAGTGGGGGGCATACATGTGCTCTCCTGGCTTGATTAATAGTAGCACCTATGAAACAAAAGGGCGTACGTATTTCAGGGTAGCGGAGAATCGGGTGGGGACCGAGGAGACTGTAACTTACTCTAAACCTTTCAGCAGGTCTCAGAGTGGGAAGAGTCCCAAAAGAGAAGACCTAGAGGAGGTGGGGGTAGGGGGGAGGCAGACTAATTTCTGGGGCCACGAGAAGGAAGAAAGGGGTTTGTGCCCGATTGAGTAGAACAACTGCCCTAGAGGAGGCAGAAGATGTCAGTCTGCTAGTGAGGAGCTGGGAGTTCAGGGCTGGGCATTTATGGGGTAGGCCCCTGAGGTAGAGATCCATGAGCAGATGATGAACGAACATTGCAAACCACTGTCCTACTCTTGTCACAGAAACCCAGCAGCACTTCACAAGTCAAAAATGAGAAGACTTTCCTTTGGAAAAACTGCTTCCAGAGGCTTATAGATACTGCCATCCCCTGCTAAGGAAGTCAGCTTTCCCAACAGTGAGCCCATCATTCCAAAAGCCCTCTCCTTGAAAACTGCTTCTATGAAATTTTCAATTCATTATTTTAATCTTTAAGAGCCCTAGTGACACCATGGAGTAGGTACTGGGCTGCTAACCACAAGGTCGGAGGTTCAAACCCACCAGCTACTCCTCAGAAGCCAAAGAGGGCGGTCCGCTTCCATCGAGATTGGTAGGGTCAGAAAGCATATGGAGCAATTCTACTTTGTCCAGTAGAACCTCTATGAAGCGGAGTAGACACAGTGGCAGTTGACTTGGTCTGGCTTTGGGTATCATTAATCATGAATTAACCATTGAACATCACTAAATACTTAAGATAGATCAAAAAAGAAAGAAAAAAAGAGAGGGAAATAAAAGTTAATGTACGAAGTAATGCTAAAAATTTAGAGCTGAACATTTCTGAGAAGAGAGGAGTTAGCACACCTCTTCTATAGGAGCAGCATGTTATGTTTTACACAAGGAGGCTCGGCTACAGAACAAAACACACCTCACAGAAATAAAAAATATACAGTAGCTGAATGTTTTGAGGCTTTCATTTAGGGGCCCTCTAGATTTGACCCAGAATTCAGATGAAGTTGTGCTCAGGATTACTCTTTGCTACAACGGACCGCAACACTGCAGGATGGCGGAGCAAGCACAAGCTTCCAAAGTTCAGGGCTGAGGGGACTGTCACCCCAAAACACACTTCTGCCTCTAGTCGTGCAACACAGAAACCTGGGTAAAGTTGCTGCCTAGAAAAGCCCCCTTAGCACTCGGGCCCCAGGATTTTTGTTACTGGTAAAAGAGGCCATCTCTCTCTGAGCAAGCAGCCACCGTGACCAAATTCCAAGCTGTCAAAAGGAAAACAGATGTTCCCCATAAATCAAATTGTGCGAACAAACAATCTAGGCAGGCTAATACAACAAACTTAAGCACTCGAGGCACGGAAAAACGACCATATCACTTTATCACAAGAGGAACACACCAGAAAGCAAATTTGAAGGAGCCAATCAGTGCCTCCTAGATAGAGCAGCTTCAGCTTTGCTGTTAACTCCTTCCTGCATGTTGACATTGGAAATCAGTAGAAAACACACAAGACAAAATTGTAAAAAAAAATTAGCTAGTGGAGGGAGGAGGGTAAAGAAGATAAAGAAAGATAAAGATAATGGAAAGCAGAAAAAGGATAGGAAAATGAGGGACCAGTTTAGGAGGGGTTACACCAGGACAGGCAAACCGAGAAAATGATTGGTGGAAAATATAAAGGATGTCACGGAATAAAAGTCTCCAGAATTGTAGAACAAGGTTTCCAGAATGGGTTTATTAGCAACCCAAGAAACGAATGAAAAAAAAATGTCCACGTCAAATTGTGAAAATTCACAATGCTGAGAGGACCACAGACAATTCTGAAAATGTTCAAAGATCAACAAGGTGGCCCCATAGACGAAAGGTCAGGGACAGGACATTGGGCTTCTCAATAAAGGAGATAGAAGATAGTGAGGTAATGTTTTTAACATTTCAAGGGGAAATTATTTCAATCTTTAATTCTAAATCTGAGCAAGTGTTTAATCAAGTATGAGGGCAGAAGAGTAACACTATCAGTCACCCATAAAAACAAAAAACAAACTCACAGCCATGAGTCGATGTGAAGTCATAATGACCCTGGAAGACAGGGTGGAACTGCCCCCCCCCCCCAGGTTTCTGAGATGGTAACTCTATACGGAAGTAGTCAAACCTGTCCTTCCCCCTCCAAGGGGCAGCTCAATGCAGTACCATTACACCACCAGACCTCCCGTGAGTCTTCTTTCCGTACCTTTGAGGAGAGGAAGACGGGGAGGTAAACTGTTTGAGGTACTGGATGTAGTCTCAAAGAATTTACGTCCTCACCTCCCTTTTCCTAGGAGGTAGTGCAATAAGTTATGCCAGAACGACGAGACGCAAGTTCCAGGAAACTGGAAGGAATCCAGGGACGTGACAAAGTCAAGTCCCAGGTCAACAGCTCTGGGAAGGAAAGGCATGCAAAGCTTCAAGTTCCACCCTGTCCGACAGGGTTGTTATGAGTCAGCACCGACTGGAGGGCAGTGAGTTCATTTGAAATAAGGGGAACCCAGAAGCAGGATGGAAAAGTCAGAAACCCAAACACTCATCTGCCGCTGAAGGAAGTCAATGAATAATGTCTACAGGTGGTGAATCAGTAAAGAACATCACTACCTACCCATTGCCAATGAATCCATTTCAGCTCCCAATGGCCCTCTAGATGGTTTCGGAAGCCATACATCTTCAGGTGGTGATGAGTTCGTCTTCCTTCCAAGGAGTGGTCTGTAGGCCAACACTCACCTGACAGTGCCGCCCGGGCTCTTTCAGTGAAGGACAGAGCAAACATCTCATTTAAAACTGTCAAAGTCAATAAAGCAATGCAAAGAAGCCTCGAGGGAGCTAAAGCATGGAGCCAGACTGGGGACTAGCAGAGAAAGAGCACCGGGCAGGAAGCGGATTGTGGCCTTTCATCACGAGCCTGACTAAACGGATGTTTAAATGTTAAGTGCTTATGCGTGTTATTTTGATCAATAGAGTAACTAAAATCGGAATTATTTGCTTCTTAAGAATAGAAAATGATTTCCAAATAGTTGTATCTGAGTCATGTTTAATGACAGTGAAACAGCTTTTTGGATACTGCCTGAGGGAAATGTGTGACTGTAGTCTCCCCCAAAACCCAAATTTCACCATTGTCATTGAGTGATTTTCTGGAAGCTCTTCGGCCTAAATTACAAGTTCATTAAAGCCCACCGATGGAGTAGGAAGACTCTGATGGCTGGTAATTACAAGATCCAAGCTACGGCCCTCATTGCTGAGGAAGACCACACAAGGGAGAGATATTCATTTAGAGTTTATGAATTGCTAGTGTCCCAGAAACGGTTAGGCATTTCTTGGTCTTGAGGACTTCAAAGTTATATTTACGCATGGGAATACCTTTTTAAATTGTTGTTGGACTCACATGGACGTGAGATAAGAAAGAAAGCTAGAGAAGTTGCAGCAGTTTGCAAAATGAAACACATGAGCTGTATTTGCTGTCCTTGGAGTTGTCCTCGTTCCTTTTCTTCCAGTTTCCTGTACGCTTTGGGGAAATTGTTTGATTATCTTTATCTTTCAGGCCTTGCCTCAGCTAATAGAAGGGGTGTAGAGTGGGTTTCCGTGGCCCGAATATGAGAGGAGCTATCTTCTTAGACGTTAGGTTTCCTATCAGTGGGTGTCCATGTAAACGCTGGAACAGCACGTCTCAGAGAACTTGTGGTGCGCTTTACAGATTGGTAAGAATGATCAATGAAAGTCCTGTAAAATCTGAATTTCTGAACACTGTGAGCAGTACTGCTTAGGGGCAAGAAATGTGGAGTTAAGTCAAATAGGTCTAGGTTCCAGTTCTGCACTCTTAACTAGTGATGTAACTTTAAGCAAGTGATTTAACCTCACGAACCCACAGTATTTTGTCAATAACACGAGGACACGTGTAATTGTGGGACTAAATGAAGTCGTGCCCAGAGATGCGTGGAACTGTCTCTGGCAGTTTGATGCATTCTCAGCAAATGTCAAGTATTGCTATTTTTATAACAAAAGTAAATCCAAAGAGCTACAATTTCTATTACTGAAGTTAAAAGTTCTGGTCTTATACTTAGCTCTGATTCTCAGTATCTATGTGACTTTGGGAAAATCACTTAATTTCTCTGGGCCTTGATTTTCTACGAAGAGTATAGAAGCCCTTTCTTTAAAATTCTTAGAAGGCCTGTTTTCCTTCTAACCAAAAGGCTCCAGTAATAATATTATTATTATTAATCACTTTATTGATTATACAATTCTTATCACTCATACAGTTCTTATCACTATCCATACATCCATCCATTGTGTCAAGAACATATGTACATTTGTTGCCATCATCAATCTCAAAACATTTGCCTTCTACTTGAGCCCTTAATATCTGCTGCTCATTTTCCCCCTCCCTCCCGACTCCCCCCTACCTCATGAACCCTTCATAATTCATAAATTATTATTATTTTGTCATATATTATACTGTCCGACGTCTCCTCCCACCTTCTTCTCTGCTGTCCATCCCCCAGGGAGGAGGCTATGTGTAGATTCTTGTAATCAGTTCCCCCTTTCGACCCCACATTCCCTCCACCCTCCAGGCATCACCACTCTCACCACTGGTCCTGGAGGAGTCTTCTTTCTGTCCTGGATTCCCTGTATTTCCAGTTGCTATCTGTACTTATGTACATCCTCTGGTCTAGCCAGATTTGTAAGGTAGAATTGGGATCATGATAGTGGGGGGGGAGCATTTAAGAACTAGAGGAAAGTTATATGTTTCATCATTGCTACCCTGCACCCTGACTGGCTCATCTCCTCCCCACAACCCTTCAGTAAGGGATGTCCAGTATTACTGGTAGCCATCCAGTAATATTATTTTTTATGGCACAGTGATTAGTTAGGGACACTAAAGGGGTGAAAGGCAACTTGGCCTAGTGGGAAACACAGTGAAATGGGTGTTTGACGTCTGCTTTGAGTTTTGAAATAATACTTTTGGACTGTCTTGGGTGTAACCTGAGACCATTGTCTGATAACTCAGCAGCTCGGTTTGCCCAACAACATTGGAGATAACTATCTATGCCTTCTCTCTGCCATCAAGGGATGGTTTGAGGTACAGAGGAATAAATTTATTAAAGCAATTTGATTTTTGCTGAAATAAAATGGCCTCTGCTAAATGCAAGGTCATATTATTTTATGAGCTAGATAGTCACATGGGAACCTGTAATTGACAAGGTTAAATCATTGCGCTTGTTATATTAAAGTTGAAATCTCAGAGAGCACTTGAAATTTGGAGCTAATTTTTTATTTATCGGCACAGAGTAGTGAGCAATTGATGATCTATCACCCTTTTCATTGCTGTTGTCAGTAAACATCAGTTTTCCTGTCTCTAAAAAAGAGCTTTTAGAATATGTATTTTGCATTCCTGGAAAAATTGTTTTTTATTTTTGTTCTGTTGTTCTTTTTTCCCCCCAAAGGCTGGAGTTCCTGGTCCCCTGTCTTATGTCACCCCCTGTGAGCTTCTTAATGAACTGGTAGAGATGACAAATGTATGTTGTCTATAACTTCTCGATTTTACTTTGTGACGACTAGATCATGAACAAGGAGAGAAGATCAGAGAAGCTTTACACAATCAGCTAGAATGCTTTCTCGGAGATTCACGTGGGGAATCGAGACTGCTGGCATCCAAAGAGGGTGGGGCTGATCCTCATGTGAGAGGCAGATGGAAAAGGTAGGTGTGTAGGAAAAGAGAGGAATTGGAAAGTCGTTGGAAAAAGCCTTAGAAAGTACTCTGTGCGTGGGAGATCTAGTCTATTTGCCCCATTCCTTCAGCATCTGCCTCGCGTTCTCATCATTCCCAAACCTAATTTCCAGTCCATATTGTTCTCTAGATCTCAAGCCTTAAATAGCCAACTGCTCTCAGATTGTTCTAGAGACACCTCCAACTCAACAAGTCCCAAACCAGACTGAAGTCTTTCCCTTCAACCCTAAGCTAATTTTCCTCATGTATTAACTCTCTTCTGTCTATCAGTCCTCCAAGTATCCAAAGTAGACTCCACAGTGATACTCAATTCTTTTGCATTCCTCTTGCACTATTTATCAGTAAATACTTACTTGGCATCTACTACGCACTGGAAGGATTTATAACTTCAGAGACACAAACGAATAGCTCTTCTCCTATCGGGTTGCTATGGGTCAAAAATGACTCTCTGGCAGTCAGTTTGGAAGTTTAAATTTGAAACAATGCCTTTAGAGACCCTAAATGGCTTCCCCTGCAATCGATGGGGGGTTTCAGTGATTATTTCATAAGCAGAAACACTGTAGAGAAGCCACTATTCATTGCCATTCAGTCAATCCCAACTCAGAGTGAATTTAAAGGACAGTGTAGACACTCATGGGGTCTCTGAGGCTATAAATCTTTATGCACGCAGACTGCTTCCTCTTAATTCTGGGGAGTGGCTGGTAGATTCAAACCACCAACCTTGCAGGTAGCAGCCCAACCTTAACCCACTTTATTACTAGGGCTCCTTAAGCCACCATTACAAAGAGAAAATAATTAGGAAACGTCCTTAACAAAGGAGGCTATGAATAGCAGATGAAGTGATTACATGTTCTGCATGCTAGAATCAGCAAAGCCTTAGCAATGATCTAGTCCAAGTCTTTTATACATTGATGTTGAAAGTGGGACAGAGCAGTAACCCAGGGCCAACGCCAGGATGATAGGAGCCAGGCTTCATTCTTAGAGTAGTACTCATTTTACATAAGCTCCCTTTATAAATCTCAAGGTAGTTCACAGTCAGTTTTGACACAGGACAAAAATATAGTAGGCACTTTCCTAAAGTATACTCACCTGTTTATTGGCAGTATCCCTCTTTTCTATCTTACATATCATCCAAGATTAAAATGGAACTCTATGAACTGGCTCCACCCGTCATGAGCATCATTATGAGAGCTTTTTCAGGAGAGTCTGCTCTGTGTCAGTCACTAGGCTAGACACTCACCTTACTGATCTTCACCAGTATTCTCATGGTTTCTACAGATGTAGAAAGTGAGTCTTAGAGTGTGAGTAACCCATTCAAGGCCACCTGAGGAAAAAGGGGTAAGATTTAAGTAATTCATTCAGTCACCGAGTTTTGGTTGTAGTACTGAGCACCTAGTAAGTGCCAGGAATTATTTTAGAGGCGCACTAGGAAATGAAAACTACAGGACATAACTCAGATATAGGCTTGGCA
Organism: Tenrec ecaudatus; assembly: GCF_050624435.1. Taxonomy (NCBI): domain Eukaryota; kingdom Metazoa; phylum Chordata; class Mammalia; order Afrosoricida; family Tenrecidae; genus Tenrec; species Tenrec ecaudatus. The sequence continues at coordinate 42,387,127 of NC_134539.1, read as the reverse complement.
TTCTGGATGGTTGATAATAATACATACGTAAAGTAGAAATGTACAAATACAGATGGTACTAAATTCTTTAAAGAAAATGAACTAAGAAGTGCTAGAGAGTTGAGGACAGATTTGGGAGGGGGAGAGCTGCTGAGACGGGGTGGTAGGAAAGGCCTTTGGCACAAATAAGGTGATATTGAACCAGGAAAAGAGCAGACCACACTCTTTCAGCCCTCAAAGTGGGAACAAGTACATCTGAAGAGCCAATTTCTCCAACGTGCCTCGAGGGAAGCTGCTGAGGGCAGGGTGGCCCCAGATGAGAGTGGAAAGAAGGCAGCTTCTAAGGCAGGTTCTCAACCCTGCAGAATTTTTTCTAAGACCACGGAGAAGAATATGTCTGGTGCTTGCCAATCAAAGAATTTAAGACGGGTGATAAAATGGTCTTACAAGGATGTACCCTTAAAAAAATGGATCACCCTGCCAAAGCTAGGTATTCAAATTTTATTAACAAAACATTATCACCTTCAAAGTACTCTCCATTACACTTAATACATTTGCCAAATCTGTGGTTCCATTCTTGGAAACATTTTTCAATCTCATCTGTGTGGATGGCTGACAGCACCTCCCTGGTTTTTTTCTTTCCCTCTTCTAGGTCATCAAATCACTGTACTTTCATGTCCCTCTGCATTTGTGAAAACTATAAGAAGTCTCACGGAGTGAGGTCAGGTGAGTAAGGTATATGGGGCAAGAGAGGCATTCTGGTTTTTTGTCAAAAACTGGTGCACTGAGATGGCTGCATGAGCAGGTGCATTGTGGTGGAAACAAAACCAGTCTCCCTTCTGCCAAAAATCAGGCCTTTTTTGTTGCATACTGTTACACAATCTTTTCAGAACCTTTAAATAGAGAACATGATTAACAGTCAGACCTGGTGGAATGAACTCCAAATGCGTTATGAGTCAACATTTTTGTCCATTTGGGAAATTGAGAGATGTCAGAATGAGGTTTGTCAGCAACTGCCATTTCATCTTTTTTTGAAATGAGAAAACCCTTTGTACACTTGAGTTTTTCCCATAGCACTGTCCTTGTGAGCTATGTTCAACACCACAGCAGTTTCTGTAGCATTTTTCTAGAACAGGAAACAAAATTTCACAATAGCAAGCTGTTCTCTTAAAACAACCATAAAAAACTGAAGTTTGAGTGAAACTGCATTTATGAAAAAATTCACTGTGACCAGAGAGAAACTTTCCATGCCTAGGCGATGCCACTGGGTGCACTATCTCAGAGCAAGTTGCCAAATGCTCCCTGTGTGAGTCTGGGTAAACAAGGGAAACAAATCCACAGAAACTCATATGTATAAGAGAGAGTTTTATATAAAGGCTAAGTGTACATTATGAAAGCATCCCAACCCAGTGCTGCCCAAGCCCACAAGTTCAACATTAATCCATATGTCCGACCCCTATCTACAAAGTCCTCCTCAATCTCACAAAACATACACAATGACACTGACTGCAGGAGCAACGCTGAATCAGTGAGCATGTGAGTATCTCAGTCCTGGCAGGGGTCTACACACGGCTGCTCCAAGCACACAGGGCTGCATTGGGGTAGGTCCATGTGGTTTCTCCTCAGCAATGTCTTGCAGGAAGTGAGCCTTGCCAGCTGAAGCAGGGAACTGGCTAAGGCAGCTGCACACTGGCCCGACCATCAGAAAGCAAGAGACCTGAGAACTAGAAAGGTGAGGGTCATGGAGACATTAATCTCTCCACCCTTCAATTAACCTCACACGTGTTTATTGGCCAGGTTGGCACAATAAACCTTAACTATCTCAATCCACCCCTTGTCAACTTGATACCTGTACACAATTCTTTAGCCTCACAATTACAATTAAGTAACATCTACACCTGAATCCTATAGTTCTATGAATATGCTCCCCCACCTATGAAAGTTTGTAAGCCAACCACTTCACTTGCCTAGTGGGAAAAATGCATACTATGAAAGCTCCACTCTGCCCAGTGCAATTCCAGTTTATTTTGGGTACCCCCTCATATTTGTGTTTTAAATGACCACTTCGTCTTTTCAGTTAAGAAAGCATTAGAGAGAGCAAAGAGAGGACGTTTGGGGAAAGCACAAGGTCGATATTGCAGTACTTCTGATGATACGTAAGGTGGTCCTATTGAGCCTGGAGGGAAGGGGGAAGATTCTCTCTGTTGGCAGCATGGATGAGGTAGTTCAAGGTCCACTGTCTTTCCTGTGCCCGTGAGCTGAGTCACACCTCACTGGCTGGGGACAGGCATACCGTATCGAGAACTCTTATTCCTGGGATCTCTGGAGCCTTTTGATTGTTTTCTGAAAGTCCAATGCTCTTTTCTTTCCCAAATCCCGAATTTCATTTTGTCCTCCGTTCCACCAGTCCACGTTTATGATGCACTGGTGAAACATTTCTGCAGATTTGGGCTATTTGTGTGGTTTCCTTTCAGAAGAACGTTGCTCACACTGACTCCTAACTTCAGTTTGCAAATGCACAGCTCAGTGAATTGGACTTCCTGCTGGTTGTGGTTTAGGAGACTTTGTTCCAGGCAAACCCTGATAATGGCCTATTATTTTCAGTTAGGAGGGATCTTGCAGCAATGGTGGGCGAAGGAAACCCTCAATTATTTGAATGAGTTATTGAATTTAAAGCCTCTTCTCTTCTCTTTTTTTAAATAATTAAAAAATTTTCTCAAGAGCAATTTAGGTTTATTAGTGAGGGGGGTGGGGGGGAGGAGGAAGGCAAGCAAACTCCAAAGCAAGAGGAAGAAAATCCACGATCACACTCATTCAGGGATGTGCACTGTAAGTAATGTTTAATCTACTTAAAGGAGCTTCTACATAATTTGTTTGGTTAGTATATCATGCTCATCATATTAAGATAAATCATGCTAGTTACAAAAAGCTTAGAAAGTTAGAAAGAAGAAAATACTTTACTGTTGAAAGGCAATGGTTGGTCATCTGTAATATGCCTTAAGTACATTTCAATGTACATTTTATATCATTGGTATCATATGATCCACTTATTTTTCCACTTAATATTCCTGCCATATCTTCCCATGTTGTTGCGAGTGCTTCATAACTGTCTTATTTAATGGTTTCACAACACTGGAGAGTGTATTTGCTACGTTTGGTCTTGAATTTCTAGCTGTATAACAGCGTTCATAAAATAGAATACTCCCCTCCCCGGGCTGTTGTGAGAATTAAATTAGCTGGACGGGTTGATGAGCACAGAGTCTGACTCTCGATTAGTGTGCAGTCAGTGCTAGAAGCTCTCATAAGTCCCTTCTGATGGGTTTCATCTACTTTTCATTAGTATACATAATTCTTCAGTGAAAATCGTCTATGACGTTCTTCCTCTGTGGGTTATTCCCATTTCTTTTGGAGTTAATGCTCAGAGGTGGCCTTACTAGGTCACACCGTGGACACAATGTTAAAAATGTGAATTTATATTTGTAAGGGTCCTCATGAACTGTCTTGAAAAAACGGAACTTTTTATTTTTAAACAAGGGGCTGTCTTGGGGGCGATTGTGTTAAGAAGTAGGTGGTGGATGAGCCCACAGGGATAATTATCTGTATTTAGAACAATATTGATTTTCAATTGCACCACAGGGAAGAGGGCGGATTAACTTCCTTAGTAAATATAGCAGACTCACCTGGAGGGCTTTTAAAAATGACCTTATCCCCTCTTTCCTTCATTAAGGAGCCCTCGTGGCTGTTGGATAAGCGTGGGACTGCTACCTGCAGACCAGCAGTTCAAACTCAACAGCCACTCTGTTGGAGAAAGATGAGATTATCTGTTCCCAGAGAGTTACAGCCTTGGACACCCTATGCAAGGTTGCTAAAAATCGAAATCAAGGCAATAGCAGTGGGCTTTATTTTGTTGTTGTCGGACTGCTAATCACAGGTCAGTAGTTCAAGCTCACCAATCATCTCTCAGGAGAAAGGCAAGGTAGTCTACTTCTGTAAAAATTTATAGCCTTGGAAGTCCTGTGAATCAACTCTTCTCTGTTCTATAAGGTCCGGATGGGTTGAAATAGATTCAATCGCTATGATTTCCCTCTTTCCTCAATGTCTTTATATTCTCTGCCAGAATACCGAGGGGTCTCTTTACCTTGAAAATCCCACCATCTTCTACCTTCAAAATTACTGATGTAATAAACCACTTTGCTGATCTAAGTGAATCATTTTTTTCAGGTGTGTTTTACAGGGACATTTAAAAAAATCATTTTATTGGGGGCTTGTAAAATTCTTATCACAATCCATACATACATCCATTATGTCAAGAATATACGTACATTTGTTGCCATCATCATTCTCAAAACATTTGCCTTCTACTTGAGCCCTTAATATCGGCTGTTCATTTCCCCCTCCCTCCCCACTCCCCCCAACTCATGAACTCTTCATAATTCATAAATTATTATTATTTTGTCATATGTTACACTGTCCGATGTCTCCCCCTACCCCCAGCACCCTCTTCTCTGCTGTCTATCCCCCAGGTAGGAGGCTATATGTAGATTCTTGTAATCAGTTCCCCCTTTCTACCCCACATTCCCTCCACTCTCTAGGCATCTCCACTCTCACCATTGGTCCTGAAAGAGTCATCTGTCCTGGATTTCCTGTGTTTCCAGTTGCTATCTGTACCTATGTACATCCTCTGGTCTAGCCAGATTTGTAAGGTAGAATTGGGATCATGATAGTGGAGGGGAAGAAGCATTTAAGAACTAGAAGAAAGTTATATGTTTCTTTTTTTATTTATTTAAAAGATCATTTTATTGGGAGCTCTTATAACAATCCATACATCAATTGTATCAAGCATATTTGTACATATGTTACCATCATTATTTTCTAAACGTTTACTTTCTTTTTTTAAAAAATGTTTTGTTAGGTGCTTCTATAACTGTTTTCACAATCCATACATACATCAATTGTGTAAAGCGCATCTGTACATTCATTGCCCTCATCATTTTCAAAACATTTGCTCTCCACTTAAGCTCTTGGCATCAGGTCCTGTTTTTTTTTCCCCTTCCCTCCCCGCTCCCTCCTCCCTCATGAGCCCTTGATAATTTATAAATTATTATTTTTGTCATATCTTGCCCTGTCCAACGGAAAGTTCTATGTTTCATAGTTGCTACCCTGCACCCTGACTGACTCATCTCCTCCCCACAACCCTTCTGTAAGGGGTGTCTGGTTGGCTACCAATGGGCTTTGAGTCTGCACTCTGCACTCACCCACATTTACAATCATATAATTTTTTTGTTCCTTGATGCTTAATACCTGATCCCTTTGACAGTTCATGGTCACACGGGCTGGTGTGTTTCTCCCATGTGGGCTTTGATGCTTCTAAACTAGATGGCCACTTGTTTATCTTCGAGCCTTTAAGACCCCAGACACTATATCTTTTGATAGCCAGGCACCATCAACTTTCTTCACCACATTTGCTTATGCACACGTTTGTCTTCATTGATTGTATCAGGAAGGTGGGCATACACTGATATGCTTTTTAGTTCTTTGATGTCTGATAATTGGTCCCTTCTGCACCTCATGGTCAGACAGGCTGATGTGCTTCTTCCATGTGGGCTTTGATGCTTGTGAGCTAGATGGCCGCTTGTTTACCTTCAAGCTTTTAAGACCGCAGACACTATATCTTTCAATATCCAGGCACCATCAGCTTTCTTCACCACGTTTGCACGTTATGCACACATTTTTCTTCAGCAATCGTGTCGGGAAGGTGTGCATCTAGAATGCCAATTTAATAGACCAATGTGTTTTTGGATTGAGTAAGTGCTTGAGTGGAGGCCCAATGTCCATCTGCTGCCTTAATACTAAACCTATAAATATATGCACATAGATCTGTTTCCCTACACTCTTATATAAATATATTTACATATGTACATTCCAGTCTTTAGACCTCTATAAATACCCTTTGTCACCTAGTTCTTTCCTCTATTTCCTTTTACTTTCTTCTTGTCCCACTATCTTGCTCAGCCTTCACTTGAGTTTCAGTAATTTCTCTCGGTTACCTTGCCCTTGCTGAATCTCTACCAGGCCTCTCATACCTTCCTTGCCACTGATTTTGGATCACTTGTTGCTACCCTGTCCCTGGGTTGGTCAGCACCACCTCCTTACCCCCTCCTTCCCCTCTCCCGTGTCCCCCCGGAATCATTGGTCCCATTATTTTCTCCTCCAGACTATTCATCCAGTCTATCTTATCTGGATAGAGCTGTAGAGATAATAATATGCACCAAAAATCAAGCCATAGCAAGACAGACGATGAGTATGAACACAGCAATGACAACAAAAAAGGAAACCAATTACCCATAGAAAAATAAATTAATTAAAAGAAAAAAAATTAAAGAAAGAAAAACCTGTAAATAGATCAAGGTCTGATTTTTTTATCTCTAGGTGTGTCCTTCAGTCAAGTCCAATGGGGCACCATGCTTTGGCCCCAGAGTCTGTCCTTTGTACTCCCTCAGGGGCTCCCTGCTCTGCTCCCACGGTTGCTCTACCGCACACTTTTAGTGGTTTGCCTCGGTGCCACAAGGTCAGTCTGGGCCAGTCCTGACATTGAGTCTCCAGTGTTGTCCCCCTTAGGGCCCTGGGCCATCAAGGGATGGCGTGTCTCGTAGTGGGATCAGCCATATTGTCCACTCTGTCCACTGGCTGTTCAGAGTGGGGATATTGTTCTCCAGGCCTGATGGGCCAGGATGGGCTCTACTCTCTTCCTCCCCCTTTGTTTGCTCCTATTTGCTCTGGTCAGACATGCCAGTCTCCCCTAGCTGCCGTTTCAGTGCCATCTTCTCAAGTAAAATCTTCTGGGGTGAGGGGCAGTTGTTACAGGGACATTTTTGGAAAAACAATCAATGATCCAGTGTCAGGTGCTGTCAGAGGCCTCTGTGAGATGGATTAAAAAGGATGAATGTCAATTTCTGTGATATTTAAATCAGGGGATATTATATAATTACCTGGCCAATATGCTTAAAAACTGTTAAAGCCAAAAAACATACACACAAAAATGCTGAGGGGATGTTCCAAATGAAAGAAGATTGAAATGGCATGAGAATTGAATGCAATGTGTGGTCCTAGATTTGAACTCAGACCCAGAAAATAAATCTGTAATATCAATGGGATGACTGAAGAAGTTTCAATATAAATTGTAGACTATGGATTGCATTAATATTAAATTCCTGCCTCTGGTCATTAAATCATAAGAGAATGAGTAGCATTATCCTTAGGAAATAAAAAGTAACATCTCTACCTTATCCACAAATGGTTTGTAAAAAAAAGTTAAAGAGATAGAACAATTTTAAAACAGGCAAAATGTTGTCAATCTGAGTAATAGTATGAGAGTAAGTCAACAGATATTGTCACAAAAATCATAGAAACATTTATTAAATAAAAATGTCAAAATGTGAAGCTACTGTTTCTCAGTACATCCTCTACCAAGGTCTGTATATTTATGAAGGTGGATTTTCGATCGTTCTTATCTCTTCCCCAGCAAATTAGTCACTTTCCAATTCACATGATGATTTTGGCATCCTCTAGGGATTCAAATTGTGATCCTTTTCAAGATTCGAGTTTCAGGAAGAAAAAGATACCTTAAGGTGAATAGGGTAAGGCTTTTTTCAATGACTTGCTCATAGGACAGCCCTTGCTACCTTTGAGGAATGGGCAGGGGTTGTGATGTTAAACAACAAAAAAAAAGACTTCTGGGAAGATGGCGGACCAGGGGACCCTCACACTCTGAGAGCTCTTTCGAACAAGGCGGGTTTGGTGTCCAGGTAGCCGAGTGGTAGGAGTCTGGTGAGTGAAATATCCCCCGGGGACAGCACCCCACCCCCACCCCACGCATTTGTCCTGAGCTGGGGCCTTGGTGATCCAGGACCCAATTCGTGGGACATCTCGGCTCAGTAGGCTGCTACCACTGTGGCCGCGACTAGCTATAGCCCCACTCCATCCCCAGACCGGGACCCAGTGCCCACAGTTGCTTGCCTGCTCTGCCGAGACACATGCAGTGGCCGCGGGACCCCCTACAGCAGCTGCCCACTCACGGGACCCCACTAGGAGAAAAGCTTCCCTTTCCCGCAGTTTCCTTCATCCCAACTTGGCAGTGACCTGCCCTTGGGCCCACCTCCATTCACCCAAAGCCCAGGTAACTGACCTGCAATTTACTGGGGAATGCCTGGGCAACACCCACAGGGACCATCCACCCCCATTGCTGCCTAGGACCTCTCCACTGGCACCCTGCTTGCCAGGCCACCTGCCCTGGTCAGCTTAGCTCCCCCTTCACTCCTGGCCGGCAACCTGAGCTGTGCACTTCCCGCCAGCACAAGCCGCACCAGAGCACCTCCTGCTTCTACCCCCAACACTGGGTTTCCACCTGAGCCACTTCAGGCTGGCCTGCGCCACCGTGGAGTTCTGTAGCCATGGCCCGGAGCGCTAAGTCTGCTTGCCAAGGGCATCCCTTCCAGCTCTGACAGCGCCAGGTGGAACCGTGGGCACCCCTGCCTACTGGGAGCCCGAGCGACAGGGCTTTGCACTCCTGCCGGAGCAGGTCTGCTCTCCCCGGGGCACTGTGGGGATGCCAGCGGCCTGAGCCTGCCGTGACACATTCCTCCCACGACAGAGGGCAGGTGTCATTGCCGCTGCTTCCCCGCCAGAACTGCTGCTGTCTGAACAGGCTCGGACCACGTCGCTGAGGAGCCTGCGCAGCTCACAGGGCCAACGGCTCAAGCGATAAATGCCCACCTGCTAGGGAGCATAGGACAAGGCTTTGCGGTCCCCGCCAGAGCCGTCTGTGTGCTCCGGCCTGCTCTCACCACTGCAGTGCCCTGTGGGGTCCCCAGTGCCAGCTTCTAAGCCTGGCCCAGCCCTTCCTAGCTGGCATAGGAGGCGGGCGCTGCGGCTTGTGCCTCTCTCAGCACCCCTTGCGGCCCCAGCCTTTTCCACCCTTGTGGGGTCTCTCCTGCCTGTGTAGCCTCTCCCCCACAGGCTCAACTGTACAGGCATAACTGGACCTGGGAGGGCTTGCTGATCTGAAGAGCATTTCCCCCCACATAACCCGGCTCCGGAGCCCAGGTCAGCACCAAGTCCCGTGGCAAAAGGCCTCACCCATCTCCACCTTCTAAGCATCGTTAGGTCTTGGAAGGAAAAAAAGGGGGGAAATGTGTGTGTGTATATATAAATCTTTTATTATATAATATATATCATTTATTATATAATTTATGTATATATAATAAATATTTTATCTCGTGCTGGTTTTTCTCTTTTTTCTTGTACTTTCTGTGTTTTCTTCTCTCTCTTCTCTTTTCCTCCTTTCTCATTATTGCTATTACTTCTCTTCTGCCCCTTTTCTATAGGTTTTCCTTCTATTTTTTCTCCTACCACTTTCACTATTACCACTTCTTTTCTCTCCTCTTTTATAGATTTGCCTTCTTGTTCTCTCTCCATTTTTTCTTTTCCTCCTAAAATTTTTAATTTAAAAAATTTTTCCCTTTTTATTACAAAACAAATATAAAGGGTTGCTAAAGGGACCCTGACAGACCAGGTCAAAGCAGCCTGAGGGCACTCACTGAGGCTCCAGCCCCCACTCGAGTTGCTGAAACATCTCACTACTGTGGGTCACTAAGCCTTCGGGGAACTCTTCCTACAGAACAGTCTGACCCATCCCTATATTAGGTCATAGGAAACCACCTGAAAGAGTTCTTAACTGTAACACAGATAAGGTTCCCCTGGCCTCCCAGAAACATGGGGCCTATGAAAGGATTGAGGAAAAATCAATAGACCAAATCACTCTCAACAGAAAAAAACAAAGAGACAAAACATAGTAGCTGAGCTAACGTCTCTCATAGAAGAAACAGATACAGATCTGCCACAGAAGGAAACCTTTAGAAGTCTGCTCGCAGTAATACAGGAGCTGAGGAAAGCAACCCAGAATAAGGATGCAATGATAGAGGAGAGGAAGCCCACAGTAGAGGCTATGAAGCACAATAGTGGGGATGAACTCCACCCACCAAAGGGAACTGCATGAGCTAACAGAGGAGGTAGCCGAAGCCACACACAAGGTTACAGAATTTATGATTAGGCTTGAGGAGGCAGAGAACCGTATCAGTGACCTCGAGGACAATCAAACAGACCTAAGCAAGCGAGAAAGATAGTCAGATAGGAAAATTAAAGAAACAGAAGATAGCCTGAGATCAATGACAGATGCTATAGAGAGGAATAACATTCAAATAATCGGTGTACTGGAGCACAACACAACACACAATTCGACAGCCAAGATAGCAAAGGAATTTCTGGAAGAAAACTTTCCCACCCTAACAAGGGAGAACCAGGCACTTATACAGGAAACAGAAAGAATTCCAGCTAGACTAGATCCCAAGAAGAACATGCCAAGACACATAATAGTAAAAATATCCAACTTCGAGGAATAACAGAAAATTTTATGAGCAGCAAGAGAAAGGAAGACAGTCACATATAAAGGAGTGCAGCTAAGAATATGCTCAGACCTATCAACAGATACCATGAAGAGGAGGAGAGAATGGAGTAACATCTTCCAAAAGTTAAAAGAAAAAAACGCCTCCCCCAGAATCCTGTGCCCTGCCAAGTTATCCATTAAGACAGCTGGTGAGATAAGGGTCCTCCAGGACAAGGAAAGACTCAAAGAATGTGCTACAAGACACCTGACCCTGTGGAAGATACTGGCTGACTCACTATGGCCAGAGGAGCAACCTCCACCAAGAACAAACAGGAGACCCCCACATAGCCCATCTCCATCTAGAAGCCAACATGCCAGCAACAATTACCAGGACAACAGGGTCTCAGATGGAAAAGAGGACAAGAGAGAAACTCTCCACTCAAACACAGCACACTGACATGAAGTGAGATAGGTAAGGACCCAAACACAAAACAGGGTATGACAACTATGAATCCACAGACAGTGATGATAACTCTGAATTCCAATGGACTCGATTCGTACATTAAAAGAAACAGACTTGAGGAATGGCTCAGAAAACATAACCCATCAATCGGTTGCCTGCAGGAGACACATCTTAAGTGCACAGAAAAGAATATCCTAAGAATAAAGCGTTGGTAGAAAGTTTACCAATCAAATTTTAACTTCAAAGAGGCAGGGGTGTCTATCTTAATCTCCAAAAAAATGGACCTCAAGATCCAAACCATAAAAAGATACAAAGAGGGACACTACATAATGCTCAATGTTTCAGTAAACCAAGGAGCACTCAGCATATTGAATATTTATGCTCCAAATAATGGTGCGGTGAATTTCGTCAAACTATTAAAAAGATGAACAAAGAAATCATGCAATCAACAATCATTGTAGGTGACTTTAACACTCCACTATCAGAGAAAGACAGATCACTGGGAAAGCTCAGCAAAGAGGCCATAGAGCTAAACAATGTAATTAGGCAACAGGGCCTGATAGACATTTAAAGAGCTTTCCATCCAAATGCAAAGGATTTCACATTCTTCTCAAGTCCACACGTATCTTTTGCAAGAATAGACCACATGCTGGGACACAAGTCCAGCCTGAGTAAATTCAAACACATACATATTATCCAGACATCTTTCTCAGGTCACCATGCCATAAAGCTGGAGATTAATAAGAGGATGTCCAGAAAAGCAAGAGCAACCAATTGGAGGATGAACAACGATCTCCTGCAACATGAATGGGTACAGGCCCAGATTAGAGATTATATTAGGAAGATTCTAGAAACTAATGAGAATGAGAATACAACGTATCAAAACTTATGGGACACTTCGAAGACAGTTATCAGAGTTAGCTTGCTATCATTAAACGCATATATGAAAAAAGAAGAGAGGCGTATGACAGATACGTTAACACAAAACCTCCAACAACTAGAGCAGAGTCAGCAGAACAACCCCTCCAATAGTGAGAGAAAAGAAATAATAAAAATCAGGGCAGAGTTAAACCAGTTCAAAGACAAGAGAACAATGCAAAAGATAAATTCAGCTAAAAGCTGGTTCTACGAAAGAATGAACAAAATTTACAGTCCTCTCGCAAAGTTTACCAAGGATAGAAATGAGCAAACATCGATAGACAGGATGAGGGATGAAACAGGGGAAATAACAACAGACCCAAATGAGATTAAAAGGATAATCATAAAGTACTATGAAGGTCTATATTCTAATGAATTCAGAAACACGGAAGACATGGATAAATATTTGGAAAAACAGTCTCTCCCTAGATTATCTCAGACAGAGATCAAGAACCTCAACAAACTCATAACGAAAGAAGAAATAGAGAGGGTCATCAAAAACCTACCAACAAAAAAGTCCCAGGGCCAGATGGCTTCACAGTAGAATTCTACCAAGCATTCAGGGAAGAGTTGACACCGATCCTCCACAAAGTATTCCCTAACATAGAAGAGGATGGTAAACTCCCAAACTCATTTCACGAAGCCAGCATTACTTTGAAACCCAAACAGATCAAAGACCCCACAGGTATAGAGAATTATGTACCAATATCTCTAGTGAACATAGATGCAAAAATCCTTAACAAAATATTGGCCAATAGAATACAAAAGTACATAAAACATATCATCCACCACGACCAAGTAGGATTCATCCCAGGGATTCAGGGATGGTTTAACATCTGAAAATCCATCAATATTATACACCACATCAAGAAGAAAAATAATAAAAACCATATGATAATATCCATAGATGCAGAAAAAGCATTTGACAATATCCAGCACCCATTCCTAATCAAGACACTCATGAAGATAGGATTGGAAGGTAAGTTCTTCAAGCTTATACAAGCTATCTATGAAAGACCAACAGCCAACATCATAGTCAATGGAGAAAAAGCAAAACAATCCCTCTGAAAAAGGGTACAAGACAAGGATGCCCCCTCTCCACACCCTATTCAGTATCATTTTGGAGGTTCTGGCTAACAACATAAGACAGCGGGATCCAAATGGGAGAGGAGGAGATGAAACTATTGCTATTTGCAGATGACATGATCCTGTACATTGAAGACCCCAAAAGCTCCACAGCTGGAGTACTCACAGCGATAGAGGAACATGGAAGAGTGGCAGGATACAAGATTAATAAACAGAAGTCGGCAGGTTTTCTATACACATCAGATAGGACCTAGGAAGAGGGGATTAAGAAGGAAGTATCCTTCACAGTAGCTAAGAACAAACTGAAATACTTAGGAATATATTTAACAAAAAATACTAAAGACCTATAGAAGAAAACTTTAAGACCCTACTACAGGAAACCAAAAGTGACCTCTACAAATGGAAGAACATCCCCTGATCATGACAGTCCTACCTAAAGCACTTTACAAGTTCAATGCTGCACCAATTCAAATGCCATCAACCTTCTTCAAAGAATTGGAAAAACTAACCAATTTCATATGGAGAGGGAAGAAACCCAGAATTAGCAGAGAATGCCTCAAGAAGAAGGACACAGTTGGAGGACTCGCCTTACCCAATTTTAATGCCTATTACACAGCTACAGTGGTCAAAACAGCGTGGTACAGGCACAATGACAGACACTCAGACCAGTGAAAAAGAATAGAAAGCCCAGGAGTAAAATGATCAGCATTTAGACAACTGATCTTCGACAAGGGTCCCAAAACCATCAAGTAGGAAGCGGATGCCCTTTTTAACAACTGGTGCTGGAAACAATGAATATCCACATGTAGAAAGATGAAACAAGATGTTTACTTCACCCCATGCACAAGAATAAACTCAAGGTGGATCACAGACCTAGAAGTTAAACCCCAAACCATTAGGACCATCAAGGAGGGAATTGGGATTAACCTCAGAGCATTGGCCCAGGGAACTCATAGGCTCACTGCAATAGGGAAGGGTACACACACAAGTGAACTGGAAATCAACAAATGGGATTTAATAAGAATAAAGCACATGCACACCTCGAAAGACTTCACCAAGAGGGTGATAAGACAACCCACACATGGGGAGAGGAATTTTAGTAATAACACATTAGACAAAGGGCTCATTATTAAAATCTACAACGCCATCATGACCTGCAAAAAGAGGAAAACAGTTAACCCCCTAAGGAAGTGGGCAAAAGAACTGAAAAGAACTTTCACTAGGGAGGAGACCCATATGGCCAACAAGCATATGAGAAAGTGTTTCAGGTCATTAACCGTAAGAGAAATGCAAATCAAAACAACCATAAGATACCACCTAACACCCCTGAGGCTAGCCCAAATCAGCAAATCAGAGAGCAACAAGTGTTGGAGGGGCTGTGGTGAAGTAGGAACCCTCCTCCACTGTTGGTGGTCATGTAGATTTGTACAGCCATTGTGGAAAGCAATCTAGAGATACTTAAAGAAAATGGAAATTGATCTACCTTATGACCCAGTCATCCCTCTGCTGGGCATATACCCGGTGGAAGCAACAAATAAAACATGACCAGTCATCTGCGCTCCAATGTTTATTGCAGCACAATTCACAATCACAAAGACTTGGAAAAAGCCTAAGTTTCCATCGATAGATGAGTGGATTAGTAAACTCTTGCACATACACACAATGGAGTACTATGCAGCACTGAAAAGCATGGACGAGCACATGAAACACGTTATTTCGTGGGAAGAATTGGCAGGAATTATGTTAAGTGAGGTAAGCCAAACTCAAAAGGACAGGTATACCATGAGTCCCCTGAGGTAAGTACAATAAGCACGCTAGGAATAGAAGACTAAACACCTATCTCACAATAAACAGGTGGAAGCATAAATAGTTGGAGGGAGGGCAAGCCATACCTAGGGAGGTACATGAGAGTCCAACATAAAGAAGGGTAAGAGTGGCAGGTGCAGGGAGAAGTGGGTCAGGGAGAAACTGAGTGGATGGCATGGGGGGAACAGGACACTAACCCACCCAGGGGAGAGTATTGGTTGTGTCCCCCACAGAACTGGAACCTGCATACAGACCCCACCATGATACATCTAACCAGGAGGGCAACATAACGCGTGGAGGAATCCACAAAGAAACTGGACCAGACACCAGCCCTAACCAGAATTAGCCCAACCCCTACCGTGGAAGGGAGTGCCACAGAAAATGAAAATAGATGGTCTGGTGTGGGAAAGGAACTGACCTACCACACCACACCCAGAAGGAAGCTGAAGCAAAGGAAGGAGAAAGAACAGAGCAGAGCACACCTGGGCCCACCAAGCTCAGAGGACTATAGCCCGGCTCAGATTGCCCAATGTATACAGAGGACCATATAGCCGGCTCCATGGTGAGATGTGACATCCTGCACTGACCCATGGCCCTACACGGGACATCACCAGAGACACAATGTGGGATGTGTGACTGAGCTGACCCCACCACACTTAGGCAAAACACTGGGGGCGTGCAACAGAGCGGCGGGGGAAGCAGAGCAAGGAGGTCCAGAGGGAGTATAAAGGATGGACTCTGGGTCCAGGACGTGACACCCCATCAGACTCATCTGGAAAACAAACACTCCTAAATGTCAACAAACTGACCTTGAACTACTAGCAGGCTTTTTGTTTCTTCTTTTAGTTTTGTTTTATTTCTTTTTTTCTCTTCGTTTAAATTTTGTATGTCAGTGGCTTTTTTGTTAGCTTGTCGGTGTTGCTGCCATTGTCGCCATGTTCTTATGTGCCACTTTGGTGCTGTCAAAGCCATCCCTAATTTTATGCACATATTATTATTTATGCACATCCCTAATTTTATGCACATATAATTTTATGCACATATATCTGCAGGTCCACCTAGATAAGATAGGCTGGACAAACAATGTGAGAAGAAAATAACGGGACCAACGGTCCCAGAGGGACATGAGAGTGTGAGAGGTAGGGGAAGGGAGGAGGTGTTGGACAACCCAGGGACAAGGGAACAATGAGTGGTTCAAAACCAGTGGCAGGGAGGGGATGGGAGGACTGGTAGGGAGTGACCAAGAGCAAGGTAACTGAGAGGAATTACTGAAACCAGAATGAAGGCTAAACATGGTAGCGGGACGGGAGGAAAGAGTAAGGAAATAGAGGAAAGGAGTAGGAGGCAAAGTGCATACAGAGAAGCCTAAATACAGACATGTACATATGTAAATATATTTATGATTAGGGGGAAATAGACCTATGTGCATATATTTATAAGTTTAGTAGTAGGATAGCAGGTGGATATTGGGTCTCCTCGCACACATTCCCTTAATACAAGAGCACTTTGCTCAGCAAAATGGTCATTTCATAATACCCACCTTCCGGACATGATCACTGAAGACAGACGTGTGCATAAAGAAACACGGTGAAGAAAGCTGATGGTGCCCAGCTATCAAAAGATGTAGCATCTGGGGTCTTAAAGGCTTGAAGGCAAACAAGCGGCCATCTAGTTCGGAAGCAAAAAGCCCACAGAGAAGAAGCACGAGGTATTGAAGGGATTGTGAACACGAGGTATTGAAGGGATCAGGTAGCAGACACCAAAGGACAAAAACCATCATTGTGTGATCACCTTCCCCACATAAACGCTGAAGATGAATGTGTGCATAAGTAAGTGTGGTGAAGAAGGCTGATGGTGCCCGGCTAAGAGATATAGCATCTGGGGTCTTAAAGGCTTGAAGGTAAACAAGCAGCCATCTAGCCCAGAAGCAACAAAGCCCACATGTAAGTAGCACACCAACATGTGTGATCATGAAGGGCCGAGGGGACCAGATTTCAAGCACCAAAGGCGGTGGGGGGGGAATCATATCATCGTGAATGAGGGGAGCGTTTGATGGGGACCCAATGCCCATCCATAGACAACTGGACATGCCTTGCAGAGGGGTAGTGAGGAGGAGTGAGTCACTCAAGGTTCAGTGTAGCAATAACGAAACTCACAACCTTCCTCTAGTTCTTAAACACTTCCTCCCCCCAACTATCATGGTCCCAATTCTACCTTGCAAACCTGGTTAGACCAGCGGTACAGATGGGAACTGGAAACACAGGGAATCTAGGACAGATGAACCCCTCAGGACCAACAGTGAGAGTGGTGATGCCAGAAGGGAAGAGGGGGTAGAAAGGGGGAACCGATCATAAGGATCTACATATAACTTCCTCTCTGGGGGATGGGCAACAGGAAAGTGGGTGAAGGGAGACGCCGGGCAGTGTAAGATAAGATAACAATAATTTATAAATTATTAAGGGCTCATGAGGGAGGGGGAAACAGGGAGGGAGGAGGAGGGGCAAAGGAAAATGAGTTGATTCCAGGAACCCAAGCGAAAAGCGAATGTTGAGAATGATGAGGGCAACGAATGTATAAGTGCGCTCTACACAATTGATGTATGTGTGGATTGTGATACGAGTTGTATGAGGCCCAATAAAATGATTTTAAAAATCTTCCAAGAAAATTTCCTGACCCTTTTCTCACTAATGTAGTGTTTAGTTTTCTTAAAACTTCTTCCTAATACACCTCTATGACCATTTTGTATCCTTATCTATCAAGAGTACCCTTGGACAGTCCCCTCCCAATAAAAAACATCAGTTTCCATAACCTTCTGAGCTAACTTCTCTCCCTTGATTTGAACTGGTCGGCGGATTCTTTTGCAAGCCACTCCTTTGGTTGGACTTATTTTTTTTAAAGCATCCTAATAAGACAGTAGGAGCCCTAGGGGAACAGTGGTTATGAATTGGGCTTTGATCCACGTGGTCAGAGTTGGAACCCCCCCCAGCAGTTCCCCCAGAGAAAGACCGAGCTTTCTACTCTGTAATGTTATCTCTCAGAAACTCACAGTGGGGTCGCGATGGGTCAGCCTTGACTCAATAGCAATGAGCTTGGCTTTTGAATAATGAGACTATGACGAGTGTATTGCTGAGAGAACTTGTCTGCCACTGTCCGTGGATCACTGATCACAAAGACAAGTTTAAACAGTGGGACAAACCCATGCATGTCTGAACTAGGTCCCTGTAGTCATAGTTGTTCGCTACTCTGGTGTATGGGGATTCTTTGGACTATTCTGGCAACTCTTCTGTAGGACGCATTTGAAATTATATTAAAATTATAGGTGGTAAAAATCAGATATAAAACTCTATGGTATGACCATAGTTTTTAAAGAATGACCTATATTGATTTGCCTTATTTATACACACAGAAAAAATGGAAAGAAATACAAGAAAATATTATCTATAACCATGTCCGCATTTCTGTCTCAGGTGTTATTTTTTAATGTTTTCTTTACATTTTCAACGTGTTCTGGATTCTTCTCAGGGTTGGAGTAAAATCCAGTGGTTGCGTCATGGCCCACAACGGCTCTCTATTCAGTGGACATCTTACATTGAATTAGGACAACTGAAAATTTGATGCATCTGCATTATTGTGCTGGTGAAGAGTGGATGGTCTGAAGAACAAACAAATCGGCCGTGGAAGAAGTACAGCCAGAATGCTCCTTACAAATAATGGCGGAGAGACTTGTCTGATGTACTTTTGCCACGTTGCTAGAAGAGACCAACTCCTGGGAAAGGACACCTTTTGGGGTATAGTCGAGGGGCATCGCAAAAGAGGAAACCCATTAACAAGGAGAATCAACACAGTGACTGCAGAGTGAGGTCAAACACAAGAACCAATTGAGAGCATGGTTCAGGACCTGACTTAGTGTCACGTTCTATTGAACATTGGGTCGCTCTGAGTGGGAGCTGACTCTACGGCACATAACAACAAAAACATTCTATATAACCACACTCCTCTTTCTCCAGTCCCACATAAGTGTTGATGGCGTTGGTTACATTGAATAGCAAAACTTTGGAAAGAACTGACCACCCAGTCTCAAGGAATGGATATATATATATATATATATATATATATATATATATATATATATATATCTCCAATATATATGTATGTATGTGTGTGTGTGTGTGTGTGTGTGTATTCTGAACTAAAAGGCAAATTTTGTTGTTAGAACTGACACTTCCTACAGGGTCACTATGTATCAGAATTGTTTTGAGGACAATACATTTTTTGTTTGTGTGTGTGTGTTTTTTTTTAAAAATTTCATTTATTGCTGTTAGATGCCACCTAGTTGGTTCTGACCTATACACACCAAGGTTCTGTCATTCTCACCATTGCCCCTATCCCTGGTCCCATGGTTGCAGCTGCCGTGTCAGTTCATCTCATTGAAAACCTCCCTCTTTTTCTCTGCTCCTCTACTTTCCCAGCATGATGTCCTTCTCCGGAGACTGGTTTCTTCTGATAGGTCCAAAATATGTCAAATTTTTATTGAAGCGGGTCAGCAGGGGTTTTTCTAGGCAGAGGGGCTGTGTAGATGCAGCCCACCGACCTTCCTACGAGCAGCTGACGCTTACCTGTGCGCACCACCAGGCAGGTCACATGCTGCGATTCACTCCTGTCCTGCTTCCTGGCCCGAGATCCAGCTGTTGGGACAGAGTCCTTTCTTCATCTATCTTCCCTTTCCTTCGGGGCATTAGGAGTTAGCCAACAGGCACCTGAACTCGATTCCCATTTCTTCATGGCTAAGTAGCTACATGAGGATGACTTTTGGCAACTTTGATATTATTAAAACTATCTGTGCTCTGTCTGTAAAGTGGAGAAACTTTTAAGTACCTCATGGGTTACTGTGACAGTCAAGGAGATGAGGCATGTAAGTACTGCCCTCCACCCCCTGCCCGGCACAGTGTCTACTGTCCTGTAGATAGTCAAATGCAAGTTCCCTTAGAAGCTCTACTTAACCCTCTTTTGTCAAGTTTTCACAAGGTTCCCAGGCAGAACGAGATGCTCGGTCCCCTGTTCTCCAGTAATTTTATCCTTTTTCTGAAAAACCACTTGACAAGGCGTGTTGATATCTTTCTTTCTTTTTTAAAAATAGGAATTTCTTTTCCCCAGATCTTGTCCATGAGCACACACGTGTTGCTCCTTAGTGCCTGGTACCGAGCCTGGTGAACAGTACCAAAGCCACATCAAACTCAGTGCCCTTGAGTGGATTCTGACTCACAGTGACCTTACAGGACAGGGTAGAACTCTCCATACACATTTCCAGGCTGGAACTCTTGACAGAGGCAGAAAGCCTCATCTTTCTTCCACCGAGCAGCTGGTTTGGATCAAATGCCTGACCATGTGGTTAGCTGTCCGACCCCTACCCAACTAGTCCTCGTTACTAGTAGTACTAGAGCTCAATCAAGGCTCGCAGCAGGATCCCAGTCCTCACGACACCTCTCACATGAAATCTCTCCCCCGAGTCTCCAGTTAGAGATAATTTTCCCCTCTGGTGGTGACCCAGAATACTCTGACTATTCTTCCCCGAATAATAGCTATTTGTTAACTTAAAAAAAAACACCCAGCATTTCCCACCCTCTTAACCCCTTACCCAGACTTCCAGTCATATGATTGCTGGAACTGCATCTTATTCATCGTTGTGACCTCAACAGTGTGCATGCTATCACTTGTTGAAGATACAAGTATTGAGCAAGAAACAAGGATTTGAGTCATCACAATTAACGTGCAGTACAGTTGTGTCCTTTTGTTGTGGAGGTCTGCTCGGCAAACGACTTCCTCATTGCACAGCGAATCCGAGGGAGGGTGAGTCTGCTTCCAACGTTAACGTTAGGCAGGGTTACCAGAAGTCATTCACCCACCACTGGGCAAAAGACAATTAAAAGTACATCAGTTCCTGACACAAGTGCTAGTCTGGCACTGTCTCACTGAGACTGTCAGGGTGAACTTCCTATCACTGCATGTGTTACCAGCTGAACCAGCCTCTGAGCAGGACAAAGATTCTTGGAGTTGATGAAAAGTCAGGTAAAATTGGAAGACAAGATGAGGGTTTCAGATCCTGGGCATCACAGCCTGAAAAGTATTTCTCATATCTTTGCAGCACTCCACTGCACTACCGCACGTGGCTTTGTCGGATGAACGGCGCTCTCATTACATCATATTGTGGTTCTATGAGTAGGCTGGGAGGGCAGCTGCATAAAGATTTTTGCCAAGGTTTCGACTGAGTGTCTGCTGGGCACTGAGAAATGTGGGAAATGGCTGGCACAGAGGTAAACAAGACAGACCTTGCCCTTGCCCTCATGTTTTCCCTCTTGCTTGCTATTAAACAATCAAAATTGACTCCACTTATCCTGGCTTTCACACTTGCACAATTGCGATGGGGAATGAAGAGAATGTTTATAAAGCAGCTCAGATGTGTTGACAGGCTCTCTCTCTCTCTCTCTGGAAGGACTCCGTGTGATTATTCTCCAGCACAATATTAACGTATTAAAAATCAACCATGAAATTGCATTTCTAAGACTCCTTTGCTTTTGACTTTCAAATTTCTTAACAGTCAAGTCCCCTGAATCTCATTGGATTATCAGCTTTTAAAATTAAACTTGTTTGCACCATTTAACAAAGAAATCGTGTTTCGATTGTCTTAGAATTTAAATGTAGTAGTACTCTGAATGATGTTTCATGGGGGTGTATTTTCTTTAATATCTGTATTTGCTCCTCAATCTCACAAGACATTTGAATGAGGAGGGAACTGGGGTGTTATCTAATCCAATGCCGGTCAAACATTTATATCCTTTTGATAACCTTTGAAAGCGCTCCCTTTCTGTAGCTCTGAGGTCCTAAAAGATTGTTGCCAAACAAGGAAAATATAATCATTTGCCGATTTTAATTACAGAAATAGGGTAGCCAATCAGAACTTGTAGAAAGTCCGAGGTGATTACAGTTAATGCTAGAGGGTGTTGCTGTGAAGCCTCCATCCTCCACTAACTCCCTGTATCCTACTTGACCGAGTTCCTTAACCTTCTGGACTTCAGTGACCTGATCCGTAAGCCAGTGTGACCTTAGTACCAGCATCGCAGAGTTGCGAGGTCAAATGAAGCCACACATTCTTTCTGCATTATCACAAACCAAACAAAGCGAAGGGTACCCTTTGTCAGTCTGTCAGAACGGTTCCAGGGGAAAGGCAGGGTTCTGTTGTTGCATTTGTGGTAGCCGTCCAGTCAGCTCTGGCCCTCAGCACCTTGTGTATACCACAGAAATGCTGTGAGGCTTGTAGCATCTTTGGGATTGTCGGTATGTTTGAGTTCACTGTCGCGGGAACTGGGTCAGTACATCTCATGGAGAACTTACCCACCTCTCTGTCAGTTTGTCCGAGGATGGTGGCTAATGTGTTGTTCTGATGCTGGAAGCGGTGTCACCGATACTTCAAATACCAGCAATGTCTTCCATGGTGGACGAGTTTCAGCAGCGTTTCAGACGACAGTGATTAGGAATAAAGACCGAGTGATCCGAATCACTCAGAAATCCTATGCATCTTCTATTGTTGTTGATAGGTGCCATCAAGTTGGCTCCAACTCATAGCAACCCTAATGTCCAGCGGGATGAAACACTGCCTGGACCGACCAGCCTCACAGTGCCTGAGTCACGTGGTGCAGCCATTGGGTCAACCCATCTCGTTGAGTGTCTTCATCTTTTCGGATGACCCCCTCTGGTGAGGTAGTGGTTACCCGTTGGGGTGCGATCCCCATGGTCGGCACTTTGAAACCACCAGCAGCTCTGAGGGTAAAACTCTGGGCTTTCTACTCTCAGAAACAGTTACAGTCTCAGAAACCCACGGGGAGTCATTATGAGCCAGGCGTGACTCAAGGCAGTGAGTTTGGGTTCGACTTTACCAAGTGTGAGGTCCTCTCCAGGACCTCCAGTCTCCGGATCGCATGCCCAGTGTGTGCGAGACAACGTTTCTCCACCTGTGTGTCTAAGGAGCGCTCGCCATCCATGGAACTTCTGGTATCTTTTTGCCAGTACCAGAATCAAATGCGTCAATTTTTCCCTGACTTTCTTTATTAATTGTCCAGCTTTTGTATGCATATCAGATGACTGAAAATGTCCTGGCTTGGGCCAGGTGCACCTTAGTCCTCAAAGTGCCATCTTTGCTCTGTTACACCTGCAAGTGGGCCTTTGCAGCAGATTTGTCCCATGCGAGGCATCCTTTGAGTTCTTGACTGCTGCCTCTTCAGCATAGCTTGTGGATACCGGTAAAATGAAATCACGACAATCTTTTCTCCATTCATCACGACATTGTTAATTAGTCTAGCAGTTCCATTAGGGCTGCTGACATTTTTAATATTTTAGTGTGTGAATATTATAACTATGTCTCAAAATACCAGTGGGGTTTTGGGAACCCATGGGTGAGAATTGCTGTTTGGGAACAAACTTCTGTTTTAAAGATGAGGAACTTGAAACCAGAAAAGTCACTTGCCTGAGCGCAACCATCTAGGCCAGTACTAGAACTTGGAACCTTCAGATCCTTGGGTTGCACATTTATTGGGCTAACTAGAACCCTGCTTATAAAAGTCCCAAATGTACCCGTAACATGTGATGTGAAACAGACATATTGAGGAGAGCAGGGGCACTTACTGCCAGGGCCTTTGTGCATGCTGAGAGCAATCATACTAAAGTTCCTTTTCACTTAAAATCATAGAAATCTCTGGACAACTGTAAGCAGTATTTAACCAGAATTTGGAAATTCTGAAATTGTGAACTATCACTGTAGTTCCTTTAGAAAATGCATTAAAAATACTGAAAATTAAAGCAACCCTTTCAGATCTTTGTCTGCAAATATTAGTTAGACTAACCCAACCCCCAAATATCCCAGACCCACTGCCATCAAGTCATAGCAACTCCACCTCGCTCTTCCAAGGCTATGGGGCACATAGCTTTGTTTTCCTCTTAATGAGTGACTGGTGAGCTTGAAGTGCAGATTTTGTGGTTAGTAGTTCAACGGTTACCAGCAGCACTATCAAATTCTGCCTCGGAATTATACATGACATTATATAATGACATCCTTACAGAAAATAAAGCAGGTCATCAGCTTCCTGGAATCTGCAATGATTATGTGATGCAGTATGCTAACGACTGCTTCTGTCTGGTAAAACCCCACGGCCATTACGAGAAGGGACCACGTGCTGCTGAGGTCAGCGAGGCTCTGCTGCAGACCTTGGTCCTCCACTCGACTGACTCACGAGGGGCTGAGCGATGAGGTCAAACCCAGTCCGAAAGACCCACAGTCCACTCACCACCAAACTGCAGTGAAACTTTTGGGATGAGTGTTAGTCTGGGTAGACTTGAGAAACAAATTCATAAGGACACATATGTACATAAGGGAGAGGTTTATACACAAGAGGAATTGAACATTGAGAAAACATCCCAGTCCAGATCAAGTCCATAAGTCCGATATTAGCCTATATTTCTGATATCAATCTATAAAGTCCTCTTCAGACTCACAAAACACATGCAATGAAGCCAAATGCAGGACAGTCACAAGCCGGTGGGTAGAAAGTCTTTGGGTTCAGTGGCGTTGTAAGCATCTCAGTGCTGGCAGGGGTCTCTCAGTGGCTTCTCCAGCTTCCGAGGTCTGGTTGCATCCATGTGGCTTGTCTTCTGCAATGTCTCCCAGGCAGTGGCAGAGAGAGAGGTGTCTTCTGTCTCCAAGGAGGAAGTCCCAGATTTCCCAAATTCTCAGGAGAAGGCCACGCCCACACTGAAGTCTCATTGGCTATCTCCAGATTGACAGCCTAGACTCCACCCCTACACTCTTAATCCTTAAATTGACACCAGCTTAGGTGACTGCCACAGGAAGATCCTAAGAAGTAGGAATTTGAGAATAACAAATCCAAGAATGCCTAGGTTTTATTGTACTCAGTGCCGGCACAGCCTCCTTAACACTGACATGTACTGCGAGGGGAACTGTTCACTGATACAGAATGGGGAATTTAATATTTCATTACTATAATTTTAAAAATATCTATCCATTTCTGTTGACCAGTCACTCTATATCTTAAAAATCCATCTTAAAGGAATAATTAGACATGCATGGACAAAGATATTAACAGATGTCTAACAGTCTTACTTACATACATATAAAGACACACTCTCAATGGCCACTGGAGTTAGATACATTATTACTTATGGAAAAGAAACTGTATAGCTAATACAAATAATATTTTGTAAAAAGATCCACAATGTTGGAAAATACTGAGGAAAAAATTCAGTCTATGTAGTTATGCATATTATGTCCCTAATTGTAAGAAAAATGCCAGTGTCTTCAGACAGAAGGAAAACTGAAAGGAAATACACCAAAAAAAAGCACTAGTATGGATTATAAGTGATTTTTATCTTTCTGTACATTACAGTTCTTCTACATTAGGGATAATAACTTTTTTTACATTAACTGGTGCTTTCTAAGGTATACATATGTTTAAAAATTAAATATAGACTGAAAGGAAACCTAGACACCCGGTTCCTCTCTTCAGAAACAGCACTATTAACAGTTTCTTGTCAATTCCATTACTTGTTTCTTGTATATCCTTCCAGAGAATCTACAGAAAGTCTAGGAGTTATCTAGGCATCCCAGGGTAGGGTGAGCGTACATGCCTGTGGATCTGGGTGCCCTCAGCTACACCGTCACTGCTTCATGCTTCACCCTTTCTTCAGTTAGTACATTATCCCGGCGATCCCTTCACTATGCAACTACACATCTGTCCCATTCTCTTAACGGCTGCACAAGATTCCCTAGTGTAGCTAAGCCTTCATTTATTTAATTAGTTATCTCTTGATGGAAATTTAAATTGGTTCCTTAAATTAAAAACAAAACTGTTATTTGCATAACAGTTTACAGAATGACTTGGTTTCCCATGTAACAATCCGTCCAGGTCTTGTTCTGTCGCACTGACTGCAGTTCTCACAAGGCAGCAGCACGCTTCCAGCTTCCTCCCTGCGCTTACGGTTTCCATCCATCCAGCCTTTTCCTTATCCCTCCATGCCTTCTACCTTTGTCCCTAAGCCAATGCTGCCCTGCCATACCTCCCTGGTGTTGCTATTCACTGCATAGACCTGTCTATATTGTTTGGCTGGAAGTTGAGTTATAGGTGTTTTTTCTATCTTTTGATATTAAACATAATTCTTCAAGGAACACCTCTGTAAATATTTGCACAGGTGCAAGTATATCTATGTAATAATTTCCTTGACGTGGGATGTGAATTAGAATTAGATAAGAGGGAAACATAAGTACTCTAATTTGAAAAATTCTTTTTAAAAATTAAAGTGCTTAAATGAGCATAGCACAGGATCCCGAACTAGATTTTAAAAATCTTAAGATCAAAAAAAAAAAAACAACCTTAAGCTCCTGAGGTTCCACTCACGAGCTAAGGTGTATAACACGATCTTTGTTGACTGTGTTATTCTAATTGACTAATTTGTCCCCTGATATTAAGGTCCCAAGTCTTTTAGCCTTGGAAAGGAATCCTATAAATTGTTTGGGTTTGTCTAGAAACCCTCCAACGCTGTACCCTCCATGGAGGCAGTATTTACCCAAAGACAAAGAGTAGAAGGGTAAGAAAAAGGGGAGAAACAGGAAACATAGGGAGGACGTGGACTGCAGCGAGTGAGATCAAACTGCGTATGAATTGCGGAATATAAAATGAATGATCTGCTCTGTCAATGGTCGTCCAGTTAGCAAGTCTCTGCACTCCGTGTATGGCTGCAGACATGTTCTAAGACACTTGCCTAACACCAACCTCCACGGGGATCTGCTGGGCCAATTAAATTCAGGCAGAGAGGTCAGCTCTGAGGGTTATCACAGCAAGGTATCTATCTTTATTCCAAAGGAATAGTCTTCGTGTATCTTCTCGAAGGATCCAGAATGGCCATGGTGGCTGTTAGGAAGAGGCTTGAGGAACATGGGACATTGCGCTGGAGATTTGTCCCAAGGGTACCAAGGGCTTCCCTATGAGAATGTTGTCAGAAACCACACCCTGTCCACCTGACAGCCCTGATCCTGCTCTTTCAAACTTCTTTTTGTTTCCAAAACCCAAAGAGCATTTCAAAGCAACCCCACTGAGAGCCCCGAGGATGCCCATGCTGCCATCTTGGTGTGGTGTGGACTGAATGGTGCAGAATTCTCTGGGAAAGGCAGAGCAGTGCCGTCCCAAAGTGACTGGCCTTAGATGCAGGATATGTTGAGAAACAATAGCTTTGTATTTTGATATTTGTCGTTAGAAGGTCTGGTGGCACGATTGGGTAAGTGGTGGACTGGTTGGTGACTCGAAACCACCAGCCGGAGGGAAAGATTTACAGCAACTCTGGTCAGAATCAACTTGGTGGTTGATTGGCTGATATGCTTTTGTGGCAATATTTTAAAACTTGCCTTTGAATATACATATGCCTAGAGATACAGCTGTACATACACATGCATTTACTCACACAGGCTTTTCTTTACATAGCTATGCATTCACACCTATCTATGTAGCCACATGCTTCTTCGTGTGTTTCCTGTCAAATAACATATTTATAAAAATTGTCCCTCTTCTCATAATCTTCTTGGCATCTTTATTACCTTGGTCAAGTTGTGCTGACTTCATTCATACTTTGTCTTGTCTTCTCCATCAACAAAAACAGTATCTACTGTCTGGGAAGTGATTCTCTCTTCCTTTTCCGACCCATCTCTCCTTACCATCAAAGAACTTTGCTTTCCAATTTTATATATCTATTTTTAAATTTTTTATACTAATGGGACCATGTAATATTTATCTTTTCATGATGAACTTGTTTTTTTTGTGATTGACCTATTTCAGTCAGCATACATTTTCCGGTTTCATGAACCTCCTCGCTGTTGTGTTCTAACTCACAGTGACCCTCTGTATAACAGTTTTTCATAATTGTGTAGTTTTCCATTTTATGTGTATACAAACAGTTTGCTCATCCATTCTTCTGCTGATTGGCACTTCAGTTGTTGCCATCTTTGCTATTGTAAAAATGTTGCAAT
The DNA here is from genome assembly GCF_050624435.1 of Tenrec ecaudatus. Taxonomy (NCBI): domain Eukaryota; kingdom Metazoa; phylum Chordata; class Mammalia; order Afrosoricida; family Tenrecidae; genus Tenrec; species Tenrec ecaudatus. The sequence continues at coordinate 42,359,353 of NC_134539.1, read as the reverse complement.
GAACACAATTATGCATATGTCTATTCTGCTCTTACATTTTCATGATATATACCTAGGAGTGTGATTGAACGATCGTTGAGTATTTCCATTTCTAGATTTTTTGAGGAAACCCCATACTGTTTTCCATAGTGATTGTACCATTTTGCAGGTTAATAAATACATTCTTGTCTTGGTTATTAGAAGCAGAGCCAGAGAAGGAATTTGGGTAAAAACAGCCTCATTGATGGAGTGTTTGCTAAAGTGTAAAGGGAACGGGAGAGGAAAGGATGAAGAATCAAGCAAAGCTGATGCATAGCCTTGGCCTGGCCCAAGGGGACGTGGGAGCACAAACTCCTTCACAGAGGCGGTCCCACCGAAGTAATAGGCAAGGAATTTTAAGTCCACCGTCAGTCTGGTGCCACAGGGTATATGGGAACTAAATCTCCATTCTAAAGAAAAGGGCCCTTGTGAAGCATTAGCAGCCAACACTCACAGCTAGGAGATAGGTCAACAACAAATACAGGTAGAGCATCAACAGAGTCCGCCGCACCAGGACAATTATCTCCTAGTTTTATTTGTGTTGTGAAATGACAATTCATGAATGCACTCATTGTTCGTCCTGGCTTATTGGCTTTACAGGGCCTCGCTCCTGATTGAACATACACACTTGTGCAAGAAGGTCAGCAAATTGATTGTTCCCCATAACTAATGAAACTTGACCCTGTATTATCTTTTAATAAAATATGGCTGCTTCTCTTAAAAATGCACTTAACACTCAGCCAAATAAATAAGGTAAGCAAAAAATGTTAAATTTAGATTAACTTTTGGCAAAGAACTAAATAATACTTTCATTGTTCTCAAGTATATATTTTCCAGCCCACCTTTGGGAATTAGAACTTTCCAAGCATGCACTGCAGAGACTTCAAGGGTGAAATGGGACAAGGAGCCGACGGGGTGAGACTAGGATGCTTTGTGAGGCTGCCTTCATACTTCAGCAATTTGGCTTATTCAGGGAATTCCTCAGAGACCTGGCTGTCTTCTTTGGCTTGGGGAAGAAATGGGGCTCAACTTATTTAAAACAAATTTTGTAGGTGGGTGGGTGGGTGGGTGGACCAAAGTTCATCTTCCACGGAGAGGGTTTGAGATCCGAGCTCTTCTGTATCTGTCCCCTAAGGAGGCTGGCTTCTGACAGGTTACCCGTGGGAACAAGGGAAGTCTCCAGACAGGAAGAATAATTAGAGTCTTCAGATAGAATAGGGTTGTGCTTAATTAACAGAGGGGTGTGTGTGCGTGTTTTCCTCAGGGTTCGGCACTTGCACAAGTTTTTCTATAAATTGGAAGGAAGGTTCACAAGTTGTTCTTGAGCCTGTAAGTTTGAACGAGGCTCTGTGGCTATGTGTAAATGGATGGGCTCGGCCACATGCGCCCTGACTTCTCTGCTGTTTCTTACTCCCTTGGGGGAAGGCGAAAGCAGCTGCCAGTGCTGAAGCATTTATTTACTCAGGTCCCTGGCACCTTGTCGATGCTTTGTCTGCATCCGCCCATCCAGCTGTGACCATGAGGCTCTGAGTGAGGACTGGTGTTGTTCCCCCTAGATGCTGGGAAATAGGTTCCGACTCAGGGCAGCCCCGTGGACATTTGAGCAAAACCTTTCCCAAGTCCTTTGTCATCCTTGTTTCTGCTGCTCTGTGTGAGCGCATTGCTGCAATCATTGCATCCCTCTGAAGACCAGTCCCTGGAGAAGAACATCATGCTCGACAACATAGAGGGGCAGCAAAAAGAGGAGATGGGTTGCCCCAGTGGCTGCACGGATGGGCTCAAACACAGGTGAGCATGGTCCAGGAGCTGGCGGTAGTCTGTTCTGTCGTGCACAGGGTGGCTGTGAGCCAGACTCTGCTCGATGGCATCGAACAACCACGGCATCTCAGGGAGGGGCTTCCTCTTTCTCGCTAATGATCAGCAAGTTCGGAATTTAGGAGCTTTATTTTCAACTAAGGACACAAACTAGAGGATGGCTGGCTCGAACCCTGGGTTGTAAAATCATAACCAGTAACCGTCATGGGGTTGACCTCAACTCAAGTCAATTCATAAAGCTGCTCCCTTGTCATCTGGCACAGCCAGATTGTAACCCCCTAGTGTTTCCTATTGCCAACCTTTAAAATCTCGGTAAAGCAAAGGAAACACTTGATATGGCCAAAGTGGGATTCTACCCTGTGTATCTGCTGAGAGAGTATTACCCAATGTTTATTTTTTCCTGACAGGAAAGCTCCCTCCTTCACAGTCCAGCTAAAAATCATCCCCCTGGGGACTTCCTCATGGCCCATCCTGTTAGCTCTCCTCCCTCGGAAACTTTCAGATCACTCCATTTGCCTCAGAGGCCATTTGTCCATTTGCATATTTTGGGTATTGGTATGAGTATCACATCCCTTTAGCATGTAAACTTTTCAAGAATAGGGCCCACGTCTGAGTCCATTCTGAATTCCTAGGATCTGTACATTCTGGCCCCCAGAAACTCAAACTGACCTGAGCTGAACGGAGGCACAACGGACATAGACAGCAGAGGTCTTGTTGGATTCAGCGGCTCCTGGACGCTCCTCTGTGGGATGCTCCTCTCTCTTGCAGCCACGGGATCCAAGTGACACATCCTGATCTAAGCAGGAAAGAAGGAGACAGACCCAAGGTGCAGGCCCAAGGCCCAAGAGACACTTATTGAGTTCCCCTATTAGACCGAGGCAGCCACACTCTTTGCTCCTCAGTGCTGCCTGAAAACCCTCCAGCCAGAATCCAGTGTTCCACTCTCTCTTCCACGTCCCTCCAGAGGCCCATGCTTGATGTCTGGGACAAGATAACTTAATACTGAACAGTATTATCTCTGAATTAATAGCACATGCCACTTAAAAAAAAATTCTGACCATGGGCATTATTAATATTTAAATAAATTATATTAAATTACAGCTAAGCATTCACTCAGAGTTTTAAAGGTAGGCTTATAAGAAAATCTGTTTTATATGAAGAACATTAAACATTTGCACATTCATCTTGGCTGAACTTTTAAAAAATTATTTTATTGGGGGCTCATACAGCAACGATCACCATCCATGCATGCATCCATCCATTGTGTCAAGCACATTTGTACATTTGTTGCCATCATCATTTTCAAAACATTTTCTTTCTACTTGAGCCCTTAGTATCAGCTTCTCATTTTCCCCCTCCCTCCCAACCCTCTATCCCTCATGAACCCTTGATAATTTATAAATTATCTGTAAGGGATGTCCAATTGTCGACAGATGGGCTTTGGGTCTCCCCTCCACACTCCCCCACTTTCACATTGATATGAATTTTTGTTCTGGGTCTTTGATGCCCAAAACCTGATCCATTGACACCTCATGATCACACAGGCTGGTGTGCTTCTTCCCTGTGGACTTTGTTGCTTCTGAGCTAGATGACCCCTTGTTTACTTTCAAGTCTTAAAGACCCCAGATGCTTTATCTTTTGATAGCTGGGCACCATCAGTTTTCTTGACCACATTGGCTATGCACCCATTTTGTCTTCAGCATTCATGTTGAGAAAGTAGCACATACCATTCTTTGAAATCTATTCTCACCTTTGTAATACAAACAAATATTACTTATTTTAATCTTTGAATTATCTTGCTAACCTTAAAATTACTTTGTGAGATAACTTTCTGCCCCATTTTATGTATGTGGAAACTGAGGATCACTGAGATTAAATAATGTGTAGAAGGATACAGACCCTGGCAATAGCAGGGACTCAAACCTTGGACCTCAGATTCTAATTCACATGTTTTTCCCACTTGGGAGCATAGACCGCATCTTAGTCATTTTGAAGTCTATGTAGTATGTCATAAAGCTCTTGATGGACAGAATGAAAGTCCTTCCTTATTGATAGAAGCAAGCAGTACAATTCACCTTCCAAAATCACATGAGAAGCAATTCAACAGGGAGTAGTTTAACTAAGTGGGAGAGAGAGAGAATGAACCTCATTATGGCCCACCAATCCCAGAGAATGACATCTCTGCTTGGAGCAGCTAATTCACAGAGAGGACAGACAGTAGGGCCTGCCCCACCACCAGACACGATGTCCACTCATTGACCCACAACACTATGGGGGATAGCACTGGAGACACAGTGTGGTAAGTGTGCCCAGTTTATCTCACACACAGCAGGGTGAAACACAAAGGGAGTGCAACAGGGCATCCAGGGAAGCAAGTAATGAGGTCTCTGAGGGATTCTGAAAATAGACTCTGATTGAGGGGCAGGGCAAGGCACCTCATGAGACCTGATAGGAAAACATTTATAAGGGTCAGCAGATAGACCTGGAACTATTTATAGGCATTTATTTTTTTTAAATTTGTTTTGCTTCTTTTTTATTTTTCTTTCACTATATGTCTACCTATATAAGACAGGCAGGATAAACAATCCCAAGGAGAAAATAATGCGACCATTGGTTCCAAGGGGACATGGGAGAGGGGGAGTATGGACTGGGAGCCAACAAACTCAGGGACAAGGGAACAGTAAGAATCTAAAATTGATGGCATGGAAGGCATGCAATTCTTGGTGGGGTTTGACCCAGTACAATGCATCCAAGAGGCATTACTGAGAGAGGAATGGAGGGTGAGATGATAGTGGGACAGGAGGAAAGTGAAAGGAAATAGAGAAAAGAACTAGGAGGCAACAGCTATTTATAGAGGTATAGGTATAGGCATGTATATATATAAATATATTAATTCATAATGATATGGATATAGGTCAATGTACATATATTTATAGGTTAAGTATTAAGAGAGCAGACAGACTTTGGGCCTCTACTCAAGGCCTCCCTAAACACAAGAACACTTTGTTCTAATAACCTGGCATTCTGTGATACTTACCGTATAGATCCGTGTATAAGCCATGTACAACATGTGCCGAAAAACTTGGGTTCGGCTTATACACGGGTCAGTGGTACCCCAGCGAGGTGTAACATCTCACTACTCCCCCCGTCCAGGTAATGGGACAAGTGCCTGTTATCTTGTGGGTGACTGCTGTTTCTCCGCTGTTTATTCAAAGCCCCGCTGACACTGCAGGGCTTTGGATGTTTATTTACTCACATCTAACCAATCAGAGCCGTCCTATGACGTGTATCTTTGAATATGCCTTTTAAAGACTGTGTGCGAAGGATATGGCATGAATGGATGTCATCTGGTCAAGCTCGACTAACTAAAGGAGGAAATCTCATGAAGCCTGACATAGAGTTAATAGCAAAGTGGGTTTGAGATGCATGGGAAGACATTCCAGAAGACATGGTGTGACATGCCTTCCAGAAATGTAGTATTAGTCATGCTATGGATGGCAGTGAAGACTGCGCTTTGTATGAACATGACAGCAGTGATGGTGATGACGGCGATCTCAGTGAGGACAGCGTCTATGATGACCTCACACCAGCTGAAGCTCTGCATTGGGATATGGATGATGATGAGGAATCTAGTTTTGAAGAATTTTAACTCTTTACATTTAGCCTGGTTGCTGATTGAGCTCAGGGAATAGTACTCTTAAGGTATCATTCATTGTTGATACCTTATTGTTTTTGTTGAACCTATTTTCCACTTATTGTGCTGGTTTACTAATGTTAAATAACTTATTGTCCTTTTATTTATGTTTTTATTTAAAATAAATATTTAAATACATTACCCCACTGATGTCTCAAGTTTTAGTGATTTTATTTTCATTTGTTTTGATTATTGAAACTCACCAATAGCTTCTGCACCCTAGGCTTATACTCGAGTCAATCAGTTTTTCTGGTTTCCCAGGTAATAATTAGGTACCTCCGCTAATACTTGAGTTGGCTTATATTCGAGTATATATGGTACTTTCCTGACACGGTCACCAAAGACAAAAGGGTGCATAAGCAAATGTGGTGAAAAAAACCTGATGGTGCCCAGCTATCCCAGCCTGTGTGATGATGAGGTGCCAATGGGATTAAGTATCAGATATCAAATATCCAAAATGAATAATTATATCAATGTGAACAAGGGGGGTGGTCAGAGTGGAAACCCAAAGCCCATCTGTAGACAATTGGACATCCCCTCAGAAGGGTTACAGGGAAGGGACAATTCAACCAGGGTGCAGTACAGCACCGACAAAACATACAACACTCCTCTACTTCCTGAACACTTCCGGCCCCACATCACGACCCCATTCTACCTTAGAAATCCTGCTAGACCAGAGTATGTACATTGTTACAGCTAAGAGCTCTTGATATATGGAATCCAGGATAGATAACCCTCTCAGGAGCAGTAGTGGGAGTAGTGATACAATGAGGGTAGGGAAATGGGGAATAGAAAAGGGGAACTGAACACAAGGTTAAATATATAAACTCTCCCCACCCCCAGGGAGTTAAAGAATAGAAATATGGGTGAAGGGAGACAATGGACAGTGTAAGATACAAAATAAGAATGATAATAGATAATTGATTAAGGATTCAAGAGGATAGGAGTGTGGGGTAGGAGGGGAAAAAAGAGGAGCTGATACCAAGGGCTCAAATAGAAAGAAAATGTTTTGGAAATGATGATGGCAACATGTATATAAGTGTGCTTCATACAATTGAATTATGGGTTGTTATCTGTAAGGGCCCCCAATAAAAGACATAATTAAAAAAAAAACGTAGGAGCAGTTTATAAGCCAGGGCTTGGTTGCATTGACTTTTTGTACATGTACTGTAACTTACTGGGGCCAGTAAACCCTTCACCAATAATTCAAAAAGAAGAATTAAAAATTCCAACAGAATTATAATTTTTTTCTGGGAGCTTAAGGCTAGCCAGTATTTTTCCTAAAATATTTACACTCACATGGACATTCTTTCATGCCTTATACTTTTATGTTTTTCTCCTTTTTTCCCATTCACTTGGGAAATGTTTATTTGAGTAGTTACTCTGAGGGGGCTTTGAAGAGTCCATAGAAAAATTCCACTATCTTTCAAGTCCACTTTTTCCATGAACTTTTTGAAGTCCTCTCCCATCTCGTTCTTCAGCCTCATTCATTCATTTCTCTATTAAGTTATTTATTACTTAACTGGCTGTAAGCTGTGGAATTCACATATTCTACAATCTGGTATAATTAGGGAATAGAAGACTCACGAAAGGCTTTTTCTTTCTTTCTTTTTAATCATTTTATCAGGGGCTCATAAAACTCTTATCATGATCCATACATACATCAATTGTGTAAAGCACATTTGTACATTCATTGCCCTCATCATGCTCAAAACATTGGCTCTCCACCTAAGGCCCTGGCACCAGTTCCTCATTTTCCCCCTCCCTCCCCGCTCCCCCCCAAGTAGTTCTAATCACCTCTAAGAACATGCTCCTTTGGAGAGCTGAGGCCAAATGTGGTAAAGTCGCCCCTTCAGGACTTTAGTTTGGTCCTCTGCAAGATGGGGGACTTGCCACTTACTGCATAGGACAATAGAGAATCATTTGGGAATTCTTGTTAGATTGCACAGGACCCAGGGTGGCCACGTAGCTTAGCATACAGGAGTCCCTCACCAGCTTGGTGATGGAAGTCCCCCAGCAGCTCTCCTGCTGTCACCACCAGGCAGGCAGCTCACAGAGGCAGGCGGGCTGACAAGATCTCCCCTGGTCCCCTGAGAGAGGCTGCCAGCAGGGTTACCTTAGGGCAAAACTCGTCCAATGGCAGTCTTTGTCTTTATCAGCCAAGGCAGGGAGCCACAGTCTTGGGGCACAATGAAGTGACATTCCAATTCCCTGACGGGAACTTGGGCCACTCAAGGGAGGTAATTATGGGAAAGAAATGAGGGTGGCAGAGGGTTGAATACTTCTTCAGCTTGGTCTGCTTCCTTTGCATTTCTCTTTGGGCAGTTGTTCTGAGGCAAAGCTGAAGCACTTTGAATGGAGGGAAGTGTCAAGATGCAGCAAGGAGTAGGAGGGAGGTGGGGGGGAGGTCCCCAGGGGTCCTTGCCTGGGAGGTGTCCTTGTCTCCCAGGGGAACTCTGATTTGGGGGAGAGAAGGATGGCATCCACCATGCAACAAGGCAGGGAACCTCCCTGGCAGCTGTCTAGGACTCAGGGCAGAATTATCAGAAGCAGTTGCCTGTCCTTTGGCTCGCCCATCCTTTCCAGGTGTGTGAACAGGGTGGGTGGTAAGCATGCGGAATGAAAGCAAGAGGCTTCTGGGGCAATGGTCAATAGAACCCAAACCAAGTCCACTACCACTGAGTCCATTTTGTTTCCCAGTGACCCTGCAGGGCAGGGGTGTCAAGCTCAATTAAATGTGGGCCATTGGGTACAGCAGGCAAGAGCCACGTGGGCCTCATCACATTTTAAAATTTTGTTAAATTTTTATTTTGAAGTGAGGATTCAGGAATATGGATATGATAATTAATACACCACAGAATTGCTATTGATGTATTTATAGAACTAAAATTATTCTTTTTTTACCTGAAACTTGACAGCGTTTTCCTCCTACTAGTTTTCACTTACCTCTTATGTTGTGACCAGAAAATATAACAAAGTAACTAATAAAAAACCCAAAATGTTGGACAGCTGACAAACATGATGTGAAATCATAACGACTTCCCTCTAAAAATGCTAACTAGTGCTAAGTATGATTCATAACAGAACAACCCAGAGTGCTCTTTCTAACCTTTTCGCAATTGGACTCTGTTTACACTACGTGACACCGAGAGTGGCAGACATATCCCTTCCAAACGTTGCCGGAACTGAGTCAGCGTGTTTATACACGTCCACAGGCCTCCAGGAAAGGCACTGGGCCACCTGTATCCTCGTCTTCAGTAGTTAAAGGATTAAGAAGGGAATTGTGTGTATGGTATTGCCTCAACCTTGCCTAAGCGCTATTTTCTTTATAACATTGTTTTTCTATTTTCACTTTACTTCAGAGCATCACGGGCCACATTGGGGGTCTCATGGGGCCGGGGGGGGCACCAGTGTGACACCCCTGCTATAGAGCAAGCAACCCCATCTTTCTCCGACAGAGGGACTGGCACGTTTGAACCACTAACCTTGAATTTAGCAGCCTGAGGCCTAAACTCCAGCATCCCTCTTTTACCTGGAGTCACCACCCCAGGGCTGGCCTGTCATTTTGTCATACTGTGGTGGCTTGTGTGTTGCTGTGAAGCTGGAAGTAATGTCACGGGTCTTTCCAATACCAGCAGGGTCACCCAAATGAAACCGGTTTCCGAAGTGCTTCCAGACTAAGACCAGACTATTCAAAGAAGGAAAGGTCTGCTCTTCACTTCAGAGGACTCGGCCACCGAACGCCCTGCGCACAGTATGGAAGCATTTGCAGTTACCGACAAACCAACACACGGAAGCAGAGCATTGTCAGAGACGGTGCCAGGAGATGGGCCGCTCAGAAGGCACTCCCAGTGTGATTGAGGAAGAGCTGCCTTCTCAAAGTAGAGTCGGCCATCGTGACAAGGCTGGAGGGAAGCCTGGGGGACCTTTGTTTGCTCCTGGGGCATGCCTCCAATGAGAAGAAACAGCTGCCGACATCCATTAACAAACGGACGTGGCGTGTACAAACTCGGAACCTAAGAAAACTGGAAGTTGTCAAAAATGGAGTGCATAAGGGTGGATGTTCCAGGCATTGGTGAGCTGCATGGACTAGGACGGACCGTTTTGAATGAGGAAATCCGTAGAGTTGACCGTGCTGGGAATGGCACCTTCAAGAGGAATGGGGTTGCGTTCATTTTCCAAAAGGACATTTCAAGATCTACCTTGAAGTACACTGCTGCCTGTGATAGGATAATATCTGTCTGGGTAGAACAAAATCCAGCCAAGACAACTGTTCAAATGTATGCACTTGGAAAAAAATGTATGCGCTGGAACCACAGTTGGAGACTATGACCTTGGTGATAAAAACAAAGCGGACAGAATTGCCTAAGACCAACAACTTCATCACAAACGTGATGAACAACAAAAACAGGGACTGTACACATGGACTTCTCCAGACGCCTGACGGAGAAATAAAATGGATGACAGCTGTCAGAAAACATGATAGAAAAGCTCAATAGCAACAGCTCAAACCAGACAAGGGGCTGCCTGTGGAGCAGAACAATCAATTGCTGCATTTTAAAGTCAGGTTAAAACTGAAAATAATTAAAACAAGTCCACAAGAGCCGAAATACCACCTTGAGCCTATCCCCCCTGAATTTCAAGAACATCTCAAGGCCAGATTTGATACACTGAACACCAATCCCAGGAGACCGGGTGAACTGTGGGAGGGCATCAAGAACATCGAATATGCAAAGCACAAAAGTTCGTTAGAAAGACAAGAAAGACAATAAGAAAGTGGATGTCAGAAGAGACTCCGAAACTGGCTTTTCACCACAGAGCAGCGGAGGCAAATGGGCGAAACGAGGAAGTCGAGGAGCTGAAGGGAAATTTTCAAAGGGCAGGTCAAGAACAAAAAGTAAAACATTATAATGAAATGTGCACAGCCTTGGAGTTAGAAAACCAAAAAGAAAGAACACAATCAGCATGTCTTAAACTGAAAGACTTCGAGAAAAAAAATCAAGCCATAAGTTGCAACGTTGAAAGATTCCCTAGCAAAATATTTAAAGATACAAGAGCATCAAAAGAAATGGGAAATAATACACTGTACCAAAAAGAACAAGTTGACATTCCACCATTTCAAGCGGTGGCATGTGAGCAAGAACCAACAGCACTGAAGGAAGAAGTCCAACTCCCACTGAAAGGATTAACAAGAAACAGGATTCCAGGAAGTGATGTGATACCAACTGAAATGCTTCAACAGGCTGAGAAAGCACTGGAAGCACTCACTACCCTATGCTAAGAAACTTAAAAGAGAGCTACTTGGACAGTTGAGTAGAAGAGATTCATCTTTCCACCCATTCCAAAGAAGGTATCCCAACAGCACGTGCAAATTACAGAATAGTATCATTGATATCACATGTAGTAAAGTGTTGCTGAAGGTCATCCAACAAGAGGTGGAGCAGTACATTGACAGGAAGCTGCCAGAGCTTTAGACTAGATTCAAAAGAGGACTTGGAACAAGGGTTATCGTTGCTGATGTCAGCTAGATCTTGGCTCAAAGCAGAGAATACCAGAAAGATTTTTACTTGTGTTTTATTAACTAGACAAAGGCATTCAATTGTAAGGATCATAAACTATGGATAGCCTTGAGAAGAATTGGAATTCCAGAACATTTCATTGTGATCACACAGAACTTATACAGGAATCAAGCGATAGTTGTGTGAACAGAACCAGGGAATATTACATAGTTTAAAATCAGGAAACGTGTGCATCTGAGTTGTGTCTTCTCACCATAATTGTTTAATCTTTATATTGAGGAAATAATCAGAGAAGCTGGTTTACAAACAGAATGGGACGTTAGGAATGGAGGAAGGCTTGTTTACAACCTGTGATGTGCAGATGTCACAACCTTGCTAGTGAGGAGGGCTTGAAGTACTTGCTAGTGAAGATCAAGGAATGCAGCCTTCAGTGTGGATTACAACTCAATGTAAAGAAGACCAATATCCACACAATGGGACCCGTAGGTAACATCATGATAAGTGGAGAAAAGATTGAAGTTGTTAAATGTTTCCTTTAACTTGGACAATCAGTGAAGCAGCCACCAAGAGATCAATCGACACATTGTAGTGGGTAAATCTGCTGCACAAGACCTCCTCAAAGTGTTGAAAAATCGGTAGGTGTCTCATTTGGAAGTCTAAAGGGTGCCTGACCCAAATCGTGGTAGTGTTCAATCCCCTCTTATGCATGTGAAATTTGGACATTGGATGAGGAGGATCAAAGAAGGAACGAAGCATTTGAACTATGGGATTAGCACAAACGATGGGCAGACAGCAGCGTGGATTGCCAAAAGAACAAACGTGTTTCTCTTAGTACAACCAGAATGCTCCTCTGTCTCATCCTTTGTCCATGTTGTAAGGAGAGACCAGTCGTCCCCGAAGAAGGACGCCATGCTTGGTAAAGTGGAGGGGCAGCGAAAAGAGGAAAACCTTGGACACGAGGGGTTGACACAGTGGCTGCACTGATGGGCTCACAAGTAAGAACAATTGTGAGGATGGAGCAGGACCACGGAGTATTTCGCCCTGCTGGACAAGGCTTGCTGCGAATCCAGTCAAGTCAATGGTACCTGACAGCAGCTTCAGCAGAAGTTAGTTTCTTGACCTTGACCTTCCTCTTCTTGTCCTTCCGTTTCGGTCAGGCCCCTTTTATATACTTGTGGCTTCTCCTCTGGCACTGGGCTAATGGAAATGGCTCAGGGGCCTCCCTTCCAGAGGTGAGTCCTGCCAATCATACATTAGGCAGGCCTCTGATTTCACATGCCAGTTTCTACAAGGGCAAGAAACCGCATCAGGGACCATTTGTGGACATCGCCCTTCACGGGTTGGATGGCATTACGGGGCAAGTTACACTCTCTGGGCCTGTTGCCTCGGCCCTAATTTAAGAGATCATGTTGCTTCTTTCAAAAGGTTATGAGAATTAAACCAGAGACTCCTCCCGCCCGCCTTCCTGGGACTTCATTTTCCCCATCAATAGTTGGGAAAAGCGAGTTTCCCAAATGGTACTGCCCCCACAGCTTGGGAGTACGTGGGGAGCAATTTGTATAAACTTGGAACTGACCGAGAAGCAGCCTACGCCCAGCCAGCAGCACTCCGGGACGCGCACGCGCGCCGGGGCCTCGCTGGGAGCAGCGCCCGCTGGTTACCTTTCACCTAGTTTGCCGGCTCCCAGCGGGGTAACTCCAGGTCAGTCGCGAGCGCGGGCGCGCCTGCGCACTGCTCGCTCCCCGCCGCCGCAGGGTGCCCTAGCTAGCGCTTTGGGGGCGGGGGACTAGACTTGGGGGTGGGGTGCAGGTTGCAGTTCGTGTCCGGAGCGCTTGTGTCTTGGTGGTCTCCGTTCCCCAGTGACAGGATGGGTGTAGGCTTTGCGGACAGGCCCTGATTTGGGGATCTGACTTGGCAGGGCGTCATCTCTGGGTCGGTGAGGCAGTCTACACCCACGTGCCACTTTGTCTCTACCCTTCCCTCCCCACCCCCGGCCACCTGGGTACTTTTCATTCCCCTAACGTAACTGCTGTCACCACACTCTCCCTTCCCTCCCAGCTGGCGCCCCTTCTAGCTCGGTCCGCCTCCCCGCACCCCATTACCCCAAATAGCCAATCGAAAATGCAGGACCAACTGAAGGCCCAGCTCAGGGTGGCCGACTGGAGCAAACGCCCTGGAAAAGCCGCGTGGGCACGTTTATTTTCTCATTTCTCCTAGGGAGGAGCCCGAGCCTCACGACCCAGCTGACTTGAAAACGAATGAGCACATCCTTTGTTTTTCCCTCTTTCCCAAAGGCTGGCTTGAAGATAGCCAGCGGCGCTTCTAGGGGTTACTGCCGGACACGAGGCGGCGGGGAAAGCAAAGGCGCGCTCACCCCCTGAAACCGCAAGGGCAGTAACGCTCAGTCTGAGTTTCCAACCACAGAACCCTCACCTTTGGTAATTGGAGGTCTGCCCTTCTTATCTCCTCCTTCAAGGGGGATCCTCCCCTCCTGACAGCCCACCCATCTGGGGGCAGGGAAGACCGTCTAGGCTGGGGAATAGGAAACCGACTTTGGTAAAATACTTCCTGTAGCCTGCTCCTCTCTTCTTAACGCTGATCCCTATCGGGCAGCCAACTGCCCCGAGCAAGAGAAATGAAGAAATCTTTCCCTTTTCCGGACCAATAGCTTCAACTGTAAAGCATGGGGCTCAGATTAAAGGTAAACCAAGGATCCTAAATGTTTGAATATGCCTTCATTTCTGGACGGTCTGCAGGAAATGTGGCTAAGAAGAATGAGCATCAACATTAGGCATTTGTTCCGTTATTGGACACTTTGTGTTGGCTTTTTCTGAAAGCTATATAACATTTTCCAGACTTATGGTTGAGGATGTAGGTCATGGGAGTTAGCAAATGGTTAATCTGCTCAGCTGCTAACTGAAAGTTATGACTTCTAGTTCACCCAGGGGCTGGCTCAGAAGAAAGGCCGGCCAGTCTACTTAGGAAAACAGCAACCATTGAAAACCGGGTGCAACACAGCGTTCTCTGACTCACATAGGGTGGCCAGGAGGTAGAGGCCACTGCAAGAGCAACTGGAGACGAAATTGGAGACTGTTTCCTCAAAGTACTAATGGACTCAAGGCTGAAAACCCCCACATTAAATTTCTCGATTCTGTTATTGGCCCCAGGACTGTATAGAATAGTCAATTGATGAGTTATTCTTAAGGAATAAAAGAAAATGTGTGATTAGTAGGAACAGGGGGTCATATGCATACTTTCGTTTTGATATGAATAGATATGAGGGGAAAAGTGAGGGCTGAACACAGAAGAGCAATTTAACACAAGGCTGATCTGAACAATCCTTCCAAGAGTCTTTTTATTTATTTTTTTAACCATTTAGTATAAGGTACTGCTCTTGGTCCCCAAAAGTAATCTGCTAATGTGCTTATGAGGGGAAATGAAAGTAAGGTAGCAAGCAATAACTGAGCTTCTTTCCATTTCTGCCTTCTACAATCCTCCTGATAATGGTGTGAGTTGAGTGTAAAATTAGGGACATTTTTTGGGAGGAGGACATGTGGCTAAAATAGGTTGAGAATCTTGCGCACGGTCACAGCTATCACTGGACAGAACTCAATCCAAGGTTTTCTGGCCAGACCTTGGGCTTTAGAACAGTGTCTTCCACCCAGTGGGATGGAGAAATGTAGCCATTAGATTTGTCTGGACATGAGAACAAGGATGAATCTACTTGTTATTACTACGGCTAATATTTTTTAAACTTTAGTGTTTCAACTACTGGGTTAGCACTTTGAACACATGTTCTTCTAGGAACTTTATTCAGCAAATACTATCATCTCATTCAGAACAGCTAAGGGAAATGAGATATTTTTTAATTCTTTTATTAGAGGCTCATACAACTCTAATCACAATCCATACATACATCAATTGTGTAAAGCACATTTGTACATTCATTGCCCTCATCATTCTCAAAACATTTGCTCTCCACTCAAGCCCCTGGCATCAGGTCCTCATTGTTCCCCTCCCTCCCGGCTAACCCCTCTCTTATGAGCCCTTGATAATTTATAACATTATTTTGTCATATCTTGTCCTGTCCGATGTCTCGCTTCACCAACTTTTCTGTTGTCTGTCCCCCAGGGAGGAGGTCACATGGAGATCCTTGTAATCGGTTGCCCCTTTTTCCAACCCACCCGTCCTCTACCCTCTAGGTATCGCCACTCTCACCACTTGTCCTGCAGGGATCATCCGCCCTGCATTCCCTGTGTTTCCAGTTCCTATCTGTGCCAGTGTACCATCCTCTGGTCTAGCCAGACTTGCAAGGTAGAATTGCAGTTGGGCCAGGAAGGTGATCATCATAGAAAGCTAATTTAATAGAAGAAAGTATTCTTGTATTGAGGGAGTACTTGAGTGGAGGCCCAATGTCCTTCTGCTACCTTAATACTAAACTGATAAATATATGCACAGATCTATTTCCCCATCCTCATATATAAATATATTTGCATATGTACATGTCTTTATCTAGACCTCGATAAATGCCCTTTGCCTCCCAGCTCTTTCCTCTATTTCCCTTGACTTTCCTCTCATCCCACTATCATGCTTGGGAACTAAGATATTATAAAAGAAAAAAACCAGGTGAGTTATCTAAGTTCTCATAGGAAGTGGTGAAGCAAGGATTCACCCTTCAGACTGACTCTAGAATGAAAGGAGAATCTTTGAGGGTTGTCCATTCACTGAAAATTCCGGATGAATTGTCAATGAAATATGGGTTCAAGGAGCCAAGGGAGCCTCCGGTTGTGTGACTAGAGACCCAGGAATGGAGAGTCCTGCCCTTCTGTGTGCTCATCAGATCCCACTGGAGTTCTGGACACTGAGGAAACTTATGAAAAGATGGCGGCCAGGAGCATGGACTTTCAGATTCCCAACACCAAAAACCCACTCAAAGCCTCATTTGCTATCAAGTCAACTTTGACTCATATGACCCTATAGGACAGAGGAAAACTACCCATTGGTACCCATTGGGCTTCTGAGACTAAATCTTTATAAGAACAGCCAGCCTCATCTTTCTCTCAAGTATCTGCTGGTAGGTTTGAACTGTTGACTTATAGTTAGCAGTTCAGTGCATAGCCCACTACACCACCAGGGCTCCAGGGCCAAGGACAAACAGTGAGGGATTCAAAACCAGATTAACATGATCTTGGCGCTCTTCCCAGTTAGATGACCTTGGGTAGATGTCTTAACTTCATTGAGTCTCATCTACGGGTAGCATTAGTATAAGAACACAGGCCAAGGATGAATTCAATCTTTAGTCAATGAAGTCCTTAAAGTGGTTAGTGAAAAATCTTCAGGATGGTCTTTGTGTAGCTGCTGTGGTTGTCTTTTAAAGCTTTAACCAGGTTATTAAAACAGTGTAGCGGAGATTTGTCTTCAAGGTGGAATGCGAAGAATTTGGACTCTGGGAATCTGGAAATGAAAGTTTGAAAAGGACAGGCAGGAGGTAGAAGGAAGAGAAAGGAAGATTCTGGAACCCAGTAGGCGGCAAGATCCTAAAATATACACATGAGCAATAACCTTATTAAAAGATAGGGATGTTTTTTGTTGTTGTGACTTAAACTCTCGCAGACTATAAGTTTCAGTACAGGTTGCCACTTGTGTGTGCGTGGTTTGGAAAGCTTTGTGTGGGTATTGTTTTAGTTAAACATCTGTGGGACACTGTGCAGAAAAGCAAAACAGTTCCCAAACAGAAAAATTCTGCAGAGCAGGCATTTAGGGCCTGAGCTAATCAAGAAATACAAGCTCTGCCTTGGGAATTGAGAGACCTCTTGGGAAGATAATTAGGTTTTCCATTACCCACGGAAAGGGAAGTCTAGCTCACGTTATTCCCTCAACCTACAGAGTTATAAACCTGCAACGGACATCTGAAGTTGAAATATTAAGAACCTAGCACACCAGAGGCACTTTTGAAAGTAGTAGTTAATCTTTAAATCACTATGGTAAAGCTGCCACATTAGCCAATTCCACCTTTTCCACATGTACAATATAGTGATACCCATGACATGAATGCAGTTGTGCAACCATTACCGATATCTGATGGCAAGGTCATTCATTTAAAATACTCTATTTAACAGACCTTTTATCCCTTTTCTGAGAGCCAGGAAGTAGTCTAAGCACTCTAAATGAACACTTTTAATTCTCACCATCACCCTGTATGTATTGTTGCATGAGGTTACAGATACCCATACTGGGTCACAGAGAAGGTAAGTCATTTGCCCAAAGTAACGCAACTAATAATTGGTGCTGCCAGGATTCAAATACAGGCAAGTCTATGTAATAGCTGGCAACTCTTACCGGGGCCTAATTGCAGTTGGAATTGCTTTGCTTGGCCAAGCTGGGGCAGGGCAACTCCCTCATCTCTTTGTGTAGCCACAATTTGAAGCTCAATTGTCTCTGATAATAGAAGAGGTTCTTCCAGGCCAGGAGGTTGTGTTAGAGGAGAAGGCAGTGGGGACGTGCTTCGAGTCTGAGGATGGATGTGGAAGAGAGCTTTCTGCTCATGGCGGCTGAGAGACCGTGTCTACTGTGGTAATGGAAGACTCCTTCTTCCACAATGGAAATTTTCTCCGTTCATCTACCCACTGCAGTTAAGTTGATTCCAAATCATAGCCACCCTTTAGGACAGAGAAAAGCTGTTCCCTAGGGTTTTTAAGACTGTTAACAGACAGATTTAATTTTCTACTGAGGAGTGGCTGGTGGCTCTAAACTACTGACTTTGTTACATGACAGAAAGCAGCCCAGTGCATAGCTCACTAGAGTACTCAGTATTCTAACATGACTCAAATCCCTGAAGGGGGACGCAAGGCCCTAGTTTCCGGGGTTCCACTGGTGTCTCTCCAACCAGTAAGCCTGGTCTATTTGAGGATTCTGAGTTCTGTTCCACATTTTGTCCTACTCCATCCAGGACCCTTTTCAGAGCCATTGTCAGTGGTGGCTGGGGAGCATCTAGTTCTTCTGGTCTTGGGGTTGTGGAGACTGATGTTCGTGTGGTCCCTGAGTCCGTTCAATGACTGTTTCCATGTGTCTCTATTTTCACCACCCTGCTTTCCTCTGGGTGGGGAGAAAGCAATATTTGTACTTCCTGAGCTTTTAACAGCCCAGTCCCTAGGCAAGTGAACATACTTGGAAACGATAAATATGCTATAGAAATGTTATTGGTCTTGCTGGATAAAGTGGTACTGGGGACACTCGTCCATAATCAGCCAACTCAATTTCCAAGTACATTTTGGTGGCGAAGGCCCACTCCTACCCATCAAGAGAAGCCAATAGCCCCTTATTCAAACCGAAAAGATTAGCACCTCTAGTTCGCTATCAGTCTGTTTCAGCTGGCTCACCATCACACATTCCATAGTTTGTTACACTGAATCTTTCCATTCTGCCACAGGCCAAAAAGAGAGATGAGACGAGCCAGCTGGCCACTGGGGAAGTGCTTTCTCATCTATTAAAGGATCTTCCTCATCCATCTAAGGGTTTACCAGAGCTTGGGTGCTTCTCTCTTTTGCTCCCCCTTTTTCTGCTCCTGATGAATCTCTCGATCCTTCAGTCAAATTGTAAATCATTTGACAGAAACGTTGCTTTCTCTTGGGTTCTCTTCCACCCAGTCCATTAACCCTTCTCTAAATACTGATGCATTTCCCCCATCAAATTCTGGCACCCCCGA
The DNA here is from genome assembly GCF_050624435.1 of Tenrec ecaudatus. NCBI lineage: Eukaryota > Metazoa > Chordata > Mammalia > Afrosoricida > Tenrecidae > Tenrec > Tenrec ecaudatus. The sequence goes on along the minus strand of NC_134539.1, from coordinate 42,340,602 downwards.
GGTCACAAACATCTAATAGCCATTCCCGCTCTATAACAAGAAATCAATAAACTAAAGGGAAATATAGATTTTGAGGGTTGGAACAAAAAGGTTCTAGGAAGCAGAACATCTGTCACCTTCGTAAGCTGTGCCAAGGCTTCTCATAAACGAAACGCTGAGAGTTCATTGGAGTGTTCCCTTTGATCATTTTACTTCATCAGCATTAAGGGTAAAGAGTGATGACTAATTGTTTTGTATTAATTTTCTAGGTTTGTAGATACTCAGTACATTTATGAGAAATACAGGAACTTAAAAATGTACAACTTGGAATCATCCATCCTGAAGGCAGCAGCTTCAGAAGGCAAGTCAATTGCAGTCAGTTTGTGAAGAGTCCTGGGGTCTCCATAGAGGGATTATCGTTTTATACATTTAAAATTGATATAGAGTATATAAATGGAAAGAAACTCAAAGCAATTAATTAAGGCTACTTTCTTGTGCACATTAGAGACTATGTGAACCTGCTATTGCGTTTGACTTCCACCTCACTTGACTCTTCCCTATGTAACTAGATTAAAAAGCCCAACCAAATTCACCACCTTCGAGTCTATTGCCACGCAGAGCAACCCCATTGGATGGAGCAGAAGCGCTCCCTTGGCTTTCCAGGGCTGTAAATCTTTATGGGAACAGAGGGTCTCATCTTTCCCCTTAGAAGCAGCCAGTGGGTTCAAACCATGGACCTTCCAATTTGCAATCCAACTTGCAATCCTCTATGCCACAAGAGCTCTTTGATTTAATAATAGAGCTGCCCTGGTGCCATTGTGGATTGTGCAATGGGCTGCTAATATCAAGGTGAACAGTTAGCATGTACCAGCCACTCGGAAGGAGAAAGATGAGGCTGTCTACTACAAAGACCAACAGCCTTGGAAAGTCAAAGAGCAGGCCTGCTGCGTCCTGTAGAGTCACTGTAAGTCAGAATTGATTTGATGGCAGTGAGTGAGTGATGCGGTACCAAACCCTTGCCATCAAGTCAATTCTGACTCGGTGACGCATGACTCTCACTGCCATCGAGTCGATGCCGCCTCGCAGTGATCCTATAGCACAAGGTAGAACTGCCCCTGTGAGTTTCCAAGACTGTAACTGTTTACCGGATTAGAAACCGTGGAACTTGTAGATCGCAGCCCAGGGTGTCACCGATCTTCCACCAGGACTCCATCGGGTTCCCTAGACTGTAATCTTTACAAGGGCCTAGTCCAAGGTCTCCCCCAGGGAACCACCGGTGGGTTTCAACCACCAACCTTTTAGGGTTGACAACTGAGTACTTAGTCACGATGACACCAGGGTCCTTAGTAATCAACAATGGAAATCTTGCGCTGAACATGAGCTTGGCATTTGATGTCCTTTATCGCATTGAAGCCAATGAAATAAGCCGGGTTTATCTTGGTCCGGAAGGTAAGCAAGCGAAGGTGAGGGATAATGAGTCACTTTTGAACAGTCACTACTATCCGAAGTGATGCAACTGGCAGGGAGATTCAGCCTGTCCACCACCGGGCCACAGTCCATGATCTGAAGCAGTAGTTAAGAGTTTCTTTCCTTCAGGCCACGGACCCTTCATTTCAGTTTGACCCTCTCTCTCTGGCTCCTGTACCTGTCACTCTCATACACTACCTAGGTCAGATCACACTCCTCTCGAACACACCAATTGTTGAAACTTAAAAATAATAAAACTTTATATCAGTTACGATTGGAGGGTGTGCCTGACTCAACGTGGGGTCCGGTGAGCCACGTCCTTTATGGCTTCTTTATTATCATGATGTATCAGGAAACCAGGAGACAAAAACAGGAGGGGGGTAGCCGGGAGACAAAACAACACGAGGCGAAGAACCCAAACCTTTGGAATAGTTCATTTACCAAACTCACAGCCACGTTCTGTTTACCTCACAGGGAAATAGTGAGGAGTAAATTAGATAATGTGGGTAATTGCGCTTTGGAAACAGGTCAGCTCTCTACAAAGTAGTATTGTTGTACATGACGCTGGTAATTAGCTGTGACCTTGGCAAGTCAACATCTCAGAATTTCGGTTTCATCACTTCAAATAGGAATTCTAGTTTCTACTGATCAGGGATATTATGTGCACTGCCTGTGCTGGCAGGGCTGCAGTGTAAGGGGTGGAATCTGTATTTCACTAATAACTCCTTTGAAGATTGTTTTCAAGGGCATGTCTGCCAGATTGTCCTGCGTGCCTCTTCTCCTCTTCCTGGTTCTCCGTTTCTGGCAGGTTCTTGCTTGTTTTTCTATTCCGACTTCCGTATGAACGGAATCACATAAAGTGCACTCGTGTGACTGGGTCCTATCACTTGGCATGTTGAGTTTTAAAGCTCATGCAAGTCGCAGTGTGTATCAGTGCTTTCACCCCGTTTTCTGATTTCATGATAATTATTCCATTCCATAACGAGGCCACACTCAGTTCATGACCATGGATGGATGCTTAACTTGCTTCCCCCTTATGGCTATGCTACGCAATGCCGTACAGACGCTTGTATCCAGGTTTCTATGTGGGTACAGGACTTCATTTCGTTAACATGATTACAGTTTCTGGGTCATAGGGTAACTCTATTTAATCATGTCAGGAACCAGAGACTGGGTTCCAAAGTAGCTGTCCCATTTTATAGTCTCACCAGCACTGTATGCAGATTCTGCCTCTCTAAATCCTTGACAGCACTTTAGCTGGGTGTGAAGTAGAACAGCTCCTTGGTTTTGCTTTCCATTTCCCCGATGACTTAAGGATGTTTCTGTGTGCTTACTGAATTGGGGGTTTCTTCCTTGTAGCAATATTTATTTAGAAAGTAAGTCTCCAAATTTATTTGGCCTACCACCCCTTTTTTCAGAAAAAAGAAATTACTCACTGCCACCCTGGCAATTAAATTTTTCGTGCTATAGCCCGTAATCCACGATAAAGTGGAGGCATCTGCTCTTGAAGCCCCTCTGCATGATTCCAGTGCCCGCCAACCCCCCCGCCCCCCACCGAGAACGGTATCACCCTGCTACAGACCTTTTTCTCATTTAATAATCTGGTTATTTATCTGCTTATATGTGAGTAGAAAGCTCCCCCATAACCCCACACACACACATTTTTAGCTGGGCACCCAGTCATCTAGAAGAAGACCAAAATAGCCTAGCCTCTCTCCCAAGTAGATATGAGCACATAACTAAGTTCTGATGTTTGTGGTTTGGCTGCTTTCAGGAAGTACTCTTCAAAGGGAGAGGCATACCCTTTTCTTGTTTTTTCAGATCATTGGAACGCAGTCGTGACACTGCTGTTAACAGCCATCACGGGCTCTGAGGTGCATGTGGCATGCCTGGCATGGCAGCTCAACAGTGAGCCAACCTGGGCTCTTACCATTGTGGAAACCTACGCTCGCCCTGCACTGATCATATCCTGGTTTCTTCCGCAAGAAAGGCAAAGGCAAGCCTTTCTTGTTTAAGCCACAGATATTGGGGTTCTTCATTCCTCACGGTTGAGTCCTCCCCACGACTCCTTGTCTGTGCTCAACATTGAGAATGCTCCACTCTTGCCTGTGAGGTGTAGATCTAGTTTCAACTCTCCCCCGGGCTCTACAAGAGTAACTTCCCCAACCAGAGCCTTCTTGTCTGTTTTCCACCAAGCTCTTTCCCCTTTCCAACTCTGTGCCAGCAGTATTCTAAGAATCATCGTATGGGCTTGTTTGAAACACAACTTACGGGGCCTCCGCCTGGAGTTTCTGATTCCAACTCTGGGAAGGGCCCCAAGAACCGCATTTCAACACATAGGATAAAGGGGCTTCAAAAGCTTATGGGGAAAAAATTCACATATTTTTTCATTCCATTCTTCTGGGAAGATTCTGGAGCCCTTTATGTCTTGGGTCATTTTGATACAGTAGGTTTGCCGACCAAATATTGGAAGTACTACCCAGGTTTTTGTTTTTTAATGGATAAAATTAGGAAATATTTCAACCATACAGAAAACAGCGTGGTTAATATAACAAATACTCTGTTATCTGCCACCCAGCCTTATCAAATTTAGTTATTTCAATTGTTATCAGTTATCTCACACTGCATAAATAAACTAAAATTGATCTCTTCTTCTGTCGATGGACAAACTTCCCGAATTTTGGCTTTTACACGCCAGACTTGCGCGAACACACTTGAATAAGATTCCTGTGCACATTTGGGAGAATTTTAAGTGGATTCTCCATAAAGTTTACCACCCCCATCACAATTGTACAAGGCATTTTACATACATGCTCGATTCTACCTTGAAACCTTGTAACATCTCTGAGAACAAAGCGAGCTTGTTATCCCTGTTTTATGGGGAAGTAAACAGAGGTTAAAAACATGAAGTCAACCAGCCCAAAGTCAACTAGCAAGAAAATGGAAGAACCAGAACAGAATCCAGGCTCTGAGGGACCCAGCCCATACTTTTCCCACTCGTCCAGACTTCCTGAAAGGATGATAGTGTCCGTGGAACCGTTCTAGCGCCAGTACTAGCCCCTGTCACTTGTTCGAGTCCCCAGTCAGCGTTTCTTTGCCCTGCACCACACATTCATGTATCTCTGGAACGCACATTTAAAACACCTGTGTGATGCTGCTAGGTGATTCCAAAATATTCATTTACCCATTGTTACCAGGATTTCATTTTTGTTTGGGAGGACAGCATGCCCAGTTTTTAAATTTTTATTTATTTATTTATTATTAAAAGATCGTTTTATTGCGTTCTCTGACAGCCCTTGCTACAATCCATACATCGCTTGCATCAGGAGAATCTGTACATAGCTTGCCTTCATTCTTTTCTAGGTATTTAATTTCTATTGAGCCCTTGATATCAGTTCCTCTTTTCCTCCCTCCCTCCCCCCACCACCCTCATGACATAACCCCTTGAAAGATGGTACATTGTTATTATTTCATCTCTCACACCGACCGCTGTCTCCCTTCCCCATGTTCTCTGTTGTTCTTCCCCCTGGAGAGGGGTCTATGGTTATGTGTCGATCATTTCGATTGGTTCCTCCTTTCTCCTTTCCTTTCTACCTCTTCCCTCTCCCCTTCTGGTGTCACTACTCCCAATCCTGTTCCTGGATTCTGTGTGCCGTCAGCGCCCATCACTTACATCTACCTGTGTACAGGTTGTGGTCCAGTCTGACTTGAGAAGCTGCACTGGGGTCAAGGTGGTGGGGCTGAGGAAGCCTCAAGGAACCAGAGGAATATAGTGTGTTTCATCGACACCATGCTCGGTTTTTAAGACAATCACACCACTCCCCATTTAATGGTGCTGGTAGTCAGGGGAAGAGCCCTCTGACTCAGTTCTGACCAGGAAGGTGTCATGGGTGTCATGAGGGGTTGCTGAAAGGCCTTGCTTTCCGGCAACCTGTTTTGCCTCTTCTTAGCCTTTCTTTCCCCCTGCCTCTCACTACCACCACCCCCACCACACACCTCCTCTTGAACACTGATGTAGAGAAACTAAAGGTAGGGCCCTCACCTAAAACCACGAGACTGTACCCACGTGTGGAGTCTGGTGAAGTACAATGACCGAGGGAACCTGGTGCCTGATGGCATCGTAAATTCTCCATGCCACCCTTGGTGTCTCGCCAAGGGCAGAGGACCCAATAAGTAAGGGAAGCATGGGCTTATTTATGCTCTCCTTACTAATCCATAGTGAACAATTTTATCTGTTCACTACAGACTAGTAATTCAACACCAGGAAAGCCTTGCTTACTAGCTACGCCATCCATGCCACAGACAGTAAATTTGAAAACAGGCTTTGATTCTGTAGGAGCTGCTCTGGGGGTGGGAGACAGAGAGATAGATCCCAGTCATCTATGGAGGCAGGATCTTTGATGTGGTGGGAAAAAATGTGGAATTGTTTACTATGAACTCATAAGTAAGCCTGTGTTTACATTGCTTTTGGTGTAATCCTACACCGGTCTAACCTCTTCCCTTCCTGTTACAAAAAAGTAAGCTGCATTTGGTTAAGCCTTTGCAGCCAGATGTTTGTCCCCCTGAGCTAAACACAGCATCTAATGGGTAACAAAGAGTCTCGCTTCATTTGATTGTGTTTGCACTCTCTTTTATGAAGTAGGCTCTTCCGTTAGAACAAGTTTTAAGAGTACGCTGGCCCATGTATAGGTAATGATATGTGATTTTTATTATGGCTAGTTAATAACTAAAATTTGATATTTAAGATGGTAAATTCCAGGCAACTTGAGGCCATCTGAATCCATTTTGTTGAATCATTTTGATTATCTGTCATAGAGAAACTACCTTTTATCTTAACCTTTTAGAAATGTGTGCTAAGAATGCAAATGAGTTATTATATGCAAAATACTGACTTAAATATTGCCTGTATAAACCAAGACCTGTGTGTACTAGTTTTAAAATACTAGCCTAGCCCTAACATTTAACAAATGCTAATATAACAATCCCTCTGTTGCTTGAATATTAGGGCTCATTTCTAAGGCCCTACATTCAAATGCTACAGCAAGGGGTCTTGGCATTTCTGCTGAAATGTGTCTTGAACAATGGTACCATTTTGAATACTGTGCATTCTTGCTCATTGACATTTCATTTGGGTCCTCTCAGCAACTTCCTCAGAGTGCACACTGACTTTGATACTTGGCTTCAGTAATGCTGAGCTTACCTGAGGGCTTGGCAGAAATATTCATGAATACGATTGTCATGCACTTTGCAAATAAACAGCGCTACAAAACACACAAAACAACAATCTGTCACCATCTAGGCTGAGACATACTGTCCAGTACAACCCTACCCTACATGAGGCTCCAAAATATCATAAAAATAGTCATCTAGCGATGTCCAATGGGCTGCCAGAGCTAAAAGTCCAGATTTGTGCTGTGGAGGCAATGTGAGATAATGTCTTTAAGATTTCATCCTCAATTGAATTACTTTTTAGTGGTGCTTTGGTATAATATTAACTCCCATTTGAATAAGATTTCACTTGAGTGTGTCAGATTCATATTTATTGTACAGTCATTCGCTAGAATTAGCTCCCCCACACCCCGAAAAGAAAGAAACAAAAACCAATAACACACGGCCATCAAGTTGATCCTGACTCAGAGCAACCTACTGGACAGGGCACAACTGCCCCTGTGGGTTCTGAGACTGAAAGCGTCACCTCTCTCCTGAAGAGCGGCTGGTGGTTTCTAACTGCTGACCCTTAGGTTTGCAGCCCAATGCATAACACCTATGCCGCCACTAGGGTTCCTTCACAGAATTAACGATACTCTTCTAAATGGGTGACTAGGTAAAACTAAATATGAACAGTTGATAGGTGAGCTGTTACTTATGAAAATGAGACATTAAAATTCATCTGAAAACAAACAAACAAACAAACTGAAATTAGGGCCCAATATTCCCCCACCTCTCACCAAGGCACCCGGCTTTACCAGCAACATAGTTCATTCATGAATCCCATCAATACGGAGATGATTATGGCAGGCACGGTGAGAGGAGTCAGGGAGAGGGGTTGTGGGGATTGAATGGGAGACCATGTATGAAAACACTGTGTTGACTCCTGGTTGCTACAAAAGAGAATCAGTATCAAAAGGGCACTCAGAGAAGAGAAAAAGGAGAAGAAAATAAAGCAATATTCTGATAAAGCCTGGAAATAAAAGGTAGGGATTTGGGAGTTGACCCCATGACAGTTGGTAAACCACAACAGTGGCCCAGGAAGGTAAGTGAAGTCAGTAACACGTATGACTGCAGTGGATACTTTGGGATACTGTATCAGAGAAGTTGAGCCATGTACAGTTTGAGGACATGGGTGCCTGTAACCCCCTGAGCAAATCAAGAGGACCTTATATTCACCATGGGGGGGTGGCGGGTAGGGAGAAGCTGAGACAGACCTGTTAAGCAGGTTACTATGGCCTAAGAAAGACAAAGGGAGAAGTGCGTGGGAGTTGCCCAGTGAGTCATATGAACAAAATAATTGGAAGAGAGTTGGGAACAATAGAGTTTCAGACGGCGATGCACAAATGGATAATACACAGGTAGTAAACAGTGGACACTTGAAAATATAAACCAAAACAAACTCTGTCCTTGAGTTGTTTCCGACTCATTGCGACCCTAAAAAATGGAATAGAGCTTCCCCTCTGTGGGCTTCTGAGACTACAACTGGAGTAGGGTTTCTGTTTTGTTTTGTTTTGTTTTGTTTTGTTTATGTTACTGAATGTAAATAACCTTGCATAGTGCCCAGCACAGGATATATATGAAATAGAAAAATAGAAGGACTTTAAAACAAAAATAAACCCACTGCCATCAAAGCAATGCCTACTCACAGCAGCCCTATAGGACAGAGTAGAACTGCTCCGGTGAGTCTCTGAGACTGTAATTCTTTGTGGGAGTAGAAAGCCCTGTGTCTCTGGAGTGGCTGGAGGTTTCAACCGGTTGACCTTGCAGCTGGGAGTTCCAAAGCATGTCAATGTCAATGCAAAATAGCTACAAATGACAAAGTAACTACAATGTCACCAAGGCTCCTCAGCCTCCCCAGTCCTGGCTAAATAAATGTACCACAATCTTGCCAGTCATTCAAGCCTGGAGAACTCCATGCTCGCTTACCTTTTCTAGCCAATCACCAAGTTTATTGATTTAACCTCATAAATAATTATGGTGCCTACCTACCTGCATCTCCACAGTCACTACTGTTATTTGCTGAATCTAATTCTTCTCCTGCTCCACACTCATGTCTCACAATGCAGTCAGGGCCTTCTTTTTAAAAACAAAGTCCACTCTTATTATGTTTTTTGTAAAACCTGTTTCCCATCACTCTGGGTAAAGACAAAGACAAAATGTCCGTGGACATTGAATAAAGCAGACCAAAGCAGAATTGATGCATTTGAATTGACTTGCTGGTAAACAATATTGGAAATACCTTGGACTGCTGAAAGGACACACCAATCTGTCTTGGAAGAAGTACAACTTGAATGCTCCTCAGAACAAGGGATGGCAAGACTTCCTCTGATATGCTTTGGACACATTGTCAGGAGAGACCAGGCCCTAGCGAAGGCCATCAAGTTGGTAAAGTAGAGGAGCAGCATAAATGAGGAGGCCTTCAATGACATGGGTTGACCCAGGGTCTGTAACAGTGGCTCCAGCAGAGGAACGATTGTGAGGGTGGCGGAGGACCGGGCGGTGTTTCATTCTGTTGTGCATAAGCTCACCATGAATCACAAATGACTCAATGGCACCTAACAATCACAACAACCGACCCCAGGTTATTCTGTGGGTTATGCTAACACGGGCAGTTCAAATCTGCCAGCTGCTCCTTGGGACAAAGACGAGAGTGTTTGCTTCCCTAAAGATTTAAGCCTCAGAAACCCCACAGAGGGTTGAAATAACTTTGATGGCAGTGTGTTTGGTTTCATTTGAGGGACAGAGCCCCTGTGCTCTGGCCTCTACCTGACCCTCCAGCCTCATAGCTCAGCAGCTTTTGGCCAACTTTCAAACCCAAACCAAACTCACAGGCACCGAGTCCATTCCAATGCCTAGCAACCCCATCGGTCAGGTGGGACTGTGCACGGGGGTTCCGAGAGTGAATCTCTACCAGAGTAGAAAGTCCTGTTTTTCTCCTTTGTCAGCTTCAGCTCTTTAAATGTGCCACACTCCTCACAGTAGGGGCTTTTTTTGTGCTATTTCATTTGCCTAAAATACTTTCCTCCATCATCTTTGCCTAGTGAGCTCCCAAATTACCCTTCCGATTCCAGTGAGTCTGTTCACTTTCTTTGCGAAAGCCTTCCCTGACCATGCATTCAAGAGGGGCGACCCTGTGGTACACATTAGTAGAATCCTCTGCTTTTCCTCAGCAGGGTTATTTGTGAAATTACTTATTTTTTAACAGATCGCCCTCCAACTGGGCCCAAAACGCCAGCAGGTTAAGGACCATGTCTGCTTTCCTCATTGTTGTAGCTCTAAAACTTAGCAATCTGCAGGGCGAATGGTCAAAAGCACACTATCTATTCACTAAATAAACAAAGCATCTATAATCGCTATTTGATTTAAAGACAAGATAAAAAAACCAGCTCGCTATTATGGAAAATTTTCAAACTTATTTGGAAGTGGAGAGAGTAGTCTAATGGATCACCTTACATCTAAGGCTTAGAAAGTTCGAGCTCAGTATAATGCTGATGATTGGAACAGCTGGTAAAATTGTCTTATTAAAATGGAATTTCTATGCAGTGTAACTGAGAGGAATTACTGAGAACCAAATGAAAGTCAAACTTGATACCAAGACAGGAGGAAAGTGAAAGGAAATAGAGGAAAGAACTAGGAGGCAAAGGACATTTATAGAGGTATAAATACAAGCATGTATATATGTAAATATATTACTATATAACAATAGGGATATAGTCTATCTACATATATTTATATGCTAAGTATTAAAGGAGCAGATGGACATTGGGCCTCTACTCAAGTACTCCCTCAACACAAAAACACTTTGTTCTAATAATCATCATTCTGTGATGCTCACCTTCCTGACACAATCGCTGAAGACAAAGTGAGTGCTTAAGCAAATGTGGTGAAGGAAAGCTTATGGTGCCCAGCTATCAAAAGACATAGAGTCTGGGGTCTTAAAGGCCTGAAGATAAACAAGGGCCATCTAGCTGGGAAGGAACAAAGCTCACATGGAAGAAGCACACCAGCCCATGTGATTACAAGGTGTCGACAGGATCAGGTATCAAGCATCAGAAAACCCAAACAAACAAATCTTATCGATGTGAATAAGGGGGTCAGAGTGGAGACACAAAGCCTATCTGTAGACAATTGGACATCCTCTCACAAAAGGGTTACAAGGAAGGACGAGCCAGCCAGGTTGCACCACAATGAAGCACACAACATTCCTCTAGTTCTTTAATGCTTCTCCCCGCCCCATATCATGACCCTAATTCTACCATACAAATCCGGCTAGACTTGAGTATGTACACTGGTGCAGGTAAGAACTCTTGACACGGAATCCAGGACAGACAAATCCCTCAGGAACAGTAATGGGAATAGCAAAACCATGAAGGTAGGGAGAAGAAGAACGGAAGAGCTGATTTCAATGATTGACCCTCACCCCGCCCCCCCAGGTGATGAACAACAGAAACACGGGTGAAGGTAAACAGAAGACAGATATGAAAATAATAATTTATAGTTTGTTAAGTATTCATGAGGGTGGGAGAGTGGGGGAGGGAGGGAAAAATAAGGAGCTGATATCAAGGGCTCAAGTAGAAAGGATATTGGTAACATATGTAAAAATGTGCTTGACACAATGGATTGTTATAAGAGCCCCCAATAAAATGATTTATTAAAATTAATAATAATAATAACAACAACACTATAGGACTTCAGTTCTCACAACTGACATACGAATAAATAAAGTGATTCATACTTTATGGAAGCATACAGCTAATGAAAATGACACTTCTTTTATCTAATACATTTTTAGTGTTGCTGTTAAGCATAAATTGAGCCACCATTTAAATTGTCTGCTTTCCAGGCCTCTTGGGCACTTCCATCGCTGCCCAAATTTCCCAGAAGAGCAGAGCCACATGGTGTTGGCATCTTAACTTGGACATCAGCATGCATCCCCTCGAAAGCATTTGAAATAAACATGAAAACTGTAATACAATTCAATGGGCCCTCATTCTTAAACTTCAGCACTATTGGATAAAAGCAATGACAATTAGCCACTGTGAGTTGTACAGGAAAAAAATTCTTTGAAAACAGTATGACTAAGGTTATGATTTTTAAAAATGAAAATCAAATAACTGCTTAGGTTTCTTGAATGGGTCAGACTACTTCCCAGCTCCTGGGTCTTGGAACTTCCTCATCTACTTGTTATCCTTGGTCTAGAGCACTGGTGTCTTCCAGATCTCCATTTAAAATGCTGCTCTCCTGGGAGGCCATTGCTGACATTTCTACCCTCCCTCCCAAGGGGAGGACCCTCTCTATGCTCCTATTACCTTGGCGGCCTTTGAACTCATACTTGATTTTCTTGTGTGTCTTTCTCAACTGTCTGTGAGCAAAGAACCACTGAGCTCTCCAGTGAGTCATTATAATGAAGTGATTAAGCAATGATGAATAGGATTTAGAATTTACACGACCTGGGTTCAGATCTTGATCCCAGCTCTGAGACGGTGGGCAAACTTAATGAATTGGAGTCTCAGTTTTGTCATCTTGTACTTGAAAATATGAAACCTACAATAAATGAGAGGCTTCAAAAAGTGTGTGGGAAAATCCTTCTATCTTTTCATTCCATTTTTCCCATGAACTTTGGAAGCCCCCCTCGTAGAGTTGTTGTGAGAGCTGTGTGAAGTGAGCAGGGAAAGCCATTAGCAGAGGGAGCTCCTACCCATCGTGAACACTCAGGAGAAATATGTGTTGGAAGAAAGAAGGGAAACTGAAAAGGAAAGGCATCAAATGATTGCTCAGGCGAAATTCAAGAAGATGAAAACACCGCAACATAGCCTCGTCTCACACTGAGGCTAGCGCTTCTCTATGCAGCCACCCAATCAGAAGGGTCTTCCCCTTTGGCAGTCCCCCGGGAAGAGCATAGTTGTTCCAGGTGCCAGCTGTGACCCACAAGGTCAGCAGTCTGAAACCAGAAGCTTCTTCGTGGGAGAAAGCTGAGGCCGTCTACTCCTGTGAACAGTTTCAGTCTTGGAAACGGACAAGGGCAGTCTACTTTGTCTTCTATGGGGGGTACCCCCCAAACAGATTATTTTTTTCAAGCAATGCATTAAATTTTTTTTTACATAACAACCTTATCACCTTCAAAGCATACCCCATTACACTTGATACATTTGTCAAATCTGCGATTCCATTCTTGGAAACATTTTTTAAACTCTTCTGTTTGGATGGCTGATAGCACCTCCCTCGTTTTTGTTTGTTTTTTTTTCTTCACTTCTTTTACATCATCAAGTCACTGTCCTTTCATATTCCTCTTCATTCATGGAAACATAAAGAAGCCACATGGAGAGAGGTCAGATAGGTAAGGTGTGTGGGGGAAGAGAGGCATGCTGGGTTTTGACAAAAACTGGCGCACTGCCATGGCTGTGTGATCAGGCGTGTTGTGGTGGACATCAAGTCAATAGCAGTGAGCAAGCAAGCTTTTGAAAGAAGTCCTGGTGGCTAAACATTGGGCTGCAAACCTAAAGGCTGGCGGTTTGAGCCCACAAGTCATTCCTCAAGAGAAAGATGAGACAGCCTGCTTCTTTAAAGATTTCCCACCTCAGAAACCCTTGGAGCAGTTCTCTGCTGTCCTAACTGGATGTTATGCTTTGGAATCAAAGTGACAGACAATGGGTTGGGTTTTGACTCATTGACGTTGAAGTCTCCACATTTACACGCAGTCTTTCAAGGGGAAAAGTATGTTTTCCACCTCTTCTTTAAGATATTACCCTCTCTTGGGGTAATGCACTAATTTGCCTTTCCCTTTTTTCCTTGAAGGCACATGTGACTTTTTAAAATCTTGTTTGTGACTCTTCTGCTTCGTTGTGTTCATCCTTTCTTGATAGGCTTCTTTTATTACTTTGAAAATATGTAGTCAATGTTTTCTCCTACACAGTAGATATAATCATCTGGTCTCTTTTCAACTCTGACTTCCTCTCCACCTGGAGTCAGCAGCGTTCAGCACCCATGTGGCAAAAGTGATGGGTTAAGAGGCTTGATACGTGCAGTTTGTGTATGTGGAGCTCTCGGTATGTGTAGAAGCATGGATGTGGCTGGGATCGTGGGCACTTTCATCTTTCCCTGGAAATTAAAAACTCTGGGCACCTCCTGAATGCTTGGGTTGGCTCTGTGCTAGAAATGCAGAAGGGAAGTGAGACTTCTGCCTTCAATGAAATACGAACCAGCTAAAGAATATGCCATGGGAGAAATACAAGGAAAGTGGTCCAGGTTTCAAAGAATGGAAAGGATGCACCAGAATGCAGATGAAAGAAAAGATTTTATCCATCCCTTCATTCAATGGATACATATTTGTGGTATCGATATATGCCAGGCACTAAGCTCGCTACTAGGAAGAAGAGATGAATGGTCCCATATCTCTCAGTTTAAATCTTTTATAAGGTAGTGGAAGGGGCACACGTGAAAACGTCATATCGTATCATTCATTCATGCTTTCAACAGGCATTGCATTATCTATTAAGTTCCAGGCTCAAGGATGAACTAAGCCTGGTCTGGGTGGTAAAAGATGCCCGGGTGTCGTTTATGAGCCAAGTGCGTAAGCAAAACATTTCAACGCAGTGGGTTTCGTGCCAAGATGTTAAAAGACTTGTGAAGTCACAATGTGGAAGGTAAAGGGCACTTTATCTAGAGACTCGTGCTGGGATTGAGGCAGGCTTCTGAGGGAAAAGTACTAGAGGGATGCGTTTGCCAGACAGCCACTAAGAGCTGGGAGGCGGGAGATTTCCAACCGAGGCAAAGCCCTTACCCAGTAAAAAAGGGTGATGAAAAGGTGAAGCATGTGTTAAAGATCGTCTACTACAGCCAGGGCAAAATCCAAGGGTAGAAATGTTTTGGAGATAGAAGCAAGATCCTACAATTATGTAAGCCCTGCAGAAAGGGAAGGTGACAGGCCTGCTCTGAGGACCAGGTAGATCAGCGTTCAAACAGGCACAGAGGAAAGAGCCCCATGGAACAGGTGTCTGAGTCCTAACTGCTGTGTGGGAGCTCGTGGGAGACCAGAGAGAGGAAAGCATTCCATCAGGAAGGCACGACACTGCACTCGGTGCCCCTTCCTGGACTTGGATAGGTGCAAACAAGGAAGGGAGGGAATTCCAGAAAGAGCGAATACTCTTAGCCAAAACATGGAGGCGATGAGGGTAATCCAAGAAGTATCATTACTGGGATCTCAGCCCATGAACGCATGGGTTTATTCCAAGCAGAACATGCTATACATGTCTGCCATCAGTGGGTAGCTACGTTCTCTCACTAACTACTCATAATGCAAACTCACTGCTACCCAGTCCATGTGAGTCACCGCGACCCTATCGGATATGGCAGCACTTTCCCTGGGGGTTTTCTGAGAGTGTAACTCTTTCCAGGTGCAGAAAGCCTCGTCTTTCTCCCTTGGAGCAGCTGGTGGTTTGGATCTGCTGACCATTTGGATAGCAGCGATACCTGTAACCACTTCACCATCAGGCCCCTAATCTTGTTAGGGTGTTTTTTATTTAAGTTCCTTTTTTTGTTGTAGGGGGAAAAAACAACAATGCTTTTGAGGTCAGCGCTACTTTCACATTTTTAACAAATCTCAAGTGAGCATCTTCTCAAGTCAATGAAGCTGTGCAATAATTTTGCAGGAATGCTGCCAGACTAAAACAGCTGTTTTCAAAAGAATCAAGTCTTTTGAGAAAGATCTGGAAGACCTCACAGCTGAGCCGAGAGAAGGAAGACTGTTGACCTCTCTCATGGTAAAAACTGGCTGACGTCCAGGCACTGGAGGCAGAAGATCGCGGAATTCCTGAAGCTGGGGTGGCAAATGGTTCAATATGTCCAATGGTAAGGGAACAGCTTGGCCTCAGCAAGCTTTCCGCTGGACTCCGAGAGCGCTGTTCAAAGATCAGAGAGTTCAAAAGAGCTGATCTTTCCATCAGTCTTTTAAGCAAGAAAGCAAATGAGGTAGACAACTCTGTATGAAATGAATCATAACTGGGGATGGGTACCAGGTTTACCAATGCAATCCAGAGATCAAGGTCCCAGGAGAACAGTGGCTCCCCAGGGGACTTGCTGGGCCAGTGAGATTCAAAGCAGACTGGTTTGTGGAACGCAAAGGGTAATCTCGATAGATTTTTCTCTAAGGTCACAGAAGGATCGCAGGGCCTTGTTGGGAAGAAGTTTCATGAAAATGCAGGGGAGAAAAATGCCCAGCAATGCTGCAATGAAGGATTTCCCCACCCAACATGACAGTGTACCTTCTCATTCTTGAAGGGTCGCAAGGGCTGTCCCATGAGAATTTCATGGGGCAGCTTACCTCGACCGTCTTCCAGCCATGTGTTTGCCCCTTCGACTTGTTTTCTGTTTCCCCAAGTTCAAAGAACCTTGAAGAGGCACATTTCGGTCTCCCAAGGATGTCAAAACTGTCGTTACACACTGTGAGGCCAAGGGCACAGAATTCCTCGGGGGGGGGGGGGCGCTAGAGAGATGCACAGGTTGTCTTCAGAGATGCGTGGGCCCAGTGGAGGGTAGGTGGAGAAATATAGCTCTCGTTTTTATAGCGTTTTCTAAAGGGTTCTATCAATTTGTAGCAATACGTTTGGACTTTTCCTGCGTATACAGTCTGGGAGCAGGGAGAGTCTACAGCAGCCGCTTTTCCTGTGTCTGAACTCAGTCCCATGTGGCCAGCCCCGACTCTGCCCATTGTGCAAATTAACACAAGAGGGGTGTCCTTCAACTGACCCCTCTTCCTTGTCAAGGACACAGGTGGGTCTCCTGCTCTTCAGCATTTTCTGAAGCTAGGAAGGCAAACTTGAGGGCTGCTTTTGTTGTTGGTTAAGGCCTCCCCTCCCTTGCAGTCAGGAAAAGTGTGGGAGAGTTCCTTCTATTTTCCTGTTTGTGGAATGTCTTGGAAAGTGTCCCATGGAACCGCCCAGGAGGCCGTAACTATCGATACCTCCGGCTCCCCTGCCCTCGCCCCTACACATGGATTTCGTCCTTCCCTTGTAGGACGTTTTCCCTCTTTGTCACCTGACTAAGCACTTGGTCATTTTCTTCTGCACATGGGCAATCTGTAGCTCAAGTCTGCAAGCTTCTTGAGCGCCAGAAGGGAGTGGTATTTTGAGCTCCTGGCACACTGTGGGGTGGAAAGCAAAGATGGAGAAGAAGGACGGAAAGGAAGCCGGAGGGAATTCTCAGTTGGATCCTCAGCTGTTCCCAGACTCCAGGTCCCTACGCTTGCCCCTACTGAGGGGCAGCTGCAAGCTCTGTGACCAATCCTGACGACCTTGCTTCTTGCTCCTGGCCTAGCCTCAAATCCAAACCAAACTCACTGCCATCGAGCCTCTTCCAACACTTTTGACACTAGAGGCCAGGGTGGAGCTGCCCCCTGGGGTTTCCAGGGCTGTAACTCTTCACGGGAGTAGAAAATCTTGTCTTTCCCCCATAGAGTAGCCAGTGGTTTTGAACTGCTGTCTCTGTGGCTAGCAGCCCCATAACTAACCACTACTACACCACCAGGGCTGGTCATCCTGTATCCAGGTTCCTAGAATGCGGCTGCCTGGGATTCAGTCCCAGGCAAATAATTCTTTTGTTTGAACTCTGATGACTCCAATTGACCCTCCTGGAGATGGGCTCGGCCCTCTCCTAGAACCTTTACTCTGTGGCAGCTTCTATTTCTGGCCTCTGGTATTACCTGTCTGAGCTGATTCCCGGCCCCGCAGGTGCAGTTTGGTGGTACCTGCAGGCTTCCCGCTCTTGGTAGACTTTTCCTAACCAGTTTCAGTACCCTGAGCAAGCGTTGCTGGCCTTGTTTAACTTTCCCCATCTTATTTGAGAGCACGAGGTCAATTTCTTTGGACAAGAACACGAACACCCACACAAGTCCAACAGGGCTGTGGTGTCTGAAGGAGTCTGCTGGGCAGAGTGCATTACATGTCTAGTGCAGAGATGCTGCTATTGTTTAACATGTCTGGACTTCTTCTGTTCGAATGTCATGTGCGCTCACTCCGAGAAGATAGCAACATAGGCACTGCCCAGTTCTCCCCTTTGTTCTGTTTGGGGGACATTGAGGCTCTGGGAGCTGTGGAGCCTGAAGAGATTGAGACTGAGTACAATTGTGGGTTGTGTCCTGGAAAGAGGCCTATGAGCTCTTAGCTGGAAGGCCCACCTCTTTTCTTCATTGAAGTGGGCAGGACTGTAAGGCATCATGGTACCTCTTCAAGAACCCCTGGGAATTGCGCTTTGTGGGATGCCTTCTCTTCCCTGCCTTTCTTGAAATCATGGGCTCAGCTGAAACCAGCTCTCCTCTGCTTTCCTAACGCATGACTTTCCTTTGGATCCAGTTTACAAGCCACTGAAAAACCACCTCATTATTCTGCAGTGGTGGTTATGAAACTTTTTGAAATCCCGGAGGTTTTGAGGAATCAGATGTAAACAATGACCATGTTCTTTCAGGGGAATGCACACACATTTGAAATGTCCACACATCTAGATTGGAATTCTTAAAAAAAAATCATTTTATTGGGGGCTCAGACAACTCCTGTCACAATCCATACATACATCAATTGTGTAAAGCACATTTGTACGTTCATTGCCCTCATCATTCTCAAAACATGTGCTCTCCACTTAAGCCCCTGGCATCAGCTCATCCCGCCCCTCCCCCCCCATGAATCCTTGATAATTTGTTCTTGTGCTGTGTCAACAAACACCTTCCCCGGCTCCTCCCAGGTTTTCATTGTGATCATCTTCCTTCGGCGGCAGACCTGCATCCAAATGACTTCAGGCTCTTCCCCAATCTCAGATTCCCAGAGGAACAACATGTTCCAATACCGAGGAGTTTCAAAAGAACGTGCTGTAAATTCAAAAGGCATTTCCAAGAAGAGCATTCCAACGACGTCTGAGGAAAGCCAGCCACAGGCCCTGGAAGGGCAGCTTTTCCAGACGACCACCTGAGAGGGGAGCATCTGGCACCTGCGCTGCTCAAACCCTTCCCTTCTCTGCCCTAACTCACGTGGAAACCTTGGTGCAAGCTGCTCATTCAGTGGGGGCTGATTCTGAGCTTAGCAGAGACTTCTCCGTTGCCTACTCCATGCAGGCAGCCTTCAGGGACTTCCCAGGCTCTGCATCACCTTCCACCTCTATTTTCATCCCTCTCTCTCCAAACAGACTGTGATCACCTACAAGAGCTGGATGCATAGGCTTTGTCTCATTTCCTTTGTTCCCTGGACCTTCATTCCAAGGCCAAACATAGCTAGGCACTGCAGATACCACTGTGAAAAAGGCAATACCACAGCCTCTCAAGAAAGGCCGAGAGAAAATCGCCCCACAAACATGATCAGTGCGATTCTTGGGGATTCTCGAGGTGATGACATGGTGGGTGCCTTCCAGTGTCCAACCTGATTTGGGAGAGAAGGAGTCGTCCTTGATGCTAAGAACTGACTCTAGGACCCAACCCAGAGTTGTAATAGTCTCAAACAACATTTCCAAAGGCAGAGTGCTCTGTGTTTGGCAAAATGTTTATCTTGGAAGGACAACTGCTGTGGTGAACAAGGGCCTGTCAAGTCCAAAGCCCAGGTAACAGCAGGCCTAGGTGAAGCAGCTGTGCACTGATGCCAAAGCACATCCTACAGACGGTAGAGCTCTACCATTGCCTCCCCCAAGCCATCATTTGCCTCCCTTTCACATGGCACCTGCCAAAGAAAACCCACAGCTGCCGGGCCAATTTTGATTCATCGTGACCCTGTGTAGGGTTTCTGAAACTATAAATCTTTCCAGGAGCAGATAGCCTCATCTTTCTCCAGATTAGGAGATGGTAGATTTGAACCATCAACCTTGTGGACTGAGACACTGTAAAATATGCCTTTGGCATATTGAAGGCTTTATCTAACTATATCTACCTACCTACCACCCACCCATCCACCCATCCATCCATCCATCTAAACTATCTCACCCACCCATCTACCCATCCACCATCTATCGACCACCATCCATCCATCTATCGACCCACCCATCATCTATCTGATCTGTCAGCTAGCTGGTTGTTGTAGTTTAGCAGGGAAAGTGGAGGGTAGGGTAACCTTAAGTGCTAGCAACTGACCAGGGGCAGTGATTTGTCTGGCCTCTGCTCAAGCCTCTTGCTGCCCCGCATGACCTGGAGTTGGCAGGGCAGGTGCAGCTTGAATTCCAGGCAGGCCAAAAGGCCTTGGCAGGGCAGTTCTAGCGGATTTCACAACCCAGCAGGGACAAGGTTTCTCCAGGAAGACCGGTGGACAAAAGCTGCCATTCTGCAAATTGGGAGGGTCCCCAAAAGGAGGGTGTGGGCTAGTGGTGCGAGAAAAAAGTGTATTATTAGAACCTTCCCAGCCTCCCCAGTAAGAGCCCCAAGCCGTATTAGCACACGTTCGCGTGCTCACAGCACGCAGAGCAGCAGCGACAGGGCTCCAGGCCTGTCTTCCCCAGACTTTGGGGGGTAAGCAGGGGTTGCGGGGACCAGCACATGCGCAAGCGTATGCACCGTCTGCACCACCGTCAAACACGTTCTAAACCATCAACGATGTCCAGACTCGCGGCACGAAGAACACTGTTTATCCACTTTTATCCCAGCTTGTGCCCTTCCTCCAATCTACTGTGGACGCAGAGTCGGTAGAAGCAAATCAAACAGTGTGCGGGCCGAAACTACAACTCCCAGCAGGCACCGCGCGGGTCTCGCCCTCCGGTGGGCGGTCCCGAGGCGCCCACCGCCCTGCGGCCGCTTAAAGCGGCGAGAGCTGGGCTGGGCGCGGCGCTGGCGTGCTTTGCTTTGCTTTGCTGGGAGCTGCAAAGGAGAGCGTTGCTGTACCGTTGGGGCCATGTTTTCCCTGCACTAGCAAAAGCACCCCAGTACGATACACGCACGGCGTCCGAACCCGTGGCCAGGCCTCCCGCAGGCTCAGCAGCTGGCTCCTGCTGCGCCCACTGTACACGGCGCCTTCTCCGCACCCGGCAGAGCAGCTGTATTTTCTAGTTTGTTAATGGCTGCCACTCTCCTGTAGTCTGGTGTGCTTTCCCTAGAGACTCAGCACTGTAAATAGGAGAGTCGGTTTCAAGCAACTCCAGTGAACCGTTTCTGAACCCCTGCTACTGTGTTGGGGGTCGTGGAAAGAACACGCTGAAATTCTCTTTTACACAATCAGAGCATTTTGATATTAAAGATGAAACATGCAGCGCACACACACACACACACACACACACACACACACACACACTCACGACCCTAATTGTACCTTACAAATCAGGCTAGACGGGAGCATGTACATGGCTACAGATAAGATGTAGAAACTCCTCGGGACCACTATTGCCAGTAGCCATATCAGGAGGGGAAGGGGAAGTTCGGGGGAGAAAGGGGGAACCGATCACAATGACTTACTATAACCCCTTCCCAGGGGAATGGACAACAGACAAGGGGGTGGGGGAGACATCAGACAGTACAAGTCATGAAAAAAATAATTTGTAAATTATCAAGGGTTTATGAGGGAGGGGAGGGAAAAATGAGCTGAGACCAAGGTCTCAAGTAGAAAGAGAATGCTTTGAAAACGGTGGCAACGTAAGTACAAATGTGCTTTGACACAACGGATGCATATATGGTTTGTAATAAGAGCTGTAGTGTACTGTTTGAGGGGTGAGAATGAAAACTGCCACTGATTGCTGATCTTGCTACAAGAGACAACCGGAGATGGCCTCGGGCATAAGTGATTGCTGCCAGACTTGTACCGAGGGCGTCCTGCTGAGTAACTCCGCCTTTTCCCAAGCCTGCTCCAGAACCAACTGGGGTCCAAGCCACTGCCTTGGCGGTGGTAGGAGCCCTTCCTTTGGCCAGATTCTGGCCCTCATGGCCAGAGTGGACTTTCCAGGAGAGAAGTCACAGGGTGAGAACTGCTAGAAAATTCTGCTGGCTTAAGATAGTAACATTTAAGAAAGTTTACCCGCATCCCAACCCTAACCCTGATTTCTTACACCTGCAAATAAACAACCTTCATATGGCAGCAATCAACTCCTTTTGTTTTGTCAACAACTGATTCCCAAAGCCCTCAAAGGGGCTTGGTTGTAGAATAGCTTGACTTTAGGTCGCTTTATTGTGTTTCTAGGCTCCCCCCCCCCCCTTCTGTGTGTTGAGTTTTATGCCTGTATGTCCTCTGCATGGCATTTGCAGGTAATAGGAAACCGGCCAGCCTGGCCAAAGTTAACCAGATGTATGCTCTTTCTCATTTGTGCTTTGTGTGGCCGGGCCCAGCAGCAGAGTGTCCTGCAAAATGGAAATACAGTGACTTTAGAGATGGCGAGAGCGTGTATTGTGCTCGGAGCACCACCTCCCCTCAGTCTGGAGCATTGGATAAGAGAGACAGCGAGACTCATGATATTTGGTAATCTTTAAATTTTTCCAAAATTCTCAAGCGTGCTCTTCATAGCCAGGCACAGAGTAACGTATCTTGTATTTTACACATTCAGTTCAAGAATCCCTAGCTGGCTAGCACAGTAAGGCACAGTATAAGATGAAAGACAATATTATTGTCTGCAAGAAAATTCCAAAGAGGATCTACTGAGAAAATAGTAAATTGTTTAAGAAAAGACCTCTGGGAATAAATACAGCATCCACTGTATTACTATCACGTCCAAAAAAGGGCAGCCATTAATTTGTCAAGAGATAACATAGTAGTAATAAAAAAACAAACCAACACATCTTTAAAAAGAGAAGTTCAAGAATTTTCTGGAAAAGAGTTGAAAACTATTGAGAAACATTAAGAAAACTTTTAAATAATTAGAAGGCTCCTTCATGTTCACGGGAAAGGACATTATTTTGCAAAACGACTAATTTTCTTCAAAGCGATACATTAAAAGCAACTCAAATCAAATTCTCACCAATTTCAATATGTCTGTGTGACGTAACAAGCTGATCCTAAAATTTATATGCAAATTTAATGGCCCATGAATAACATATTTGAACAAACAAGGAGGGTGCGTTTCCCCTAATAGATACAAAGCTATAGCACTGGTCATAAGAAACACAGCGTTGTCGCCATATGTCAATAGGGATCAGAGCAGGGACTCCAGAAGCAGCCAGCGTGCTCAGAGGTGCCTGCTACCTGGCAGATCTTTGAGAGCCGGACTGTTCAATAAATGGTGCTGGAATTGCTAGGTGGCAGGATACGGGGGTGTTCCTCTCCATGCCTAGGGGCTCCCTACAGGAAGTTGGAAGTCCCTAAAGGCATGCCCCAATTCAGGCCCCTGAGCCAGTACATCTGGGTGGGACCCAATCTAGGCCAGGTGGGCTTAATTCAGCCAATGGAGGTCAATCAGTAAGATCAACCACCACTCCCAGCCAAAGGCCCTAAAAAGCCGGAACCCAGAGACTCTTGCTGGACTGCTCTCTCACCCCCGCACCCCAACCCCTCCATCCTCAGGTCTCCACGTGTAAGGGTGCAGTTCTGTGTTCAGTTAACTGTGAAACCTGAAACTTCTACCCTTTATGAAACTCACTGGCATCGTGAACTAGGCTTCGGTGTGAATTATTTCTCATGTGAAACCAAGAATGGAGACATTTTGAACTTGAGAAACCTAATAGAATGATTGCCTAACAATAGCAAAAATATTTTTATCTCCCACCACACCCAAACAAAGAAATAGGTCTTTAATTCACCAGGAACTAAACTGAATTAAAGACCTAAATGTTGGAAGTAAAGCTTTAAAACTTTTAGACTTCCTCATAGATTTGTATGCACTCCGTCTAGTCCTGCTCTTAGACTCTGTCAAGTGGGGTTGACTCATCGCCACCTGACAGCAGAATGAAACACCGCTGGACGCGCCACTCTCCACGGTCCTTCTGCTTGAGCCCAGTAATGGGTTTCTTAAATCACAACAGCTTCAGACAATTGAGAAAAAAGATGGTGAATCTGGCAACATTTAAAACAAGAAACACACACACCCAGAAAATAAAGACACATCAGAAAACACCAGTGAAAAAGCAAAGCATCCTGGGAAACTATGCTTCTAGCCTAGAGGAGCAAAACTCATTGTCACTAAATCCACCCCGACCCCTCGTGACCCACAGGGCAGGGTAGAACTGCCTTTTTGGGCTTCCACCTCCTTAACTCTTGTAGGAGCAGGCGGCCATGTGGTTTTCCTAAGAAGCACATGTAACTCCCTCGTCCACCAGGCTTCCAAGTGACACAGCAGTAATATGCTGAATGCTGAACTTGTGCAAAACAAGGTGAACGTGTCATAATACACTAATGGGTAAAAGATAGGACATGGGAATTGCCGTCAAAGGAAAGTAGAATGTGAGAAAATATTTAGCTTCATTTGTAACCAGGGGAAAACAAACAAATTTTAAGCAGACACTGTTTCACATTTGTTGGATTCGAAACATTAAAAAGGCCACTATTACTTAGCGTTGGCAAAGATAATAAGCAGTTCTGTCTGTCAATATCATTAAGATTATCCAATAAGTCTAGACTGGGTAACTCACAGAGAGAAACATTTTTTTAACAATTTATTGGGGCTCATACAATTCTTATCACAGTTCATACATATACATACATCAATTGTATAAAGCACATCTGTACAGTCTTTGCCCTAATCATTTTTTGAGAGAAACATTTTTATATGTGCATATGGGGACTTGTTGAAAAATATCCTTACCAACAATAATTATGAGTCAAAAATAGAAAATACTGCTTTTAAAATAAATAAACAGAAGGAATATAAATACATCAATTTATTAAGTGGAATACTATCAAGCAGTGAAAAACGAATGAATGAGAACTACATTTACTGGCATGTATAAATTGAAAGGCAAGGTTGCAGAATGACTGGTATAATAGCAATATGGTACTTATATAATGTTCAGAATACCAAAGAGCTCTAATTATTGGTTCTCAATATTTGCATATGGAAAGAAAGCATGTAAAATATACTTGGAATTAATATACACAAAATTCAGGGAAGAGAAAGGAAATGAAATTGGAGAGGGTTTCAAAATGTATGAGTCACATATTATGCTTTTATTTGCTAAAATTACTCATTAAAAAAGTGACAAGGGGAAAAATTGACCTGTTTAATGAACTGCAGTGTATCCTTCCACTTTCAAATAACTGTCTGTATTTCTTTCCCTGGTAATTCAATGCTCACTGTCGGCACTGAGGAACAGGCTTGTAGGGAGGGGGTCTCCAATTCCTATAACGCAGTTGGACCAGTCATGGTAACATGGTCTGAGGAGCCCACTTGGAGAAGCCTTACACCGAAGCAGGGCAGGTGCAGGCTGAGAACACAGCTTCCTACCATAAACTTTGTAGTGGTTGCGGACGTTGTTGACCCCATAAAGCAGCAATTCTCAACCTGTGGGTCGTGACCCCCTTGAGGGTCGAATGACCCTTTCACAGGGGTTGCCTGATTTATAACAGTAGCAAAATAACAGTTATGAAGTAGCAACGGAAATAATTTTATGGTTGGGGGGGTCACCACATGAGGGACTGTATGAAAGGGTCGCAGCATTAGGAAGGTTGAGAACCACTGGCAGAGTTTTCTAGTTTTGAGAAGCCCTAGTTGTACAGTAGGGTATGAGTTGGGTTGCAAGTGTGCCAGCTGCTCTGCGGGAGAATGATGAGGCTTTCTGCTCCCATCAAGATTTGCAGCCCAGAGACACGTCGAGTCCCTATGGGTCCAGTAGACCTGACGGCAGCGAGTGGTAGCATGCTAACCAAAGCAAAGTGCTTTCTCCTTGGAATAACGAGGTGTGTTCAAACCTCCAACCCTGTGGGTAGCAGGCGAGTGCTTAACTGTTGCACCACCAAGTTTCCTCAGTGGATGAAGATAGAAGCTGCAGATTTAAGCAATTAAACAAATAATCTCTCTGTGTGCATCTTCTAGCCAAATGGGCAGATGAATCTGTCAGTGTCCCAGTGTCCCAGGTACCAGTGGGATTGGCAGTTGAGACAAATTCCTGAATGGGTGAGTTTTTTTTTAAGTTTCTTTCTCTCTCTCTCTCTCTACATACATACCTACATGCATACATACATACATATATGCCAAGCAATCTACCTACAGGGAATATATTCTTCTTGCTTTATTAAACATATTTCATGTTGAAAATCTAATTTTTGTTCTTTTGGTAGCTCACAGTCATTAATTGAATTGGCTATAAAGGTGTTTTTTGTTTTGCTTTATAATTAGAGTACTTGGAATGAACACTTTATAGGACTTGTGTTCCCACCTTCACCTTTATACCTTGATTCTCGGGTGATGTATTGGCCTTGGAATGCTTTCCTAGTAATCAGCAAAGTCTATTAAACAGGCAGCTACATCTGCATAGACTGAGCCTCTAATAAATATGTTTTTAAAAGAAGTCTTTACCTGTCGAGCAGTGGTTCTCAACCTTCCTAATGCTGTGACCCTTTCATACAGTTCCTCATGTGGTGGCGACATCCCCACCCCCCAACCATAAAATTTTTGTTGCTACCTGATCACTGTAATTTTGCTACTGTTGTGAATCAGCCGACCCCTGTGAAAGGGCCGTTTGACCCCTAAAGGGGTCCTGATGCACAGGTTGAGAACCGCTGCTGTAAACTTAAGTACCAGTTTTATGGGCTTTCAACCTTCCTAGTTGACTACACAATCACTGCCAGCCACTTTATGACCTTTTTGTAATGCCCACCTTGTTGGGAGTGTTTGTGTCCAGGACTCTACACTCCTCATCCCCCCATGTAGTGGGCAGTCTTGATTTACTTTGACCCAAGGATAGGAAAGTTACTCTGCCTTTAGGGAAAGTCAATTAAAACATTGCATAGGCAATTGGTTTTTTATTTTCTCAGCTGTTTTAATCACGGGGTTATCTGTGAGGCTGAGACAATTGAGTTGTATCCAGAAAGTGGCCCGTGTGTAGACCCCAGTATCACTCACTCAAGCACAAACGCATTGCCATTGAGTTGCTTCTGAGTTAAAGCGATGCTATGCAACACGGTAGAGCTGCCCTGTGGGTTTCTCAGACTGTGATCCTTTATGGGAGTAGTCTGCCCCACCTTTCCCCAAAGAGCGGCTGGTGGTTTCCAGGTGCTGATGACGGTGTGGATGACCAGTTGGATTGCTAACCAAAGGTTAACAGTTTGAACCTGCCAGCTGCCCCAAGAAAGAAAGAGGAGGCTTTCTGCCGCCATGAAGATTGATGGCCTTGGACACTCAAAGGAGCAGTTTGACTCTGTCCTATAAGGTTCCTGTGTGTAGGAATCAACTCAATGGTGGCAGGGTGTGTGTGTGTGTGTGTGTAATAAGGAGTGGAACAAGCAGTACCATTCACTATAAACACCCACTTGCCCCCCAGCAGCCCCCCTACACTTGAATTTTTTTATAGGACTTACACTCATAAGAAGAAAATCTCAAAAACACTCCTTCACCTGTCTAAATGATGATAAAGTTCAAGTATCATACATCTAAAATAAATAAAAGCCATTTAGAAAAACAACTCTTGGTTCACCAAAATGATTAACTCCATTTAATGTGGAAAGTTCCACCAAAAAGGAGTCGTGGTGGTTGTTTGAAGAGTGGATTTTTGTTTCCAAGTTCATCTCGTTACTTGAGTTGATCAGTGGACAAACCTGTCCTGCTTCCCTTTTGGGCAGTGTGGCTTTCTAGACCCAGGGTTTCAGACTTGCAGACAAGTCAGGACACGTATTTTCTAAGAGAAGACATGTGGGCCTTTCTTACGTGAAAGACTAGATTAGTCAAGCCACTGTGACCGAGTGTCCTGGTAAATCCTGGAGTCGCTAGTATGAGGTGGTGGTGATGGTGGAGGAGGGTCCTGTCAGGAAAATGCACCAGGTGTCTATATACCATCCCTGAGAGCCATGTGGTAATATGTGTGTGTCTACGGTTTGCAATACTGACTATCCACATCAATGTGTCAGGAGCCCTGGTGGTATAGTGGGTTACATGTTGGGCTGCTAACCACAAGGTCGAAAGACGCATAGTCTCAGAAACCCAGAGGCCTGTCCTACATGGTTGTCATGACTCAGAGTTGGCTGGATGGTGGTGAGTTTGGTTGTAACTCAGGACTGGAGTTGCCAAGGCAAGTTCCTGTAACAGAGAAGATTTGCAGGTTTGTATGTGTGTACCAGGAAGAGACTTGTATGTGTATACGAGGAGGACTATGAATATGTAACAGATTTGGGAAGAGTGGTCATGAATATGCATTAGGGTAGAGTTATGATCCTTTCTAGGACACGGCTCATCACTCCCCTAAGTTACAAAGGTCTTCCAAGTTGGCCTGGTGACATCTCTCTGGCAACTTTTGGTTCCTTCACCAAAGTACTTTTGTTCCAGGACGACCTGTAGGTTGTGATTGCCCTTTCTGTGCACGTTTGGTAGGTCAGGTGTCATAACCAATACTCACTTGCTGTGTTGTGATATTTTTCCAGGAGGAAAGGGCTCAAAAGAGACAGGTTATCAGGAAGGAAAGTCAATTTAATTATGAACAGTAGAATATATTCCAATGTCCTGTGACAGCTTCTCACATCCGAAGGGTAGCCTCCTTGGGCAAGCTGTAGAATTTACCTTGCACAGGGCTAAGCAGGCTGGGGAAGGCCTCAGTATAGACTAGGAGAGAATTTAGTGCTTTGGGGTCACTCTCCCAAGACAGAGAGGGATGTTGACACCACTTCATAGCATGATCAACCAAGATTTGCAAGTACTCTAGCCACATGCTACCAGAAAGACCTCTTTCTTTCTTTGTTGTCCTTCCCTCTGTCTAGATTTCCTCCCCCTCCTCCATATCCCTGGGCCCTTCCTTCACTCCCTGCTTCCCATCTCTCTATCCATTCATCTATCTAATACGGCTAATTACTGGTTTCTGTGGGTCAAGCTCCTTGATTAGTACATTTGTTTTTTGACTAGTTGACTTTAGCAATGGAGACACTGGTGACTTTGGTCCATGCATAGAATGAGTGGAGACATGTTTAGGGTCAAGGACAGTGGGGATAGAGTGTAGGGCAGAGAAGTGGGATTTAATCAATAAGCAGGTTAATAGAACTAATAGTAGGAGAAGAAGGAGTGATGGGAAGCCTCCGCCTCCTTCCCTTTATTGCAGAGATCTATAATTTCCATCGAAGCTCTGGAGCTGGGATGGTGCCCCTACCCTGCCCCAGAAGCAAGCAGAATGTGGTAACTACTCCAACTTCCTGGTAAACACTCACTTGTCTATGCCAAGGAACGTGGAAGAGAGATCCTTGTGAGATCCTTGTGAGGATGGCTCAGGCCTGGGCAGCGTTTCCTTCTGTTGTACATGGAGCCACTGTGAGCCCGGATGGCACTGCAGTCTCTCTCTATGTGATATGCTTAGGCATGCCTCCTTAAGGTTCCACTGGACAGGGTTTTCCTTTGATAATTGTAGTCAACCAGGGTACCCATCCAGGGATTGTGTATTTGTTTCCATAATAAAAAGGTAAAAGAAGTACCAATTACAACACTGTATAAATGTGGACCCTCAGAAGTGATACAAGAGTTGCTAAGGAAACACAGAGCAGTCAGATAATCCAGAACACCAAGATTAAAGGTCAAAACTTAATACCATTGAGTCAATTTGGACTCATCGTGAATTGACACTAATAGTTACTATAGGGCAGAGTCGAATGGCCACTGTGGGCTTCTGAGATTTTTACGGGAGTAGAAAGCCTCATCTTTCTTCTGTGGAGTGCCTGGTGCTTTAGAACTGTTGACATTACGGTTAGCAGCACGGCTAGTAATCCATTGCTCCACTAGGGCTCCTTGCATTAGAGATAGGGGCCACCAATGAAAGAGACTATGAATTGGAAATGAGGCATGCACAATCGAATTCATCACATAGAAAGAGTGAGGGAAAATCCTAACAAGAAATATTTGTTGTAACCAAGAGCAATAGACTTAGTTAAATTTAAAAGGGCACTAAAAGTAAAAGTATGCATTAAATTTGAAAAATACATTAAACCTTAAGAAAAGAGACACTAAAGACTAGCATGATAGGAAGATTTCTCCCCTCTATCATAGGACCCATTTACAGGAAACTCGGGCAGAGCCAAAGTTGCAGAGAACAGCTATAGGTGGGAGACTCAGCATCGATAATTCAATGACAGAGCTTCAAAACATTCATGGAAAAGGTCCATTACCTTTTTATTTTGTTCATCCAGGAACCTTTTGATGCCCCCTGTGGCGGTTACATCATCTCCTGTTAACTTTCAAAGGGGTGGAGTCTAGTCTGTCAATCAGGTCATAGCCAGAGAGACCTCTGTGTGGGCATGGCCTTCTCCTGAAGATTCTGGGAACTCCTGTCTTCCTCCCTGGAGGTGGACCACACTCTCCCTGCTTGGCATTTCTGATGACAAGCCCCATGGACCTAAAATGATGGAGCCAGAGTCCTGGAGCTGAAGGGGTCACGTGGAGACCCACCCCAGTGTTGAGATGCTTCCACTGCCATTGGATCCACAAGACTTTCCACCCACTGGCCCGTGATCTTCCTGCATTCGGCATCATTGTATGTGTTGTGTGAGTCTGAAGAGGAATTTATAGACTAGTCTCAGACATATGGGCTAATATTGGACTTATGGATTTGTTCTGGACTGGGCTAGGGTGTTTTCTTAATATACAATTACTCTTTGATATAAAACTCTTTCCTACACATATATGAGTCTCCCTAGATTTGTTTCTCTAGTCTACCTGGACTAATACACCCCCTCATATGTTGCCGATCTAGTTGCAGACAACTATCTGTTGCTCCCTCAAGACCCTGATTATGGGGCTCATTAAGTATATCTAAGAGTATAATTGTCTACTTTGCCTACAATGCAAGGTCTGAATACATAAACACATTCATGCTTCAGTAAAATTAGTTTAAAAATACATTAGCTTGTTGGAAGCGTGAGGTGTCAGGAGAGGCTACGGAAGAGGAAGCAGTGAGCTATGGGAGGCTGTGGTGCCATGCCTTCTAATGTGACCCAGAGGTCCCAGAGACGGTGGAACACCAAGGGAAGTTAACATCTCCCCAAACCTGTGTGTTCTACTTCCCAAAGCAAGCAAGTGCCCTCGAGTCATTGTTAAATGATTTCTAGTAGCAAAAAATCATCGTGCTAGAAAGGGGCATGGAGCTAGCAGAAACAGAACTTTGGTCACCTGAACATCCACCCAGCCCAGGGGGTCTCTATCACACAAAGCTTAATTCTATATTGATAGGTATGTGTATCTTTCTTTTTTTTAAAGTTTGAACTGTAAAATGTAATACTTTTGCTATATAGTTAGTTCTTTGGATGTTGATTAATACATAGAATCATGTAACCGCCACCAAAATTAGATTCCAAACAGTCCCATCACTCCCCCAAAGTAATGCTTTTGCGGTACCTTTGTAATCAACCTTTCCCCTATCTGTCCTACCTCCCTTGGAAGCCAGGAGTTCCTCTCCATCCCTTCACCTATTGAACCGAGTGGACTCTGGCTCGCGATGACTCCACCTGAGGCAGGTAGAACTAGGATTTCAAGGGCTGATCTTCTGGAAGCAGATTAAAGGTCTTTCTTCTGAGGCATTGCTGGGTAGACTTGAATTCCCAACTTTCCAGTTAGCAATGTTGTCCATGAATGACTTACCTCACCCTGTGTCTCCAAATGGCATGCAAATGGAAATGAAGTATTTCAGTACATCTCACTCACTTCCACTGAGTTGATTCCTACTTAAAGAGATCCTATAAGACAACAGAACGGCCGTCTGTGAGTTTCAGAGGCTGGAAATCTTTATGGGAACACAAGTTCTCATCTCTACCCCCACGGAATGGAAGGCTTGGTAAATTGGAACTGCTGATGTTGCTAGAAGCCCACCTGCTATGTCACCAGGGCTCCTGCTCAGCAACACGACAACTCTTTAATCAATGAAATTAAAAGCAAAACCCCAAAGCAGAACCCCGTCCCCGAATATTCTAGTTAAATAAAAAGTACTATGTCAGCCTCCTTATATTTTCTTAAGGCTTCCTGAAATACTTTTCCTGATCAAAGCAACTTTTGTTTCTCTTCCTCTTGGCCCGCAGGCTCAATGATTGTTTAGGAATTGGGGGTAGGGTGGGGGTGGTGTCGGCAGTTGTTTCCTGTATGGTGATGGTACTAGGGGAGCTATAGAGTTTGGTTTGCATTATTCTCTCTGGGAGAGGGGCCATGTTGTATATTTCTCTAGAAGTTTTGTATGATCTGAACTTAAGAGGAAACTTCATGTTATGGAATTCAGTTAGGGTTTGTTTTGAAGACAGCAAACAAGAAGGGTGTGGGAAGCACAGGCAGACACATAAAACTAGAAAAATTCCAAGAGGTCAGCTTCCTACACTGAAACATAAACCTCCAAGGCTTGCTCATAAAGTTTTTCCACCTCCATTGGTAGCACTTGCTGTGCATCCATCTATGGTATTCTAGGGAAGTGGTTGTTTGGCTGATTTTATCTTGATGTAGTTTCTGTCTAGTAGGTAATTTTGCCATTTGTGCAATTATGAAGCTCTTTGTGCACGCCTACTGGTTTGGGCTCTGCCTTTGTGTGTAGCACCTGTAGTTGATGCAGGAGCTTTGAAAGGAAACCAGGCCAACAGCAAGGAACCACAGTGATGACATAATGGCATTGTGACCCAGGAAAGCCACTTATCACCATCTTTCCTCAACTCTCGAGTTATGATAGGACTGATGCACCATTAAGCACCTACCATATATAATCATGCATAAGTCAAGTTTTTTTCCTCCATGAACTGTTTTTTTTCCTTCACAATCCATCCATCCATCATCCATTGCATCAAGCCCATTTGTACATTTGTTGCCATCATCATTTTCAAAATATTTTCTTTCAACTTGAGCCCTTGACATCAGCTCCTCATTTTCCCCCTCCCTCCCTCATGAACCCTTGATAATTACAATGTCCAATGTCTCCCTTCACCCACTTTTCTGTTGTCTATCTCCCAGGGAGGGGGTTATATGTAGATCATGGTAATCGGTTTCCCCCTTTTTCCCCCCACCGCCCCTTCCCCTCCTGGTATTGCTACTCTCATTATTGGTCCTGAGGGGTTCATCTGTCCTGGATTCCCTGTGTTTCAAGCTCTGATCTGTACCAGGGTACATCCTCTGGTCTAGCTGAATTTGTAAGGTAGAATTGGGATCATGATAGTGGGGGGTGGGTGGGAAGAGGAAGATTAAAGAACTAGAGAAAAGTTGTATGTTTCATTGTTGCTATACTGCACCCTGACTGTAAGCCAGATTTTTCAGCACATTTTTAATGCAGTTTGTGTGGTAAAATTAGGTGCCTCGGCTGATATTCGGGTCAGCTTATACTCAAATATATACGGTATTTTGACATCTGAAAGTAATGTATTTAAACTTCTATGCTAGTTACTGAGCCCTGGTGGTGTAGTGTGTTATATGTTGGGCTGTTAACCAGAAGGTCTGCAGTTCAAACCCACCAGCTACTCCACAGAGAGAGATGGGGCATTCTAAAGAGTTCCAGTCTTGGAAACCCACAAAGGATTTTCTACTCTGTCCAATAGGGTTGCTATGAGTCAATTTGGTGGCATTCAGTGAGTGTATTTAAAATTGTATTCTAATTACTTAAGCTTCCTTAATAAAAATACAACAAAATTCAGTTTAACATGTAGCATATTTGACTTTGAAGATTGGGGGAAAAGTAAATTCTTGAAACTGGAGAATTTGATGCTGAAACTCTGGCATCAGATAGTGAAACAGATGGCTTGTAAGTCCATAGCAAAGAAAGCAGCCTGAGTTTATTAACAGCAAGGCATGCCAAACTAGCCCCGGTCCCTTTGTGATGGGATCGACAGTGAGAGAAAAGAGCAACGCTTTAAAATTGGTGTGCCACGATTTCAGTAAAGTTAAAGTGCTTTGGGGAGCCAAGATGGAGAAAACTCAATGGAATAGTATTTATTGTTAGTTAAACAAGTGATTAATGAGCCAAGGTCAACTTGGGGAAGTAAATAAGGTGTGTCTTAGAACTCTAAACGATCCTACTTAACCTGGATAGAATTTGCACGTGCCTGTACGCAAAATCTTGAAAGATCTTGAATACCGTGAACATCAGAATAAAGATTTTGAGAAAATCAAGAAACTAGCAGGCCAGATCATCATCCAAAACTAATCACTGGTTTTCTTTTCTTTTTTTTTTTAAATGAAGATTCATGTAAAGCCCTAAGGCTGTGCTTTAAACAATAGGCGGACACAGATTAGAAAGCTGACCTCCTGTTAGTTCATGAAAAGAAGACACTGGGGTTTTAGGCAATTTAAAATAGCACTCATGTGAACTGGATAAAGTGGTTGCTTAATAATAGATGCACAATAGCCTTCTCGAATGGAGCTACCTGTCCCACTGTACTTTGATGGTCACACTTGATCGGTAGTTCTGTTTTTAATATCACATGTCTGATTCCAGCAAGGACGTTAACAATCCAGAGCAGACCCAGTGCAGCACAACACACGTGGGCGAAGCTCTAAAGCAGGGGCCATATCCGGCTGTCGAAGTCAATGCCAGCTAACGTCGCCGGCCTCACCGAAGACAAGCAGCTCCAGGTTTCACATCAAGGGTGAGCTAATGAAAGGTCTGACCATGATGGCCATCAAATAAAGTTCCAAGTGGAATATTCAAACAGCCCTTGCCAGAAAAAAGGGTTCCCACCCCTGCTCTCAAGATGCAGGACACCTGAAGGTTAGCGAGGAAGCAAATGCATTGAATGCCAAGCTTAAGCATAGAAGGGAGAAGGAGAAAATGTGAGAAGTTAGGGGATGATGGAATAAGAATAGGTCAACTTTACAAGGGTTTAAATAATGCTTCACGTTGTGAGAAGTGGCCCCAGAACACACATTGTCAAGAACAAGGAGAGACCCAGGCAGGACATCCCACAGCTGTCACTCGCATGCCCGGAATACGGGTAAGGGATATGTGGTTGTGCCTGTGCATGCATGTTCACGTGTCTGGGCCAGGAAGGATCAGGGCTTGCAATCCCACTCCTCCTACCTCTGGTTTTCCCTTTTCCTCAGTTGCTCCCAGCCTCTTTGTTCACATACCCACTCCTGTCATTTTGTGTCAGACCTTGTGGTAGGAAAGGAGGTTTGAGGTTGAATAAGCACAGAGTGTACACACAGACCCAAGCTCAGAGTCTACAAGGGCAAGGTCACCGTGTGCTTACAGGTTGGCTGATTGAGAAGCTGAGACGTGAAGTGACAGGCCAGATTCCTCAAGTTCTTAGGGAGACAACTACACGTCATCTGTCCGAGCTTCCAGAGTTCCAGGGACTCTGGGACATTCTGCCCGTGATTTTCACCCAGGACCCTAGGATTCTGCAAAGCTTTTATAGGGGTGATGTGTGTGCATGAGGGAGACCAAATCAGAAGGCCTCTGGGATTCTTCACCTCTCACAGGTTTGTGCTATTTATCATTCTCCTTATGTAATTTAACTTGACGAGAGGGTGTTGCTATTGCTTAACATGTAAACACCATGTTCATGGAGAATTCCCAGGTCAGGGGGAAGAAGAATACTACATGGTGCCCAAGGGATCTTGTGGTATTTTAAGATAACTTAATTCAAGAAGTGTTTTGGTGTGCACTGTTCTGTACCTTTAAAGCTGTGAAATTTATTTGTTCCACGATAGGGCGAAATGCCAAATAAGCAAAAATTCTTTGGGCTTTCTTCTAAAACTATCTTAAGATTCACCCCACCAAATGTTTAGCTTCTTCAGACTCCCTGAGGGCATTTTGGGCGTGCTCGCTTTTGTTTCTCAAGTATCTGCTACAGTACCTGATACACATAGGCGGTCCACATATTTGTATCTAGGCATATCCTGAATATATGAGAAAAATGAAAATAATGCACTAAATAGCATGACACAAGACAGGCATTCTGATTTATTATAGAAATCAAAATATAATTCTGAATTCTTTTCCCACTCATTAAGTGAGCGAATTAAAGATCATACATATGTATGCTTCAAAAAAATTTGGAGAAATTCCATTATCTTCAATTCTTTCCTATGAATTTTTTGAAACCCGTTCCTATATCAAATACATAAATATGATCAATTTCTGTTGTTTGTTGAGTGACAGCCCAAGAGAGGAGCACATCAGCTGTAACTACAACGCTCCGTTTATATAGCGCTCGGTATCAGAGAACTGAGTGATTTGCCTTGCTTGTGTATCCAGGAACATCTTGTCTCCTATCCTTGGTGAACTCTGGAACCCAGGACATAAATTATGATAGAATTCTGTCAGAGATACTTCTTAGAGGAAGGATTTGGAAATTCTTTTTCCTGTCACAATGACTCACCAAATAGCTACCCTTGTGAATTACAATGAACAATGCCTCTTGTCCTCTCTGGTCAGACTTTCAGAAAAGTTGAAAATCTCTACCAGTACAGTAGCCACTTCTAGATGTGAGCTGAAAGCATGCGGACACCTGCAGAGGCGCTCAGCAACATGGACCCACGACTATCTCGCCTGGGCTTAGCTAGACTGAAATGTAGACCTAGTGGTTTTCCAGAAAGGAAGTGCTTTTTAAATGTAAATAAAGACTATGAGACCGGAGTAGGTGTTTTTTCTAGTTCTATCAGAACCGTTATCCTGTAAAGCTGCTCTGCATGTGTTAGTCTGGTTAGACTAGAGAAACAATTCCAAAGAAACTCATATGTGTATCAGGGAGAGTTTAATTATATAGTGTAATTGTACATTAAGAAAGCATCCCAACCCAGTCCAGTCCACATCCTTAAGTCCGATATTAGCCTATATGTCTGATACCAACCTATAAAGTCCTCTTCAGACTCACGAAACACATGCAATGATGCAGAATGCAGGACAATCACAGGCCAGTGGGTAGAAAGTCTTTGGATCCAGTGGCGTTGTAAGCATCTCAGCGCTGGCAGGGTCTCCACGTGGCTTCTCCAGTTCCCAGGGAAGGGGTCTATCAGAGTAATGCCATGTGTCTTGTCAGTAGAGCATCTCTAAGGGAGTGAGCAGAGAGTCTCTCCTGATTCCAAGGGGGGAAATCCAGAAATTCCCAGAATTCTCAGGAAAAGGTCATGCCTACACAGAGGCCTCATTGACAATGATCCGATGAACAGACTAGACTCCACCCCTTGACTCTTAATCCTATCAAGTCCCAAATTGACACCAGATTTATATAACTACCGCAGCATGTGTGTGTGTTTGACTTGGAGCAGTGATGCTTTCTTCCATCTGTGAACATACAATCTATTATTCCTTTTTGGTGAACTCTCCTGATGATGTTCCCTGCATACATGTATCCCACGGGCACTTTCAAAAAAATAATAAACTTCAATGAAGAGTGAAAACTAAGATTTTATGTGTAGTCCAATGTAGGTGAGTTCCAGGACCTATTTCTATAGTAATCTATCTTCTTTTAATTCCTTCCTCCAGTCTCAACGTGGCCTGTGTCTATTCAGTGATGTTCACTCCTCCTTCCTCTGAACTGGCTTTCTCAAAAGCTGGAAACACTTTTATTCTTTCTTCTGCAATGATTTAGTGAATGTTTACTAAGTACCTGTTGTGCACCAGGCACTATGCTAGGCGGTCTTCAAAGGCACAGGGTCTACTGGGAAAGGAACAAATGCTACTTGGAAAGGAACAAATGCACTGTAGCCTAAAAATATCACCCCAAACAAAGTTAGTATTGAAAACAAAACTCATTGTTTATTTTGCTCACGGATCTGTGATTTGGGTGGGGCTCAAAATATCAGTTTTTCTCTATTCCAAGTCTTCCGAGGCCTGACTGAGGGTTGATGCTGGCTGTCAACCGAGATTTTGGCCAGGGCCATGGCTAGAATACCTAATGGGGGGCTGCCTATGTAGTTTCCCCAGTTCTTCACTGCACAGTGACGGGGTTTTGCTAGCGAGAATCCCTAGAGAGAACTACAGAAGTTGGGGGCTTTTCTAATGGAGTTTCAGAAATCACACAGCATCGCTTCTACTGCATTCTGTTCCTTGCCATGAGTTGAATCAGGGTCCATCAAATTCCCGAGACAGGAGAAGAGGTACCACCTCTCAGCTGGGCGAATGTCAAAATACAGGTATGCTCTGATGCCTATGCAAGAAAATCCCTAATTCCCAGGCAATGGAAAAAGCACTCTGTAGAAAGGGGGTGGGTAGAATTTAAGATGATCACCCACCTGAACAGCGAGAGTCAGGAAAAATTTCTTAAAAATGAAACACATGTTATTAAATACTGAGAAGGGACCTCGCCAGAAGAAAGGGGGTTAGCCTGGTGGGCACAATGGTACAGGTGGAATAAAATGAGGAAGAACTGATCAAATTTATAGAACCAATTGGATAGAGCCAGGATATAGGACCCGGGAAACAGTGCCTCCCTGTGAGTCTGGAAAGGTCGTAACCAAAAGCCTTGTAAATCATTCCGTGGATCTGGACTTTAGGCTGCAGGCCACAGGGAGAGTTGTTGAAATGTTTTAAACAAGGAGTGACATGACCACATTTACCTTTTAGAAAGAGCCCTTTGATGAGAATATAGAGATCAGTATAGAAGAGGGCTTAAATGTAAGACGGATAGCAAGAAGACCAAGTCAACGTTTTTTGGGGGTAATCCAAGCAAAGGTGATGAGAGTGAGTGAATATAATGGTGGTGGGGATGGGGAAAAAGACAGTCTGAAGCGTTCCGACTGCTGGGACTTGCTGATGAACTGTTGGCTGGTGGGAGGGAGAGAAAGGAGTCAGAGAGGAAGAAGAGGCTTCTGCCCTGGGAAGCTGGGTGGCATCATTCACTCGTAGGGAGCAAAGCAAGAGGAACAGTTCGGATGTGAGAGGAAGGGATGTTGGCGATTCGATTTCGAGTTTAGCATGCTTGTGGGACATGCAAGTGGAAGCCTGCGCTTTGAAAATGGGATTTGGAGCCATGAGGATATAAAATCTGTAGCTCACAATGAAATATTTGGATGAACAGGATGAAGAGATTTAAGGAAGAAGCCCTGAAGTTTGTCAGTATTTAAGGAATGGGCAAGAGAAAGAGAACCCGACAAAGTGGATGATGAAAGATCTGGGAAGCACGTGGAAAACCAGGAAGTGTGGCATCATAGAAGTCAGCGAGGACTGTGTCACGAAGGGAATGATGGACAATAACTAGCTCTGGAGAAATCAAATAATTCGAGAATTGAGAGGCTGCTGGGTGGCTTAGCCAACTGAGCCCCAGAATTCTTTGCTCTTCGCCACACTCTCTGTGAGGTTCCTCGCAGAACAGTGGGGTGTTATAGATAACTGTGCACCCACTTCAAGAACATCAGTGAATAAGATGGTATTGTACTGAAGATTTTATGGGGAGCCGAAGATGTGATTGTACACCGTTTAGCAAAACTTCATGAAAGTGCCTTTTACCCACCTGTTTGGTCCCCAAACCCTACTCCTTTAGATCTCCTTAGTTCTGCAGAAGCCTCCTGCAGCTTCCTTGCAATCCCTCCCCCAATCTCCGATCTCTGCTTCTCTCTCTCTCCGAGCTTCTCTCCTTTGCCTGTTATCATGGTTATATGTAGCTGATAATAACAAACACATTTTCATGTGAGATAGTTTTACTTAGCAGTGTGACGTTTCGGCAGTGACTAGGTCAAGAACAATGTCAGTGTTGTGGAGGAGGCAGAAGACAGGTGATTGGTGTTGAGGACGGATTAGACTTATTGTTAATCAGGTGTGGCGAGGGAATGGAGATAAGTGTCTATGTTTAATCCAATATGCTTAGCAGTAAGAAGATGCCAAGAAAAAGCAAAGTTTGTTCTAGGAAACATGGAATGAGCAACACGAGAGAGATTTGAGTCTTTGTACTTAGAGACCTCTGATAATAAACTCACATAAAACACATTTGTGATTCTAACCCTCACTTTAACTTTTACTCAAGTCTAAATCCCTTTCTACCATCAACACACTCATATACTTCTGAAATGTAGTCCAACAATTCTCTCTCTCTCTCTCTCTCATACACACACACACACACAGTGCTCATTGTAGTGCAATTCAGTGTCAGAGAAGTGATGTAGAGAAAGCCACCATTTATCTGTTCAATTTGCTATACTGAGGCAGCTGGCATGTTGCTATCATATTGGAAGCTATGTCACTGGCATTTCTCTTTTAAAAAATCATTTTATTCTGGACTCTTAGAGCTCTTATCCCAATCCATCCATCCATCCATCCATCCATTGTGTCCAACACATTTGTACATATGTTGCCATCATCATTTTCAAAACACTTTCTACTTGAACTGGCATGTCAAATACCACGCTGGACAGGTGTCATCAAACTTCCAGGCCAGGAGAGATTAAGAAGAAGAAAAAAGTGGTCTGTTCCTGGGAGATTAGTCATGGAAAATATTTTTTAAAAACAATGGAACATTGTCTGATATTGTGCCAGAAGATGGAGCCCCTCAAGTTGGAAGTCACTCAAAATACAACCGAGGAAGAGCTGCCTCCTCAGAGCAGAATCAACAATAATGAAAAGGCCACAGAAAATCTTTGTGGACCTTCCTTTGCTAATGGAGCTGACAAAAAACAAAAGTCCATGAGCATTGAGTCGATCCAGAGTCATACTGACCCTTACTCGAGTTTCTGAGACTGTACATCTTACTGAAGCAGGTAGCCTCTTCTCTCCCCAGAGGGGGGGTTACTGCTTTGAGCTGCCAACCTCGCCGCCAGACTTTTAACCCACAGCTCCATCAGTCCTCCCTCAAAGTGATACGAGACAGTTTTAAATGTGGAATGTACTCTAGAAAAGAAATGAAATGGAACTCTTAAAAAATTTTAAATAAATCATTTCATTGGGGGCTCCTTCAGCTCTTATAACAACCCATACATCAATTATTTCGACCACATTTGTACATATGTACATCATCATTTACAAAATATTATTTTCCTACTTGAGCCCTTGGTATTAGCTCCCCTTTTTTCCCTTCCTCCTCCACCCTCCTCCTCTCATAAACTCTTGATAAATTGTAAATTATTATTATTAATATTTTCATATCTTACACCATCCACTGTCTCCCTCCACCTATGTTTCTATTGTTTGTTCCCCCACCCCACCCCACCCCCAGGGTGGGGGTAAGTGGTGGTATTATATGCCGATCATTGCAATTGGTTCCCCTTTCCTCGCCTCGCCTTACCCCTAG
Source organism: Tenrec ecaudatus (assembly GCF_050624435.1). Classification (NCBI taxonomy): domain Eukaryota; kingdom Metazoa; phylum Chordata; class Mammalia; order Afrosoricida; family Tenrecidae; genus Tenrec; species Tenrec ecaudatus. The sequence continues at coordinate 42,299,764 of NC_134539.1, read as the reverse complement.
CCTTATGTTAGTGCTACTCCTTTTACTGGTCCTGAAGGGTTTGTCTGTCCTGGATTCCATGTGCCAAGAACTCTTCTCTGTACCCGTGTGTGCGCTCTGCTCTAGCTGGATCCTTAAGGTAGAACTGAGGTTATGAGAGTGAGGGGAGGGGAAGCTTTAAAGAGCTAGAGGAATGTTATATATTTCATGTGTGTTTCATTGGTGCTATATTACATCGTGGCTGGCTCGTCCCTTCCTTGTGACCCTTCTGTGAAGGGGTGTCCAACTATCTACAGATGGGCTTTGAGTCTCCACTCTGGCCTCCCCTGTTTGCAGCGATATGGTTATTTGGGGTCTTCTGCTTCCTGATACTTGATCTGGTCAATACCTCGTGATCGTACAGGCTGGTGTACTTCTTCCATGTGGGCTTTCTTGCTTCCCAGCTAGGTGGTCTCTTGTTTAACTTCAAGCCTTTAAGACCTGAAATGCTATCTCTCTTAATAGTGGGGCACCATCGGCTTTCTTCACCATTTTGTCTTCAGTGATTGTGTCTGGAAGGTGATCATCAGAGAATGCCTGGTTATCTGTCTTGGGAGACGCACAGGCTTGCAGAGACCAGGATAGTCTTGAGAAACCAGATGTCAACACTTCATCACATGTACTTTGGACGTCAGCGGTATCGGTCCCTGGAAAAGGATCTCCTGCTAGGTAACGTAGCGGGTCAGCAGACAAAGGAAGGCCCTTGGGGAGATGTCCTTACACCGTGGCGACAGCAGTTGTGAGGGTGCCTTTGCAGGCTGAGGCCGTGTTTCCTTCTGCTGTACGTGGGCTCACTGACTCAATCGCACCAGCAAGAGCAGCAGGAAGAAAATGGGTCTGCACAAATTCCTTTGGAGGACCATGTCAATCCTTTTTAAACTGGACTCTTGGAAGTCCACAAGTCCAAAATGACCTTCTTTTGTGGCTCTTCCTTTCCCTGAAACAATGGAATCTGGGATCTGATTTGAAAGAACAACAGCATATAGCCAAAGGGATTTCTCTCTTTTTGAATTTTACTTAAGATAGGTATCTGCATTGTGGGACTCATTGCATGCGTCAAACTCCCGGCTTCTTTCTTTCAAGAAAACAATCAAGACTTAAGTGATGCTGCAAATACCAATTTCCTAAACTTTTAACTTCTGACTCTTAGCTTTACATTTATATCAGGGGTGCTCAATACGTTGATCGCGATCTACTAGTCAATCGCAAATGTAGTGTGGGTAGATCTTATGGCATTTAAAAAATAAACGTAAGTCTATCATCAATCCCGTCACTTAATTGACATACAGCGCAGCCAATCAGATGCAATCTTAGGTGTCAAACGCATGTGCAAACAACTGCACTAAGAGCAGCAAAACTGACAAGCTAAGTTATCGCCAATTTTTAGAACTTGTTTTTTTCCGTAAGAAAGGGTATTAAAATGAGTGGGGGAGCCTGGACCAAGTAAGAAGACAAAAATGTATCAGCATGTGTTTTTCGTCCTCTGGCTTTGAGTTTTGAAAGATTGTGTTGAGGGAGGCTCTGGGACGTAGCCATACTGGGATATGCACATGAGTTTCATAGTTTTGGTCCATAGTAAAGAAAAGGTTGGTATGTCGTTGGCATGTCACAGATGCAATCGATGCCCTTCTCTCTTCTGCCTGCTCATGCTCACTGCCAGCGACAGTACAGAGCTTCCAGTGCGTGGACACTCTCCAACCTCCAATGCCTTGGTTTTCTGTGTATGGACTTTCTTGGCACCATGAAGAGCTTGCAGGGCCGCAAACAGTTCCGTCCAGAAGTGCAAGGGGCAAGGGGTAGTTCTCAATGATGATGGAAGTCGGTGGACAAATGCTCCGGTTTTCCAATTCTTGAAGTGCGGTGGGGCTGAGTGGAGTTGGCCCTGCTTTTCACCGCCTCACCTTGACTGATCCCAGAGGGAGTGTCCCAGGTGGACTCCTTTAGCCCAAATCAGACCTCTGACCTTGATGCAAGTTCCTCTTATTTTAACAGGGGGTCCCTCATACCTGTAAACTGCTTATGAAAAACCGAGGAGGCTGTCTACTCCTGTAGCTATTTATAGTTTCCGCTCTGCGTTGGAATCAACTCCATGGCAGTAGTTTGGTTTGGTTTGGTTGTACTGGTATTTATCCTCTTCGCTCTCACGTTCACGACCTCCTCACTAGTGTATCCTGTGATTGGGTTTCAGGCGGAGTGGTTAGCTGCCATCCGATCGGCCCCCGCTCCTGGAGACCTCATGCACTGTGTGATTAGACCATGGCCATCCAAATGATTTTCACTGGCTGATTGTCAGAAGCAGATTGCAAACCTTTCTTTCTAGTCTGTCTTACTTGCAAGTTTTGCTGCAACTTGTTTAGCCCCCTGATGGTGCATTGGCTGTGAATCCAACTGAGCTCTCCCACATGAACAACCATTGTCCCCTCAATAAAGAGCACCCCCTCCTAACTCCTTCTTAGCTTCTGCTTCTGGGAATCTGTAAATTAAGGGAGCCCTTGTTTGTTTAGAAATGACCTCCTCCCTCCTCATAATGGATTTATTTGCACTTCGGAGATGAGTTTGTGATAAGGTTCCAATAGAGGTGAAAGGTTATCTATTTTCTGTGTGATGGAATTGACAGGCCTCTGGTGTCCGCGCCAAGCAGGGCCTCCTTTCCAACGATCTCTGTACAAGCTCAAGCACATACATTTGGAAACTTTTTGTTTTCTTCACTGATTGACCAAAGTGTTGGCTGTATTGTTCCAGGTGCGTGTGATTGTTTTGTTTTTTTGCTGGAGAGGCATTTGGGGATGTGTGAGGAGGAGATAAGAATGTGGAAGGCTAGGAAAGTGAACCTGGCCTGGATAATGATTTCAACGTTTGCTCATTTTGACCTCCTGGCTGAGGACCTGCTTGCGCACCCCGTGGGAATGCTGCTCTGACCATACAGCGAGGAGACGTGTTTGACAAGGACGAGGGAGGCTGCGATCCTGCCCCAGCGCCAGCATAGCCAGAGTCACAGTGGGGACACCATGTCCGACACCCTCCTTTCTCCCACGGACCCCAGCCACAGTCCTCAGACAACAATGCTTATTCTGGTGCAAGCAATGGTCGGCAAAACAGTCCAAACTCGTGGGGCTGCAGGGCCGGCTCAGGAGCACTCTGTCAGGAGCACTCCGTCAGGAGCAGGGACTGCCGGAGGGGACCGCAGTCTTTGATGCCTTTATAGGGCCTTTGACAACTTGCAGACTGTCTGCAGCAGAAGAACGGGGGAAGCGCTTCTACCTGGGAGGGGACACATTCTGGAGGGAGCAGGAGGGGCACAGAGCTGACAACGTTTAGGAGATTGTCATCATGTGAATCAATGTGCACTTGGAGTCCCTGGCTGGTGCAAATGGAAGGTTTGAGGCTGGAATCCATGCTGCCTCGGAAGAAAGGCCTGGTAATAAGCGCTTTCCAGAGAAACCAGCCATGGCAGGCCCTGTGGCGGACAGTGATGCTCGGACACATGCGGCTTCCCTGCGAATGGACTTTGACAAGACAGCAACTGGCGGGAATTTGCTCCCAGGCAGGGGAACCTGGACCACTCTGCGATGCGGTATTCACTCTCAGCTTGCTGGGAGCCACAGGACTTGATCATCCTGTTATGCAAAAAAGGCTGTCAGCCATATTTCCTGGGCTTTAGCTCTTTTGGGGCAAACTACCTGGGACAGGCCACGGGACTCCTCTGATCTGCAGTTTCCCTCGTATTCGGATGGGCTCTGTGAGCAAGGCAGAGGTTGAAGTTCTTTTCGTACCAAGATAAGCAGATTTCTTCTTTTTTTAAAAAAATCATTTTATTGGGGACTCCTACAGCTCTTATCACAATCCATACATACATCCACTGTGTCGAGCACATTTGTACATTTGCTGCCCTCATCCTTCTCAAAACATTTGCTCTCCACTTAAGCCCTTGGTATTAGCTCCTCATTTTCCCCTTTCCTTCCCCATTCCCCTCCCTTATGAACCCTTGATAATTTATAAGTTATTATTATTTTGTCATGCCTTACACTATCCTACGTCTCCCTTCACCCACTTTTCTGTTGTCCGTTCCCCAGGGAGGAGATTATATGTAGATCCTTTTAATTGGTTAACCAGATTTCTTTTCACCAGAAAGTGCCATTAGCCAGGCCGAGGCTGCGAGAATGTTCTGTTGTTTGAGCTCTGCACTTCTGCTCGGAAATGACCCAAAGGCTGGGATCACGACGTGGGTGCATGGAATGACAGGGTGTGGCCAGGTTATGCTGTGGAAATGCATGTCTGACAGAGGTTTTATCATCTGGGTGTAAGAGATAACTCTTCAATTGATGAGCTTTGTTTTGGTGTTTGGCTGTTGTTGTTCTTGAGCCAGCATGTTTTTCAAGTGCCTTCTAGATCAAATATTTGAGCATGAAAGACTTTCCCAAACTGGCACTTCGCTGCATCTGTGTGTGGTTAGTTTCAAGGGAACCTGAAAGTGCCTCTGTGGCTGTGACCTCTTCCACTTGCCCTCGTGATTGCTGGGCTGCGCTTCACAACTGACGCCTTTTACCTTTCTCTGCTCCCCACCGAGTTGGCAGATTGCATGTTCAGAAAGGTCAGTGGGGTACTTCTCCAGCGGGGGTGTGATAGCATGGTGTCCCCTTTGGGGAGGCAGGAACCCCCACCCTCCCTGGCAGAGACTTCTGTGGGTGAACAGGCAGGCTTCTCCAGGTCCAGGCTGTGCTCCAGGTGGCACAAGTTGGCTGGCTGCAACCTGTACATTCATTTCTGATTAGCAGCCAGGCGGGGCCGAGGTCACAAGCACAGCCTGATAAGAGCAGCATGAATTTCAGAAGAAAGTTTTACAGGAAGGGCACTGTCCATCGGGGAATGGACAGGACCGTGACAAGACAAGATAACATCAACACATGCAGCCTACCTGGAGGGCAGCGGGCAGGCACATGGCGAAAAGAAACTTGGGAATGCGTGTGGTTGATTTCTTCCTTATTTTAAACCCTTTCTAGGATGAGCGAGGAGAAGGTCGACAGAGCTGAGCCTCGGTTTCACATTCCACGAGTCACACACATTTCTGGTCTCCACTCACGCAGTGCAGTTCTGCCAATGAACCCTCACTTAGTCCAGTTTCTCCCAGCGTCTCTCCCCTGTTTCCACGCCTCCTCCTTTCCCAAGCCTCCGAGCTTTTGTCCTTGGGCAAATGCTGTTCTTTTGATCTTCAGGGGTCTATCATTCCAGCATGGTGGGGAGTTCAGTTCCAGCCCTGAAGGTTGACTGAGGAACTATAGTTTTGGGGTCCCACCAGTCTTTGTCTGACCCGAAAGACTGGTATCTTTTATGACTTGAGTTTTGTTCCACATTTCTCTCCCACATGGTGCAGCAACTTCTGATAGGGTGCTTGACAGAGTAGTTGGTAGTGGCAGCTGGGCACCGTCTAGTTCTTCTGGTCTGGGGTTGTGGAGAGTAATGTTTGCTTGTCTGTTAGCCCATTGGGTTGTTTGCAAGTCTTTCAAGCTTCATTACTCTTCTTTCCTGTGATGGGAAGAGACCAATAGTTGTATCTTAGATGGTTGCTCATGCATGAGCTTTTAAGACCCAACTTGCTGCTCATCAAAGTAGGATGTTGAACCTGGCCTTCATAGACTATGCTGTGCCAATTGACCTTGGTGTCCCCTGAGACGATGGTCCTCATCTTCAGAGCCCAGCAACTCACCCTTTAAAGGGGGTTTGTTATGTGTAAGACATTTTCATAACTTTTCCACCTGTATGCTCTTCCACCTTCATGGGCATAATTGCAGCTGAGATAGAATGCTCTTGATTTCTGACTATGTCAAAACCACTTAGAAGCCACACTAGCTAATATTTATTGAATGCCAATTCCTTCTTGGCCACATTCCCTGTACATTTACACGGATTAGCTCATTAATTTTTACTACAAACTTGTTAAGGAAGACATCCCTGTTATTCTCATTTAGCAAATGATTAAGCTAAGGCCCAGAGACGATGGATAACTTGTGAATAAGCAACAGGGTGGTTCCGCCGTTCAGTGGTCAGGACTGGGATTTGAACCAGTCCCTCGGTTTCATTTGGTTCTTTCGCAGTTCACACGGCAGTTTCAAGAGCAGGCATGTTTCCACTCATGGGACAAGTACAGAAGGAGTCCAGCTAATGCAGATAAGCATATTTCAGGCCAAAAGACAAGCAGAAAGGAACACAGTGAATCCAACCCCTTTGGCACAACTCCCAGACTTTTCCTGAGCTGGCCCTGGCCAACCTTTCTACCCACTCACTGCCATTTTCCACTAAACTGCTTTGCTAGGCTCCAGCCCCCATGAGGAACTTGGTCTGTACAGGCCTTGTTTTGCTCTCTCTGTGCTTTTATCCGTTGGCATGCCTGGAAAAAAGCCTCAACTTTTTAGCCATCGCACAAATTTCAGCTCCTTTTGGAAAACTTTCTCTGATTTTCAGCTTGCATTGTGGCTCATGGGTACTTCCTTTCCACCCAGCCTACACCTTCTTCTGGCTTGTTTCAAATGATCCTGTGGCTGGCTCGCTGTGTCTCCCCACGCGGGTGTGAGTTCTCTCGAAGCATGGGAAGGCTCTCACACAAGGACTCGGACATAGTTGGAGCTCCATAAAGGTTTGTTGGGAAACCTCCCAGAGCAATGGTGAAGCACTTCCAGGTAACTTCAGGCATTCGGAGACTTCTATTCTGGTTTATGCAAAGAACTTCACTTTTCAGTGCTGTCATTGTGAGAATTTTCTTAATCCTTTCTCTTAAATTGACTCTAAATTGTGGCTATGTCATAAGTGTCTGGCTTTTTGATGACGACAAGGAACTATGAACTGACCACTAGTGATGAGAAAACGTGCACACAGGCCCCTGGGTCAGGGATGCAGGTGGAACCTGTAAAGGATCTATAGTTCCTGCCCTTGATACAAATGGACTTTGGAATTTTTGACACAACTAATGAGCATCTGGGGTTTTTAAACAGTCATTTGTGAATAACTTAATTACAACCTACAACAAACCAAAACAAAGCTTACTGCCATAGAGTTGATTCCACAGGATAGAACTGCCCAGTGCCCTAGATTGTAACTCTTTTTGTGTGTGTTGTAGGGGGATGATAACTCTTTAGGGGACTAGAAAGCCTTGTCTTTCTCCCACGGAGTGGCTGGTGGTACGGAACTGCTGGCCTTTAGGTTAGCAGCCCAACGCACAACCACTACGCCATCAGACTTCCTATGACAGATGCCATCAGACTTCTATGACACATGCACAAACCTCTTGTTTAACTGAAGGGTTCAAGTTGCGATTAATGACAAATTCCGTCTTTCTTATAAGTGTCCCTCATCTCTCCCTACCCAAGTTGCTGACCTAGCACAAGATAGCTAGATCAGTGGCTCAGGCTACAGTTTTATGACCTCTCCTTTGTTCGGCATGTGTCATCTCTTGCTGCAATGAGTGACTAGCTCAGTTTCTCCCCCGCCCCCATGCTCCTTCTTCACACAAAGGCTCAGAACAGGCCCTCAATACATGATCGAGCTTGCCTCCTTGTCTTTACAGCTCAAGAGTACACTTTAGATAATGCGCTGTTCATGTGGCTGGGTAAAACTGGCTCGCTGCTGATCAAGGAAACACTTTTGAACCATTTATTTTTTCAAAATAACTTCTTAGTGTGTTTTCCTTTTTATTCAGAATCCCTGTCTTCTGAACTTTGGCCTTGGGAAAATGCTGCTCTTTGATCTGCAATTGTTGATTATTTTAAAGAGTATGCCCTCCTATTGTTCTCGTCCACCCGATCTATAGGAAAAGTTTACCTTGGATACAGCCATCAAATTAAATATAATTCAGAATAATACATTTGCTTGTCCATGGTTCAAGAGACTGTCAGGACTGCTGGTAAGTGGGTAAAAGCTAGGTAAAGTCAAAGCAATTTACACTTAATTGAATGGCTAAAATAAAAAGTACTGACAATAGCAAATGCTGACAAGGATGCTGAACAATTGGGATTCCCATATATTGCTGGTGGAAATGCAAAATGGAGCAACCATCCTAGAAAAAACTTAATCAATTTCTCATAAATTTAATTATTCATTTATCATATGATCCAGTAACCGCTCTCCTGAGTCTTTCTACCAGAGAAATGAAAACATACTCAAAGAGAAACCTGTATGTGAATGTTTATAACAGTTCTCTGCCTAACTCTCAGAAATTGGGAAAAAAATGCCCTTTAATTGATAAGTGGATTAGCAAACAGATAAAGTCATATAATGAAATGGCAATAAAAATGAACTACTGATGTATACAACCATTTGAATGAATTCCAGAAGCATTATGAACATGAAAGGAATCAATCTCAAAGGTTTTCATAGTGTGTCACTCACATGACATTCTTAAAAAAACAAACCATTATAGGGACGGAGAAGAGATATGGAGCTGGGGTAGGGGGAGGTTTTAGGAACTATGTGGGAGTTTTGAGAAAGAGAAAGATGTTCTGTATCCTCGTTGTGGTGGGATTAGTAATCTAGTTATGCGTTAGGATTCATAGAACTTCCCATTAAATTTATAATTAAAAATTATAAATAAAATATTTAAATCAAAAGTTTTCTAAAACTATATACCAAAAGGGAAAAGTGGGATACATTTTCTTCTCTGATTGTCCTTACTTAGTAATAAATTACCTAGTCATAATAAAAGATAACGTAAATAGTTGACTTTGAAGAACAGAGTTTTATTTTCTCACACATCTAGAAGTTGAAAGTCTACTTCAGGGGGTCAGCCACGTTGATTCTTTCTGTGGGGCTCTCTCCAGGTTCTGGTTACTGCTGACAACCCAATGCTAACATACTGCACTGGGAAAATCTGCTGTACAAGATCTCTTTCCAGAGCAAGGATGCCACTTGGAGGACTGAGAGGCACCTGACCCAAGTCATGAGGTATTTTCAATTGCCTCCTATGCATGTGAAGCTTAGAAAATGAATCCGGAGGCCCACAGATGAAATGATGCACTGGAATTGTGGTGATGTAAAGCATGCTGAGAGTACTGCGGGTCTTCAGAAATGCTCCTTAGAAGCAAGGATGATGAGACTGCATTTGACATGTGTTGGACATGTTATCAGAGTCCCTGGAAAAGGATATCGTGGTTGGCACGTAGAGGGTTGATGAAAAAGAAGACTCCCAACAAGATGAAAGGACACAGTGGCTGCAACAAGGAGCTCAAACGTAAGAACCAGTGTGAGGAGGGCCCAGGACAGAGCAGTGCTTTGCTCTGTTTCACAGTGTTGCTATGAATCAGGTCTACCTCCTCGTCACCTAGCAACAACAAAATGGCATCGCTTCTCGGCCTTTTGGCTAAGATCACCACTCTTATGATATCTGTCTTCCTCCTGTATGCCTGTCTCTGTTTCTATTCCACTCTTTTTATAAGACACCATTTAGAAGTGATTTAGTTTAGGGCCCATTCTATCCCAGCATTATTTCATTGACATAACAGAAGTACACTATGATTTCCAAGCAGAGACATATTTATAGGTATAGTAGTTTAGGGGTTCAACATAACTTTTGGGGGGATGAAATGCAATTCACAACAATAATTTTTTAAAATGAGGCATTCTCATACCTTGTTCATGAAAGTATATATTATTGTCAACTTTGGGGTGGGCAATCTAACCATATGTATAAAAACATAAAACCTATTGTATAATTTTACAATCACATTTTTTGTAAAGATAGTCTAAGTACTCTGGGTCAACCGTGCTCATGACTGCTTTTTTTTTCCCTCCAGATTATAAAAACCAAATTCAAGCTAAATGTCTAGTCATAGGGATCTGTTTCGAAATGATGATACCTATGTACACCAAAATTTTACATATACACTTAAAATAATGGTAAAAAATCTATATTTGTTGATATGTAAAACTGTCCATGATATATTATGTAATGAAAATAATTGCAGAAGCAGCATGTATTGTTATTGCTTTTAAAATGTAAAGTGTATGTCCATGGATGCACACGTAGTTAGTTACAGAAAACAAAACTGCATTAACAGAAGTCATCTCTGAGCACTGACCTGAAAGTGATTCTCACTTTCCTCTTTGTATTTTTTTCGCAGCCATTTTTTATTTACACTTTTGTTGTTACCTAAACGTTTGACTCTGAGCATGCATTATGTATTTAAATTTTCTATTTTCATTATTTTGTAACGTACATACAAAGTTTAAAGGCTTCCTTTTTTAAATTAAAAGATCAATTTATTCATGGCTCTTATAGCTCTTATAACAATCCCTATATCAATTGTATCAAGCATATTTTTACATATGTTGCTATCATTATTTTTCTAAACATGTTCTCTTGAGCCTTTGCTATCAGCTCCTCCTTTTTCCCTCCTCCCCTCCTTATAACCCCTTAATAAATTATAAATTATTATTATTTTCATATCTTACAATGACTGCTGTCTCCCTTCCCCCCATGGTTTCTGTTGTTTTTTTCCCCCTGGGAGGGAGGAGTGTGGTTATGTGTCAATCATTGTGATCAGTTTCCCCAGCCTCCCTTCCTCTCCCCACCTTCCCCCTACCTCATACTGGTAGTGACACTCTCATTCATGTTCCTGGATTGTGTGTGTTGTGAGCTCTTATTGCTTATCTGTACCTGTTCATATGGTCTGATCTAGCCTGAAGTGAAAGGCAAGACTGAGGTCATGATAGTGGGGGAGAGAGGAAGTGGGGGGAGCCTCAAGGAACCAGAGGAACATTGCTATACTACAGCCTGGTTGACTCATCCTTTCCTTGTGACCCTTCTGTCAGGGGACATCCCATTGTCTACAGATGGGTTTTGGGTCTCTGCTCTGGCCCACCTTATTCTCACCAATATGGTTTTTATCGGTTTGTTTGTTTTGGTCCTGTGGACACCTTATGATCCCACAGGCTGGTGTGCTTATTCCATGTGGGCTTCTTGCTTCTCTGCTAGATGGCTGCTTGTTTAACTTCAAGTCTTCCTTTAAGACCCCAGACATTATATCTTTTGATAGCCGGGTACCATCGCTTTCTTCACCACATTTGCTTATGCACTCATTTTGTCTTCGGTGATTATGCTGGGAGGGTGAGCATCACAGAATGCCAGGTTATTAGAACAAAGTGTCCTTGCATTGAGGGAGGGCTTGAGCAGAGGCCTGAAGTCCATCCTCTACTTCAGTGATTATAAAGGCTTCTTTTTAGGCTAGTATAAAAATGTTCCACATAAAGTAGATTTATTCAAATATGTGTTTCCCAAAGCTCAAGGTCCAAATACTATAAAGAGAATACTTGGCTGCATGTTTCTGGGACTGTGAAACGCCAGCTCCACTGTTTGACTTTTCAACCCTCACTGTGTGTGGCTAACAATCATTCTTCCACCTTTTTGTCATCTCTGGTAGTTATAAGTGCAATTCTTGGGCTGAATGACTATAATCTCAAGGCATTTCTGTGATTAAAAGTCAAATAATGCATCTCATTTAGCATAAAGTATAATTTACACATGGCATCTGGGGTGGGTAAAATTAAAAAGTTATTTATTACTAACTTTAGAAATTATGTCCTTTAGATTGATGATTTAAATATAACTGCTTGTCAAGCATCTGTTTTTAGAGTCAAATTACTATGACTCTACGGTTTCCTTAAAGACTCATAGTCTCACATTTCTGTTTGCCTTCCCATGCTTTTCAAAAATGAAGAGTGTGAAACTGCAAGCTGAATTTCCACTATATGATATTTTATTGGACACACTGGTGTTTTCATAGAAACAGAAGGTAGCCACCAAATTGTCTAAAGAAAAAAGAATTGACCTATCTGGCCACCATCTAATGAGCTTTAGTTTATTCTGAACTCTCTCTCCCATACAGTGCAGCTTCATTTGGGAGTGCTTTGTTGTCTCCCCAGCTGCCCACGTATTTTCTTGTCTCTTCCCCAACATTGCCATGATATCCACCCCAGTGAAATGCTCCCTTTGCTTATCTCCAAGGTTCGATTCAATAAACAAGTTGACTTGTATCAAACTTTGGGATCTTATGGTTTTGGATATGGTCTCATTTTCGTTCCCCAAAGAGAAGATTGCTCTGGACTCTTCCCTGTTCATTTTACTAGACTTTAATGCTGATGAGGGAAGTGGTGTCACTTTCAACCAGCTGTTGGAGAAAGATGAGGTTTTCTGGTCCCATATGATTTGCAGTCTTGGAAATGCTAAGGAGCAGTTCTACTCTGTCCTAATAGGATTCCTGTCCGCTAAAATTGACTTGATGTCAGGGGGTGGTAGGAGGAGGGTTGGTTGATAGAGGTGGCAATGCCTTTGATTGCTTTGAGACACAGGTTGTATTTAATTACAATTACCAGTACAAATCTAAAAAGAAAGTTACATCACTCTCTGTTCAACAGAAATTCAGGGTTCTGGCCTTCAGCATGGGAGCCTGATACAGAGATGATGGGTTGGCTAGATCGTAAATGAATTGTTCTAAGTCACTGCCTACTATACTCTGTGCTTGACTACTTAGACCAAGACATTCTCAAACTGCAAAATGCACCAGTCTCCTCTGACTCCCCCCACCCCCCTGACTTTCTAGCTTAGGAGCTAAAACCCAGAAGCTTACCAAGGTTGGGCAAATAGAGCAATTGAATAAAGCAAGCTGTTATCAAAAATAGAAATTAGTAAAAATGTGGGCAAAAAGACTGTAGCCTTTAGTGTAGATTACAACTCCATGTAAAGAAAACCCAAATGTTCACAACTGGACCAATGGACAACATCATGATCAATAGAGAAAGGATTGGAGTTGTCAAGGATTTCATTTTACTTAGATTCATAATCAATGCTCATGGAAGCAGCAATTAAGAAATCAAGTAATGGATTGCATTAGAAAAATCTTCTGTACAAGAGCGTGTTGACATACTTAAGAACACAGATGTCGCTTTGAGGATGAAGAAGTGGCATCTCAAGCCAGGGTAGTTTTAATCACCTCATATGCACGTGAACATTGGGCAATAAATAAAGAAGGCCTCAGAAGATTTGGCACATTTGAAATAAAGTGTTGAAGAAATTGATAGTACCACGAACTTACAGAAGAACAAGCAAATCAGCCTTAGATGGGAAGCAGTACAGCCAGGAAACTTTTAAGCAATAGGTGAGACTTTATTCTATGTATTTGGGACATGGTATAAAGTGAAAACGAGGAAGACCCTTAACGGAATGCATTGACTCGGTGGCTGCAGCAGTGGGCTCACATGTAGTAATAGCAAGGGCGGTGCAGGTGATGGTTCATTGTGCTGTACAGTCACTAGGAGTAGGAACCAACAATTCAACACTTAACAGAAACTAACAGGCAAAGGAGAAAGAGCATACTCCATCGACAGAGTTACGTGTCAGGGCTAGCCACTTGCTGTAGTGTGGGACTAGGCCTGTGTGATTAGATCTCTTTTCCATGGGAGAAAGAAAGACTTTCTTACAGTATTCCTAATTTTATTGACTAACTAAAATTCAATATCGATGCTCTTGGGCCTGAACCCTGTGTCTGAAAGCTGGATGTGGCTAATAGATGGCCAGTGTGGCATCTCTACTAGGCATTAAGATCTATGAGTTTCCAGAGTTCAAGGGCAAGGTCTAGAGAAAGGTTGTCCCTAAGTCAAGACCAGGGTGAACATAATCTCAGAAGTGGACAAGTTCACAGAACACTTTGAGGGCCATGTCTTCAGTGGCTCTGCTGTGTATTAGTGACAGAACAAATGCTGACCAAAAAACGGAGTGGAAGATAAACTGATCGCCTTTTTTAGATCTCGCAAGAGGCTATTGGGGTTCCTAGGCAATTCTAGGCGAGGGAGGGAATGTGGGAGAATTTGAAAGAGATATTGAACTTCCAGAGAATAAGCAGGTGGGGATTTGAGTGATTTAATAGGGAATTTAAAATATTTGAACTCCAGGATGGTGAAGTAGTTCTGGTTATTTTAACAGAATACATGAACTTAAAAATCTACTAATTAGAATTTTAGAAAGGGATATTTATTAAGTTATTGTTAGATATTGAAAAACAGTTATATTACTGCTGGGGTTGAAGTAAGAACAGTAAGGTAACAATTGGTAATAGTAATGATAGATGCTACCATTTCTTGAACTTAGCGTATGGCACTTACAGTCCTGAGTGTTTCACAAGCACAGACTCATCTAAGGCTCACTGTGAGGTAAGCACTATCATTCACTGCATTTGACAGACATGTGAACAGAGATAAAGAGAGGGGATGGAACACACCCAAGGACACATAGCCATGTTCTCCAAAGAGGAGGAATGCAACAGAAGACTGGCCAATTAGGGAGGTTTGAATGTACATAAAGTAATTTCACTTAGCAGCAGACTCCTAGAGTTGGCTTAAAATCCTCTCACTTTATTTTATTTTATAATTTATAGACCTACTGAACTAGACCTAGTCCGTAGAGCACGAACCTGTTCCCGCTGCCTTCAGCATCTTCACCTCTCTTCTGTTCTTTGCTGATGTGCATTCGCGTTTTAAAATGTACTAGGGCTTACTCTTTCCGTATGGTAGCTTATGGTCTGCCTTTAGCTGTTGCAAACAAACTGCTCCCATATCTTTTTCTTTTTTTCCCCTTCATAGCTTATTTTCAACTCCTTGTTTTCAAAACCATATTTATTAGTTCACAAACAGCGTGTGTTTATCCTACACATTTTGAGAATATAAACATGTAAGGAAAGAAAAACACTCCTAATGCCCAACATCCACAGAAAGAAACCAATGTTAACATTAGGTGAACTTCTTCCTAGTCTTCTCTACGCACATATATTCAATTAAAAAGATGATGAAATGTATTCTATTGATTAATACTAATGGTATTTATGTATAACTATAGCTTTGGTTTCATTTTTATTTTATTTTATTTGCCATGTTTCCCTGTTCACAATACAAACCAGGCACAGACAGGGAATGGGTGGAGGTGCATACAGGGCCCTTGCTTTGCCTCCTTTTTCTATACAGTCAGTGCAAGAGCACAGCGTGTGGGAAGCACACAGAGGTATTCTTTTTTATGCTTAATGTAACTGCTGTACTGGTCACCACTTTGACAGAGCAGTAATCTGGGAACTACATGTCCACTCACACGCTTAGCCTAGTGACTTTGAGCTGCCTGGACAGTAGCCCAGGTAGGCATGTAATTTTCTACTCGAAACAATATGTTTTCTCTTTGGAAAACAAGCCCTATATGTACTGAGTTCCACCGAGTTGTCTCCGTAGAACACACTACTTCCCAAAGATCTAGCACATTCACGATGGGAACCAAGGGCGAGAGTAGGCTTAGAAACTAGACCCTAGAGATGAAAGAGGAGATGTTCTCACTAAGATGTCTCTTAGGTACATGCATCTCAACTTCCCACTCACAAAAATCTGCTCAATAGCTAACACTTTAGACCACAGTGTTGGCATTAAGTTACATACACCTCACAACAAGTGTCGCCTAGATCCATTAGGTAAGCCAACAGAATGACTAACTCTGCTCTTAGTACCTAAAGTCTCACAGTATCACTTAGAAGTAGAAAGAAATCTTATCCTCTACCCCTAAGTTATTATAACAGATCAGTTTTTAAAATGTTAACAAAGGGGGGAAATCCTTGGAAATATATTATCAGAGGGAATGCAGGGACAGTATTAAACAAGTGTGTTAAGCTGATGCTTAGTCAACTTCTTCCAGGCCTCGAGAGGAGGTGGGGGGGCATTTCTTCAGTGACGGCAGCAGTTGTATCCTCAGCAGTAGGCTTAACTTGATCATTCTGTAGATCTGGTTAGCATGTGTCTGGGGATCTTTCAGACTGAAGTCAAAGGGGAGCAGCATGGTCTCATTAAGTGGGATCACCAGATTCTTCACGGACTTCTTCTATTTAGCCTTAGCCTTCTTTCATCCACAAGCTCCACCATGATGGAGCTGTCATGATTTATCTCCAGGTGTTTCTTGGCAGCCAGGTAGACCATGGTTGAGTTGTCTCACAGAACTTGGGTCTTCATGATCCTCTCCATATCTGCTGTCCAGCCTCATGTGCTTGTGACAGTGTACCACACAGGCATGACTAATCTGTTTAATACAACCACATTTTCCGCTATTTTTCTCCAAGATGTCCTTCATGATTTTGCAGAGGTTTTGAACTTGGTCTTCTTATCCCCTGCTTCTTTTGCTCCTCTTTGTCTTCTGGCAGTTCTATGCCCTCTTTGGTGATGGACACTAAAGTCTTACCCTTGGACTCCTTCAGCTGCTGGACGCAGTGCTCTTCAATGATAGACTCGATCCTAAAGCTCTCATCTCTAAGCTGTGCTTCCCGGGGTGCTTAACACAGGCCAAGTAAGCCCCCTGGTCCTTGGTTTCCCTGGTGATGCAGTAGATGTGTTTCTGGTACTCCTACATCCTGGGGCCATAGTCCTGGAGAGAAACCATCTCGATCCTTTGGCAGATGAGTAGTCACGTAACCCCTCTGAAAGGTTCTTCCAATGTGGGGAGTCTTCATGCATTCCATGCTTAATGCTTTTGGAGAACTGCTTGTAAATTTTCTTAGAGTTCTCTTTATCTTTGGCCAGCTCGGTGAAGAGTTGTAAGGACTTCTTGACCAAGTTCCTGATGACTTTTGGAATTTTGCTTGGCTGCAGCATCTCCTGGACTTCTAGCTGTCCTTCAACTGAGAAGTGTCTCATTCCCAGGTGGTCTTCTCAGTCATTGGTCAAGAACTTTCTGTATTCTTCATTGGTAATGCCACCAGGATTTCTGGTCCAGATGGGCTTGGTTTTGCTGCAGACCTTCTGCTCATTGGACTTCTCTCCGATGTTCCTTTTCTTCTTGTCCCCATCCTCCTCTTCCTCTGAACCCACATATTCTATTTCAGACTTGTCACCAGGCTCCATTTCTTCCTCTCTCCTTCCCTTCCTCTTCTGCAGCCTCATCGTCACTCACTTCTTTATCTTGTTCTTTCTCTGAAAAGAGAGTCATTGGGTGGACAATAAACTGAGAGTGCTTCTTCATCGTCTCCTTCATTCTCCTCTCTTCCACATTCTCAGGCTGGTCCTCTTCCAGATGCAAGATAACCTTCGTCTCACGACCTTTTTCAGTCCTCACTCTACGACCCTCCTGCTGAAGACTCCCAGGCTCACCACTCATCATTGTTGGGTTGGGTGACCACTGTCACTTTCTTAGGCATCAAGTAGGCTGAGTAGAAGCCCATGCCAAACTGGCTGGTCATGGAGGTGTCAGCCCTGGCCTGAAGACCTCCATGCAGTCCTTGGTGCTCGACTTGGCTATGGTGCCAAGTTTGTTGATCAAGTTGTACTTGGCCATTTGGGTGTTGGTATCCACAATGGTCAGGGTCTGGTCCTGCTTGCTGGGAATGAAATTCATGTGTAGTTCTTTCCCTGAGTCCAGCTTGCTGGGGTCAGTCAGGCTTCCATATTGGATTTTGTCCAGAATATATGAGGAATAGGATATTAGCTGACTAAGGAAGACCTCTAGGTTGGAATGGAAAGTGTGGCTGTTGAGGGACAAGAGCTGGGCAATCTTGGCCTACAAGGTGAATGTCTCCGCCCCTCACCCTCCATGGCCTGGTCCTGAGGCTGGGTCTCCTCGGTCATCTTGATAAAGGGCCTGGTGGCTCTGAAAAGCAACAGCAGCAAGATACAGGAGAAAGTCTAACTTTGCTTTCTTATTTAATCATCAGCATTATGAGCAGTCACCCAGATCACAACTCTTAGAAGACAGTTTATTTTTATTTCTGTAGTATACTATCCCATGAATTTTTCACATTTTAATCTAGAATTTTCATGCTGTTGGATGATTAAATATTTTTCAACATTCACTTTTTGGGATCATATACTGACAAATAGTCTTTTAAAAAATAATTTTATTGGGGCTTGTACAACTCATCACAACCCACACATCCATCCATTGTGTCAAGCACATTTGTACATTTATTACCATCATCATTCTCAAAACATTTGCTTTCTACTTGAGCCTTTGGTATCAGCTCATTTCCCCCCTCCCTCCCTGTTACTCCCCTCATGAACCCTTGATAATTTATAAATTATTATTATTTTGTCATGTTTTACTGTCTGACGCCTCCCTTCACCCACTTTTCTGCTGTCTTTCCCCCAGGGAGGGGATTATATGTAGATCCTTGTGATCAGTTCCCCCTTTATGTCCCTGATATCACTTCTCTCGTTATTGGTCCTGAGGGCCTTATCTGTCCTGGATTTCCTGTCTGAAAAATATTCTTGAATATATATCTTTGACTATACCTTTGGTATTTGCTTAGGATAAATTTCCACAAGTCAAATTAGTGACAATCCTTGATAACCAAAACCAAGCCAATAATCATTGTTGGTGATTGGATTCTGATTCATAGCAACCTTGTAAATCTTTTGATCCCTATTATTACAGTCTTGTCAGAAATGGTAGGCTAATTTGCAGGCCATTGGTATGCTCAGTTTGTATGACCTTCATTATGACAACCTTTCCCCCTTTCACTCACTTCCCACTTAATTTGCCTTAGATGTCTCAACATGAGACTCCTAGTTCAGCGCTATTCTCTTGTCCTAGCACTGTGTCTGGAGCTTCCCACGGCCAGCAGTGAGTAGACGGATTAGAGACTTCCTGTTCATCTCTGGTAAATAGTGGAGCCAGGCAAGTGAAAACCTGGGGTCCGTTTTGTGGGAAGCTCCGGGCCTCAGAGAATGAAGCCCATTCTCTACTAATTTATATCCTTGTCAGTGGGATCAGAAGGCAGGTGTCCATTGATCCTTGGACACATATGTTATCAGAAGCCTGGAAAAAAGATAGGGAAAGAAAAGGATGTCCCTGTAGTGTGGCCATAGCACATCTCTACACCTCGCCTCTACACCTTTGTGGAGGAGAGAAGCTTTAGTCTATTTTGTCAGTTTTAGAAACCATGTCGGGTATAAACTACAAAACCAAAGTTGCTGCCACTGAATTGATGCCAACACAGAGCGACCTAACACACCACAGTAGAGCTGCCCCTGTCAGTTTCTGAGACAAACTCTCTATGGCAGTAGAAAGACAATTCTTTCTCCCCAGGAGCAGCTGGTGGATTCAAACTACTGACCTTCTGGTTAGCAGCTCAACACTCAACCACTATGCCCAACCACAAGTCAATCAACTCAAGACCACTGTGGAGGGCGAGTAAGGGAAAACCTAACTTCAAAGAATCCTCCAAAAACCCTGAAGGGAGAGGAAAAGAGAGGCTTGACTCTTTAGAGGCCTAAGGGAAAAAATGGAAATCTGGAATATATCCTAGGATTTTTATATTTCCTAAGAGAGTTATTACTCTCTTCTTAATATGTTGAAAAGAAGACACGTTCCTGGTTAAGAAACAAAAACAGTTTTTCATTCCAGAAGTCACGGTCAGGAATATGGATTCTTTAACGAGTGTCAAAAAAAAAAAAAGCACTCTGAATAAGGAGAGAAGAATGCAGTTACATCACTTTTGTGACAATAAATGCCTGCTTTCATTTAATCCCCAGAGTCTAATTATTTTCTGCTTAAACTTTAGGATTCTGATTGCTCTTTGAGCCAATAATTGCTATTGGAACAGAATTGGGTATACTATTTTCTAATTTAGCTTGGATACTTAAAAACATCTTTATTTTATTTCTCTGTTTCATACCTTTCCATCCAATGTGGGAAGTAGTTTCTGAATCTCTTCTCTGTCCTTGTTTGATTCTAGATTAATAGTATAACAGAATTTATTTAATCCCCTCCACCTCACAATGTCCAGTCTAAAGAAGTCTCCACCAAGTTTTCTCTTGCTCCTATTTCATTTCAAGACCATTTTTAAAAGAAGGACAGGGGTGGAAACATGAGGAAGAGTTTTCAAGCAATGGGACCTACATGAGCAGTGGTGAGACATGGGATCGGGGAAGTTGGGATGGGGAATGGAAGAGAGTGGGGAGAGGGGGGTAGATAGACACTGAGGCTGTTACCCACAGGTATTAAGCAGGGCAACCTTTCAGGACAGAGAGGAACTTCAAGGGGTTTCCAAGGTTTATGTCTCCTCTATCGCCCTCAGAGCAGCTGGTGGGGTGCAACCACTGACCTGTAGGTGAATAACCCAAAGCTGAACCCTCTTTGTTCCCAGTGGGTTTAGAGTCAGCTAGGCGCTAGAGCAGCTGTTCTCAACCTGTGGGTTGCAACCCCTTTGGGGGTCAAACGACCCTTTCACAGGGGTCACCCGATTCATAACAGTAGCAAAATGACAGTGATAAAGGAGCAGCAGAAATAATTTTATAGTGGGGGGGTCACCACCACATGAGGAACTGTATGAAAGGGTCGCGGCCTGAGGAAGGTTGAGAACACTGCTTTAGAATCTTCACATGTCACGCTTCCTAAGGACTTTGAAGACCTCTCAAGGAATTTGAAGATAGCAACATGTTTGAAGGGGGGAAATGATATAATCAGATAGATTTTGTTTGTTCTGCTTTTTTTTAATATGAAAACCACTGCATTTGCAGAAATGCAGACGGCTAGGAGGGAGAGGGAACTAGAGGCAGTGATAACAGTGTGGAGGTTACTATAGAACAGAAACCCAGATGTTTTGTCCTGGACTAGGGTGGCGTGCATGGAGAGTAAGGAGCTGATTTCTGAGACATTTGGGAGGGGCAATTGCCCTGACCTGGAAGCTTATTAGATTAAGAGTAGAAAGACGAGGACAGAGAGATGAAAAAAAATCTCAGCAAGACGGACTTGGATTTCCTATAGTCATTGAGTAGAGGATGCTACCGTGGAATGATATTAAAAACAAAAGGCAGGTAGAGGTAGGAGATTTAAGGAGATGAGAACAAATTTGGTTTGGGATCTGCTCACAGAATCTCCTGCTCAGGGGTGTGCTGCTAGATGTTAAGTGGCTCTGCAGGGAAAAACAACAACAAAACGCACCCTAATTTGTTGTGTTTACAGATTTCCAGGGTGAGGATACTCTCACCATGGACCAATTTTAAGCTAGCCACGCAGGAAGTCATGTATTGTGGAACTGGGTAGAAACAGATCCCATTAATTCTCCCGAGGCTGTCAGCCAGCTCCTGCTCACCCCTGGCTCTGAATCCACTGGGCATTGGTAAGCACAGTCCTGGGGCTCGGTAAAGAGAAGAGGGCTGGAGACACAGGTTTTACATGGGAGCCAAGGCAGTGGAAATAATTTCTAGGTGAGCATGTAGGAACGAGAAGAGAAACCAGTATGGACGAAGATACAAAGAGAGTGGAGTCAGAAAGGGAGCAGATTCCTGAAATGGAAGAGAACTAGTTTCAAGAAGGAGGGTGCAGTTAATAGTGTCAGATACCCAAGATCCGGCAGCCCGAGGACTTAAAGGAGGGCATCAGCAGCACTGCCAACTCCAAGGTCTTTCTTTGTGTCTGAAATATTTTCTCCATTTCAAACTGTTTTGTAACTAGAGGAGAGCCTGTTTCTCCGTCTTTTGTTTTATGAAGGCCATTCGTTAATTTTGACAGCACAGATTCGGAGTGGAGTGGGCAGACACGGGCTGTAATGGCCTGGGGGATGGGTGCTTATTAAATCTTTCAAGCAGTTTGGCTCTTAAGGAAAGGAGAACTTGAGGGGAGGCAGTTTGAAAGGATGGCCTAAAAATAAAGAATGATAACTTATTGATTCACTAGTATTCAGGGGAATAGATCTGTCTATAACCCACGTTAACGCCTGGATCCCAGTGACAGAACAAGCATCTGACCCAAGTCCAGAAGCAGTAATTGTTTGGAATCTCCTGCTGATGTGCCAATAGGAAAAGCATGGATACAAAGGATGATCGCGTTGGTCCAATTAAACAGACTTGAACTTGCAGATATCAAGAGTCCGTGTCATGCATGGGCTACTCCACAGATGGTGACTCCTTGAACTGTTTTTTTCTTTTTAATCATTTCATTGGGGGCTCATACAACTCTTATCACAATCCATACATACATCCATTGTGTCAAGCACATTTGTACATTTGTTGCCATTATCATTTTCAAAACATTTTCTTTCTACTTGAGTCCTTGGTATCAGGTCCTCATTCTACTGCCCTCCCTCATGAGCCCTTGATAATTTATAAATTATTATTTTTTCATGTCTTACACTGACCGATGTTTCCCTTCACCCACTTTTCTGTTGTCCATCTCCCAGAGAGGGGGTTATATGTAGATCATTGTGATCGGTTCCCCCTTCCACCCCCACCCCCCCATCGTCCCCTTCCCTTCCTGGTATCGATACTTTCATTATTGATCCTGAGGGGTTTTATCTGTCCTGGATTCCCTGTGTTTCCAGCTCTTATCTGTACCAGTGTACATTCTCTGGTCTAGCCAGATTTGTAAGGTAGAATTGGGGTCATGATAGTGGGGTGGGAGGGAGCACTAAAAAACTAGAGGAAAATTGTGTTTTATGTGTGCTATACTGCACCCTGATAACTTTTTAAAATTTTAACATTGATTGCTTGATGTTTCTTTGACTAATCATGTATTAGAATTAAGCTGACCCAGATATGAACTTTAGGTTTTAAAGAAATTGCTCCTTATAGGAAAAAAAGAATTATTATCCCTTTCTTACACTTTACAGATATTTCTCTCCAAGAATCAAGATTCCAGCTACAGGTTATCTTAATCATAACAAATTCATTTGAAGAATTATTTTTATTTCTTTGTTATTCTCATTTGACATCTATACTTAATTTTCCCATGGTGCATGCAAACCAACAAATACATGTGTAATGAAAATTACTTGTAAAAATATGAGGGGCTACCCCCCAAAACTGGATGAGATGTGAGGGGGATAGTGCATTTGGAGTTCATTCCACTCCACCAGGTCAGACTGTTATTCAGGCTTTCTAATTTAGAGGTTCTGAGAAAATTACATAACAGTGTGCAACAAAAAAAGGCCTGATTTGTGGCAGATGGGGGTCAGGTTTTGCCACCACCGCAACGCACCTGCTCACGCAGCCATCAGGTGTACCAGATTTCGGCAAAAAACAGCATGCCTTTCTTGCCCCATGTATCTTTCTCACCTGACCTCACTCTGGGTGACTTCTTTTTGTGTCCATGAATGAAGAGGGACATGAAAGGACAGTGGTTTGACAACATAAAAGAGGTGGAGAAAAAAAAGAGGAAGGTGCAGTCAGCCATCCACAGAGATGAGTTTGAAAAATGTTTCCAAGAATGGGATCGCAGATTTGACAAATGTATTAAGTATAATGGAGAGTACTTGGAAGGTGATAAAGTTGTTTTATAAAAAATATTAAATACATAGCTTTGAAAAAATTCATTTTGGGGGTGTCAATATCTATCTATACATATACATAAACATGCATACATATACTGTTAATGGTTTGTATAAATTCAAATAACTTTCACTCCACATGGGAAACAACCTTCAAGCAGTGCTTTTTCGGTAATATTTAATTTGAACATCTCAGTGGGAATGAAAACAGTCCGCTTCTCTGTAGTGACCCAACCTTCAGCAGGGTCTTGAAGAATACAGCTGCCTGAAAGTTGATTCTGGAATCTCACTATGCCACAGCCGTCTCAGAATCAAGCCTACAGCCACCCTTACAGCGTTTTATATGATTTGCTTCTACAGAAAAAGAGCAGCAAAAAAGCTTTTCCTACGCATTTGGGGACATGCCCTCCTAGGGCAGGAAGGTGGATGTTGGCATTGATGGCTACAGGAATCAACGCTGTTGCCGCCTTTGGGTGTCACTGAGGAGCCACCGTGCACCACAGAAGGAAACCCTGTCTGTCCTGCGCCAGCCTCACCATGACGCCTGCGCGTAAGCCCATTGTTGCAGCCCCCTGTCCGTTCATCCTGTCGAGGGCCTGCCTCTCTTTCCCTACAGCAACTGCCCCTGGGGTTTCCAGGACGGTAATCTTTACAGAAGCAAATCACCATGTCTTTTTCCCTTGGAGCAGCTGGTAGATTCGAATCAGTGGTTGTCTTCTCTCTGTGGCTTTCATTTTCCTCCAAAGCTTGCCTTCCTTCTTAGAAACCTATCTTTGATTCCCACACAGCCTGTTTACCCATTAGACGTTAGAATCTGGAATTAAAGTCCTTACCACCCAAGGGATTCTTTATTTAATAGGGGTGCTCTTAGCCTTTAAGTTCCTAGAAGAAGGATTTGGGTAGTGGAATTTTCAGCATGGCCCTGGGTAGTAGGGGGCTTCAACTCTCAATCATCACTCTTTGATATCACACAAGCATGGTGACCTCTTCTGGGAGCTTCCCTTTATCAATGGTGAGTCAGTGAGATAGATCCCTCTTAGTTTTTTGCTAGCCCCACAGTTTGGAGTTTGGTGTGGGAAAAACTTTAGTCTATGGCTAGTACAAAAAATGACCTTATGAGTCAGCTAACAACACTGCTCTGCTTATTGTGCCATTCTTCCAAGAAGCTCAAAGGTTTCCACAAAAATTGATATCAAACTACTCTGTGTGGCAGGTGACACTCACTCACTGCCATTGAGTTGATTCAGACTCAGAGTGGCCCTGGAGTACAGAGAACAACTGCCCCTCTGAATTTCTGAGACTAACTTTACGGGAGTAGAAAACCTGGTTTTTCTCTTGAGGAGTAGCTGCTGGTTTCAAGCTGTTGACCTTGAGGTTAGCAGGCCATGAGCAGGCAAGCACTGAATCACTTGGGCATAGTCTTCGAATTTTATAGACAAAGAAACAGAGTCAGAGACACATTACCCAAATTTTTGATCATGTGATTTGGCCAAATTTCATTCCAGAGACTGATGTCTTGACCAGGGCTTGACCCATGCAAGAAGGGCTGATGTCTTTGAACATAGAGTTCAGACGGCCTGGCTCTGACCCTCCTGAAGCTGCACCCCTTCCTCAGGATGAGGCATATTTGGGGCAAAAAGGTTATGGTAAGGACATCATGTCCAAACTGGGAAGTACTCACAAGTTGTCATTGAGTTCAAAATAGCCAGTTGGGCTGTTAACCACAGGGTCAGCAGTTCCAAACCACCAGTTGCTCTGAGGAAGAATGGCGAGGCTTTCTACTGCCTTAAATGGTTACAGTCTCAGAAACCCACAAAGGCAGTTCTACCCTGACCTATAGGTTCACTAGGGGTCAAAGTTGACTTCATGGCAGTGAATGAGGAAACCATGGGAAAAGGGACCAATCGCTAAATAGGATTGTTCTATAATTCTTAAAATTATAACCTTGTGTTAGTTTGGGTAGACGAGAGAAACAAATCCACAGAAACATATGTATGTAAGAGAGAGTTTTATATAAAAGGTAAGAGTACATTAAGAAAGCATCCCAAGTTCATGCTGTCCAAGCCCACAAGTCCAACATTAGCCCATATGTCTGACACCAATCTACAATGTCCTCCTCCATCTCACAAAACACACACTATGATGCCAACTGCAGCAGGAAAGCTGAATCGAATCAGTGAGCGTGTAAGCATCTCAGTGCTGGCAGGGATCTCCACACGGCTGCTCCAGCACCCAGGGCTGCATCAGGGTAGGTCCATGTGGCTTCTCCTTGAGGATGTCTTGCAGGAAGTGAGCCTGCCAGCTGAAGCAGGGAACTGGCTGCACCCTGGTCCGACCATCAGAGAGCAAGAGAGCAAGTGACCCAAGAACTAGAAAGGCGATGCTCACTGAGCCATTTAGCTCTCCGCCCTTCAGTTATTCCCACATGTACTTATCGGCCAGGTTGGCACAATAAACATCACTATCCGAAGCCTGAACACACTAGATGTCCCCAGACCGTTTGTGCATAGAAAATAACTTTTACTGCTTTAAAACGAGAAGCCTGGGGACAAATTCACTCTCCATTTGGAAGGCTGTCTAGGTGGAGATGGCAGTTTTTTCCAGGAGCACCCCACTCTATGCTGTGGGTGAAGGACTAAATCAGGAGGGGGAAAGGCCCCTCCTGACCACCTGGGTCTACGTAGGTGGGCTAGACACTAAGGCAATGTGCGCTTCCACCTAGTACCGTAACTGAGGGACCACGTGGTCTTACTTTACACTCTGAAACCCGCGTGGCTTGCTGCACAAGTTAGCATCAGGCTTCTGAGGGTGGCGAGCTGTGGAGGGCTCATTGGGCGCTGCTTCCCTTTCCTCGGGTTCTGTGTCCAGATGATGAGTTGAAGACTCCTCACTCATTTAAATCTGCTGAGCAAGACCTCTCTCGAGTGTTGGAAAGCAAGGGTGTTCCTTTGAAGCCTAAAGGTGTGCCTGATCCAAGTCAGGGCATTTTCAGTGACCTCATAGGCATGGGAAAGGTGGACAATGAATAAGGACGTTGGAAGAATTGAATTGTGGTGGAGCATATGAAATGTACCACGGACTGCCAGAGGGACAAACCAATCTGTCTGGAAGAAGTGCGGCCAGAGTGCCCACGTGCGGCAAGGACGGCCGAGACTTCGTCTTATATATTTGGACACCTTGTCAGGAGAGCCAGTCCATGAAGGAGGACCTCGTGCTTGGTCACGTGGAGGGGCAGTGAAAAAGAGGAAGGCCCTTGAGGAGATGGACTGACACAGTGGCTGCAAGAATGGGCTCAGGCTTAGGAACAATTAGGAGGATGGCGCAGGGCAGTGAAGTTAAAAAAAAAAAATCAAAGGTACCTCAAATTGCTCAGGTGATTTTTAAAAAAGCATATTTTTTTATGCTTGGTAGGTACCGTCTTTTGAATCGGTTCCACTCACAGTAACCCTACGTAAGATAGCACGAAACACCACCTAGTCTGCATCATCTCACAATTGTTTGATTTAAGCAGTTTTATTAGCACTTCATCCAAATGTCATACAACAATTCAATCATCTCAAGAAGACTTGTACAATCATCACCGAATTCAATTCTAGAACATTTTCTTCTTCCTTGTAGTCATTGTCATTCAAGTAACTATTTTTTTTTCTAACTGTGGCAAAACTATTCACACCAGAACATTCTCCAGTTCCACAACTTACACTCATATAATTCCGTGCCATTGATTATACTCTTTGTGTTGTACAATCATTAATGATATCCTCTTCCAAATTATTCTACCACTATTGACATAAACTAACGACTCTTTCCCCTTCACTTATGATAACCATTGCTCAAGTTTGATTTCTTCCCCCCACCCTCCCATGGGTTCCTTGATATAGTATTCATATATCATACATTTCATGGTTAAATTGTGTTTAAAAGTATTGTATGTATACACAATAACAATCAGTTCTAGTGCTCCCTGCTCGATTCTACATTCATTGTTTGCTCCCCAATTCCCCTCACCCTCCCTATCTCCCCACCCCACCCCACAATAAACCATTGCATCAGTTATCTCCATGCATCTACTCTTTCTGTGCTTCACACACTGGGAAACCAAACAGAAACAATAAAAAACAAACAAAAAAATAAAATGGCAAGGGTAAAATAATAATAATATAAAGTTAAAAATACAAATAATGAGTAAGAAAGAAAAGACCACCATCAATATTTAAACAGCCAGGGAAGAAATTTTTTGTCTTGGAACAAGCAAGCAAGCCATGTTTGAGCCTGGAACAAATTCAGGTTGGGTCAAAATGGAGGTCCACTGACCAACTATCAAGTTCGATCCAGCATAATCAACTTTACAAGGATCTCTGTATGATAGAAAAGCTGCTTGATTCCCTTGCCTGTGGCTACAGGGGGTTTGCCAGAGGCTTCATCTGACCAGACACTCTGCAGATGGGTTGTGGACTCCTGCTGTCCTCCATACCCTTCTACAAATTGGGTGTTCACAATTTAAGCTCTGGTACTTTTCCCGTCATCATATTTGGATTTTGTTGTTGTCATCTTTCGGGTCATACAAGCTGGTGTGCTTCTTTCATGTGAATTTAGTTGACTCCTCACCTAGAGGAGTACAACCCTTTATGACCCCAGACACTATTCCAACTGATAGCCTAGCCGGGCACCATCTGCTTTCTTCACCACATTTTGCTGCCGTGCTCTTCTCTTCACTGATTTTTTTCATGAAGGCAAGTATTGAACAGGGCCCAGTTATCGGAACTACCTCTTCTTGGATTGGAGCTAGAATTAAGTGGGGACCCAGAATCTATCTGCTTGTCCACGGGTTATGCACGACTATACTTTACTTTGGTGGTTGTATTATGATAAAAACTAACCACCATAAAACCAGCAACAACAGCCACAAACCAGCCAGCAAACAAACAAAAACCAAAATCAAAAGGCAGCAAAACAAAAACCCAAGGAGACAAAAAGGAAAAAATATTGTCAATCAGCCCCCGGGGGTATAGATGATTGCATTGATAACTTCAACAATTTCTCCGATAACACAGAGCTGCAGACACTGCTGGGGTGAAGAGTCTGTGGGTGTGCAGTTCCACCGGGAGCCGCACCCCATGAATTGCTGGCCTGGCCTCACACTTGTTTTGATGCTTGAGTCCATTGCTATAGCCATTGTGTCATTCTATCTCCTTGAGGCTCTTTTATGGTTTTTTTTTTGCTACCCCTTTACTGTACTATGATACTTAGCATGATGCCCTTTTCCCAGGGACTGGTGTGTCTTGGTGAGGACTCCGAATTCCTTGCCCTAAATCCTAAGGAAGAGCCCTGGTAACATTGGACTGCCGCTTCAAAGTCAGCAGTTTAAACACACCAGCTGCCCCCTGGAAAATTTAGTCTCAGCAGCTCGACATAGGGTTGCTGGTGTTGGAATCGACTTGATGGAGGTGGAAACTTCTAGGGCCCGATTCTGATGCTGTCCTGAATGTTGAAAGAATGACTGGGGTGTGTACCTCTGGGTTTCAGATGCAACCCAGAGGTGCCTATAGACTGTGGGTGCTGGTGCGTCCGCGTGCTAGTAGTGGAGGTTGTTGGGGTTAATGATGGGGGAAGAGAAAGGGTAAACCGGGCAAGGGCCAGCATGCCACCACACTGTTGCCCCAACTGGTACCAAACTGCGAGGCATCTGAATGGGAACCTGCCATTTCACGCTGCACAAAGGCAGCTTTGTCTAAGTTGGAAGACGCCTTAAGGTTTGTTGGCTTGGCTTATGATTTTAAATATTTAATATGCGAGCTTCTATATGAACTCTCACCTCGCTTCCTCTCACACATTTTAAGCCTTCTTGGGCTTTACTGCATTAGTCCGAGAGAGGAATCGGCGACCTGGAGTGCTTGTATATTTTCACAGGAGTGATGGTCCAGCTGCACTTTGCAAATCTAGACAAGCCCTAAGTGTTTATGCTAGAGATCCTGACTAACGCCATGGAAAGAAAAAGGGCCTGGTCCACACTCTTTCTTTCTTTGGTTCCCCTTGTCCCCTCCAATACAGTAACCCCCTCTCCAAAAAAAAAGAATGAAAAAAGGAGAAAGTGGGTTTTTTTGGTTCTCTGGAGATCTGGGTGATCTGGGTGCCCAGGCTGGGCATCTTAAAGGCAAGTAGGTCGGCTACTGAGCACCCAGGACAGCTTTGGAGGTGCCATCCGAAACCAGCCTGCCACAGGGGCCTTCCTGGAGGCTAAGCGTTGGCTTCCAGAGGGCTTCTGCCTCCAGCTCGCCCTCCTTCAACTCCTAGGACTGAGTACACTCACAAAAGCAAATAGGAAGAACAAATCGCAGAGAGTCCAAGTTTAGAGGAAGAGCCAGTGGTGCCGGCCGGAATGTGGACTGGAGCCCACTGGAGCAGCCCCAAGCCGGCTTTGCTTTCTCCTAGGCCAGCACCCGCCACCCTGTCCCCAAGCCGGCCCGGAGCGGCGGGACGTCGCCCATTTAAGGGGCGGACCCGGGCTCCACGTGCTTTCTGCTGAGTGATTGAACTACGTAAACAGAGGCCGGGGCGGGGGAGGAGGGAGCGCACAGGCTTTGACCGCTAGTAACCCCGGCATTCAGCGCGACCGAATCTATAAAAGGAACTAGTCCCGACCAAAAACCCGTAATTCCGAGGGAGAGTGAGTGGGGCCGGGACAGCCAGAGCCGAGCGGACAGACACCCTTCTGCCCAGCTGACTGTGGGCCGGGCAGGGACGCAGCGGGGCCAGCGCCGCAGGAGCCACTTTCTGGGGGCCTTCAGCTCCTTTCTTCTTTGTTGCGCCCCTCCCTCCCGCACGCCCCTCCAAGAGCCCGTTAAAGAGTGGGGGCCGGAGACGCAGACCCTAAAGCAGAGCACAGGTAAGAGGTACTCTCCGGACTTGACTGGGCACTATTGTTTTCAATAGGACCCCTGGAAGCTTTCCAAAGCCCTCGGCTTAGGGTGCTTTGGTCGGGACTCTCGGGCCCCCATTTATTGCAAAGAAGATGGAACGGGGGCGGCTGAAGTGGGGAGGGGACATTTTGGGGGGGGGCAGGCGGGCTGTGGAGACCCTGGGGCGCCACGCTGCTGAGCTGGAGGCGGGTTCAGCCCCCGGGAGCTTACAGAGCATCTTCAGCATGGAGAGTTGGGGCGCAGAGCCTGGGGCGCAGTGCCTGGGGCGCAGTGGGGTCCGCAGCTGCAGGACGTGCTGCGTGCTCGGCTGCCGGTTGGTCGGCGAGAGGGACAGTCTGGCAAGAAGCACCTCCCTTTGTTCGGGAGCCCCCAGCAGACTGGAAACCTCTCCAGCCGTGGGTCAGCCCGCGCCCCCGGGGACAGATCCCAGCGCCTGGTTCCCTTCATCCTGGCAAACCAGATCTGAGTAGAGTGCCGACCTTGGGGGGGGTGCGCCCCCGGACCGTAGCGGCGCCCCCTTGTTCCCTAGGAACTGGGGTAGACCCCAACTGGGTCCCTTGAGCGTCTTCTGGCCTGAGACTTGCAGTGGGCTTTGCTTTTGTCCGGGAATCCTGCCGACCGTCCCGGTCCGTGCCGGGAGCCCAGGTCCCTAGCGCATGCAGGGTTTGCTCCTTTTGAGAACAGATTTCCAGGGAATGCACTGGGGAGCCCATTCCTTCCTTCCCCCCGTTTTCTGCCCCTTTCTGCATAGTCTCTGGAGGCAACCTCGGGCCGGCGGGCATGCACCGGGAAGCTGGGGCAAGACCGCGCGGAATGACCGAGAGTAACCCCGGCGGGCGGTGGAGACCTCGGAGCTGCGAGGCGGGGCTGCGCTCGCTCGCGGAGGAGGGAGTGAGGGCGCGGGCCGCGCGGTCCCCGGGGACTGGCCCGCAGCGCCTCCTGCCAGGGCGGGTTAGGAATGGGCCGGGGCCTGGCCGGGCTGGTCTCCGGGAAAACTTCGCCTTCCCACTAGCATGGGTGGTACCAGACTGGACCCAACACCCCGGGCTTTCTGCTCTGGTTGTTTTCTGATAGCTTGTTTCTTGACTTCCAGATCGTCGCTAAATCAGAGAAAGTTCCTGGGGTGTCCACTTGTACCAGCGTTGTGTAGTTGTGTAGGCGCCACCCCCCCTCCCCCCAGCATTTGTCAGCAAGAATGGGGAAAGAAAAGAAAACGTATGAAATAAACACGATCTTTGTGTTCGGTGCCTTAGAGTCATTTCTGACCCCTAGCGACTGCTTGTACAACCAAGTCAGACACTGAGCCCTGGTTGCAAGATCTTAGGGTGTGCTGCGGTGAGAACAAATGAGGAAAGAAATCAAGAAAGGAAGCCAGTATTTGATAGAAGACCAATGGGCCATATAGTCCTTTGGTCATTGATACTGTCGCCTTTCAAAACCCAGTACAACTTTCCCAAGAATCCCTGGTGGTGGTAGCGATTTCCAGTTGGGCAGCTAACCGCAAAGTCAGCAGTTTGAAACTCAGTGGGAGAAAGGTTAAGCTTTTTTACTTCAGTAAAAAGTTAGGGTCTCAGAAACCCACAGGGACAGTTCAACCCTGTAGGGTCCCCATGAGGTTATCTATCTATTGATTAATTGTTTTATTAGGGACTCATAACTCTTATCACAATCCATACTTACATCAATTGTGTAAAGCACATTTGTACATTCTTTGCCCTCATCATTCTCAAAACATTTGCTCTCCACTTAAGCCCATGGCATCAGCTCCTCATTTTTCCCCTCCCTCCCTGCTCCCCCATCCCTCAAATCAGCAAGTTACTTCCCCCAGTTCTTAACCCCCTCCCCAACCCGCCCTAATTTTTCTCTACGTTCAAAAGTGGTGTTTTCACAGGTTTGCTCACCAGTAATTTGAACCTCAAACCTGTGTTGATTTTTTTCAGACAGAGCTGAGATGCCCGCTGCAAGGATTTTTTAATGTTTTCACTTTAACTTATTCCTTCTCATATCTATATCCATCACAGATATACTAGGACTCGGTCTTTGAATGACTTCTCCCAAAGGGAAGGAAGTGGGAAGGCTTGACAAGTATTCCTTAATAGAACTTCTTAGACCCAGTCTTTATTGTCAAGTATTAAGTTTTCCTTCTCAGTCTTTCCCAAGTACAGCCATACAACGTTCAGGTAATTCACGACAGGGATTTATTGGGACTCATTAGATACTGAGCAAATCATTCTGTATGCAGCAAAGAACCCGGGAAATAAAGGAAAAGAGGATGCCAGGTTTACTGTTGGCCACAGTACACTTAGGACCAGCATTGCTGCAAGGACCAGGCTTGTGTTCTGGACTGTCACACCTGATGTGACCACATGCCTGTCATGTAAGAGTCTCATCTCTAGGTAAGCATTTGAAATCTCACAGCTTATAAATATTTCAATTTACTTCTAAGTACAGGTCTGTAATGGGCCCTGGGCACATTTAGGTTTAAGGAGTATTTAGAGTTTATGTGAGAAAATGCACTAATGTAGTATAGGAAGAGAGTGCTTAAGGCTTAATCGTTTTCGTACCTCTAGGCAAGGCAGTCCTGATGCAAATATTATTAAAAATGAATGAAACGGAATGAAACTCCGCTACTTAGCTTTTTGTTATATTTTGTACTACTTAGCGTATATGGACGGGGATTGAAATATTTTTCAATGCTAAGATTTTGTTTTTGTTTTAGTACACCGTCTACCTATAAACCAGGTGGTTTATGTTGTCTCACTGCCTTGGAGTCCATGCTGACTCAGCACCACCTGTGGGCTTCCAAGACTGTAACTGTTTACAGGAGTGGGAAGTTCGCCCTTCTGCCCAGGAGGTGCTGGTGGTTTTGAACTGCTGACCATGAAGATGGTAGCCCAGTGCGTAACCACTACACCTCTAGTATGCCTTACGCTGTGTTCATGGTAACTGCAGATTTTTAGTATGTTTGTTATTTCAGTATTTAGCACCTAAAATAATACAATGGAAATTGCCTTAAGTTCTTTTTAACTGTGAACCTCTTGGATATCTAGAAAATGCAGGCAGTTTTTGCATTTCTAAAAGACTCTCGAATTGAAATCCAGATTCTTACCATCAAGATATCAAAGAAACAACGCAAGTGCAGTGCTTCTGACGATCAATTATTCAGCATCAATTTTTAAAGACACTTTCTGGAGATGCATTTTATGTAAATGTGCGGGGAGGAGTTCTCGAGTCCGCCTTCATCTCTGCATGTGGAAATAAACCAAATGGCAAATGGATCACAGTTGTATTTATTCTGCTTGCCTAGCTCTGTAAGGAGCCCTGGTGGGGTCGTGGTTACAAGTCGGGCTGGTGACTACAAGGTTAGCAGTTAGAAACCACCCACCGCTCCTCAGGAGAAAGATAAGGCTTTTGACTCGCGTAAAGAGTTAGTCTTGGAAATTCACAGGGGCAGTTCTGCCTGTCCTATAGGGTCACTGTGAGTCACCATTGACTTGATGGTTTTCATATGCTACATATCTAGCATAGCAAGTGTTCATGCCCAAAAGTACATACATGTACATATATACACCACATAGTATGATGTTCAAAGTACTGTTCTAAGTGCTTTTCTACCAAAGCAAATTTAAGCCCTCTAACAAGCCGCCATTTAGTGTCCCCATTCTCCAGATTAAGACGCAGGGAGGTTAACCAGTTTATCCCTGGTCACACACCTCACAAGGGACTGAGTTGAAATTTGAACCCAGGAAGTTAGACACCAGGCTCTTTCTCATGTTTTGTAAAGAGGTGGTGCAATTTCAGGGGCTAAGATCCGGGAACTCTGAGGATGCTTCTGTGCATTCATTGGCCGTAGTCCCTAGCACCGTCTGCTGCCTGCGTTGAACTTCCCTCATGTTGGGCGTGGGCCCGCCAGATTCTGGTGAGCCTGCCGAGATGGCAGCACGATGGAAAGGAGGGACAATAGGACGTACTCAAGTCTGATTTCTGTACTTGGTTAAAAAGGATAATTGTACTTTCGTTTCAGTCAGGTATCTTATGAGTAGGTGCTGTGATAGCAGAGGTTTTCCTGTGGGGCACAGAAACTGAAGTGACAGGGAATCTGACTGGAAAAGTAGGAAGAACTGAGAAGGGCCAAAATGATAGCGGGAGCAGAGTCGGTTATCACTGCAGCGAGTTCTTTTTAATGGCTAGAATGCAATCCAATCCCTGCTTGTCCGGCCCTAGTCATGGTGTGGGCCAATTGAAGTGACTGTTCCTGCTT
This sequence comes from Tenrec ecaudatus, assembly GCF_050624435.1. Lineage (NCBI taxonomy): Eukaryota > Metazoa > Chordata > Mammalia > Afrosoricida > Tenrecidae > Tenrec > Tenrec ecaudatus. Next base: position 42,265,304 of record NC_134539.1, on the reverse strand, counting down.
TTGCTATCTCAAAATCAAGTTTAGTTTTTTGGGTAAAGTTTCTCTGAAAGTAAATAGTACAGTGATGGGAAACTGCCTTTCTTATTGTTTGGTGAATCAAATTAAAAGTAAACTCATAGGAAAAAACATTTCTCCTTGGTTCAACACAGTTACATTGATGGTTGACTTACTTATGTTGTATGTGTTTCTAAACATATTGCATGTTAATAACTAAGCTCCTATTTAGGGAAATCACATGTGTTTGTTGTTATTATCTTTGTTTTACATGTGGGCATACTGAGATTCAGACATATAAATTAACCTGGTCACGGGGTTTATATACATGGAACTATAGTTACCGCTCAGACAGTTTGATTTTCATGAGATTATCCTCATCAGGGGAAAGGTTTGATTAAGAAAATAAGATAGTAGCAAATGACAAAAATGGGTGCTTTTACCTGAACTCAGTTCCCTGGATAGGCAGCCAGCGTTGATATTATTGATCTGATGCACTTTAGAAACACAAGTGGCAGAGAATGGAATTCTCCTCTGTACAGTGCTTTCATTTGGCACCTTTGCTTACTTTACATTCCTTGAGACCCTAAATAGTATCGAAGCAAAAAGCCATCAAAAAATGGAAGTGCATCAGACTCTGGACTTCGTTTCTCAAACAAAACAAAGACTCAAGTCCACAAATCCCACCTTTCTCCATTTTGAAAGATAATTCGAGTCTTTTTGCTAGCATTACAGTAGAAACTACTTTCAGCACCCTACTTTTCCTCTCCCACACCTGGAGAGAATGAATGTGTCCCCTCTTTTTACTCTGATAGATAGGATTGGGCAGCACCATTTCTGCCAGATGTGTGATGCTTTTCATTACAAGTCAGTCGCAGTGGAGTTGATAAGGTCACAATGACCCCGTGTGTGTGTCCCTAGAGCTGTGCTCCACAGGGCTCTCAGTGGCTGGTTTTTTGGACGTGGGGGATTGAAAGGCCCTTTTTCCAAGGCACCTCTTGGGCTGAGCCTTACCTGTCTTCTCCTGTGTGTGCTTCCTCAGGGGGATGTCTTTGTTTTACCCGCTTTCTCTTTATGTGAAAGGAGCAGTAAATGCTGATTCGAACAATCAGAGAATAGAAACCTTGGTGTGTGTTCAGATTCTAAAAGGCTACTTAAGGTGGGACAGGCTACATTTTTGATAGATTGAGACATTTTTTTTTTTGTTTGGGACATTTTAATGTGTACTTCAGTTGTTTTTTTTAACTGAGGTAAAAATTTTTTGCCATTTTTTACTGAGATGAAATTGCGTTTTGTCAAATTACCCATTTTAAAATATACAGTTCATGTGACACTGAGCAGATTACTTTTTATAGCATTAATAATTCTACTTTTTCTCAGTTTCACTTCCTTTTGAGGAAGCTGTGATTTGAGAAATACAGCCTGTGACTTCCCACATTCAAGTATTTTGATCGTCTATTATCTTATTAAGACTATTGATGCACATGTTATCCATATCTTAGTATTCTTAATAGTGAGATCACTCACTAAGTTACCTATAGATGTAAAAACTAAAGAATAACTTCATGTGCATTATGTTTGCTTTTATTTTTTTTGTTCGAACTCTTTTGATATTTGTTTAAACTCTTACAACGTTCTTATAAGAAGCACTGAGAAGTCAAAACATTTTATCTGGCCTATCTTAAAGTGTAGGTCTTTTAGGGTAAACTGGTATTTGGTGAAGGAGCCTGGGGGTGTGGGCAGTGGTTTAAACAGTGGGCTATTAACACAGAGGTCAGCAGTGAAAACCCACCAGCTGCTCAGAGGAAGAAAGACAAGGAAATCTTCCATAAAGATTTATGACCTCAGAAAACCAAGGGAGTTGTTCTGCTCTGTCCTTTAGGGTTACTGTAAATCAGAATCGACTGGAGTCTACTTGAGGACAGTGTTTTTTCCTGTTGCTAAGTAGTACATGAGGTTTTTCTTTGAGACATTTTCTTTCAGTCGATTCATGTATAAAAGTTTCCTTTAGTACTCTGAAGCTAGAGTATTTGTTATCTAACCCCAAACTCACACTCACTTCCATCTAGTCAATTCTGACTCATGGCAACCCTACAAGACAGGGTAGGACTGCTTCTGTGGGTTTCTGGGAACGGAACTCTTTATGGGAGTAGAAAGCCCCATCTTTCTTCCCCAGAGCAGCTGTTACCTAGTCCCTAAATAAATAAATATATTTTTAGTGTCAGGACAGCATGTAGAACGTAGGTACAGATATCAGTGCAAAAGAACATGGGCATCATAGTCAAATACAAGGGTAAGTCCAAAAGTACTGCTACTATAGCTTCAGCTCATAAATGCGCAAATTTATTTCAGAATCAGAGAGTTTCAACACGCTTCTGTGATCCGTGGATGGATGAAACCAAATTCCCTCAGTCATACACTTATCTTAGTCTCTTTAGAGTGCCTTCCAAAAGTTCCAATCAAAATAGCGGCTTCAGAGGGATGTCTCGAACCCCTTACATTTAAGATAAAGAGGTGTTCACAAAGTTTTGAAGACTTTGTGGGTCACCAAGGGTAATCTTGACAGATTTTCTCCAGTACACAGCATAGTCACACAGTACACAGCACGGTCACACAGTACACAGCACGATCACACAGTACACAGCACGGTCACACAGTACACAGCACGGTCACACAGTACACAGCACGGTCACACAGTACACAGCACGGTCACACAATACACAGCACGGTCACACAGTACACAGCACGGTCACACAGTACACAGCACGGTCACACAGTACACAGCACGGTCACACAGTACACAGCACGATCACACAGTACACAGCACGGTCACACAGTACACAGCACGGTCACACAGTACACAGCACGGTCACACAGTACACAGCACGGTCACACAATACACAGCACGATCACACAGTACACAGCACGGTCACACAGTACACAGCACGATCACACAGTACAAAGCACTGTTACACAGTACACAGCATGGTCTCACAGTACACAGCACGGTCACACAGTACACAGCACGATCACACAGTACACAGCACGGTCACACAGTACACAGCACGGTCACACAGTACACAGCACGGTCACACAGTACACAGCACGGTCACACAATACACAGCACGGTCACACAGTACAGAGCACGATCACACAGTACAGAGCACGGTCACACAGTACACAGCACGGTCACACAGTACACAGCACGGTCACACAGTACACAGCACGGTCACACAGTACACAGCACGGTCACACAGTACACAGCACGGTCACACAATACACAGCACGATCACACAGTACACAGCACGGTCACACAGTACACAGCACGATCACACAGTACAAAGCACTGTTACACAGTACACAGCATGGTCTCACAGTACACAGCACGGTCACACAGTACACAGCACGATCACACAGTACACAGCACGGTCACACAGTACACAGCACGGTCACACAGTACACAGCACGGTCACACAGTACACAGCACGGTCACACAATACACAGCACGGTCACACAGTACAGAGCACGATCACACAGTACAGAGCACGGTCACACAGTACACAGCACGGTCACACAGTACACAGCACGGTCACACAGTACACAGCACGGTCACACAGTACACAGCACGGTCACACAGTACACAGCACGGTCACACAGTACACAGCACGGTCACACAGTACACAGCACGGTCACACAGTACACAGCACGGTCACACAGTACACAGCATGATCACAGAGGCTCATTATGAAGAGGCTTTAAGACAATTGAAAACTACACTGGTAGGAGGAGCCCAGCAAGGTTGCGTGGCTCAGTTGTTTTCTATCATAACCATGTACCTATCCATTCTTCTAAGGTAGCAAGGACTGTCCTAGGAGAATGACATTGGGAATCTGCACCCCATCTACCTACAGCCCTGCCCCTTCAGATTTCTCCAAAACTAGAAGAACATTTGAAAAGAACACAATTGGAGTTTCTCAGGGAGGCCAAAAAGGCCCTTTTTACATGAGTTAAATTGAAGAGCTCAGAATTCTTGGAGGAAGGATGAGGGACATGAAAAATGCTGTCTTGAGAAGGGTGTCTCTCTAGATGGAGGAAATGCTGAGAAGAAGCAGCTTCTTCATATTTTAATTATTTATATTTAATCAAGGTCTCCGCCATCTTTGAAATGGGCATTTGTGTGCCTAGGTGTATGTGTCTGCACACGTATGCGTGAAAAGTTAAGATAACATAAAGCTTGGCACATGAAAAAAGCTCAGACTCACTGCCATTCCATCGATTGGCACCTAGTTATTGCTATTTATGTCCTACTTCTGTTTCAATAATTTTAAAAACTTTGATTTTCTGTTCCTCACTGCCATTGAGTCATTGCTGACTCATGAGTGATCCTGATCTTGTTTCTGACTTGCCGTGGTGGGAATCTCTTTGGAAGTCAAATACTCATTTGGATTCTGACTTCTGGACATTTTCATGATTGGTATATGTTTTCCTGAAATATATAGTGAAAATTCAAACTCAAATTAACTACCAAAGAGTCGACTCATGGCGACCCATTAGGGCAGGGTAGAACTGCCCCTGTGACTTTCTGAGATGATATCTCTTTTAGAGAGTACCAAGCTTTGGTTTCCTCCCCAGGTCTGGAGGGGGGTTTCCATCGCTGACCTTGAGGATTGCAGGTCAACTCACACCCACTATACTACCAGGGCTCCTTCCAAAACCAGTCTCTACTCAGAAGTGGAAGGTCACTTACTAAATAATTGGAAGCAATTCAAATTATTCCTGTTAAAATGTATCTACAGAACAGCTATTGCTTTCCAAAAGGATCTTCATTTGTTTAGAAAGGAAATTAGCAAGTTTTACAGAGCTGCTAAAGAGAAGACCAAATAGAGATTTCTTTTTCATGGAGTTAATGGCTAAAATGGTTCATTCACTGGCATCGAGTCCAGGCTGATTGACAGTGACCCGTGAGGACAGGGTAGAACCGCCTCTGTAAGCCTTTGAGACTGTGATTCTTCACAGGGGTAGAAAGCCCCCTCTTTCTCCCTCACAGGAGTAAAATCTCTCTCCTCTCTCTCCTCTCTCTCCCCCTCTCTCCCCCTCTCTCCCCCTCTCTCCCCCTCTCTCCCCTCTCTCCCCCTCTCTCCCCCTCTCTCCCCCTCTCTCCCCCTCTCTCCCTCTCTCTCTCCCCCTCTCTCCCCCTCTCTCTCTCCCCCTCTCCCCCCTTGGAGAGGTTGGCGACTTTGAAGTGCTGACCTTGTGGTTAGCAGCCCAACTTGTAACCACTATGCCACCAGGACTCCTTTTGTACTAGATGCAGAAAGAGGGTAAATAACTTGTTTATGGTTCACATGTTTGACTCCTGTCAGAGCTAAGGATTTACACTGAGTCAAATAACTGAAATGTGGGTGGAGACAACTGGACATGAAATAACAACAGTAATATGTAATTGATCAAGGATTCACGAGGGAGGGGAAAAAGAGGAGCTGACACCAAGGGCGCAAGTAGAAGGAAAATGTCTTGGGAATGATGATGGCAACCGATGTACAAATGTGCTTCATACAATTGAATGATGGATTGTTATAAGATTTGTAAGAGCCCCCCCATAAAATGATTAATTTTTTAAAAAAGGAAATGAAAAACTAGCAAACTTTATCATGACATAAGAATTAAGTAAAAAAAAAAAAAGAACTAAGTAAAATACTATCTCACAAAGGCAGTGTGAAAAAAAAAAAGAATTGCGCTTTCTTCACTTGGCTGAATTCCTCAATTCCTCTTGCTGTCTTTCCAGAACCCTTTAAGGAATGCATCTCTGTGCCCTCTGTCCTTCCAAAGCACATTAGTCTAATTTGTCAATGTGGTCCACTTTGCGAGAAGCCTTGATCTGACTGCTCACAGAAAGGCTGGCAATTGGAATCCACGAAGGCACGCCTGGGTGAAAGTCCTGGGGATCCTTGGAGACTACAGCCCAGGAAGGCCAGTAGGTCAGTTCTTATTCTATCGGGGCCCACTGTGCGTCAGAATGCACTTGACAGGGAACAACAATATCATCATCATCATCATCCCATTTATGCCCTTCACCTGCATGTGGAAGTTGAAATATAAATTTGATGTTAGAGATCGGTGTGATGGTTTCTCAGCTTCTTAGGTATGTATTGTCTCTGAAATGTTGAAGCTGGCATCCCAGGAGGCTACAGTAGTCGTAATTCCAAGTTAGAAGAGCCTAATGTAAGGGCCATAGTCCGGGGGGGTCTAGCAGTCGCTCACAGTCTGTTCCTGTCTATTGTGATCGCTGGCTGAGTGGTCGGTGGTGGTACCTGGGCATCACCCTTTGATTCTGGGCTCAGGTTCGTGAAGGTCATGGCTCATGCCGTTCGTCAGTCCACTGGACTAAGTGCTTCTCGAGTCTTTGCTTTTCTTTCCTCTTTGCTCTGCACAAAGAGAGACCAATGAGTACATGACTGCTCGTCCCATTTTAAGACCCCAATAGTTAGTCTGTTGATCTGATTTTAACCCCAAGGGTTTCCAAACTAGCAGCCTAATCTTCCTCAAGTGAAAATTGCTCCTTGGTTGGAAGTTTGAATGGAAAGACAATCTCCGGAGAACTCCTGAAGGGTGAGGATTTCTCAGGGCCTGCTTCCTTTTGTAAAAGTATAAAGCACTGCACCTAAGTATGCCTGGTTAACATGAACTGTGCCTCAAGGCAGGGCGGTTTTCTGCTTTGACTTTAATAGTCGTGTGAATTGTAGTAAGGATCGTGAGTTCAAGGTGAGGAAAGCCTTGGGTCAGTTGCGATTATTCAGTGGTCAGCTCTGTTGGAGGACTTAAAAATATAGTGGAAAATGTAGTGGAATGAGGGCCGTTTTCCAGTTTGCAGTGCCAGTCACATTGCATGTGACTGCCTCGTGGCGTTCTGCTCTGCTGTGCAAATGGACAGGTGCCTGTCACTTCGGATGGACTCCATTAAGGAGTGTGGATGTTCCTTTCCCCTGGATGTGGTAGAGAGGAGTGGCATTCCAGCCTGAGGCAGCTCCTCCATGTGGCGACCCAGAGCTCACCAGGTAGTGACTTAGCACATTGTCACTTTGGGGATTGGATGGTGTGAACCATAAATGCCTTATTAAATGGCAAAACTAAAAAACCGAGGCTGTCAGATGTTCTACCCAAGACCATCTTTCCACACCCTCTTCCCTTGAGCACGTTTTTTCTCTCGTGAACAAAATGTTTGAGAAAATCTTCAAGACAGTAAGACTTTGTAAAAGGAAAACCGAGTCTTGATAACATTGGAATAACACAGATCCATTATCTTTGGTAGAATCCTCCCAAACCACAAATAGTAGAATTGACTTTACCAGTCTCCCCGCCCTGCCCCGAGGTCTTTTTAAAGAAGCTTCACACCCTGAAGGCTTTGTTTTTCAGAATTACCAGTAGGTGGATTTAGACGTGTGATTTTCTTCCTCTTTCCTGAATTTATTTTGAGGACAGAGCCAAGTGGTGTGCTTCGGGTGTGGTGGAGACAGGGTTCGTTTCTAAGGCTGGCAGGGCCTCTGTGCCTCCCTAGAGCCGTGATTATTATTGAGGTAACGGCCTTTGCAAGCTGAGGTGGCGCCGACACATGCCACCTGCCTGCAGTGGTCAAGAGCTGGGTGGAAAAGACTTTCTGGAAAATGGTGACCGGTTTGGGGTGCATAGTCTATGAGCTTGAAGTAAACTAGAACCTGGAGATTCGTTAACTCAGTTTGGTCTAAGTATAGGGAGGGAGGGACGTGCTTAGATAGAAACATTGTGTTCAGGTGCACATCACTTTCATTGGGTGCATCCTCCTCGACTTTGAGCTCTTGAGTGTTTAGGGCCCAAGACTCCCGAGCAAAGCCAGCAGCCTTGTATTTTTTAGGGTTGAACCCTTAGGAGGCAGTGTCCTTGTTAGCTGGCCTGTTTCCAAGCCCGGCAAATGTCAGACTCGCCCATGCTCACATGAAGTCAATGAAAATGAATGTTCTTCCCAACAAATTAGAGAGACTTTCAGGAAAATAATATTGAATCCACAGCCACTTGAACTTGTGTTCCTTTGAACACACCTGGGAATTCTGTCATGGTTTGGGGCCATTGGAACATTTACTTTCAATTACATTTCTAATTTTGCACAGTTGTGAACCCGCTTTAACGCGTTCTCTTCATCCCCGAGGTGTGACTTCAGAGGCTCTCATTGGGCAAATATTTACAGAGCAAATGTTCTGGGCCTAGGGCTTAAGCGTGGTGGAGAACAGGAAGATGCTGAGACATAATAGCACACTTCACAGAACTTACAAAGCAGACTCACCATGCTCACACGAAGTCACTGAAAATGTGTGTTCTTCCCAAGAGACTTTGAGTTGATCAGGGTCATCTGATAGATTGGTCCGCCATAGAAGAATGCAAGTAAGGCTGTAAAGTTGGAAGCCCGGATTTCAGATAGGTAATTCATTATAAAGGATCTAGGAAATGGGGTGGGGAGGGAATGTGGCCAGGTACTAGGGAATTGGAGGCGGTCTTCTGATTTGGAAAAGAGGACGTGGCCCACACGATTGCGTGTCGGTAATGAGAGAGGTGGCGTAGGCTCTCCAAAAGACTTAAAGCAAACAATGATCAGATGTGGCCACAAAGACAGGGTGATACCACCATCACCTCCCGTGGAGGTTGGCCCTGCGGAGAGCTGCAGGTTGCTTTGTAAATGCCTTTGGGAAAACAACATCTTGTGTAGACGAAAGAAGAGCCAAGAGATCATCGTCCTTTAATAAACTGCTCAGTCCTTGTCACAGCCTTGGTGAATACCTTGCCCTAGGAAGGAGGCCATAGGGATCATTGTAATTGCTACTGCTGACCATCCAGATGTTCACGTCGTTGCAAGAATCACCAAGGATTCATAGATGGTATTTCATAACGAGGGTCTACGGGTTCAGAGCCAGGATTCAGACCCAGTCTTCCCTGGTTCCAAACCCTCTCTTGTTCCTGCACCAGAAACTCACTGTCGTTGCATTGATCTGACTGATAGTGACGCTATAGGGCAAGGCAGGACTGCCCCTGTGGGTTTCCGAGATGGTAACTCTTTACAGGAGTACAAAGCTTGGCCTTTCTCTGCACAGCAGCTAGTGGTTTTGAATCGCTGACCTCTGGGTTAGCAGCCCCGCATGTAACCACTACACTACCAGGGTACCTGTGGGGTCGAGGGGGACGAACTTGTGGGAGTCTGTTCCTTAGTAGACTAGATCCATAGGAAGGGCCCCGTCAGTGAGGAAATTTGGATTTGTCTGTCCCCCATATCCTTTGAGTGCTTTGGTAAATACAGCTTCTTGAGGCTGGGAGACGGCCCACTCTAAAGGCGCTAGCCCTTCACAGATGTAAGCTCATGAATGATCTTTGCTTCTATAGTCACTAAGCTATTTCTCCCCAAACTCTCTTAGAAAACCAGCCAACAAGAGCAGGGTATGTTACCCAATGAAACTTTTCTACAAATACAGGATTGCTCACTTGGGCTTCCTTGCCGGGGCTTTGTAGTTCATGGATGGTTGTGAATTACAGAGTCGTCTCATCCCTGCAGGTCGCTCCTTGTCTATGCATTATATCTGTGGTTTGAAATCTTGGCTTTGTTTATCCTTCTCTGCCATATAGTGTTGACGGGCTGTTCTAGAGGAAAGGTTCTTTCCTCCTGCGGTCTACCTCCCCCTTGACCAGGGAAACAGCACGTATTGTAGTTGTCTTGTTTGCTGAAGGCTCCCGTTGACCGGTGCGCTGTGTTTGCTTAGTGGCCATCAGCAGGCGGAGAAGGGCTCTTTGACGTGGTTTCTGCATGGCTCTGACTGTAAAACAAGAAAGTGGGCACTGGACAGGGCTGCTTTCAGGATCCCTGAGTCGTGACAGGTTTACAGGTCCCGAGACTGTTTTAGCTAGAAGTAACAGGAGTGTGGAGGGTGATAAATTGAATCTTTTGATTGTCCAAATACCAGTGACATGATAGAAATAGATGAAAACCTTTGGAGTCTCCTTTAAAATAGAAATTGCTGGCAGCATGAAGAATTATGCTTCTTGAAAGCTCATACAGGTTTGTAAAGCCTTTGTGGATCCCTCCTAGCTCTCCATTGTTATGTATTCATTTCATAGCTCTCTTTTGGAAAATGGAGCCCTGGTAGTAGAGTGGTTATGCTTTGGGCTATGATCCGCGTGGTCCTCAGTTCGACACCACCAGCAGCTCCTCGAGAGAAAGATGAGGCTTTCTACTTCCATAAACAGTTACAGGCTTGGGGGTCACAATGAGTCAGTATTGATTCAATGGTCGCAAGAGAGTTTATTAGTAAATAATTTTATCCAGGGCATTGGTTATGGGAGAAAGAAAGGTGTGTCTTTATCTGCAATCTTATTGTTATTAATAATTGGGTAAGTCTAACACATTTAATATGGAGAAAAAAATTGCCCTTCATTCCACATTATTGGACTTGATCATATGCTTTGGATCTATGGATTTTTTTTTAATGGGCAGTACGACAGCGCTTCTTCTAGAGTGATGGAATAGCTTTCTTTACCCTCAACTTTCACTTTAAGGCTTTCTAAGCTCCTTTTCGTTCGTCGTCTCACGTCTGAGTATTACCGTGCTACTGTGGGAGCAGCAAGGGGCTTTCAGAGAGGACAGGGGCATGAATTCTAGGTCTAAAGACCCCTGATCCAGCTCTTCTGCTGGCCTCGCCAGCAAATGGAAGTTTTACTAGAGTTGTGGGTCCCAAAGATAGTTGGGGAGCACCACCTCAAGTTCACTTTCATTTGAGTTGATTCCAACTCATTGTGACCTTACAGGATCATGTAGACTTGCCCTTGTGGATTTCTGGGTCTGAGAATCTTTACAGATTTAGAAAGCCTCATCTTTCTTCCGTGGAGTAGCTAGTGCTTTCAAACTGTTGACGTTTCAGTGAGCTGCCCAATATGTAACCCAGTAACCCACCAGGGGGTTTTCTATGTTGGGGAGTGAACGGTATCATTTCAGGAACACTGGCAAGGATATTCTGTGTGTGTGTGTGTGTGTGTGTAAGTCTTGTATTTGAACTTCAAGAATGAAAAATGCGTTCCCAAACAGCTAGATATGCGGGTCTAAAAAAGAGAGAGAGAAGGTTTTAACTTCCACACTCCCTCTGAAGCCCGTTCATCTCCTTCCTCATCCCAGAGATAAGCGCATTCTGCGGAGCTCTGTAATAGGAGTGGCAAACACGCTGCTCCGCTGACATCACAGGACAGTCGCCTATAAAAGTAGACTTCTGACGCTGGGCTCCAGCTTTGTCCTCTCACGCTCGTCATCTTCATCCGGAGAGCGGTCGTCTGCGCAGCCTCTGAATCATGCTCCTCGAGCGCTGCCACCGCTGGGTCCAAATCAACTTCTGGTGGGGCAGGAGCAGGCGTGGCCACAAACTTTTCTAGCAAGCCAAAGGAAGGACTTTTCAAAGTGGCAGCTACTTTTGGCAGACATGTCATAGTACTGAAGGTTCTTTCGGTGGAAGACAATGGAGTTTGCCTTCACTTTCCTGTCCTTAATACCCACTTTGTTGCCACACAGTGCAATGAGTATGTTTTCACATACTCCAACCACATTCCTATGCCAGGTAGGCACATTCTTGTAGGTAACCCTTGAGGCTTCATCGAACATTATAATGGCACACTGGGCTGGAATATAATGGCCATCTCTCAGTCCTCCATATTTTTCTCCACCTGCCGGATCCCACACGTTGAATTTAACAGGTCCTCTGTTAGTGCGGAACACAAGGGGATGGACCTCGATGCCTGAGGTAGCTACATCTTTCTCAAATTCACCAGTCAGGAGACATTTCACAAATGTCATTTTTCCAGTACCACCACCACCCTCCAGTATGAGTTTGAACTGGACTTGCGGTTCTCCTTGGGCAGCCATCGTGATGGATCTTCCAGAAGTGTCTCTGGCTGCATCTCAGCAAGGGTATTCTTAATTGTACAGATCTCAATAACAACTGGAGGCCAGAAAAGTAAAACTGGGCAATCAAAATAGTGTCAGGCTTAATAAACTGGTCAGAGCCTAGGAGAAATCACTGGGTGACTCGGGTCCCTTCCCATCATCATATCAGCCATGTCCTCTCTTCAATCTTGGGCACATTAAGTCTGTCCCAGTGAATCCTGAGGCCTTCAGCAACCTCAGTGGGCTTTTCTGTGACATGATTACTGATCTAGAGCCATATGTTCAGTGCAGCAGAGGACAGACCTTTTCTAGGGCAAACATGTTCTGTTAGGCTTACAAGTTTAATAGCCTAGTTTCACAGGACCTTGGGTATCTTTCTGGAGATGAGGGAGGCATATAACACACACAACATCTGGGATACTTGCTTTTGCATCAATAGGCAGTCAGTTGAGCATTAAAACCAGCAACAGTTTATATATATATATATATATATATGGAATATAGTTAAATCCTTAAATGTGCTTCCTGCTTTGTAAGTGAACACACAGCCATCAAGTAGATTCTGACTCAGAGTGACCCTCTGGGACAGGGCAGAACCACATAGATAGACATACATGTGTGTGTGTGTGTGTGTGTGTGTATGTGTGTATAAAATTCAGAGAAATAGCTGTCATAGAACTACTAATCACTTAGGGTAAAAATTAGTTACTGACTGTACATTCTGAGTATATGGACTATTAGGGTAGAACTTACCAAAAAAAAAAAAAAGAGAATAAATAGGACCGTAGAAGTAATCGTGTAGTGGGAGGGGACAGATAGCATTGTTGAACAAGGGATGTCTTGAGAAACCCGGGGTGAGCTTTACGTCTAAGTAAGTCACTTCCTTTTAGAGGGACTACAGGTTCTCCATTTCTAAGATTGGGGCAGACGCGAAGTGGGGGTGGACCTCTAAGATGCCATCAAACTCTTAAATATACTGACACTAATAAATTGAGTATGGCCTTGTGCTAGAGTCTCTTCCTCTGCCCAGAGGGGCCAGCGTCCTCAGAGAACAGTGACATCTGCGAGGTCCCTGAGGAGTAATTTAACTGTCGGAACCAAGCCCAGTCTAAGTGGTGCGGGGACTCTCACCCTTCCGTGGGAGCCCTGCACTAAGACCTCGTGACTCTTGGCCTCACATGTTCTTTCAGGAAGGAAAAAGATGGACCAACCTTTCTGCAACTGTAAACAGTTTCTGGAAGCAGTGCAAACGTGCATTTCCCCCTCTCACTACATTTCCGTAGACAGATTTAATGCTTTTAAAGGGTACAGTCACGGGAATTAGTTCCTGTTTTTCTTTTGACTGCGGGATGTGGGGGGGGGGCGGGGGGGGGAGCGGGGGCGTATGGAATCCTACTTGGCCTTTTTAGAATACTTTCCACCTCTCCTTTCTTCTTTATGTTTCTCTTAGTTCTCTTTGAAGCTTACGCAGTCACTGGACCCGGAGACTTGGACAAGCCTTTTGGGAAGGAAGGTGGGATGGGAGAGGGTGCCAGGTGAAGACAGGGCCATTCTTCGCCCTGAGACCTATACTGTAGATTATTGTTCCCCTTTTGCGACATCATGGAATCGGATTAGCATTTCAGTTTTGGCTTGGAGAACAGTAAACAAATGCCCAACCCTGATGGTCACTCGCGAGCTTTTTACAGGAGTTGTGCCCTGCACAGTCCACCCCCACTTCCCTGAGATTTCTGTGCTCTGGGCCCTTATCTGCCCACTTGCTCCGCTTCATCTGTCTTGTGCATGTCCGCTGCTGGACATCCAATCTGGAGAGTTTTCAAATAGCTGCGCACTTCTACTGCCAGGCGGTAGCATCCAGTGCCAGGTAGCATGCATCTACTGAATGGTGTAGCCTCTGTCTCTGTTTAATTTTCTCCCAGAAGTAACATCGTGAAGTGCACCATGGCCCCACACGTCACACAAAGCCTGGGCAGTGGCTGCCCCTGAGGCACAGGAGAAGTGCCCATGTGGAAGGGCTACAAAAGACTAGTAGACAACACACAGGTAGAAGATCAGTGAAGTTCTTGAAATTGTTTGAAATTTAGCCACATTACATTTGACAATCATATGATGCTCTAAAACCAAGAAAACATTCCCTATTCTGTGAAAGGTTCAATTCCACCGAAAGCTACAAAGCTAGCGAACATTCGAGAGGAACCTGTTTCAGGTGTGGAGAAATGACTTAACTCACCTGGATTGAGGACCCAACACAAAAGCGAATCCCTCTCAGCATGTGGCTGAGCACTGCTAACGCAGGTGCGTGTTAGAGATGCTTCTCATCAAGCAGTAGCAGACTGGGGTATGTTGTTGGCGTGATGCCCAACTCAGATAATGCTCTGTTCAACAGAATGTGCCATGGGTGTCAGGCTACGTGTGACTTTATATGTATGTCCACCTGTACTAGTGTGTACATATTCCTGTAGCTACATCTGTCTCTACACGCATGCATCTCCATATTCACACCCATACACACATTCGGCTATATATATATTTCAGTAACCACATACCTCTTTTGGTTGGTAATGGTGTGACTTTGGACAAGTGTCTGTACTAGTGTTCCACCCTCTCCATCCTGATCCAGAGTAGTCTTTTCCATCACTCCGTGCTCCTTTCAGTCCGGATTGCTGGGGGGCAAACACTGATCTGATTTCTGTTCCAGTTGTTTCTCCTTTTCCACAAACTACAGAATGGCATTATATGGAATTATATGCACGCTTTTGTGTCTGTTTGCTATCCCCTAGAAGGAGGCTTTTAAAATCCATCCTTATTGCTGTATATGTGAGTTGCTGAGCAGGGTTCCAGTTTTTATTCTTCCATGATGACATGCAAGTTGCTTGCAGTTTGGGTTGTGTGTATCAGGCTTCTACAAGCATACAGATCTTTGTGTGAACATATGGGTAAATATCTAGGAACGGGATGGGTAGCTAGTAAGTATGGTAAGTCGATGTTAAACTTTGCAGGGAATGCCTGCACGCTTTTCCAAAGCCATGGTCCAACTAGCTGTGTTTGAAAGTTCCAGTTGCTCCATCTCCTCACCTCGCCCTTGTTAATATTTAAATTGCCATAGTTCTAGTGGGTGTAGAGTGATATTGCACGGTAGCTCTCATTTCCTGTTCGCAGCAGCTAATGATGTTGAATAACATTTCATTTGTTTATTTTAGAAGATCATACTCTTGCAATCTCTGCTGTATTGTGGACAATTTTCAAATACCATTGACTTTTGAAGCGATTATTTCTCAAAGAAGTCCACCCCAAACTTGGACAGTTAGACACAACAAGCAAGGTTGGTGTGTGGAACCTCTGTTAACTTTTGGCAAGTGGTGATCCACCTGCATAAGGATGACCAGTTCCAGACGGAACACATAGTAGGACTTGAACACAAAGATGGAGAGAAAGCCAATTTCTTGCCTCCTTTGGTCTGGTGAAGACTTGCTTGGCCCAGAGGTAAACTTTAGTCCTTAGGGGGAACTTACCTAGATTCAATTACCTTTTTCCAGCTGCTCCAGTGGTCACCCGGGACGTGTTTATTCTTGCAATGAGGATGTGGTGGAAGCCTGCTGAACACAGATCTCCCTCTCTGGGGACAATTTGCCTAAATCAGTTAATGAAGCTTGGAGAATGGGTTACCACAGGCCCAGGGATGTCGCCACCCTCAAATTCTGAGGCATTATTTCTATCTTCCAGCCACCATCTCTTAATGAATTAAGCTTACATTTCCTAAGAGCTTACAGCATGATGGGGCAGGGTACAGTTGTATATTAGAACGCACCGCACAGAAGGAAGCAGGTAGGGTCCCCGCCCTGACTCAGAGTGTGAGGGAAACAGAGGTGTGTGTGGGAGCCCCCAGGAGAGGCTCCTGAGCCAGATGCCAGCTCAGGGGAGGTGATTAGGAAAGAACTCAAGAAGTGACAGTGATGTGGAGGCCTGAGGTCAAGGGGGAGTTAACCAGGCTACTCCGATTTCTTGAACAGTGGTTTGAGAGGAGGGAATACACAAGGGAAGTCACGGTGGCAGGGTAGATCATGGACCACTCAGACTGTAAGGAGTCCCCAGGTCATGGTTTAGGAGGTGGAGAATGATGAGCGAGTGAGGAGGCTGAAGTCCCGCAGGGAGCTCCTCTGGGAGACCCGGTTAACCACTGTGAGCACTGTGAGGACTGGCCTCTGTCCCAGGGTGGCTTGGAACACGGCAAAGTTCTGACCTGGGGTAGTAGTGTTTTCAGATACTTGGCATTATAGAGGGATGTTGGATGCTCTGTGGTCAAGGGACCACATGGTGCAAGATTGGAAGCAGGGAGACCAATGAAGTGGCTCTGTGGTCAACCAGCAGTGAGATGACAACAGCCTATTGATTGGTGATGACTGTGAAGTGGGATCCTTTCCAGCCAGTACCTGGAAATGTGTATAAGGGCAGATATGAGTGTGCTGCTAGCTTTGGAAACATTGAGAAATCCAGTACATAGTACTAGCCCTCTCTCTCTTTCTCTCTCTCTCTTTTTCGGTTTATGTCTATTTGTTCATTTCCTTGAAAAACTGATGTGGAAATGTTCCTTTGGCTTCGGTTATCTGACGGGCTTGGGCATTGCCAAACCCTCCTCTGAACAGAATTCCTCCCAGCATTGATTGCTGTGTCTCTGGGAAGGGGTATAGGAGTTGTGTAGGAAGCCAGGGGTGTGTCCAGGTGCAGGGAGGGAATGGGCAGAAGGGATCCAAGGTGAAGGCAGAGTATAAACTGCTGCTGCTCTGGGGGCTCTGCTTCTTGTAAACACACTCTCTCTCTCTCTCTCTCTCTCTCTCTCTCTGTCTCTCTGTGTGTGTCTGGAAAGGTCCCTGGGGTCAGGATCTGTGTTTGGAAAATTGGAAGCTCTACTCTTAGAAGATATTGTTCAAGGAAGTACATCCGGACCTCTCTCTGCTCCTGGAGGTTCTGTAAGGTGGGCTCTCCCGTCCTCTGAGCACTCGTCCACTGGGCTTGAGGGAGTCAGTTCTACACAAGACCACCTAGATCAGTGATTCGAAACCTGTGGTTTTCGGCCCCTTTGGGGGTCGAATGACCCTTTCACAGGGGTTTCCCAATTCATCACAGTAGGAAGATGACAGTGATGCAGCAGCGACGAAAATAACTTTATGGTCGGGGTCACTACAACCTTCGGACCTGTGTGAAAGGGCCGCGGCATTAGGAAGGTTGTGAAACACTGATCTAAATTTTGCCCTTCCTACTTCGCCTCCCACCTGTCCAGACCCAATGATGGGTTTGTTGGGAATAAAGCAATGTATAGATGGGATGTACTCATTTCCCCACAGGAAGAAGCCCATAAAAAGATAAGTAGGGAAAAGGGACGTCATATTTCTTTGGCAATTACAATGTGCCTTTTACTGTGCTGGGCACTCACATTCATGATCCTCCTCCCTCGCTCCCCAAGACCATGATGCAGGCCAGCTCCTGTTGTCCCCACTGAAGAGAAAGCGAACACAGGCTCGGGGAGCATAGGGTTGGCTAAGACAGTGGCTTTCAACCTTCCTCACGCCGCGACCCTTTAACACACTTCCCCAGGTGGTGGTGACCCCACCACACAATTATTTACATTGCTCCTTCAGTTATGAGTTAGGTGGCCCCTGGAAGAGGGTCAGTTGAACCCTCAAAGGGGTTGCGACCCACAGGTTGAGAACAGCTGGTCTAAGAGCGCGGCATGGGGAAGCGGAGACTAGCAGGTCTGTACTTTCTGTGCTAGGTCACTAGTTTTGTTTTTAAATAGCAAACATGTATTTCAACCTCGCCAGTGGCATGTTATCGGTCAGACAAGATGCATGCAGCGTCTCAGTCCACCAGGCGATGCCTGGAGAGCGGCTCGTGTGTGAGCCGTGAGCGCGCCTGGCTAATTATTTAGTTCAGATCCTGGAACGCAGACTCCTAAGCCGCGTGGAGGCTTATGTGGCACCGGGACATTCTGGCTCGGTGGACGTCCCCAAACAACACCGTGGAATCTGATGCATGCCGCTTAATCTCCCTCCTTTTTGGAGTGAGAAGCTTTTTTGGGGTGAGGGGTGGTGGTTCTGTTTCCTATAGCGGGTCCCAACCTTCCTCATGCCCCGACCCTTTCATACAGTTCCTCATGTGGTGGTGACCCCCCCAACCATACATTTTTTCATTGCTACTTCAGCACTGTCGTTTTGCTACTATGATGAATCGGGCAACCCCTGTGAACGGGTCCTTGGACCTCCAAAGGGGTCGCCACCCACAGGTTGAGAACCGCTGGCCTAGAAGCTTGTGCTGAGTGTGGGCGATGAAGAAATAGGCCCGAAAACGTGCATCTTTTAAAGGGACTCCGGGCTTGTTGGCTTTTTAATGAATGAAGACAGCACACAGCGGCAGGGCCATGGCTTCTCCAGACCCTGAAAATCCCTTCATGGACTTCTCTCCTCCAGGAGTTTTTAATCTGCAGCCCTGTGGCTCTGCGGGCAAAGCGGCAATGTCCTGTGAGGGACTGAACTTTGCACTGAGATTGAAGACTCCGATGTAAGCCCGGGATTTGGTTTTATTCCCATAGGAGTTCTTATTGCGGCCTTAGCTCCTGCTGCCATTTGTTCCTTGTGTTTTTCCCTTCCCTCTACCCCATCCATGATGATTAGCGGAGACACTTTACAAGTAAAGCTGGTTTCTGGGAGCTGCTGAGAGTTCAGGACTGCTGAATGCCCATGGAGGCTGGCGCATCGCTCTCTCCGTCTTCTTCCACTTTAAATCGCCTGCCGTGTCCTTCGCTGTCAGCCTGGGCATTACCACTGAGGGGTCCCCGCATGACAGACGTCCATCTGTTGGGTGGGCAGCAGGGACACGCAGGATTGCGGCCCCTGCTCCTGGGAACCTGCCCTCACGTGGTGAAACAGCCTTCACAGGAGGCACTGTGACACTTGACAGATGCAGGTAGAACCAGGCCAGAAGTGGGCATATGCCAACCGGTGGGAGCTTGTCCGTTCCGCAGACAATGTGAGGAGCCTGCCGTGGCAGACTTGTTTCTCCACAGGGCATTGTTTTCCTGCCACAGAGAACCAGCCCTGGGACTGCCCGTGGCCAGGCGTCAGTGCCATTTCCATGGGGTTGAGTCCCAGTCATCGCAGACCCGCTGTGGCTTTCCAGATTGGAAACCTGCTTCCTGGACGACTGTGCCATGCATCATGAGAAGAACTCAGCTCTGTTGCCAGATGACAACTTAGTCTCCTGCAAGGCTCAGAGGCGAGCCTGAGTGGAGCTGGTCTCTAGGCTAAAAAAATCAAAATAAAATTAGCAGCAGCCGATACTCAGAGAGGAGAGACAGGCTGTGGAATTCCAAGATGCCATTTCCCGGCCTTGGTGTGTTTGGGCCACGTAAACATTCTTTCTTCAAATCTGTTTTCGTAAGTGCAGTTTTCATTCCCAAATGATCACACCATTGGCACAAAAGTGATCGGGACCGTATAACGATTGGCTGCGAGCCGGCCACCAGCCAGCGCCAGGAAGGCCTGTTTCCTTGAGGAGCAGTCAGTGGCTGGAAGTGCAGGGCGTCTGAAGCTGGGGGTGGTCTTGAGGCAGACCTGGGTATTGGAGGTCTCGGGGGAGGGCTGGCTGGCGCAGTAGCTCTCATTGGCGTCTGGCTTTGCAGGATGAACTAACTCACAGTGCTCTCCCTGCTTTATCTTCCAGTTAATGACCAGCCACCGCGGCCCTGCTGGGAGCGCCTGCTATTGCTCCACAGGACCCGGAGCCACCCTCAGGCTGCCGTGGGCGCTGGCTGCGGGAACATGGCTTGGGGGTCGCAGTTGAGGTTGCTGCTGTGGAAGAACCTCACTTTCAGAAGAAGACAAACAGTAAGCTTGGCTTTTCCTGATTTTCTTAATGATTTTGAGTTGGGTTTTGGAGGAAGGGAGAAAGGGAACCCTTTGGCTTTCAGAGACTGATGGAATGGATTTGGATCCCTGGTGGTCACAGGACTTCGGGGGCTGACTACCCGTGGGTCTAGGGTGGCCCTCGGGCTCATTGTGGAGGGCAGGCAGGCAGGAATGGTTCGTGCAAGCACCCAGGCCTCCGTTCTGATCCCTGCAAGCTGGCACAGAACTGCCCCTGCCCACCTGTTCTAACTTTTGGCCCACATGGCTATCCACATGGCTCTCCAAAGCACCCATAGGACTCCTGTCTTTCTGGGAGGTGGGAGTGTGCACTGAGGTAATGAGGAGGCTCTTAGAGACTAATGCCGGAATCTCTTAGTGTCAGGCAAACACCCTCCTTCGAGCTTAGCTTTGTCCCAAAGGAATACCATAATGGGACTTTAAAACAACCATTTTTTGGAGGGTTCTAAGGCTTTTACTTGGTACTCAGGCTAAGAACATTTCTACTAATGCGGAGAGCAATCCTTCTCAATGCGCAGGTGAGTAATGTATTTCCACAAAGGAAGGTGGGGGGGGGAGGGCAAGGGGCACTCTGAAGCTTACATAGCTGCTCTTTGCCTTCTCTGTCTCTGAACCTCCACGGTGAGCATTCCTGTCTAGTGTCCTGCACTCAGCCTCACCTCTTGCTAGCTGGCCTCCAACTCTGTTTCCTGCCTTCTTTTTCCTGAGTAGTCAGCCTGTCCCCTGACTGGCAAGACTAGTGAAGCTTCTTATGTCTGAAATCCAAATGATAATCTTTCTTAGACGCAAAGGTGCTAGATGGGACCTTGGAACTAATTTACTTGTGTGTTTCTTAAGCTACAATAATATCTGGGCCCTTCATAAAAGAACAGGAATGTCAAGGTGCCCTTGTGCTCCGTAAATTCCTTTTATTACCATGTTACTTAAACTTGTACACGCATGAAAATAGATGTAAAACCCCTTATGCTACGACTATATGACCCATACATGTTTACCAATTAAATGTACACAAAATTATAAAACCAATGTAATGCAAATTAACATCTTTACTTTGATGAGACAGCTGGTGGTGTAGCTGTTCAGATTATAAATTGCTCCATGAATGTGGTAGTGAATGCGACAGTGAATTTTGAGTCTGGCCAGTCCAAAAGACAGTGTGCTGCCACTGTCAGCGAAGCATGGATTGCTAACCACACATCGGTGGTTCAAACCTACCAGCAGCTCCAAGTGAGAAGGCTGAGGCTGTCTGCTTCTGTAGAGATTCACAGCCTCAGAAATCCTTGATATAGGGCTACTATGAGCCAGATTCGACTTGATGGCAGTGAGTTTGTTTAGTGGCTCCAATGTCCTTTTTCCTGCGAGCACAGCTTCATTTGATGCCGCTTGGCTTTCATTTGGCCCAGGCTCATCATTCATAAATCAAGCATTCCTTTCTCATTCGCCTGCTACAATTACATTGGTGCCAATCCAATCTATGAAACACAAATATAAACTTGGGCCTTGAAATCCTGTGCCAGGACTTGATTATCAAATGGGCATTCAAAAAATTACAGATCCGTTGATTATAATTTATATAGGTGGCCATTGAAATGAAAACACACAAATCCCCATAGAGAACTCGCAACCCTTCGAGAAGGTATGGGCAGATTCTAGTTTGAGAAACACTGGCCCCTCATGTTACAAATGTGTATGCTGAATCCCGCGATCATCCGTGAGAGCAGGGCCTGGGTCTGTGGATCCTGCCTCAGCACTCAGTAGAACATGTTAGTGTAACAAAAACAAGCACTAAGAGTGAACTGCCCTGTGTCAGGCGGTTTTTCTTTTTGAGTTCTCACAAAACACTGCTCTCTCTGGACTTCATATTTGGGTAACTTGAAGCTTAGAGAGATTAAGAACTTTGCCTGACACCCACACTCCAAGTCAGCAGTAGAGGTCATGTTCAGACCCCGTCGTCCGATACTAAAATCCACTGTGCGTTTCAGTAAAGTATTACTGCTTTTTGCTATCCTCTGTCCCCAGCCCTTTCGTGCTTGTGGTTTCTTTCTGGCTTTCCCCTGCCTCCGAAGGTACTTCTCAGGCCCTGTGTACTTATCTCTTCTTTGCACTTCTTGGCTACCAAGTGGGTCTGGGTGCCCTGCTTCTTCTCTACCTGGTGGCAGCAATCTGTATGACAGAAATTTGTCTCTGTCCTGCTATGTCCATCAGTCAGGAAGGAGTGGAAGACATGGTATCATCTTAGCAATATCATGGGGGCTCAAAGATCCTATCCTCATACTTTACAGATATGGAAACTGAGGCACAGAGAAAATTAGATTTCTCTAATTTGAGCCAACCAGTAACTGAACTGGGACACCAGTTGGCATCGCCAAGATTTAGGCCAGCTTCTTTTCCAGCCCATTGCATGAGGTTTTGTCTTCTCCTTCACGAAGTCCTCTTCAGTCCCAGGGCCCAGCCTAGAGGTGGAAGAAATAGGACAGAGTGTAGCTTCTCTGTGCTCAGCTCTGACACAGAACGTGGAGTTGGGTCATCCAGATTGGTCCAATTTGCAGTCATCTTGGGCTTGTTGCTTCTTGCTCAGTGGAGTTCCTGGATGTTAAAGTTTGTGTCAGTATTGGAGAGGCAGGCTTTGGCAGAAACAAATTGGAACCTCGTGGTGGCGTTCTTGCTGAAGGAGGACTTGGAGACATAACACCCGACACAGAGGTTTTCTGAGATGCCCGAGTTGCCTCTCTTCCGAGAGGATGTGGATTTCACCCAATCAGAAAGGAGAAGGGTTTATTTTAAGGCAGAGATGTTTAGTTGAGCAGAACTAGAGAAACCTGGCTTGCCCTAGTTCCGTGATGGAGGCCCTATAGACCCCCCCACCCCCATTTTTAATCAGGTTTTGCATTCTCTGCAAGGAGCTCTCCTGGTGCAGTGGGCTTGACACTAAAGGCCTTCAGTTCTGGTAGCCCTTTCTTAGATTGACATGCCTTCCTTTGATGCCTAAGTTCTGGTGTTTAGACATTGGAACCTGTTAAGGTTTGGGTGCCACTTTGAGAGCTCATCTTGCTAGCTCTGCAGGGAGCAGAGTTGGCCCACAATGTATGGAAGATTGGCTGCTTGCTCCCTTTCTCCCGAGATCCTAGTAGGCAGCAGCTAGGTCGCAGAGGCTAGACCAGAAGCTGAGACATGCTGAGTCAGTATCTGCTGAATGAGCGGGAAATGTATTCATAGCTCGCTCATTCATTCTTGAGTCTCCAGGAAGCTCCCCTGCTATGGAAGCCTGGTGTGATGCTGCTAAGGAAGAAAGGAAAGACTAATAATCTGCAGCCGAATAATACACCTCTGACACCTCCACGGTGAAGGGAAACTCTTTGCCCTTTCCTCTCTGCCTTTGTTTGCTGATGGCTCCCACACTCCTCGCTCCCGGGCCCCCATTGTACAGCCCCAGCGACCCTTAGTGAGGCTTAGCATTCCCCTGTATTTTTTGGGCAAATAATCTGCTGAAATTAAGTTGCGAAAGTTAGGTGCAAAGCTCAGTTTGGGTCCAAAGTAGCTCATGGGGGTGGTACTCATGCGGCACAAACAGAGTTTGGGACAGCAAGAGGGAGGTGCTTCGGAGTCCTCAGCACCCTCATCTGGTTTGGGGGCTGATCCAGAGGCCAAAGTCCCAGGGAGCAGATGGGACCGTGTGTAACCATATGGCTTCTTCTCTTTGGCCTTTGTTGTCTATTTCCCCCAAATTAGATTTGACTAGCCGTGTGGCTGGGAACACAACTCATTCTAATTTGTGTGTGCCATGTTGTAATACCGGCCTTGCTGAGGGACAAGGGATAGTTACGAGCAAATGAAAACTCCTCATTAGGAGTCAGAGACTTCTGCTAGATGGAGACTTTCTGTGGCCCCCTCCCATCCCACCACTTCCAGCTTCACTTGCCACGGAGTCTCCCCTCTGTGCTGACTTTGACCGTTAGGATTCTGATCACAGTTTGGTCACCATGTGCTTCAGCGGCCTTGGGAGACTCATTTCTTCTAAACTGTAGTTTCCCCCTTTATGGGGTGAGGATAGAACAAATAATTATTTATTGTCTTGCTTGTGTAAGTCTTGATTAAGTGCCTCCCACGTGCTGGACATTGTGCCGGGTGTACAGTGGAGAAAGAAGCGGCCAGCAAGCTCTCTGCATCCCGCTTGCAGCTTTAGTGAAGGAACCTGCTGTTTAATACAGTCATCTCATTAGCAACAATTCACTTACCACCTGTGGTCAAGGCTACGAAGGAAAATAAAACAAACTCATTTTTGTTTCACACCGAATCCTGTTTTTAGTTATCTAGGACAGTTAGGGATGTCTTATTTTTGTAGAGGGCTATTTTGAACATATTGTCATATTTATATTTTGGACATATTGTCAGGAGAGACCAGTCTCTGGAGCAGAACATCGTGTCTGGTAAGGGAGAGGGGCGCCAGAGAAGAGGAAGGCCGTCGATGGCATATGGATTGATCCAGTGGTGGCATCAGAGGGGATAGGCATAGGGACAGTTGTGAGGAGGGCACAGTGTTTCCTTCTGCTGTGCAGGGGGTCCCGGTGGGTTGGAGGCGACTCGGTGGGCTGTCATTTCGTCATTTGCTAGGCATTCACCTTGGGGCTGATCGAGCCCATGTTGGCTTTTACTTTGATGGCCCTGATGATGATCTGAGGGAGCTCATTGTCCTCCATGCTCCCCTTTTGCCTCTCAGAATCTTCTCTGATAGTTCATCTATGTGCTTGCCCAGAGGCTTGTTTCCATACCAACTTCTAAAAAGCATCCTACTATTGTAAGTGAAGTTTTGTTCAATCTGCACGTGCTCTTGGGAAACGTGATGATCTTTGGATAGTAATCCTTGGCCATCTGGGAACATGGCAGGATGCCTTTGCTCGCAATCTCTTTCAACTTCCGTTCGTCCTCTCAGCAGAGCCCCGGTAGTTTCGTGCTTGTGAACTGGGCTGCTCCCCCACGGCTGGAAACCAGCAGCCGCTCTGTTGGAGGAAGGTGAAACTTTCTATTCCCGAAGTTACAGGCTCAACACCGACAGGGGCACCTTGACCCTGGCCTCGGGGGCTGCTGTGAGTCAGAATCGACTCTGTAGCAGTGAACTTGGTTTGATGCTTGCTCTTATTAAAGTTTTGTGGTTTTCTTTTGTGTAAGAATTGCATACTTTCCATGAGATTAATGCCTAAGATGTTTACTGCTTTGTGGATCTGTTGTTACTAAGTAGGATTATTCACCCATTCGATTAGTTGAATTGGTTATCATGTGCTTCCAGGATGGCTCTTCTATTGGGGAAGTTATCTTGTTTCTGATGAATTTATCATGTTTTAAAATCAGCTGCAGCTTTTTGGTGAATTGGGGGGAGGGTTCTTTTAGATTTGTGACCATGCTGTAAACGGAAAAGCATACTTACATCTCCTCCTTTCTGCTCCTCTTTTTAAAAATAGTTTAATGGACATATAATTCACATAACATATAATTCAATAGTTCAATCATATAAAAAAGAGTTTATTCTTCTAGTTTCCTTTTCATACTTCACTGTGTTCTCAAGAATTTTCAACACAATGCTAAGAAACAGAAACTTACTTCAGGATGGTGCAAGACTTTTTGACTACTTTTGCCCAAAGTCAAGTTTTTATTCCTTTGATTTTCTTGTTCTCATTTCATGCCTTTTCCTCAGGTTAATAAGGATACATCATGAAAATTTTAAAAATATTTTATTGGCGGCTCTTACAGCTCTTATAACAATCTGCACAGTAATTGTATCAAGCATCTCTGTCCATGTGCTGCCATCTTGGTTAACACTTACTTTCTATTTGAGCCCCTGGTATCAGCTCCTCTTTTTGTGTCTTGGAGAGTTTTAAGGGCACCATAGCTTCGTGCTAGGTAGATTATATAGATTCCCAGAATGATTGAATTATGCTCTAAGACCTTCCACCGCTGCCAGGAGTCAGGCATGGATACTAGATCGAGAGCTGCTATCAGTGGTCTGTGAGATTTTTGCCACAGCTATGAACAACAATGATTCAAAATTAGCTCTCAAATGCAAAACTCACTGCCATTGACCCATGGTGACCCCCTGTGGGTTTCCAAGACTGCATTTACCAAATTGGAAAGCCCAGTCTTAATCCCTTGTAGCTGCTGGTGGTTTTGAACTGCTGACCATGCGGTTCACAGTGCAATTTATAACCATTACACCAACCAGTGCTACTCCTTATAGTAGCTCCAGAATAGTGGCCATCACCTGGGGAAGTGTCGGCCTCGGTGCTGTCTGGAGGAATATCTGATTGTCACCACGGAGAGTGGGGTGAGTTGCAACTGCCATCCAATGGGTAGAGCCCAGGGATGCTGCACAGACTGGCTCCCCCAAAAGAGTGGGCTTTCCTGCAGTGTCAATTGCGTTGAGGTTGAGAAACTCTGCTCTAGAAATGTTTGATCATTTTAGTCCCAGGTTTAGATGAGGAATACCAAGATGGATAACGTGCAAAGCGATCCTTCGGTGCTCCCCGGAGCAACTAGTGTAGCAATTCACGTAAACACCAGAAATTAAATATGGATGTTCATCCCCTAAAGAAAGCTTTGCAGTTTTCTTGGGGAAGAAACACCCTTTGATTCATCCGTATCCGGCCACCCCATTGGCTATTAAAGCAAGACTTAGAAGAGTTTCCAGGAGGAGTTTGTAATGACAGCGCATCAGCCTTATTTCCAAGCTGTTTTTTGGGAAGCCAAGTGGGATAGACAGTTAAGTGTTGGACTGCTAACTGTAAGTTTCGTGGTTCAAGCCCATTGGCTGTTAAGGAGCTGTCCGTTCTACCATATCAGGTTGGTTGCTGTGAGATGGAATTGGCTCAGTGGCAGTGGTGTTGTTGTTATGCTAAGGACCTCGTGATAAACCTGTGAGATGGGGAAATTGTGACTTTCACAGAGAACCAGAATGGCATTCCTGGCCGAAATCAAGTCAAGTTTCTAAAGGGTGGTGGCTAATAGGAAAAGAATTACCCAGAACATCTCTTTGACTTGGGAAGGTGACTGGGTTTATGAGAGTAATCATTTTAAAGGTACAGGGCACAGGACATGGGTGACATTTTGACTCATGAATATGGGGGATGCGAGCTCTGGAGACGGTCTCTTCATTAAGAATGTTTAGTGTCTCACATCGGCAAGGGCTTTGAGGATTAGAGAGTCTCTGGTCATAGGCAGGTTGCCTTCTAGTCGTCCTGGGGCAGAGGACACCAGGAAGCTGACATATCGGGACTAAGAGCAAGGCCCCTTAGGTTAGACTGCCTGGGATCCTGGCTCTACCCTTCACAGCCTTATATCCTGAAGGAATGTATCAGCTCTCTGGATCTCAGTTTCTGCACTTGTATAATAGAGATAGCAATACCCCAAAGCACCAAACTCGGTGCCATTTAGCCCATTCTGACGCTGAGCGAGCATCTCCGTAGGACGGGAGAACTGCGCCTGTTGGTCTCCAAGACCGTTAACTCTTTGCAGAAGCAGAAAAAACCTCGTCTTTCTCCTGAGGAGCCAGGTTGAGTACATGCACACAGAGCAAACACCCATTGAACAGTGTCCACATGTATAATTTGGTGCCATGGTTACATTCCTCCAGTGTATTCGTTCCTCATTTCCCTCATCCCCCAATTGTACTTCCTCCTTTAACATAAACTCACTGCTTCCTCCCCACCCTCTAAATCTCCTATCTAATCTTTCTTCTTGCTCTTATCAGCTTGATTCTGAATAGATATGGGAGTTCTTAAATGAACTCAGTGCTCAAGGTAGAGAACCCTTAGGAATTAAGCGAAATGGCCGGTTTGGGGAAGACTTCAGGGTTCTTATTGGCTGAAGGTTTAAAGATGACCTCCGGGCAATAGTTTGGGGAACTCAGTTAGCCTTCATGGTTCCAGAAATTCTGGATTGCATGGGGGCTTGAAATTCTGCAAACAGCGCCCACCCCAGTTTGCTCAGATTCTTTGATCGAATCTGTGATCAGAATGTTCAGTCACGGAGCCGGTGTTATCCGTCTGGCTTCATCACAAAGGCGGCCGCTGTTCGTCAAGGCAGTTGGGGACACTTTCCATGGCGTCCTTCTTATTCCTGGCTCGCCTTCCTCGGTTGCTCAAGTTTTACCTACGTGTAGGCCTAGAATGCGTAGAATTTTGTGCCCTATTTATACTTGATATTGCACGGTTGGTGATTTTGGTGACATCACCATTCTTGTAATGACTGCATAATGCCAAGTAGACGTACCGTCATTTAGGCATTTCCCCATTGCTGTCCATTTAAGTTCTTTCCAACATTTGGCAATTATAATGTCTCAAAGAATGAATAACCTCATTTAGATAGCTTGTTGATGACTTAAATTTGGTTCTGCAGGACAAATTCCCAGAAATATTACTTAATCAAATGGGATCAATAAACATGCCTTTTGAATACCTGTTGTCAAATGGTTTTCTCAAAGGGCTGTACTGATTTACCCTTCCATCGCCATTATTTTGTCAATTTCCTTTCATTTACCCTTACTCAACACATGTCTTCTGAACCTTACCCAACAGACGTCTTTTGGCAGTTTTAGTGAGAAGACAGTGTCGTTAGGTGCGATCCACTCAAAACTTTCAGACTCTCTTTAGTGACTCTGTAAGTCAGGATAGAACTGCCTTTGTGGGTCTCTAAGACGGTAGCCCGTTCACAGAGTAGAAAGCCCCATCTTTCTCTTGGGGAGTGGCTGTTGGTTTTGAACTGCTGACCTTGAGGTTAGCAGCCCCAATTGTAACCACCAGAGAAGCTCCTATATAAATTGGGCTCCTGCTGTGCCACGTGCTGATGGAAGCACAGAGTGCCTGCAAAGGGAGCAGTGGGTACAGCTGGCAAAACAGGCCCGATGTCATTTCAGACGTGGAGTGGTCAGTGTGTGCTGCTCTTTGGGATGATTACAGAACTATTTAGCAAGACCCGAGCTCAGCGTCTTGGAACTTCAGGGCTTTGTTGTCAGCATACTTTCTTCAGAGAGGGCCCTGCTTGTCTTATTTTATCTTCTCTGTGTTATGTGTAGTCAACCATTCTCCAGCCTTGTAAGGCAACAATGGCTTCTTGCTTTATTTATCTGTCCATTAGAAAAATAATACATGCTTATTATAGGAAATTTAGAAGACACAGGAAAATATTGAAAAGAATCCCCCATGTTTTCATATCAGTATATCTATTGGTATAAATTTGCTGTATTTCATTCCCCAAAGAAGATTTTATTATTTTTAAAGAGCCTAATGTGAACCACATAAAATGTCTTTGGAAATTCCGAACATTGGAAATGCCAAAGTAAACAAAATATAATAAATGACACTCAGGCATTCTGAAGTGCCAATCCATAGTAGGAGAGTTAAATTCATTGTTACTTATTTATAAACTATCAAGGAGTCTTGAAAAATCAAATTTAATAGGTATTTTATGTCATGGAAAATGCCCCAAGTGTTATGTTGAATGAGAAAGCATAATACAAAATTGTATGTGCTGTACAATCTTGGATTCATAGGGGAAAATTAATATATATAGGAAAAAAACAAATATATTAACAGAGAACCATTGTTCACTCAGTTACTAGGGATTATATTTCTAAGAAGTAGTGTAAGGGTGATTTGTATTTACATTTTTCTACCTTTAAAATATTCCTTAATTCTCAAATTTTCTATAATAAAAAATATGTGGATTTGAGGATCAAGCAAAAACTCGATTGTTAAAAAAAAAAAAGAAGAATTATGCAGCGGCATTGGCTT
The DNA here is from genome assembly GCF_050624435.1 of Tenrec ecaudatus. Lineage (NCBI taxonomy): Eukaryota > Metazoa > Chordata > Mammalia > Afrosoricida > Tenrecidae > Tenrec > Tenrec ecaudatus. The sequence goes on along the minus strand of NC_134539.1, from coordinate 42,235,671 downwards.
TGCGACTCTGAAGGCACATCACAATTACTGTTAGCCACAGGCCATATGACTTCCTGGGCTTCTGTGGTGTTCTGATTAAAATTTAGAATGAGGAACTGAAAGAAATGCAATTGATAAGAGATTTGAGGTCCTGTAACTAGCTGTCTGAATACCACTGGTTAAATTAGACTATATTTGTGAGTTCTTCTTTTTATCCATTGGTTTGCTTTTACTGGTGGATCAAACGGTATTATAATTCGTGATCTTCCAACCCACTGGAGAAGATGGAAAGACTTGACAATGCTGCCAGTTTTCCAACTTAGGGAGCACACAGACCAATATTGCCCTGTGTGGGAATGTTTATTCTCCATTGGAACCCTTCCTGGCCCAAGGGGCAGGGGTGGGTGGGTGGGGACCAAACTTCAGTGTGTGTAGAGGAGCAGAGGTGGGTGTACGTAGCACAGCAGGCTGCCCTCTACTTTCAGTAAGTGGCCATTACCTGCCTGGCCCTGTGCTAAAGCTGGAAATGCAGCAATGACCAGGACCCAGTGTACTCACAGCGCAGGTGGAAGCCAGCGATAGAAGTGGATGATTCTAGGGAACTAGTTGAAAACCTATGTGAGGGCGAGGCATGGAATCCTGTGGGGACAAAGGCTCATAGCTCAGCCCGAGATTGAAGTCAAGGAAACCGTGCCTGGTTGAGTTGTGGAGGCATGAGTTAGAGGAAGCAGAGAATTGCAAACAAAGCTTAAGTTATTAGCAACGAGTAGGAGAGGCTGGAGAGGTTGATCAATTTTTAAATTTTTAAATGAACGTTTCTGTGTATTTCCCAAAGCTCAATAGAATTAGGCATCCGGGTGATATTTTTAATCCACAGTGCTCCTGTCTTGTTTCCTCCCAGTGTCAGCTGTTGCTGGAGGTGGCCTGGCCCCTGTTTATCTTCCTGATCCTGATATCTGTTCGACAGAGCTACCCACCCTATGAACAACAAGAATGTAAGTATTTGTGACACCCTGTTTGAGACCCACCATTGGCATGGGGAGTCTACGCAACAGACGTGAGCTACATTTGGTTTTTCCAAGGGTGCTAACCTTAAGCAGCACCACCAAGATTTCCTTTTCTTTCTTTCTTTTTTTTTTTGGGAGACTAGTTTCCAAAGTATGGAATGGCATCAATAGTAATTATAATGGTAACCAACATTTTAAAGCATTTTAATAGAACTTCTTAGTTTGGCTGATACTGTGTTATTTGATTCTCAAACAATTTTGCGTAGTAGACTATTATTATTAACATCATTTGCTTTCATTTCTTGATAAATAAGTTGGGGCACAGGGAAGGTTGATACTTTGACGTGCTTGCTCAAAGTCACCCAGCTAGGAAGTAATAGGGATGAAATAAAGCACAGGCGATGTCCCTCCCAAACATGCCCGTTGGTAATGTCCTTCATCATGGGCGTAGACATCGTAATCAAGAGGCTAAGTTCACAAGCTCTAGTTGTCCGGTTACCTGGGTTTGAATATGGCCTGCAACACTTACTAGACTCCCGTGGGCAAATGACCACCACAGCTGTGATGTAGTTTGTACCTTAGTTTCTTCGTCTCTAAAAGGGAAATAGTAATACACCCATTCTTCACTTATTGACTATCTCATTGACATTTCACATTTACAAAAATAGTAAAAATTCTTCATTTTGCGTGTAAACAACGCATGTCTGGCATTAATGGATGTCAAGGTGCCAGATTGGAGTAAGTGGCTATGATAGTGATAGTTATGTGTCAACTTGGCTCAGTAAAGATTCTTAGTGGTTTGGCATTTATGCAATGATTTAATTTGGCAGTTACATAATAATGTAGTCATTCTTCATTTTGTACTCTAATGTGGCTATCTTCTATTTTTTGAATAATGCTAATTTTTGCACACTAGCATGGTCTTTGGAACCTAACACTGTTGATAAGTCAGGGATGGGTATACCTAGTTCACACATGCGCTGTGTATGTTATCAGTTCACAAGGGCAGTCTCTTTCCCTTGTGGGATCACTGAATGGGCTGTTTCCATCTAAAGAATCATTCACAGGGGGGGTTCTCCCACATTTGCTTGGGAGGCTGGGGCAGGGTTATCATCTACAAGCTCTGTTCTATTGCTTCACTCACTTTCCCAACCACTAATCGGCTTTCCTCTCACCTGCAGCAGCCCCGTGGACTTGCACAAACCTGTTTTAGGGTAACGATGGATCTAGGGTCACTTTTCAGCTGCCTTCCTTTCATGGGCTTGTCCCTTTCACAGCACACGCGTGTGCCACCAACTCAGTTCCAGCAGCGTCGAGCTGCCTGGCATGGTTTCTGGGCTGTAATTTGAATGGGAGAAAATCACCAGGTATTTACTCCCCAAAGCAGTTGGTAGGTTTGAATCAATAATCCTTTGACCCTTTACTTAGAAGCTGAGCTCGTTAGCAATGGCTCCACCAGGACTCCTTCCAAGCACATTTCTAGGGTTACGGGGTGGGTTGCTAACTGGAAGGTTGATGGTACAAACCCAACAGCTTTTCTGAGGTGGGAAAACCTGGTGAAGTGTGCCTGCTAAATGCACAGCCGAGGCACTCCTATGCGGTGTCTCTGCTTTATGCTGTGGCGTCACTTGGAGTTGAAATCGGCTCGATGGCACACAGCATCCATAATTTACCTGCTAATCTGCTGACACTCAGACACTGAAGATTTTTGTTTAGTTTTGAATCATAAAGCCTTAAAAATAGATACGAGTTTTTTCATTTCACCAAAAAGGAAAAGAGTAGAAAATTATTTTTTTTCTCTGCATCTTCATTTATGTATGGGTGTGTGAAGCAATTGTCCTTGTTTTGGAACCCTTAAGAGATTTTGTTGATCGCTGAGGTAAAGGTTGATTTTCTTTAAACTTTGTTCTGAGACCCTATCAGAGTACACATATTGGGGTACACAACTACATGCATCTGCTAGGAAGTTCCTTATTTCCAGAATTATGACAAGCAGACAAGGTGGTTTCGTGGAAATAGCACGTGACCATCAGACAAAGTAGGGAGTATTTGAAATCTAGCTCTATTGCTTGGTAGCACTGTGATCTTGGACAAGTCTTGAGTGTGGAACCCAGATCCCTTTGTCTCCAGACTGCATTCTCAGAAACGGGAAGTGTTTGTTCTTGCAGAAGAGAGTTAAGACGGTTCTCGTTACTGATGCCCTCTGGTAGCCTTATTTCCTGTCTGCTCCTAGGGAGCTGACTGGAAAGACAGAGCGGAGAAAGCTAAGAACTAAGGTGGTGCTTGCCCAGGGCCTTAGCTCTGGGAATAAAGGATTGTTCTGATTCTTTTTCATAAAACCTGGCTGACTTGTTCTGACTCTGGGAGTCCATTATGCTATTTCATTATCATCCTGTTTAAGTCCCTATTCTGCTTCTGTTTGACGGGGCACAGCCTATGGGTGTCTTTGCTTTCTGCAGCAGTGTACCACCTCCATTACCTCCCTCTTCATTGCTCTGTCTTACCTTTGACCAGCACAACTCTGTCTGTCTGTCATACCAGTACCTCCTGGAGCTATCAGGAGATAATCTCTCTCTTTCTCTTTTTCAATTAATCATTTTATTGGAGGGCTCTTACAAATCTTATAACAATCCATCATTCACTTGTATTAAGTACCCTTGTACATAGGTTGCCATCAACATGTAGGGGGAGAACCTCCTTCAAGCATTTTGTTGGGCTACATAAATCTTCTCCCCATGAAGAGCGACTGATTTAGGCAAAGGGCCTTGTTTGGTTTTCCTTGAACTATTACCGGGGCGATAAGGAGATTAGCTAAGTAAATGTTCAACAGGACAGAGTCCCTGCAGAGGGTGGCCACAGTGAATCGGATCTGGTCACATCTTTGCTTTGTTCCTCTCTTGTTAGACTTTGGCTGCAAGAAAGAGCAGATAAAAGGGCTTCAGGACTGAACTGCAAAATGGCAAGCCCTGGTGATGGGCTCACATCTTGGGAGACTAGCATTGTCTGGTTAGCATTGTTTGTGTACAAATGGGTGACTTGGTAATCCTGGTAACATAGGGACCTGTGCCTTTGGCTGCTACCTCAAGGTCAGCAGTTCAAAACCACCAGCTGCCCCGTTAGAGAAAGATGAGGCTTTCTACTTCTGTTAAGATTTTCACTTTGGAAACCCACAGAGGAAGTTCTAATCTGTCCTATACCATCACTGTGAGTCAGTGGCAGTGAGTTTGTTCTTGGGAATCCTGATAGGCCATTCACTGAGGCGTGTCTCTGAGTTGGGCGCTAATCCGTCCTATACCATCACTGTGAGTCAGTGGCAGTGAGTTTGTTCTTGGGAATCCTGATAAGCCATTCACTGAGGCGTGTCTCTGAGTTGGGCGCTTGCTGAAGTGCTTGTCATTGAGCACTCACGTACCACCACAGCTCCGTGAACGTAAATTATGTTTCTGTTACTATTTTACAACTGGGAAATTGAGGATTTGGTGACTTGGTCAACATTTCTGCTTGGGGAATTGCAGAGGTTGGACAGGAATTCCAGTTGTCCTTAATGCCCAAGAAATGACTCACTTCTTTACCATCTACGCTAGTTCTCGTTGCTGGGTGCCTTCAAGTCGGTTCACACGCACAGCGACCAATGTGCCAAAGAGCAAAACACCGCCTGTCCCTGCACCACCCTCAAGATCGTTTCTGTAGTTGAGCCCGTTGTCGCGGCTCTGTGCCGATACATCTTGTCGAGGACCTTTCCCTAGTGCTCAGTGGCCCCTAACTCTTTTGGGGTCCCAGATAATACCCCCAATAAGAAGATGCTTCAAAAAGTATGTGGGAAAGTTCCACTATCTAAAGTTCTACTTATCCACAAACTGTTGAAGTCCCATTGTGTGATGAAAGGTAACCTTCCTATCTCTAGGAATCGCCCTCTTCAGGCTGAGGGCACAGGCATCTCGATCCTTAGAGAAGTGCTCACTAATGGCGGCCACACACCAAACTGTGTCTTTGAAGTCCCAGATCTGATCAACCTTGTCTGAAGCAGCTCCTCTGTACTGAAGTGAGAGGACACTGAGACAGGGACCTATTGGATGGGGCTCCTTGTTGGGGTGCCCGATGAAGGGATCCCGCAGGTCACAACTGATCCCCAGTAGGCATGTTTATTGGGTGCCACAAGGAGCTTTTGGCCTGGCCGAGAAGAGGAACCTATCAGAGAACAGTTCAAAGGGAGATTGAGCAGAGTGGGGTTATAAAGGAGGCTGTTGGTCTAAGACAGGGGTTCTGAACCTTCCTCATGCAGCGACCCTTTCATACAGTTCCTCATGTTGTAGTAACCCCCCACAATAACGTTATTTTCATTGCTACTTCATCACTGTCATTTTGCTACTGTTATGAATCATAATATAAATAGCTGATACGCAGGATATATTTTCATTGATACAAATTGAGCATAATTAAAACATAGGAATTAATCACAAAACAATGTGTAATTATATATTGTGAAATATTTATTTCTAATGACAAATCAATGAAATCTTGTCTTGAAGCATGGTGCAGCATGGCTAACAGTCTTCACGCCAGGCGCTCATATGTGAGCAAATCTGCCTGTCCTGTGGGTGGACCCACCTGGAGACAGATAGAGGAGCAGTGTTTCGGTTCCTAAGACCATTGGAAATATGTGTTTTCCGATGGTCTTAGGCAACCCCTGTGAAAGGGTCCTTTGATCCCCAAAGGGGTTGTGACCCACAGGTTGAGAACCGCAGGTTTAAGATAAGGGGTGTTGGCTGGGAACATGCAAATGTGGGTTTAACCCCCGGGCATGCCAGCTGGCTCCCGGGGGATTCTTCATTGGTCCTTGTATTTTGGCTTGGTTTCCTCCCTCGTCAAGGCCCTTCTGTGCCTCTGAAGGGCAAAGCAGGGTGGGCATCGGAGGTGAAGAAATGTGCAAGACCTAAGTGCCTTTATTCTCTGGTCTAATCTACTCTTTTGGGCACTGCCCTCTCATTGGGATCATGAGCCCTGCTCTACAGATGATACCCAGGTAGATTAAGAACCTGGCCCGCAGTCCTAGAGGCCTGCTATCCGATGCCCAGTGTCTAACCCAGGGCCAAGTTGGTCCGTGTGGGGAGGCGGGCATTGTGTGTGTTGAGCCAATCGAGGTAAGGACTCCTATCAAGCCTCACAATCGCTGGCGAGCACTGGAGTGATATTTCTCTGTGTGTTTCTTTCCTTTTTACAGGCCATTTTCCAAACAAAGCCATGCCCTCTGCAGGGACACTTCCGTGGGTCCAGGGGATTATCTGTAATGCCAACAACCCCTGCTTTCGTTATCCGACTCCTGGTGAGGCTCCCGGCGTTGTTGGAAACTTTAACAAATCCATGTAAGTACCAGCTGGGGTTTTCTTTCCCACATGTGTCGGTTCATGCTTTCTTTCACGCCTCACCTGCATTGCAATGGGTGGCTCTGACTAAAGATGATTCTGTACAGATGTGTGATAAAATCTGCAGAAGGAGGGGAGGAAGAACTGCCACCAAGAGTTAAAATCACAGACCTCTCTTTGTTACATTTTAGGGGTAAAGATCAAATATAGCTGAAAGTCATGTAATTGGCGATGCTCATCCCCAAACCGAATGGCAGATAGGGAGAGGAGATGTGTCGACATCTGTCCATCTGTTGACTCAGCAAAGACTTAGTACGCATGTGCAATGGCTGGATCTAGGTGCTGGGGCTGTCAAAAGGGGCACCGTAGGTGACCTTGCCTTCAAGGAGCTTCCAGCTGAGGCTTTGAGCATCGGTCCCCTCTGCTCTCAGACTCCCTCTTCTTCCCTCCTCACTGCCTCTGTCAGACTGCTGTGTCACTGCTGGCTGCAGGTCTGTCTTTACCTGGGTGTGAGTTCCTTGGGGGCCAAAATACTGCCTCCTTGGCTTTTGTGTTCTTGGCTCTTGGCATAAATATGGACTAAATAAAGGTTTGCCAAGCGAGACATTGAAGGTTCAAATGTACAGAACCGTACCCTGGGTTAGAATGAGCTGCGGGCTGTGGGAGTGTACGGAGGCAATCTGAGGGAGTTACGGTGAGGGCAGACGGTGGGCTAGACTTGGTAGCGTTCATGGGCATCCTCATCCATGCAAAAACAGTAAAAGTTGCACATTACAACTGTGTTGGTAAAACGGTCGCTAGAATCCAGGCTGGATTTATTATGATATATTCATTCTTACAGTATGAAAGAAATGAAAACATGTGCCCCTAAATCTACTGTGGGTCTTAGGCCTGTACCTACTGGATAAGTTGGTCCTGGGGATGCTGGCTCACATGTGCGTGTGTGTACACGTGTGTGCATGTGTGTGCGCCAGGGAGGGCTTCCTGGGAGAAAGGTGAGTGGGCTGGGTCTGAAGGAGTGGTGGGCTCTGGTTGTGTGGCCATGAAGGAAGGGTGCCCAGGGCCAGATGGTGGGTAGACGGTTGGAATATAGGGAATCCGTGAAACAGGGAAAGGTGGGAGGGGGCCCAGGCCTGTCTTTGGAGGAGCTCAGAGCCCGGGCGTTATTAGTTGGTTCAATACAGTGGGAGCGACAGCTGGCCTAACCACGGCATCTTCTTTTTACTCTCCCTGCAGTGTGTCTCGCCTGTTCTCAGACGCTCAGAGGCTGCTTTTATACAGCCAGAAAGACACCAGCATCAAGGATGTACACAGAGTTCTCAGCATGTTACAGCAGATCGAGAACTCCAGCTCAAGTGAGTGAAAGCCTTTTTAATGTTGGTTTGCAGCTGGAAAATCAACCTGTCACCAGCAAGGCGGCTGCCCGGGGGCGTGTTCCTTTTAGCTGTTACCTGTGGGACGACTGCCTAGGGGGCTAGGCTGCGGCCTTCTACTAGGCCTTGGAGAAGACACTGGGAAGCTGCACGCAGCTGACTTCCCTGGGGCCCCAGGAGAACCCCTGGCGAGGAGGTGCATAGACACTCTCACCAGAGCTGCAGGCAGCTCCCTACCCCCGCCCCTCATTTGGCTGCATGGCCGTGGTGAACAAAGGGCAACTTTCTTACCAATGGGTACTTTTGTGCCTCTAAGAGCAATGATAGCTGCCATTTGATGTGAATAAGGGAAAGCTCCCCATTTCTTTTAAAAAGGAAAATTTTGATTTCATCTGATGGGTATTTGACCTCTGACCTTTTCAAAGTGAAATCTTCACCTCTGATCTGGTAAGCATCCAGGCAGTCCGTGGCTTGTCACTGAGGACCTGTCAGCCGAGCAGGCCCTTTGCCGAGTGAGGTGTTCCCTGGCTGCAGGCATGTTGGTGCATGGCCTCTGGGGGAGCAGGAGCACAAGGGCCAGGGGAGCAGTCTGGGGGGGAGGGGGCAGGCCGTGCTGGGGGGCATGATCTGTGAAGATGTGAAAGCAATAAAGAAGCTACTAAAACCCGGTCCTTTTCCTTTTTGCTGTGAGTTAGGTGAGGGCTTACATGCCAGGTCAGCGCTTTCACATTCAGCAACTCCAACAAGGTATCCAAGCTGGCAGTAGCTTGCTTTCTTCCCCGCCCCTCACCCCCGTTTGTGTCCCCCCCTCGTGTCCACCATGCTCTTCCCCTTCGCCTAAGTTAACACCTGGCTACCCACTAGCCTGTTATTTCCCAGTCTTCTTCCCCCCCCACCCCCCTGCTAACCCTCGAAGTCGGTTTCTTTTGGTGTGAAAACAGGAGAATTATGTGACAGTGTGTTCCTTAATTGTGTTTTGTTTATAACAGTGGTCTCATGCAATGTCCTTTTGTGATTGACTTGACTTGACTTGACGCAACAGAATGTTCTCCAGATCCAGGCAGGTGTGTCATGAGGCCTTTCATAGCCTCATCGTTAGTCTTTAACGCCGCGTCGTGTTCCGTAACCCGGGGGACTTTTCTGGTCCCCTCGCTAGCAGTTCTTGTCAGCCCCCGTGGCAGTGTCCTCCTCCCCGTGCGGTGACTGCAGCGGCGGCTGCGGGACGTCCCTCCCCTGTGTTTCGGGAGCTGTGTGTAGGCTGGCCTGCATCGCAAGGCCTCCTGGTTTGTGAGCTACTTGAGAAAGCCGAAAGTACAGGAGTTTAAACATGACTCTGGTTGCAGCTTTGCTTGGGCACATGGGCCTTTGCTTTCTCTGGGCAGGGAAGCAAAGGGTGGGCAAGCACAACTAGGGGAGGGGGAGGATGGAGCAGAGGAGGTGTAGTTGGGGGCCGAGAGAGAAGCAACTGTGGAGGTTGGCACGCCTGGGGGACGCACTGGGCTATGGGAGCAGCTCTGAGGGACCTCCAGTCTAGCCAGTGCAGGACACACACAGAGAGGTCCCAACAGCCAGAGAGCGAAGCATGCACCCTCCCCGGTCCACCGGCTGATGGTATGCCGGGTGAACCCGAGGCAGAACTTGAGTTATAGTTTGCGGGACTTTGCGACTAAGTTAATTCACATCTCCTGGGCCAGTTCTCCTCGTCTTTAAGAGGGGCTGCTAGGAGAAGCCTGTGCATTGGACTCCTGTGCGGAAGAACTGGGATATAGCTTTTCACTGTGTTCAGAGCAGCGTCTGACTCAGAGGAAACACATATGGCTATTGGGGGGCAGTACCATCTTGCTCAAGCCACGTGACCTCTCTGTGGCATCGTTATTCCAGCTGTGATGTAACAGCTGACTTGCCATGCAGATGGAAAACCCAGCATCTGGAACATAAACCAAACGCACTGTCATCACGTCAATTCGGACTCCTAGTGACCCTGTCGGACAGGGTAGACCTGGCCCCTGTGCCACTGTACCTGTTGACGGGAGTAGAAAGCCCATCTCTCTCCGGTAGAGGAGCTGATGGCTTTGAACTGGAGAGCTCATTGTAAGTGGCCCTGTAGGACAAAGTAAAATTGTCCCTGTGGGTTTCCCAGCCTGTAACGCTTTGTGGGAGTAGAAAGCCTCATCTTTCTCCCTCGGCGCGGCTGGTGGTTTCAAATCGCTGACCTCGTGGTTAGCAGCTCAACTCATAACCACTGTGTCACCCGTGCTCCTACCTGGCACATAGTAGGTGCTTACTCCATGAGAGACGGTGTCGATCTTCGATGATGGTGTATTGTTGAGCCTCCTCCCCACTTGCTCAGCTGTTGCAACAGACTGGCTGACGGGCAGGGTCAGGTCTCCCCTTAGAAACAGAGCTGCCTTTCCTCTTGGAGCACCTGGAGACACGAGTGGGCGTAGCAAAGAGGAGCCTCTGTCTGCACGGTTCTGAGGATGAAGGCCTCTCCTGTTTCCATGGTGCTAGACCAACACTGGTTGCACATCTTTTGGTTCTTCCAGTGCCTTCACGTGCTTTCCCTAAATTGCTTCCTCCTCTCTTTGATTGCTTCGGCATAGAGACAAATGCACTCAACTGCGGCTTCTTCCTAGTTGAAGTTGGTGTGCTTTGTCTGAGTTTGACTAGGATACTGTAGATTTCAGAGGGACCCATTGCTGAGACGTGCTGTGTGGAGCCCTAGTTAGAGACCTACGTTTATCTTCACTAACTCCTGTACTCAGTGCACGATAGGCTCAGCCCTCCAGCACTGTCACTCGCAGGACTGGAAGATCTTGGAAATGGTCTAGCCTGAAGCCTTATCTTGCTGATCCAGTATGGGAACCTACTGCTCACAAGATAGATCATTTTGAGCAGAAGTCCTCAACCTGTGTGTCACGACCCCTTTGGGGGTTGAATAACCCTTTTAGAGGGGCTGCCCGATTCAAAATGAGAGTGATGAAGTGGCAATGAAAATAATTTTATGGTTGGGGGGGGTCACTACAACATGAGGAACTGTATGAAAGGGTTGCAGCATGAGGAAGGTTAAGAACCACTGATTTTGAAGGTAGGTAACCCCTCATGGCCAGAAAGTATATATTTTTTACTCTGCTGTATGCCTTCTAGAGAATGAATTGAGTTCTATTTCGTTGAAATATTCGAAGACAGCTTTCATGCAGTTTCCTTCATTTTTCTAGGAATTTGATTTTTCCAGACAGCCTCTCTCCTCTTTCTTTGATGGAATGTTTTTCTCTCAATTTCTGCCTCTGTCCTATCTGTCTTGGAAGAAGGACAGCCAGAATGTCCCTTAGAAGTCAGGTCGTGGGTGTAATCTCAGGAAGGACTGGTCCCTGGGGAATGACACCTTGCTTGGTAAAGTTGAGGGTCCGAGGAAGGAGAGAGGAAAGAGCGAGGCCCTCAGTGAGGTGACTTGGCACAGTGGCTGCCTCTGTCAGAACATCGGTCATGAGGACGTTGCTCTGTTGTGCATCGCATGGCTCTGCGTGGAAGGCATCTCAGGAGCCCCTAGCCACAGCAGCATTTCCTCCTTGAAGAGGACCAGGAATTGCAACAGCATGCTCGCCCCGAGTACAGAGGGACTTTTCCTTCTGTGTCAGAGCACCAGATTTCTGCTAATGCAAGCTGAGATTGTGCTAGGTTTTACCAGCAGACATATCAGTCATGCTTTTGACTCATAAGCCATGTGCAATCAACCACAATTGTCATTTTTTTTTAAAGTACGTGATGTTGCAAGTGGCTTGCTTTCGACCTCCTAATTTGTGCAGGTGGGTTCTTGAACTTAGAGGGGGGAATACTTACCTCTTTTCTGTTCTACGTAGATTCCATATGTCATTGCATCTTGCCAAAATTCATTCTTGACTCCCGTGTACCCACTCACTGTATTTGATTCTTCTTGTTTTCTGCTCTCTTAAGAATTTGATAAGCACCGTTGTCCTCATCCAAGTGTGGCCAACACTGGAAGCTTGGGAATAAGAGGAGTTTGGGGCTTTGTATTCAGGTGTGTTTAGGAAAAATCTCTGGCACTGCAACCCCACTAGGTGTGTTGCTTGGGAACCATTTCTGGCTCTCGGTTTCCTGGCAAAACAGAGATTAGTTGCCTTGAAGGATCCCTGAGCATCATATCAATGGCATCTGTGAATGACGGATAGAGCGATCAGTGGTCATGGCACATAGTTGACACACAACACATCTGAGTTGATTTCTTTCCCCTCTATCCCTGGCTCACTGCCTGACCTTTGCCAATTTACTGAAACTTTCTGGGACTCAGGTTTCCTTGCCTCTAAATTGGAACTTTGGAGAAGCTCCCTGAAAATGCCTAATTGCAGAAAGTTGCTCCGTCTTTGGATTCGAGGTCACCTGGAACTAAGTGTGATGTTGGCTGCCCGCTGGATTAAGTGTCTTGAGGGCAGGACTGAATCTTCCTTGTGGCTGTACTTCAAGAAGCAGCCGAATGCTGGGCGTATTTATTTCAAGGTTGTTGGAACAAAGTACCGTCATTTAGGGCAGTGGTTCTCGACCTTCCTCATGCCCCGACCCTTTCATACAGTTCCTCATGTGGTGGTGACACCATGCCTGCCCTGCCACAACCATAAAATTATTTTCATTGCGACATCATAACTGTCATTTTGCTCCTCTTATGAATCGGGCGACTCCTGTGAAAGGGTCGTTCAACTCCCAAAGGGGTCCGCTGATTTAGTGAGAACCACTGATTTAGTGGCTTAAAATCAACAGAAATGTATTGTTTCTGAAAGATCACACCTCAGAGTGTTCACTTATTTAGGATTAGGGTCCACCCTACTCTGTGCACATGTACTTAAGAACATCCGCATAATTTGGGGTCATCACACAAGTCAATCCATAACAGTAAGTAATACGTACCTCTTTGTGGTACGTATTACTTAACAGCATGTCATTGCGATGAAATGAAAATGCTCTGAAAAGTGTAAAATCCCAGGCTCATGTAATTGTTGAGTTGGCTCCTGTGTGTGAACTCAGATCAATAGGGCTCTAAATTAATAACAGGGCCAGAAGTTCTTTAAAACTTTTTCAATTTGTCGTAATGGCAAAAGTTTTTTTGGCTGCCTTTCTTCCACAAAGGTTAGCTCCCAGCACTTTCAGCAAGAGCTGTATTGAACTTCGAGGCCTGCAGTTGATTGACTTTGAAACTCAAAGGTTGCTCTCCCCAGTCCTGATATTTTGACGACAGACTTACCCTCATCTCTAGGTGGCTCCGTGGGTCAGGCTCCTCGGGCTTGTGCCTGTGGAGAATGGTTGAGTGCTTGGCAGGACGTAGAAAAATAAAAGGACACAAGTGGGCCAGACTTCTTGCTCTCCTGCGGGGACTCATATCATGTGCTCTGCGAGAAGTCCTCCACTGCTTGCATGGGCCCCCCTGCCCACCGTCCTCTAGCTTCTTGCCCACTGCCGCATCCCCACACCTGCTCCCTCAGCCTCACCATTGTGTACATGATGCCGGGGACAATGCTTGGGCTTGAGTGGCCTGATGGAAGTTTCTAGCCTTTGTCAGCTGTGGCGTGGCCCAAATGCTGTGGACAGTGCTATAGCTGGAGGCATGGGACTCAGTTATTCCTGTCTTCGCACACGCTCCTAATGCCCCAGGTGTTTGGTCCTTGGTCCTTTCCCCTGTTAGAGCTCGCTCGGCCTGTGCCTCTAACTGCAGAAACCCAGTGGGTGCATTGAGGTTTGGGGAGGGCACCTATCCTCTGTGGCTGTTTGCTGTGACCTGGGGTGCCTATCTCAGCTTCCCCTAGAGAGGGTGAGGTCTGCACCCAAACTCCCTGGTCCCTGAATGAGGGCCAGTTTCAGGGGGCTCAGGACATGCTGTGTCTCCAGGATGCAGAGGCCTCTGAGCATGTGAGAGCCTGGCTAGGAACGAACAAAGAAGAACTTGGGACATTTTGTTATGGGGATCGAGATGTCTCTTTGGAAGACATGTTACATCCTGAGGCCACGGTTTGGGAAGGGCGGTTGGGGCTAGGAGGAGAGATTTGGGCAGACCTGATACATCTTGACATCTGACTTGAATTTTGAGCTTCGGTGTTTCTTTGACCAGAATTCCATGTGGAGTCAATGGCATGGCTACAATTGCCCACACAGTCATGACCCAAATCAAGTGCACCTCTGACCAAGACTTTGATGACATAAGTCCTGAGGGTTACACTGGATTTCGGCTCAGGGAAGAGGGCCCCAATTTCTGGGCACTTGATGTACTGATAATACTGAGAACTCATTTTGTGAGTCCTTGCTGTGCTTTGGTCTTTGAAAGGCATCAAGATAGGAGCTTCTGAGTAGGACTTGGTGACATGACAAGGTACCTGGCTTTGGGTGGCAGTTGAGGAAAGGGGACTGACTTACAGCTTGTAAGCATCCCCTGGCTGATATAGTTGAATGGTGAGAAAACACACTGGGCAATTGGGCTGGTGAGTTCAAGGGCTGCCTTCGTTCCTTAGTCATCGTGTGACCTTGGAAAACTCCCTAACATATCTGTGCCTCAGTTTCCTCACTTTTTCAAAGCAGGAATAATCTTAGGACCTCCCTCTGGGATTCTGTGGAGAATAAATGAACAAATAAAAGTAAAAATATTTAGCCTATATATATAGGCTGGTGCATCCTGAACATCATTCTTGTATTTCAGTTCATTAATTTTTCATAACTGTCATGTGAGGTAAGGATTTTTATGACTTCAAAGCAGACAATAGCACGAAGCAGCCAAAATCAGAGAAGTTAAGAAACCTAGGTAAGGTAGCACAGCTGGTCAGGGCAGGGATAGAATTTGAATTCCACTCTTTCACACTCTGTCCTTACAACATCTTTTATTATGTGATCAAACTGGAAATTCCCTGCAAGCTTGTAGTGATCGCTATGCGTGTTCTGTAGGCACTTCGTAAAAGTCCCAGTGTACATTCTTAGAAATTCATATTCGGAAACCCTTTCACTTAACGAGCGACGGTTTTCCCTGAGCTGTCAGAGCCAGGCCGTGTCCTGGAGCTCAGCCACTGGGTTCCTTCCAGGGAAGTGGCCTGGCCCCAACTGGGCTGTTATCAGGGGATGCAATGCTGAACCACTGTGTTGAAATCCTGCTTGACCCACGTCGAATCAAAGGTCAGCTTTACCCAGACAGGAATGGAAAAGCATCGCAGGACAGCATGTACCCCACAATGTCAGACTGCCTTTGAAAGGTTTCAAACTGTGAACATCATGAAGACTTTGTTTGTTCACTATCACACTGATTTACCAGGTGGGTGGTGAGAGCAATTTGGGAATTCACTGTGGTTCCCATGCAATCTTCTCATTTCCAGCCCTCCCCTGTTACTGCCCGAGAGCACAGAAGAATAGCCTTGTGGTTGTTAGGTGCTGTCGAGTCCCCTGTGTTCAGCAGAATGAAACGCGGCCATCCTCACAATTGTTCTATGTTTGAGCCCTGGGGGGCAGCCACTGTGACAAACCATGGTCCTTGAGACTCCTCCTTTTTGGGGGCTGACCCTTTCCTGTGCCCAGCATGATGCCCTTCACCTAGTCCCACCTCATGACATGTCCAAAGTATCTGAGAGGAAGCCTTGAGATTTTTGCTTCTCAGGAGCATTCTGGATGCACTTTGTCCAAGACAGATGTGTTTGTTCTTCCGGCCATGTCTTTGACCAGCATCCTCGTTCCGAAGCGTCACTTCTTCCCTGGTCTTCCTTTATTCTCTGTCCATGCAGATGAGGCCATTGAGAACCCCGTGGCTTGGGGCAAGGGTACCGTAGTGGTCGTGTTTGGATCCTTGCTCTTTCAGACTGTCCATGGGTCTTGTGCAGCAGACTTGTCCAGTGCACCGTGCTGTTTCCTTTCTTGAGTGTTGCCTCTACAAGTGGTACTTTGTCCAGTGGTCTCTGTGGGCCCAGCTGATACCGTTTTGCACTCTTATTCTAGTAGTATATTTGGTGCCTACAACTCGAGCAGGTTGGTCATTTTATTGCTAAGTAAACAGATGTTCCTGACCTGCGGGATAGAGAGCACCCAATTATATTTTCCTCTTCTGGGGCTTATCAGGCCCCCATTTTCCCACGGACAGCCCACACAAGTGCCAGGAGGGGTTCCATGTAACTGTTTGAAATGGTCTGTGCTGAAAAGTACTGTTTTCACAGGGTTTTGCATAGAGCGATACCTCTTGGAGGTGTAATTTTGAAAAGTTTTTTAGTTTCATACTGCTAAGCCTCGTCTTTTAGCTCATTATGATTCTATTATCTTTTAATTCAATTTTTCCATGATTTAAAAAAAAATAGCTCTTGTCTTTCTGGGTTCCCTTTCTGCTCATTGGAAGTAGCCATTCTCAATGATCTTACACTCAGGCAAATCCTGCATTTCCGGGTGCACTAAATTGCATGTATCTGTCAAGGTCCAGAGGGGACATACATCCCTTGTAATTTTACCTCAGAGTTCAGAGTATCAAATATGTCCTACATAATCCTACCCCAGGGTTCAGAGGGATAGATATGCCCCACATAACATGTGTCAGAATCCAAATTTTATAACAAAATGTCAGAAATGCGCCTGGATTCAACCATCCTTTAATGCAAATACATGGTATTAACAAAATACTCAAAGTGAAAAATAATGGGGTCAGGTAAGCTAAGGAATATCTGGTGTCGGAAAGTATCAGAGCTCTGGTGGTATGGTGGCTTCATGTTGGGCTGCAATCCTCGTGGTCGGCAGTTCGAAACCACCGGCAGTTCCAAGGGGGAATGACTGAGCTTTCTACTCACGTAAACGGTTCCAGTCTCAGAAACCCACAGGGGGTTGCTCTGGGTCAGCATTGACTCAATGGCAGTGAGTTTTGCTTGGTTTTAGAAAAGTGTGGTACATCCATTGTTCTCAAGACAGGATTCTAAGTTATTTGGTGTTTGCAGGGAACATTATCTTCAATGTTCTATTTCCCCTTGTGAAGTCTTTACTTACAGAATTTTTCTAAATTTGTTTTGAGCTTGTGTGCTTTCCAGTTGCAGGTTCCCTTGCAGGGTGTGCAGGTCACTCTCCCAGGGGCATACTGTCCACGTAATGTCATCTCCAGTGCTCTCCTCACCGGCCCCCTCCATTTACAGAAAACAGGCACAGGAAGGCTGAGTGATCGAACAACTTGTAAATGCTGGAGCTGAGATTTGAACCAGCCTCTTAAACTTGAGCTCTTCTGGGGACGTCTTAGGCTGAAAAGCCCAGTTTCAGATGGAGGCTCCACACGTGTTCTTAGGAGCCCCTCGGGGAGCTGCCTCTTCACCCTGCCCTACCCCTTCTCTGGAACCCAGTCTAGAGAGGGTCCAGCCACTCTATGGAGCAGACAGCAAAAGAAAGTAGCTTCTAACCTCAGGAAAACACCCCAGAAAAGCCTCAGTGAGCCATCTGTTCACAAGCCCCCAGCCCTCTGTAATCCAGAAATGGCTTAGGGCTTGCTTGTAAGGCCAGACCAGTGGAGGTAGCATAAAGCCCCCAAAGTATTTGACCCCTTGAGGTCTCCCTCATTCTCCCCTCTCAGCTGTTGCCCACTGGGCCAGACTGGGAGATCCTCTGGGCCTTGGGGGGGGGGGGGTGCTGATGTGATCGCTTTTCTCCTTTTTCCCTTTGCTTCCTCCGCCATTTCTCAAGCAGCTGTTCGCTGTGGTTCCTTTTCATGTTGAACAAAAGGGACTACAGCAATCTTGAAACTCAATCAGGGATGGCAGGGCACTGACCCAGAGTAACCCCAGCGGCTCCTGCTGAGGGCTTCCCTCCTCCGCCTTCCTGCCACTGCTCTGCCCCCCTTCTTCTCTCCAGCTTCTCCCCTCCTCCTCTGCTCCAGGGGAGAGAGAGGCTGGCGGGCACTTCTGGCAGGCTGGAGGGAACAGGAGGGGCTGGAAGCCTGCCTTGGTGCAGGCCTCCTCCAGTCACACCATCCACCTGCTGAGTGAGCATCTTCCTCACTTGGTCAGAGGCATGGCCCAGAGGGAGTCAGGGGAGCTCATGGGTCCCACTCTCCCCAACCCCCAAACACTCCTGTTTTTTTTCTCTCTTTTCCTTTGCCCCTTTTCCCTGCACCCCAAACCGAGCTCTTTGACCATGGATAGCCAAGGCACTCTTTGCTTCGTACTGGCAAAAGGCAAAATACTTTGTTCTGCGTCGGAATGAGTAACGGGAGCCTTGACCAGTCCTGCTGCTGGATTCTTCACCTTCAGGCTCCTTGGGCCTGGGCCGCAAGGGCAGGAATTCAGATGGGAAGATACAGGGTTGCGCACAATGCCTATTAGCTTTGTTCTGGGCAGTGTTCCTCTCTCTGGGGTGACCCAAGGAAATGCTTGGTGCTTGTCAGTGTTTCCCTTGTAAAAGATGCTTCCGAATTCCTGACGGTTTTCCCAACTCTCTGTGATTGTTATCGCTGCATTCTATGCCCAAGGAAACCAAGACCCAGAGGACCTAAGAAGGGAAAAGTGGGGCTCAGGGGGGACAGAGGACGCTGTAGAGCTCGGCTTGAATTCACATCTTCGGATGTGGAGCCTAGTGCACATTTCATTTTTCTCCCGGTGTGCTTTCCAAGGCCACACACACACACAACGACCGCAGCGATTGTTTTAGTGACCGATTTTACTAATAAGAAGCCTGAGGTCCATGTCCACTCACTTGGGCAAAGCTCAGGGGCCCAGGGGCTGCCCTTTTCACTGACTGTTCCTCATCCACCTGAATAGATTGGCCAAACCTGGTCATCCTCACGGCTGACGTTACACCTTGGCTCATCGTTTCTGTTCCTGTGCGTTCTCGGTAAAGCGCTAGATTTATCCACCCCTCCGCCTCATGCTGAACAGACATTAACCACTTTCAATCCGTTTTACATATAAGCACTATTAAGCGCCCCAAACTCAGTCATTCTGACTCAAGAATTCAGGAAGGCAAATACATAGAACAACATGTACATATGTGTTTTTATACACACACCCCTGCACACACTCACATATGCCTCTATATACCCTAGATTACAAATTCAACATCTTGAGTTAGTTGGCAAAAGCCCTTCTCTGTTTTTAAATCTCTTTTGAAAGCCTGTCCGCTCCCATCAGGTCAACAGGAAGTTAGTGGGTACAGTTATTCCTGGAAACCCTGCGGTTAGCCCTGCCTTTGGCAGTACATTCCACGGTAACAGGCATTATACTGAACCTCAGGTGAGGCTGCTCATTCCACTGAGAGAAACGCTAGTGTTACCTTGACCTGGCTCATTCCACACTCAGCCTGGAGTCACATTCGCACCAACCACTGCCAACGGTGTTTCCTTCTCCGCAGTTGCCCGTTTCCCAGATCACATCAGTTCCCGAAATCATTCTTTCATTCATGTTCAGTTATTTATTCATTCATTTGTACATCCAAAATTTACCAAATGCCTTCCCTGAGCCAGCCATTGCTGGGCTCTGGATGGACAAAATCCTGGCCCTCCAGGTGCTTTCACTCTGCTGGGAAGACAGACAAAGGCAGCTTGCGCTGTGTGGGACCTCTGGGAACCAGCGTATGTTGGGGCACAGAGGAGTGCCTCCTGGCCCAGCCAGGAGTGGGGAGGTCAGGACAGGCTTCCTGGAGGAGATGACTCATGGCTAAGCCATGAAGAAGGGGTAGGAGTTAGCCAAGCTGAGCAGGGAAGGGCTGTTTCAGACATCTGGATTTCTTTAGATTTTTGGCTTCTCTGTGTGTCTCCCTGTCAGCTGCCGTGATGGAGATGGCTGAGGCTAGCGGGCACAGCCACCCTCTTCTGGTCACCACCATAGCTACTCCTGCTCTCTTTCTGTTCCCTGGGTCTGTGGGTTTGAGGAACCCACAATTTGTTTTCTTGCTCATTTAGCTGGCTCATTCACAAAGTGAATGCATTCACATCCTGAGAGCCTCTCTATGCAAGCATCGTGACTGGTCCCTGCCATCTTGATGGCCTACCTTCTCACCAGCTGCCATGTTTAGGGATGTTTGCCTTTTGGACCTTTGCAAGAACTGGACCTCAGCCTCACTTCCACCAGGAGGCAAGGAGACCTCATAATGCCCAGGGGCTTTTATCCACTGCTGCCGGCTGGCTTTCGCTTCCCTCCTCCTTTCTCAAGTGGTTGTGCCCTCATCTTATCCCCAAATTGCTGTGCTACCATAGTCAAGTGGAGGGAAAGAACCTTTTCAATAACAATACAATTGATAGCCTGCCTACCAAGTACCAGGCGCTTCCTACTATATGTGCATAAGAATACCTCGGATGTTCACGTCTTTCAAAGGGAGACCTTCCTGCCTTCCTGCTGCTCATTTAATAGGTAGGATAAGGAGCTTAGGAAACCCAAGTGCTTTCTTGGTGGCGCCACAGGGCTAATGAGCAGCAGAGCTCACAATTAAGCCTAGACTTTTCTGCTTCCCTACTTCTGATCTTTCCACCCCACCATTGTTTCTCAAATTTGGCTGTAATTACTCAGGAAGCTTAAAAAAGCCTGATGCCTTGTTCTTATTAGTAGCTTGGGAGTGTGGCTTTTAAAAAAGTGCCCAGGCAAGTCTAATGAGCAGCCAAGGTGGGGAACCAATACGCCACGCCATGCCGCTTTGCTGCGTCTGCACTGGCTACAGTTGGTGGCGACGGTGATGTGTGGTCTAAGCCATGTGCGCATATAGCCATGCGATTCGATGGCAGGTTTTCCTTTCTTTTTAAAAATAATTTTATTGGGGCTCACACAGCTCTTATCACAATCCACACATACATCAATTGTGTAAAGCGCACTTATACATTCGTTGCCCTCATCATTCTCAAAACTCCCTTTCCGCTTGGGTTCCTGGAATCAGCTCCTCATTTTCCTTTTCCCCCTCCTCCTCCCTCCCCGCTCCCCACTCCCTCATGAACCCTTGCTAATTTATAAATCATTATTTTATCTTCTTTGTAGCCAGGGATCTTTGGCCCTCCCTGTTGCCCACTCTGCCTCCCCAGTAAGCCCACTACTCCTCCCAGTGTTGTACCTATTCCATTATTTCAAAACATTGCCGACTGTTTAATCAGCCGCCGGGGTTTTGTATCTTACCAGGGACTCACTGATAGGTGGTTGGAGTTTGTTCACATCAGCTGCTCTCATTGTGGACATAAGAGAGGAGTCTTATAAACACACTGAGCACACTCACTGGTCTCCAGAGTGTTGCTGCTTGACCCCGGGGTTTTGTGTCTTACCAGGGACTCACTGATAGGTGGTTGGAGTTTGTTCACATCAGCTGCTCTCATTGTGGACATAAGAGAGGAGTCTTATAAACACACTGAGCACACTCACTGGTCTCCAGAGTGTTGCTGCTTGACTTGGACACATTGCAAGTGTGGCCTGGGCTGGCCTTCCACGCTTCTACAGCCCGCCCTTGCTCTGTAGTCCCCCAGCGCGTGACTGGTGCTGCCCAGAAGGGGTGTGTTGCCCAACTGGTTAGAACACACACACACACACACACACACACATTCTGTTAAGCAAGGTCATTTCCCCTCCTCATTGGACAAGTAAGGCAGCTGGAGCAAGGCTAAGTAGAAAGACCATGCAAATGAATGGCTACAGAACGCAAGATTCCTGCCTCCCACTGTGGTTCCTATTCCATTGCATCAAAAGAGCGAGTCTCAAAGCAGGACTCCATGGAAACTCTTGGTGATTATACCCTCTTTCCCGGTTACCTTGCTACAGGGGCAAGCACTGGGGTACTTTGGAAGCCATGTTCTATCCCCGGAAAAACCAGGGCGTTTCGAAAGCCTCATGGAAAAGGTCCATGATCATTTCTTTTAATTTCCCATGAACTCTTTGGGGCCCCCTTCCCGCAGACTTCTAGAG
Source organism: Tenrec ecaudatus (assembly GCF_050624435.1). Lineage (NCBI taxonomy): Eukaryota > Metazoa > Chordata > Mammalia > Afrosoricida > Tenrecidae > Tenrec > Tenrec ecaudatus. The sequence goes on along the minus strand of NC_134539.1, from coordinate 42,214,081 downwards.
ACTAGGGTGTTTATTGGCTCTCCCGGTGCAGCCACGATGGTCCTGACATGTCTGGGCTCATCTTGACTTGCTCAGATGAAGGGAACCCACCTGGGCTGCCACTTGGACACTTCTGAGTCTTCCCTACCCTTGCTCACTTCCCCTTGCCCACCCATCAAGTCAATTCTGACTCACAGCGACCCTGTAGAACTGCCCCTGTGGGTTTCCCAGACCATTAACTCTTCCTGGGTGTAAAGAGCCCGGTCTTTTTCCTGTAAAGTCCATCCCTTAGTATGTATTCGCTGCCCTCACTGACTGAACAGTGAGTCTGTGCCAGGCCCTGGTCTGGGCACCGGGAATACAGGAAGGAAACACTGATTCTGTGTCACAGAGACACACTCTCTTAGTTCTAGGCTGCACATCTTTACCCTTGAAGGAAGCAGAAAGCATCCCCTTTCTGCGGCATGGCCTGCAGTTTCCACCCTGCGGTTCACAGCCCTGCGTGCATCCCATCATGTCACCCGGGCACCTTAGTGGGCACAACCCCCGGGTGTAAGTGAAGCGCCTCGATGCCCAGGCCTCCTGCAGGCCCCGCTCTAGACTCACTAGTTCAGATTCTTGGGGCACAGGTTGGGTTTGGGGGCCCTCCTTCTATGGATCCCCGCACCTGACAACCTAGCTCCCAGGACAAGCACCAGTCCTCTTCAAGCCTCCCACTGTAGCCACTTCTCAAATGAAACCTCAAGATCTCTTTGGGGGCGGGGGATGACTTGGGTTTGGAAGATATGCCTCCTAGAGGTTGGTGAGTGCCTCGCCTGTTGTCTGCTCTTCAAGTGGTAAGAGCGGGGCACAGCGCCTCCTCTGGCCACGTGGCCTTATGGTTCTTACAGAGAAGTGGGTTGTTCACAGGGTGGGTGGTAGGGTATGGCGTGGACAGTGGAGTGAAATGGAAAGCGATTGCCTTCCGGGGAGCGGCTACCCTGCAGAGCCTCTGGTCAGACACTCTCTGCTTCAGAAACCAAAACAGGTTCCGTAGAAGGACCCATGACACCCAAGTGGCCCTCCATACGCAGCCTCCACCTCTGGGAATCGGGGTTCCGCTTTGGACACCCATGCTTTGTCAGCGTCACTACACCCTCTCAGAACATGTTTACTTTGTTTTTGCGGCTTGGAGAGCATGTTCTTTAACGGGATTTTGTAAGGAACCCGTTAGCAATCCAGTCGTTCAGTAGGAGTGGTTTTTTCCCTATTGGCTGTGTGCTTTCTGAAGACACAGCAGTGCGGGGCCTTGGGACTGCCTCTCACCTGTGTCTTGGAACAGAAACGAGATCCTGTCTTTGAAAGAGTGTTGAATCACCTCGTGCTCCCCACTGGTTCTGCAAGGGTGGCCCCCCAGAGCGAGTGCATCCGCACCACCTGCGAGCTTGTTAGCCGTGCCAATCTTGGGGTCCCTCATCAGGTTACTGCATTTTTAGCAAACCCAGAAGATGCTAGACTGCACTGTGTGCCTCCGGAGGAAATCCACCTCGACTCTAGCCACGTGAGATGGCCTGGGACACAGAAGAAGTGGCAGCCTTGTCACAGACCTCAGGTGGGGTGGGTGAGATCATTTAAAAGGTTCAGCATTCTGCCTGAAGCCAGACTCTGTGTGCGTGTGTGTGTGAGCATGTGCGTGTGTGTCCAGCATCTTCGCACAGCTTGAGTCTCTGAGTGCACATGGTGTGTCGCTCGACACGCTCTGCGAAAGCAATCTTCCCGTGCTCCTCCGGTTAGGCGAAGCCCTCCTGACCTCATTTCTCTGTGCGCTGAAGCCAGAAGTCCGGGGGCATCAATTGGTTGAAAGCCAGGCAATCCATAATATGATATTTTCCCTCCACCTGCGCCATCCTGCTGACTTTCTTGAGTTACCTATTAAATGAAAATAAAACATGATTTCTTGATAGGTTTGAAGCTTCGTGACTTCTTGGTGGAAAATGAAACCTTCTCGGGATTCCTGCACCACAACCTGTCTCTGCCCAGGCCGACCGTGCACAGGGTGATGGGGGCTGCTGTCAGCCTCCACAAGGTAGGCACCCCTCCCGCCGCCTCAGCGGGCCGACTGATGGCCATTGTGTCGCTGGAGCAGAGGGAGCGAGACAGACACAGCCCTGTCCCCGCAGTGGTGGAAGAAGAGGTTACTACCTCGCATTCCCTATCACCTAATTTACTTCTCTGCTCAAGCTGGCCCTTGTCAAACCGTTCTGGGTGTGTGGAATATTCAGCTGGTTGACATAAAACTGATTTTCTGCCCATTAGTGGATATTTGTGATGACTTTGCCCTCAAAGGGTTACATTTGACATTATTTTTTACCCTTATTTTTCCAGTAGGTCACAATTTTGAATCGCAGGAATGGATATGCCTTGAGATTTAGAAGAGAGGTGTTAAGGATCTTAACATTTCTTTTAAATAGGGACCAAATAATAATATTTTTTAAAACATGAAAACAATATTTGAGATGAGGAAGTAATTCTAGTATTTGATTCATGTAGTGTTTACATAGGCTCTGTGTCTTTCCATTCACAGAACATGTCCTCTGGTGACATTGGTCATCCTACAGAGCCTGTGCAGTAGGTAGCGGACACAGGTTATTGATTTCCAGAGAAGCTTCTCAAGTTTCTTCTCTGGCAGGAAGGAAGGGCTGCCACCCCACCCTCGCCATGTCTGCATATTAGTTTGTTTTCATAATAAGCAGACATGGAAATGGTTATGCCTGAAAATATGGCCTTTGCTTCACACGATCTAGAGAGTTTTAAAAATTAGAAAAATGTGCTCACTGCTTGCCCTTATGAAACCAGGAAAGTATGTCTCATGTTTACCAATTGTGTGGCTGTGAGATGGGCCAACGACAACAGGCTTTTTATAAAGAAATCATTGCGCTGAGCGAGATTCCCAAAGCTGCCTGCCTGGTTTCGGTCCCATCTGCTCCCCTGAAAATAAGGGGAATCCTCAGTGGGGAGGGAAGGAGCTCTGGTGGCAGAGTGGGCCAAGAGTTGGACACCTAAGCACAAGGTCCTTGGCACAATGGCAGTGAGTAAGCGGGGAGGTGGTCCTTGCGTGGCCAAGGAGTCTTGTGGTCAGTGTTCTGAACTGTCAATGCTGAAGGAAGGCTGATCGCTTGGCAGCAAGAGCTAGAGAAAGGAGTCAAGTTGAAGGATGCCTGAGTATTTGGCAGTAGGTGGAAATCTAATGGAAACCACGACAGGCCAAATGCCCTGGGGCACGTAAAGTGATTCATTCCAAAATCTGAAATTACTTGAAATAGTTCTTATGCAGCAGTTAAGTAGCAACACCTACACATAAATAGCAGAAATATTTTCATAGTTTGGCCCACTCCCAGCTTAAGAGGTCATAGTGTCCACAATAATGAGGGTATTATTGTTTCTGTAATAAAAATTGTTTTAGGTAGCCAGATACGAGATCTTCCAAGGTGAGAAAATAATTGGGTTCCGGACTTCCCCTTTAAGGAGCACAAGAGTGTGAGAGGTGGATGAATCAAACACATCATCGAGGTTTGAAATGTCCTTGCTGTACCAGCAAGTTCAGTAAAGGGACACTGTACATTGGCTAATCATGGCGATTTCCATTCTAAGATCTTCAGAAGTGTCCTGGTGTAAAGAATCCCAAAGGGCTTTGAGGACCTAGTTTTCCATCTTTGCAATCCTATTTTGTTTCTCTCTCTCTCTCTTGATGAAATGCTTCCAGGTGTTTTTGCATGGATACCAGTTACATCTGGCCAATCTGTGCAATGGATCGAAATTAGGAGAGGTGGTTCAACTCAGTGACCAGGAAGTTGCCAAGCTTTGCAGCCTGCCAAGGGAGAGACTGGATGCAGCTGAGAGAATCCTTCGCTCCAACATGGACATCCTGAAGCCGATCCTAGTGAGTAGACTTGCGTGGAGAAGCCTCAGACTGTGTGCTTTGGGAGTGTGAGTATTTTCCGTGGACAGCTTGCTTTTGTTTTTGTAGTCACGGGACTGGTTGAGTGATTGAGACATGATTTAATTCAATATTCTTAAAACTTCTTTCAGTTTTTGGGGGGTGGCTCTAGCGTCAAGTCTAAAATGTCTTATGCTTGTGTCAATCAGAGAAAATGTGTGTGTGTGTTACCTAGATCTTCATTAAAAGTCAGAGTTCATTTGAATAAAGAGTTATCCTGATAACAAAAAGAAGGCTCAAAAATCAATGATGGGGATAAAAATCCCAACAGGAACAGGGACACTGTGGGCTGTTACTCAGGAAAAACTCTGCACTTCGTCTAAGTGGGACCTCACCAATGATAGAGAAGTATTCAAAGAAACAAAGTCTTAACCAAAGTTTGATCAGCTTAGGAAACAAAAGTTTAGAGAAGCAGGCCACGAGACGGGACACATCTTAACCAGAGAAGGTGGAAAAGCAGGAGCACTTGGGTCATGGGAGGGCTGTTCCCGAAAAGGGGTATTTCTCAGGGGTTCCTGAGAACTCTGGTGAAATGGCCCTAACTGGCCTTCCAATAGTATCATTTAACAATCAGTGTTCTGGCTAGGAAGTTCCCTGAAAGGCAGGAAGGAAAAGAGTCCTGGAGGAAATATTTGCTTGGATAGAAATGTTCCTCATTGTAGGAAAAGACATTTGGAATCCTCTGGGACTTTATGCAGCGTAATTTCTTTACAGAGCAACTATGTCTTCCAATGCTGTTTCTGGATCTCATGACTAGATTATCCCTGAGAATGTGGCCTAAGTTTTATTCTCTTGACTACACTTTATAGTCTTCATTGACCCTCAAGAGCTTCTTGTATCCCGCTCCACTCTGATACGGACCATTTGCAGCTTCTGTCTGCGGCGAAGGGGGCAGTGAGACTATCTGTGAGTGCGTGGGTGCTGCCAGGGGGGTGTGCATGGTGAGCATGGCCACCGGTGCGAGAGGCGTAGGCCTAATGCTTTTGGCTTTTTAGCTCCAGAAATATTTTCTCTTTCAATTAAAAAAAAAAAGCAGTTGCTTTGTTCAGTGACTAGTGATTTTATGAGTTAATACTTTTCCATTTATAGTTTCAAGTGAGATGTAGTTCGGTCTGCAGCCCGAGGTAATGGACCTAAACGGTGAGATCAGTGTGATGACACAGTCCTTGTGAAATGCAGAGGATTGGAGGTGGCAAAGGGCAGGCCACTTCCTTGGGCTGGATTGGCTGGATTCATGACTGAGCTTCACTTAAGGGCGGAAGTTCTCACCCTTTCTTCTCAAAGGCTCAAGGGTTGGAAAGATGATGTGTGTTTGGAGATGATAGGCAAATTTATTCTGATGTTCATTCATTTTCTCTCACGTTTCACGACTCATTAGACACCTATTGTGTGCTCAACCCAGTAAAATCCCACAAATCACATAATGACTGAATCACACTCCAAGTAGAGTATTAATAAATAGCTCTGTAATCGAGCAACCGACAGCTCAGGTTTCTGCTTGGAAATCTTTGGCTGGGAAGAGGAAGCACAGCGGGGTGAGTGGAAACGCGCCTTTCCATGCCACCTTGTGTGGTGGGCAGTGTGCCTTGGGCCCCGCAGGTTCACCGCCAGACCTGTTGGAGGTGATGGTTACTTGTCTTCCTTCACATCTGTTGGGGTGTGGAATACCTCAGATTCTGCTCCTGCTGAGAGATTTCTCTCTAGAGAGCCAGAAAATAGGGTTCCAGAATTAGGAATGTTAGTGGATTTGGATTGTTGCATGTAAATGTGATTTAAGGATGAAGTGACTTCTAAGCATTTAAAAGTGTAATTCTCAAGGGTTCATGAGGGAGGGGAGGGCGGGGAGGAAGGAGAAAAATGAGGAGCTGATACCAAGGGCTCAAGCAGAAAGCAAATATTTTGAGAATGTACAAATGTGTTCGACACGATGGATGGATGTATGGATTGTGATAAGAGTTGTAGGAGCCCCCGATAAAATGATTTTAAACAAAATGTAATTCTTAAACTTTGACATAAGCAGAGCCTTAGTAGGAGGACTGGGGCTGACATTTCATTCACATTAAGCAGCCTTTTCTCCTGTTGCTTGGTTGAAATTTCAACATTTGTGATGGTAGACAGGTGTGACACATGAAACCACTGCACACAGCCTATTGATTGTTCCAAGAACTGTAACAGAAGCAGCAGCATCCTGGGGAGAGAAACTTGTCAATAGGTGTTTCCATACCAAGTCTCGTTCTAAGAGAGACGCATTTGTCTCTGCATTATTTTGGGGATAGTGTTTCACTTTTTTCAGCTAAAGGTATAGTCTGACCCTTTCTCTGGGGCCTTTCTTAGTCACCTCTGGATAACAGAAAAGGCAGTGCCTGGGTTATGAAAAATCTGATTCCTGGACAGGTCTTGCTGGCCCTTTAATGAAGGGCCTTGAACCAGTTCTGTCATGGCCCCCAAAACAGGAACAGACTTTAAGTTTTACAATGTGAGTGATTTGTCAAAGTGAGCAGACCGGGAAAATTACTGGCCGAGCCCCTAGAAGGAGAGACCCCGAAGCGGTGTGGTGAACTCCCCAAGGAGCCTGATATGGGGCTCCAGTGCCTACGGTCTGTAAGTGAGGTGCCCTTATCTTTGAATGGGGATAAAGAAAAGCTTTGAAGATTAAATACATACACTCAAAAAATAACCCTTAGGAGACAAAAAGTTTCCCCACCCACGCTTTCCAGGAATAGATGGAGCGGACGGTGGCTCTGAACCACAAACCAGTCCAACACTCCCCTGACAGCACGAGTGGGGTTTAATTAATTCAACTCAATAAAACAAAAATCCAAACTCACTGTCATCGAGTCGTTGTTGACTCACTGACCACCCTGTGGGTTTCTGAGACTGTAGCTGTTTCCTGAAGCAGAAAGCCCAGCTTTCTCCCAAGGACCTGCTGGTGGTTTTGAACTTCTGACCCATGGGGATCACACCCCAATGCATAACTAGTACTCCATCATTATGCCCCTGTTTCAGCTGACCCACAAATTTGACTTCAGGGTGCAGGAATGGAGTTTGTTAATCGCTGAGCGCTGTGTCTATTTTGAACACACGGGGAAATTGTGGCAGAGTGGAAAGGGCATGGATCGGGAGTCAGCTGAATCTGGGTTCGTGTTCCGACTCAGCAGTTTATTGACTGTGATTTTGGATAAACTTTTAAGCTCCTGAAAATCTTAGTTCCTGATTATATACAGTTAAGAACTATAATCTACACTCTGAAGAGCCTAGTTTGGGGCCTGGCACATGTTTGATACTCAATAAACAGAAGTAATAATTTAATTGATATGGGTAATGTAAATTATATGCTGAAAACCGTTATTTGCAAGACCGAAGTTTTCTTCTGGGTACCCGTGTTAGGAATCGTAGTTGTACCAAGCAGCCTGGTCCTGAAGAACATGTCCCTGAACAGCTACATTTGCTCACATAGAGCCAGGGCCTGTCACTCTGTAACCGCCGTGAAAATGAACACTGGGGTTTCCGGATGTTATTGCATCTTTCAAGTTCTCTGGGATTAATGGCGGTTTCCATTAAGCACTCCCTGTTTTTCCCGTTAAAAAGCTAGGCATTAATATAAAAGTGCTCGGTGATTATTGTGCCTGTGTTGTAGGAGCGATAGTTCACTGCAGTCCTCACACCGATGGCTTGTTATGAGTGCAGGGATAGGCCGATGCATACAATTCTCTCTCTCTCGAAAAACAGCTGGATTCTGAAGGGAGGCTCGCTTACTTGGTGCTCATAGTATTTGTTGAAAGAATGGCCTCGCGCAGGAGGTCAGGGCCCTGTGGCGATGACCTCTACTGTCTCCCTGCCCAGCGGGGTGCACTTGGCTGCACTAGCTGGTTCAGCAGTGGACCCACTGTCCTGAAGTACACACGCCTCAGACCGAGGTCGCCCTGCAGAGCTTTCATAGCAGATCAGCTGATTTGGGCCAGAGGAATGATCTTGTTTCTGTCCTCAACATACTGCATATGATCAGCTTTGAAGAGCATGGATGTGTTAGTTCATACAGCTGTAGGTCAGGGGTCAGGATACGATGGAGTCCACTTGATGAGGCTGAAATCCAGGGGGGGGGGTGAGATCATTCCCAGAGGCTGTCAAAGTGTTACTGATAACTCAGTTCCTTGTGGCCCTAGGGCTAAGGTCGCACTTTCCTTGCAGGCTGTCAACTGGGGGTTGACCTTGGCTCCTAGAGGCTTCTTGCCTGACTTCTCTACTGCAATTGTTGGTCCCATTCTTCCCAAGCTTCACAGCTCTCCGGCTTCAACTTCAAGACAGATCTTTGCAGCTTTTCCCTCTGCCAGGAGGGCTCTTGTGAGTAGACTGGCCTCTGTGGATAATCCCAGACGATGTCCCTCTTTCGACATCGCTGTGAGTCAGCGTCACTCAACAGCAGTGGGTTTTTGAAAACTGTAATTGCATTTACAAAGGCCATTTTCACCCTGTAAGTTATACTATACTTGTCACAAAATCCAGGGATCCGGATGTGGACCTCTGTGGGGGGCGGGAGGCCCGCCGCACAACTGTCTTGATTGGAAGATACATCTCCCATGTCTTTGGAATGTTTCCTTGTGATCTTTGTTTCTCAGTGAGTCCTCTTCAGGCCTTTTCATTTCCTTGCCCATATTCTAGCAGCATGCTCATCCTCTGTAAAGCAGCTCACACTCTCTAAGAAAGACTACTCAGCAGGGTATTTAATGCACAAGCCAAAGCCTTGACTTTGGAAGGATAGTGTTTCTGCATAAGCCGTATCTCTGGCCCATGCTACCAAAGGAAGACCGGAGACATTCAGTCAACAAAAGCAACATATTTACTACGGACACTGATTCAACTGTGCACGAGGAAGACCAGATGTACGTGGAGCTTTCATTGCAGTGGGTACCGAGAACATACTTGAAATGATGAAGTTGGAGATTTGAGGGATTCTTAGGGGGTTCCAGACATCTCAGATGGCCTCTCAAGCCAACAGTATTTGACCACAGCTATGAGTTGAAGTAGAATGTTAGGGGGGTCAAGGGGGTTGGACTCAAGCACACGTCTTTGTTCCCCAACATCACAGTGATGAGAGAACACTGTTCCATCCTTGAGGAGGAAAGGTCAGGCTTGTACAGATTTACTAACAACTTGGATCCTGCCCAGCCTTGGGGTTAGATGTTCTTGACCTCTGATACCTTCAGCCTGAAAGAGAAAGTTCTGTCTGTGGTGTAGCATGTTCCTGCAAAGGTGGAACTCAGTTCGTGAGGCTGCAGTGAAGTGAGCGTGCCTTGATGTCCCCGGAAGACCAGCGATCTCACAGCTGGACTGTGTGTTGATCTGAGGCGCAAACGAACAAGGGATGAGCAAAATCATCCTTGTGATGTAAATCTCATGGGAAGGAGCCAGTGATTGCTTCTGGGCGGTGATGGTCTTTGTACCTGGTACATGACTCCCTTGTTTTCAGTTTGAACTGAAGCACATTATTCCGAGACTCGAGCCTGAGTTTCTTGGGTAAAGTCAAAGCCAAGCCAAGACTTTCCTCCACTTGAGGGTGCTTAAGGAAAGTGTGAATTGACCTAGTGAATGCTCTGTAACATGCATCCATGGGAAGAACACCAAAGGGTACATGATATTAAAAATACTACTCAAATGTTTACACACCAGAACTCACTTCATATAGTAGTCAAGGTCCTGAAAAACTTGAGTGTGGATAAGAATTTTGTACATTGAAGAGAGTTTTCAGCGATTTTTAATTTCACTGATATTTTGCCTCTTACTTTTATTTGACTGTGATTGCAATGCATCCGTAATACTATCTTCCAGCCTCCTTTTTATAGAGTACACAGAGACTTAACTTCTCTAGTCAGAGGATGTTTATGGGGCCCTGGCTTGTACTGTACACTGGGCTGGGAGGAGACGCTGAGCAAGGTACAGATTCCGATGCATTTCATTTCTGAGAGGAGGAGAAGGATGGCAAGAGCCATCCTCCTGAGCACAATGAAGACTCAGCAGGGCCTTGGAACCCAGGCTTTGAGGCAAGAAAGCAGTTTGTGAGTTGGGACCTAAAGAATAGAAGTTAGCCAGTAAAGATCCAGAAGAAGAGTGCTCAGGCCGAAGACGTGCCATCTGCAGGTGTGGTGGTGCGAGAGAAGGTAGCATTTGGAGGACCCGTGTGTGAGGAGGTGGTTCAGAGTGCAGTGGATGTAGCCGTGGGAAGACTGATGAGGGAGAGATGGTAAGGCATGGCTGGAGCGGTAGGTGAAGGTCAGAGGAAACGTTCATGACCTTGGTATGCTATTGGGCTTCATCCTCAGCGGAAAGGGCACCATTGAGGGGTCCCAGGGAGCAAATAGCTTGATGAGGCAAATACAAAATGTAGTTAAAGTGTTTCTGTCAAGGCTTTTGACCTCTCACCCATGTATGTGTGAATACTTTTGAAACTAGACTTCAACCATCCTCTCTCTCTCTCTCTCTCTCTCTCTCTCTCTCTCTCTCTCTCTCTCTCTCTTTCTCTCCCTCTCTCCCTCCTCACACATTCTTTTGCATTGAGCATCTAGTTACTATGTAGGGTCCCTGGGCAGCATCAATGGTAACCTGCTTGGGGCTAACCTGAAGGTGAGAGGTTTAGTTCAGCAGAGCTGCCTTTGAAGAACGGTCCAGAGATCTCTTCTTGAAAGAATCAGTCATTGAAAACCCCATGAAGCACAATTTTATTCCGACACTCCAGAGGTCAAATAATTGAATTGAATCCAAATAATTCAAAAAAATTTCAAATAATTGAATTTAATTGAATTCAAGTGATTAAAAAAATTCAAATAAATTGAATTTGACTTGACAGCACCTGGCTTTCGTGTCTTACCTGCCGAGAACTGTCATAAGGCACTGAGCCCAAATAGAACACCTACTCAAACAGTAAGACCCAATTGACTTGGCTGGGCGTTTGCCTTTCTTCTTCTTCTTCACCACATTGTTAGTCTTTTACCTTTACCTGTTAAGACAGTGAGCTCAGAAAGGCTCATTCCTACGACCCTGCTAGGATGGAGTACAATGATCTTTGTCATTTGGGAGCCATTGGTCCAAAGTGCAGGCTTTGAGAATGCTGTTATATTTTGATTAGCACATTGTGTCAAACCGGGTGGAAGCATGTGTGCAATATAATAAGCATCTGTGTCTTTCCCCCGAATGATCCTACAGCACTCAGTTATGCCCTAAAAATACAGAATAATACGGGATTCCGGTTAGCATAGTACAGGAAGTTCAGTCCTTCATTGCAGCCTTGATTTCCCCTGCTTCTCTCCCTGTTCCTTATCCTTTACAGTGTACAGGGAACCCATTTGCTTCTGTGCTCAGTGGGGACCTAGATGAGTTCCTGCCAAAGGTATTTTTTTCGGGGGGGCTGGAAAAATAGTAGGGCTTCTAAGTTGTGGATTGTTTACTGCAGCTCTTTGGGAAGAAAGCTCTGGCAGGCTTTGCCTGCCTTTGTCAAGGAAGAATGAGAAAGAAACCAGCGTTCATAAGAGGTGCAGGCACATGGTTCACAGCCTTCATTGTGTGGCCGGTTCCAAGGCACGAGTTATTTCCTTGGGTTAAATTTTCTCAAGAAAGTTAGACATCCTTTAGCGCTGATGGACATGCATGCCAGTAAACATTCTTTCTACTCTCTCCTCCTTTGAGGTAAAGAGAAGATTATGGAATAGTTAAGAGATATAAAAAATACAGAGACTAGCACGAAGAACACCCCTACACAATCATTTGTCATCATGTTATACTTGCTTTTTTCCCTTGAAGAAACTAAACTCGATAGATGCAGTTGATGCCTCCTGAACATCCATATCACTTTCCTAAGGTAACGCCAACACCGCCCTGAGGTTGACTGTTTCCATCCGCTACCAAATGTACTTACGTCTCCTTGTAGATAAGATGTAGTGTGGGTTTGGGTGCATTCGCTTGGTGTAAGGATAAACAATGATTGGACACGTGTCTTTTTCTCTGAACGGGTTGTTTTTGTGATTTATTAAGTCGCTCTAGGTGGCCCCTGATTCATCTTAACTGAAATGCAATTCCATTTATTATTAAGTTGTTAAAAAGGCCATTTTTCCAATCCTTTGCCCACCCCCAAATCCCATACTGTTTACAGTGTCTTTAGATAGACACCTTTTCACCTTAACAAGTTGAATAAAAAAAAAACTTGCCCATGGATTGTTCTCCATGCAAGGCTGCCTGCAGTCAGCCTCATAAGGATCTAGCGGAATACAGTGTTCAAAGAAAGCCCTCTCTCTCAGACAGGTGCTGACTTGAGTGAAGGGAGCCTAGGGATCTTCAGAGGGAGAAGAAAAATGAGGGTGAAGGGTGGGGCAGAGCTTGAAAGGGGTTGGTGAGTGTGGTCTGAATGAGTGCAGAGTCTGTCTGAAATGGGAACCCCGCAGCTACTGGAAATTTAAAAAAATCATTAATAAAATAGAAAAAGAAAACTTTTCATCTGCCACACAACTGTGAGTGGGAATTTTGGGACTTAGCTGATATTAAGTTTTAAGAGCAAATCAGGTATCAGGTAACACGAGTTTTTTTTTTAATAGAACCTTTAGACATGTGCTCAGGAATGTTCATGACAAGGTTGTGTGGATATAATGATGATCGTGGAGATCCTAGATTGAACGTGTGGATGTGCAGTGATTTATTTATTTTTAACAGAAGAAACAGCCCAGGCTGCTATTTCTCAGTGGTGATAACAAATTTCGTCTGCTCCCAGCAGCTTTCAGGTTTATTTTCCTGTATTCTTCAGTATAACTCTATTAACAGTCTTGCATAAGAGAAATGTCAAGGTAGCTTTCTCTAGACTTTCGGGATAATGTAGTTTTAAATATATATTTATATGTCTAGATAAGGGCAATCATTTAAGTACTAATAATTCTTATCTGAAGGAAACACATGCAGATACACAGAATAATTGCATCATCTTCTCTTTGGGTTCAGGGAAATTGCTTCTTTTTTCAACTCAAGACTGAGCGGCTTTAATCACCTTGTTTACTTCCAGTAGATCCTGGATGTACACTGGAACTCCAAAGCAAAAGCATCCCATGTTTTCTCATTCCAGGCAGAACTCAACACCACATCTCTCTTCCTGAGCAAGGAGCTGGCTGAAGGCACTAAAACTCTGCTACATAGTCTTGGGACTCTGGCCCAGGAGGTAAGTGGTGTCTTTGGGCATGAGAAGGAAGAGCCTCTACCATCAGTTTCCTCCTCTTGCAGTTGCGCTAAATCAGAGACAACCAGCCATTTGGGCACCAAAGAAGCAGTGTTGATTTGAATATCAGATACAATGGAAAAGCAATTTTAGAAGCATGAGGGATCCGAGTCACGGATCTATCTTGGTTTCCTTACTTTCCACACAAAGAAACCGAGATCTGCACCTCGCAAAGCTAATAGGGGCTACAGGCCAGATATCGAGCCTCAGACTTTCTCCCATTATTTCTTTCTCCTCTAGATAATGGCACGTCCTCCATCTTCACCCACTCCTGCCGTGTTCTTACTGATTCTCTGCAGCCAGCCTCTACTCCGCATTTCCTCCTCAATCACCCTTTCACCTAAACATTGGGGGAAGTCACCTGGTGGTTGTGATCAGTGAGCTGGCTAATGAGGTTCAACCTGGGGAATAGAGTCTCGGGGGAACATTAGGTTGACTTTGTCTTTCAGACCCGTGTGAACACACCTATTAGAATCTTCTTTGTGGCGGGGTCTGAGGTGCCTGCAAAGTCAGGTAACCTTTCCTCTGCCTCTCGGCCAGCCTGCAGTCTGCCTTTCTGAGTCTGAGCCTTGCTATAAAGTCGGCTTGGAAAGCAGTCACTGTGCGCGGCGTCAGTGGGCACGGAGCAGAGCCAGGGACTCAGGTTCAGGAAACAATGCAGGCTTTTTAATGTATAGGACCTATGACAGGAATTCCACGCGGGGGGATTTTCCCTCAGCTTTGGGCCAGACGTTCTTCCAGTTGCATTTGTAACTCACCTTCTTTGGGGGTGGTGGTAGGAGTTTTTCATATACCCAAATGGACAGGATGTTTTTGATGGGATGCAAGAATAGTAGAAAGTATTTGGAAAAGACAGAACTCACAGAGGCGAAACACCCTTGACATTTCAGCACTTTTCTTTCTGGTATCTTCTTTCTTTCCATTCTGTTCTCGTGCCTGTGACTTCAGAGGCTTGGCTTCTGGGTCTCCCCTTTCAGTTGGAGAAGCCTTCTTCCCGCCTGCCATTTGGTGGTCCAGGTTTGCATGCTGGTGACCCTGCCCAAGATGGACACACTGGGTCAACTGGGCTCCTTCCAGGAGGAGGAAAGAGAAACAGACACTGACTGCACGTGGAGAAGACAGCTCTGTCTCTCCAGTGTGAAACGCTCCCCGTCCCTGCTTGCTGAAAGGGGTGTGCTCTGGCAGGTCACCTCGCAGCCTCCCGCCCTCTCCCCTTGTCCGCCTTTCATTTCTGGCCTTAGAGAAAGCGAAGCAGGCATTGTAACCGAGGAGGCTGCTTCTCAGCCCGGGGGTCTGGCTGCATCTGTTTCCTCTTAGATCACCGGGCCTGCCTTTTGTGTGGGGTTAAAAAAATATAATTGCAAGTGTGTCATAGCCCCATTGCTGATGTGGCAGGAACGCTTCAGCTGCGCAGTATACATTTTCCTTGGCAGCTGCTTCCTCATGCCCTGCTTGCCCCCTAGTCCAGGGCAAGCAAGGACTACCCGCTCATCTCAGTGGAACCACCCGCCATCAACTGCCCACCTTGCTGTATCGTGGGGGATAATAGATAAACAGGAAACGATAATGAATAGGCTTGTTATCCCGTCCATGTTTGGCAAGTGAGTTGGCTGTTTCGACCCAAACACAAGCTGGTCTGGTTCAGGCAATTTCACACTGTTTTCCTGCATAGTGCAGCTATGAATGGAATTGTGCCCGTTTTACCAAGGGCACTTAGGTTCAGAAAACGGTAAGCATTTTGCCCACAGTCACTCAGGACTGTTGTGTGTCAAGGCCCATGATTTCGCTGCCCACATCTGTTCGACCGCTTACCTAGCATGAAAAGGAGACCCTGCCAAGAAAGAAGGAAGCGAGGGCCTGCCAGTGGTGTGGAAAGGGCAGAGGAAGTGCACCTTAGACAGAGTGGGGAGCAGGACAGGGAGCTGGTGTGAGGGAGAGTGATGGGGTGCTAAGCCGAGTGATTGAGGATGCTTTCTTTAATAAGGGGGGGTAATCAGGGACCTGAAGAAATGAAGACATGAACATGGTCAGAGAAGGGCGTTTCAAGCAAGAAGAGACGGGGGCTACCGGACTCTTAAGGAAGGGGGCTAGAGTGGCCACCCCAAGTGAACAAGCGAGAGAGGGTGGTCAGAGATGAGGCCAGAGAGGGGATTGGGGTTTATGCTGAGCAAGATGGGAAGCCGGCCGGCTGAGGGTTTGGTCATCATGTGGCCTAGAACTTTCTCCACAGTTGGCACTCGGGCTGTTGAGTTGAGAAGAGAGACGAGGGGGAAGGGTGGGACCATGATAAGAAGTGAGAACATCAGTTGGGAAGTCATTGTAGTGCGGGTCTTCCCAGGTGGTGGGAACCTGCAGCGGCAGTTCAAGGAATACAGGGATTTATTCATGATTTACTCTGAAGAGCTTGACAGTAAGAGCCGCTGGGCCCAGAGCCCGCCCAGGAGCTGGAGTGCAGATGCGAATGAGGCAGAGCCCCTCCATGGATGCTCTCTGCGTATAAGTCACCTGGCCTGGCCGCCTGGCTCCACAGGCTCCGCCTCCCCCAGTTCAGGCATCCTCGGGGCTTAGAAAACGTTGTGTGATTTGCTCCTCACCACGCTGTTGGAGCATCGTCATCGTGATGAGAAAGTGGGTCTGGTAACTAACGGGACCCTAGCAGAGATTCCAATTCTGCCCTCCTGCTTTAATGCTTTCTCATTAGCCACACTTAATTGAGACCAGTGGCGGGGGACTTCACACACAGCTCCTTCTCTCAGGGGATCGAGGGCGCCTGACTTCCCACGCTGACGTTTGGAAGATGTTTCAGAAATGAGTTTGAGCAAACCAGGTTGTGAACGGTTGCTGATGTCATCATGTGCAGCCAGACAGAGCTGTTCGGAGAAAGAATGCTCTTCTATAAACCAGAAGATAGCCTTCCCCTCCCCGCCTCCCAGATAAACTCATCTCCCAGGGGCTGCTCCTTGCTAGACTCTGCTTCTCAAAATCGACAGTGCATGGAAATCAGCTGGACCGATTGTTCCAATGCCTATGCGGATTGTGCAGGTCTGCAGTGTGGCTTCTGGATGTTCATTTCAAACAGGCTCCCATGTGATGCTGCTGCTGCTGCTCCCTGGACCGTACAAGGTTCTAGAGAACCTGTCACATGGCTTTGAGGAGCCGGCATCAGACAAGTTATGTTCTGGGATGTGACTTTTGTGAGATCAAATAAATAAGCTATTTCTTTCTCTTCCTTGTCCCCACCCCTTGCCTCTCTCCCCGCCCTCCCTCTCCGCTCCCTCCCATCCCTGGCACCAGCTGTTCAGCATGCGGAGCTGGAGCGACATGCGGCGGGAGGTGATATATCTGACCAACGTGAACAGCTCCAGCTCTTCCACCCAGATTTACCAAGCAGTGTCCCGAATTGTCTGTGGTCACCCCGAGGGTGGGGGACTGAAGATCAAGTCCCTCAACTGGTATGAGGACAACAACTACAAAGCCCTCTTTGGGGGCAATGGCACCGAGGAAGATGCTGGCACCTTCTATGACAATTCTACGAGTGAGTGTCTGTCCGGACCCAATCCCTGGCCACACCCCACCTTACAGCTAGACGCAGCTCCGTGTCACCTCTTCAGGAAGGTTAGCCGTAGGACTTCATGCTTGCTCTTATCAAGCTCTGTGGTGGCATTGGATGTATGCGTGTCTCTCTGCCCACCAGATTCCGAACCCCTGGAAGAAAGAGTCTTTCTCTGTTTAGCCGATTGTCCCCTGTGGTTGAAAGGTGCCTGCTGCATCTTCAGGGTGCATGGGAATGTTCACTAAAGGATTGGATGCTTGGAAAACACTCTTCTTGGTTTATAGGGTATAAGCCGTGGGCCCCAGAATCACAGGGGATGAGATGGTGATCTTTTCGAAGGTATTACTATTACAACCATTGAGGCAATAAGCTTTATAATAAAAATATATTTCAGGTATTGAAAATAAACCTTTCGGGACATCCAAGACGTTCTGTGTTATATTGATCTCCTTTAGCTCTTAGGATAAGCTACAGAGAAGGTTTGGAGAGCCATACTGTATAGGAACAAAGAAGTTAAGTGACTTGAGCAAAGTCACACCATGGCTAATCAGCAAGTACTGGGATCTGATCTAGATCCGCCCGGCTCCATTTTCCTAGGGGAGCAGACTGAGGCTCAGAGAGGTGAAGTCACTCACTAGTAAGTAAGTGATAGGGTTGGAAATCAAACCCAGGACTCTGTATCTGGCTCCAAAGCCCCGTGTGTGTTCCCCTTCCTGTGTGGCATTCCTGTGAACACCTGTATGAGTACATGTACTTTCCTTCCCCTCGGCAGCCCCTTACTGCAATGATTTGATGAAGAATTTGGAGTCCAGTCCGCTTTCCCGAATTATCTGGAAAGCTCTCAAGCCTCTGCTCGTGGGGAAGATCCTGTACACACCTGACACTCCAGTCACGAGGCAGGTTATGGCTGAGGTAAGATGCCTGGCCCCACGGCACCGCTCTTGTAATCCTCTCAGGATTAGGGACAAAGAAGTAAAGGCGGCTGCAGGTGGAAGATTGCCAGCCATGCCCGTGGCTCTGCTGGGGTTGTCACCCAGTGAGAACCTGGAGTATTTGGATCAGAGCTGACAGCAGAGAGTCATCTCCTGGCTCGTGCGTTTGAGCCGTAGTTGCGAGCAGCAATTCTTGGGGCTGCAGGGGCTCTGCGGCAGGGCTCTGTTATCTTTCCATGAAGGGGACGAATTCTTCTCTCTCTTCTTCGGCCCCTTTCTCCCCACCCGTCTCCAGGTGAACAAGACCTTCCAGGAACTGGCTGTGTTCCATGATCTGGAAGGCATGTGGGAAGAGCTCAGCCCCAAGATCTGGACCTTCATGGAGAGCAGCCAGGAAATGGACCTGGTCCGGGTGAGTGTTCCCCAGTCAGTTTCCATCTCTTCCCCGGATGCAACTGATAAGAATACCTGAGATGTAACCTATCTAGACATATTGAATCTGGGGCGCAGCTCCAGACACAGGGTGCCGCCTTTCCGGAGGCTTAGCTTACGGTGCACGGGCGGCACCCTTTTGTGCGCAGCGGCAGCAGTGTCTTGTCTCTGGTGCTCAACTCTCTGCAGCCTCAGGAAACTAGTGAGGCCTGGGGCTTGGCCACACCAGGGTTTGGTGAGCACTGGCTAGTGCCGACCGACTTTCACTTTGGGCTCCAGCCGTTGGGCCACTCCCAGCATCTTGTTCATTCATCCCCTGTCTCAGTTTCAGCCTGTGGTTCCAGGGGTCACCGATGGGCATGAACAGAACCACAATGATTGTGAGGATGGCGTAGGTCCGGGCGGTGCTTTGTCCCGCTGTCCGTAGTTCCTTCTCACTAGGAGTAGGAACTGATTTGTTGGCACCTAACGACCACAGGAGGTCTTGCCCCGAGGTGTGGCACACGAGCCTGGTCTCAGTGTGCAGGCCGCTCGGGGCCTGCTGCTCCCCGGGGCAGCACATGGGCACTGAGCAGGCATCGCCATGTGAAGGCGGAGGCAGGTCTACAGAAAGAGGCCCTCTGGCAAGCCTCGGTCCACACATCCGACACCCATCTTGTAGATAACTTCGTTATGAAAACAGCTCAAAAGTAGATGTCAAGCTTCTTCATCTTTTACTTCACTTCTTCATCTTTTACGGCGCTGTCCTTGCTGTCACTGATGGCAGCTGACCTGTGAGGGGCTCAAAGCCATGTTCCCTGGTTTCTTCTTCTTCGGCACTCAGCAGAGCGAGACGAGGCAGTCTGCCTGGACCCACGGGGGCTGTCAGGTATCCGCCGTAACTTGTTGCATGGGCACCCGCAGCCAGGGTGGTGCCCAGGGCACATGCCGTGCCTGCCTCATGTCACACAGGCCTCTGTGTGGAGGGGACCCGTGTGTAGTGTCTCAGTGCCACTGAAAGGGATGAGTGCTCTGGAGACAATGGGATTCCAGGGGAGGAGTGTGAGCCTGAGTCGTGTTGAAGCGCACCATCCCTGCCGTGGGCCGAGTCACAGAAGCGGTGGACGTTTGCCTTGGCCCCTGGTGAGGACAGCCTCTTCCTTCTATCTGCTGTCATGAAGAACCAGGAGAGGGGATGTTTTTGTGTGTTTGTTTTCCTTATTGACACCTCACCGATCAGAGTGACAGTTAGGATTGGGAGCACGAACATTCCTGAGATGGAGGGAAGTCCCTCCGTCCCCCAGGAGAGAGGTTACTGAAGAAGATGGCTCTCGTTCTGTGGCACATATGCAGAATTCTTAAAATTGGGGTCGGTCATAAAAAGGACTTTGGTATGTCAAACATGAACAAAAAAATTAGAAGGGGGGTACAGGATTATTGAATAATTAAATAGGAGAATTATATCTTCTGCCTTTAAGTGTAGGCTCCAACCTCTTCTTTCTTCTTGGGTTTGCATGGTGCACCATAGCTAGTGTTACAGACAAAGGTGTGCTCTTGGGCGTCTTCTTTGTGTTTTAAATAATTTTATTTGGGCCTCATACAACTCTTATCACCATCCATACATCTGTCCCTTGTGTCAAGCACTTTTGTACATTTGTTTCCCTCATCATCCTCAAAACATTTGCTTTCTACTTGAGCCCTTGGTATCAGCTCCTCGTTTTTCCCACTCCCTCCCCGCTCCCCTGTCCCCCATGAACCCTTGAGAATTCATAAATTCTTGATGATTCTTTCTTTGGAACTTGTTTTGATCAGGCTTGGACAGTTCTCTCTGCCTGGGTCTCAGGGGATGACACGGGGAATGGCCTTGTGTTGTTGGCTTGTGGGCACAGAGATGCTTCCCTGGTCTCAGCTTGAGGGTTTACGCAGGACACTCCCGTTGCCCAGTGCTCTCCACTCTCACGGGAAGGCCTTGGTAAGACTGGCATTGGCATTCTCGAAGCCTCCTGCTGGGAGGTCTCGGGATGTGGGAGAGGAAATGTAGGCGCTGGGTTCTAAGAAAAAGTCAGAGCGCATGTTTGGAGGGTCCAGTGCCCCGCTGAGGACCTTTGTCTTTAAGCTGTGGGGGTCCGGAGACACTTTGAAGTAGGGGAGACGGAGACCCATGATGCTGATATGAAGACGACTGGAGGAAGGGAGAGAGGGAAGTCAGAGACCAGGAGGAAGGCTACCCAAGTGAGAGACACAGGTCTGAGCCGGGACACTGGTCAAGGCATCAGACAGGAGGTGAAGCCGGAGACTGCTTGACAGGGCGGAGTGAGCGAAGGGGCCAGCGAGGATGACTCCTGATTTCTGATTGGGTAGATGGAGGGGATGCCCAGAAGGCCAAAGGAAAGTGGCACCTAGAGGGCAGGAGCAGGTGGTCAGGCTGGGGACCCAGACTAGGGAAGGCCCACACCCTCCCACAGCCTTCTGTGCTCTATCACGTGGGCGCGTTTACCTCCATAGGCTTGTGGTTCTCAGTCCTTGGCACCCTGCAGCCTTGTTGCTGGCACGTGAGGAGATTCCAGAAGGTTCTGCGGTGGCCCCTCCTTTCCCTCTGCTGTCACTGACTCTGTACGCGTGGCATCACAACGCTGACCCAGGCCACGTTTCCCTCTGTCCAGTCGCAGTGCCCACCAACAGCCACCTGCTCTATCTTCTGAATGGTGCTTGGCCCTCATGTCAGACCAAGCTTTCCCTCTGGCTGCTGCCCCCAGGCGTTGCCTGCGTGTCCTGGTCCCCTAGAATGACCCCGCGGTCAGTGTCCTCTTTGGCCATATTGCTTTAGTGCCACTCGGGCCAAACGAGGTCGCTCCTTGGTCGGCACATTTCTCTTTGCTTTTATTTGTTCTTTTGCAGTATTTAGAGAAAATAGTGTCAGAATTGCTAACCCTCCTTCCCGTGAGAAACACTTTTCGTAAGGTACAGTTTGGTAGTGATTACATGAACAAAAATGCATACACAATCATACTGATGGCAGTCTAAATTGTTGCTCCCCATTAGAAAGCAATTTGGGATGAAAATTTCAGGAACCATAAAAAACCGTACTTCTCTTTCTTGTACAACCCACCCCCCAGGGATGGGTCCTCCAGAAGTAATTTTAAATAAGTCATTACATGAATGGAAATGTTATTACTGTGATAATTGTTATTGTGAGAAACTGGAAAATATGTGAAAGTTTAGCTCTGTGGATTGGTTAATGAAATTATAATACATACCATTTATAAAATCATTATGTTACCATTAAAATGAATTCAAAAGCCACATAAAGAGAGGGAGAGGGAGGGAGGGAGCGAGAAAAGAGAGAGTGTTTAATGTTAGTAAAAATAAGTGATTTAAAGAATATCAATTTTAAGAACCTTGGAGATTTCAGTTGCTAGGCTTTGCGTTCCCCTCCAGAAGCTGTGGCAGAAGTAGCAAATGCTTCTCCTTTTCCATGTGCTGCAGGGTTTGAAGTTTCCCTCATTGCGATCTACCCGAGTACCTCCGAATCAGCTAGTTGAGCCACCAGACGTGTGTGCCCCTCTTTTCCTCCTGAGTCCATCAGTGCACCCAACGGCTCACGGTCAAGAATGGCAGCCAGGCTCCTGTCTTGTCATGCCCCAGGGATCCTCCAACTGGGAACGATGGTCTTTCCCCTGGTTTAGCAGCATCGTTCTTTTCCTAAGCGAGGCAGGAGAACTGGGCTGGTCGTAATTGAGTTCATAGAATGCGTCCTCATCAGGCTGGGTCTCAAAGGAAGGCAGCCATGTGATGCATGAGGAATGTGCACACTAGAAGGGGAGGATTTGTGTTTGAATTCCTGGCTCTGCTACTTACCAGCTGTGTTACGGACTTGACTTCTCTGAGCCCTCTGCACGATGGGAAATGTTAAGCGGACCTTCTTTTGGAGTTGTGTGAGACGTAAGAGAGCAAAGGCGTGTAAGCCACTCAACACAATAGCTGTGCAGAGTACATTCCACTACAGGGTTTTTGCTGCCGTTAATCTGCAGAGCTGGGCTGCGGGTTGTGGTGATAAGTGTATGGGCTGTGGATTCAGACAGCTCTGGGAGCCGTGAACGTGTTGACTCGGCCTTGGCCAAAACATTACACTCTGTCTTCAGTCTCAGCCACCTCCCCGGTCCAGTGAGGCCACTGCTACTCTTCTGTGCAAATCAGAGACAATGTGTGTGACAGGGTTTCATTAACTGTACGCGCGCCACCAGGGAGGCGTTGGTGTTAACTGCTGGTGTTGACCGCCACAGACACTGTTGGACAGCAGAGGCAATGAGCAGTTCTGGGAACAGAAGTTGGAGGGCTTAGGCTGGACGGCCCAAGACATCGTGGCATTCCTGGCCAAGCACCCTGAGGACGCCCAAGACATCAATGGCTCCGTTTACACCTGGAGAGAGGCTTTCAACGAGACCAATCAGGCAATCCAGACCATCTCTCACTTCATGGAGGTGAGCCTCTCTTTCTGGGTCATTTAGGAAAGATCATTTCGCTTTGGTTCTCTAGGATGTTGGACTAATATCCAGGTGGGAGAAAAGTCTAGAAATGACGTGTGGTCTTACTTATAGTGGCACCTCATCGAACCTAACAGG
This sequence comes from Tenrec ecaudatus, assembly GCF_050624435.1. Classification (NCBI taxonomy): domain Eukaryota; kingdom Metazoa; phylum Chordata; class Mammalia; order Afrosoricida; family Tenrecidae; genus Tenrec; species Tenrec ecaudatus. The sequence goes on along the minus strand of NC_134539.1, from coordinate 42,191,361 downwards.
GCTTGGTGTACCAAAGACACTCCATACGTGTTAGTTAAATGGCCGAGTTCATCAATAAAAGAAAACTTAATGCTGGCTTAATGTTTACCCCGATTCAAGGATGTTCCTGTCCTTTGTCCTCTGGAGATTCAAGGTGGCCTAAAAGTGCTTCCTATGTGTTGATGGCCTGGGATCTAAGGGCTCCAAAGTGTTCCTTTAAAACGGCATCGTAAGGAAGCTGACATAAGAACTAGGAGGCCAGGTAGCACAGAGGTTCAGCGCTCGGCCGCTAGATGGGAGGTTGGTGGTTCAAATGCACCAGTCATCCCCAGAACGAGTCTGCTTCTGTAAAGCCTCCCAGCATGCAAGCCCCTGAGGACAGCTCTGCTTTGCCCTCCAGGGTGGCTGTGGACGGGCATCAGCTCAGCGACAGTGGTTTCAGTGGGTTTGTATCTAACAGCTAATGAAGGATAGGTTACATTAAAAAAAATTCCGTTATAAAAAATGTTTATATCACTTAGTAAGAGGGTTTTTTTTTGTTTTTTAAGTCAGTTTATTTGCTTGTTTGCTTCCTTGCTATGACTCAAATTTATTGAGAAGATAGGAAAATGAGAAATAATCCTCGTTTCAGTCTCCACAAAACTACCAAAACAAGAAACTGATCTCTAAATCTTTCTAGCATTTTCTTTAAATTATTGTTAAAAACCAAAGCGATGCTTTCTCAGTTGAATATTGGAACCTTATGTTAGAGAGGGTTAATGGTGAGGGGGGACACACTGGAACTGATTGTGGGGAGTATATACATCTCTTCTGAAATACGGTCCAACTAAGGGAGGGTCTGAGCTGTGAATTTTATCTCCAAAAAACCATTGGAAAGGAATAAAAAAGGAGTAAGGAGAAAAATAAGCCGGCCGTGAGTTGCAACGTCTCTCCCAGGGTTGGCTGTGTCATGGCTGTTGTTTGTTCCTCTGGCCCCCCGAGTTCTCATGAAGGCTGTTCTTCCTTCAGTGTGTCAACCTGAACAAACTGGAACCGGTGGCCACGGAAGTTCGGCTCATCAATCAGTCCATGCGGCTGCTGGATGAGAGGAGGTTCTGGGCCGGCATCGTCTTCACCGGAATCACCCCCAACAGTGTCGCGTTGCCCCCTCATGTCAAGTATAAGATCCGAATGGACATTGACAACGTGGAAAGGACAAACAAAATCAAAGATGCGTAAGTTGAGTCCCAGGAGCCGAGCCAGGCTTGGGGGTCCCAGCCATATTCCAGTACTGTGGAGCGGATTCCCCCGCAGAGTTCCCTGTAGCACCAAGTAGAACTGCTCTACTGGGTTTCTGAGGCTGTACATCTTTTTGGAAGATTTGCCTCATTCTTATCCCATGGAGTGGCTGCTGGGTTCAAACCATGGATCTTTTGGTAAGACAGTTTGCTAGAAATTCCAACCCAAAATAAGTCCAGTGAACGACATAGTTATGGTGAAACTGGTGCAAAAACATTGCAGGAAGCTATTAGCATTTCAAAGGTCATAAAATGTCATGATCTTTCGATTCAACATTTCCACTTAGAGAATGAACACCCAGGAAGAATGTCAACAGGCAAAGAGCAGACTTCAGGGGTCCCGCGCTTGCTTGATGGGCTTTCTCTGGTTTTTTTATGAAAAGGAGCCACCAGCCATTAACGGGAATGGTTAAGTCATTTTTAATATGGCCACTTGATGCATTGTGAGGCAGAGAAAGAGGAAAAATACCCCCCAAAATAGTGTGCTCATTTCAGGTACTCATTTTTAGAAACGTGGGCTTCTTCTTATAAAGAGTCCAGAGAAAGTTTTCACGCTAAAACAACAGACTTTGATGGCTGCCGGGGGGCGGGGCGGAGGTGTGGAGGAGAGAGGAGGGCAAGTGAAGTCACAGATCAGAGCGTAGGCAGGAGGAAACTTGGCAATGGGAAGCCAGGCCTCAACAAGAGGGAGACGGGCAAAAGCTGATGGAATCCGGCTCAGGTGACCTGGGAAACTGAGGACCTGTCTGCTCTGTAAACCTGCACCTAATTCAAAATAAAAAGTTAAAACCCAAAGAAACAGGATGAATAAGTATGCCTGTCAGCTGAGACCAGACTGTAAGGCAGTGGGATTGTGAATGAATGATTGATTTCTTTTAATTGCATGTGTCTAAGGAATGTTGGATCACCTGTGCTTTGGATTCAGGTACTGGGACCCGGGTCCTCGGGCGGACCCCTTCGAGGACATGCGGTATGTCTGGGGAGGCTTTGCCTACTTGCAGGACGTGGTGGAACAGGCCATCATCAGGGTGCAAACGGGCATGGAGAAGAAGACTGGGGTCTACATGCAGCAGATGCCCTACCCATGTTACGTCGATGACATGTGAGTGCTTCCTAAGGACCGTCTTTAACCAGTGACTCCTGTCCCAGGTGGAGTGGGGGGGGAGGGAGAGGGGAAGTACCGAGGGAGGAATATTAATGGATTGTAGTAATTTTTCATGTGGGTGCTGCTGGTCAACAAATGGTTTTTGAAATCTGTGACCGTTTCAGCTAGTGGGATGCCAGATGTGGGTGCTCCACAGTCCAGCCACCTCATAGACTCATGCACGTGCACACACCCGTAATCCGCATTTTCCTTCCATGGTTACGACCGCCATTATTTTCTTTCTGCCTTCCATTTTGGTCACAAGGTGCCCATTGTTCAAGTTCAAAGTCTTCTGTGCCCAATACCGGCAACTGTACTCATGTGCTCCCACAGACACCGACACAACTGTGTAGACGTGGAAAGCTAGCTCAGTGTTCATGTTGTCTACTTCCTCCATAAGTCATGCACCAAATGTTAGCACAATCCAAATAAAATGGAACAAAACCCCTCTGTCTTAGACTCCTTAAATGTTCTTGTTGCGCTTATTCACGAAGCGGCAGGGTACGCTTGGGAACTGTGTCTTTGAATCGCATGGTTTCTTGTAAGAGAGGAGTGGCAGAGGTGTGCTCGATGTGGGCATCTGGAATATGTGCACAATCTTTTCCTGCTGCCCTGTGTGGAGAGGGGTGAGGAGCCAGGAGAGCCTCTCCTTGTGTTTGCCCGTTGCCCCACAGCCAACCGTCTGCTTCCTTGCCTGACCACCTCCAGTCTTTCCAGATGGCTAGAAAGTAGCCTGCTTTTCACCTTCAGAAAGAACTGGGGCTTTTCTCAGGAGGTCTTTGCCAAAGGCTCCCCCAGGGTTACTGCAACAGCCTTGTTCGAAAGTGCGACTGGAGAGGCTCTAAGAGGCTTTGTATATTGTCACATGGCCCTGTGAGTGGTGAAGCAGCATAGGGAACCTCTCAAATCTCGAGGTCCAAATCCTAAGTTCCTCCTACTTCCCAGCACTGCATGTCCTGTTCCAGTTGGAATCTGAAATATTCTTGAAACGAGTTGGTGGGAAAAATCCATTGTCTTTCAATTCCATGCTCCCGTGAACATTGGACCTCCCCTTGCATTGTTGATGAGGCTGCCTGGTGTGTATTTATGCACTAGCAGTGTTGCGGGTTGGGCTTAGCATGTTAATAGTGACCTGACCTCGGAGAGGTTTGACTTTCATGAGAGAATGCGATTTGTTGTTTGTTTTAAAAGTATTTTAAAGGAACCCAGACTTAGCTTATTGGCATGTCACAGTTACCTGGTGAGCTAATGTGGACCCTCAATGAAAAATTTGGGCAGTCTAGTTTTTATCATGATGTTATACATTACAGAAAGCATTCTGTAACTTAGGCATTTCAGAGATCCAGGGGCCTGCCCTTCTTTAGGGTGCATGTGATGTTTTCTCTTTATTTTAAAACCACTTGGTGTGATGACAGCATAGAGCATATCACTCGCCTATTTAACATTCAGTGACATTGATTGTGTTCAGCCTGTTGTGTGAGTCCATAGGGTTGGCTCTTCTATGCAGCCTCAGAGGGGTTGGCCCATGAGCCTGGTTGACGCCTCTCCTTCATTCTCTCCCCACCCTTTGCTGGGCCCTGCAGCTTCCTGCGGGTAATGAGCCGGTCCATGCCCCTGTTCATGACGCTGGCCTGGATCTACTCAGTGGCTGTGATTATCAAGGGCATTGTGTATGAGAAGGAAGCGCGGCTGAAGGAGACCATGAGGATCATGGGCCTGGACAACGGCATCCTCTGGTTTAGCTGGTTCATCAGCAGCCTCATCCCTCTGCTTGTGAGCGCCAGCCTGCTGGTGGTCATCCTCAAGGTAAGGCTGCTTCACGCCCTCCTCCCTGCAGGGGAGATCCTGAACAGGCCTGCAGGGCTAAGAGAAGACTTCTTGAGAGGGAAGGGGAGGGGCCCTGGAGGTGATGCACTGTAATGCCCTCGTTTCACAGCTGGTGAAAGTGAGACGCAGAAAGGGGCAGTAACTTGCCTGAGGTCAGGCCAGCTAGTTGACCGCCAAGCAGAACCAGAAACCAGGGCTTGCGCTTCCTGCGTAAGTGCACGTTGTAAACCACACTGCCTGCTGGGCCGTGGTTTATGGCCGCATCTGAGAGTTTTCATTTCCTGAGATGTACAGGGTTGCGAGCTTTCCTGACAACTGTAAGTGACCAGAGGACGCAGATTGTTGTCAGTTACGTTTTCTGGAAGCAGAGGCTAAGGCAGAATTTGGTGTAAAGGTAGTCTGATGGAAGGAGAAAGAAACAGCAGGTTTGGGCAGAGGGAGAAGTTGAACCTGCAGTGCAGGGCCAATCTTACAAGGGGCACAGCACTCTGCGATGTTACAAGTCTTGTTGGAGTTGCCCCACACTGAGCCGAGATGGCTGGGCCTGTTTGCTTCCGTATCAGGCTCTCTTCCCTAACCTCCCTACCCAGCCTTCTTAACAGTCACTGGGCATGGGCTGTCCTGGGAAGAGTGTGCCCCAGGTCAGGCGCCTCTCTGTGGCTGTGACAAAGAGAGGAGCAGATGTCTGTGCTAAAGTCATACTTGGTGGGGAATCTGGGCAGTATGTTTCTGTGCCGACCTCATTTTGTTAACACTGTATAAACTCAAATATAAGCCGACCCGAATATCAGCCAAGGCACCTAATTTTACCACAAAACTGCATGAAAAATGTGCTGAGAAACTTGGCTTATACGTGAGTACATACGGTATATCTATCCATTTTATTTAAGGATGCATCGCATAACCATCAGTGCTTTTGAGGAGTGGGGAGTACAGAGGGACAGGAACTAACACTTGATTCAATGCTCGCTGCATTTGCTCTGTGAACTTAATAAGTGGACGCTTACTGAATTCCAAGTATAGTTGAAAGCACCTCATGCACGAGGTAACGAGGCTAGTGGAGGCGAAAGACTTGACCAAAGCCCCAAAGGTAGTGGCAGAGCCAGTGTTTGAGTGCAGCAGGTCTTGTTCACACCGAATCCTCCTTCGTCTCTCATGTCTAACTGTAAGGGTTCAGATTTGGGGTCGGGAGGTCTGTGGCTGGTGCCCGAGAGAGTTGCTTTGAGACAACGATTGCTACTGAGCCATATTCCACTAGCAGAAAGGAACTCAGAAACTGAGTCATGTCTGCAGGAGCAAAGCGGAATCCACTGCAGGTGATTAATGCTGCTTGCCTATTGTCTTTGGCCTTGGTGAGAGAAGTCATGTGGGGTACCATCTTCCACAACTCTCTCATGTTGGTCATAGTTCTGACAAAAGGAGAAACCAGGTCAGGTTCAGTAAACAAAGAAAAAATTGGCCACTGATATGAAATCGAAAGCCGAGGACTCTGTCCTGCTCCTAACTCCAACACTGTTTGGCTGTGTGGTCCCGGGCGAGTCTTTCCCTTTCTTTGGGCCTTGGTTTCTTCATCGTGAATAGCATCGCTCCTCTACTTTATCTTTAATCAGAAAAAAAGAAACAAAAACAACCACGTTGTGATTCTTCTCCCCTCATACGTCCTGCCAGGGCATGCTGGGGCTTGCTGAGGCAACCCACTGAGTGGGTCTCTTCCTTCCCAGCTAGGGAACCTGCTGCCCTACAGCGACCCCAGCATCGTGTTTGTCTTCCTCACCGTGTTCGCCGTGGTGACCATCTTGCAGTGCTTCCTGATCAGCACACTCTTCTCCAAAGCCAACATGGCCGCAGCCTGTGGGGGCATCTTCTACTTCATTCTCTACCTGCCCTACGTGCTGTGTGTGGCCTGGCAGGAATACGTGGGCTTCAACCTCAAAGTCTTTGCGGTGAGTACCTGTGGGCCATAGACAGTAACACTCCAAGTACTTGGCCTCCGTGCTATCCCCCATGAAGGGAGGCAGCAAAGTTGCGAACAAAAGAGGAGAGCGTCTCTTCCCAGCGGGACTTGGAGAAGGCCAGGCCTTCCATTCTCTACGTGCTCTTAGTTGAGTGCTCTCAGTGGACGCTGCTTGAGATGAAGGGCATTTTTCAGAGAATCATCATGGACCTGGCTGTGGAAATGGCAATGGGGACTGTGGAAGAGCTATTTTGGGTTTTCAATGCCATGTCTGCCCGAGGTCTCACCAGCTCTGTGGGCCATGCTAATCATGCCCCAAAGTCATGGTCAAGGGGAAACTAAAGCTTTTGGGGTTAGGGATGGCTCCTTGCCCTCCTTGTGCCCAGTCTGGCCTTCGATGTGACTATAATTTTCTGAATTGAACAAGTCTTAACAGAGCATTTCCCCTCAATTCACCAAGTCCCCAACACGGACAAGCCCATCCCTCTACAGAGGAGGGGAAGCCCTCGTGTGTGTGTGTGTGTGTGTGTGTGTGTGTGTGTGTTGGGGACATCTGTGGCAGTATACAAGTGCTGTATGTCCTCACAGATGTGTCTCTGAAGTGTGTGTGTGCATAATGAATGGTTGCAAATAGAATTAGTTTATATGCTGGAAGGGATCCCACTCCGCTAAAGGGACCTTGTAGGTGAATCCTTCCACGTACTACAATTCATCCCTTTCATAAATAACAGCTTCTCCAGGTGGCCAGGACACCTCTAGGTACCCAACAGGCTTGCCTTAGAAGTGAGAGAAATGAGAGTCAGGAAGATGGATGAGCGACTCTTGCCTCTTCTCACAGAGCCTGCTGTCTCCTGTGGCGTTTGGGTTTGGCTGCGAGTACTTTGCTCTTTTTGAGGAGCAGGGCATTGGGGTGCAGTGGGATAACCTGTTTGAGAGCCTGGTGGAGGGAGACGGCTTCAACCTCACGACCTCCGTGTCCATGATGCTGTTCGACACCTTCATCTATGGAGTGATGACGTGGTACATCGAGGCTGTCTTTCCAGGTACTGTGAGCTTTCACTCTGCCCAGGCCATCAGTGAGGGAAATACGATGCGTAGTTCCAGTGCCTTCCTCCCTTTATGTTGCAATCGCCCTGCAGGGTTTAGGGCTCCCTGGCAAGTAGCCAGGGCTTACACTCCACTCAGGGCAAGTCCATAACCAACGAGGAGAGACAGCTGAACTGAAGAGACACAGGTAGTACAAGAGCGGCTACCAGTACTGCAGTGATGGCTTGAGGTGCCAGGTACATGCAAAATGTATTCAATACTTTAATAAATTTAACCCTAGGCAGGTAGTGTCCAAGATGAATCTATCATGGATAAAGACTCATGTAAGACCAAATCATTGATGGGTGAGGTTTAGCCAGATGGTTCACTGTTTAATTTTCCTCCTGGCAAGTGTACACATCAGCCCTACCTGAACTTCCCGCCATTTGAACGTGCCCGTTTGCACCAGACAGACCTGCATTCAAATCCTTCACATTGGTTGAGCAACTTTGGCAGATTAATTATCTTTCATTACACTGTGCATTTCTAAAATGAGCACAACCTGTGCCTCATGGACGTATTGGGAGGATTTACTGAGGCGAGAAGCTGCTCCCTGGAGAAGGGCAGCCTGCTTGGTTCAGTAGGGTGGCAGCTAGCGAGAGGAAGACCCTAGACCAGATGGGTTGATGCTGTGGCTCCACCGTAAGGCAAATTGGGAGAACGGACGGGACCGGGCGGCGTTTCGTTCTGTTGTACGTAGGGTTGCGATGGGTTGGAACCAACTCAATGGCTCCTCCCACAGCGCTGCCGCCAAATGGAGGGTACCCGGTGCATAGAAGGTGTCAGTAGATGTTGGCTCCCGTCTCCCTGAACCTCTCTACCAGTCCTCATCTCTGAAGGACGCAGAGTGTGTCGAGAAGGGAGGAAGTCTGCCTGATCTCCTGGCGTGGTGCAGAGTTTGGCTCACTTCTGTGATGTGCTTTCAGGCCAGTATGGAATTCCCAGACCCTGGTATTTCCCTTGCACCAAATCCTATTGGTTCGGCGAGGAAAGTGATGAGAAGAGCCACCATGGTTCCAGCCAGAAGGGAGCATCAGAAAGTAAGTGTGGTCTCTCCCCGAACCCCAGTGCCGCCCCCCCCCCCCACTGGCTGTCCTATAGAGTCTCGGGACAGAGACATCATGCGGAATGCCCAGTTCCCAGTTCTCCCCTGTCAGTGCTGGTGACTTGATCTCTGAGGGCGATTTCCTTTGTTTTCTTGGCTTCTGGGCATTCGGCTTTGACCACTCCATTGTCAGCCCCACCTTCACTTTGCATGCATTCCCATGCTATCACCACGAGCTACAGGAAGAGCGGTTGATTGTGGGATCATAACCTGCAGTCCTAGACAGATGTCAAAGCACAGTCTGGGGGCTTCCCCTTGATTACCCAGCTCCCCACCCCTCTCCTGGCTCCCGGGGGCAGGCAGAGATGCCCCAGGTCAGCAGTGGCTCAGCCCTGCGCTGCTTACTCCAGCTGTGGGACAGGAGCTCTAGCTCTGTGCCCAGTGTGGCTTCCTCAATCATTTATAATCCTCTCTTCTGCTGGCCTCTTGGGTGCCTTTCCGCAGCTGCCAGCCATGAAAGTGCAGGGTGTCCTAGCATGGCACACGTGGCTCTTTACAGCCTGCTTGTTCACCACTCCAGCTGCTTCTGCTGCTGATACTTTGCCTTCGTATCCCCTTCCTCCTCTTGCTGCCCTGCTTCGGCCTGGCCAGCGAGAATTGCTCCAGGTCGCCAGAACGTCCCGGGCCCTTGCACATCCGGGTGCCTTTGGTGCACGTAAGGTTTCCTCTGACTGGAAGCCCCTTCATCCCACTTCCCTCCCTTCCGACCTCCCGCTCGTTCTTCGAGATTTAATTGAAGTGTCCCCCTGTTGCCTGAGCAGCTCCCCTAAATTCTCAGGTCAGTGTCTTCTTGGAGATTCTAGGGTATTTCGAACAACTTTTTGCTTTGTACGATTCTATCTCCACAGGCAGTTGCATACATGTGTACTGGCATGGCATCTTATCCACTTCATCCAGTGCTCCACGGCAGGGACACCTTTCCCAGCTGTGGTGTCATTTCAAGCCCAGGGGTTGGCACTGATATAAGCCACAGACTATCGATGTCACCAGCTTGGACATGCACTCGTTTAGGCCTTTAGTTCTGTGGCATTTTAGAACATGGGTAGATTTTAAAAATGGAGCTATATGAAGGCGTTTCAAAAGTTTGTAGAAAAATCCCATGATTTTTCAACCCCAGTGTTCCATGAACTTTTGGAAACCATAGAGCACGTGACCTTTGAGACTGGCTTTTTTCACACAACATCATTCCTTTGAGATCCACCTTAGTTGCTCTGCGCATTAATTGGTTGCTCTCCTTTGTCGCTGTGCGGCATTCCCTGGGACAGCTGTTCCACAGCTGGATGGAATTAAAAACAAAAGACGCAGCAGCAGCAGCTTTTAGCATCTTATATTTGGTTGCTCGTGGTAAGTGACCAAGGGTGGAGGTTGTGTTTTCTTTATCACTGGGTGCCCATCACTGGTGCCCAGCTAATTGACAGAAACCAACACTGGCGACTTGCCTGCTGCCTGCTTGAGAGAGGCAGGTCGGTTGGCAGGCAAACCCAGCCCGCCCCAGCGTCCGCGCAGCAGTTCCTGTGGGTTCATTCCTTTCTGCTCTCCTCTCACAGTCTGCATGGAGGATGAGCCCACACATCTGAAGCTGGGTGTGTCCATCCAGAACCTGGTGAAGGTTTACCGAGACGGCATGAAGGTGGCAGTTGATGGCTTGGCACTGAATTTCTATGAGGGCCAGATCACCTCCTTCCTGGGCCACAACGGAGCGGGGAAGACCACTACCATGTAAGAAGATGGGGTGCCCTCCCGAAATGTGCCACAGAGCAGGAAGGGGGGACAGTGAGGAATTCACCGCTGCGGAAATTGTGTGCTCTGCTGGGAACAAGGGCGGAAGACACCGGATTTGATGGGTGTCCCAATATCCCCTCATTGTTAGAATGCTTTCCAAGTGGCTTTCAAATGACTTCTTCAGCCTGCCCCAGGCTGCGGGCCTGTGGCTGTCTTCCTCACGTGGTTTCAGAATTATGCTCTGTTCTTAGAAGTGAGTCCGGGACAGCTCAGAGATAGGTTTGCCTTTTGAGCTGATGCGGTCAGAACTGGGAAGCAAGGGTCTAGGGCAGTGCTTCCAAACCTTCCCAATGCCAACACCCTTTGCTACACACAGTTCTCATGTTGCGGTGACATCCCCCCCCCCACCATACAATTATTTTCGTTGCTAATTCATAACTGTAATTTTGCTACACCATTAGGAATTGGGTAACCGCTGCGCAAGGGTCATTTGACCCCCAAAGGGTCGTGATCCACAGGTTGAGAACCACTGGTCTAGGGGGAAAGAATAAGTTTGTTGGAAGGGGGTGCTGATTTTACAGGAACTCTGCTTTTAAGCAGATGTGAGGACCAACTGGCAGCTTCCCCTGGTTGCCCTCAGTGGAACCGACAGGCCCCTGTAACGGGCAGCTGAGGAAGCGGTGAGGGCCAAAGAATACCCGAGTTCACCTCCGCGGCTCGTGTGGTCCCTCCACACCATTTCCAAGGACGTGCTTGGAAGTGACACTCGTCATGGCTTGTTTCACTTTCCTTTTGCATTTTGAAAGCAAAATCAATAGAGTCAGCACCTTGCAGAAAAATGTAAAAGGTTACTCAAAGATCCTACCATCTAACACAAGAATTATTTTTAGCTTCGAATAATTTGTTTCCATTTTTTTCTGGATGACTTTTAAGCCCACGAAATAGGTGTTTTAAAGTGCATGTTCCATTGCAAATTGGAATGTGCTTTTAAAGACATACTTGCACTAAAGTTGTCACCTCCAACCCTTACACCTCATCCTCGTCACCCGAGGGCCCACTGGAATCCATTAAGAAAGGACCGAGAGTGAGAGAGTTAGCACCCTGGGCTCTGCCTGCCCTAACTCTGCACCCTGGAACAGGGCACCCAGAGGGCAGCAAGCAGCACCCCCCTGACTCCTGTGCTTTTAAATGTTGTCCTCAGGTCAATCCTGACTGGGTTGTTCCCTCCTACCTCGGGCACTGCCTACATCCTGGGGAAAGACATTCGCTCCGAGATGAGCACCATCCGGCAGAACCTGGGCGTCTGTCCCCAGCATAATGTGCTATTTGACATGTGAGTACTACTAGCCCCAAGCCGGGAGCAGGAGACCCTCTCTGAATGAATGTGTGTGTCGGGGGTTCTTGGCAGCCAGGAGATGACCGTGGGGTGGTAGGCTGCACCTCCCTGGGCGTTTGCAGATCTGGCGGCCCCTTGACTTTAGCAACAGTAGGAGGTGAGCGGCGGGTGGGCCATGCTGTCTTAGTCTACCTGGGCGAATGGTCTGGGGAAATGGTGATCTTCATTTCTTGTTTTCCTGGGGTCTTTTGGCCCAGCCTCTACCCATTGTGCCCTCCTCATTCATTGGTAGCTCCCACATCCCTCTCGAACCTAGCAGTACTTCAGGACCCTCCCATCAATGCCCTGTCTACGTTGCTCAAGAAGTTTGCTCCTGCTCCGGCTGCTCTTTTGGCAGGCAGGGCCTCCACAGAGCCCTCAGGGTGGAGCTGAGAAGGGCCTGAGCGCTATGGTTGTGTGCCAAGCTTGTGTCTTCTCCAGGCCCCAACTTCCTCTTCCCTAAGGTTAAGGGGTCCGGGCGTGTTTGCACACAGAACCTCTGCTTTCTGAGCCTTAGGTGCTTCAAATTGCAGCAGGGCTGCTCCAGCTTCCTGCTGAAGCAGCTTCTGGGTTGATCGGGCTCTGGGGAGAGTCCTCTGAGTCCCACCTCGTTGAGGCTACAACTTAAAGCTGCAGGTGTCTGATACATGGTGTCCTGATGCACCTAGCCCTTGCTCTGAGGTGACTGGAAGTGACCTGTGACATTTCAGCTCTGGCTTCCCGAGCGCATGTGGGTCTTCACTGCTGTTCCACCTTGACCCCTTCTGGAGAGTCATTTCTCAGCAGCTGATCCAGTAAAACAAGCTCTGTGTGGTGGGACATCCTGCAGAGGACACTGGTCTGACTGAGCCCATGGCTCTTCTGTCCCCAGGCTGACCGTCGAAGAGCACATCTGGTTCTACGCCTGCCTGAAAGGCCTCTCCGAGAAACACGTGAAAGTGGAGATGGAGCAGATGGCCCTGGATGTCGGGCTGCCACCTAGCAAGCTGAAAAGTAAAACAAGTCAGTTGTCAGGTGAGTGCCACGGCTGCCTTTCTGCTGCCCACACCCTCCTCCCTACATCATCAACACACACAAACACACACACAAAATAACAGCTGTCCCTCAGTCTCGGGGGTGGTGGTCGGGTTGATAACAGAAATAGGACGCAGTGCGCCCCGAGGCGGACGTCTCCGTTTGTCTTGTCCTGCCTCGGTGTCCACTCTGTCTGGGCCAGCTCCTGGAGTTTCTCGCTCTCTTGCTCTTGCAGGAGGAATGCAGAGGAAGCTCTCTGTGGCCTTGGCTTTCGTGGGTGGATCCAAGGTTGTCATTCTTGACGAGCCTACAGCTGGTGTGGACCCGTACTCCCGCAGAGGGATATGGGAGCTGCTGCTGAAATATCGACAAGGTAACTGATAAGGTGTTTACTCTGAGTCCTGGAATGGGCGGGAGGGAGGAGCTCTTGAGACGTACAGCTGCATCTCATGGCTGCTCCTCCTAGGGCAATGGAATCGCTTCTCCAGGAGGGTTTTCTTCACACTCAGTGCCCACTGAGGGATGGAGCTGAGAGGCCTGAGTTACAAGGCACCTAAATCTTACCCTCCTTACGTTGGGTGCTGCAAGATTAGCAACAGGATAAACGGCATCCCTTTGGGCTTCCCCGATCCCCGGTGCCCACCCCAGCATAGGACCTGTCTGCATTTATTGTGATCATGCACCCGGTAGCCTGAGACTCCTGTGTCTCTGTTCATGTCTTCATCCCTAACGCAGCACAGATAGGTCATGTTTGTCAAAAGCGTAGCTGGAAAAATGGAAGGCAGAAGATAACATAATTGGTTACCTGCTGTGAGAGATATTGGGGCGTAGTAGACTTCGCAGCCAGGTGTGAGTATTCCTGAGACGTTGGGAGAATCGCTTCATCTGCTTTCTTTTCCTTACTTAAGGACGTGCGGATCTCATTAAGTGACATGGGAATGCGTGTCAACCACTTAGCCCGGCACCTGGCAAACAGCAAGTCCCTAAGTGGATGCTGCTGCTCTGGTTTCTGTGCGGACGCCCTAGCTGCCTGCGCTCAGGTGTTGCTCTTTAGGGTTCACGGCCACACGGTGTTGAAGGGAATTTCCAGGTCTTTCTCCCATGCGCACTGTTGTAGCGGCTGCCACCACTTTCACTGCAAGTGGACAGGCCTCATCCGACCCTGCCCTTGTGTCTGCCTGGCAGGCCGCACCATTATCCTCTCCACACACCACATGGACGAAGCAGACGTTCTGGGGGACAGGATCGCCATCATTTCCCATGGGAAGCTGTGCTGTGTGGGCTCCTCCCTGTTCCTGAAGAACCAGCTGGGGACCGGCTACTACCTGACCCTGGTCAAGAAGGATGTGGAGTCCTCCCTGGGTTCCTGCAGAAACAGCAGCAGCACTGTGTCAAACCTGAAGAAGGTGAGCGCAGCAGAGCCGTGCTGGGCTCAGGGAGTCTGGATTCACTGCCCTGTGGAGGCCAGCCATTCCCCTGTCCCCCCATCTCTCTCGCATCACTTCCTACCTGGTAGCAGGCAGGCTGAAGGCCCTTCCATTTCCATTGTGTGATCTCAGTTGAGTCCCATTTTGGACTCTCCCAGGGGGGTGAGTGAAAGAAGAGGTCCTTTTCCCTGTCGTGGAGTCGCTGCTGACTCCTCACGGGCAGGGTGGGCCTGCCTCTGTGGGCTACAAGACTGGAACTGCTGGCAGGCGTAGAAAAGCTTTGTCTTTCTCCCTCGGGGCAGCTGATGTTTTCGAATGGCTGACCCTGGAGCTAGCATCCCAATGGGCAGCCACCACCCTAAGAGAAGGAAGAGCGAGGAATGCATGGCCTTTCTTCCTTCTCGATCCTTTAAATCTCCTTTAAGAGCCCCTGACCATGGTTACAGCTAGGGAAGCACTAAACTAGCCCACTGGCCAGGTATATGCCAGGCCTGAGACAGTCAGCAAATGGCTGGCTCCGTCGTTGATCAGGGGACATATTCCTATTGTGATGCTGTGCTGGCCATCTCCAGGAGGCTAGCCCGTTCACAGGGCACACCATGTTGAATAGTGGCTTCTGGAGACATGCTGTGCAGTTGCATGCCCGATCAGACAAGCTTTCTTTTCCATGTCTTACAAACCAGAGCCCCTTAGCAGCCACCTCCAGCAGCAGTGGTAGCACCTGTCCCATTGCCCGGCCCCTTACCCATTCTCACCTCCTTCTTTGCCATCAGGAGGACAGTGTTTCTCAAAGCAGTTCTGATGCTGGCCTGGGCAGCGACCATGAAAGTGACACGCTGACCATCGGTAAGGACTCTGGGGTTTTTTATTCAGGTGGTGCCTGAGCTACACCCAGCTGGGCAGAGTGGAGGCGGAGGAGGAGAGGTGCAGAGGCTGGTGGTGCGGACTCAAGGTTTGCTGCTGGGCTGGGGCTGGGTGGCTGTGGGAGCGGGTGCAGCTTGGTGGCGGGGTTGGCTTCTTGCTTGCTGGGGCGCCTGGGGCTTGGGCTTGGTCTGGGAGCTGGCAGGGTAGCCTTCCGGATTGGTGCGATAAGGAAGGGGGTGGGAGGGGGACTTTGGAGGAACTTTGAAAGCAGTGAGTGTAGAGACAGTGGTGATGCTGAGGGCCAAGCCAGTGGCAGAGGGATTTGAACTGAGTACCTAAGGAGGGGGAGAGCCCAGGAGATCAGGGTCATTCTACAGGGTTTCCTCAGCACAAGTGTGTTGTCATCAGTAGCATGTGTGGAGCAAAAACCCTGGACAGAAACCATCTTTGGCCTGTCTGAATGACTGGCTGTTCCCAAGAAGACCTCTGCTTCCGTGGACTGTTGGATTTGCCCTCTTTTGAGGGAGCCAGAACTTTCTTTAAAAGTTTAAGTAAGAACGAAGACTTCTTAAAGGTTTCTCTGCTCACGTTTTCCAACGAAGATGCGTAGCATGGTAGCGCGCGACACCAGTCATTCATGATTGTCCCCATTTGCAGGGCATTGAGTGCCTTCCGTGCCCCTGGCTTTGGGTGATGCAAACATAAATAAGTAATACATGCCTTCAGGAGCTCTCAGGCCACGGACATGCGACGTGACTGAAGCATCTGGGTGGGGGAGTGTATGAGCCATAGGCTTCTGGGGAGTAGGCACAGCGAGAAGGTAGGGCCCGGCTGGCCCTTGCTTTGTGGTCTCTGAGCTGCCTGAACTGTTCTTGCACTCATGTCCCTGCAGATGTCTCTGCTATCTCCAGCCTCATCAGGAAGCACGTGGCCGAGGCCCGGCTGGTGGAAGACATTGGGCACGAGCTGACCTACGTGCTGCCCTATGAAGCTGCCAAAGAGGGAGCCTTCGTGGAACTCTTCCATGAGATTGACGACCGGCTCTCAGACCTAGGCATCTCCAGTTATGGCATCTCAGAGACAACCCTGGAAGAGGTAAGTTCCGTGACTCGATGTCAGGATAGAGGAGAGCCGACAATCACTCCCAAGGCCAGGTACCCAGCCTGCATTCTTGCTGGGAACAGGGGTCCCAAGGAGCTGGCTCTTGAGTTCTCAGGTCAATGACGTTGGTCATGTTGAACCCCTTTACTCTTTAAGATGGTAGTAGGAGACAACAGGAGAAAAGTATGTTTTTTTTCTTGGTGTAGTTGTATCGTGGTCAGCTGTCAACTGGATCCTTGTGCTTGGAAAATATGTGGGAAAAAACAGAGGGCTTCAAAAAGTTTGTAAAAAAACTCAGTATCCTTCCATTCCATTTTTCCATCCATGAAACCCTTAACCCCCCTTGCAGGAGCCCTGGTGGTGTAATTATGGATTGTACCTTGGGTTGCTAACAAAACGGTCAGCAGTTCAAAACTACCAGCCACTCTGTGAGGGCACTATGGGGCCTTTCTGCTCCTGTAAACATGTGCAGTCTCAGGACCCCACAGAGGCAGTTCTACTCCGTCCTGCAGGGTTGCTATTAGTGAGAATCGACTCATTGGCGGTGGAGGTTGGTTTGAGCATGTTTGTGCAAGCTTAGAGTTTTTTGTTGTTGGTATGGTAAAAATAATCATTTTAACCTCATGTAATCCTCAGAACAAGGCGAGATAATTTGGCACTCAGATGTTGGGGTTCAGAGCTCGGCGTGTGGGGCTGTGGGGCCCACGCTCTCTTCGTTGCTCATGAGGGCCTCCTTTGAAGGCAGAATATCGCAGCCCCTTGGCCTGGAGGGGGCAGAGAGGGAAATTGTCTGGCCCAGTGGTTCCCCATGTTGCAACAGAAACCTCTGGGGGATTATCTAGACAATGACAAGGTAGAAGCTTGGAGTCCATGTCTGTGTGTCCTGCTTCTTCCGTGGCTTTGCCTTGCCAAGGTCTGCAGACACAAGAGAGGTCTGGTGCAGATTCTCTTCTCGTCTTGAACTCTCGGCCATGGCATTTGCTCCTGACATTTCTGGGCTGTGGAGACCCCGTGGGCGCCTGATCATTGCACCTTAACTACCTGCCCCAGTGCTAACCTGCTCGCAGCTTTGGGGCCACACCTGGATGAAGCCCCGTGGCTTCCGAGCAAATTGCTGCTGCTGCTGCTGCGCTGTCCTCCTGTCGCAGCTTTAATTTGAAAGTGATTATCTGGATTGATAGCTCTCGGTGCCAAGGAAGAAATGGTCTCCAGCAAAAGCGGCTTTTCTCCCCAGTGACTCTGGCAAAGTGCCAGTGATAAACGTGCGTTCCTCTGTCGTGAAGGGCTAACAAGCCATTTGATGATGCTGTCACCGTGGCTGCACCTACAATCACGCCCACTCTTACTTTTCAGATATTCCTCAAAGTGGCTGAAGAGACTGGAGTGGACACGGAGACCTCAGGTAACCTCTGCGAGTAGCCCCCTACAGGCGGCCACATACAACCAGCGCTTTGCATTTCTCCTTGAATGGTTTTAGTCCATTCTCATTTATAGCAGATAGATTTGCAGTCGAGGGGGTGGGGGGGGGGGGGGAAGGAGGATTTGCTATTGCTGTTGTTACAAGTGAAATGAAATGAAACGTGGACTACCTTCCCTTGGCCTCCAGATGGCACCTTGCCGGCACGACGGAACAGACGGGCCTTTGGGGACAGGCAGAGCTGTCTCCGTCCATTCACAGAAGACGATGGCGTGGACCCCAATGATTCTGATATCGACCCAGGTCAGCATGCCATCGCCGGAAAGGCCTGTTCTCGGTTCTTCTCAAGAGCCAGGATAGTAGATCCCTGCAGGGGACCGAGGGGAGAAGGCAAACAAGAAGAGCCACTTGTCTTTCCCCGGCTTCAGCATATGTACAAAGGAAAGCTCCCAGCTCCATCACATGTCCCCTCGCCCCTGGGGACCCAAGGAGTTTCTTTTCTTTTTTTGGGGGGGTGTTTCAGAGTTCCAATCCAAACCAAAGTCACTGCTATCGAACTGATGCTGAATCATGGCAGCCCTATAGAACTAGGGCAGAACTGCCCCAGTGGAGTTCTGAGACTGTAACTCTTTATGGGAGTAGAAAGCTCATAGTCTTTCTCCCTCAGAGTAGCTGGTGGTTTTGAACTCCCGACCTTGTGGTTAACAGTGAGACTTGTAATTGCTATGCCACCAGGGCTGCTCTATTGCAGGCTTAGTGGTTGAATAAATATATATTGGAGGGAGGGATGATTTTGAAAGATTCTGAGAGGTGAATTGAATTTATGGACTTAGATATTTGGTCTGTATGTGCCCTTGTGCATTTGACTGGCATGCAGTAGGGAGGCAAGAAATCTAGCAAGTATTGGTAAGATGCCAGGCTATTTCTGTTAGCAATTATGAGCTTAAGACAAGAATGTGTGTGTAAATTTTGTTAGGAATCAAAACCTTTCTTGCCCTCCTACTCACTTGTCATGAGTGTGCATGTCTTGTGTTTCCTTTGACTTTATTGTGACTACTCAGAAATCATTCGAAACATGTTCACCTTTTAAAACTAAAAGCGTGCTGGATGGGGGAGAGATCGCTGTGGTAGGTTCTCAAGCAGGTCAGCACACAGACATGGCCTGTGTCATAAAATACTCTAAGGCTGACTGGCTCCCCTGGATGGCGATGTGGCACTCCTGTTGTGCCCCCTGATTTTCTACTCTGGCTAGACAAAAACTCAAAGGCAGAGGCTACTGCCATTCAGTCCTGGGTTCATACCTTTCTCTTGAACATGCGTTTGTCATGAAAGCCCTTTACTTCTTAGACACATTTAGCTTCAAACGAGAGCCTCCAAGGAGGTGGCTGAAGATGTTGGAGGGTGGGGCGTGGCCGCGTTGGACATGTCTAAGGTGACAGGTGACCTTCCCTGTTGGCTTCCACAGAATCGCGAGAAACAGACCTGCTCAGTGGCATGGATGGCAAGGGCTCTTACCAAGTGAAGGGCTGGAAGCTTACCCAGCAACAGTTTGTGGCTCTTTTGTGGAAGAGGCTGCTGATCGCCAAGAGGAGTCGGAAGGGATTCTTTGCTCAGGTGAGAAGTGCTGGTTACGCTCAGTGGGTTAGTCTGGGTCGACTAGAGAAACAAATTCATAATTCTCCTATGTGTTAAGAGAGAACTTTATATCAAAGAATAAATATATATTAAGGAAACGTGCCAGCCCTGTCCAGTTCAAGTCCATAAGTCTGACATTAGCCCATAGGTCCGATACCAGTGTATAAATTCCTCTTCAGACTCACACAACACAGGCAATGATGACGAATACAGGACGAACACAGGCCGGTGGGTGGACAGTCTTGTGGATCCAGTGGCAGTGGAAGCATCTCGGTGCTGGCAGGGCTCTCTACATGCCTCCCCTAGCGCCAGGGCTCTGGGTCTATCCGTGTAACTCCATGTGGTTTGTCAACTGGAACGTGTAGCAGAGTGAGCGTGTTTCTGGCCTCCAGCGAGCTATTTATCTCTGTCCTGCCTCCATAATGAGGTCATCAAGCTGTGACCTGATTGACAGGCTAAACTCCCCCCTTTGCAAGTGGACAGGAGATTATGTAACTGCCACACTCAGGAACTCATGCTTTATGGGCTGGCTGCAGGCTCCCTGACCCTCGGAGGCTGGAGAGAGCATCATTGTTAAGAGATGGGTGTTGGGGTCGGTTGCTCTGCTTTCCTATCCCAGTTCTGCTTCCTGCCAGTCATGTATTTCCTGGCAAATGACTTCTCTCTGCTTCCATTTTCCCCTGTAAAATAGCGATCATCACAGTATTGTGACAGGGTTGTGCTGAGGATTTTGAAAAATATTTTTTAGCGTTTGGATCATGAAAGATGCGTAACCAGGTTAGGAATGTTTAGAAAAACTAGCTTCGCAAATTCCACTTCTGAAATGCAAGATGTTGCGCCAGATGCACTTGACATAGGAATGTCTCGGAAACTTGATCTAACCAAGGACATGAAAATGTATCCAGTACTGCTGCAAAAGATTAAAGGAGGCTTCCATAAGTGGGAGGGTGTTCTATCGTCATGCATTCGAAGACTGAATGTTGCTAAGAGGTCAGCACTACTGGAGTGGTCTAGCGCTTCAACTCGAGACTTCCGGGGACCGTGGAGTGTACTGTCCTTGAAGTGGTCACCACAACTCTTCCCTGCTCGCAGTCATCTTAAAACTGACCCGCGCTGAGCTAGTAAGAACGTCTGCCTTGAATACCGTGCTCTTTGAGGGGAAGACATTATGTGTGTCATAACATGGAAACAGTAAGTGACACGGTTAGATAGCATCCTTAGGTAGGGCAGTGAGGTCGTGCTAATGACGGAGAGCGAAGGGAGAGCGTGACTCGTCGCCCAACTTGAACAATGGTCAGTTTCCCTAACCTGTACATGTAGGAACTGGGAATTCGTAGGTGTTTTCCTGCCTGTTTACTCAACAACAACAGAATGCAGAAAGTAACACATGCCTGGCAGGAGTTTGGCTGTGGGCCCTGACTCCTCAGTCCTGTGCAGGTGGCTCTGGGAAGCTAACTGGACTTGTTGAGACATGTCCCTTGGCCTTCTTGCGGATCCGTGATCGTCTCCTTTCTCCCCTCTCCCTGCGCTATAGATTGTGCTGCCAGCTGTGTTTGTGTGCATCGCCCTGGTATTCAGCTTGATCGTGCCGCCCTTCGGCAAGTACCCGAGCCTGGAGCTGCAGCCTTGGATGTACAACGAGCAGTACACGTTTATCAGGTGTGTGCGTGCCCTCTGAACCCACAGAGAGAGCAGTGCTCGGGCCGTGGTCCCTGTGCTGAGGGTCAGGGGTCAGGGGCTCAGGGGTTGGATTGGAGGATCACACAGTAGAATGGGTTCCGTCAGCTGTGGCTAAGACACACCCACTCCCACATACCGCAGTCTCCTATCAGATGTGAAGAACAGCAGTGGACAAACCTGGACGAATAGGCCAGTCCTTGATCGCCTCTTTGAGTCCCTCTCCTCTTGATACTATCTTGTCAGGGATAGGCTGGTGTGGGTTAGGAAGAATAATGTACTCTCACGAAATTTACCATTAAGCGACAATAGATTTGGATTTTCGTAATTGGGTTTTAACTTCGTGGCTGAGTCAAACGATTTCCATATATTGGTAAACCATACCACCTTCAAAAAAGTTCATGCTCCATTTTTAGCACAGTACCATGCATGTCTTTATCATCTAGCTAGTATTTGTTCTTTAGATAAAAATACTCTAACTTTTACTAAACCAGTGCCTCAAGTATTTCTGCACCTTGTTAGACAGGTATCTTTATGTATCCCATTCCCTTGGGAGGGGAAATGGGTCAGCGACATTAAAGGGAAGGTGTGTGTGTGTGTGTGTGTGTGTGTGTGTGTGTGTGTTGTGGTCTCTTTCTCTCTAAACACGCATGCTCCTTATACTTCACAGAGAAAATAGCTTACACTTTCCTTTCCAAGCTGCTGACCCTGTATCTCGTAGGCTTGTGGAGTACGGGTTTGCTTTGTGTTTGTGAGTTAAACTCATCCTTTTTTGTATTTTCTGGCTCCCCGTACAGTAATGATGCTCCTGAGGACGTGAGCACCCAGCAGCTCTTGAACGCCCTCACTAAGGACCCTGGCTTCGGAACCCGATGCATGGCAGGGGACCCAATTCCGTAAGTCCCATGTTCAGCCCGGAGCCCCGCGTGGCCGGCTTCCTGGGCCTGTTGCCTGGCTTGATCTCCACACCTTGCATGGACCTGCTGCACGCCACCTTTTCACGGCTACCAGTTGTTCTTTTGACTTGTTCTTTATCTTAAAGGAAAGAGCACATGAAATACAATACAGTAGCCTCACCGAACTATGTAGGAACAAGCGTTTGGTGTGTCTTCCAATGTCCTTTGGAATAAATCATTATAGATATTATTCATTATTTTAGAGGCTTAATAGTTAACTTGAATAGCACGTTCCACTTAGTGGTCAACTCCTTTCCCTTCTCGCCCCCGCAGCAGCCCTGTAAGCGTACACCAGGAACGGGCTGCCACTCTGTGACATTTGCAGCCTAGCTCCTCGATCCTTGATCCTTTCACTCAACAGCAAGATGACATACTAATGTTCACAAAATGTACATTTTACACTTTGAGATTTGCATATGTTTTACATACTTACCTTCACTTTACACTTTGAGATTTGCATATGTTTTACATACTTACCTTCACTTTACACTTTGAGATTTGCATATTTTTTACATACTTCACTTTACACTTTGAGATTTGCATATTTTTTACATACTTACCTTCACTTTACACTTTGAGATTTGCATATTTTTTACATACTTTACCTTCACTTTTTTTTTAAGTTGGCATGCTAGAAATTCAGGGATATATCAAATGACCTCAAATGTGTGGCTGAAGGTATGCCAGGGGATCATCGTGTGAAGAGAACTGAGACGCTTAAGCGGGAGCCCAGGGCTGGTGCAGTGAGTGGGTCCAGGCGTCTCAGGACTGATTTTGCAGCTGTGGCGGCTAAACGACAGGCATCGCTGAGAGCATTGGGGAGCTGCCGGATGACTAGAGAAAGACGTGTGAGTTTCAGCTGTTAAAGAGGGGAAGATGGTTGGTCCTGGAAAAGGCAGAGCAAGGAATGTGGTAACTGGACATGCAAAGTTCCAGAGGAGATTTTCAGATGTATACTTACGAGGTCCCTTGTTGAAAGTCTTTGCTGTGGAGGAGATTCCAAGTTATGGTGGCCCTGGTTCATTCTTATTAAATGAGTAGTCACTAAATTTTCATTAGTACGTACGGAGTGGTGAACTTTGGTTCCGAGCAGCAGGATGATCCCAGTGGACAAGGACACAGACACGCCTGTCTGGATTTCATAGTGCCTTTGATGGGGTTTCATATAAACACTTTAGAGGCAAGAGAGACTAATATAAGTAAGTGGATTCACAGATTGCCACGAACCCGATGGAGTCGTGGATTGATGCCAGGCTAGGTATTATAACCCACAGGGATAGGCGGGCACCGACAGAGCTAGCCTGGCAGCAGAGGGTTCACAGCATGGAGGCACCACAGGGCATTTGTTAAAGGCAGCCGGAAGGAACGGCCTCCCAGCATTCTGTAAACCCCTTAATTGAAAATCGAATTTGAGTTTTTAAAAAAGTGATAGGACCAAGATAAATTTGATCGGGACCCCCATCAAATTGTGGAATTTAACTTGTAGCCTTTTGTCTCCATCTCTCAGCTTTTGAAGGTGTTACGGATGAGCTCCAGGTGGCTTAGTGCATGTCTTAGTGTGACCTTCTCATTTAGTGGAGACAAGTGAAAGCGAGAACTAGACAGCCTTCCACTGCTCAGTTGATTTTTTTTTTATTACATGTAAGAATAATACAAAGACTAGCCTTGCTCTAATCATAGAATTTTAGAACAGGAAAGGCAATTGAAGGGACTTGTTGAAACAAATCGTTTTATACTTTCACCTGTTGAGAAAAGTCGTGAGGGGCCGAGTGACTGACTGAAGAACACATGAGTTCATAGCCTGAGCCAGGGGAGATAGGCCTTGGCTTTGGCTTCCTGAGATGCTTACAAATCACCGAGTTTCTCATGCACCAAGCACTCATTTTGGCATAGAGGAGGTAGTCCCCCAGCTTGCCACTTATTTTAAAACATATATTGGATCTTGCAATTATCCACCAGAAGTCTACGCAGAGAGCATACAATTCGGAGTGTCGACCTGGTTTCCATGATCTGGCCCTTGCTTATCGGCTCATCACCCTTCCTCTTAATGCACTGTCTTCCAGACGCACTACTCTCTGCTGGTTTTGAATAGAGAAAGCGCATTCCTTCTTTGGGCTTTTGTACCTGAACCGTCTGCTTGTAAGGCTCCTTCCCTCCAAAGTCTTTGCCTGGCTTCTTCCTTCTCTGTTGCAGCATTGCCTCCTTCGGGAACTATTTTCTAGCAAAATTAGCCCCAATTCTTCCCAGTCGCTCTTACCTGACCTTGCATTGTGTTTGACTGTCCACACTTATATTAGTCCCAGCGGTATAGGAGGGTTTTGTTTTGTTTGTTTTTTAAGTTTATTTGATTCATTTGTTTGTCTGTTTTCTCCTCTGGGAGGAGAATAAGTACTCAATCTTGCTTGCCCCCAGTTCTCAATTACACACCTCTGACACCTAGTAAATGCTCCATGAATGCATGTCAAGTGAACAAATGCGTGATTAGCAGTGTGCGGGCTCATTGGAATGAATGATGTTCAATATCGGAGCAATTAGGGTTTCTTTGAGTTCCGGGACTTTCTCTGTACACCTTTTGCAACTGCTCGTGCTGTGGCGGGGTCAGTGAAATGGGATTGTGCTTGCCTTTTCCAAATCATGAGGGAATCGGTGCATGTTTGGGGGAGTTCCTTACTAATCCTGTGCTCCAGACACGAGAGAAGAGTTGGCAGTCTTGGATGACACCCCCCCGCCCCCGGCTTGGTATTCCTTTGCAGAGAAATGCCCTGCTTGGTGGGAGAGGAGGAGTGGACCACGGCCTCGGTCCCCCAGACCATCATGGACCTCTTCCAGAATGGGAACTGGACGATGGAGAGCCCTTCGCCTGTCTGCCAGTGTAGTAGTGACAAAATTAAGAAGATGCTGCCCGTGTGTCCTGCGGGGGCGGGGGGCCTGCCTCCTCCACAGGTGAGTCTCTCAGAGTGCCTCTGAGCAGTTGC
Source organism: Tenrec ecaudatus (assembly GCF_050624435.1). Lineage (NCBI taxonomy): Eukaryota > Metazoa > Chordata > Mammalia > Afrosoricida > Tenrecidae > Tenrec > Tenrec ecaudatus. The sequence continues at coordinate 42,166,826 of NC_134539.1, read as the reverse complement.
AGACCCAGTAGCTTCTACTTAGGGATCAGGAATGTAAGCAATATCATCCCAATGGGGTTGATTTCCTCCTTGGTCTTAATTTTTGGCATATGAAGACACATGCAGTTCTTTGAGGGCCAGGAGTGTGGACTGGTCGTTCTACAGCTGGAGGAGTGTGTTTCTGCATTTTGAAAAGCCAGCCTAGGTTTACATATTTGTGTGAATTAAAGCAGAAGCAAACCACTGTAGGTAATTGGCTTGGGGAGGACACGCTTAAGGCCTCTCGTACAATGGCGATCTCTCAGAAGCACTAGTCGGGAACGTGGTAGACTTGGCTTTCATTCCTGGTTCTCCCACAAATGAGCTGATGGTCTTGGACAGACCACTTATTCTCCCTGCACCCTTGCCCTCAAGTGTGGATGGGAGAGGCTAGACCAGAAAACTCCTCTGGTCTTGTCAATTCAACCACTTCTCAGATGCTGAGTGCGGAAGGAGTTCTGAGTCATGTTTTCTGAGAATAACTTCAGGAAGAGGTTTATTATTGTTAGCTCTGTTTCTTTATAGACTTCCGGTTGTAGGGAGAGAAAAAGCATATTTAAGAGAAACCCTGATTATATCTCTGAATTAATGGGTAATCTATTCATCACGATTCTCCATGGAATAAAAAATAATTCACTAGATAGAGTCAAAGATGCTTCTCCATAAAAACCACTTGTGACTGTAAAGAAGCACATTTCGATGCACGCTGCTCAGTTGTTTAGAATCGTTTTCTGGGCAAGGCTTGGCCTGCCATAGTGAAGGCCATTGCCAAGTGTGGGAACCAGCTCACAACCGGATGGGTCCTAAAGGATGGCTGTGTAATAGAAGTGAATAATTATACAGACATCAGACAAGGCATCCAAGGACTCTCTTCTTCCAATGCAGCAGGGCACACAGAGATTGAGCAGAGGGGAGTGGTCTGGTCCTTGAGCAGAGAGAACAAAAGAAACACGTCTGCTCCTATAGAGAAAGGCCATGGGCTTGTACGAGGTATCATTAAAGTGGCACTGTTATGGGAGGAGACTGTGGGAATGGTTTTTAATTAGGAGAATGTGACTGGGACTCCGTTACAACTCACAAATGTGAAGACCCCATCCACTCAGAGTCCTGGCCTCCCAGGCTTCCTCAATCATGGGCACAGAGAATCCGTCCACATACACTCTCTTCCTGGTCCTCAGTTTCCCACAGCCTGAGCTCCCGTCCCACAGTGGTGCACACGTGAAGGGCAGGTGCCGCTCTCGTTCTTGGTTTGTTTTCTGTCCCAATTCTGCTCCATTAAGACGCATGTGCTTGGTTTTTATGTGGCGACAGAGAAAACAGAAAACGGCAGACATCCTGCAGAACCTGACGGGAAGAAACATTTCCGATTATCTGGTGAAGACCTATGTGCAGATCATTGCCAAAAGGTGAGTAGTCCGTACATGTGGTTTTACCTTTCCCGTCACTGCTTAGAGCAACTCGCATTTGAGAAGAGTAGACTGGAGCGGTCAGGGAAGCAGCAGCTTTGAGCTGCTTCTGGGTGCTAGAAGGTTACGGCAGTTTCCCAAACGAGAAGACATGATGAAAGGTAGTGTGGGTCAGAGTGCAAACAAATCCGGGTTCAGATTCGAATCCAGCCTCTGATGAGCATCTTGGTAGGGGGGCAACCGATTGCCCTTTGTTGTTGTAAAATGTGCTAATCCCGTGGTGAGCTTTACATGAGATGATAAATACCGAATGTCTTGGATAGTCTGTCATGGATGGAATTTACGATATTATGTGACCCCATGAGCAGATCCTTTGGCTGAATCAGCAGCCTGCCATGGCTCTGAGCTCATGGAAGAGCCATGCAGATTCCTGAAACATCACAGTCGACTGCTGAAGTTCTACTTGCCCTTTTATTCTACTTGGTTGGTTGGGCCTTTCCATTCGGATTTCTGCATGACTTCAAGTGAAAGCAACCCACTGCCATAGAATCAGTTCAGACGTGTACCCTCCGTAGGGTCCTGAGGCTATAAATCTTTCTGAGACAGCCTGCCACATCTTTCTCACACAGAGCAGTAGTTGGGTTTGAACCACCAACCTTACCGCTAGTGACTCAGGATTTCTCCAACAGTGCGACCTGTGCTTCTTAAATGACAACAAACAAGTAAACAGACGCCCACCAAACTACACTCACTGCCCTGGAGTCCCTGTAGGACCAATGTATGGTTAAAGCTAATGGCAGCGTGTTTTACCGAAAGAGGCGTGATGCCACTCTGCATGCCATCCATCTTGGAAGGGTTCCTTCAACTTGAAAAAGTTACATTTTCAATAACATGCTGCTCATGGCCATGTGCACCCTCTCTTGATCGACAGGTGGTTTTCAAATTGTTTTAATTAATCCAAAACATGATTCTCATATAAATAATTTTAAGATGAACAGGAAAAAAAGGTCATACCAATTAGTTTCTGTTTAATTGGCAGAAACTTACGAAGCCCCCCCGATCCTAGGATCATGCCTGTCCCATTGTCGTTTCCTTAGCTAGATGTTTATTCCATTTTGCTTCATTAGGAGCGGGATTAAAGCTTTGAACTGATTTTGGTTTCTTCATCTTTGTCGTTTGTAGCTTAAAGAACAAGGTCTGGGTGAATGAATTTAGGTAAGTTGAGCTCGGCTTTTGGTTTTCCTTGCTTCCTCTAGCTTGGGGGTTTCATTTTGGTGCAGAAATCTTGGATGGAGAACTGGGGACTATCTGGAATTCACATTCTCTCAGGTGCTGCCTCATGTGGGGCAGACAAAGGCCCCAGGCCCACCTGTTACGGGGTGTGAGCATTTTCCCTGGGTGTCCAGCTGTCATTTCAGAGGCCTATAAAGAATTAGGCAAACAGGTTGCCTCGAGGAGTTCAGAAATCTCAGGCGGGGAGGGGGGGGGTGTTGCTTAGGGATTTCACAGGAAGCATTTTATTATCAAGGGAATACCTAACCTAGTGTTAACTCTTACCCCAAATCGGATTCCCTGAGGATCTTAGTGACCTGGAGACAGTTTTTCAGGCCTTTGACGTCGGTTCAAGGAGTCCCTGCAGAGGAGCGAGAAGACTAGCTCCGGAGTTATCCCCATTGCTTTCCAATTCCACTTACCAGTCTCTTGGGGTTGGGAAGGACCGGGTGGGACTAGGGAAGGAAGAGGGAGGGAAGAATCCTTGGAGGGCTTTTGTTCCTCCTGGACAATGAGAACACGTAAGCAGTTTCCCTGGGGGACCTCACCACTTGTCACTGTTTTCCAGCTTTCCTCATTGCCTTTTCCTCAAGTCGCCAGGACTTGTGGAATCCTGATCAGGGCAGACACAGATGCCTACAGTGGCCCTTACCCTCAGGATGAGCCCCAAAGTAGGCTCTTACTGGCTAGTTCTATGTGGCTCACTCTTCTCCAGTCCCCAACACACACAGACATATTCACCCTGAGTCCACCTCTGCTTGCTCCTGATCCAAGTTCAGGATGAAGCTGCCAGGCCAGGAGGCACATCTGTAAGATCAATAATCATTTTTCCTCCGTCTCTCAGAAGTCTTAACTCTGTATATCATCAGGCCCAAGTTCCCCTCCTGGCACCCCCCTTAGTTTCTATCAGTGCCCTGGGCAGAAACCTTTAAAGTTAAGCAGTTGCTGGAACCCAGCGGAGGAGGCTGAGGTAGAAAGTTCCCCGAGTCTACCTCTGGCCCTCCTTTGAGTAGGAGATTTTCCTAAAGGCCGCCTGTACACGCCTGGCACCTGCTGCCGAGTGATGCATCATTGTGCACCTCCTAACCTGTGCGTCAATGGCATGCTGCTCTTTAGGTACGGCGGCTTCTCCCTGGGCGCCAGTCGTTCCCAAGCACTTCCTCCGAGCGAAGAAGTCAATAATGCCATCGAGCAAATGAAGAAACACTTGAAGCTGGCCAAGGTACAGTACCCATGCTAAGGCATGCCGGAAAAATGGGCCCCAGAGCTGCAGGTGGATGGGGACACTTAGTAGGTACATCTGACCACCTAGCAGCGCCTCATTAGCACTGAGTGATCTGACCCCGGCTGAGAGTACTCAGGGTGTATTTAAAAGCATGAAAGTGTAAATGTGAAACACATTCGGAGATTTAAACATTCTCCAAATCACTAGTTTATTCTGAATCCAGTCAGTGGGTCAGTCCACAGACTTCAAATATATTTTCCCTCAACTGGAAATGGATCACACTTTTTTGGGTGCTATTTTTGTTTTTCAAAGCTGCCAGGGCTGGTCTTTAAGATCGAATCAATATCCATTTCGTTTCCCTGCACCTCTGTTCTTGGTTTTCAGTGAGCACGTGGGTGTCCGATGACACGGACGCCAGCATCCTCGCTGTGGTCTGCGCTCTGTGCCTCAGCCTTGAAAGCACAGCGCTGTCATGTAGCTGACTCACCTGCACCCGCAGTGTGGCGGTGGCTCTGGCGATGATGCCCAGGGACCATGCTGAGCCATTTCCACCACTGATCGCTGCATGTCCACATCCGGGCACTTTGAATCATGAGGTGTCCCTAGGATTCCTTCGAGCCTTGCGGAACATGCACATGGTTGTCAGCGACCATTTGTGCCCTGGGTTCACATGGAATTTCAGTGGATGAGGGAGGAGGTTGACTTTTTTTCGATACATTTTAAACTCAAACTGCTCCTTCCTTGTGTGAACATCACAGCCAACCCGGCTCTCTCTTGTTCATAGGACAGTTCTGCAGATCGGTTTCTCAGCAGCTTGGGGAGGTTCATGACGGGACTGGACACCAGAAATAACGTCAAGGTAAAGCCTGGTCTGTCTTCCAGTAAACTCTAGGTGGATAATGATGCTGACATTCCCTGAAGTTTTAATCAACCCATGAGAACGTTTAAGGGACTGTTCATGATAGGAGCGCATCCTTGAAACTTTTCTAAGGAAGTAGAATTGTATGTAGGTAGTGTATAGCGGTATGTATAGTGTAGGTACAGTGGTTAGGAAGTATGTATAGTGGTATATAGAGAGGTTAGGAGGTATGTATAGGGAACGGTCAACCGTTCGAAACCTCCAGCCGTCCCAAGAAAGAAAGATGAGGCTTTCTAATCCCTAAAAAATTACAGTCTCAGCAACCAGGAGAGAATCAATACGAGTCACGCCGAGCCCCAGGGCAGTGCGTAATCACACAGCTCTCACAGAGGTTTTGGGGGAATGAAATGAGGTAAACATACAAAGTACTCGGCACAGTGCCGGGTCACGTGGTCAGCGCCCAGTCTACCTGGCCACTCTCCTTACTTTGCCATGTTCCTGTTGGCATGGTACGAGACGGAGATTACCTCCCTGTTTTGTGTGTACTTTGTACGTGCACTTGCCCCTGGAAGCCAGGCTGGGTGTTACATGCTATTGGTTTGCTTTATTTCAGGTGTGGTTTAACAACAAGGGCTGGCATGCCATCAGCTCTTTCCTGAACGTCATCAACAATGCCATTCTCCGGGCCAACCTGCAGAAGGGAGAGAACCCAAGCGAGTATGGGATTACTGCTTTCAACCACCCTCTGAATCTCACCAAGCAGCAGCTCTCCGAAGTGGCCCTGTAAGTGCAGCCTTGCCCGGGTGGGTGGTGTGGGGGCAGGGAGACGAGAGGGCGTTGGGAGGGGGAGCAGAGGGAGCAGTGTGTAGCTGGCTGTATGGCCACGGGTGGGAGAGTTTGCATCTTGGCGCCTCTCGGTTGACCCAGGCTCTAGGCAGAAAAGATCAGGTTCTGAGTTGGCTGAAGGGGCTTCTTGAACTGAGAATGAGAAATGACACTAATTTGTAAAAATACTACACTTAGTAAATTCAGAGAAAACGACTGAACACGTGCTTAATAAAGCCCTGAAACAATTTAGCTCACCACTACCACAGATGTTTAATAATAATCAGCTTTGTTTATTTTGAGAGCTCTCTTCTGTATTTGGTGAAACATGTCTTATTAGCCAAATTGTATTTTTAATACTTGAATTTACTCCCTGAGCCCTAATTCTTTGGATAAGAATTCTAAACTTGTTGTCAAGTTCAAAGCCAGCATGTTCTTGGATAAATCATACCTTCTTTGGAGTCATAAATCTGGTCTCCAAAACTTAATAGTGTATGATATTAAATGAGATAATTCCTGTCAGTGGTCAAGTCCATTGCCTGGCACGTAGCTGATATGAAAGTGTGTGATACACACACACGGTGTCTTTCCTGTACGGGAGTTTCACGTAGCACTTCTGCTTACCTTCTACAGCAACAGTTCTCAACCTGTGGGTGGCGACCCCTTTGGGGATCAAACGACCCTCTGAGGGGTCGCCCGATTTATAACAGTAGCAAATTGACAGTTATGAAGTAGCAGCAAAAATTTTATAGTTGGGGGTCACCACCACATGAGGAACTGTATGAAAGGGTTGTGGCATTCGGAAGGTTGAGAACCGCTATTCTAGAGGATACCAGAAGATCCACTAGGAATTTGATAGCAAGACCTTTCTAAATGGACTTAGAAGACAGTTCTTAAGCAGGAAATTTTAATTGCTTAGATTGATCTGCTACGTACTGTATTTTAAAATTTTGTTGCAGCCTGAAAAAGTGAAGTTATTGGAAAAGTTTCACTCTGATCTTTCTGCTCTTCTTAAGTGTCCAAGTCACATTAGTCCTTTGTGTGTGACAATTTACATCCTGTTGCTCTTTCAAGAGCAGGCGCAGTGGATGCTGGGTGGGCAGACTCAGTGGATGCTGGGTGGGCAGGCGCAGTGGATGCTGGGTGGGCAGACTCAGTGGATGCTGGGTGGGCAGGCGCAGTGGATGCTGGGTGGGCAGGCGCAGTGGATGCTGGGTGGGCAGGCGCAGTGGATGCTGGGTGGGCAGGCGCAGTGGATGCTGGGTGGGCAGGCGCAGTGGATGCTGGGTGGGCAGGCGCAGTGGATGCTGGGTGGGCAGGCGCAGTGGATGCTGGGTGGGCAGGCTAAGTGGATGCTGGGTGGGCAGGCGCAGTGGATGCTGGGTGGGCAGACTCAGTGGATGCTGGGTGGGCAGGCTCAGTGGATGCTGGGTGGGCAGGCTCAGTGGATGCTGGGTCGGCAGGCGCAGTGGATGCTGGGTGGGCAGACTCAGTGGATGCTGGGTCGGCAGGCTCAGTGGATGCTGGGTGGGCAGGCGCAGTGGATGCTGGGTGGGCAGGCGCAGTGGATGCTGGGTGGGCAGGCTCAGTGGATGCTGGGTGGGCAGGCGCAGTGGATGCTGGGTGGGCAGGCTCAGTGGATGCTGGGTGGGCAGGCGCAGTGGATGCTGGGTGGGCAGGCGCAGTGGATGCTGGGTGGGCAGACTCAGTGGATGCTGGGTGGGCAGGCTCAGTGGATGCTGGGTGGGCAGGCTCAGTGGATGCTGGGTGGGCAGGCTCAGTGGATGCTGGGTGGGCAGGCTCAGTGGATGCTGGGTGGGCAGGCTCAGTGGATGCTGGGTGGGCAGGCTCAGTGGATGCTATTCTGTTGCTCTCAGACTTCTTTCAGCAGTTACATCTAGCGGTAGATGCTGTTTTATCCCCGTGAAGGATGTTTTGTGCTTGAATTTTCAGTCCTTCAGAAAGTGGTCATCCTTTAACTGTGAATAAAATAAATTTTATGAACAGATACTTTCCCTGGATTGTGCTTCAGATCTTCGTGTGTATTTATGTGTGTATGTATATATGTGTGTGTGTATGGGTGTGCCAAGAGAGAGGATATGTGTGATTGTGGATATGTGTGCGCATCTATATTGATTGAGCCTGTAATGACATCAGAGGCCCCTCCGGTTCTTACTACCTTTTTGGTCTGTTTTGTTCGGTTTCCAGGATGACCACCTCAGTGGACGTGCTTGTTTCCATCTGTGTCATCTTTGCGATGTCCTTCGTCCCGGCCAGCTTTGTCGTGTTCCTGATCCAAGAGCGGGTCAGCAAGGCGAAGCACCTGCAGTTCATCAGCGGGGTGAAGCCCGTCATTTACTGGCTCTCCAATTTTGTCTGGGATATGGTAAGCACGCTGGCCTGCTGGCTCTTTGGAAGTCTCCACCAGGGCACGTCTTGGATGTTCAAGGGAGTAACAGAACCTGGCTCCGCCAGGAAGCGTTCCGCTTGTTCTACAGATGTGTGGGGAGGGAGGAGACAGGCAGTCGTAAACTTTCAGGATAGGGCACTGACGGCATGCCGGAGAGTCAATATGTGTCCACGCTAACTGTAATGACCGCCATCACCAACCAGCCCATTTCCGAAGTGAAAAGTTTTTAAAGGAAATGTGGAGGTAGAAGGGCCTTCGTCAGAATTCTAAGCCAATGCCTCTTAACTTCTCTGCGAGGTTTTTATCCCCAGAACCAGGGCATGCTTAGCCTTAATAGGAAGCCCATCTATATCGTTTGAGAATTCCGTATATTTTGTACCAGGTGTAACATGTTATTTGGACTAATATGGAGAGCTTAAGGTGTTCTGAAGTTCTAATTATGGTAACGTGGGACTGCAACATATCTCCCTGTGACTTTCCTCAGTCGGAAGCCATGGAGAGGGAACCTAATTCATTTCTCACTGGGCAATCCCTGGAATATTGGAAGATAATTCTTATTTAAGCCAAGTTTCCCCAGACATAAGACGAGGCCTAAAACAACACCTTTTCGTCACTAAAGCACGGCCCAAGTGTGAGCAGTGATGACGACCACGACGATGATGATGATGTGTGTGTTCAGACTTGTCACTCTTCGGGTCTGTTCGCTTCTTGATGACCATTCTCCATATTGCTAATGTCCCATTGAAAGCAAAGTCCAGAGTGCACCTTGCATTCAGGGTACGGTCTGCAGGCTATGAGTCTAGAGGGTGTGGGTCTGCACTCTACGTTTCACACTGCAGCCCAAGGCAAACACACTTTGGAAGCAGTGCTGTCTTACTGGTAACCACCCAGGGATCGTCAGCCTTCATTTCATATGAATGATTGTTAAATCGGCTCTCTCTCATTCTATGCTAATACTGATAAATTGATTGACTTAAAAACCCAACTTCACATTTGTTCTTATTACGCTGCATCTTTAGTGCCTGGTTATTAAAATCTTTTTGATCTTGAGCCATCCATTCAGCAAACGCAGACCGGTTGCTCACTAAGTACTCAGTGTGCACAGGAGATTCAGAGATAAAAGGCGTGGTGTCTGAGCACAAGGACATTGCTTGTCCACCTGTGTTTTCTTGGCCACTCCCTGCTTTGGAGCCTCTGAAATTCGCGATGTCTTCATCGTGGTCGTTGATAAACACATGGATTGGTTCAGCACTGCGGCCCTTCTATCTGCTGACAGACCCACTGATCACTGCGTTGGCTGTGCTTTGTTCTGCCAGCTATGAATTTTCATAATTGTCCTGTAGTCAGGTCTTTATCGCTGCATATTAATGTTTGATACCCTGTCAGGACAGACTTTTAAATTATTCTCAGCGTGATGAAACAATTCTGACATTCATGTTGTGAGTGCTGGTCTCATAAATAGATTACATGTGAGACTGAGCCCGGGCAGGCTATCATATCGCATTAATGATGAAACAGACACAGCCATCTTCGGCAAGCAATAATGGAAGCTTATTTGCTGCCTGTGAAATGGAAATTACTCTGGGAATCCATCGTTCAGCGAGTTTACTGAGCGTGACACGCTGGCTCCGCTGCTGGAAAGGCAGGAAGGGCATGCAGTTTATAAAATCAGCCAAGGGGAACATGCTTGTCAGAGGGCATTGTCCAGTGTTTTGATTGATAGTTTAGGCGACTTCATTAATTCCGAGTTCTTCTCCGATATGTTTATCCACCCTTTCTCGTCCTTTCGGTGAGGACCTGGGATGACTGGTGCGTTCGACTGAGCTCTGAACTTTATTTCCGTGTTTTCACTTTCAGTGCAACTATGTGGTCCCCGCCACGCTGGTCATTATCATCTTCATCTGCTTCCAGCAGAAGTCCTACGTGTCATCCACCAACCTGCCCGTGCTGGCCCTGCTACTTCTGCTGTACGGGTAAGCAAGGGCCTGCGGCTGCGGGAGCTTAGTGGTGCAGGCAGGCGACGCGCAGTGACAGAGAAGGTGGAGGACTCCCGGTCATCGCTGGTCTGTGTGCCTCCCCAGGTGGTCCATCACACCTCTCATGTACCCAGCCTCCTTCGTGTTCAAGATCCCCAGCACGGCCTACGTGGTCCTCACCAGCGTGAACCTGTTCATCGGGATCAACGGCAGTGTGGCCACTTTCGTCCTCGAGCTCTTCACCAACAACGTGAGTGCTGCAGGGAGCGGCCTTGTTGGTCGGGATGCGCGTCTCCGAGGACCAGGGGGCAGCGTTGATTCCATTGGTTACGACCTGGTCACCACTGACCACGCCTGTCCTTTTTCAAATTCTCTCTTTCCTGGATTCACGCGGAAACCCCTCTCTCCTGCTCGCTCTGATCCAGCCTTGTCAATTCTCTTTGGCAACGTTTATTCTGCTTTCTCCTTACATGGTGCCTTTCCCAAGATTTGACCCTCTGCCCTCTTGGCTTTCCGCTTTAGACACTGGCACTAGGTGATGCCACTTATTCCGGAGACCCGTAACACATTTCCTTAGATTTCGAATGCGTTGACCTTTCTCATCCACGCCTTCAGCCTTGATCCTTCCCTTTGGGCTCTAGTTTCATTGCTCACTTGCTTACTGTTTAGCTGACTGGTTCCATTCATTTATAGATCTCGCAAACCAAACATGCTGTAGTCTTCCTCCTCTGAACTTAATATTCTCCCTGTCGTCCTTGGCACCCTGGATGCCCTTGTGGTCCACCCATTCATGTCAGCTCTCAACCTCAGGAGTAGCTCGCATGCTTTGTTTGGCTTATTACCCGCAATTAACTGGTAACTTTATCAATTCTTCCAGTGACAGCAATTTCTTAAAGAATTTCCCTCTTGGTTCCTGTGGTCCAAACCGCTTAGATTGACACACAAAGCCTTTTATAGATGCATGACCTTCCCCCTACCCATCAGTTCTCACCACCCCCTTTCCAAGTACACTCTCAGTTTCAGCTGCAGTTGCCCCGTAGACCCACTGCACTCGCACAGACCAATCAAATGCATGTCCTCTGCCACGGGGTCTGGGTGCACGTCCTCTGCCACGGGGTCTGGGTGCACGTCCTCTGCCACGGGGTCTGGGAGGACCTCGCTTTCTCTGCCCTGCTCCGCTCAGATCTGATGCTTTCCTGACGGCCTTGGGACATCTCGCTCCTTTCCCTGTCCCCTCCAGTGCAATTTGGCACCAATTTCCTATTGACATGCCTCTTTTCCTCAGAGTGGAGACCATTTCTCATTGACATTTGGTTCTCCGGGGACCTCGTATAACATCCACAGAAAGCAACTCTCAAAGTTGTTGACTGTGTGGCCACTGGTTTCCTGAGGTGGTGCAAACAGTTACCAACCCAAGGGTTGAAGGTTTTAGTCCATCCAGAAGCCCCTTGACAGAAAAACCTAGTGACCGAAAACCCTATCAAGCACATTTCTACCTGACACACCCGGGGCAGCTATAAGTTGGACTTGACTTAATGGTGATTGATAGCCGTGATGAGCAACGTATTGGGATTTGATACATTCTCAAATATTCAAAACAGATTTTTATATTTCCAGCAGAGTCCTCTCCATGCAAGTCTGGACGCAGATGTAAACCACATGCTTTTAAAAAATGCTAAGCAGCCATGTTAGTATAGATCTGCTGCCGATTAAACATTGTCCTATTTCTAAATTCTGGGTGCATTTATTTCCCTGCTCAGAGCATTATGTTAAGTTTTCTGAAGAGCACGTTTTTGGGTTTTTTTTTTTTAATTTTAAATGTCAGGGATCACCAGCCCTGGCCGCTGCTATTTATTGGTGTCTAACTTCAAAGGTCTTATTTGTCTCCAGGGAATCGACTTTTCTCTTGATTACCACTTTTTAGACACGGATACATTTGCCAATTATTTTAGTCGAACTCCTCAGAGACCTTCGGCCTCTCTTCTGCACTCTCTTTTTCCGTCCCACAGCGATCTATAGCGATCTATGTCGGATTTTGTTTATTTTTTAGAAACTGAACAACATCAACGACATCCTGAAGTCTGTGTTCTTGATCTTCCCACACTTTTGCCTGGGACGAGGGCTCATTGACATGGTGAAAAACCAAGCAATGGCTGACGCCCTGGAAAGGTTCGGTGAGTGTCCACAGAGGTGGTGGGGTGCCTTAATGGAGATGGCAGTTGGCGTGGGCCTTGGCCCTCTGACCTTTGTTCTGGCATGAGCTTGTCTGCTGGCCGTGGGCTTACCTGCCAAGGTAGTCAGCATCTTGAGGAGCAGCCAGTTGGGCGCCGCCTCTTCTGTTAGTGCTGAGGGAAATGAGCGTTGTTTGGGAGACTGGTGATGGTTTCAGTTGAACACTGTGCTCACGGGCGCCAGAGTCCGTGGGAAAGTCAAACCACAGCTTTGGAAGTCAGATGTGAACCAGACAATCACGGAAATATGTAAACGTTGACTCTGCGAGATAAATAAGGAACTTGCAGATGGGTCCATTTATTATTGTCTTTTATACAGTCTAAAAAAAGGTAATTTACTACAGTACTTTCTGTTTTTAGAGTCTAAAAATAATTATCTGAGGCCACATTGCTGTTCACACATCCACTGGCTTAATATAATTATATGGGGCATATCATCTCCTAGAAGAACTTAAAAAAATGTTTTTATTAGCTTGGGGGGACAAAGGAGATGTATAAGGAATTTGAAGACCGCTTACATACTAACGAGGTCACTTAATTGAGTTACTTGTCCCCAGTACTCCTGCCATTGAGTTGACCCCAACTCATAGGGATCCTGTCTGGGGCCTTCAGGGCTGGGAGTCTTCAATGAAGCCAACGGCTTCATCATTGTCCTACAGAGCCGCTGGTGGGTTTGAACCCCAGACCTTGTGGTGAGCAGCTCAACTGAAGCAACAACACTCCCAGGGTTCCTTAATTGAGTCACTGGATGACATGATGTTCTGGAAAGAGACATCGTTTAGTCCAAGTGTTTTTGAATAGTTTTTTTCTTTATTAATGAAAATTAGCATTTATTAAAATATCAACTCAAGGGTTATCTGAATTGGAGGAACTTATGTGCCTTTTCTTAAAGGATTTTTAGCATGTCTCCTTAAAAGGAAACAGTCGGAAGCTTAGAGGAAGTTCCTGGTCTATTGCATGTTGGTTCTGAAATACTGATGGAGGCTGGGCTCAGTGTTTGCCCAGTCCCTGGTCCACATCAGCTTTGGAGAGTGACGGGCGTCGTTATTTTCTGTCTTTGCCCTGGAGCCTGTCCACCAGCGTTTCTAGGGAGCTAGGTGAATTTGGCCCCGAGTTTGAGGAAGGTCCCGGGTCTGCGAAACCTCCGTGCTGATTAGTTGTCTGCATTGTTTGTACAGGGGAGAATCGCTTCATCTCGCCCCTCTCTTGGGACCTGGTGGGCCGAAACCTCTTTGCTATGGCCGTGGAAGGGGTGGTGTTCTTCCTCATCACTGTTCTGATCCAGTACAGGTTCTTCATTAGACCCAGGTAAGTTTTGTCCCTCGGAGCTCAAGAGAGAGTTCAGCCGGGTTGAAGGCTTCAGAGAGCAACACTGGGAAATACCCCGCAGTGGTGGTTGGATTGTTCTGAACTTAAAACTAGTTAAATCAAACCAACTTTACTAATGTGAGCATTCTACAGATCCTGGAAATTGTAGAGAACAGACCTTACAGAATTTCCTTGAGAGATTATATCTTGGAAAATGGCTCAAAATGTTTCTGTTTCTTACCATTTCCCCCTCTAAGAGCTGTAAAGACAAAGCTCCTTCCAATGAATGATGAGGATGAAGATGTGAGGCGAGAAAGACAGAGAATTCTCGATGGAGGAGGCCAGAATGACATCTTAGAAATCAAAGAGTTGACGAAGGTGAGGTCGTGCGTGAGGGCTCCGGGTGCTGGTGTTGAATTTTTCCTGTGTTCTACTTCAGAAACTAGCACTTTGCTGACTTGCTGCAGGAAATGAGTTTGCTTCCCCAAATGTGTGTGTATACCAAGCTGCTGTCAATTAAATTTGATCTAAAGTGTACCGTGGAGACTCTTTAATTAAAGCTAGCCTACTGAGAATGCTTCAGTAATGTGAATTCCCCATCTCAAATATATTTGTCTCGAGCATTTACATTTATGTGTCTGTTAATAAAGAAAACACTAATATTGTTGCCTCATCAAAGCAGCGGTAAGGAGGGTAGTTGGTTGGGTTTGAGCCTCAGTCCAAACACCAGAGGCCCCTGTGATGTGGTTAAACAACAAGGTTCCCAGTTTGAAACCACCAGCTACTGCACAGGGAAAAGATGAGGCCCTTTTGCTCCCATAACAAGTTAAAAGTCTCAGAAACCCACAGGGGTGGTTCTGTTCCATTCTATAGGGTCCCTATGAGTCAGCATGTAACTGGATGACCGTGAGTCCCGAAAGCCGAACTCTGCTGATCTCTAGCTGAACTCTCTCTGACACGCGGCAGCAGGGCGGGTTCACATCTCCCTCCGGGACAGGATTCCAATAATCTCTTTCTGCCTACGTATAAATCGTATTTGGGTGGCAAAGCTCTACCCAGGAGGACGTCTGTGGTTTAACTGACACAGCTCGCCCAGGCTCTGAGCACTTGTGACTGGCTGTGAGCCTTCTTTCCCGGTGTGTTTGAGTGACACGCTCCTCTTCTGTTGTCCCTGGGATAACTGTGAGCAACTGAGGCTCCTGAATTCTTGCCTCTGGTTTGTTGCAGATCTACAGAAGGAAGAGGAAGCCTGCCGTGGACAGGATTTGCGTTGGGATTCCTCGTGGCGAGGTAAAGGCCTTGGTGCAAGTTGTGTTTCTCTGCATTTAACCGCTCACTCTCCGAATCAAAACAAGAACGTCTCGGGAGGGCAAAGCGGCCCTTAAAAGCCTTGGCTAGTATGTCGCATGGCATAGGCAGCCAGTGAGAGCGCGGGGACCCTGGTGTCAAACAAGAATGATTTCGGAGTAATTTACAGCAGTTTAAGAAAAGCCTGAACCTCCACAATGCGCTCCTGTGATCTGTTCATTATGATAGAATTGAGATCAGTTTAAAAGCTACCTGCCCGTGTGTGTGCTAGTTGATGCCCTTCAACCAGGTAAATGGTGACATTTGGCTGGTTAGCGCTCATGACCTTCTTTTACATATGAACTGTGGCCTCATCGTGAACATTCACACTTACAAATATGCTTACTCTTGAAGTGGACCCATTGTAAAATATGTTTAATAAGCTGCATGGTTTCATTGAAAATATTGCACTCTTCATGGATATGTGCGCACAGCTTTGTGGTTGTGGGCAGGTGCCCTTCGGTCCATTCTAACTCAGTGGCGACGTTAGGGATCCCGACAGAATGTGCCCCGCTCCTGCACCAGCCTCATGGTCACTGCTGTGTGAGCCCAGTGTGGGAGCCTCTGTGCCAGTCCATCCCGTTGCGGGCTCTTCCTCTTTGTAACTGACCCTGTGCTTTGCAAAGCCTGACGCCCCTTCCCGGGGACTGGGCTCTGCTGAAAGCATGTCTGGCATACGCGAGACAGAGGCCTGCCACCCTTGGGTAGAAATGCTCTGGTTCTGTTGTTTTCTAAGACAGATAGACTGTTTCTCCATAGTTTCAGGATGCAGTGTTCTTCACCGACACCATAGTTTCAAACAATCCGTTATTCTTTGCTCCTCCTTATTTATTGTCTGGCTTTCATTTGCTTATGAGGTGACTGAAAATAGCAGAGCTTGGGTTGGTGTGCGGAGTTCTTTGAGTGACAGCGCTTTGTTTGTAAGACGTCAGAGAGGTCTTTGGATGCAGATTTTCCCAAAGCAATGCATCAGTTGAAGTCTTCGTCCCCACTTCTATCGGCATCGATTGTAGCTTCAAGTAAAATGAAGTCCTTAAGACCGTCAGTATTCTCTCGTTTATCAGGCTGTGTTTATCGGTCCAGTTGTGAGGAGTCTGGTTTTCCTTCTATCGAGGTGCAGTTTTTGAACCTCATTAGTAAGTGCCTCAAGTCTTCACTTTCAGCAAACAGAGTTGTGTCATCCATGTATTGCAGGCTGTTAATGAGTCTTGCTACAATCCTGATACCATGTTCTTTCTCACAAGGTCCAGTTCCTCAGATTATTTGTTCAGCAAACAGATTAAGTAAATATGGTCAGATGATACAACCCGGCACACATTTGCCCTGATTTGTTCTGTTCAAATGACTGCCTCCTGGTCTTTGTAGCAGTTTCACAGGAACACAATGAAATGTTCCGGAATCCCCATTGCTCACAGTCTTATCCACCATGTCTTTTAATGACCCACAGGGCCTAATTCTTTTACATAGCCTATAAAACACAGAATAATTTTTAGGAAAATGACATAAAAATTGAGTTGCGGTCTCTCCCTTAGAAAGGTCATTTATAGTCCGGTTCTTAGTAGTGTACCTTTACAAGTTACCCAATTTTGTGTTTTCAGTGTTTTGGCCTTCTGGGAGTGAACGGGGCTGGGAAATCATCAACGTTCAAGATGTTAACTGGAGACACCACGGTTACCAGAGGCGACGCTTTTCTTAACAAAAATAGGTGAGAAAAGGAGGGGCTGGCCTTTTGCCACGATACCTTTTAAAATTTTCTTTAAATGGAGATATTGTTTATTATTCTATTTAGAACCATATTTCGTAGAGTTCATCAAAATATTGGAATGAAGCAAAGTCTAAGGAAGAAAATAAAAATCACCCATAACTCTGCTACTAGCAAAAATCGCTATTTCCCCACTAGGACAGAGTAGAACTGCCAGTGCCCAGCCGGTGGAGTGCGGCACTCCTGAGCCCACGCAGCCACTGCCGGCAGCGTGCCAGCGACAGCAACGTCTATGTCCTGTGAATGTGGACAGTTGTGCTTGTAGCTGTAATTTTGCATGCCAGCAATTCCCAAAGGGTCTTTAAAATAAAACAGAAAGAAACCTTAAGAACCAGAGGACACTTGGACTGGAGGACACCATCATCACTGAGGTGGTGTGTGGGGGGCAGGAAACCAGAGAGCGCCCTCCGTGTCATTTGGGTCTGAATGACCGCACAGAAAGAACACTTGGCTGCAGCAAGAACAGGTGATGCTATGACTGGGCCACAGAGCCAAGGTCTGAGCTGGAGCCGGGGGCTAAAGCTTCACGGATGGTATATGATCACTTTGTTGGTAAAGCTGGTACTGCAGTGGAGGGGGTTCGAAAATGTGGAAATGTGGCCCAGTCCGCAAATGGGGATGTTGTGGGAACCACGTGCAAGGTTTGGGAAGGATAGACAGGCCACCCAGACGACCAGGAAGTCTCCCTTTGCCTCTGAGGACAGGAGGCAGCACTCAGCACGCCTTTAAATGGCAGCAGGTGTGCTCGCTAACATTTCCACCCCGCACCAGCGCACTTTACAGGCGCCCAGGCCAGACTGCCCAAGCAGAAGGATCTGTAAATGCTTACCACCTGACCGGGTTTACTCTGCCCTGCAGTATCTTATCCGACATCCACGAGGTCCATCAGAACATGGGCTACTGTCCGCAGTTTGATGCCATCACGGAGCTGCTGACGGGCAGAGAACACGTGGAGTTCTTCGCTCTCTTGAGAGGAGTCCCGGAGAAAGAAGTTGGCAAGGTATGGTGGGCTCGGAGTGCCAGCCTGCCTACTCGGGCAACCTGATGATGTGGTTTGGCTTTCACCCGCAAACATTGACTGTGGCCTCGCTTCCCCTTGGATGCAGCATGATGGGTGGCTGGTTCCTTGCACCTACTTCTGGGATGGGCCTCTCTGGTGGGGGGGGGTGTCTGGTAAAGGTGTCTGGGCAGGCATGTGCTTTGGGGTAAATAGGGAATGTCACCCCTTCCCCCCTCCCCACACACAATCCCTCTTTTTGGTTCCACAGCAGCTGCCAGGCTGGGGTTATAAAGTGAATTATAGAATCCACTCCTACTCCGTTAAAAACAAACAAACAAACAAACAAAAATTTTAAAATCATTTTATTAGGTGCTCATACAGCTCTTCTCACAATTCATATATACATCAATTGTGTAAAGCACATTTGTACCTTCATTGCCCTCCTCATTCTGAGAACACTGCCATTGAGTCGATTCTGACTCCTAGCGACCGATCCTACATGACAAAGTCGAACTGCCCCCAAGAGTTTCTGAGGCAGACTGCCACATCCCCGCCCCCCCCCCCCTTAACGTAAATAAATAAAATAAATAATTTCCCAAGCCAGACAAGAGACGAGTTTTTTTTTATCACTCTAGGTTGGTGAATGGGCAATTCGGAAACTAGGCCTTCTGAAATACGGAGAAAAATATGCTGGTAATTATAGCGGCGGCAACAAGCGCAAGCTGTCCACGGCCATGGCTCTGATTGGCGGGCCTCCCGTGGTGTTTCTGGTGAGTGTGGCTGGGAAGGAAACGATTGCTCTGGGACAAATGGGAAACGTCACTTTTCTTTAAGACCCGTAGGTTCCGCCAGTAGGTACTTGGCAATGGCAAGCCTCGCCCCAAACAGCAGAGAAACCAAGGGACAGTCCCTTGTTCGTTTCTCTCCACACACACCTGGTGGCCCTTAGATAATCCCAAATAGAGACACTCCAAGCAGCGCATCGCTGAGGTTGCTGAGGCAGGATAGATGATTTGAGCTAGTTCTAGAACATTCTCCCTCTTCACCCCTTGAGGGTGGAGGGTGTAGACATTGTTTCAAGTCCCCTAAGGTAGTACCTGAGTTACTGGCTCTTAGACGTTCTCACTGCCATTGAGTCCGTTCCAACTCAGGGCCATCCTATAGGGCAGAGCAGAACTGCCCTTGTGCAGTGTCAAGACTACATCTTGACGGGAGTGGAAAACTTCGTCTTTCTCCCTTGGAGTGGCGGGTGGTTTCAAACTGCTGATGTTGCCATTGTGTTACTCATGGTGAAAAAGGGGGGATGGAGCCATTCAGCAGCCCCTTGACCTTTTATTTTTCTCTAGAGCGGCAGAGCATGCAAGTTAGAATAAGTCAGGGCTAGACTTTCATATAATCCAGAGTTCATGAGTTTGAGACTTGCTTCGTTTAGAGCAGTAGGTGAGTGAACTAGAATGAAAAGGGAGGAATCAGAATTTTTCCCAAGTCTTATGCTCACTGAAGTAGAGATTTCAGACATGCAGACCTTGTTTTTTAGTGTAAGCTTATTTAAGTCATGCAAAGATGAAATGACCTCCGCTCTTTTCTTTTTTTTTTTTGCCCCCATTTTGGGAGATCTGTTCATTTCATAAATATTCATTCAGAATAGTTTCCTGCTTTAATCAGAAATCTGGACATGTGAACTGTGTATAAACAAGTATGAAACTTATCCTTGTGTATAAGGCCTGGTTCTTGGTTTCATACAAATATAACTAGATGTTAATAGTAAGTTAAAATATAGAAAATATCCAAGATGCTGTCACAACCAAAAAATAAAATAAATCTTTGAAGTTTTTCACCAGAAAATAGTAAAAAGACACACATCTTTTATTCTTTTACAGGATGAACCGACCACAGGCATGGACCCCAAAGCCCGGCGGTTCTTGTGGAACTGCGCCTTGAGCATCGTCAAGGAGGGGCGATCAGTGGTGCTGACATCTCACAGGTCTGGTTCAGCTTCGGTGTGGTGCCATTGTTAAATGTGTCAAGTAATATAAATTAAGAACAGTTAGGAAATACAGAAAGGCAAAGAGAAAAACAATTAAAATCACGTGAATTGGCACCACATGGACGAAACTGTTATTCCCATTGGATGGTCTGTCTTTGTAGAGGTTTTTTAATGCAGATATACATCCCCAGATGGGTGTACCTGTAGAGCCTTTTTTTTCCAAACAGAAATATAAATAAGCATATGTACATTTGTAAATGAATATTTGCATACTGCTTTTAAATTAGCGATTCTTGTGAACACTTTCATGTCAGTAAATGTGGATGGATGTCTAAGGTCTTGTACCTGGATAGCATTAGATGGAGATACCGCATATTTAATAGTTCCCTTTTCAGACATTTGGATTGCTTCCAGCATCACCCCCACCCCCCAGTTGTAAACAGCACTGCAGTAAACAAATGGAGTCATCTCGACATCTACATGGATTTGTAATAGGATGCTCTTATGCCCTGGGAAGCGAGGGACCGGTTTCTTTGAAACGCCACCTGTCATGGTGATGTCCTGATGTTATAGGAGCATCTTTCTAACTAAGGCCTTGCTTTGTTCCCCACAGTATGGAAGAGTGTGAAGCTCTTTGCACTAGGATGGCCATCATGGTCAACGGGAAGTTCAGGTGTCTTGGCAGTGTTCAGCATCTCAAAAACAGGTAACAAAGATAATTTCTTTGGGATCACTCCTACTGAGAAAGCTTGATGGTTAATCTTCCACGAGGGTCCAGGCAGGAGAGCTAAACTACAGGGAAGTAAAACTGGCAAAACGGTAGAGTGCAAACAGAAAAGGCTTTGACAACAAACTGAGCCGGGTGCAAATTCTGTCTTTACCATTTACTGGTTGTGCACCCTGGGAAAAATTGCTTCATGCCTCTGAGACTGTTTCCTAGGAACCTCAAGGTCAGCAGTTTGAAACCACTAGCTGCTCTGTGGAGAAAGATGAGGCTTTCTACTCCTATAAAGTGTTACAGTTAGGGTCGCCAGGAATCGGAATTGACTCGATGGCAGTGCGTTTGGTTTGGGAAACTTTCTCTCTGGCAAGGAGCTCTGGGGGTGGGCGTGGTGGGTTGCGTTTTGAGGTTAGCAGTTGGAAACCACTAGCTGTTGTGCTTTCTACTCCTGTAAAGAGTTACAGCCTTGGAATCCCACAGGGGCAGTTCCACTCTCTCCTGTAGGGCCACTGTGAGTCAGCTCTGACTCAGTGGGAGCGAGTTGGTTTAACTTTACTAGGTAGACAGAATAGAGCGATTTCTATGCGCCACTGTGGTTAGAAACAGAGTTTGGAGCTGCACACCAATGAGTTGATCTCCTCACCCTTCCCCTTGTGAGTTTTGTGGTGGTGCCGGACTCCCTGGGCTTCAGTGGGTTTGTAGTATCGCGCTTCGTGGGTCAGAGAGAGACCGCGTATTTAAAGTCCTCACACTACCCCTCACGTCACACTGGCACTCAATCTGTGGTCCCAGCTCCTCTTCAGAAACCTTTCGGGTTCTGTAAGGGACCTCCCTTGGTCTTGGCACGCTGGGCTCTCAGTGTTCAAAAACGCTTTTGTCAGGTTTCCTGGGGATCATCGTTCATTTGGACTTCTCCCAATTTCAGGTTTGGAGATGGTTACACCATAGTTGTACGGATAGCAGGCTCAAACCCAGACCTGAAGCCTGTCCAGGAATTCTTTGGGCTCGCCTTCCCAGGAAGTGTCCTAAAGGAGAAACACCGGAATATGCTGCAATACCAGCTTCCGTCTTCCTTATCTTCACTGGCCAGGATATTCAGCATCCTCTCTCAGAGCAAAAAACAACTCCACATAGAAGACTACTCTGTTTCTCAGACAACGCTAGACCAAGTAAGCTTTGAGCGTCCAAAGGAGACGTCCTTGTTTAGGCCCCTAGTGTGGAACCAGTTAGCTGGCCTGCACTTGACCTCTCCCTTGGGTGTTACCTAGGATTTTTACCAAGCCTCTACGGCCTGGAGAGAGATGGCGCTGTGGTATTTTTAGGATTGCTGTTGAAAATTAATAATAATCATCATCATAAAACTAACATTATTGAGCACCTACCATGGGCTAGGCATTTTGCCAGGTGTCTTAACCCATTTAAATTAGATGACATAAAATGCCAAACAGAGCTGGTCCTTAGTTGGCATTCAGTAAAGGTTCGCTTCTTCCTTCTCCCCAGTCAAGCCCGTGTGCCCCACAGTCAATTCATGATTGATGACACAAGGAACAAAATAGGAGGCCAATTTAAGTGACTAAAGCCTTTTCAAGCGTCGGCCCTCCCCCTACAAGGCTTTCAAATTTAACCTGTGTCATCATATGCTCTCCTACTTGACCTAATTTCAACATAGAGGAAATTTGCCGTTAGGATAAAAAGCGGGTTGATGGGTCTTTATAGAGAGTCATCTTTCTTTTGACAGGTATTTGTGAACTTTGCCAAGGACCAAAGTGATGATGACCACTTAAAAGACCTGTCGTTACACAAAAACCAGACAGTGGTGGACGTCGCAGTGCTGACGTCCTTTCTACAAGATGAGAAAGTGAAGGAAAGTTATGTGTGAAGAATCTGCTCATCCAGAGCAGCCGGCAGAAAGGAGGCACCAGACCTTCTTTGCAGACATGTGGCGTGTCCCAGAGGGGACCAAGCCAGCCGTTTCTGTGGGAAGAAGTAAACTGGATACTGTACTGAGACTGTTCAATGCAATGCAATTCAATGCAATGAAAACAAAATTCCATTACAGGGGCAGTGCCTTTGTAGCCTGTGTTTGTATGGCCCTCAAGTGAAAAAGACTTGAACTTAGCTTGTTACCTTACACTTATGTGAAACTCTCGTATGGAACCCAGCGGACACGTGGGTTTGAGGTCACCCCCTTTCGTTCCTTTGTGCATTCTCACTGCGATCGCAACCACCCTCAACGAGTAATGCTGGCCAGTGGTTATTTATCAAAATCTAAAGGCATGCACATCCTCATTCCTTAAGCCATGCCGTGCCATGAGATTGGCTTCCTGGCGACGCAGCCATTGCTGGCAGTGAGTGTGCCAGAATCACTCGTGCCAAGTTGTCCAGAAAGGCTGCAGCACCACGGTGTGTCCACGCACACTGTTGGGAAAGCTGTTCTGCTCAGAGCCTGTCGACATTTAAATATCAGGTGACAAAATGGTGCCATGTGTGGGGAAGTCCTGCTCCACCTTCCTCTTCGATGAGCTGCTCTGATGGTGGCAGCATGCAAAGATGTGACCATCTCTGGACACCGAGACTTGGTCCCACTGTTAGGTTGCCCCTTGCTTGGGGCCCTGGGTCTCTAGGGCTTTCTGGAGCTCTTATGGATACTTAGATCCTAGTAAGAAAGAAAGACTCCGCAGGTCAACTCTTGGAGCTGCGGGCTGCTGGGGCCAGGGCACGGGATTGAAGGACAGCTTTCAGGCCCAGGGCGGCGTGTGCCCATCTGTCCTGATTATGTCTCATAACACGGTACACTGCATCTCAAGACCTTGGTTTAAGTCAAGTGTAGTATTGTGTCTGGCTTTTTGAATTAATGTAGAACACGGAAAGGTGGAGTTGTATTCTGATGAAATAATTGTACTTTTAGTATTATTGGGAGTTTTGACTTGTCAGTGACTCCCGAAACCTCTGTAGAACCTGGCGACACAGAGGTGTATGGCCATGCTGCTGCCCTCGATTTCCTCATCAGAGCATAGGCTGAAAGCAAAGTGATGGTCAAGATCGCAGGACTGTTAGATTGAGGTTTCCCTAAAGCCATTTACACTACTCTTAACCTCCGTCTGTTAAGCAAGGATTTCTGAGTAAGCTGTCGCTAAGGGAGTACGGGTGGTGTTTGGAGTGAGGGGATCTTGGTAGATTTCTGTGCCACGGGATTCAGTTAACCGGTTTACAGATATTGGTTGTTTATAAAGGTCTTGGGCAGGAGCCCATTTTGTGAAAATAGCAACAACTGCAAATACCAAGAAAGTGCAAGCGACACAGTGCATTCTTTCAGAGTGTGGCAGCACGGAGACGTGATTATGCTATTACAGTAGCTCTGTGTAAATGGTTTTGCAGATGTTAAGACAACCCATTAAAACCCCTTGACAATCTCAAAAATTTTATTTCTTCAGTTAGCATTACTCTATCATAAATGAGTTTGGAAACCTATGCTCTAGACTATCCTGATGGTAACCTTTAAAATTTTTCTGTGTAAACCTGATTATGGTAGGCTTTTATTATTGCTAGCACAATCAAGTACAATTTTTCATACTTCCTGTGGACATAGAACTATGAGTTTCAGAAATTCTAAAATAGCGTTCAAAAGATTTCTGCTGTACCTTCTTTGGGACATTTTGGGAGCCTTGTTTTAACAACTGTGAATATGAGAAAAACATGAGACAATAACAACGAAAAAGCCCTCCGTAGATCAAATGCCCAGCACACTTCGTTGTTAACAACGAAACCTCAGACTACTGTTTCACTATGAAAGCGTAAGCTTTGTAACTATTAAATGTTGTATTCCACTCAGTCACTGCAATCACTGACTAAAGGGGTGGGTCTACATTTTCTTCTCGTGGTTGTATATATCAGGTAAAATTGTTCCAAAGAGCCATGTGTCATTAATACTGAACCACTTTGATATTGAGATTTGTACCCTTGTTACAATTAAAGATGCTCTTGTTATGTAGGTGCCATTGAGTCGACTCTGACTCGCAGTGACCGCGTGTGACTCACAGATCTGCCCCATAGGCTTTCTTAGGCTGGGATCTGTCCGGGGGTATTGTGCCAGGAGCCAGGGGTGGGCTTGAAACTGCCCTTTCCCGTGGTGGTGGCGTGTTGAAGCACTCTGCCCTAGGGCTTCTTTTCCTGGTAATGGAGTACTATAGTCACATGTTCTCGTTTTTTCCTTTTGAAATCGTTGCATCCTGTTTTATAGAATGGTTATATTTCCAATAAGGATGAAGTATGCGATTTTCTCTTCTTAAACCCCAGGATCAAGCTCTATTTTTGTGCTTTTTCTTTCCCAGTGGTCCTTCATTCAAAGCACTTTATGCGGTCTATTTTTGCACTGGAATATCTAAGGATTGCAAAACTAGACAAAGGTATCACAATAGATTTCTAAGTTAAATCATTTTCATTAAAAACGAAAAAAGGAAACAATTTTGTATTGTCAATAACTTTATATGAAGTATTAAAAAGGCCTATTTCTACGTTGTAATGAGTCATGAAATAAAGCGGTGTCCGTTCTGCTGGTCCAGATTCACTTTCGCGCATTCGTAGCGCCACCTGCTGTTCGAGTGTCAGAAGGCTATCACAGTAGGAACCCGACCAGGGGAAGCAGTTTGGATCAAAACGTTAGAAAAGGCTTAATTGACCGTTTAATCACTACAATGAACGGTGGAAACTCCCTGACAGTAAAAAGGACGTTTTGCATCTGGGTGATTTGGTTATGATATCGAGTAACTGGAGTTAAGCACCTTTAAGAGGTTTTTAGCCCAACATCGAACCCACTAACCACCAAGGCTCCTTTGAAGAAGGCAGACATGGTTAATTGTGCCCAACAGTGCTGACAACAAGAGTAAGGTAGAGAACTGATCTTCGAATATTCTGACAGAGTGATGCCTGGTGACCTACAGAAGGCATTTCAGAGGGCTAAAACGTGGGGCTGATATTGGAGTTCTGGCTTTGAGTCTGTAAGGAACACGTTTGCTTATGCCCTGGAAATTACGTGGCAGGGGCTAAGACAGTGGTTGCAAATCTATTTCTCGTCCTCAAAAAAGAAAAGTTCAAATACCTTCATATTGAAGCCAAATGAATGGAATTATCTTCATAACCAATGTGCTACAGCAAAATTTCTACTGAGGCATTTACTATGTCTTCCAGCGATACTGTCCAGCCTGGATCGTGAGGTACTGCTAAAACAGCCATGTCATGTACTGGCCTTGTTATAACTGTGTAACATGAAATGTGGAGGAATTACAGTGTTTTTATTGTTTAAACTCAAGTGTAAATCTCATGTTGATTTAATCAGCAAATACTTAGGAATATCACCAGTCGTGAAATGTACATTCCAGTCGTCATCCGATTAAAATATTCTAAGTAAGAGAAAAAATAAGGCAAGGGACCATGATGGATGCTGCCGTGGCTGTGTGATGTGATTTTGAGCAGTGTGCGCAGGAAAGTCCTCGTGAAGCAGACTTCAAAGCGGAGAGGAAGTGTTTGATGCAGATGTCGGGGTGGGGGGCAGGGAACTGACCCTGAAGCAAATGTGCACGTATATTCAAGGCCAGATCAGATGCTGAGAAGAGAGTCAGTCGAAAGTATAGTGAAAGGTGAGAGGAGACAGTTTGGAACTTAAAGTCACCACAGGGCTTGGTCATTATAAATAACAAAGTTACTGGGAAGTTTTAAGTAGAGGAGGGGCCTGGCCTGGCTTGTTTTAGATCGCTGGCTGCTGAGGTTACCCATAGGTGGGTAGGGGACGGAGAGACTAGTCCCAATAGTCCAGGTGAGGAATGGTGATTGGCTTCATGAATAATCAAATTCTGGATCTTTGGGATTTGCCAACAAATAATGTAATGAAGTCAGAGAGTAAAGAGTCAAAATGACCCAGAAGTTATTTTGATCTGTGCAAATGGAGAGTTGCCATTAACTGAGACAGGGTGTCTGGATAATGACCAGAAATTCAGTTTTAGACATCTGAAGTTTGAGATGTCTATTAAACGTTCAGGTGAAGACGTTAAGGAAGTTCTTGGATAAGGTGTAGAGGGAGGAGTTGCCAGCACCTAGGTTGGATTTAAACGTGACCTACAAAGTGAATACAATGGAAAACACGGTCACGGGATTTGGTCCTGGAATACCCTAGCCTAGGAAGTCAAGGCAAAACCTAAGTTGATTCCAACTCAGAGTGACCCTTTCTGAGACTACCTTTTTACAGGAATGGACAGCTGCCTTTCTCCCCTGAGCCAGCTAGTGGTTTCAAACTGGTAACCTTCTGGTTACCCACAGTGTTTCCAATGGTCAGGACAAAGGAGACGAAGAAGCAGCTAAGAAAAGAAAGCTTTGGGTAATGTTTTGGAGGACAAAACGAGTAAAGTGCTTCTAAAAGAAAGGTCAATTGTAAAGAGAGGATTGAGAAAGGAGCTGATGAGCAAGTTGCCTGATGGAGTAATTAAAGTTCAGTAGAAAATGTGAGAAAATAGAATTGCATTTATATTTTTGAATTACACACAAGGTGGCTTCAAAATATTCCTGGAAAATCAGAACTTTTCATTAACTCTTTGAAGCCTCCTCTAACGGCCAAGGAAAAATGGAGCAGGAGCTGGTGAGAAACGCGTGTTTATTTTTATCATTGGGGAGAATAGCCAGAAGGACCAGAGAGCAGGGAAAGCTGTGGCTTCAGGAAACAGGAAAGAGCTACTGAAGCGACGCCCTGAGAAAGCAAGTGTACAGAGGGAGGAGCCAGCCTTAGCCTGGAGCCTGTCCAGCTAGCGCATCCACCAGCAGGCTCACACTGCATCACGGCTCAGAGAAGCCAGAGTCCTGGAGAACCCGTAAGTGAGGTGATAAACTTTGCTTTTCCAAGATTTCTACACATAGCTAATTATGCTTCAAAATAGAATACAGCTGTAAATAGAGACTAACAGGGAAACATGGAGATACTCAAACGAATTCTCGAAGAAACGAAACAAGCGAAATAGACATCAGAGAGGTTTCACAGGAAGCTCCACTGGACCTGTGATGGTGCTGAAGAAACTGGCCCGCTGTCTAGGCCTACGACTTGCTTGATGTAACTTATCATGCAGACTAACAACGGTAGCTTATGACTGCCGGTGGCTTATAGCAGCAGCTCTAGAAAAGAAGATAAAGCGCACAGCACAAAAGTAATTAGCATGAGTAAGCATGTCCATAACCGTAAAAATCTCTTTGAAATGCGTAAATGTCCGAAGAATCTTTGCTAAATAGTGATTCAAAATGAAGTAAAACTTAGTAAAATTTATTATAAATATACACATTTCAGCATATGCACCAACAAGCCTTTGAAAAGTTTTCTTAATACAAAGATCCAATTACATACTTTTCATTAGCGTGACTAATGTGAAAACCACAATGAATACAGATGCCTCAAATGATAAGCACTTCCCTAATGTAAAGAAATTTATTTCATCTACTATTCTTGTGAATCTTATTTGATACTATACATCAAACTTCACTGAACAAAGAATTAAAAAAAAATCTCAGATAAACAAAGACCCTGAAAAGGTAGAGACTGTATATAAGTAATTCTGAAAGTTGTCCCAAGCATGAAAGCATTGTAAGAAAATATTTCATCAAGGAAGTTATGAAAATATAAAAGCAATATTTTAAAATAGAGGCAAAATCAAGATCACAAAGCCGTGGTAGCTATTTTTTTAAATTTTTATTAGTTGGGATCCAATACATATATAATTCTGTATTTAAATCATGTCAAGTAGAATTGTACAATTGTTCCCACAATCAGTTTCCAAACAATCTTTTTCTACACGGATTCCTTGCCATCGTCTCCCTTTGACCTCCCAACACCACTGAGCTCTTCTTCCCCCACGCCCTCAGTCTGCTTGCTGTCCCTATCGATTCATCAATCCTGGGTTTCATAGACTGAAAAACGGGAAAGCATATAATACAGCTTCATGAGCACAACCTCCATTTACATAAACCTCTGAGATACATTCCAATATGCAAAATCAAAAACTGAATACAAACCAAAAATACAGAACACTTTGAAAACCACATCAGCTCTGCCTGCATTAAAGGGGGATCTAATGACAAAGTTTTAATTGTTCAGGTCAGATGTATGCCTTTCATCTTCTAAACTCCTCTCCCCCACGCACTCATTAAGTGACCACTTTCCTCCCATCCCTCAATTTTAGACCGGGGGGGGGGGGGGTGTGGAGTTCTCTGGAAATTTAGTCCCTGCTAGTTCCACCAGTGAATCTTGGGCTCCCACTGTCCTCCATTGCCTCCTGCACCTGGATTCTCAGTTTAGACTCTGACACTGATCCCTCCTTTGACTTCCGGTTATATGGATTCTAATCCTCCAGTGACTGATGATGGTGTGCTTCCTCCATGTGGACTTAGTTGACATCTCCCTTAGATCGCTGCTCGTTTGGAGACAAGCATTTAAGACCCCAGACACTATTTTTATCTGATAGCTGGGCACCATCTAAATTCTTTGCCACTTTTTACTATTAACACCCGTATCTTCTGTGTTCCCTTCCCGGGGGACAGTATTGAGCAGGGCCATGATGTTAAGAACTAATTATTCTATAATTGGAGGTGGGATTTAGTGAGAGCCCCAAACCCATTCCTGGATCTATGCTTTAAAAATTTTTTTTAATTTGCTGTACCTTGGGAGTTAATACATATGTTGTGAGATAGCTATTTCTAATGTAGAACAGATATTGAAATGCCACAGAAGAAATGAAAAGACCGATGTCCTGAAGTGTTAATCACAAGGACGGGTAGCCTTCAGTAATGCAAGGGACGTAGCCAATTAACTTACCACCTACTCCAAAGGAAAGAGATTATCTCCTGGAAGAGTTTAAGCACCATTAGCACATAGCTCAGACAAGGGTTAGTGACATGTCTCATTTCAGTAGCGAACTATTTCAACGGTGAAAAGGATGTAGGAATCAGGAGCATATTCTGCTGTGATTCGAGGTAGTTGGCACTTTCCCGGACTAGAAAAAAAATCATACGACACGTAAAATTGATGACTTAATCAAGTATGTTCTAAAAATAATGCATGCTTAGTCAACTAGCTTACCAGCTGCAACGACTCGGGGGTCCTCGTGAGATTGATGCCTCCCAGCTGCACGGCTATCTGGACTCTCATTCCACCAGAGAACATGAACTGCAGAAATAAGCCAAAAATAGATTCTAAAGAAGATACGAACTACAGAAAAATACATCAAAGATGGTAAGTCTTGTTATTTAAGTAAAAAATATCTTACTGTCAAGATTTGAGAGCAATTGTCAGAGATTTGGGAAATAAATTTATAAATTAAACTGGTTTTATTGATGAAGAGTAGGCTGGGAAGGTAAATAAAGTAACAGCTGAAAGCATAATCAAAGCTAACCTCAAGTTTTATAACTTTCTACTCTATTATAAAAAGCAAGATTATAAAGAGATTGGGTTCACTGTAGAACAATTTAGATACAAAGAGAAAGTAAAAATACGCATAATCTTAACCTCTCAGAGAAGACATCTCAATAATCTATTTTCTTTAAAAAGCATAAAATCAGTTTACGGTTATACTAATACTATTCTTAGTAACAAGATTTTTATTTTTTTACTTTTTAAAAACTAATTTTAAAATGGAGATTTGGGTGCATGTTTACAGAGCAAACCAGTTTTCCATTCAGCAATTCATACTTATTTTTGTTTTATGACATTGATTGCTGTTTCCTTGTTTCACTGATTTTTTTTCACCTTTGCACTGGACGGGAAAAGAGCAAATAGTTGTACCTCGTGTGGTCATTCTACTTTCGTCCTTGTGTTGACATTTCCCTTCTTCTTTCTCATCCCTTCTGTTTGGTGTCCCTGGGCAGATGCTGCCCTTTTGATCCTGTGGCTGCTTGTCCTCTGGTGGGTGCCTTCCGAATGTCACTGCTCACATTACGGGTTAACCTACTGTTTCAGTACAGATGGAGTCACAGAGGAACATACACCTCCAGGCTTAAAGGATGTCGAAGGGCCACACTCTTGGGGTCTCACTGGACTCTACCAGACCAGTAGGTCTGATATCTTTTATGATTTTGAGTTTTGGTCCACATTTTCCTCCCATTCTATCCAGAATCTCCTATTGTGATGAGAGCGGTCAACAGTGGTAACCAGGCACCATCAAACTGGTTTTACTGATGAAGTGAAGGCCAAGGAAGTCGAAGTAAAGTAACACGGTTGACAACGGAATCTTTGGTTTGCAGAGTTGTGTAGGCGAGGGTTCACCTGGCCTATAAATCCTTTGGAATAATTGTTTCCTTGTTTTAATTTTTTTTTTTTTTACCTCTGCACTGGCTAGGAAAAGACTAATAGCTGCACCTCGTGTGGCCACTTATCAGCGTTGATGGCCTCAATTGCTACTCACACACAAGTAAGATTGAGATCACTGCCTTTGGAGTTTCTATGCCAATTGACCCTAGTGTCCTCTGAGCTGAAGGTCGTGAACTCCTAGGCCTAGCAACTCATTACCTCCTGGTGTTTGGGTAAAGCCAGGGCGCTTTCCCAAGACTTGTCCCCTGTATGCTCTGCTCTATGCTTGGTTATACCAGGGGTCATCAAACAGCTCAAAAACCAGGCATGGATTTCAAAATATTTGGAGGCCAAAATAAACTCATACTAACTTGTTATAATACCTCTGAACAGGATCTTGTTTAAAGCACTAAGAAGGGTAAGACCTCAGTTTGAAAAAAAAATCCTCTAGAAGAGCAACCTGAATTATGCTAAATTGGATCAAGAATAAACACCAAATTTATAGTGATGCTTGGGTGGAAGAATGGTGAAATCACTGGTGCTTTATGAAAAAATTTATGAGGAAAGGTCCCAAAGAAATCTAGTTTCCAAGTGGATAACTGGTTTTAAAAAGAGACTAGACGATCCTGAAGATGAAGTCCACTGCAGGAAGTGTGGCAATTCACAGCAGACACAATAGCCAGCATCATAGACAGGCCAACTGGTCCAGCTCACACAACCCTGACTGAAAATTAAACTCTCTGCTCACTGGGCAACAAAACTGTTGTGCCCAGATCAGCTGCAGATGATAGCAGAGCTTTCAATAACATTTTTAAACAAGAGGGATCAAGATCCTGAAGATTTTCTTTGGAAAAATTTAACAGTAGATTGATCATGGCCTTAGCAGCATGATTCTGAAGACAAAGCAAGGTCTAGCAAGAGGTGGAAATTGTCTAGTGAAAGCAAAAGCAGACTCGTTAGGAGCAAAGATCATGGCAACGGTCCTTGGAATTCTCAAGGCATTTTGTTTGCTGACTTTCTGGAAGGCTGAAGAATGGTAAGAGTTTGCTCATTGAGTGTTTTTAGTAATTTGGCCAAGGCCATTGAAGAAAACACATCCAGGAGAACCTCATCGAAAGGCCTTCACCTTTTCCACGCATTTCTCTCATCAAACAAGGGCACTATTGCAAGAGTTTCAATGGGAATCAGTAGACATCCACTTTATAGTCCTTGCTTGGCTCTTCCTGCCTTCTTTTTGTGTCCTAACCTTAGAAAATCTTTAAAGGGCACCCGCCGTTCATCTTCAGTTAACAATGTGCAAAAATATAATGGACAAATATACAACCATTGATGTAGTCAAATTCCCAAGACCCTCAGTTCTTAGAATGGACTGCGTGGCTGGTAATAGCTACAATACGTGACTTGATGGAGCTTCTGTCGAGAAATAAGGCTTATATGTTAATCTTTGATTCTATTATTCTATGAATTTTTGGAAGACAGCCTCACATATAAAAATATCCTTTAGCAAACCTATAAAAATTACTGTGTAGTTCCATTCCCCTTCACTTCAACTTGAGTGTCTGTGTTCCATTCAGATTACAGTGAGTAATATTGTACGATGTGTTGGTAAAAGCATCTACTAAACAATGTATTTTCTGTCAATACTATTAATTTTTAATGACAATTAATTTGTCCTTATAGAAGCTTACAAATACATAGGTAGCACTAAATATTTTTTCTTTGAAATTTTCCTTATCTATACATGTACACCATAATACATATTTTCTAGAAGTAATGTTGCTGGGGAAGACAATGGCAAAAAACACACAAAAATGAAGGTTTTTGTTTATATTGCCAAATTTTTCTGGGGAAAAAAATTAAGCCCATATGAACCTAGGAAGTATATGATTACTCATTTTTCTTGATCTTCTAATACTATATTTACATGCGTCTCTCTATCTCTATCTCTATATCTTTTCTAGGTTAAAAATAATTAACATTTTTCCCCATGAACTTTTTGAAGCTACTTCATATATACATATACATTTTTATATATATACATACACACATACATACACACACACACACACACACACACACACACACACTCACATAGAGGCAGTCCCCAAGTTAGGAATGTCCGCCTTACGGACAACTCCTATTGGCTCTTTAGGACAGGGCTTTATCAGTTCCACCATGGCTGATGAAGCGAAACGGCCCCAGAGCAGCATTTTTAACAGTCTGGGTGACTCAAAACTAACTGGAAAGGGGAAATCACAGGTCGAAGTGCTAGGAAGGGAGACTCACCGAAGAGGCACAGTGAGACTTTTTAGGGGCCACACACATTCAGGCAGCACAGTCGACTGTCATCGTTGAGCATTATGTAAATTTGCCCCCACTTTCAAATGACTGAACCAACCCCTACTCCAAAACCAAATCTACTGCCATCAAGACCATTCTGACTCATAGCAACCCAACACAGGGGTTTCCGAGCCTCTAAATCTTGATAGGACCAGGTAGCCTCCTACAGTGGGTTTGAATTGCTGACCTTGCAGTTAGCACATCAAAGTTTATCTGAAAATGCCACCAGGGCTCCTTGAACCAACCCTTGCTCACAACAAATTCTTCAACCCAAGTACCTTCACTTAGTGCATGTGCAGCTTTTACATCATTAAAAAGGTTCCCAGCCTTTTCTTGCCCTACAGTATGACTAAATGAGAACACAGACATATAAGGAAGTTCCAGGTTACAAATGCCATCAGATCCTACCTGGGCCTCTATGCATTTGGAGAACAATTGGATCACACGTTTTTGAAGCCTCTTCATAGATAAGTAAATTAGGAAGAAACAGACCAAAACATTAAAGAATTGTCTCTTAGTACTGCAGTGGGAAATGAGTATTTTTCCCTTGTGCTTGTCTATTTTTAACAGCTAGAGAGTTTACAGTACCGCTGCTTCAGAAACATGTTCTGTTTTGTTCCGAATCAATAAAAGTACATTCAGAGAAAAATACAAAGAAAAGGGTAGATTCTTTGGATTCCTTCTAGCTTTAAAAAATGTACCATCATTTTGATGCACCAGGGAAAGCAGTTAAGCATTTGAAAAAGGCTTCATAATATGTAAAAAAATGAGATGTCAAAAAGAGTTTTGGAGTCTTCACAATTACAAAGAGCCAAAAATTGGGGCCTATATCATAACGAGAAACAAATATAAAAGCTGATTAGCAGGTAATAACATACTTTTCAGTTATCAGATGAGAAAAGAAATTTTACCTCTGTTGAGTTCTCCATATTCTGTGTGGAAAACTCCAATTAGTTTGTTATACTGCAGATTCACATGGCAATGAACTGCCTTGTGAAATGCATCAGCCCACAGAGCTGGTCCACCAGGTTTCATCTGAAAAGTAACCAGTTCGTAGACTCCTAAAGTAGGGAGAAAAATATTTTTCAGAAAATAATCAAGCACCTTCTAATCACGTTTAGTCTGATGCCAGTGGAAGGTGAACCAACATAAGCAGAAGTTTTTCCAAAACCCCCCTGTGCATCAGAGAATTGTGTTCCCCAGTGTTTCTGAGGGCTGGTTTTCAGAGGTACAGTGCTAGGACTTTCTTCTCAGGTACCTCTGGGACCATTGGCACCTCTAATCTTTCAGTCAGAAGCCAAGTGCATCAACATTTTCACCTCTGGATTCACTCATATTTATGTTGTTTGCTGTTGATCCCAATGCAAGAGAACCTCTGTGCAGTGTTACAAGGCTGCGACATCTTTGGAAGCAGATCTTCTAAGACTGTTTTTCAGGGTACCTATGGGTGTGTTGGGACTACTAACCTTTAGTAGTTGAGCATGAATTCTCTGCCTCACCCAGCGGCTTCCTATGCTTTTGTCCCGTCAATACACCATTTTCCACCTACCTACACATTTTCGCTGCTCCCAATTCCAACTTCTCAACCTTCCTCATCCTTTCAACTTTATAAAACACAGCTAAATAGAGGAGTCCGAGTAGTGTAGTGGTTACACATTGGTCTGCGATCCCATGGTCCAGTCTGAAATCACCATAAGCATTCCGGAGAAAAAACTGGCTTTCTACTCCTATAAACAGTCAATCTCAGAAACTCACAGGGGGTCACTGTGAGTCCGCATTGACTCCATGACAATAAGTGTGGAATTTTTTTAAGCTTCAAAAAAATCAGTACGATCCCATTTGGAAAAATATTTCACTATTTGATGCATAGTATTTTAAGAGATGCCCTAGTGTGGAAAGTAATCAGCTGATCACCAAAAATTTGATGTTCACCCCCATCAGCTGCTCACTAGGAGACACTTCAGTCTGCTTCTGTAAAGATTGACATCCATGAACACCTTATGAGGCAGTTGACTGACCTAGAGTTCCCATGAATTGTAACAGACTCGACAGTACTGGGTCCACGTTTGGTTAGAAGGGGTCAAAACTATTTTTATCTCAACAATGGCCACATTCTTGTTGCAAATTGGTACTGAGTTGATTCTTACTCACAGCGACCCCACAAATGCAGGTGAACTGCAAATTTTCAAGTCTGACCATCTCCCCAAACTTTTTTTCTAGTGGACCTTTACTTTTCATAGGTTAAGATCTTTAGATATTTTACTCATCAATAGACAGTGACGAAGGAACTATCTACCTTCTTTTGGAGGCTTTTCTATTTTGCACCATGGTACCAGGTAAGTAATGTCACACACTTGTTTATCCATATGAAGCAAATTGGGAATGAGGAATTTTTCTTGCCATTCCTTATCTTTGGCCAAAGCTTTCCGAACTTCAGCTCGATGAGCAAAATTGTCTATGTAAATAAAAAGAGAAAAATAAAAATCTTCGATTTAAAAAATGTCCTGTTTTGAGAAGTTCGTTAAATTCAGTAAACATACATAGATCAGACATTCAAGGACTTTGTACTGTACAGTAAAACCAGAAAAAGCTAGAACCTGCAGAAAGCAGAAACCTGTCAGCAAAGGAAAACCCAGTAACTTCCACTGAGACCGGATAGAATGGCGAGACTCTCCCAGTCAGAAAACTTCCAAGACCCTGAGAAATAAGGC
Organism: Tenrec ecaudatus; assembly: GCF_050624435.1. NCBI lineage: Eukaryota > Metazoa > Chordata > Mammalia > Afrosoricida > Tenrecidae > Tenrec > Tenrec ecaudatus. Next base: position 42,131,113 of record NC_134539.1, on the reverse strand, counting down.
AGTTCTACCCCACTCTGGCCTTCAGAGTTCACTGTATCCCAGACAGATTAAGATTAAAGATGTGTTATTCGCCCTGAGGTTGCTCAGTGTCTAACAGGAGAATACAAATGTATACTATTAATTAGCAGGCCAGATAATGAATATTTTAGCCTCTAACACTCAAGTTATGACTCTGTGTGTCCCAGTTCCCTAATCTGTGAATTGGGGAAATAATACAATGTTCATCTCCAGAGTTGCTATAATTAAATGAATTGAAAACAGTACTTGATAGCTAGTTAGTCCTCAATTTTTAAATTAATTTAATAGATGCATGAAATTTATAGTGCCAGATTAGAGACCAGGCTGTTTTCTCTTTTGGCGCTAGTTCTGGGGAATAGTCTGATTAAGGCACACTTTGAATCAAATGTAGCATAAATGATGGCACACTTTAGGCCTCTTCTCCTTTCACCACATTCTTTCCAAATACCATATGTAGTTTTCCAGCATGTTTTTAATGCAGTTTTTGTGGTAAAATTAGGTGCCTCGGCTGATATTTGGGTCAGGTTATACTCAAGTATTTATCATAAGGCCACCTCTTACTGTCACCCATTTCCCCATTTTATTGTTTACATTATACAAACAGGTATATAAAAATGCAAATGCCTAAAGGCTGAACTACTATTAGATCCTCATAAGATGAATAGAAGTGTTTATGTGAGGGATCAGGTATATACCTTAGAGATTGAGCTATTCATGTTAAGGATATGATGGGTAGTCCTCCAAAAAAAGGAGTTGCACTGGATGGAACAAAACTTTTAATGCATGCATTTGTCATGCTAGGAGAGCATGGAGTTAGTGCACCCAGTGGCATTGCCTGGGAAAGTTCTCTCTGGTTACTGAGTTTTTTCATAAAAGCAGTTTTGCTTGAACCTCGTTTCTTGTGATGGCCAATTTAAGAGAACAGTGTGTGGCTGTGAAAAATTTTTTCCTGCTTGGGAAAAATGCCACAAACTGTTGTGATGTTGAGCACAACTTGTAAAGACAGCACTATGGGAAAAACTCAAGTGCATGTGTGAAATGTCGATTGATGACAAAGCTTGTTCTAGATGTCCATCAACTTCCCAAATGGACAAAAATGTCGACAAAATTCGTGCACTTCTGCTCCAAGACTGACGACGACAGACAACTGAAGAGATGGGGAAGTTATCTGAACTATCTTGGAGTTCGGTTCAGTGAATCTGAGCAGATTTGGGAATGAGAAGAGTTGCTGTGAGATTTGTGCCTCGGGTTCTGACTGACCAGGAAAAACAGCGTCGACTAGAAACAAGCCATTCTTTGAATGAACAGCTCCAAACAGCGTTTCTGTCCAAGGTCACATTGGTGAAGAGACATGATGCTATTCTTATGACCCTGAGCCCAAACATCAATCAAGCCAGTGGAAGATTCCATTGCCACTTTGCCAAGTGAAATCAAAGACCAAGACGATTTCATATGTATTTTTGTTGTGAGAGGGACAGGGCATTTGGAGTTCATCCCCCAAAGTCAGGCTGTTAATGAAACTTTCTATTTAGAGGTTCTGAAAAGATTGTATAACAGTGTGTAACAAAAAAGGCCTGATTTGTGGCAGATGGGGACTGGTTTTGCCACTCCAACAAAGCACCTGCTCATGCAGCCATCTGTTTTTGGCAAAACACAGCATGCCCGTTGCCACACACTCTTTACTCACCTGACCTTGCTCCATGCAACTTTTTTGTTTCTGCGAATGAAGAGGGACATGAAAGGACAGCAATTTGATGACACAGACGACGTGTCATCATGAGTTTAGAAAATGTTTCCAGGAATGGATTTGACAAATGTATTATGTATACTGGAGAATACATTGAAGGTGATAAGGTTGTTGTTTCATAAAAAAATGTAAATACATAGCTTTGGGTGGGTAAAGGGAAATCCAGGGGATTTTTTTTTTTTGGTATCCCATAGTAGAACGAGTATTTTTAATACTAAAGTATGTAAGTCTATTAACTTTGGATATGATCACCAAATATTAAATGAAATTAAAAGTTCTCCGGAAAATACCAAGTCATATTGATTGCCAGGCAGAGACTAAAGTACTAAATATTCTAGGCCTTCCTGTCACTTGTTCTACTACTAAGCTAGAAGTAGGTCAGTTTTAATGTGGGCAGAATATCTGATTCCTTTGTCTTCATCTCCTAAGTCTAACGACAGTGAATTTTCTGCAGCTTTGGGCATAGAAATGAGATAAAAGTGCTCCCCTAAACATGACAGAACGATTTAGTCTCAGAATTGGGTGAGACCTTACAAGTAAACAGCAATCCTCTTATCATTTTCTACTTCTCCAAAGCTCTATGACCTGAATTACTTTACTAAGACCTTGAGAGATCCAATCAAAAGTACAATGAGAAGAAATAACTTCTTTTTTTCCCTTTTGTGATACTACCACACTTGGGTTCTTACAAGCCTTGCTTCAGTTCTCATAAGCCATTGTTATAATAAACCATTCTTAAAACTTGAGGACTAAGTTTAGTTCATAACATTGTGATTTGAGCTAAAAGAATCCATATTTTCCTCTTTTTGATAACATAATGGGTTGAGCGGGAGCTTATTAAAGGTGTACTACAAGTTTTACTTTACCTGTATGTATTTACAAAGTAGAAATTTAAGAGATAAATCTCATGTTATAGCTAACAGAATTAAAATCTGTATAGAACCCTAAGACTGGATGATTCATACCGTACTTCCAAATATGAAATACTTTATTTGTTCTGCCTCCGAATTCTACGCTCCAGTAGCCAATCAGTTCAGAGTGAGCTGTCCGAAGATGAATGTATTTCTTCATATTTTCTAGGAACTCATTCATCTTTGAGGGTTTAAGGTAGTAAGAACGAAATTCATAGAATGTCCCATCGGACTGTCTGGGGCCTGAGGCAAACGATGAACACACCTGAAGGAAGGAAGACAAGACACATTTAAATAATTTGGGATATGTGACAAACAAACGTAAACACATTGTCTCCACCCAGTGTGTTAGTGAGGAGAACCACTCCAAGGGGTCGACTTGGCTGTGATGTTTACAGAAACTAGGTGGGTGTGAGCCACCGACCTCTATGATTGTAGCTCACTGCAAGCCACCTGTGCCACCCAGAGGCTTTATTGGTGAAGTAGGATTTATTACAATATGTAACAACCAAGTTTGAATCTGGATACGAGGGCCACTCAATAGAATGTAACCCATGTTACCAATTGGCATCCCATCCCGCATCGCGATGAGTCACGATGGTAGTGAGTTGAGTTACTGCAAAAGATCTCTGTAAAAAAGCTAAAAAACAAACCTGTCACTTGGAGGCCTAAGGTGCACCTGATCCAAGCCATGGTATTTCAATATTCTTCACCAACACCATAAATCAATTCTGTCATGAGTACGTTGGGCAATGAATAAATGAATGGATTTCTCTGATTTCTGGTATTGATGAATATTGAATACCATGGACTGTGAGAAGAGCAAATCCATCTTGAAATCCAGTCAGAACACTCCTTAGAAAAGAGTGTAAGATATGACAAAATAATAATTTATAAATTATCAAGGGTTCATGAGGGAGGGGAGAGGAGGAAGAAGTGAGGGGAAGCTGAGGAGCTGATACCAAGGGCTCAAGCAGAAAGCAAATGTTTTGAGCATGATGATGGCAACAAATGTACACATGTGCTTGACACAATGGATGTATGTATGGATTATGATAAAGAGTTGTACAAGCCCCCAATAAAATGATTTAAAAAAAAACGAGGCTAGTAAGGCTTTGTCTCCTGTACTTTGGACATGTTGTCAGGCGGGACCAGCCATGGAAGATGGACCTCCATGCTTGACATTGTAGAAGAGAAGGTAAAATCCTCAACCAGATGGATCGACGCCATGGCGGCGACAACGGGCTCAACCTGTTTTAGCACTTAAATTCTGAGGACTAGGTTTCTGGAAGGATAGGAGGTGCCATCGAGTCACCTGCGATTCACGGCGACCCGACAGACAAGGAAGGAAACACGGCCCAGTCCTGGGGCACCCTCATCACAGGAACAAAGCCCTGCCTTGGAGACAGTGCTGCCAACCGCTCGTCTTCGGAGCATCTGCTCCCAGAGGAGTTGCTCTTTCAGGTAAAAGTCTGAATGCACCTCGAGGTACGCAGAAACGGAAACAATCAATCAAACACCTCTCGGCTGCATCAGCCTAGAGCAGATGGACGGCCCAGGCTAAACCACGCAGCGGTTTCGGGTTTGCTAGCAGGTTCCCGACCCCGGTTCTTCCCCAGCCGGACCCCGGGCCTCCCCTTCGGGGTTCTCTGCAGATGCTCGGCACGGCGCCGCTCTTTGAGGGTCGTTGGTTCGGGCACGACCGCTGCAATTCCCTTTCCGCCAGCGCAGCAGGGGACGGTGCCCCGTAAACCGGAAATCAATAGGGGAACCGCCAAAAGAGGGTTCCCCGGGCCGGCGACCCAGCAGGGCGCCCCGTGCCGCAAGGGCCCGGCACCTAAGCCGGAGAAGCGCGCAGTCCACTGCGGCCGGCCGAAAAGGAGGCATTTGACAAGCCGTGCTCCTCACCGAAGCCGCGGGGTCCCCTCAGCCGGAAGACCGCCGCGCGGAGAGCGCATGCGTCAGGGTGCGCGGGCCCCGAACCCCACCCCACCCCAGCGCCCGGCGAGACGCCCCAGAGGCTCCTACCTGAAGCGCGGCCGGCCGCGCGGCCAGAACCCTGCTCAGGCGGCTTCGGAGGGCGAGCATGGCGAAGCTTCCAGCGCTGCGGACACGGGCAGCCCGCCAGCGGCCTTTCCCGGACTCCTGGACCGCGACTGCACTCGCCGCGGACGCAGCCTGCGGGCGGGGCCTCGAGGAGGGAGCCCCGCCCATGACCTGGGAGGCGTGGCCTCAAGACCAGACTTGCCGTTGGCTTCTAGGACCTGTGGGTGGGGCCTCGAGGAGGGAGCCCCGCCCCCGACCGAGGAGGCGTGGCCTCAAGACCAGACCTGTTGGCTTCTAGGACCTGAGTGAAGAGCGTTTTTGTGTCACGGGACCTGCTGGTCACCTTTCAGTTGCTCCAGATTCGTTGCCTCCTGTGTCCGAAAGGGTATCAGAATTCACTCAAATGCTGAGATCCGTCCCGTTATGCAGCCACCACCGCATGTGCTTCAGCGGCAGTTGCCTAAAATGGGTTGCTGTGTGGGAGTCCATGCATGTTTGTATGTCCATGGAGAGGGGTGGGTGTCTGGAGATTGGATGTGTGCACACAAAACTAGGGAGTGTTTTGGAGGGAGGATGATTTGTAATCCCTGGTGGTTGTCCTGGACAGGGATCCTGCATGCTGGCTGGTGCAAACTCACTGCCATGGAGTCACTGCGGATTCATTGTGACTCCATTCCCCTTTGGCCAAGTGGGTTACTCGTTGGTTGCTAACCACAGGGTCAGCAGTTCAAAACCACCAGATTCTCTGTGGAAGAAAGATAAGACTTTCTACCTGCATGGAGTTAATCTCTGAAATCCACAGAGGTAGCTCTACTCTGTCCTATAGGATGACTCTGAGTCAGAACTAACTGACTCGTAGGGAAGTTGAATGGTACAAATGGGTTGCTTTTTGATGAAAGGATCCACTTCCATCAGCAGGCCCCGGGGAGAAAGGTCTGGCTGGTTGCTGTGTAGCCAAGGAAACCCATAGGGCTGAAGTCTACTCTGTAGCAAATGCGGCCTCGGTAAATTAGAATCAACCTCACGGCAATAACGACGAGCTTGGTATTTTTGTGTGTGAATGTGAATAAGTGAGATAGGGTGTAATACAGGCAGTCCCTAGATAACAAATGGATTGCAAACAAGATCCTGTTCACGTGTGTAGGAATTTGGCAGGACTTTGAACTGATTCTGCCTGACTCAGTCCTGGCATGTAAGTGTCACTGGAAAAGATTCGAATTTTTTAAAGTTCCAGTGAATCGGAAAGGGAACCCAAACAGGAGAACACAATGGGTCAAAGACTTGCCAGAAACACAATCTCCCTGTTCCAGAAGGATGCCAGTGTACTGTATAGCAACCAAGCGTCTTGTCCTTGGAGTCCCACTCAAAGACAGTGGCTCCCCGTGCAAAGATGGCCTCAGAGCAGGTTGCTTTGAATGCTGTGTGAAGGTGCCACAGCCCCATCAGTAGTCCCGTCTAATGCAGGAGGCTCCTCGAAGGTCCTCTCTGCCTCTTTCAAGTCTGCCATACCAGTGCTTCAACCTGGAATTTTCCTGCCCAGGGTAGTGTGCAGAAATTGTAAAATCTGGGGTTCTTTACCGTTTTGCTTTGTGGGTCATGGCAGGACCGGTTTAAAGGTCAAGTAAGGTTGCTCTGAGTCAGAATGGATTGGCTACCAGTGAGTTTGGATTTTTGGAGGATATAGTCCAGGGACTGGACAGCTTGTGTACATGTGGCAAATGCCAACCAACTCGGCCTTCATTATTTGTATTAAGTGCATTCTCAAATCCCATTGCCAATTCCAGCATGACTTTGAAAAGCTCCTAAGAATGCTCCTAATAAAGCTTAAATATACCAGGAACTCAAAGGAATGAGGGCCCCAAGTGAAAAATTTAAAAGCCAGATGTAAACATGCATAGTTTGAAATGATGTCATTTTCTAAGTCTTAAAGCAAAACAGCAGAAATTTGATACAATACTTCCTATCCCTGATTCCTGGTCCTTAGAATAACTACGTTCAATATATTTAAAGTATTTTTAAAAATTTTATAATCCTAAATAATAGACTCATTCTTCTTCTTGATTTTTTTCAGTTATATTGAGTATCTACTAAGTTCTAGGATTTCAGTGTCTTGCGTACCATTCCCCCCAAATACACTTCCCTTCCCACATCTAACAATGGTTACATCATTTGTCACATTCTTTGTTAGTCACATTACTGACATATAGTCTCAATGTTTTACTATTCTAATTAATACTTGTGGTAGTTACATAATCTGATGTCAATTTCAGAGGATTGTGAATGAAGGGGTGGTGTCTGGCCATTCAATCAATATATAACCAATGAGGTCTCTGTATGGGCATGGTCTTCTCTTGAGGATTCTGGGAACTGCAGTATCTCCTTGGAGGTGGGAGACACTTCTCTCTCCCTGCTCACTCCCTGAGAAAAGTTCTACTGACAGGACACATGACGCTATGCCCTGGCAGCTGGAGAAGCCCTATGGGAGCCATGGGGAAAACCCTGCCAGCTCTGAGATGGTTCTATTGCCACTGGATCCAAAAGACTTTGCACCCACTGGCATGTGATCTTCCTGCATTCAGTGTCATTGCATGTGTTTTGTGAGTCAGAAAAGGATTTTATAGATTGGTATCAGACATATTAGCTAATCTCAGACTTATGGACTTAATGGGGACTAGACTGGGATGTTTTCTCAATATTCAGTTGCTCTTGTATATAAAGCTCTTCCACATATAAATATGAGTCTCTCTGGATTTGTTTCTCTAGTCATCCCAGACGAACAAAATAATGATGTGATAGAAACCCTTGAAGTAATATTGCTTCCATTATTAGGCATAAGTGATTATTACAATACTTCACCTAAATCTATCTCTTCAAAAGAAGGGAAGGGAATCCTTTTAAAGTTGGTAATTTCAGAAGGGATGCACCAGTTTTTCCAGAGACGTCTCATCTATCCCTAATCAAGTAAAGCTAAACGATGATTTTTTTTATACGCTTTGGGCTTTTTGTTTGTTTCCCTGAGATTAACGATTTCTTCACAAATTCAACACATCAATTGTTTTTGTCATCACCAGGCACTTTTCCAGAAACTGTGTACAATGGTGAACAAAAGACAAAGTCCTTCACCTCTTGAAATTTATCATTTAAGTTGGTGAAAAAAAGAATTAAAGAAGAGAGAAAAAAATCACAACCCAAGATCTCCTCCATTGTTGGGGTGTCCATTCTGATTCCCCCACATGTGTTTGAGCAGAACTCTGTTTCATAGGGTCTCCAATGGCTGACTTTGGGGAATAGAGCCCCAGGTCGTCTATCCTGTAACCCCTATGAGTGGACCTCTTGGTTAGCAGTTGAGGGTGCTGCCTATACCCACCCAGGACTCAGGAGATAGACCAGGGGCTGGACATGCAATGCAGAAAAATGCAGTAGGATAGGGGAGAATGAAAGAAGTAATGTGCAGTAGCAGAAGTTGTTAACTGTTTCTCACTATGCATTCTTAAAGTTCCTTTTTTGTTGTTGTTTTTCAGTAGGGAAAGTTCTTGTCTTGTTTGATGTGGCCGTGGGACTAAGTCATGTCCAATGGGCTGCAAGTGCCAATGCATTTGTGACTTCCCATAAGTGACCTTAAAGTGGTGGAGGAATTAGTCCCCCACTTAAAAAATAATTTTATTGGAGGCTCTGAGAGCTTTTATCACAATCCATACATACATCCATTGTGTCAAGCACTTTTGTAATATGTTGCCATCATAGTTTTCAAAACATTTTTTTTCTACTTGAGCCCTTGCTATCAGCTCATTCCCACCCCGCTCCACCCTTCCTCACTCATGAACCCTTGATAAATTTATGAATTATTATTTTTTCATGTCTTACACCAACCACTGTCTCCCTTCACCTACTTTTCTGTTGTCCGTCCTCTTGGGAGGGGGTTATATGTCTATTATTGTGATCAGTTCCCTCTTTCTCCCCTCCCCATCCCCTCCTGGTGTCCCTCCTCTCATTATTGGTCCTGAGGAGTTTATCTTTCCTGGATTCCCAGTGTTGCTAGCTCTTATCTCTACCAGTGTACATCCTCTGGTCTAATCAGATTTGTAAGGTAGAATTGGGGTCATGATAGTGGGGGAAAGGAAGCATTAAAGAACTAGAGGAAAATTGTATGTTTCGTCAGTGCTTTACTGCACTCTGACTGGCTCATCTCTTCCTTGTGAACCCCTGTAAGGATATGTTCATTTGTCTACAGATGGGATTTGAGTCCCCACTCGGCCCCCCTCCCCCCAATTCACATCAATATGAATTTTTGTATTGGGTCTTTGATGGCTGATACCTGATCCCAAAACACCTCATGCAGGCTGGTGTGCTTCTTCCATGTGGTTTTATTGCTTCTCAGCTAGATGGCCTCTTGCTTGTCTTCAAGCCTTTAAGACCCCAGATGCTATAGCTTTTGATAGTCGAACACCATCAGCTTTCTTCACCACATGTGCTTATGTACCCATTTTGTCTTCAGTGAATGTGTCAGGAAGGTAAGCATCACAGAATGCCAGGTTATTAGAACAAAGTGTTCTTGCATTGAGGGAGTACTTGAGTAGAGGCCCCACCATGAGACATGATGTCCCTCACTGACCCATAGCACTACTGGGGAAAATACTAGAGATAATTGTGCCTGATCTGACCCCACCATAGGGGGCAAAACACTAAAGGCATGCAACAGAGCAGCAAGGGCAGAAAAGCCATGAAGTCCCCGAGAAATACCAAAAATATCCTTTGGGGCCTGGTTGTAGCACCCCATCTAACTCAGCCAGAGAACACTCACAAAGGTCAACAAACAGACCTGGAACTATTCATTGGCTTTTCTTTTTTTGCTGTTGATATTTAGTTTTTTGTTTTCTTTGTCTTGTTTTTGTGCTTATTGTTCTCCCTGAATATCTATCTAGATAAGATAGATGGGATAACCGATCTGGAGAAGAAAACAATGGGACCGACTATTCCAGGAGAACATGGGAGAGGGAAAGGTGTGGGAAAGGAAGGGGAGTGCCAACAAACCCAAGGACAAGGAAAGAGCAGGTGATCTAAAATCGATGGGAGGAGGGTGTAGGATGCCCGGTAGGGCTTGATCAAGGGCAATGTAGCTGAGAGGAATTACTGAAACCCGAATGAAGGGCAAACATGATAGTGGGACAAAGGAAAGGAAAAGGAAACAGAGGAAAGAACAAGGAGGCAAAGGACGTTTATAGAGGTCTAAATACAGGCATGTACATATGTAAACATATTCATAACAATGATAGGGAAATAGATCTATGTATATATATTTATATGATAAGTATTAAAGAATTAGTTCCATCTTTGTCTCTTCCTCCTTTCTGCTTGTGTGCATGTGGATGTACTGGACTATAAAGTGACTTATGTGAACGAGAGATAAGTCTAGGTTTCTTACAGGAAGTGCAATACCTGGAATACCTGTAGGCCTTGCTTGCCCATCATTGGACGTCTTATACACAAGAAATCATCTTCTAGTTTGGCCACTGTTATTTGACTTAACTCTATAATCTTAAGTAATATGTTTTTTCTTCCATTCCTTTTTAGTTTATTTAAATATTTTTTTTATACCGAACATTTGTTGTTGTTCCTTTTAGGAGATATTGAGCCAACTCTAACGATAGCAATCCTATAGGACAAAGTAGAACTATCCCCCAGAATCCCTGAGCCTGTAAATCTCTTTTTATTGTTAAATCTTTATTGAACAGACTGCCTCATCTTTCCCCTGCAGGGGTTCAAACTTTTGGTTGGCAGTTCAACAGCCCTATGGTGTCACTAGGGCTATGTGATAGGTAGGTTTATTGTTTCAACCTAGCCAATAGGAGCATCTGGGACTCATAAGGTCACAGTTTGACTGGAGGGCACAGAGAAAAATGTCTCGGCAAGCCCCACGTCTCTCTCTGTCTCTTACTCTCTGGTAATTGAACCGGCATGCGGCTGCTAGTTCTCTGCCTCAATTTGTAAGCTACCCTACCTGTGGGACTGCCAACCCATGGATTGTGTCGCTAGAGCTTGAGGTTCCTTCGAGACCTGCTTCACCACGCTGCTGGTGTATATATCGCTTGAGCTTGGGACTGTCAGATCTTGTCATCTTGTGACTTTTGGTGACCAGCCCTGCTGTGGCTGGACTGCCTGCATTGCTCTATGGAAGATTCACCTGTCTGCTTCCTTGGCCTTGGACCCAGTGGCCCTCCTGAGTTGGAGGACTTCCAGTATATTAACTGTTCCATGGAAGTGAGTTGAAGTGAGTCTTCTGTACTGCCGTGTGGACTAATTAGCTGTTATATTCCTTCATGCTGTATATATCTATCCTCTTTTTTTGTATATACATATAATCATAAGTGTCCTGGTTTTGTTTCTCTGGAGAACTCTAACATAGGCTATTTTATGGCTTAATGTCACCAAATTACTATCAGTCACCAAATTCTTTGCCCCAAAGTATGGTATATATTTTCTCACAATAGAATGAAAACTTTTAGGCAATTCTAGAGGTATCCTTTATGTAATTTTCTGTTTTCTCTTTTTGGAATAGTTGTTCTCTAAGATGGCATGGCAGTAGTACTGGTATCTCCCTTCTGATCTACTACAGAATTTCATTTTCCCTTAAAAATAACCTTTTTATTTATATAGCTTACTCATTCCAATATACCCCTCCTTTCCCATACAGTTATGTTGTTCATCCCATCAGGTGGGCTATACAATCATCAGTTGCCCTGCATTTTAAAAGTGTTTAATTAATATATATGGTTACAAAGAAAATCAGTTATATTGAACTAGCATCATAGAAAGGAGTCTTGGTGGGTCGAGGGTTAAATATTCAGCTGCTAATTAAATGGTCCATGGTTTAAACCCACCAGCAGTTTCACAAAGATTGCAGCCTAGGAAACATTATAGGAGTAGATCTCTTCAGCCATATAAGATCACTCTGAGCCCGAATTGATTCAAGGGTACACAACAACAATAAAAACAGCAACAAATTTACATCAAAATATAAAATCAAATGCTCCATAAAGAAATAGGCATGTTGTTAAAGTACTAAGTAACAAGATATAATGGGGGCATAACGATATAATAATTTTGAAGTAGTGATGTGTATAAAATATTTAAATATATTTGCAAAAACTGCCCTGGAAGTTAACGATAACTTTGATTTTTATTAGGAGCCCTGGTGGTATAGTGGTTATATGTTGGGCTGCTAACCACAGGGTCAGCAGTTAAAAACCACTAGCCATGCAGTGGGAGAAAAACAGGCTTTCTATTCTCATAAAGAGTTACAGTCTTGGAAATTCACAAGGGTAATTCTACCTTGCCCTATAGGGTTTCAATGAGTCACTCGATGACAGTGAGAGTTTTATTTTTATTGGTCAAAAAGAATCACAGGTCCTGCTAATAATAGGCATTGGTACTTGTTTTCTACAATGATAATGAAAGAAAATGCTTAATTTCAGTTAGAAGTGGGTAACTTCAACTAAGTTACCATAGTCCCTGAATTCTATCTATAGATCCCTTTGAGGTCTGTGTCCTGGATTTCAAGAGTGTATACACCTAGAAGTGGAGTGGACTCTCACCGTTACCTGAAAGAATTGTTGTCTGCTCTGCCCTATAAGTGTCGAAATCAAATTGATGGCAGTGAGTTTGTTATTTTGGTTTTGAAGACATGCATGAATTACTTTAAAAATCATTTTATTGTGGGTTCATACAACTCTTATCTCAATCCATCCATCCATCCATCCATTGTGTCAAGCACATTTGTACATTCATTGCCCTCATCATTCTCAAAACATATGCTTTCTGCTTGAGCCCTTAGCATCAGCTCCTCATTTTCTCCTCCCTCCTTGCTCCCCCTCCCCCATGAACTCTTGATAATTTATAAATTATTATTATTTTGTGATATCTTATACCATCTGACGTCTGCCTTCACCCACTTCTCCGCAGTCCGTCCCCCCAGGAAGGAAGTTATATGTAGCTCCTTGTAATGTGTGCCCTCTTTCCACTCCATCCTCCCTCCACCCTCCCAGTATTGCCACTCTCACCACTGGTCCTGAGGGGTTCATCTGTCCTGGATTCCCTGTGTTTCCAGTTCCTATCTGTACCAGTGTGCATCCTCTGATCCAGCCTGATTTGTCAGGTAGAATTGGGATCATGATAGTGGGGTGGAGAAAACATTCGAGAACTAGAGGAAAGTTGTATGTTTCCTCATTGTTACACTGCACCCTGACTGTGTCCTTCTTCTTGAGGAGTTCTTTGCTAATTCTGGGCTTCTTCCCTCTCCATATGAAGTTGGTAATCAATTTTTCCATTTCTTTGAAGAAAGATGAGGGTAATTGTATTGGGATTGCATTAAACTTATATAGTGCCTTAGGCAGAACTGACATCCTGACTATATTGAGCATGGGATATTCATCCATTTGTTGAGGTCACTCTTGGTTTCTTATAATAGTGTTCTGTAGTTTCCCCATATAGATCTTTTGTTCAGTCAGGTATATTCCCAGATATTTCAATTTGTGTTTGGCTATTGTGAAGGGTACCACCTTTTTGATCTCTTCTTCTGTGGTCTTATCTGATGTGTCTAACAGTCCGATGGACTTCTGTTTGTTGATCTTGTATCCTGCCACTCTGCCAAACTCCTCTATTGCTTCCAGTACTCCCCTTGTGGAGCTTTAGGGATTTTCCATATATAAAATCATATCATCTGCAAATTATGATAGTTTCACCTCTTCCTTCCCCAGACAAATACCTTTGATGTCTTTTCTTTGCCTTATGCTGTTAGCTAAAACCTCCAGCATGATATTAAATAGAAGTGGGGACAAGGGGCATCCTTGTCTGGTCCCCTTTTTCAGTGGGATTTTGTTAGTCTTTTCTCCATTGACTATCACTTGGCTGTTAGTTTTTCATATGTAGCTTGTATTGTCTTGCGGAACTTTCCTTCCATTCCTATCTTCTCAAGTGTCTTAAATAGGAATTGGTGTTGGATGTTGTCGAATGCTTTTTCTGCATCTATCAATATTATCATATGGTTCTTATAGTTTTTCATGTCAATGTGATGAATCATATTAATGGTCTTTCTTATGTTGAACCATTCCTGCATCCCTGGTATGAATCCCACTTGGTCATGGTGAATTATTTGTTTGATATACTTTTGTATTCTATTGGCCAATATTTTGTTAAGGATCTTTGCATTGATGTTCATTAGGGATATTGTTCTGTAGTTCTCGATTCTTGTGGGATCCTTGCCTGGTTTGAGTATCATAGTTATACTAGCTTCATAGAAGGTGTTTGGGAGTTTGTCGTCTTTTTCTACGTTCTGGAAGAGTTTGTGTAGGCTTGGTGTTAGTTCTTCCCTAAATGCTTGGTAGAATTCTCCAGTGAAGCCATCTGACCCAGGGGATTAGTCGTTTGTTGGTAATCCCTCGATAACCTTGTATATTTCTTCTATTGCTGTGGGTCTGTTGAGATTCTTGACATCCATCGGGGATACTCTAGGGAGGGATTGTTTTTCCACAAATTTGTCCGTGTCTTCCAAGTTGTTAAATTCATTGGAGTACAATACTTCGTAGTACTGTGTAATTGTCCTTTTGATTTCATTAGGGTCTATTGTAATGTCCCCTCTTTCATTCCTTATTCTTGCAATTGAAAATTGCTTCCTCCTTTCTTTGGTTAGATTTACCATTGGTCTCTCGATTCTGTTTATCCTTTCAAAGAACCAGCATTAATTTTTCCCACAGTTTTCTTATCTTCCCTCTCCTGAATTTCTGCCCTGATTTTTTATAATTTCTTTTCTTTTGCTATTAGTAGGATTGTCTGCTGATTCTGCTCTAGTTGTGTAAATAATGTGCCAGCATATCAATCATGAGTCTCTCTTCCTTTCTCAGGTGTGCATGTATTGCTATGAAACTTTCTCTGATAACTCCCTTTGCTGTGTCCCATAAATTTTGGTATGTTGTGTTCTCATTCTCGTTGGTTTCTAGAAATTTCCTAATTTCATATCCCATATGTGGAAGTATGCACTCCTTTTGCAGTAGAGAGTTATTCATGCTCCAATTGTTTGCTCTTGTTTTCTTCATCTTTCTTTTGTTGATTTCCAGCCTTATGGCACAGTGGTCAGAGAGAGAGGTTTGCATGATATCAATGTACTTAAATTTATATAGATTCGCCTTATGCCCCAGCATGTTGCCTACCTTTGAATATGTGCCATGCAGACTTGAAAAGAATGTGAATTTTTTGTATTTGGATGAATAGCTGTGTAAATATCTTCAGGTCAAATCGTTTAATTGTAGTGTTCAGATCTCCACCCTCCTTGTTGAGTTTCTTTCCCTGTGATCTATCTTTCTCAGAGAACGGTGTATTGAAGTCACCCACTATAATTATTGAGGTTGTGATTTCTTTTTTTCATCTTTTGGAGTGTTTGGTTGACGTATTCAATGGGTCTCTCATTCAGGAATATATGTTTGCAATGCTTAAGTGGTTCTTTGTCTACCATTCCCTTGAGCATTATATAGTGTCCCTCCTTATCTCTTATTATGGTTTGCACTTTGAGGTTAATTTACTCTGAGATTAGGATTGCAACCCGTGCCTTTTTTTTTAATTGCTCTTTGCTTGATATGCCTTTCCCCAGCCTTTGATTCTCAGCCTATTTTCGTCTGTGGCCTTGAGATGTGTCTCCTATAGGCAGCAGATTAATGGGTTGTGCTTGCTAAGCCAGTCTGCTAGCCTCAGTCTTTTCATGCTTGATTTCAGGCCATTGATAATCAGGGTAATTATCTCCATCTGCAGACTCTGTGATGTCATCTAATACCTTTTGTGTTGGGTGTTTTCCTACCTTCCTTTCTCATTAATGTGTTGTGCATGTCTGTGTGTGTATCATTCTTGACTTTTTTCCATCCTTAAGCCAATGCTATCTTGGGGCCTGTTTTCTATTTGTTGCCCTCTGGGTGAGGTTTTTCTATGTGGCGGTTTCTTTATTTATGCTTGGTGAGTGTTGTTCTTCTGCCCATACTGGGTCGGCAAGGATATTTTGTAGGGCTGGTTTTCTTCTTATGTATTCTTTGAGTTTTTCCTTGTCTCGGAAGACTCTTACTTCTCCATCTATCTTGATCAATAATTTGGCTGGGTAGAATATTCTCAGGTTCATGTTGTTTTCCTTTCATTTTTGGAATATGTTACTCCACTCTCTCTTCTTCATAGTTTCTGCAGATAGGTCTGAGCATATTCTTATTTGGGAACTTTTATATGTGATTGTTTTTTCCTAGTTGCTGTCATGATTTTCTCCTTTTCCTCAAAGTTGGATAGTTGAACTATTATGTGCGTTGGTGGCTTCCTGGGATTCAGTCTTGCTTGTGTTATTTCAGCCTCGTGAATGGTTACCTGGTTTTCATTCATTTAGCTGGGGAATTTTCTTCCAAGAATTCTCTTACTATTGTTGCAGATGAATTCTTTGTTGCATCTTCCTCTGGTAATCCAATAATTCTAATGTTGTTCTGCTTCATAGCATCAGACATAGCTCTTAAGTTTTCTTCAGCTTCTCCGATGATCTTATTAGATGTTTGTTCGCATTTGTTAAAGTCTGCTTGACTGTCCTCCAAGTCACTTCTGTGCTTCCACAAGTTGATACTTGAGGTCTGTGTGTCTGCTACTTGTTTTTTAAATCTCCTCCCTAAGCTCTTGTATTTCCTTTTGGTGTATTGACTTTATCTCCTCTGTCATTTCATCCTTTTTCTGTATTGTTTTCCTCATATACTGTATGACTCCAAGGAGCATTCTGAAAATTTCTTTCTGTGGCAGCTCAATGGCTGCTTCTTCTATATATGTCATTATGTTCAGGACATCTTCTGCCATTGCCTTTTGTTTCTCCTGTTTTGTCGTTGAGGTCGTTGGGGCTGATGGCTGTTTGCATTGCATTGTTTTCGAGGAGCCAGATGCCATTTTCCAGGGAGTCGAAGAGTACTGGCTCTCTCTGAGAGACTTGTAGGAATGCTTCTTTGAACTGCCTACAGCTAATTTCACTATGGAATTAACCTACCACTTTATCCTCCTGTGGCTTCCCTCTCAGGTGAGTGCTCCAGAAGGCTGGTGGGTTGCTTGCTTTGGTGTTGCAGAGGTTGAACAGAGGTTCCTGCAGCAGCTTGGAAAGTTGACAAGTGTTTTCCAAGGTGCCTTAGGCCTGGAAGGACGTTCCCTCAGTGACGTGGGACAACAGAGCTGCTCCCCCAGGCACACAGGCAGGAATTCCCCGGTAAGAATTTGGGTGGAGTATTGGCAGGGCTTTCCCCAGCCTCAGGCTAACTGCACAGGTTGGAGCTACTTAGCCGGGTGTGGGGCAGACACAAGTGCCCTAGTCTAAGAGGAGTGGTCTGGAGGACAGTGGAGTGTGAGAGAATAGGAAAAAGGCAAAGAGGAGAAAAAAATTCAAAAGTTAGCCAGCTGAGACTGTGGAGGCATAGAGAGAAGAGAGGGAAACAAAAGTAACAATGTAGCTGAGTCCCAATCCCTGCCCATGGGGCTGCAAGGGTTTAGTCCCTTCCCAGAGGCAGGCTGCGGCAAGCTGTGGCTGTGTTGAGATTAAGCCCTTGCTCGGGCTCAAAATGATACTGGCTCTGGCAGAGACTATGGTGGTGCTTAGGTCAAGCCCTAGCAGGCCTCCACTGTGGTAAGCAGAAGCCCCCAGCCCCTCAAAATCTTGTGGGTCTGTGCCTACTTATCCTTATGATGTTCTTCCTGCATCCCAGCAGTGTTGAATGTCCCTCTAAGCAACTCTCCTGGGCTTATTTCTGCGTAGTCCCTCTGGTATGTGTTACTCAGTCACCATCTTCCCGAAGACCCCTTCCTCCGGTTTCTGAGGCTGTACATCCTTACTAGCCTGATCTTTCTCTGGAGGAATGACTGGTGGCTTTGAACTGCTCACCTTGTGGTGAGCAGTCAGGGCTCATCATTTGTATGCATTTAGAATATCTAAAAGGTAAGGAAATCTCCCTTTAAATGCTGAATGAATATGGAGTACTGGTGACTCTGTTGGGTAACCTGTTGGACTGTTAGCAGCCTTTCCTTTGAGGAAAGATTCAGACTCAGAAACCCTGTGATCACTATGAGTAAGAATTGACTTGGTCGCAGTGAGTGGGTAGGCATTCAAAAATAAGTGTTAAAGACATTTTAAAACATCTCATCAATATGTGCAATTACTTCCTAAAACAGACCCTTGAAATTCTATTGCTGTGAGAAATCTTTATAATCTTTCCAGTATTGATTTCTAATGCTGTTAAGGTCATATATTGAAGTTTGAATGACATTAATTTTTAGTAGTCATTGAAATTTACTTTCTTAACTAAGGTAGCATCCATTATTGTAAATATATCATCAGATATACAGATATTTTCCAATTTTTGAACTCAAAGTCACACACACATAATCTTATTTGCTATTCAAATTATATATTTTAATATTTATTTTTTACCTAACCTATTAATTTGACAAAGGAATATTAGATTTTTCCTTTTTCATTAAAAACTTGTCTTTCAGAATTCTAAAAACTCAGTTGTGTAGTCTTCATTTTGAAACTGTATAGCAAAATCCTTAAGAATATTTTCCACCGAATAATGGCTTCTTTAGTCCTTTGGTTTCGAGTTCTAATGTACCTGACATGGCTAAAGGAGTAGCTCATTTTTGGCTTTAGTATGTATGTGGTGTAGTTTTGTTCATCACACTATTTGCAACTTTTCTGTGTTATGGTTTTGGATTTTCTTTTGAAAATAGAATATAGTTACATTAATTAGATTTAGCCTAGTGGTGCCAACAATTTTTAGCCTTAGAAAATCTGCTCATGTAATTCTTCATAATATTGATTAATGGGAATAATACTGTGCCTCTTTTTATTTATTTTGGCATTCTGGTGGTGGAGAGGTGATGTGTCCAGCTGCGTCCAAAGGTCAGCAATTTAAAACCACTGCCTCTCCAAGGAAGAAAGGCAGGGCTTTCTACTCCCATAAACAGCTAATCTCAGAGGGTCACTATGAATCAGCATCAACTTGGTGGCAGTGAGTTTGGTTTTTTTGGTTGTTGTTTAGCTTGTTGCATTCCTCTCCAAGTTTATTGCTTTCTATTGAATTGATGGATTCTTTTCTATTGAATGTTCTTTGCATTCTCTTATTCTTTCAACTGACTTAGAAGTTCCATATCATGTTTTTATTGATTTTGTAATAAATGTGACATTTTAAGATACTTTTAAAAAACAGAACCATCTTTTAGACTTAGCCCTATTTAGTAGCTTTATAATCTTTCCTAATAGAATTTAAACTTTGAAATGTTTGCCTTTGATTTCTAAGCACTTCCAACAGTTTCCATGTCTCTAATATCTCAAATTTCATTTGATCTTATTTAAAAGTCCTTCAATTTTTCTCTTTCTCTTGCTCTCAAGCTTTCTCTGTCTTTTCAAAACTGGTATCATCCAGGTTTGCACAACCATTTACTAAAAAAAATATTTCCATTGGTTTCTTTTATCCCATTCCTATCAAGGTACAGTCTCCCCACACCCCATGCGGGTTGTCTGTATGGTAAAATCTCATTTTCTCCCTGTTATAATTCCTATGTATTGTTTCATTTGGAAGAATTTGACAGAAAAAATAGTGTCTGATATAAAATAAGATAGAATTATTTATCATTAAAAGCATTATTATTATATGCTTCATCTTTTTGAGCCGCAATAACTATTCTGTGCGGAAAGCATCACAACATTCTTAGACCATGGTTCCCATTTGGCACTTATTTTCACCATTATATATTTTTTAGTTAGAAATATGCATATGGGATTGTTAGGCTTTATGTCAACTTTGGTGGGCCAGGATTCTCCTATGATATGCTCTGACCTAGTGTGGTCAACTCCATGATGGGATATTTTGTGAAGCAGCCAAGCAGCTAGGGGGAGCATAGACCTCCTTAGTCTGGTCACAGGTTTGATATGATGGAGGGAGACTTCATTCAGTGTGTGGCCTATTCAGTAGAAATTGACAGTCGGTAGAATCTAGCTGATTCCTACTTGGATTTGGATGCTGCATCTGATTCATGGAGCTCTGGTTATGTTGCTTGCTGATCCCAGAGACCATAAGTGGCCTGAGAGCTGTGGATTCATTTATCACAGCATCCACTAGCCTGTGGTCTTCCTGCTTCATCTTCCTGTTTCCACTTCATCAGCAGCAACAGGAGGTACAGAACAGGAGCCAGGAGAAGCCTTCAGCTTACATCTGACCCATCGGCTGAATGAGAATGGCCCTACCTGCTTCTACAATGGTGTGAGCCACTTCTTGGTCTAAATCTCTATATACTAACAGTGTCACTACTTTTGCTTTACTAGAGAACTCAGCCTAACATGGCATATATGCTTATTAAATATTGCTTTTAAAATAGATTTGCTTTATTCTAAATATCATTATGTATTTAAAATATTTTGATTCAGAAACAGTTTGATATGTTTCAGAACTAGACATAAAACTCACATTGACCTATTTTTTTCCTAAACACTCTCAAACTGTTGATTTACTTATCTGTCTAGAATTTTGCTGATTAATAATAATATTATCGATGAAAATACATTATTACTGATTAAATACTATTTGCCTCCTCTGTCAGGGACACAGCTCAAGGGTATTATTGCAAGATTATGTTTACATTTGCATTACAGATGGTATTACAGGTTGAGTATGCATTAAGATTTACTCTTGATGCCTTTGCCTACCATGCTCCTCATCGTGCCTTCCTATGCCTTGGTCATTTAGTGTTGTCTTCTTTGTTATATATTGTGATTCCTTTCACCCAAACGAATACACAGCTACCCTCTAGTTAGTGACTTCTCCTTTCCCCTCTCACCCCTCCAAAAATAATAAACAAGCTAAACAACAACAAAAAAACCCCCAAACTCACTGCCATCAAGTTGATGCTGATTCATAGTGACCCTGTAGGATAAGGTAGAAGTGCCCCCTAGAGTTTCTGAGATTAGCTGTTTATGGGAGTAGAAAGCCCTGCCTTTCTTCTTGGAGAGGCAGTGGTTTCAAATTGCTGACCTTTGGACGCAGCTGGACACATCACGTTTCCACCACCAGGGCACCTTCCTCTCACCGCTGGCCACCTTCAGAGAATGTTTCTTTCTGTGTGTCCACTTTTCCTTGGCTTTTCACAATAGTGGCCTCATATATAATTTGTCCTTTTGTGATTCACTAATTTCCCTCAGCATTACGTCCCCTAGATTCATCCTCATTATGAGGTGTTGTACAGATTTGTTATTTTTCAGCATGGTTTAGTAAGTATTCCACTGTGTGTATGTACTCTAGTTTGTTTTTCTATTTGTCTGTCCAAGAGCATTTCGATGATCTCTATTTTTTTGCTATGGTGAATGTTCTGTGGGCTGAGTGTGCTGATGTCAGTGTGAAGTTGGTGTTGACTTGAGGGCAGTGAATTCCTTTGGTTTAGCATGTCTATTTGTGTCACGGTTCTTATTTCCCTAGGATGGCTACCTTGTATGGATGCGGCTCTGGATTGAAAGCCATGTAACATGAATGTTCACTAGTGTTCATTATAGCGACTCAACTATTATTCTTCCTTTTAAACATTCTTGTGCATGACAGTGTACATCCTAATACTATATTTTACAACGGAATCTTTATTATAGCTCAACCACTATTAATTTATGTCATTTTTGCCTTATATTTTCTCATATTTAAAATGGTTGTTTCTTCCAAATCTGGTGTGAGGATATGAGCTATATAAGAAATGAAACCATTCAGCAAAATCATACTTTTATTATTTGAATTGCTTTTCAACTTCTTAATGTTCATTAAAGTTTCAGATCAGAAAAATCCCTGGGAAATGTGAATCATTATTTAACTAGGTTGCTTTAAGAATAGGACTATTACAAGACACATATGTGATTATCGTGTGACTGTATGGTTTCATTATCAGAAACTTCTTTATAACTTTACTAGTCTGAAAAATCTGGATTGCAGGGAAGAAATTGCTGTCAGAAAAAGTAGACTTCTTTGGCTGAAGTCTGCACTCTGTGGAATGAGAGAATGTTCGTGTTTGTCTCACAAGTACCTGAACAACAGGCAAAACATACCGCAGACACCTGCAGGGCCAAAGGAGCGCGCTGTTCCCTTTCTCTTCACCATCAGAGAAACGTGATTACGGCACGTCTCTTGGTGCATTTCCTTTTTCTCCCTCCCCGTCTCCGCTTGCACCCTTCCCTCGGGAATAGCAACTGACACCTTGACAAGAGTTCAATATAGACAATGACGTTTCACAGGGACCATTAAAATTTATTTGGAAAATTTACCTCTTGTAGGAGTAGTAAATAACCTATTAAAAAGTTTTGCCTTTTAAAAATAGAACTTTTTCCTTAATGAAGTTTCAGGGAAATTGTAGTGACATCATCTTGGTCCCATTCTCTCCCTGTACTTCATTTACTGGTACAGCATTCATTCAGCAGCTAAATCTCTGAAATATTTTTCCTAGTACAGTTTTTCTAACAGTATACTATGAAACTTTTCAGATATATATTTTTTACTTTCATAATGCTACCTTGTTATATTCTGCATTTATATTTTCTTTCTAAACTTTTCTATGTTATTTATTCATTGTGAACCATTGTGAACATGTTTTCCTTTATCTCATTAAACATAGTTATAAATAGTTGCTCTAACAATCTGGGTAATTTCAGAGATAGTTTCAGGTGATTGCTTTTTTTTTTTCCTCTTAAGACTGAGAAGTATTTCCTTGGTTCTTAAGATACAGAATTAACAAACGAATATATTGATGTAAATGATGGGAGTCAGAGAGGAGACTCAAAATCTATCTGTAGACAATTGGACATTCCCTCAGAGAAGGGTCACAAGGAAGGAATGAGTCAGCCAGGGTGCAGCATCGCAACGATGGAACACACAACATTCCTTTAACTCTTTAATGCTTCTCTCCCCACCCTCCTCCACTGTCATGACCACAGTTCTATCTTACAAATATGGCTAAACCAGAACATGAACAATGTTACAGATAAGAGCGCTCAACCCATGGAATCCAGGGCAGACGAACCCCTCAGGAAGAGTAATGGGAGTAGTGATCCCAGGAGCATGAGGGGAGAGACGGGGGACCACTTACAATGATGGACATCTAACCCACCCCCAGGAGGATGATCAACAGAAATGAGGATGGAGGGGGACAGTGGATGCTGTAAGATATGAAAAGAATAATAATTTATACTTTATCAGGGGTCCATGATGGTGGGAGGCTGGGGAGGGAGGGAAAAAAGAGGAGCTAATACCAAGTGCACAAGCAGAAAGAAAATGTTTTGAAAATGATGATGGCAACGTACGTACAAATGAGCTTGATACAATTGGTGTATGGATTGTTATAAAAGCTCCAAATAAAATTATTTATTAGTTAAAAAAAAAAGGAAAACCTGAGAGCTTTGATTATGGATCAAACAAGAGGAAATCCTGGATAGCCTCAATCTTTCCTCCATTTACCTGGTGTTCCCTGTTGGTCCAGGTGCAGGACTGTTGCCTTCTTTACCTTGAGTAGTGCTCCATACTGCAGGGCACAGTCTTTGCTCTTCAGCAACAAGTACTTTAAGCCTCTTCACTTGCAGTGAGCCAGGTTGTGTCATGTACTTGTTATAGGTTGGTAATCAGCCTTCCTCCAATCCTAATGCTGAATTCTTTTCCATATAATCCAGCTTCTCTGATTATTTCCTGAGCACATAAATGGAATGAGTATGGCGAGAGGATGAATCCTGATGTAGGGCCTAGAAAATAAAACTAAAGCAGCTGCTAAGCCTTCTTATGTGCAACCAGCAAAATAGAGGATAGAGAGCTCGTTTGGATTATGTGTCGAGCACTGTGACAATGGATTGTCATGATTTTAGAGTTGGCTATATTTTTCTGACAACTTTTGGTGGTTTTGATTTAGAAAGTGATTTATTTGGTTAATTCTGTCTCAAATCTCAGTTGAATTAATTTACCTTTATGGGCTAGTTTAAATTTGTCTATGTATGTGTGGTTCAATCAGAAACTTGGGCAGACACTCAGGGTGCAGTATAGCACCGATGAAACATACAGCCTTCCTCTAGTTCTTTAATGCTTCCTCCCCACAGTCCCCACTACCATGACCCAGTTCTATCTTACAAATCTGGCTAGACCAGAACATGTATACTGGTGCAGATAAGAGCTTGAAATACAGGGAATCCAGAACAGATAAACCCCTCAGGACCAATAAGGGGAGTAGTGATAAAATGAGGGTAAGGGCGGGTGGGGGGAATAAGAGGGCACAGATCACAATGATCGATGTATGGCCCCCACCCCAGGGGGATGGATAGCAGAAAAGTGGGTGAAATGAGACAGCAGTCAGTGTATGACAGGAGGAAAAAAGAAAAAATTATAAATTATCAAGGAGACGTGGAAGAGGAAGGGTAGGGGAGGGAGGGGGAAAATGAGCTGACGCCAGGGGTTCAAATGGCAAGAAAATGTGTTGAAAAAGATGATGACAACATATGTCCAGCTGTGTTTGACACAATGGTCATATGCATGGATTGTGCTAAGAGCTGTAAGAGCCCCCAATTAAGTAAACATTGTTAAAAGGAACTTGGGCATAGGTGATGCACTCCGTATGCTTTCTGCACTCTTGCTCTCACTCTGACTATTCACAGGCTCTATCTTCAGCTTCTTCAGGAAGAATGCTGTGAGCTGTCTCTTTAGAGTTTCCTTTGACCCACACAGCACATGCTACAGCCTTCCCTCAGGAGAAAGCCAGAGAAGTGGATAACTCAACCCATACTGCCTTTCTAATTTCAACTCCCTGTAAATCTGTCTGCCTCATTTCTCACCTTTCTGATCCTGGCGGTGGTAGAAAGATATGGCTTTCTACTGCTAAGATTTACAGTCTCTGAGACCCATCGATGCAGTTCTACTCGGTCCTGTATATGAATTGGAACTGACTCTCTGGCAGTGAATTTGAATACTTGGGTTAGAAATATTTGGAATCAAAAATAAACTCTTTCTAAGATATCACATATTTGTGTCTGGAGATTCTTGAAGTAATTGTTCCACTAGACAACCTGGTAAATGTTGTAAATGTGTTGTATGATACGGTGTCAGTTCTGAAATGGAGATCTTGTAGTACAGAGTAGAATTTGCTGTATCTGAGTTGAATCTGAATGCTTCCACTTCCTGAGATGAGGGAGACTTGTGGGGAGGTCATTTGGGAATGAAAGAATTAAGAATTCTTCTCTGGACAATTTATATTAGAAATCTCGATTAGACTAGATTTCAGGGCTGGGGATGCAATCACAAGAGTCCAATCTATAGAATAATGTATTTTTGTTTTGGTCATTGTCAAGTTGTAAAGTCAATAAAACAGTACAGGGACTGTACCTCTATATAAGTGAGTGAGGTGGGCCCTTCCTGATCTAAATTACAGTCATCTTTTAAATGTCTAGTCTTGCCAAAGCCAAGTATACAACAGAGGAAATACTATTTTAATGGGCACCATATTGTCTATTTTCTATGAAAAGAAATTTTATTAAATAAACTAATGGCCATTATCCACAGAGAAAAATACAGTGACTCAAAGTATCATTTTACTAATTGAAGTCTGCTCTGATAATTCTTGTGATATTATAAAGACAATCTCACAAGTCCTGTCCCCAATGACCTCTCAGTAAGACAACATATATATTGTGCATGTGAACAAAAAGACTACATCTTCACAAATAAATACCCTACAGTTAAATAGATCGCTATGTAAATTTTATTTAGAGGAAGAGGAAGTAGAGTCCAGAGAGATGCTAAGAAAAGACTAAGTCACAAGATGCTTTTTTCAGGGGTACCTTGAGCCTTCATAGATCTATTATAGAGAGAACAATGCCAAGAGTGCACTCATAAAGATGCGTAGATGGCAAGTGAAAGAATTATCCAGGCAATACAAATAAACTTTATACGCCCATACTCATTCATTCATTTAATACATCTATAATGAACACATACTCTTCTGAGTACCGGGAAACCTAAAATAAATAATGCTTTCATACCCTGGAGGTACTCTGGGGCCCACTGTTCATTAGAAGAGTCAGAAATGTATAAGGAAAGGTAGGGTGATAGATAAATATCTATCCAGTGCATGAGATAAGCCCAAATCTGAAAAAAATTGATACATTTCAACTTTTCCTCATTCAAAAAAACTCCCTAAACTAGGGACTATATTCCACACATTATGTCAGAGAATGGAAAATCTGATACATTAAACTTAAAGCTTTTATATAGTTATTTTATATCTATATCTTCATAAATCTAAGCTCTTGTTCTTCAACTTTGCCACATTGAATACATGCAGTATACTATAGTAAGAAATGTAATGTTTTTAGAGTCAAATACAACATATATCGAAGAACAGAGAATGGAATTTCTGGTAAAAATTTTAAAGAAAAGTATCATTTTCATTGTACATAATGTAAGATAAAGGGTTTCACCTTAAAAGTTGTAACAATCTTTTCACCCTAACCTAAAGCTCAATATCTTCCTTTTTTGTTTTAGTGGTTTTTATTTATTTTAAAATAATATTTGATTCTCTTTTGAGTTGCAAGTATAGGTCGCAAATTAGGCTCCTATTTAACAACCTCGATACTTTTCTCAGTGACATTGGTTACGCTTCTCACAAAGCGTCAACAGTCTCATGATTGCCCTTCTGGTTGTCGGTGTCCGTTAATTTAGCCTCCTCTTGCTCCCTTAACCTTGGAAAGGTGCACACTCTCGAGTGTATTTCACCAGCCAACCTGTTATTTACCGCAGTAGTGATTTCGGGGAGTGGTTTCATTCTCTTGATAGAAGAGGCCGTGGTTCCTATAGGCTATTAATCCCAAAGACAACTTTTATCTTTGAGTCATAAGTCTCCTTCTTTATATTGGCTCCATTTGAGTAGAGGCCAATAGTTAGACGTATATTAGATGGCTTCTCAAAAGCTTTTAAGGTTCCTGACATTACTCACAAAACTAGAAAATTGATTGTAGATTATGTGAACTACCAAGTGATCAAATTGTCCCATGATATTAGGGTCCTAACCCTCCAAACAGACTAACCCAAACCAGGAGGTGTTCAGTTATGTCTAAGGACATTCAATAATTGTGCCTCCTCAGTGTTTTTATGTATATGAATATACATGTAGTACCCATGTACATGTGTATTTATATGTCTACAGACACCTCTATGTGTGTACAGATATATACACACATGCACCATGATTTAGTCATGTATGCATATATATCTACCTCTGTAATCACATACCAGTATATATTTTATCTCACTTTTTAAGAAAGTCATCTTTCTCTAATACCTAGTCCCAGGAGAAATACTGTGTAAACGTGTATTGTACTTGAAAGTGGCCATTGCGGTCCAGGCAGGTGCGTTGGTTAAGGACGAGGTGGAAACAGTCAGAAGAACAGGTATTGGGAAGAGATGGAGTGCGAAGCTCGAGCAGCCATGCCATCCAAAGGAAATGGAAGCTTTAGAGAATTGCAGTGGCATTGAAGTTTTAACGGCGTTCACATAGGTTGTTTAAGATGCTTTTGATTATTGGACTCTTTTTCTTCATTGTGAATGCATCCTGGACATATGAGTTTTAGAAATTTTGTAGTAATAATAATACTGACTCTAATGATAAGAGCCAGAGAAGAGGTCGGGTGGCGCCTTCTTTCTTGGACTCCTGATTGCAGGTACACAGCCCCTCAGGGCACAGCTCAGGGCGCTTTCACCCACAGGACACTGCCCCCAGGTGCTGTACAATGGCTATATGTCAGTATTGCAGAACACATTTTTCTTCAAAGCATCCTAAATTCCTTTCCTGTAGTGGTAAGGTGTAATCTCTTTTGAGGGTAGACGTATTTTCCATTTGGGGAAGAATTCTGTTGAAGAGTGCTTTGAGTTCTGTATCCTCTTATTTTTATTGGCTGATTATTATGGACAAAAGAAATGAGTAGACACGACCAGCCGGGTAGCAGACCAGGAACTCAGAAGCAAATGACCCAGAAAGCCCATGTGAGGTGGCATAGTTAATATTAATTGCTTTTTTAACCACTGCTTCAAAGTCAATTTATACTATTCTTAAAGCTAAGTAAATATGACTTTTACATAGATGGTCTTTTGAATGTGGACATTACATAGATTTATGAGAATGATTTGTGGAAAAATGTACTACCGTGATCCTAAAAACAGTTTTACTTGTAAGATTATTGTGAGTGGAGACACACCTGTAAAAACCGAACTGGCCAAAATTGTGTGGTAAATATATTAACAAGCCCCATCTTTCTCCCATATTGACAACAGTGATCAAGCAAAAACAACAACAAATCAAACCCCAAGCCAGAGTAGCTGCTGAGCTACCCAAACAACTAAACATCTCATGGGTTAGAGTCATGCCTTCTTTGGCGTCTCAGCTCATTGGTCTAATATGTGAATCATGCTTCTGTTCTACTTTTTAGTTTGTTGTGCCGTTTCTGGGGCTACCAAATTTCAAGATGCCTTCCAGAGACACACAAAATGATTTCTATTCATCTGTAACAATAGGAGAATAACAGGATCGGGAAGAGAAGGAAGAAATGGACTGTTCAGATAATTAATCTACATGATCAATTTTCCATCATTATCAATTTATTATATGGACTGTACACATAATTAACCTGTGTGATCAATTTTCAATCATTATCAATCTATTTTATGGACTGTATGGATAATTAACCTGCATGATCAATTTTCTCCTTTGCCACAAACTCAGAAGAACTAGATGGTGCCCAGCTACCATTACTGAACATTTTAATTTTGGTTCCAAAAGGAACCCAAAGAGGGGAAAATGCAAACCGGAATGTCAAATTCTCAAGGACTCTAGAGTGTCTGGAACTCTGGAAGCTGGATGAAAGTCTTGCCTTGAGATCATCTTAAGGCAAAAATTATCCCTGATATCTTTTTTAAAGCCAAATAGTAGTGTAGCTTCCTAGTAAAAAAATGTCCTACTTGCGAATTACGCTTTTTAAGAACTAGTTGTGAGATCGCCTGCAAGGTGAAATAGTAACCTTAGTGGGCTGAGAATCTACATTAAAGAGGAAGGATGGCATGATTCAGAAATGGAGACTAAGGATGGTTGCCTAACTCTGAGAGTGTAAGTAATGGTGCTGAAATGTACAAGTTGAGACTCCACATAGGTGTATGTTTTACCGCATAGCTGCTCAACACAACAAAATAATTTATGTTTAAAAAGTGATTATGAGAGAAGAATAGTGAACAAGCTCACAGCAGTCATGTGGAGCAAAAATGAACATCAGAAAATACAATAGGTAAGCACTCCTCAGAAATACAGTAGGTAAACACTCCCCAACAGGTGACTTGGCTCAAATTTTTCAGGCATTCATTGTAGAAGTCTGATTTTTTTTTAAATTTTAACAATTTATTAGGGGCTCATACAATTCTTATCACAGTTCATACATATACATACATCAATTGTATAGAGCACATCTGTACAGTCCCTGCCCTAATCATTTTTTTCTCCTCTTTTCTTTTTTTACATTTAGAAGTCTGATTATTATTATTTAATTGTTCAAAGAAAAAAAACCCCTAAAGCTGAAGATTAATGGGACCATCATGTAAAATTTTTTATTTAAAAATGTGAGTGGAAAGGGTTGGGAGTTGGGGGTTACAAAGGAATATACAAGTTAGGATTATATAGTTGTAAGTGATGAAAATCCAGTTCAAGCTAGTTTTTCAATAGAAAGATATTTTAATGATATATATAACTAGAAAGGGTAATGATAAATCTGATTTTTGAGTCATCTGGACCTAAGCATTAAACCCATAGGATCTTCCCCTCCACTCACATTTACCTCTCAGTTAGACTCTACATATTAGCAAAGATTGACTCCAGGCTCACATCCTACCCGGTTAGCAACAACAGCAGAAAGAGTACCTCTTCTCATTACTGAGGAAACACACCCAGTACTGAGCTTGACTGGCCTGGCTTGGCTTCCCAATGGCTAGAGGGATTTCCTTCTTGAACTGGCTGGACCTTCTTTTCATGCTTACCCTTATTTCTGGAGGTCTGCGCCACTCAGCACTTCACGGATGGTGAAGGAAGGAATGCTAGAAGCTTAAAAGAAAAGGATGCATTCTTTACCCGAAGAAGACAGGCTAGACTTCAAAATGACATGCTTAATTAAAAAAAAAGAGAATGAGGAGGAGGTGTAAGAACAAGGAAATGGAAAAGAGAAGGTGGGATGGAGAAAGAAGAGGAGAGAATAGATGAGACAAAAGGAATAAAAAATATGAGAAAGAGAAAGCAAGTGAAGAGAAGGGAGAACATAATTTTTGATGAAAAGCTTTTATGTGGCCAATTGGTAGGGCTGTATACAGCTACTTTGCAGACCAGACAATAGTCAGATGGCATACATGGGCGATCTATGCTGCAAAACATAGCAGTTCCATATTGGTTTTAAAACACCAATGTTCCCTGATTCTGGTTATATGACTTCATCTGTAAATGCAAGAGACTAAATCTTGTCCGTCTCTGAGGATATCATACATTTCAATGTCATTCAGATTTTTGACATACCTACGTGTTTACTCAGGACTTTCTTCACAGCCTCTTTTACCTCCTTATTCCTCAGGCTGTAGATGATGGGGTTCAACATTGGGGTCACCACTCCATAAGACATCCCAATGATCTCATCAGAGGTCTTTGTGTCTTTTGACTTGGGCTTCATGTACATAAAAAGGGCTGACCCATAGAATAAGATGACCACAGTCAGGTGAGCCGAACAGGTAGAAAAGGCCTTCTTTCTGCCCTCAGCTGAATTAATTCTCAGTATGGAAGAGAGAATAAAAACATACGAGATGAAAATTAACAGAAGGGGAAGCATCAATAAGACAATACTTGCCACTGTCATGATGAGCACGTTGATGGTGATATCTGAGCAGGCAAGTTTAAGGAGAGCCAGGATCTCACAGGTGAGATGGTCAATGACATTATTCCCACAGAAAGGCAACACCATCGTCATGGTTGTTTGCAGTAGGGAGTTTAGACAGCCTATGATCCAGGACCAGGTGGCCATGTGCCCACAGAGTATCCTGTTCATGATGATGGTGTATCTCAGTGGGTTGCAGATGGCCACGTACCTGTCATAGGCCATCATAGCAAGGAGGACACATTCTGTGGATCCCAAACCAAGCGAAAAAAACATTTGTAGTGCACAACCAATGAAAGAGATGGATTTTCTCTCAGCTCTAAACGTGAGGAGCATTGGAGGAATGGATGATGATGTGTAACAGATGTCCAAGAATGAGAGGTTCCCAAGGAAAAAGTACATTGGGGTGTGGAGTCGGGAATCTAAAATGCTGATGATAATGAGGAAGCTGTTTCCCAGAAGGATTATCAGGTACATGACGAGGCAGAGTATGAACAGAGAAAGCTGGAGCTCAGGGTATTGGGAAAGCCCCATCAGAAAGAATTCAGTCACAGCCGAGTGATTGCCCATCGCCTTGTGATCAAGTTGTCTGCATGGGTTAGAAAATGACATGATTCAGGGAAATTGGAAATGTTTTTGTGCTTTCAAATATGATTATATAAGGAGCTTTTCATTACTAAATAACTTGAAATTAAATCTGTATTTTAATAACTCAAACCCACTGCCATCAAGTTGATACAAACTAACACCCGACTCTAATTTAAAATATCACATAAAATTAGTATTATGCCTATTATCCTGTATATGGATTTGTTATGTTGTGTAACTTTGCTGAGACTCGGCTTGCTCGTGGTAAAATGAGAAGGAAATCAATAACCTTTGGTGCTATAATTGTATACCAGTTGCATTGTTTTACATGTCTGGCATACTAGATGGTTACAACATGGCATCTGCAACTGTATTACATATGCTGTAAGGCAACATACTAAAACAAACAACAATGTTTAATATGTATTTTAATAATATAATACTATTATTGATTGAGCATTTGCTTTCTTGTAAGCACTTAACCAATTAATTCATTAAATTTCAAATCGACACTGTGAAATCGTACCAATTTCACGAAGGATGAGACAGAACAGTAAAAGTGCAGTACCCACGGTTGGACAGTTGGGCTCCAGCCTGAATTCAATATCCAGTGGCTTGGTTTCAGGCCACTGATTCTAGTTCCGTCCTCTTACCAACTCGGTCATCCTGCTTCTCCTAGAGCTCTCCAGGTTTTCTTTCTTTCCCCTACAACGTGCTGGAAGGCTGCTCTCTGTAATCACCCAGCATGTAGACCCCTCATCTGTTCAACCCCCTCATCACTAAAAGGTCCAAAAATATGCAGTTCTTGAGTAAGGAAAAGATTAGCAAGAAATATTCTCATTCTACAATCCCAATGATCGATTCTGTAAGCCAATGAATACAACTAACCACAGAGATAGTCAAACACAGTATAAGACACAATCCTTCTATTATGAGTGTATAATCATGTTTGGACAATTTACTACCGGTGACTGTAATCGTATGTATGTCCTTGTATGGCTGGAAGGAACTCCACAAACATGTAAACTTTCAGGCATTGATCATTTCTTAATCTTCTCCATTTTCATATTTTCCAAATTATTTGTGATTACCCTACATATTAAAAAAAACCCAAATAATATTCTCTAATTTCTGTTAGAAGGGAATGGTGGCAAGAACTTTCAAAGCTTGACCCTAGGGTTCTCTGAAACCCAAGTAGCAAGAAAGACCATCAATGGACATTACATTGGACAGCTTTCTTCTGTTTCATATTACATAGATTAATTTAATGCTATCTAGTCTTCTGACTTCAACCAACAGAGCTAACACATCGATTCACTATTAATCAAAGGCATTGCCTCAATTCTGGCAAAAGATTCTAGAGCCTACCCATTAGACGATAATGGATAGATCACACTAATGGTTAGAGTGCAATCAAGGATGGCAGAGAAATGGATGCACAGTAAGGCGTTACCTCATAAAAAGAAAGAGAAGAAAGATACCCAGGTATAGGCAGGTCGTGCGAACATAGTGGGGACGTCTGTTACTTAGGCTGCTGCTGCTTTTTTAGTATCTCCAGATGTGTCCGTCTCTTGGCAAAGGCTCTGTCTTTAGATGGGCCCACAGCTTTGGAGAAAACCTGAAGACCAAGGTCAAACTCGGTTTGAGAACTAGGGGCCATAAGCATTCACCACTCTTAACCCTATGTTACCAACAGGAGAGAGTAGTATGTAACTGTTTGCAATGAACATCTCTCACCCAGACTCCCTATTTCAATCCAGGAGTCTCTTGTAACCGGCCATGCCCACGTTCCACGGGAGGTTTTTCATGAGAAAATATTCAGTGCTGAATTCCACATATTGAATCCCACTGCTTCTAAAACACCCGTGTTATTCACCATATGCTATGCTCCTTGCAGTGGATCTCCAATGCTTGTTGAAATAGATGAGTACCCTTGACATGCCCCACGAAAGCTGATAGTGAGCATTCCTGGGCCCATCTGAGTTAAGTTCTTTTCTCCTTTTGCTACATGATCTTGAAGATTGTCATGATTTTTGATTCTTATTTTCTTATTTTGTGAGTACCAAGTTCAATTTTTTCTGTTACTGGGAACACAAAAGAAATTTTGGATTTTCAACTTGTTGGAGCTTCCACGTGATATATTTAGTGCTGGTTTTGCTTAATTCAGCTTCTTATTCTGAATATTCAAATCAGCTCTAGAAGTCCCTTGCCCCTTTCTTCAGATTGCTAGCAAGGTGTCTTTGCGGAGAAACTACTATTTCTTACTAGAAATTGTAGTTGTCTGAAGTCAGAAGGCAGAGAGTCTATTCCAATTTGTGTGGACTACTTGCTGTACAAAAATGGGGCATATGAATTCCCGGATTCACAATTTTTCTTTTTCCAAGGTGAGGAGAGAGCTAACTTACAGCGATGTTTCTACATATTCAAGAAATTAACTTCAGCCATCAATCCTATGAGTTCACCTCTTTACTGTTCCATTAAAATTTTATCGCATAAAATGTTTTTTCTTTTGGAATTCCTAGTTCCCAAATCTGCACTGTTTTTGGAGAAAAACTCCACTCCATTCTAACTCACCTCATTTAAACATCTGTGTTGTCAGGGTAGGCCCCTCAGCTTCTTCACTTACAATAGCTGACATGATGGGTTTAGGAAGCTGATTTAGAAACGAGCATGGACCTCTCCAACCGGCACTCCAGTGTTTCACTCATTTCTTGGTCCACGTGCTGAAGCTGGAGCAGCCGCCCCCCTTCAAATGGGTGGATTTCTTAGATTTCTTCTCTTAGCATTTTAACTACTCCCAAACGCACAACTCATATCCCTCTGCAGATGACTGCTAGTAGTGGTGAGAAAAACGGACCAAATAAAGCTTTTACCCCGAATTTCATGTCATAAATTTGTAACCAAGTTAAACAGTCTGCCGCATAATCACTCCCTAAACTTTGAGCCCTAAACATTTGCACAGAACCCACCGTGGCTCTGGCAGCCAATTTAAAAACTCATTTATTTTCTTCTTAGAGACCGCGTAATCCCAGAAGTGATTTAAAGTTGAATCTAATCGTACTGAAGGTAGTAACTTTTAGGTAGATTAGAGATAATGTCTCGAAGATCTAATTGCGTACGTATGTTGTTAGACGCTGTCAACTTTGTCCGATGCCCGTGATCCTACGCGCAGCAGAATGGCACCCTGCTGGGTCCGGGACTATCCTTGCTGCTCCGCGCGAGCCCATGGGCGCGTCCACTGTGTCCAGCCATGTCCTTCAAGGTCTTCTTTTGCGCTGACTTTCTACTCTACCGGCCATGGTCTCTCCTTTTCCCAGGGACAGGGCTTTCTGATAACACATCCAAAACTGATGAGACAACGTTTCTCCTTCTTCCAAGACAGATAAGTTGAAATTAAAACTTTCTGTGATAATATAAGTAATATTTACGTATTGTAGGAATCCCAAAGGAGGAAATGAATCATCCATAATTATAGACATATTATTTATGTCATGATGTGCTTTATGCATATAAGACATATAATAAACATTTAAACACATTTTCCTCTCTTCTCACCTCTTCATTTATAATTAAAATATTTCACTTATAATTTGTCATGTCAGATAGTAAGCAAGCTGAGTGCTGGGATGCTAATCCAAGTTTGGCTGGTCAAATCCAGCTGCTGCTCTGCAGAAGAATGATGAAACTTTGCTTCTGTCATGAGTTACACTATTGGAAACTCTATTGGACAGTTCTATGCTCTACAGGATTGCTATTAGAATCCCCCATGGCAGGGGTTTGCTTTGTTATGTAATAATGTTACAATATTTTTAATGGGAAATAAGGAAAAAGTAGCAACAGTAGAAATGGAACTGTTTCCTGCCGTGGTCTTGAACATTTCCCATTTTACTTGTTTTGTTTTTGGTATAGTGACAGTGTTGGAGGGCAGGGATCAGGGTTTATTTTACTCTCTATTTCCTCTAAATGAAAGTCAAGTCCCATTATCAGAAGTTTTTTATAAGGTAACCCTTTATTAGAACAGTAAAAACACAGGAGGTACATTTTTCTTTTTCTTTTATATTTTAAAATATTTTATTGAAAAACCCTTGTATGCAAGGACTCATGTAAACATATACATTATTCTATTTACAAATTCTTTGGACATTCTGTTTAGAAGCATTTTTGAAAAGCAGCACTTAGAAATGCTGTACACAACACTTAAAAAGAAATGCCGAATCTTGGCACAGAAAAGCAAACCTCACTATAGCGCTCCCATGGCCACCACGGGGGTGAGTGCCCCCACCCCAACACAGGAAGCAGCAGTGGTGGCGGCGGGTTTGGCTGCTAACTCCCAGGTGCAGGGAAACCTTTACAGGATCTCAGGTTCTGCTTGTGATGCTTTGTTTCTGCCTTTTTCAAAAACAGCAAAGTCATTGTATGTTCAGATGACAGGTAACTGCCAAACAGGCTCTTCATATTTGAATCCTAAACAAGACATTAGTTGCTACCAACTAAGCGCACGAGAATTCTTGATCTCTCGCAAACCCCACGCAAAAAGCCTGGTCTGGGAAGGAGGGGCCTCCACGTGGTGTGCCACAGCTGCCTATGAAAGTTCGTTGGCATCTGCCGCGAGCCTGTAACCAATCAAGGTCTCCTTCCCATCGTCGTCCACAGGCAATTCCACAAGCAGGTGAGGTTTATCGTAACCGAACGAGGTGGTAGTGTTTCTCAGCATTGTGGGGGCTTCTCCTGCCATTTTCACCTCAGCCGTATTGTTTGGGGGGCCTTCCGAGCCAGATAAGAAGGTGTCAGATTCCACAAGGCCAGCTGTCAGAACCATTTCTGGAGTGATACGAGTTTACAGTGATGCTGCAGGGCTCAGACTGGTTGCTACTTGAAGAATTCGCCGCTCTCTCTTGAGCCAGAGGGCCCCCGGGGACCACATCAGAAACATCTTCAGTCATCACCACTACGATTTCTCTGGAAACTTCTGTGTGTGCCACGGTGGCAGGGCTGTCGTCCGTGTGCACGCTGGGAAGGGCTGCTGGAGGCAATGGCTCTTTGTCGACCACATTCCCAATTTCTGAGGCAACAGGCTGGTATGAGGTGATGAGTGATAAGTATTTTGATTCTGGTTTTGTCTCTGAAGTGGCATGCTTCACCACAGAGAGTCGTAGTCCTTTACCTCCACAGTGAAAACAGGGGCGGGCACCATGGCTGGGTACTCCCAAGGTAGGGTAGGATTCATGTTGTAGGACTCGATCACAACATTGGTCGGCACAGGCACCGAGGACGGCTCCGGTTCCGCAGTGCCCGTCTCAGTTCCTCTCGGGGCCTGCAGGACTAGGACAAAGAGAAGTAGGAAGGGAGCCATGCCTCCCGGCCGACTTGGGGTGCGGCTCTGAGCGACTGCCAGAGTCCCAGCACTCCGGGCCTCGGTCCAGACCTCGCGTCACTTCGCTACATTTTTCTTTTGTTGGACTGAAGATGATTGAATGGTACAATAGCTACGTTGTGGATATGAAGGTTAGGGAGTCACTTTCCTAACTCCACTTTCGGTCAACTTTCTGTCTCTCTGACTCTGCTGTGCCACCTCCATGTCTTAGTACTTAAACTCCCTCTGTGTGCACATTATCCGGAGCTTCCAGAATGGTGACGGCCTTACGTAGACACCGTTACATTTAGCGATGACATTTTAGCTCCTCTGCATTAATTATACTAGGAGAAAGAGGGAGGAACAATCAATTAGACTTTAATTATATGGCAATAGTAGTATTTCACAATTTCCATATTTTTCTATTTATACTTTAAGTATCAATTATGTACCCAGCACTTTTCTAAGTTTTTACTCCATATAAATTTACTCGATGTTGTAGGGATTTAAATAAGACAAGAAAGGTAAAATCTTTGCCCTTTGGGGGTTTCTAGTTTAAGAGGGAATACATATATAAACAAGACAATATAAAATAAAACTATTTGAAGGAATAAAATGGAATAAAATACTTTTGAAAATAATTATTCTTGGAAGCAGCTCCTTGTGGCTTCAAGAATAGGCTCCAGCACAAGAACCATTGTGAGGATAGTTGAGGACTCTTTAGTTCCGCTGTGACAAGGTCCCTGTGGCTTGGAACAACTTGATGACACCCAACACTGCCCCCCCCCCCCACATGAAATAATCTCCTGGAGAGCTGACTCTAACTGGATGTAGCTTAGCACACGGAAAGGGAAGAGAAGGCTACCTCAAGGCTCATAAAAGGCACGAACCTGCTGTACTTTCACCAGGTTCTTTTTGCCTGCCTGCAAAAAACTTCCATTTTCCAGCTGTTGCTAGTGTGCTGGAAGCTCTCGACAGGAATGCAATTCACACGGAAAAATCAGTTTTCAAGAAGCTTGAAAACAAGTTGTGTCCTTTTTAATTTTCCTTTTAAAGGGTGAGAAACCGTCTCAGAGTCCTCATCCTAAATTCATTCTCATTTTTCTGAGCTGGGTCACGTGTTTAGTCCTATTGTATCAGTGGCAAAGGGGAATGAGATTACCATGTTAGTCTGGAATCATCAAGCTTTCGCTGGTCTTAACATTCTTATCTTGTTGCTGCCTGGTTATTAAATACAAGATACAGCATTGTTATCAATAACATAGGTTATTAAATACAAGATACAGAATTGTTATCAATAACATAGGTTATTAAATACAAGATACAGTATTGTTATTAATAACTGAGTGGACAGCAGTGTTATAAGGCAATTATAGCCTTCTGCATCCTGACAATAAACAAAAAAAAAGGCTAGATTCCTCTTTTCTTTAGATTAGGTAATTTCTATTGACCTGTCCTGAGTATTATAAATTTTTTTTCTCATGGCATCTGGAGTCCGTTGGAAATTTCTCCGGTAATTAAAAAATTAAATATCCTTTAGTTATAGACATATTAGTTTGGCCTCTTTAATTGTTCTTTGGTCTTTGTTGAGATTCTCTGTCTTAATTCCCATGGTCATTTTTTAAAAAACAACTTCATGACCATATTTAGAATATCTACTTGAAATTTTTTGGTTTTTACTTCTATCAACTTATCACAGGGTTGCTCTTCATTGATTGCATTTTGAGCAGCTAGAATATTTTTATTATAGTTTGAGCATTTTCAACAATACATTATGGAAGTCTGAATTTTTCTTTCTCTGAAGATTGTTGTTTTTGTTGTATTTTTCTATGTAAGAGAGTATCTAAAATTAGTCACTGATCACATTAATTTTTCTAATGACTTTCCAATTTCTGCAGGGATTTGTGGGGACACAGTGTCTTCTCTCTACTTGACGTCAGCTGGTGCAGCTTGAATTTGGGCCAGTAGAAGAATAGTGGTTATTCACTAACATGTCTGATGGTGGGGTGATTGCTGCTGATTGGGACCTTAGGGTTATGACTAGTATATGTACACACAGTTTCTTCACATATGCTGTATAAGCTACAAAGGTGAGGAGGAAGGGAGACAGAGAGAGACTGATATAGATATATAGACACTCTCTAAGAGGAGAGAGGAAGTGGGGAGGTAGCAAGCCCTCCAGGGGGAAGTCATATCACTTTTTATAAGTAGTTTTGGAAGTCATATGTGTTAGGGTTCTCTAGAGAAACAAAACCAGAATGCTAATAATTATATATATATATATATTTATACAGATAGATATATAGCATAAGAAATACCTTGCAAGACTGGATGGAGCAGAGGTTGCACACTGGTGCAGATAGGAGCTGGAGACACATGGACTCCAGGGTCGATGATACCTTCAGGACCAGGGCTGTGAGGGGTGATACTGGGAGGTTAGAGGGAGTGTGGGTTGGAAAGAGGGAACCGATTACAAGGATCTACATGTAACCACCTCCCTGAGGGATGGACAACCGAAAAGGGGGTGAAAGGAGACATCGGATAGGGAAAGATATGACAAAATAATAATTTATAAATTATCAAGGGCTCATGAGGGAGGGGGAAGCGGGAAGGGAGGGGGAAAAAGAGGACTTGATGCAAAGGGCTTAAGTGGAGAGCAAATGCTTTGAAATTGATGAGGGCAAAGAATGTACAGAAGTGCTTTATACAATTGATATATGTATGGATTGTGATAAGAGTTGTATGAGCCCCTAATAAAATGTTAAAAAAAGAAATATACAGTTAATTAAATTATAAAGCAGTACCAATGGCTCAGTGCAACTCACTCCCATGAGACAGCTGTGAGACACTGGCAGTCCTTCAAGTCTGTAGAGCAATCCAGGCTATCTGGGCACAGGCAGCAAACAGCAAGGCAGGTCACCAACTATCAGCCAGATGACAAGGCCCGACAGTCCCCAGCTCAAGAGATGTAAATTCCAATGGTGTGGCGAAGCAGGCCTTGAAGGAACCTCAAATTACAGCAACACAGTCCATGGGTTAGGTGTCCCACAGGTAGTGTAGCTTGCAAATGGAGGCACAGAACAAGCAAGGCAGCCACATACTGGTCAGATGATCAAAGAGCAAGATATATAAAAGACGAGGCTCACCAAGCCACTTATCTCTTTGCCCTTCAATTAATCCCACATGTGTTTATCAGCCAGGTTGGCAGAATAAACTAACTACCTCATCACGTATGGTTCTTTCTGTCACATTGCATTCCTGTTGATGTTGTGGTTAACTGCCATTAGTTGATTCTTTCTCCTGGAAATAGCACAGATGTGCTCAACTACTGGCCCTTAGGTGGATGACTCGAACACATCCAGAGTTGTCTCCAGAGACAGGCCTGAGGATCAACTGCAAAAACCCAATGGAGAAAATGTTGCTCTGCACACATCGAGTCACCAGGATTATATTCACAGAGGCAGCCATTAGGCTCACCCTATTCTAAAGATGTTAGGAAATAGACTATGCTTCTTGATGAGCGATGGGCAAGGTTGTAGAAGAGCATGTTAGATTGACATGTTCATTGTTGTTACTGGTAATTTGATATTAGTTTGTTATCCAAGGTAATACTATATTACTAAAATGTTATAGACCAAAACTAATTTTATAGATGATTGACAATGGAGTATAACACTATGACATGGAAAAAATGTTTGGAATTTAATCAAGAAACCACGCTTTCCAGTAGTAGAATTATATTACTAACTTTGTTATCAACAAGACAGTAATAAAAAATATTGACTAGGTAAAGTTTACATGAAGGATACTAAACAGTTAGATAAACTTGAATCAGAAATTTATCCTGGTGCCTGGCTATCAAAAGATATAATGGCTGGGTCATAAAGACTTGAAGTTAAACATGCAGCCATCTATCAGGGAGGCAAATAAGCCCACGTGGAAGAAGCACACCAACCCATATAATCATGAGGTGTCAACGGGATCAAGTATCAGGTATCTAAAGCTCCCCCCCCAAAATCAATTATATTGATATGAATGAGGGGGGTTAGCATAGAGACCCAAAGCCCATCTGTGGACATTTGGACATCCCCCCACAGAAGGGTTACACGGAAGGGACAATTCAACCAGGGTGCAGAATAGCACCAATGAAACACACATCATTCCTCTAGTTTTGGAATGCTTCCTCCTCCCCACTACCATGACCCAGTTCTACTTTACAAATCTGCCTAGATCAGAGTACACACACTGGTACTGATAAGAGGTCTTGACATATGGAATTCAGGACAGAGAAAATCCTCAGGAGCTGTAGTAGAAGTAATGATTTCATCAGGGTATGTCTATAACTAAAGGATATTTAATTTTTTAATTACGGGAGAAATTTCCAACAGACTCCAGATGCCATGAAAAAAAAATCTATATCTGGGAGGCTGGCCCCAGCACCATAAATTAAGTGGATTCCTGCCCCTCTCCCGAAAAGAATTTGTTCCAAAGGATGACATTGACTCTGCAGCTCCGGGAGATGGACATATCTGATCAGAGCACACAGGAGCAGATGAAGGGGCAGGAGGAGAGAGTGGAACACAGCCTGGCCCACCAGGCCGTGAGGAGGATGTTCCTGAGTAGAGCAGCCAGTCCACAGAGAGAACAACATGGCTGGCCCCACTATGAGAAATGATGCCACTCAGTGACTAAGGGCGATACAGGGGACTGCACCGGAGACACAGTGTGGGAATTGCACCTGACCTGATCCCACCACACAGAGGCAAAGCACTGGGGGAG
The DNA here is from genome assembly GCF_050624435.1 of Tenrec ecaudatus. Classification (NCBI taxonomy): domain Eukaryota; kingdom Metazoa; phylum Chordata; class Mammalia; order Afrosoricida; family Tenrecidae; genus Tenrec; species Tenrec ecaudatus. Next base: position 42,089,678 of record NC_134539.1, on the reverse strand, counting down.
TGCAGTGGAACAGCAAGGGAATGGAGTGGCAAGATCCCTAGGGAATGCTGAAAGTGAACTTTGGGGCCAGGGCCTGGTGCCCCAACAGACTGGACTGGAAAACGCTCCTAAGGGCCAGCAAACGATCCCTGAACTAACTACATGCTTTTCTCTTGTGAAGTGTTCTGTTTTGTTCTTTGTCAGTGGTTTGTTTTTGTTGTTTTGTTGTCTGGTTGTATATTGTTGCTTTGTTTTCCTCTGTCTTCTTTTCGTGCATGTTAGTGTCTCCACAGGTCTGTCTGAATAGGACAGGCTGGATGAACTATCTGGAGGAAAAACAACGGGACTGACAGTTCTGGGGGGACTTGGGGTGGGGGGGTAGGGGGGATAAGGAAGTGGTGTTAACAAACACAGGGACAAGGGAACAACATGGGACCCCAAATGGTAGAGAGGGGGGAATGGCAGGCCTGGTGGGGAATGATCAAGGGTAAGGTTGCGTAGAGAAGAGGTATACTCTAGCCCAGGTGGCGACGAAGCATGGTCGTAGGGCAGGAGGAAAGTCAAGGGAGATGGAAGAAAGAGCTAGGAGTCAAAGGGCATTTATGGAGTTCTAGACAAAGACATGTACATGCAAATATATATAGGAGGATGGGGAAATAGATCAATGTGTCTATATTTATAGGTTAAGCATTAAGGTGGCGGAAGGATCTTGGGCCTCTACTCAAACACTCCCTCAATGCATGAATACTTTCTTTTATTAAATTGGAACTCTATGATGCTCACTCTCCCGACACAACGGCTGGAGCCAAAGTGGGTGAACAAGTAAATGTGGTGAAGAAAACTGATGGTGCCCGGCTATCAAAAGAGATAGTGACTGGGGTCTTAAAGGCTTGAAGATAAACAAGCGGCCATCTAGCTCAGAAGCAACAAAGTCCACATGGAAGAACACACCAGCCTGTGTGATCGAGTGGTCCCGAAGGGATCAGTTATCAGGCATCAAAGAACAAAAAAATCATATAATTGACTGCACACCTACATTATAGGATCGCTGAAGACAAATGGGTGCATAAGCAAATGTGGTGAAGAAAGCTGATGGTGCCCAGCTATCAAAAGAGATAGTGTCTGGGGTCTTAAAGGCTTGAAGGTGAACAAGCGGCCATCTAGCTCAGAAGCAAAAAAGCCCACATGGAAGAAGCACACCAGCCAGTGTGATCATGAGGTGCCAAAGGGACCAGATATAAGGCATCATGCAAAAAAAAAAATATATGTGTGTATATGTATGTGTGTGTGTATGTGTATATATATATATGTATATGTGTGTGTGTGTGTGTGTGTGTGTGTGTACCATATTGAATGAAGGGGGAAGTGCAGAGTGGAGACCCAAGGCCCAAGTGTCGGCCAATGGAGATCCCCTCACAGAGGGGTTCAGGAGAGGAGATGGGTCAATTAGGGTGTGAGGTAGTACCGATGAAGAACCCAGCTTTCCCCAGATCCTGGATGCTTCCTCCCCCTAACTACCAGGATCCGAATTCCACCTTGCAGGGCTGGATAGGGCAGAGGTTGTACACTGGTACATATGAGGGCTGGAGGTACAGGGAATCCAGGGTGGATGAAACCTTCAGGACCAAGGGTGTGAGGGGCGATGCTGGGAGAGTGTAGGGTGAGTGGGTTGGAAAGGGGGAACTGATTACAAGGATCCACATGTGACCTCCTCCCTGGGAGAGGGACGTCAGGGAAGGGGGGGAAGGGAGACTCCGGATAGGGCAAGATATGACAAAATAACAATGTATAAATTACCAAGGGCACATGAGGGAGGGGGGAGCGGGGAGGGGGGGAGAGAAAGAGGACCTGATGCAAAGGGCTTAAGTGGAGAGCAAATGCTTAGAGAATGATTGGGGAAGGAAATGTATGGATGTGCTTTATACAATTGATGTATGTATATGTATGGATTGTGATAAGAGTTGTATGAGTCCCTAATAAAATGTTAAAAAAGAAAAGAGGAGAAAAAAAAGAAAATGATTAGGGTAAAGAATGTACAGATGTGCTTTATACAATTGATGTATGTATATGTATCGACTGTGATAAGAGTTGTATGAGCCCCTAATAAATTGTTTAAAAACAAAACAAAAGAAACACTTCCATAATAATGAGCAACGCATAGCTAATATTTACAGAACATGCTGGAGAAGAAAATCTTCACAAACATCAATCAATAAAATATACACAGGAAAAAAACACATCAGAATAACTCTTGTTCATGGTCAGATACAAAGAGAAATGACTTTATCCAGATCAGATCTCTATAAGAAGACAAATTTCAACCTAGGCAGTATGAAACAAAAAGCCCATGTACATAAATAACCAACATAATGTGAAATGCAAGATATTGCACTTGACACGTATCAACTATATCCTTTATTGCCTGAGGGTTTATACAATGTATGTAGTCAACAGGAGGCAGCTATGTATAGAAGTATATACATACTCTAGATAGAAATTTACAGTGCAGTCATAGACAACATATTTCATATCCACTTCCTATTTTAGTACTACTTGCCTGGCATTTGCCTAGACAATGGGGATATTTAATCAACAAATAAAAAAACAATTGCCTTATGGAACTTATCATTTAGTGTGTGTGTGTGTGTGGGGGGGACAGATTAAAAGTCCCCACAAATTATGTTAAGGTTTTTGTAGCGAAAAGCCCTACACACTTGAACAAGACCCGTGTAAAAAGAGACAGAACCGCAGGGAGAGAGCCGGGGAAAGAGTGTGTAAGACAGAGAAGTAGCAAAAATCAAGGCCTTCCCATTTTTTAATAGCTAATTTATTTATTATTTTAAAATCATTTTCTCGGGGGCTCATACAACTCTTATCACAATTCATACATACACCCATTGTGTCAAGCACATTTGTACATTTGTTGCCATCTTCATTCTCAAAACATTTGCTCTCTACTTGAATCCTTGATATCAATCAGCTCATTTTCCCCTTCTTCTCCACACCCCGCTCCCTCATGAACCCTTGATAATTTATAAATTATTATTATTGTCATGTCTTACACTGTCCGATGTCTCCCTTCACCCACTTTTCTGTTGTCCATCCCCCAGGGAGGGGGTTATATGTAGATCCTTGTAATCATTTCCCCCTTTCTACCTCACCTTCCCTCTACTCTCCCTCCTGATATCGCCACTGGTCCATCTGTCCTGGATTCCCTGTGTTTCCAGTTCCTATCTGTACTATCCTCTGGTCTAGCCAGATTTGTAAAGTCAAATTGGGATTATGGTAGTGGTGGGGAGGAAGAACTAGAGGAAAGTTATATATTTCATTGTTGCTACACTCCAACCTGACTGGCTCGTCTCCTCTATGTGACCCCTGTAAGGGGGTGTCCAATTGCCTACAGATTGGCTTTGGTTCTCCACTCAGCACACCCCCTCATTCACAATGAGTTTTTCTTCTTTGATGCCTGATACCTGATCCTATGGACACCTCGTGATCACACTGGTTGGTGAAGATCTTCCATGTGGGCTTTGTTGCTTCTGAGCTAGATGCCCGCTAGTTTATCTTCATGCCTTTAAGAGTCCAGACTATCTTTTGATAGTTGGGCACCATCATCTTTCTTCACCACATTTGCTTATGCACCTGCTTTGTCTTCAGTGATCATGTTGAAAAGGCGAGCATAATGGAATGCCAGGTTATTAGAACAAAGTGTTCTTGCATTGAGGGAGTACCTGAGTAGAGGCCCAATGTCCATCTGCTACTTTAATACTAAACCTGTAAATATATGCACATAGATCTATTTTCTGTTATCATATATAAATATATTTACATATGTGCATGCCTATATTTAGACTTCTATAAACATCCTTTGTTTCACAATTCTTTCCTCTATTTCCTTTTACTTTCCTCTTGTTCCACTATCATGCTCAACCTTCATTTGAGTTTCAGTAATTCCTCTTGGTTACATTGCCCTTGATCAAGGTCTACCAGGGCACTGAGGCTACTGCAGCCAAAAAGGAGGAGGGCTCAAGTTAATGAAGGTCACAGTCCTGTGAGTTTACATCAAGATGGACCTCATAGAGATGCCTTTCAGTCACTCTCAGAAAAACCCTTTCCCTACCAGGTCTCCTACACCGTCCTCCCACCAATTTTGGATCACTTATTGTTTCCTTGTCCCTGGATTCGTTAACACCACTTCCTTTACCCCACATCACCCGCTGCCTTGTCCCCCCAGAACCATCCGTCCTGTTGTTTTCTCCTTCAGATTGTTTATGTAACCTGTCTTATCTAGATAGACCTTCCCATTTTTGAGAAAGAGTATGAAGACACTGAAAGTAGAATCAAGTGAGCACCGGAAGGAGGTACGAGACAAGATGTAGAAGAAAGTGTGTCTCAGATTACATTGACTGACGTCAATGAAGAAAATGAGATGGAGTTTAGATATTATTCAAGGAGATGGGAAACACTTAGAAGGCTTTAGGAAAAGGTATTCTATGGTAAAACTCATGTTTAAAACAATATTCTGGCTGCTGTGCAGACAATGGATTGCAGGAAAGTAAAAGCGTAAACACAGGAATGATGATTTAGACAAATGTTACAGTTTTCTAGATAAAATGCCAGTGGCTTGAACTATGAGAATAGCAATGAAAGCAGTCAAATTTGGATGAAAGTGAAGATAGAGTTGACAGAATTTGCTTGTGGGTTGGATGCGAGTGTATGAGACCTTAAGAGTAGTTTGGGGAGATGCCAGTCAAGAGTATTATATTGTCCGTGCCTATGATTTCATATGCCTATGAAACTGTAAATCAGGGCTGGAGAGAAATATACATGACTCATTATTTTGTTGTCTAATAGAGTAACACATTATTTGTATTTATTAAGCACTGACCTCATGGTAGATCACGTATTATACTTACGAGTAACTGGATTGTGTAAACCCCTCATGACCATTGTGGTGCATAGAGTAGGAAAAAAGTTGACGTGCAAAAAGTTCCAAAGGTACCCAATTTTAACTGGTTGTGTGTATTAATATGTAAAAGTTACACTGGCTAGGTTATATGAAAAGGAAATCTGTATTAAAAACTAAAACACAATGTACAAAAACAGGCAAAATTCAAGTATCCAAAACATGGATTGGATTGGAGCACAGGAAAGCATGGTGGGAAATCCCAGGCTATTATTCTGAAGCAAATAAGGAAGACACAAAATAGAAATATATAAATGCTTAGTAAATGGGCAGATGCCTGGAATGCCTGCAGTCATAGGGAGTAGAAGTTAGTAACTTAAGAAGGGAAGGAGATATCCTAAAGTTTAGATAGCTTAGTACCACTCCAATAACATTCTAAGAGTGTTTTATTTTCCTCAAAAATGTAAGTGAATGTCAGACAAGGGGATAGATATATTAGTTAGCATGCATATGATTATGTCATAAACTATAATTCAAAGTAGTTTTTTAAAACTAAAAGCTAAGTTGAGTCATACAAACACGATGTTGACTTTGGCGTTAGCCATAGATCCTTTAAGGAGTGAAAATGACATAGTCAGATAGACCATGTCCCTCCACAATGCCTTGTGCTCACTGAAGCCCTTAAACATCTTGATAAACTTGTCGTCAGAAACTATACAGCTTGATGCTAACAACTTCAAGGATGTTTGCAGAAAGGGTGCCTCTTTGTTTTTGACTTTACATGAGTACTCGGACTCAGCATGCTGAGCACACTTGCTGCCCTGTACTAGTCACTGTGCGCCATGATGGGTATCCTATGTTCACTGGCAACAGATTTTTCCCATATTTACCACTGTTTCCAGAGGATTTTTTTTATCACACTTAATAAGCACAGCATGGGCTGAGAAGACTTTGTTCTTTCAAAGAAAAACATGTATTATTTTTCAAGAAAGGATATTGTGCAGCAAAAACAATAACTATCCACTTCAAAGATAAGGAGGAAAAGGGCAAGGAAGAGAGAAAGGAGGGGGAGAAAGGACATGCAAAGAAAAGGGAGGAGAGAGAGGAGATGAAAAGAGAGAGAAGAGAATAAAATGAGAGAAGCGATAGCTAGAACACACAGAGACAGACAGATAGATAGAATGATATGGATGGATTTTGATGAATACCATCATGAATGTGATGGAACTAAATACTGGACTGATTACAGCTGGGCGCCAAGTACAAAAGGCAGTATTTAGCAAGCATTAAGTGGGGGTTCTATACTGAAGGGAATTGGATTCCATATTTGAATTTAGAATTTATCTCCCAAGACACTGGGTACCATAACTAGGACTTTGAATGTGGAGGATTTGATATTGCCCCTCAGTGAAGATAACACAGGTTTCAAGGCTTCTCATGTTTTCCATGAATGTAGGTGCTTGCGCAGGACTTTCTTCACAGCCCCTTTTACCTCCTTATTCCTCAGGCTGTAGATGATGGGGTTCAACATTGGGGACACCACTCCATAAGACATCCCAATGATCTCATCAGAGGTCTTTGTGTCTTTTGACTTGGGCTTCATGTACATAAAAAGGGCTGACCCATAGAATAAGATGACCACAGTCAGGTGAGCCGAACAGGTAGAAAAGGCCTTCTTTCTGCCCTCAGCCGAATTAATTCTCAGTATGGAAGAGAGAATAAAAACATACGAGATGACAATGAACAGCAGGGGAATCATCAAGAAAACAATACTTCCCACTGTCATGACAAGCACGTTGATGGTGATATCTGAGCAGACAAGCTTCAGGAGAGCCAGGATCTCACAGGTGAGATGGTCAATGACATTATTCCCACAGAAAGGCAACACCGTTGTCATGGTTGTTTGCACTAGGGCAATTAGAGAGCCCATGATCCAGGACCAGGTGGCCATGAGCCCACAGAGTATTCTGTTCATGATGATGGTGTATCTCAGTGGGTTGCAGATGGCCACGTACCTGTCATAGGCCATCATAGCAAGGAGGACACATTCTGTGGAGCCCAAAGAGAGTGAGATACCCATTTGTAGTGCACAGCCAATGAAAGAGATGGATTTTCTCTCAGCTCTAATCGTGAGGAGCACTGAAGGAATGAATGATGATGTATAACAGATGTCCAAGAATGAGAGGTTCCCAAGGAAAAAGTACATCGGGGTGTGGAATCGGGAATCTAAAATGCTGATGATAATGAGGAAGCTGTTTCCCAGAAGGATTATCAGGTACATGACGAGGCAGAGTATGAACAGAGAAAGCTGGAGCTCAGGGTATTGGGAAAGCCCCACCAGAAAGAATTCAGTCACAGCCGAGTGATTCCCTATCGCCATATGACCAATTTACCTGCAGAGTTCAGATAAAGACATGATTCAGGACATTTTCAAATTTTATTGTGGATTAAAAAATATACTTTTTATTGTATTATTTTGTGTGATTTTTTGAACAGTCTTAGAATCAAGAAGGGAAAACTGTCTTACTATTGTTAACAACAATGAATTGGAAGCAACAAAGCATGCCTACTACCTAGATCTATATTATAGCAGAAATTGTGACTTAACTTGGGAACATTATTCCCACAGAAAATGACTTAGAGGAAAACTGCTGTCAAGAGTTTTATGTAAATACAGTTTTACTAATAAGTATTTTGAAATTAAAACCACATTTTAATAAAATTGTCTTTAATTTGCACTCTCATGTAGATTCAATTCAATTCAATTCAAAAAAGGCCATTAACCTGTGTTTGATTTCATAGGATTACATCCTTTTCCTTAGTGTCAGCTAGGTCATTGTAAAATGGGAAGAGAACAATAATTCATTGACAGTATGTTGTGATAATTTAATTAGATGAAATTTACAAGGTGCCTGGGATACAAAGTTGTTACAATATAGCATCTAAAATTTTACTATGTGCCATGTAATATAATATAGCAAAATGTGTAGTATAAGGTTCAGTACACATTTTAGTAATGTAATGATATTAAGCACACCATTTTTATGCTTACTTAACTGGCTCAAAAGGGAAAAAAAACTACTTCAGACAGATTGGCTAAAGCTAGAATTCAATATCCATCCAGCTGCCCTGGTTCCAGATTGAGATTCTCAAATCTTAATTCAGCCCTCTTGGTCACATATCACTCTCCCTCTCACAGATTTTTACCCTTTTATCTTCCTCTGTCTCACATGAAGCTACGAAGGCTGCCATCTATATCCACCCAATATCTAAACCCCTCATTGTTTTTACTAATCTCATTCACATAAAAATCCAAAGAAAATGTGTGTATCAGGATTGAAGTTCAGATTAACGAGAAACATTCTGATTCTATAAGGCAGTGGATGATTCTGTAATCCAGTGAATACTAGCAACCATAGTGATGGTATAACCACATATGACACAGTTCTTTTTACGATGAGTGCATAATTATGTTTGGGCACACAGCAGAATAATTATGAAACAATTGGGGTGGAATTGCACTTTTAGTGATGTAGGGCTGACTTTATCAGTAGGAGATGTTTAGCAATTGATAATATGAAATTGGATGGTACATGCAGAGTCAAAGGAATAAGAACTTTTCCTGAAAATTTCCAAAGATACAATAACACTATGTATATCTATCTTAATTATGAAGATATTTGCAAAGACTGTAAAATATATCTGAACTTTTAATTAAATGTAACATATTACATGCATACACGAAATTATGGATTAATACTTAGAAATCCATTCATATAATATACAGAACATATTGGTTGCAAAAGTAACCACACTATGATCTAACTAAATGCCAAAAAGCATTTGATGAAGTACAGCACCCTTTCTACATAAAAGTCATAATAACTCTTGACGTAGGATGGTATATACATCAAGAAGGTGATAATGACTATATCACACCAATGATGTAGTTTCATAATTTCAAATAATTAGACAATAGAAGTCTCTCCCCAAACTCAAAGCTAGCATTATTATTATTATTATTTAACATTTCCTACAAAAGAAGTATTTGTTGAATATAATATGAAAAATAAATGTCATTTTAAATAATATGTTTAAATTTTTAGTCATTACTTTAATGGCTTCTATATATTTTCCTCTAGCATGCTGGCATGGGATATGATGATATGGGATATGAGAGAATATTTTGTCACCAGTGCAAATGAAGAAGAGGTAAGGGCAAGAGACAGAGCTCATGATAAAATGTTAAACAAATAAGGAAGCTTCATAACCACATCAGTGATTACAATTCTGTATGTGTATGGCTTGAAGGAGCTACTTGGAAATGCTTGCTATGAATTTCTACGGGATGTAAGTCTGGGGGGCTTTGATGATTTTCTTGATCTCCTCCAGCACCATGTTTTCCATATTGCTTTTCAGTAGCCTACGTATTAAGGTTATCACCATCAAGAATTTTCTAAGGTTTGCTAGAACGGAATGGTGGCAAGGACTTTCAGAAGTTTGACTCAAATTTTCTCTTAATTTCAAGTATGCAGCAAGCAGTCAATGGACATGAAGGTGGAGAGAATTCTCCTGTATCGTATTACATAGACAAACTTCACGGCATCTGGTCTTCTGATTTCAACCAACAATAAGGCATCTAACAGCACCACACACTCCAAAGAAGGATAGCGAAGCTACCTGGTATATAAGAGGCACCACGAGAAGATGGTCGCAGGTTCTGTTACCATGCTTTCACCTTATTAAATTTATGAAATTTCAGTTTCTTGGTTTTCCCTGTTTTGTCTGTCCTTTGACTGGTCTCCAGCATTACATGAACTATAGGAGAGCAAACTGTGCTTGAGAATTATGGGCCATGAAGCAATCACCACTCCAAATCCCATGTTATCAACCAGCGAGAGGAGTATGTAACTGCAAAGAAAATGTACTCACCCAGTCTCATGCTTTCTTCCCAGTAACGTCTTGAAACAAGCTGTGTCCGCGTGCGATGGAAGGTCTCCTCGTGAGGGAGGCTTCAGCACTGATGATAACACGCTTGTGCTGTTCCCCTCAGGAGACGTCTCTTGCAGGTGCTGTCCAGTGCTTGTTGAAACAGATGAGTATTGAGGACCCCTAAAAGGAGCAGAAAATGAACAATCCTGAGACCATAGACACGAACCCCTCTTCTCTTTTTGCGATACAGTCAGGAGAGTGATCTTATTTTTTGTTTTCTATTCTTTTGTTTGCAAAAACACAGCAGAAATTTTGAATTTTAACTTGTAGTGATTTCTACATGAACAATAGGTTTACTGCTAGTATTGATTAATCAAGTTTATTACCTTGTATGTTTAGGAATGCCTATTATCATTTTTTTCTGATTTTTAGCAAGGAATCTTCATGTGGAATTACTTTTTCTTAACAGAACGAGTAGTTGTCCTGGCGTCAGAAGGCAAGCATTAATTCGTCACTGTGTGGGTTATTAGATGAGCAAGACACCTGGACAGAACACCTCAAATGTCTGAGCATAATGAGTATCAAGTAAAATGAGGTAACACCACCTTCTTAATAGGTTACTGTGAGGATTAACATCACACATCTGAACATTCTTGGCTGAGATGGACTAAGCTAAACCAATATAGTTTAGTGTAATCTGAATTCCTAGGATTACAGTCTTTCATTTTCTATGGTAAGGAGAAAGAACTAACTTAAGATGATGTTTCTAAGAACCCAAGACATCAATCTTTCATCCCCTAATTTTTTCCTATTGTTTTATCCTAAACTTTTCAAATGAAATCAGTTCTTCAGAATCCCCATTTCCATATCTGCTCTCTTCTCTGACAGTAATTCTTCTCATCAGTGCTGTAGTCACCCTCATTTAAACACCAAAGCAAGATCTGTAACTTTTTCCTTTGATTGGACATGAGCTTTCAAGGTAAGGAAGGCTCTTTAGACATGAGTATGGGCACCTCTATTCAGAGTTTCCAGTGTTTCACTAACTTCTGTGTTCAATTTAAAGTTTCAGTAGCTGCTTCCTTCACATGAACTGACCTGTTAAATCTCCTCTCTTTGAGTTATCAGTGTGCTCTAGAACCTATAGTCCACATCCCTCAATTCCAGATGACTGTGGTGATGGAGACTGACCAAAAATACAGCTTTCATCCCAATTTCGTGTCATAGATTTGTATCACCTGTAAACACTCACCCACATAAATACTCTGTAACCTTTGAGCACTAAGCACTGCCAGAGAACCCACAGTGGCTCTGGAGCCAATTTACATCCTCGTTTGTTTTCTTCTAAGAGACTCTCTAATCCCAGAAGTGATTTAAAGTTGAAAATTTAAATTTTGCTGAGAGTCCTGACTTCTAATTACATTAGGGCTAACATCTCAAAGACCTAAGTATATATAATGTATAATAGTAAGTTTAACTTGAACTAAATTTTTCTCTGATAGATATTTATTGTAGAAAGCATAAGAAATTCACAAAAATCAAGAGAACATGAGGCATTCATAATTTGAGTTATCCAGCTTATATTTTGATATATATCTGTGCACAACTACATGTAATGAATATTTGATACACAATGCTTTTCCTTTTTTATTCTTTTTTCAACTTTAAATTGTGAATTAAGAGATTTACACAGAAAATCCATTTTCTGCACAACCTGTACACATTTTATTTCAAGTTATTGATTATAATCCCTACAAGGTAATATCACTTGTTCCATTTCTCCCGTGTCACTCCTTTCCATTCATTCTCCTTTTCTAGCATTTCCTGCCTGCTGAGCTTTGTCCAGTGGCAAATGCCGCCCTTTTAATCTCAAATTGCTGATTCGCATGAACTTCCATAGTGTTATTCTGAGCAGAGAGCCCTCTCTACTTTGGGCTGATATTTGAGTCACGGGGTTGTTTGTTTTCTGAACTGAAGGATGACAGAGGGTCATAGAATCAAATGTGTAGCGTTTTCTTTTTATTAAAAATAAATAAAAAATTTTGTTTAAAAATCTTTTTATTGGGAGCTCATACAGTTTTTTAAATCATAATCTAAACATCCATGCATGATGTCAAGCACATTTTTACATTTGTTGCCATCATTATTTTCAAAACATTTTATTTCTACTTTAGCCCTTTGATCAGCTCCTCATCTGCACCCCCACCATCCCTCCCTCATGAACCCTTGATAATTTATAAATTATTATTTTTTCCATGTCTTACACTGACCAATGTTTCCCTTCACCCAATTTTCTGCTGTCCATCCCCTACAGATGGGGTTATATGTAGATCATTGTGATTGGTTCCCCCAACCTTCCCTTACCCTCCTGGTCTCTCTACTCTCATTATTAGTCCCGAGGGGTTTATCTGTCCTGGATTCCCTGTGTTTCCAGTTCTTACCTGTAACTGTGCACATGCTCTGGTCTAGCTGGATCTGTAAGGCAGAATGGGAGTCATGATAGTGGGGGGTGGGTGGGGAGGAGCATTAAGGAACTAGAGGAAAGTTGTGTGTTTCATCGGTGCTCTAATGCACCCTGACTGGCTCATTCCTCCCTTGCGACCCTTCTGTAAGGGGGTGTCCAATTGTCTACAGATGGGTTTTGGGTCTCCACTCAGCACTTTCCCTCATTCACATTGATATGATATTTTGTTCTGGGTCTTTAATGCCTGATATCTGATCCCATCGACATCTCATGATCACACAGGCTTCCATGTGGACTTTGTTAATTCTCAGCTAGATGGCTGCTTGTTTGTCTCAAGCCTTTAAGACCCCTGACACTATATCTTTTGATAGCTGGACACCATCAGCTTTCTTCACTACATTTGCTATGTACCCATTTTGTCTTCAGTGATCATGTTGGGAAGGTGAGCATCACGGAATGCCAGTTTATTAGAACAAAGTGTTCTTGTGTTGAGGGAGTACTTGAGTAGAGGCCCAATGTCCGTCTGCTACCTTGATACTTAACATATAAATATATGTACATAGATATATTTCCCTATTGCTATATATAAATATATTTACATATGTACATGCATCTATTTAGACCTCTATAAATGCCCTTTGCCTCCTAGTTCTTTCCTTTATTTCCTTTTACTTTCTTCTTGTCGCACTCTCCTGGTCATCTTTCATTCAGGTTTCAATAACTCCTCTCAGTTACATTGCCCTTGATCATGCCTTACCAGGCTTCCTACACCTCCTAGCCATTGATTTTAGATCTTTTGTTGTTCCCTTGTCCCTAGATTTGTTAACCCCCACTTCCTTTCTCCTGCCTTCCCTCTCCCTGTTCCCCTGGAACCATTGGTCCCATTGTTTTCTCCTACGATTGTTTGTCCCACCTATATGTCTAGATAGACATGCAGAGACAATAATAAGCACAAAAACAAGGCAGAGCAAAACATAGCAACAAAAGAAAACCCAAAAAAAACAAACAACAGCAGAAAAAAAAAACACAACAAGACCCCAAAAAAGAGAAAAGCCTTTAAATAGTTCCAGGTCCGTTTGTTGACCTTTGGGCGTGTTTTCCAGTTGAGTCTGATGGGGTGCCATGCCCTGGCCCCATAGTCTATTTTTGGTATTCCTCAGGGACTTTGTTGCTTGGCTTTGCTCCCCTTGCTGCTCTGTTGCATGCCGTTAGCATTTTGCCCCAGTCTGGTGGGGTCAGATTGCACACAATCCCTGAACTGTGTCCCCATGTTGTCCCTCATAACTATGCATCAGTGAGGGATGTCATGTCTTGTGGTGGCCAGCCCTGTGGTTCTCTCTGTGCACTGGCTACTCTGAGAAGGAATAGTGTCCTCAGGGGCTTGGTGGGACAGGGTGTGTTCCACCCTCTCTCCTTCCCTCTGTTTGATTCTGTGTGTTCTGATATCTGTGCGCCCCGCTCCGTGAGATGTAGCTTCAGTTCTGACTTTAGTAGTGCATTCTTCTGGGAGGGAAAGGAGGGTGTCCACATAGTTGGGATTGGGGGCCAGTCCAGCAGACTTCTTATTGATTCCCTGCTTATTGCTGGTATGTTGCATTCACGACTTGGCACCCCGGGGTTGAAGTCTGGTCCCTCTCTCCCTCTCCTTTGGATATATAAACAAAACCCTCTCCTTGGGTGGGTTAGTGCCCTTTATCCCTGCTACCCATGCCTTTAAAAAAAAATCTTCCCCTTCTTTTTAGTTAGCTGCCATATGTGTCCCTGGATTGAGTCTGGCCCCTGCCATAGTATCTGGACCTCACCCCAGGAAGTAGACCTGTTTCACATTTTTCTCCCACTCTGCACAGGACCTGCTATTGTGATCTTTCAGATTCATCTGCTGTACATTCACACAATGGAATACGACACATTGTTTAAGAATAATGATAAAACTGTGAAACACCTCATGATGTGGATGGATTTAGACTTTACAGACATTAGGCTGAGTGATGTTAGTCAAACACAAAAGGAAAAATATTGTATGAGACCATTGTTATAAAAAAACAAAGAAAAATCAGGAAAAAGTTTTTATATCAAAAGAAACTGATTTTGGTGGGTAATAGGGATGTCAGGGGAAAGGATGAAAAAGGAAGCAGTCGGTGAAAGAGTAAAATGATGTCAGCATGCGTGATGGTGAAGATAGTCTACTCTGAGCAGATGGGAAGGAGAAGGATGGAGCAGGTGGGGGAGACAGGGCAAGCCACTGGGAGGATTGATAAATTACTAACATTTTTGAATGAAAAAGTGGTGATCTCATGGGTAACCCCCTGTCAAATTCACAATAAAGAGTAAAGAAAACCAAATGCCATACCATTTAATACAGTGGTTTAGCCTATTTAAAATGAACAATCTAGCATGTGAATTTTCTCACATTATTTTGTTAGACATTTTAATAATACCATTATTATTTTTAATGGGAAAGGAGAAAAACAAACAAACTGGAAAAGTAGTGCATCTAGTGGAAGTGAAATTGTTTCCTGCTGGGTTTTTGACAACTTTCCAATTTCCTTCTTTCTTTTTTTGAGAAAAAGGACAATGTTGGAGGACAAGGATCAAAGACTCTTCTTATTCTCTATGTCCTTGGAATCAAAGCCAATTTCCATCGTCAGAGCTTTCATAATGCTCTTTTTAATACCAGGTTAACTGTGAGGCCTAATTTTTCTTGGTGGACTGAAAGTGACATTACGGTGCAATAACCAGGTGGTAGATGTCAGCCTCAAGGGATTGCCAACTCCCCAACTTCCTCCCCTAACTCCACTTATCCTCGGTCAGAGTTCTTTCTCCCTAATTCTACTGTTCCATGTCTTAATATTTAAACTCTCTCTACATTTATATTATTCCACCACCGTTGGAACGATGCAGACTTTACCCATCCATTCTGAGTCAGAGTAATCTTTTATGGGGCAGGATGGAATTGCTCCCTCTGCAGGCTTTACCCCTCCGTTCTGGGTCACAGTAATCTTACACAGGGTAGCATAGAATTTCTCCCTAGAGTTTCTGAGGCTGTGAATATTTTTTTTCTTCTTCTTTTAATGAACTTGTTTGGCACTGAAGACTCCAAATACATTTCAGCTTTACTTTTCCTCCTTTTTTTAAGCCACTCAGACCAATGTTTACATTTGAGGGATGAGGAATCTGGATAGATTTTATTTTATTTTAAAAGAAACACACACACTATATATATATATATATATATATATATATATATATATATATATATATATATATATATATATATATATATATGCATACAGCTCATCTCAAGAAATGAAATCAGTAACAATATATTGTTAAACCTTCCATATATATGATTTTCTTTCTCTCCTCCCTCCATTCTTCTCCCCTCCCTCCTCAATATCCTGTCCTTCCCCACTTCCTGTTTCCACCCTCCCTGTCTCCCCCCCCCCACCCCAATCTCTGGCCCCCTCGTAGTCATTAGTCTTGTCTTCTGGTGTACAAACTACATTTCTTTTTCTTTATTATTAAAAATATTTATCTTTGATTAAGTTTGCTAAGCATAATGTTCTCTAAGAGCCTATAAACATGTATAAGGGTAGAAAGCCTCATTTTTCTCTGGAGGAATGATGGATTTGCTGACCTTGAGCCTTAAAGTCCAATGCATAACCACCTAGGCTGGCTTATCTGTAGTAATTAAACTATGAACAAAAGGACATACAATTTTCAAAGAGGGCAATCAATTGACTTCAATGATATGGCATATAGAATTATTTAATCATTTAAATCCTATTAATATCTTAATAATCAACCCTGTGCCAAGCCCTTTACTATATTTTTATCCCATAAAAGTTCACTAAGTGTTATCTGGGCACACAAAGATGAAAAATGGGGAATCCTTGCCCTTTGGGAGTGTACATTTTATAGAGGATATAGATATAAATGTATAGATGAAATATAAGCTATCAGAATAAAATAGCTATTGGGATATAAAGAACTCCTCATAATTTAGATACTTTCAAGAATACAAGAGGATAATTGTGCTCTGAGACAGCTCATTAGGACTCCGCAAGAGAAACAGGATATCTTTCCTGGGGTTCTATGGAAGAAACTCTTGTCTTATCTGCTTGTGAGAATCAGGGGAATTTCTGGTAAGAAGGAGACTGATGTGATGGGCTTTGGTCCAGTCTGGGTTCCTTAGGATGTAATTTTTATGACAATCATAACTTCAACGTGTTTATAGGGTAAAGTATTTATTAAATTCCATAACAAAAAACCAAAGGATACCTCAAGGCTCATAGAAATGATCAAGTATGCAAAGGTTTTGTTTGTTTGTTTGTTTTGGTGACTTCATTTCCATCTTCTTTGTGGTGGTTGTTTATGTTGGGAACTCTAGATATCATATTCAATTCATCTGAAAGTTCAGTTTTCAAGATGCAGAAACATGATGTCTATGTTTATTTGCCTCTATAAAGGTAAGTTATTTCTCAGAAGCCATATTTTTGCCTCATTTTCATTTTCCAGAGCTGTGTTCTCTCCGTCGTTCTGTATCACCAGTGGCAAAGTGAAGTGAGATGACTATATTAGTCTGAAGAAACAAAGCTCTCTCTGGCCCTGAAATTCCAAATCATGCTACAGAATGATGGTTAACTATAAAATACAGGTGTGGCTATCAGCAAAGAAGGGGGAAGGAGTTATATAGGCAATTCTATTACTCTACATCCTGACAGTAAACAGATTACGAAATCTTTTTTAAACACACGTTTTATTGTCTATTAGGTGCAATTTACACTTTGTCTCCTCTTCAACAGTCCAGGTGACGTGAAACCATCCTCTACCCAGTCCTCCCTCACCTCCTGCCTCCCACCCCCTCAAAGGTCATCCTCCTTTCAGAATGTACAGTTCTTTAGGTTCAGTAATTTCAGTTGATCCTCAGTTTCTCTGATTCTTTCTTATGCCAGCTGAACACTACTGTTAAGCCCCTCAGGAATTGGAACAATAGTATTTTCCAATTTGAGACTGTTTTTCTTCATCAGTCCATCATTACTGAGAATTCCTATTTATTTATTTATTTATAAGGAATATTTTTAGACACTTTATTAGTATAGTTGTAATAGCCACTTAAAAATTCTTGTCTACTATCCTCTTGTTTATCTCAGGATCAATCTTCCTTGATTACTTTCGGGCTGAGTATGTCTAATGATTTTGTGTTATCTAATGATTTTGAGTATCATCAATAATACATTGTGGAAGCTGGGGTTTGTTATTTTTCTGTGAAATTGCTGTGGCTATACATTTCTGTGAAAAAAATGCATCTCAAAACATAGTCACATTGAAGATTTATTTTCTACTCACTTTGAAATTTCTGTTGGGCTTCGTAGGGGCAGATTGTCTCCTGTCTACTCGATCCCAGCCAGTGAAGCGTGACGTTTGGACATGGAGTTCTTCTAGAGCTGAGTCATGTCTGCTGGTGGAACACTGTGAGGTCTGCAACCTTAATTAGGGAAATGACTGCAACATCTATATATGTGATCATCACAATGTGACGGTGTGGTTACTAAGATGAAGAGGAGGAGGAGATGAAGAGGAAGAGGAGGAGGAGGAGGAGGAGGAAAAAGAAGATCTACAGATAGACGCCATATCACTTTTTATGACCAGCTTGGAAGTCAAGTACTATGGAAGTATGACAGAAAGCATTTGGGAAAACAATGTTTTTTAGAACATTTTAAGAAAAAGTATGGTATTGCACGTTAAAACAATATTCTGATGGCTGTGTAGGCAGTGGACTATAGAAAAAAATGGGAGCAGGGATGATTAATTATAAAATCCTTACAATGGTGTAGAGAAGATGATGGTGGTTTGACCTACGGTAGTAGCAATTGAAGTGGTCAGATTCACATGACATGTGGAGATAGAGTTGACAACACTTGCTTGTGTGCAGGATGTGAGTGTGTGATGTTGCCACTTCCTGAAATAGAGAAGACTTTAGGATAAGTAGTTTGGAGATAGGACAACAAGGGTTCTGTTCTGTATATGTTGTATTTGAGATGCTTATTACTCTGTGAATCAGGGATAAAGGTAAACATATGCATCATTTTTGTAGATTTATAAATTTCCATATTTATCAATATTCAACTCTATATAGTCCACAGATTATTTCTATGAATAACTCGATTAGGGAAATCCTTTTTAACTACTGTGGTCACAGTTCTGGTGCCCACGGTAGGAAACAACTGATATGTTATAGATTTTAGGGGAGTGCTATTTTAACTGGTTGTGTATATTAATATATAAATCAGCTTCATAGCCATAATCTACAAAAAGTCTATGTATATTAGAAATAACAGAGTAAACATACAAATAAGCAAAACTCAGTGATTCAAAATAACAATCTGAGTTGGAGTACAGAGTGTAGTCATGGAAAAACTAACATCATTCTGGGGCAAAATTGAGAACAAAAAATATTAGAATCAGGTCAATGCTCCTCAGAAATAATTGTAGCAATGACTGGAGTGTTTGCAATCATGAATAGCAGCAGTTAAAAATTTAGTTATTAAAGGGAAAGAGCCCTCTGAAGGCTAGAGATTATTTTGTAGATCAATGCATTATTTTCCATATTTATCTTATTTCCATATTCATAGTGAGCTACAAAGCCACTCAGATAACATATCCTGATACTTATTATTTTCCCTCAAAGTGAAAGTGGGGGAAAGGGAGAAGGAACTTGTTCAGAACAATATGAGGATATTTTTTGTTGAACTGAATGGAAGATCATATTTGGCTTTAGACACACAATCTCCCTTGAAACTTGATTCCATGACTTCTTTTGTGAATGCAAAAAAACTCATCTTGTCCCTCAGTGAGAATAGGACAGGTCTCAAGGCTTCTCATGTTTTCCTTAGACGTAGATGTGTGCTCAGGACTTTCTTCACAGCCCCCTTTACCTCCTTATTCCTCAGGCTGTAGATGATGGGGTTCAACATTGGGGACACCACTCCATAAGACAGCACAATGATCTCATCAGAGGTCTTTGTGTCTTTTGACTTGGGCTTCATGTACATAAAAAGGGCTGAACCATAGAATAAGATGACCACAGTCAGGTGAGCCGAACAGGTAGAAAAGGCTTTCTTTCTGCCCTCTGCCGAATTAATTCTTAGTATAGAGGAGAGAATAAAAATATAAGAGGTAAAAATTAACAGCAGGGGAAGCATCAATAAAACAACACTTGCCAGTGTCATGATGAGTACATTGATGGTGATATCTGAGCAGACAAGTTTAAGGAGAGCCAGGACCTCACAGGTAAGATGGTCAATGACATTCCCACAGAAAGGCAACACCATTGTCATGGTTGTTTGCACTAGGGCAATTAGAGAGCCTATGATCCAGGACCAGGCAGCCATGTGCCCACAGAGTATCCTGTTCATGATGATGGTGTATCTCAGTGGGTTGCAGATGGCCACGTACCTGTCGTAGGCCATCATAGCAAGGAGGATACATTCTGTGGAGCCCAAAGAGAGTGAGATGCCCATCTCCAGTGCACAGCCAATGAAAGAGATGGATTTTCTCTCAGACAGAAACATGACAAGCATCAAAGGGATCCACGATGTCGTGTAACAGATGTCCAAGAATGAGAGGTTCCCAAGGAAAAAGTACATAGGGGTATGGAGTCGGGAGTCCAGGATGATGATGACAATGAGCATGCTGTTTCCCAAGAGAATTGTCAGGTACATGATGAGGCAGAGCAGGGTCAGAGAAAGCCTTAGGGTGGGATATTGGGCAAGTCCCACCAAAAGGAATTCCGTCACAGCAGAGTAATTCCCCACCTCCATGTGTCCATGTCACCTGCAGAGTTTAGATGGGGACATGACTAAGGGAAATTTGCACTTACTCTGAAGATTCACAGGAATGTTCACTTTCAAGATTTCCTTTGATTCTTAGGACTATCCTGAAAATCTGGGAAAACAGAGGTTTTATACTAGTTTACTCATGATGAATGAGCGGCACAGAGAGATTCCATACTACTAGGATCACATGGTAGTAGAGACAAATCTACTACTGCCCTGAGACTTCTTCTGGGAAGTGTCTCAAATAGAAGTTAAAGAAAACTTCTTTCAAAAGTGTATATGTAAGGATGTTTTTATTAATGAATATGGTGCAATTAAAGGTGCTTTCTAATGAAGCTAATTCTATTAAAAATTATAGACTTTAAGTGCAAATCCCCACCCAATTCACAATAAAACAAAACACCAAAAATATTTATATACCTAACACCATATTATTTAACTTGGGTATGTCTTTGGTAAATTGTTTAATTCTTTTGAAGTCTTAGCTAGCTTATAATAAAATGAGTAAAAGCTATAATTATTTCACTATATAATTAATTATCTCTGTCATGATAACAAAAGTAAAAACCTCTTCAATATCTCACCTGGTAGGTGGTTTCAACGTGACATATATGTGATATATATTTGTTGTTTTATACATCATTATATAGTATTAAATATTTATGTTACATACATTTAATCATGTATAATTTTAAGGCTTATGTAATTATATCAGAAGGAAAAAGAAGAAGGGCTAAAAGACAGCTCACTAAGGATGGATAGTGAACATCCCCTTCTCCCATTGATGCCTTCTATCTGGTCCTCTTTCAAAATCCATTTATGTGTGGAATATCATGTAAGAATCATTCCCAGGTGCTTTCAGGGTCTGAGGCCCCTTAGGACCATCATGTGTAAACATTTCCAATGCCCAGGATGCTCCTTTCTCAAGTATAGGTGGTGTCGAAATGCCTTTCTTCATGTAATGTGCACTTCTTAAATCACTTGAAATTCTTAGAATTTGTCTACCACTGAACTATTTTCAGGTGATAACATTTTAATATATTAATTATTGACCTATATTTCTCAGTGAATAAGGAGCCTTGATGGTGTTAGTGGTTACTCTTCGGGTTGTGATACGCAAGGTGAGCAGTCGGAAACCACCAGCCGCTCTGCAGGAGGCAGACAGGGCTTTCTCCGCCCGTCACAAGTCAGTCTTGGAAACTCACAGACGCTCTTCTACTCTGTTCTAAAGGATCGTTGTGAGTTGGCATTGACTTGATGGCTCTGTGTTAGTTATCAATATGTAATATGTACAGTTAGATATACATATATTTCACATAGTTGAGGAGTC
The DNA here is from genome assembly GCF_050624435.1 of Tenrec ecaudatus. Lineage (NCBI taxonomy): Eukaryota > Metazoa > Chordata > Mammalia > Afrosoricida > Tenrecidae > Tenrec > Tenrec ecaudatus. The sequence goes on along the minus strand of NC_134539.1, from coordinate 42,068,232 downwards.
CTCACCCTATCACTCAACAAGATACATTATATATTTTATAGTATATAATTTATAAATATGTTTAAAATTACATATACCAATAAATAGCACATACATTATATATTAATAAGTAACATATAAAAAGATGTTAAGCTAAAATAGACATCTCCAACTGTCAAATAGGTCTCTCTGAGTTTTAATTAGTTTTACACCAATGAGGATTTGTTATTGTTGTTGCTGTTGTTAATTTAATGCCATTTAATGGTCTGACTATAAGCAACCAACCTCACAAATTTCTTGCACCTTAACTTTAGAGTTCCCTATTTAGAGTGTGGTTAAGATTGACAGCATAAATAGGACACAATATAAAGCATCCAAGTATATCATATAGAACAAAGAACCAAGAAAATGGGCATGCCTTATGGTGAGGAGGAGGGTGGGGAAATAGCGATTTTGTTGTATCTGTGCCTTTCTTTCTGTCCACGAGGTCAGAGTTCAGTGTCCTGGCTCTGACTTTGGTCAGTTTTTCTCCACAGTGTCATTCCTTAGCTTCATGCTCATCTTTGGGCATTACCTACAGATGGGAAACAAATTCTGCTTGAGGACAATATCTTATGAAACATTCCTTCCTCTTTCCCCCATATTTACCAATGGGAAAGAGAAGTAATTTGTCAATCACATATACTCAACCAGATTCACGGATTTTAACCCAAGGGATATATGCCCCACTCACCTCAGAAAGAATTTGACCAAATGTAATCATTACATTGTATTTCCTGTCGTGGTTAGTTCCCCCTAATGTTTATAGATAGCGTGATTCTTCACGGCATCAATCATCCTGTAAGGGAGATCCAGTCCTTGTTTGTGCCCAAATAAGCGAGTCCTTTTGAGTCCTATCACTGCCATTAAGTCAATCTCGACTCGTAGCAAACCTACAGGCAGAGTAGACCGCCCCAGTGGATTTCAAAGGCGAAATCTTTATGGCAGTAGAAACCTCATCATTGTTCCTCGTTACCCACTCCACCATCAGACCTAAAAGAACTGAAAATGAGCAATAGAGCTCGAGGTAGACAAAGTCCTTTAAAAAAAAAGCATTTTACTGGGGGCTCTTACAGCTCTTATAACCAGCCATACATCAATTGTATCAAGCATATTGTACATATGTTGCCCTCATTATTTTCTAAACAGTTACTATTTGAGCCCTTGGTATCAGCTCCTCTTTTTCCCCCCTCCATGCTCCACTCTCCCACCCTCGCAATGCCTTGATAAATTACTGTTATTTTCATTGCTCACATGGACTGCTTTCTCCCTTCACCCAAATATCTGTTGCTCATCCACCTGGTGCGGGGTGAGGGTGGGTGTCATGTAATGTACATAGACAAAGTCTTTTTGATTTTTTTCTTTTATGGTTTTGAGAGTTATGCTGTATTTTGTCACCCGTCTTTCTGCATGGAAACCCAGAACAATTCTTTTAGGTAGAGAACTTCCATCTTAACAGCTGGCTTACTGGTAGGATTGACTGCCCAGTCTATCTTCTCTATGAGCTATCTCTACAATGCAGTAGCCTGTGTGTCTCAGTCCTCTCACCCTTGTGTCCCCTTTGACTGCTGTTATAGTTATGAGAAGTACTATATCTTATTGGAGATATTATATCTTACTAGATATTTATTTAGCGTCAGAGAATGTAGTGTGGGCTCTATGTTGTATAAACATAAGGTAAGACTTTTAATTTAGGTGCGTGTGATATGCCTTATCTAAAATATACACTCCCTAGGCTGGCAATCTCTTATTTCTAATGATAGGAAGAATAATTTCTATTAAATGGTATTCATAAATATCCAGGGCATTTAATTCATGCAATAGTTTCTGAGTTTTTCATTGTTTTATTAATAACTTTTTAAATAAAATAAATCACTCATAACTCCTAGTTCCTCTCTACTCTTTAGTTTCAGAAAACTCTTCTTCCCAACTTTACCCTTCTGTTACTATTCAGTTAGCAGTAGGGTAGCTCGAAACCCTCTACTTACAATAGATAACATGAGATAGCGAGACACCAGTTTTCAAAGCAAGGAAGACAGGCTTCATTCTTTTCATCAGTATTTCAATAACTACGTGGGTCCATATACTGAAGTGGTTCAGCTGCTTCACCTCAGTCATTTGAATTCGTTTTCTTTTCTTAGACAGCCATGCTTTAGAACCCACAGTCAGCATCCCATAATCCTAGAAAACTACTAGTAGTAGTGAGTGAGACAGACTCAAATAAAGTTCTTATCCCCAATAGAAATTCATACCTTAAATTTACATCAGTAGTAAATCAATTTGCCAAATAAATGTATTCTTACCTCTGAGCCCTAAAAATTTCCAGAGGACCTGTGGTGGCACTGGTATCCAATTTAAATCTCTTTTTTTTTCTTGTTTCCTCTTCTGAGAGATTATGTAATCCCTGATGTGATTTAAAGTTGAATCTCTAAGTAATGCAGAAAGTAAAAATATTTGGAAACTTTAGTAGTTAAGTTTCAAACACATAGTCTTATTTATAAAACAGTATTTTTTCTTTCTTTTTTGAATTGTTTTCCCCTGATTATATAAATATCATAGAAATTTTGAGAAATAAAAAAACCTAACTGAGGAGATAGAGAAATATATTAATATTTTGATATATTTCTAGGCATATACTACACATGCCCATTTGAAAGCACCTTCATTTCTTGATTTATTGTCTAGTATGTTCTTCACTTTTGATTTTCTGACTTGCCCATTTCATTCATATTCTTTGACTTTTCTAGAATTGCCCTTTCAAATCTTCTGTTTTATAATTTTATTCCTTTCATTTTAATTTCTCTGTGTTTTAGAGCAAGTTTCAGAGTCTCTGCATAAATCCATATGGTTCTCTTTATTTTTTATAAAATGCCTTTTTGGTTTGTTTAAATTTGATATCCTTCATATCGTTCCACAACTCCTCTGGTTTTCGGTTATTAGTGTCCTGTGTGCCATATCCATTTTTCACATGGTTTTTAAATTCACGTGGAATACACTCAAAGATGCACGTTGGTCACTGTGTACTTGTTTTAAAAATTTTCAGCTTCAACTTGAACTTGTCATGACCAATTTTTTGATGGTCTGTGTTGTTATCGGTGCTTGTATATATGTGAGGGAGTACCCCCCACACTCCCACTCCCACCCCCCCAAAAAAAAAAACTCCACTGGGCAGAGCTTTCATAGTACACATTTTTCCTGCTAGGTGAGCATGAAGCAACTCTCTCTGAGTTAGTGCACCCAGTGGCATCACCTGGAAAGTTCTCTCTGGTCATAGTGAATTTTTTTGTAAAAGTATTTTTGCTTGAACTTTGTATTTTGTGTTGGCCGATTTCAGAGAACAGTGTGTGAGTGTGAAATTTTGTTTCCTGCTTAGGAAAAATGTTGCAGAAACTGTTGTGATAGTGAACACAGTTAACAAGAACAGTGCTACAGGAAAAACTCAAGTGTATGAGTATTTTTCTTGTTTCAAAAAAGGTGAAATGTTGATTGATGACAAACCTCCTATGGATGTACGTTAACTTCCTGAATGGACAAAAATGTCGACAAAATTCTTGCACTTGTGCTTAAAGACCAAGAACGGACCATTGAAGAGGTTATCTGGGGGATGTTATCTGGATTATCTTGGAACTCTTTTCAGTGAATTTTAATGGAAGATTTGGGAATGAGAAGGGATGCTGTGAAATGTGTGCCTTGGATTCTGACTGCCCAGGAAAAAGAACGTCCAGTGGAAACATGCTGTGCTTTGAAAGAACAGCTGCTAAGTGACCCAGACTATTTTTTCCCCAAGGTCAGACTATTTCCCCCCCAAGGTCAATACTGGTGATGAGACATGATGCTATGGTTACAACCCAACAGCAAACATCAATCAAGCCAGTGGAAGATGCCATCATTGCCCCACCCAAAAAGTCTTTTCAAGTAAAATCAAAGACCAAGATGATACTCATGTGTTGTTGTTTCTTTTATGTGAGAGGGATAGTGCATTTGGAGTTCGTTCATTCCACCAGGTCAGACAGTTAATCAATCTTTCTATTTAGAGGTTCTCAAATAATCGCGTAGCAGTGTATGACAAAAGTCCTGCTTTGTGGCAGATATGGTACTAGTTTTGCCACCACAACCATGTACCTACTCATGCAGCCATCTCAGTGTACCAGTTTGGGGCAAAAAACAGCATGCTCTTCTTGCCCCACACACCTAACTCACCTGACCTTGTTCCCTGCAATTTCTTTTTGTTTCTGTGAATGAAGAGGGGCATGGAATGATAAATTTGACGAGTTAGAGGAGACGAAGAAAAAATGAGGGAGGTGCTTTCAGCCATCTAAACAGATGAGTTTGAATAATGTTTTCAATAATGGAATTGGAGATTTGACAAATGCATTATGTGAAATGGAGAGTACTTTGAAGGTGATAGGGTTGTTTCATTAAAAAATATAGCTTTGAGGAAGAATTCATATATACATATATTACATTGTGGTGTATTCCATCTCTCCATGGGTAAAGTCACTATGTGATGAAGAAAGGCATACAATTTTATCATGTGATTACCAATGTTGATACTATCATCATGGCTATATTTTCCAATTGCTGATTGAGTTAGTTTATTGTGCCAACCTGGTTGATAAACACATGTGGGATTGATTGAAGGACGGAGAGATAAATGGCTCAGTGAGCCCTGCCTTTCTAGTTCTCGAGTCTGTTGCTTTGTGGTGGTTGGACCAGGGTGCAGCTGCTTTAGCCAGTCCCCTGCTTCAACTGCGAAGACTCATTTCCTGCAAGACATCTCTGAGGAGAAGCCACATGGACCTGCCCCGATGCAGCTCTGGGTGCTGGAGCAGCTATGTGGAGACCACTGCCAGTGCTGAGATGATTACACATTCACTGACTCAGCTTTCCTCCTGCAGTCGGCATCATTGCATGTGTTTTGTGAGATGGAGGAGGACTTTGTGCACTGGTGTTGGAAATATGGGTTAAGGGTTAATGTTGAACTTGTGGGCTTGGGCAGCACTGGGTTGGGATGTTTTCTTGATGTGCACTTAACCTTTATATAAAACTCTCTCTTATATATGAGTTTCTGTGGATTTGTTTCTCTAAAGTACCCAGACTAACACATTGATCCCTCTTGTTTATTTCCAACTTTTGCATTTCAATCATCAGTAATTGATGATTCATCTTGATTGCATGTTTGATTAATTTCTGCCTGCATAGGGTTGTAAAATTCTTCAGTTTCCTCAAATTGGACAGTTGTAGCTAGTACAAAAATTCAAATAGTAGTCATACTAACTGTTTTTTTTCCCCTGTAGGTATCTTGGTATTTTCCTATCTCTGATGGAATTGTACTTCAGGAAAGAACGTAAGATATCTTTTAGACAGTGAGTATGACCCCATTCCTCTTCAAGTTATCATTCTTGGTAATCATATGATTGTCTGACTTAAAATGTTCAATACCAATTCACTTATGCTGGGATATCAATCTTCATGCATTCCATTTCATTTTTTGAGGACTTCCAACATTCTTAGATTCATAGTTTTTGTATTGCAAATTCTTATTATTAATGGATGTTTGCAGCTGTTTATTTTCATCATGAGTGCTGCATCATCAAATAAAGATCCATTCATGTTGTTAAGTGTTACTCTAGATTGGGGAAGCATCTCTACCTAACTTGTATTTTTGATGCCTTTCAACCAATGGGAACTCATCTTCCAGACCGATATCAGACAGTGTTCTTCTGCTAGCCATATGGTTTTCAATGACCGACTTATCAGAAGTGGATTGCCTGGCCTTCCTTCCTAGTCTGTATCTACTGAATTCCGTCTACCCTGGATGACTATGCTAGTATTTGGAATCCCAGTGTCATCCTTGTCAGAATTACAGCAACATGCAGGTCACTGCAGTATGACACATAGATGAATGGTGGAGCAATGATAGCCCCACAAATTACCATTGAATCGATGCCAAGTCACAGTAACTCTAAAAGGGTTTCTGAGAATGTACGTCTTTATGGTAATAAACAGCCTCTTCTTTCTTTTGATGAGTGGCTAGTGTGTTTCAAAGTTCAATAGCAGCCCAATGACTTGCCCAGAACACTACCAGAGCTCCTTAAAACAGTAGCTGGAAACTTCAATGAAGGATACATTTAATGAAATACAGAACAATCATAAGGAAAATCAATAAAGATATGAAATAACAAAACAAAACCAACCAATGTGACCATATAGTTAGAAACAAAATACTACATCCAATTTGCATTCCTTTGCAGTGCACATGGAACATTCTTCAAAATAAACCATATATTAGACCACAGAGTAAACCTCAAAACATTAAAATATTACAAAATATATTCTTAGAACAAATGCTATAAAATCAGATAACAACAATTTGAAGATTAAAAAAAAGAAATAAAATGTATTTATATTGAATGGTTTCCTTTTTAAAAATGAATGGGTGGGAGAAGGAATTTAAAATATGTAATAACATTTCTTTTAATCAACAAAATGAAAGCATAACATGCAAAGCATTTGGGACACAGCAAAACCAGTACCCAGAGGAAAATTTCTAGCAGTAAAAACATAAAAACAGAAGAAAACCACAGGCAACACTTTAATGAAACACTTCCAACACTTAGAAAAAGAGAAGCAAAACCAAAAAAACCAAACAAACCCCCAAACAAAAACACACAGAAATAAAGATGAAAGCAGGAGTAAGTGAAACAAAAAAGACCAAAAAGAAAGAATCTACAGACTAGAAAGAATCTAGCAGACTAGAATTTGGTTCCTTGAAAGTCTATTTGACAAGCCACTGGCAAATTTAACAAAGGAGAAGAAAATGCAAGTTGTATGAGTAAGAAATGCAATGAGCAATGTCACCAATGAACCAGTTACAATGAAAAGGATAATAACATAATCCTAATGAAGCGCTGTACTACAACAAATCTGAAAACCATGACAAAATGGTTACTAAAACTAATGCAGGTTGAAGTAGATATTTGAACAGACCTATCACAAAGAAGAAATTTCAATTGCAATAATCTGGGTACATTAAAGAAACAAATCCACAGAAATTCATGTATTATAGAGCGCTTTATATAAAGGTTAAGTGCACATCGAGAAAACATCCCAACCCAGTGCTGCCCAAGCCCACAAGTCCAACATTAACTCATATGTCCAACACCAATCTCACAAAACGGATGCAATGATGCTGACTGCAGGAGGAAAGCCGAATCAGTGAACGTGTAAGCATCTCAGCGCTGGCAGGGGTCTCCACACGGGTGCTCCAGCATCCAGAGCTGCATTGGGGTAGGACCATGCGTCTTTTCCTCAGGGATGTCTAGCAGGAAGTGAGCCTTGCTAGCTGAAGCCAGGAGCTGGCTAAGGCAGCTGCGCTCTGGTCCGACCATCAGAGAGCAAGAGACCTGAGAACTAGAAAGGCGAGGCTCACTGAGCCATTTATCTCTCCGCCCTTCAATTAACCCCACATGTGTTTATCGGCCAGGTTGGCACAATAAACTATAATTGACTCAACAATAATGGCTCAATATTAATAAAACAACATGATCCACCATAAAAATAAAAGAATCACAAGAGCATATTAATTGGCACACACAAAAAAATATTGGACAGAATCCCAAATCTATTTCTTATAAAAATGATCAACAAAGTGAACTAGAAGGGAAATTCCGTCACATAATTAAAAGAATATGTATATAAAATCAATGGCCAACTCTGCTTTTAATGTAGAGACTGAAAGTCTTCTCACTTTTAATGAGAACCCAGCAAGGATAGTCTTTATCATGCCTGTTACGCATTACTTTATTGAAAGTCCTAGCCAGAATAATAATTTTGAAAAAAGAAATAAAAAGCACATCTATTGGCACAGACTATCTGTATTTACAATTGATATAAGCTTGTTCACTGAAAATCCCAAAGACTCAGAAAGAAAATTACTGATCCTGTTTGAAAGATTCAGCAATTTGGCAGGGAATAGTGTAAAAAAAACCAAAAAGCAGTCAAATTCTTTTACAATAGCAAAGGGTACTATGAAAAGGAAATACTGAAACAATACCACATTATAGCAGTCACTCATCCCAAGTTGAAATACTTAGGAATAGTTCTATCCGTAGATAAGAAAGACCTAAACAAGGAAACCGATAAAATACTATTATAAGAAACAAAAGAGACTTGCATAAATGGAAGAATATACTATATTCATGGATGGTAAGATTTGACACAAAAATGTTAATACCGTGCGAGAGATATAATGTATTCTTGATCCATATTTCATCATCATTTTTTTAAAAAGTGGGAAAACTAATCATCAGCCTTATATGGAAAGGAAAGAAGCCTCAGATAAGCAAAGCAGTACTAAGAGGAAGAATAACATGGACTTTATGTTTCCTGATTTAAAAACCCAGGACCCAAGTCGTCAAAACAGCCAGTACTGGACAATAGCAGACACATAGACCAAGGGAACAGAATTGAGAAATAGTGAATTGTGGAGAGGTACTGGCAAAATTGAGTGTCTATTTGCAGAAAAAAATGAAGCAGGATCCATATCCATAATAAAAAATGAACTCAAGATAGATTTAAAACCTGATCGTAAAACTATATAGACTATCAGTGAAAAAAAGGAGAGAAACTTAATTTGTACTTATGTGTGATAAATGCATTCTCCAACATAATTAAAAGCACAAACAGCAAGAAGACAAACTAGATAACCTAGAATTCCCTAAATTACACATTTTGCTTATCAAAATGTTCCCCAAAAAAGAATAAAATGAGAGTTCACATACTGGAAAAATTTGACAATGGAATCTTGGGCAAGATACCCATCGACAATTCATAGAAAATGTCAACACTTCAATGACGAAAAAGACAAACAACCCAATTTAAAAATGGGCAAAGGATACGAACAAAAACTCACCAAGGGAAGACATTCAGGTGGCCAACAAACACACGAGGAAACGTTTCCAACCCTTAGCCATCCTCTAGGTGCAAATCAAAACACGGAGGTGTCCTCTCATGCCAGCATTGACAGAAGCTATCCTGTGCAATGCGTGGAGCTGCCATGATTGGGAACCCACTTGCTGGAGCTAGGTTGTTTTGTTTAGCTCAGTAAATTGTGAGTGGTCCTGGTCTGGACCATAAAAATATCTTCCTTTTAAAAAAATCATTTTATTGGGGGCTCTTACAACATTCCATACATCCATTGCATCAAGCATATTTGTGTATATGTTGCCATCGTAATTTCCTAAACATTTACTTTCAATTTGACCCTTTGGTATCAGCTCCTCTTTTTTCCCTCCCTTCCCACCTCCCACCCTCAGGACTTCTTGATATATTATAATTTATTGTTGTTTTCATATCTTACACTGACCACAGTCTCCATTCACCCACATTTCTGTTGTTCATCCCCGTGGGGCTAGGGTGCGGGAGTTATGCATCGATCATTGAGATGGGTTCCCCCTTCCTCCCCTCCTCCCCTTCACTTCCTCCTTACTCTCCTGGTATCCCTACTCTGTAGACATATATTAAGTTGGGTGAGGAGCAGGCAATAATAAAAAGAGTGAGGTAAGCAAAAGATGATGAAGCAAAGAAAGACACTGGGAAGAGTATAAAAATGAAAAGAAATAGAGGTAAATGCAACACACTATTTTTCAATAATAACCTATGAATAGAAGTATAGATAGATATGCAATATGAACAGGTATGGGAAGGAGTATATAGATGAGACAGAAATGATTTCTATATCTATATTTACCTATGCTGTAAATTTATCCACAATGCAGTAGAACACACAGGGGCATAGTTATGAAATGTTTCTTAGCCATACCAAACATCTTCAGGGAACTGATCACTGGGCTTCTGAGCTCTGGACTAGTCCCAGGAGACACAATGCTCTAATGGCATAATGTCATCTACAAAATGCTTTATCTCCAACTTTGTTGTATAGCAATTAGAGTCTTAAATGATCATGAGTGACCATCTAAGAGGTGCACCTATCTTGGAGAAAATAAAATTAAAATGGAATGGAAGCCATCAGCTAATGAACCAGTGAGTCATGTGAATAATATCAGCCTTCCTGACCCTGAGACCCGAAGATTCAGATGGTGCCAGGATACCCTGACAGACTCTCAAAAGAACCACATGAGAAGGTCTTGGATAGAGTGGGAGAAAAGTGTAGGAGAAAACTCAAACTTATTAAAAATATCAGGCTTACAGGTTCGATAGAAACTGGTGGTCCCCTCCAGACGATGGCCAGTAATCACCCTCTGACCCGGAACTCACCTCTGTGGCTCTGCTTTCAGTAAGCAAGACAGGTGAACACTAAGAATATAATGTGCTTTTTAGAGAAATAAACTCTTATTCAAAGGATGCTTGTTAAAACGTCTTTACACCTAGGAAGGGGAACTAAAGTAGATCACTAAAAGGAAGGTCCACATGGATTATTGTGGCCAAAGGAAAAAGCAATACACAGTTAAGAAGTCAGCACAAAAAGACACCGGGAGAAACATATGGTTAAAAACAACAGAGGTCAATACTATGGCCTACCCAATCATATAATAACACTAATCACTCCATGTATGAGTATGCTAATAGATCACGTGACCCTCACCCTCCGCCGCCGTGAGATCAGAATTCCACCGTGTCCCTCTCCCACTGCTGGCTGCACAGAAAGAGCTCACACTAGGAGGTACTGGATTGACTAGGAAGGAAATACAGACCACCAACATCAAAAACAGACTTACCGGTCAACTAGAGACTGGTGGAGTCCTGGGATGACAACTCTCAGTCATCGTGAGTCTCTAGTCGGGCCTAGAACTGAACTCCCTCCCATGGCTGGCTCGCTTTTCGCCAAAGAGCAGGTCTGAAGGATGAATAACAACAGGAATCCAACGAATGAATGGGCGCACGCCTCCACCCAAACAACCGTATGAGACCTGAAGGGCAGCACTGGCCCAGGAACAGGGATCAGAAGGCTGGAAAGGGCAGGAGAGAAGGATGAATGGAAACGGGTGGAAGTGGGGAGAAGGCTGTTATCGTGTCAGGGCTGAAATCCAGGTCACAGAACAAAATGTGTGTGAACTCTTGGATGGAAAATCAGTTTATTCTTTAAACTTTCACTCAAATCACAATAAAAAGTTAAAGCATAATGGAAGATCTTTAAATATTTTAACTTAATGAAAAAATATATCAAAATTTGTACAATGTTGTGAAAGTATGTTTAGAGTAATGCTGATAGAATTAAATGTTTATATTGTAAATGAGTAAATATTTTTTAAAAGAACTTTTCTAGAGAATATTCCTCACAGTAGAATTGCTCACTCATAAACTATAGGCATAGTCATTTTTTTCTTTTTGCAAACATATTTTTATTGCTATAATTTCTTGATTTCTTTTTCGGTTTGGTTTTGGGACACACTCTTATCTTTGTCTTTACTAATTTTCCAGATTTGTGCCCTTAATAGAAGTATGTGGGGGGAGTTGTTTGTCACCATGTTGTTCCCCATACTTAAGACTCCCACTTTTTATAATATGCAAAGTTGGGTTGGTCAGCATTCTTTCAGCCTCACATTATAACTGATACCACTTGAAAGAGGGCAGAAATTATCCAAGGGAGACAGGAATCCGTCTTCCTGGAGGTATTTTTACTTGGCTTTATCACAAGTTCATTGCCATCGAGTTGCTTCAGCTCATGGGGGCCACGAGTAGAACACAAGGAGATGCTGTCCAATCCAGTGGCATCTTCAGCTCACCACTGTGGTGGCCGCTTTGTATTTGGAGTGCCTTCTAATCTAGGGCTTCATCTTCCATTCCAACAGCCAACAATAGTCTATTGTTGTTTATCATGTTTCCATTGGACTAATTTCAGAAGTAGACGCCCAGGGCTTTCTTCCTCGATGTTTTGTGGAAGGTCTGCTGAAACCTGTCTGCCTTGGGTGACCCTCCTGATCTTGGACATAACTAGTGACACAGCTTCCAGCATTGAAGCAACAGGCAACACACCTCAGAACAGAAAACTGACAAGCGGGTAGTGCTTATAGGAAATTGGTGGTGGTAGCGGTGCTATTGAGTTTCCCCCCTCCCATGTTGACCACAAAAGAATGGAACAGGGCCCAGTCCTGAGTCATCGCCATCATCACTGGCAGACAGGTTCTTTGCACCTATGGTGATTTAATTAATATTTGGAAGCAAATGTCAAGGACTTTTCTACAGTCCATCTTATGTAAACCTGCAGATGGGGACAGAAAAGGTGGAGTCAATTATGGCAGAACAAAGTGTGTGTGTGTGTGTGTGTGTATGTAATAGTATTAACTGCTCACAAAATCCTCCTGTTTGTAAATTGTTGGTGCATTTTCTTCCTTCTGTATGTACTTTAAAGAAGGCTTTGCAAATAGTAAGGGACAGAATTGACTTGCTGGCAGTGAGTTTGGTGTTTGGGTACACTAGCGGGTTACGTACCTGCTGGGCAGTTAAATTTACTAGCAGTTTTGCAGGAGAAAGATAAGGCTTTCTGCTCTCATGAATATTCATGGCTCCCTGACAGAGGGGCAGTGCTAGTCTGTCCTATAGGATTGCTATGATTGGAATTGACTCAATGGATGATGTGGGCTAGGTTTCTAGGGTTTGCAAACATTAAAGAAATAATTTAAAAATTCTATTCTGAGGCCACTAGATGGTGACATAGCCCAGCAATTTCTTCATTCTCTTTGATTTTGTTTCACTTGACACCGTGAAGTTACTATTTCCATTTTGCAGATTTAAATAAACAATGTAGTTTAAGAGGTTAAATGTTTTGCCATAGGTCACAAAGTAGTTAGAGCAGTTCATTTGAACTGCTGAACCCATGGTGTGTCTCACTGAGAACTAATTTACTCCTATTGAAATTCATTTCCAGGCTAAAAAAAAAGTATGAATAACTGCTTCAGTGAATAACTTTGAAAATATTGCTTTAGACACATAACTATAAGTGGAATGGTAAGACCAATTATATCCTGCCTTGCTTATTTGGTCTTCACAGTATTCACTTCTACTTCCATTAACAGTGAATTATTATATTTATTGGTTTTCTGCATTCTTGCCCTTATATGCAGTGTTGTAATGTTAAGGCTTGATGATTTTATCCAGTCTTAATATGAAAAATATTCCCTCAATTTTTAATCTTTTCTCTATGAATCGATCACCTTTTATAATTGAATTTTTAGGAATAAGGGAGAACTGAAGAAGGATTGAATATAACTCTTAATCGCAGTGGAGAGTCTTTTCTTTTCCTGCTGCTAAGCAGGGCTGGCTTTGAACTGTAGACCTTGTGGTTAGCACCCCAGTGCTTAATCCACTGTGCCACCAGAGGTCCTCCATGTTTCGTCATTCGGTGCTGTCAAATTGTTTCTGACTCCTAGCCACCCTCCCGACAGCAGAACGAAACAGGCTGGTCCCGCGCCATCTTCACAAATGTTCTCACATTTAAGCCCATAGTTGCAGCTACTGTGTCAATCCTAGTCTCTCCGACACCGTGTCCAAAGCATGTGGGATAAGTCTCATTGTCGCCGACTTTAGTATTCTGGCTCTACTTCTTCCAAGACAGTTTTTGTGGCTGTTGTTATTGACAGTCTATGATACTTCAATATTCTTCGCCAATACCATAGTTAAAACGCATCAATTTTTCTTCATTCTTCCTTATTCAGTGTCCAACTTTCACATATATATGAGATATTTGAAAGCACCCAGGCTTAGGTTAGGTATACTTTAGTTCTCAAAGTAACATCCTTGCTTTTCAGCACTTCAAAGCAGTCTTTTCCAGCAGACTTACCTAATGCAATGCCGTCCTTTGATCTCTTGACTGCTCTTTCCTTGAGCCTTGATTGTGGATCCAAGCACAAGGAGGACCAAGATTGCAGCCTTCATTATGTATTACGGGACTCAAGGTAAAGAAAACAAAAATCCTCACAAAGGGACCAATAGGCGGCATGATAAATGGAAACAGATTGAGGTTGTCAAGGATTTCATCTTGCTCGGCTCCTCCTTACTCTAGATAAATTCGCCCACCTGTGTTTGACATTTAGTTGTTCTTAAAAGTACCTGTCACCTAGAATTGATCATTTTAAAGAGTCATATCATTCTTTCCGTAGTTTGATTGGCAAATGCTTTCCATTACCCACATGCCATGCCTTTTGTTTTTTTCTTCATATTTTCCTATTAACATTTTATGAGTTTTTAAAAATTATACTAAGCTATTTAATCTATCTCAAAATTATCTTAGGCACATTCTATGATGTAGAAATTTACTTTTATTCTTTCTTCAGTGTGCATGATCAATAATCAATTTATCAAACATTCTATTTGTTTTATATTGATTTATAATTCCTAATAATATCAGTTATCAAACTCAGATAAACACCTGGATTGCTTCTGTAGGTTTTCCTTTATCCATACCACATGGTATAAAGGTCTATAATTTTATAAACAATCTTTATATCCAGTACAGTGATTATGATCTTATTATTAGGCTATAATATTTTCTTGACTGTTTTAATCTTTTACTCTTCTGTAGAAATTTTAGAACCAATGAGAAATTTCCAAATGTGAAATTTTGTTAGCTATTAATAATAAGAATCAGATTTAATTTAGAGAGAGCATGAGGTATAATTTGTACATTTATTCTTGAATTTCCTAACAGGCTCTTTTCTGTTCTATAATAAAATTCTAGTTTTTAGTTATTTTTTTATCTAGATAAAAACTCTAGAATTTTTATTATAAAGTATTTGTGCTCTTTTTCTTAGATTTCTTCAGAAACACTTGACATTTATGTTGCTTTAGTGAATTGGGTACTTTTTAGAATACACGTTTTAGCCAGTTGTGATTGATAAAAGGAATGTTATTGATATTTGAATATTTATTTTTAATTCAAATAATTTGTTGAACCCTTCATTTTCTATGCAGACAACTGTATTGCTTGAGGGTAATGCTGAATTTTATTCCTTTCTTTCTACTCTTTATATAACCTACTTATTATTCTATTAAATATTGAACTCTGCTCCAGTGTTAATTCACTCACTGAGGCTGAGCCAATTGGGACTCATAGTGACCTGAGAGGGAGGGCAGTGCAGGACTGCCCCCGTGGATTTCATGGGCTGCACACCTTTATGATAGTAGAAAGCCTCATTTTTCTCCCACGGAACGGCTGGTAGTTTCCAACTGCTGAACTCGAGGTTAGCAGTCCGACACATAAACCCGCTGCCACCAGGGCTCCTCCTCTATTGTTTATAGAATGGGCCAAAACAGGCATTTAAAAATCTTGTTTTGAATATTTAAATGTTCTATATCATTAACTTTATCTGCGATGGTTTTTATAAGTACCCTTTATCAGGTAGCAAAAGTTCCCTTCTCTACTAGTTTGCTACGATTTAAAAAAAAAAAAAGAATGCATGTTGAGCCTTGTCAAATTCCCTATTTCTTCATTCATTAAAATGGGCATTTTCCCGTCTTGGCTATTTCTTTGTTTTACATGAACATGTTTTCGAACGTTAAAGCTTCCTTGTATCCTTGAGCTAAATCTTACTGTGACTGTACGTATTATTATTTATGTATTGTTGAATTATATTTGCTGTATTTTATTCAGGATTTTTATATCTATGTTTGTGGAAAGCAATGACTTGTACATTTTCCTTTCTTCTACTGGCCTAGTGTAACTTTTGTTATACTTTGTGCTCGCCCAAAAATATTGGCTTGAGAAACCCTGTTTTATGAAACGAACGCTAGAGTCGTCGTTAGGTGCGATTGAGCTGCTTCAGACCCAAAAGCAAGGACCCCCATGTGCAAGATTGCCGCGCTCGGCCGGTCCTGCAGCGCCCTCCCAAGGTTGCCATGTTTGAGCTCGCCTTTGCAATGTGCGTCATTTTCCTTTATCACCAAGCACTTTGACCCTCTCCAGGAGCTGTGTCATCCCCGCCTGATCGCAAGTCTGAGGTACATGGGATGCAGTTTTACAGTTCGGCTTTCTAAAGCGCTTTCTGGTTTGTTGACTTTCAAAACGTATTTATTTGTTTATGTGGTAGTCCATGGTCTAGTCAGTATTCTTTGCCAACTCTCTGTGGTTCAAATGCACCCGTTATTCTTTGGTCTTCTTTATCCATTCTTGACTTTTGAGTGCAGGTGAAGTCGTTGAAAATACCACAGCTTGGGTCCAGGTGCATTTCCTTCCTCACCTGACAGCCTTGCTCTTCAATACATTTAAGAAGTCTTTTGCAGTCTATCTGCCCAGCACAATGCAAGCATTTTATTTCTTGACTGCTGTTTCATGACTGCTTGCTGTTGTTATTGTTCGGGGTCATAGAGTCCGCTCTGCTCCACAGTGGCCCTATGCACAAAGAAGAAATACTGCCCAGCCCTGCGCCACCCTCACCGTTTTTCCTCTGCCAGAGCCCATGGTTGCAGCCACCGCCTCAAGCCATCTTGTTGAGGACCTTCTTCTTTTTCACCGCCCCTCCAATACCCCCAACAGGATGCCCTTCTCCAGGGACTGGTCTCTCCTGACATGTCCAAGGTATGTAAGACGAAGGCTTGCCATCCTTGTCTCTGAAGGGCAATCTGACCTTGCTCCTTCCAATACAGAGTGATTTGTCCTTTTAGCAGTCCATGGTATTGTTACTATCCTTCTCCAGCACCACAATTCAAATGCATCAATTCTTCTACATCGATTCTCCTATCTAGTGTGGATCCAAGTAAAATGAAATCCTTGGCACCTCCCCCTTTTTCTTATCAGGATATTGTTTATGGGTCCCGCTGTGCGAATGTTGGTTTTGATGTTGAGATACAAAGACCCTTCTTTGATGATTGGCTTTGCTCTTCTCTTGTTTGATGCTCATTATCCAAGGCTTCAAGTCCATTCGCTTTCAGCAAGCCAGGCTGTACCAGGTGCACAGCCCAGGGTGTGAATTTGTCTTCCTCCAATCCTCATTACAGAGCCTAGCTTTTCCTTTGTTTGTGCTAAGGACACAGAGTGAATACGTGTGGTATAAGGCAGTAACCCTGATGCATACCTTTCCTGATTTTAACCCACTTAGTATTTTTTTGTTTTGTACAAATGGCTGACTCTTGATCTGTGCACCGACTCTGCTTGAGTACGATTGGAAGCACCATTACTCGCATTCTTTCATGATATTATCCATATTGTGTTATGCTGCATCCAGCTCAATGGTGTTGCCTAGTGAACGTAACACAGACAAACATATTGATGATATCGTCAGCTCTTCTCTAAGCTCCCTCTGACACCAGCAATGACACCCCTCTTTCTGTGCCCTCCTCTGAAGCTGGCGGGACTTTCTGGCAGTGTCAGCGAGTTCCACGTTGAGCTGCTGACTGGAAGGCCATTAGCTAGAAAGGAACAGATACTCTGAGGTAGGATGCTGATGGCTTCTGCTCTCTTAAATACGTACACAGTTTGGAACCCCAAAGCGGAAGCTCTAGTCTGAGCTGTAGCATTGCTGTGAGTTGGAATCAGCCCGATGGCTGTTCTTGTGAGTAGGCTAGAGCTGGATGGAATAAAGCCCAGGGCTTCTTCTTTCTTTTCTAACTGGCATGTGTAACCAAATTACACCTACTAGTATGGTTGAATAAATGTCTTTTATTTGTGTTTTTGACCTACCATGTAATTTTTCTCTCTTTTTGTTTGTCCAACTTGCCTTGCACAGTAAGTCACTTAAGTTTTCCTTCTTTTTTTGTTTCCTTGTCTAGTTTGAAAGTTTGAAAGATTATTTCTGTTATTTTTAACACTTCTTTTTAAAATCCTCTACTTAACAGAAACAAAGGGCAGTGCTAACTCGCATTTCTGTAGTCCTGAACAGTACAAGGATCTCACACCAGTTGCCCCTGATTACCAACCTCACTCATCATCTTATTGGTTCCAGAATTGTATTTGTACCCATTAAAATTTTTCCAAATTGTTACTTAATTTTTCATAAGGGCAAAGAATTTTCTAGACTTATTCCTGCATTGACTTATTCTTTGTTAAGTAGTATGTTCATTTCTTCCTTTCCATTTGATCCCTTCCCTCCAGTTTGAATTTTCTTTTTCCTAAGTTAACTGTTTAATAGTTCATTCCCTGAGGTTCTGTGACTCATGGTTTTTGTCTGAAAGCATCTTCATTTTGCTGTGAGTCTTGAAAGATTCATTTTAGCTAGCTTGCAGGTACTTGATTCAACAATATGAAGATCCTATTTTCATTCCTTGAATTCTATTTCAACGATCACATGTCAAATAATTGCTTATGCACTTGAATTACTGTCAAATAGTTTAAAAGTGTTTAGATTAAAAAAATTTAAATTAAACTGTTTTATCTTTTAAAACTGTATTAAATACTCTTTAAACAGAAACTACTATCATTTTTTATCGGTCCTAGCTTTATCAACACATTTTGCTTTATTATAAGAATGAGTGCATACCTATTCAATATTTATTCAAATTTAAAAAGTGTTTCTGCTAAATCATAAACTCTCAATTGTGTTGTATATACAGAAATAAAAGCAGGAAGCAACCTTAGTTTACTGTTTATCACTATGATCTATATAATGTAATGGAAAACTCAAAATTTAGAACTGCCCTGGTCTTGATTCCTAGAGAGTTAATCCTTTCGGAAGCCGATTGCTACATCTTTCTCCTCCAGGATGTCTGGTAGATTTTAGCCCCTCCCCTTTCAGTGAGACATTGTATCACCAGGGCTCCTCCTACATGCATTTGACAAGATAGCATAATTCTGCACATACTATGTTCTCACCCAACTATGCTTGGAATTTGTATTAAGTCACTTTTATACTTAGCATAGCTGGCTATTCAAGTTTTCCAAATTCGCCACCATACCTGATGATTGAGAGTACGGAGCAACATAACTTCCTTACAATCTTAAAAATCATAATTATTTTGTCATTTGTCTTCTTTCTCTACTCTACTTTTCATCTTATAGCCCTACATTTTAATCTCAGTACACAGACCTTTTAAGAAGTAATACTTATGTTTCATAAATTTAACACTTCATTTTGAATAATGAGCTCTATGATCTGTGTTGTGTGTCTTGTAACTAGTCATTTCACCATCCCCCACCTAATGCTGAGCCATTGATTAACTCTAGCTTTTGAAATCCTTTGAAATTAAATACTTTGGATGTGAAGCATAAAAGTATAATAAACATTATTTTCTTGATAATATCAATAGTTTTCATTATATTATCCAAAGTCTTAATAAATTAAAAACAACTATTATATTTTAAATGTATATTAACACATTCTTGTAGCTTACTGAATATACATAGCAGTGCAAATACTAGAAGTTTGAATTGTCTCATGTATATATATTATCTCACTATGTAATCATTGTTCTTACTCTCACATCTGTTTAAGGATATATAACACAGAAAAATAAACAATTCCCTCTT
The DNA here is from genome assembly GCF_050624435.1 of Tenrec ecaudatus. Classification (NCBI taxonomy): domain Eukaryota; kingdom Metazoa; phylum Chordata; class Mammalia; order Afrosoricida; family Tenrecidae; genus Tenrec; species Tenrec ecaudatus. The sequence goes on along the minus strand of NC_134539.1, from coordinate 42,048,797 downwards.
TCCTGCAGGTTATCATTTAATTTCTTTGAGTTGAATCTGAATTCCTTAATCCTCATTGAAGTTCCCAATCAAAACAGACCTCAGAAAGCAGGAGAGAACATGTAACTTGGTTGTTTTAAAATCAGTCGTGTTACAAGGTTGAGAGGTAATTAGCATGTGCGTGTAGAATTGTATTATCAAAAACTTCTTTGTGGGCAGATGGGTACTGACATGTGAAATTGCATCACTGCTGTAGGAAGATGCAAACTCCTCCCGTGCTAAAGTTTGCACAATGAGACACTCCCTGGGGGAATCAATACTCCCCTCAGCTATAGCTCTACACACATGAAAGAATTTGGTAGGAAACAACAGGTGAAAGAAGGAAGTTGGTTGTTAACTTTCTCCTCATTATTCAAGCTAGAACCTGGCAAGTCTTCTGATGCTTTCCCTTCATACTGTCTCCCTTCTCCCAATCCCTCAGGAATAGCAACTGAACGGTTTAGTAAACTAAATTTCAAAGGGACCATTAAAATTTATTTTTCATTACCCTCTTGATGGAGTTGTAAACAGCTTATTAAAAAGTTTTCCTTTGTAACTTGGAAAACTTTTTTTCTAAAGGAAGTTTAAGGAAATTTACAACACTATTTTTTAATCATTTGCTAGTCTCATCACCAGAGGAATTTATCTTGTGTCATTCCTTCAAGAGTTATACCCTATATTTATATTAATTATTTTAATCCTAGAAAAATATATTAGGTAACTCTATGGATATTGCACAACTAAAGAATAATTTGGGAGTAATGTGAAAAAATTCTCTTGTCATTTTACTTATTTTATGAATTTAGATATTTGAATCTTCTAAACTGTAACTCATACAAAAGTCCAACAATTAAAAAAAATGGAACTGCAGGTGAGACTGAAAGAAAATGTCCTTAACAGTGACTGGAGATCAAGTGAGTGGGAGACCTTATTTGCACAAAAGTCCCTTCTTTCTTGAAGCAGGATCTTACCAACTCTCTTCTTTTCCTTCTCAAACTCACTGCCACCATGACAAGGCTGAATCACAGTGCTCCTCTGTGGGTTTCCAAGACTGTAACTGTTTATTAGAGTAGAAAGCCCAGTCTTTCTCAGAGAGAGCTGCTGCTGGTTTTGAACTGCTGACTCAGTGGATCACAGACCAATGCGAAACCACTACACCACCACGGCTCCATCCTCTTTTCCTTAACTCTTAAAATTTATAGGATGCAAGTTTTTCTAAAGAGTTAGTAAGGAGGAATTATATTTTCTGGGGAATTATATTCCATTAGCATAAAAAATCTAATTGAAAGAATTTGGATAGTGTGGAGATTTTAGGAGCCCTGGTAGTGGTGTGGGGTATGTATTGGGCTGCTAATGACAAGCTAAGGGGTTCAAATGCATCACCTGCTTCCTGAGAGAAAGATGAAGCTGTCCAGTTCTGTAAAGATTGACAGTTTTGGAAGGAGTTGGGAGTATATGGTCTAAATCAACTCGGCGGCACTGGGTTTTGGTTTGACAGAGGCCATTTATTCTCCTTCCCCATATTGACATATCTCTTACGCCACAGATTTATTCCTAATCTCAATTCACTCCCCCTCAAATTCTTTTGAAATCATTTAAAAATGATTTTGTTCTTGTACCTGGATATATGCCGTGTTTCTCATAAAGAAGGAAATGTAGCACAGCCTTTTCTGCATTGACCTTGTTATCTGTTTTTATTTTAATGTCTTTGCGAGATGCCAAATCATCTAGTCCTATGGCCATTTCAAAATCTGATTATCTTGAGCCCAATTATATGTTTGTATGGATTAACTTTTGTAATCATGAGATGTTTAACTGTTTTCTATATAGAATTTAAACTTATATAATATTTCCCAAAGAAATATTTACACTAAGAAAACAAGAATTCTTTTCAAGATGTAACACTTTATATTCCCTAGGGAAATTCATTCTCTGGACAAGTATGAACAAATGATACTACCTTCTAATTTTGTGAATATTGCATATTATGTTTTCTTGGTTCTAATATTATTAAATAGTTGTGCACGTGGATTAGCTCTATCATAAGGTATGCTAGTTGATGTAACACAGGAAGTGATATACTCTGTAAGACCTTAAATAATCTGATTGCAGTCTACTGCAAAGAGAAATATCTTGATTAAAATCTACACTGAACATTAGTTACCCATTTCTCTTTGCAGTAGACTGCAATCAGATTATTTAAGGTCTTACAGTGGATAGTAAGGAATTTGGAAGTAATATAAATATGATAGAGGGTTTTAGTAGTCAACATATCATTGCTATTTAAGAATAATATTCTGTTGGCCATGTAGATAATGTATTGCAGCCCAACCAAATAAAGTCAGAAGACAATTTTGAAAACAACAACAGCAACACTGCTTGGTCCTGGACTATCTTCAATAATTATCCTTAAGTTTTAGCCTATTGATGCAGGCTGTGGGTCAACCCATCTTACCAAAGGTCTTCTTTTCCACTGCCTTCTACCAATAATGATGTCCTTCTCAAGGGACTGGTCTCTCCTGACAACATGTTGAAATATGTGAGATGAAGTCTCACCATCCTTTTCTCTAGGAGCATTCTGACTATACTTCTTCTGAGACAGATTTGTTGATTCTCTTGGCAGTACACGGTACTTTCAGCATTATTTGCCAACGTGATAATTCAATGCATCTAAACTTCATGGCATAGGTTGGTAATATTCAGAGTAAAATTTGAATGTAAAATTAACAGACAATTTTGGTCTATTGGATTTGTATGGATGATAGTGCATTTCTTGAGGTAGAGAAGATGAGATTGAAGTGGTTTGGAGAAATAAATAAATGTTTAACATGTTATATATTTGATGTATTTAGTAATCACACAAGTAGAAATATCAAGGAAACAATTAGATATACGAATCTGGTTTGTCAGGAAGAGTGATATTGAACATACTGTATGAGAATAATTGTTGCATAGATTTTTTTTATTTTTAAATTGTTAAATTGTGAGCTCAAGGGATTTTCATGTATGCTGAAATTGACGAGATATATACCATCTGACCTGTTGCTACAAGAGTCATGGCTACGATTCTCAGGGGAATAGGGAGGACAGAACCAGATAAATAATAACACCGCAATATCATTTAAGGGAATGCCAGCCCAACCAGTTCAAATGACTCAATCTTCCTTTGGTCTTCTTTATTAAATATTCAACTTTCACCTGCATATGAGGTGATTGAAAACACCATGACCTGAAAATAATAAAACCCAAGACCAAAGAAGGAAATTGTCTTAGAGTTTCAGTTTTGAGCACCTGGTTTTTAGAAAGCGATGGAAGACAATAAAAGCCCCAAATCCATTTGCAGGATCCTCACATGGAATCAACCTCCATAGAGCCTCTCTGACCATTGACCAGGGATGTAAACAGCCTTGCCATCAGATGGCATCGGAAAGTGTTTTCATGCCGCTGTAGTTCGGGCTGCTAGAAGTCAGCAGTGACTTAGTGGCTGTGAGTTAGGTTAAAATTTAACACCTTATCATTTGTTCTTCCTTTTGGCTCACTTAAAATTTGTTCTAATTTTATTACTTTTTGCTTTCTTTTGAATTGAAGTTTTCTTATTTTGTTAGTGTTGCTTGTTTTGAAATCCAGGATAGGTAAATCACTAAAGTCAGTAACTGGATTAATAGTTTCTTGGGGTTATGGCAAGGAACTCATTAATTTAGGGGAAATGAGCTAGTAATAAATACTACCTGAACAACGTTGCAAAATGTTACAATGTACAAGAATGAATAAAATGTTCTAAAATTGATTCTGGTGGTATTTACACAATTCTTTTTAACATTAATTATATGGCACGTGAATTATATGTCAATAAAACTTAAACATTTTAAAAGAGAAAAGCAGTCTCTTAAGTGTGGCAATAATACAAATTTTTAGACAACTTGAATCATTTTACAAAAGTTATGTAGCTGATGTTAAAAGTTCTTTTGATTCTTGTATTTCTCTGTTAAACATGATTTACATAGAAATCAATTTTATTAGGGTACATCCCAAAACCCAAAGTAATAATAATAATATCATTATTCACAGCAACCTTTAGTTTATGCAATTTACTGCAATACAATGTTATTCATCTTACTTCTTCCTTGTATTTCTTATTTCTATTACTCCTCTTCCTGCCTTTTGCACTTTTTCTTTGGGCAAATGATGTGCTTTTGATTTTAAATGGTTGATTATATAAAGGAATGAGTACTTCTCTAGTATTATTGTTTACTTTATTGACCTGTTTCTTGTCAGGTTAAAACTTAAGTCACAGAGTGAGGACAGAATATTGTGTGAATGCATAACAGGGTTGCCTGAATCAGGCATGGGATTCAGGGAGAACATCTCTGGAAGATGCAAGAGGAATGCTAGTAAAAAGTTACCAAGTGCTGGAGGAGTAAATAAAAAATGTTAAGAAATATCACATTGTGGTAGTTACATAATCTGTTGTCAATTTGAGACTTAAGAGTGATTAGCCTGCCAATCAGGTCACTGATTGATGACCTCATTTGGAGGCCTAAGGAGATAAATAACTCACCGGAAGTGGGACACACTCACTCCCTGTGACACATCCTTCTGACAAGACACATGGAGCTACCCTAGAGCCTGTGTAGACCCCTGCCAGAACTGAGATGCTTCTACTGCCACTGGATCCACAAGACTTTCCATCCGCTGACCTGTGATCTTCCTGTATTTAGCATTATTACATGTGTTTCCTGAGTCTGAAGAGGACTTTGAAGACTAGTGTCAGACATATGGGCTAATATTGGACTTATGGACTTGAACTGGACTGGACTGGGATGTTTTCACAATATTCAATTGATCTTGTATATAAAGCTCTTTCTTATACACATATGAGTGTCTATGAATTTGTTTCTCGAATCTACCCAGACTAACACAACATGCAAAATAGCAAGACAAGAGAGAATGAGCTATGATGTGTTGTAGGAATTAAAAGAAGTTCAGTTTTTGAGAACACAAAATGAACAGTGGTAAGAGTTGCTGAAAGATGAATTCTAAGAGTTATATAGGATCTAAGTCTGAATGACTTTAAAATTTTAGAGATTAGGATAATACAGAGACCAAAAAGATAAGGAAATCCCATTTGAATATCATCAGACCTTGCAATGTTTTTAGCCATTAGAAAAGTGTAGGTATGCTAATATTTGCTGAATGAATGAGAGGGGGAACCGATAATAAGGATCTACATATAGCCTCCTCCCTGGGGGACGGACAACAGAAAAGTGGGTGAAGGGAGATGCTGGACAGAGTAAGATATGACAAGATAAAAATTTATAAATTACCAAGGGTTCATGAGGGAGGAGGAAGCAGAAGGGAGGGGGAAATGAGGAGCTGATGCCAGGGGCTTACATGGAGAGCAAATGTTTTGAGAATGGTGAGAGCAATGAATGTATAAATGTGCCTTATACAATTGCTGTATGTATGGATTGTGATAAGAGTTGTATGAGCCCCCAATAAAACAATTTAAAAAAACCTAAATTATAAGAACTAAAGCTTTCTCTTAGTTCTAAAACTAAACTTGAGAGTTATTGTCCAAAGAAATACATAAAAGGAAGAAATATAAAATGCGAATTTTGGCTTCGTATAAAGAACATGCTTTTATTGATCACAACTGGAATCCCTTAGGAAGTGGTTAGTTAGTTCTCCATCACAAAGTATACAAAAAATGATGGAAAAGGACTCATTATGGATGTTTAGGAGCTGATTCAAGTATCAGCTGATTACACTGGATCCTTTTATCTCTGTGAGATTTGATGGTGATGATACAGCTGCACTTTGCACAATATTTTATAAGTTAGAAACTTCTTTTTGCCTGTGTTGGGCTGGGTCTGCTAGAGAAAAAATCCTAAACACTCCTATGTGTGTAAGAGATAACTTTATGTCAAAGAACGATTGTACATTAAGAAAACATCGCATCCCAGTCCAGATCAAGTCCATAAGTCTGATGTTAGCCCATATGTCCGATACCAGTCTGCAAATTCCTCTTCAGATTCAGAAACATGCAATGATGCTGAATGAAAGATCACAGATCAGTGGGTGGAATATCTTGTGGATCCAGTGGCGGTGGAAGCATCTCAGCACTGGCGTGAATCTCCACATGGCTCCTCCAGCTCCAAGGCTCTGACTGCCATCAGCACAGCTCCATGTGGCTCATCAACAGGAATGTCTCTCAGGGAGACAAAGCAGAGAGAGAGGGTCTCCTCTCTTTGGGGAGGAATACTGAGTTTCCAGAATCCTCAGGAGAAGGTCATGCCCACACAGAGGCCTCATTGGTTATGACCTGACCGACAGGCTAGACTCCCCCTCTTTGCAAGTTGATACCAGATTATGTAACTACCACGGACCACCCATTGTCAACTTGACATTTTTACACAACTCTTTAGCCATATATAATTTCCAAACAATAATAAAATCATATCTGTACCTAACAGGGCAAAACTAAAAAGCAGACAATTCAATAAGTGCCAAAGCCTCAATTTAACATAATATTCTGTAAGTGAACAATACCATAATATTCTATGCTTATGTGAACACCTAAACCAAAATCCTATGAATATATTCCCCCACCTATGAAAGTTTGTAAGCCAGCCATTTCATGCCTTTATCCCCCCATCTTGGGAATCCAGTTTCTATACTGCACACTTACATCAACCCAGTGCTCTGAGGAGACAATCATGTTCCTTGATCTGAAGAATCTTCATTCTTGTTGGAAACTTGTGGCATCTTCATCCATAAGCAAAGTCAAATCTGGACAAGCCATCTGTAATGTCTGCAGCAATATGCACGAGTTCACAGGTTCAAATATCTTTTCTTCATTTAGTCAGGTTCTGGTCAACGCAATGTGGGCTGCTTCATTTAGCCTCACCAGGGTGCCCATTGGTCACCTTGACTTTAGACCATAGGCACTATCACAAAGCTCAATAGCCCTAGCCCCTTGTAGGTCATGAACTTCAGACCAGTCAACCCACTCTCATATTCTCCTCTAGTTCCTGTAAGCTAGGCCCATGGGTGTCAGTGACCAGACTCAACCCATCTCTATTGCTGTTTTTCTCACACTTCCACTCAACAGGTGAATCCAGGTGGTCACTTAGCAAGCATTTCAGCCTGCCCACTGGCTCCCTTTAACATTCAGTCCTAGAGAGGAGTTTTCTTGATGGTTTCAGATTTTTTCCAGCTTTGGACAAAAACCACTATTTCAAAATTCACAAACCCAAAAAGCTCCTTGTTTTAATTCAACCTGTCAAACAGCCCCCGAGGCAAGTCTCTTCACCTTCGAACATCCTGCACACTCAAGACACTGGATGGGGCTTATCTTTTCTGAGAATTCTTTGCAGACATGTCTTCAATGCATTTAAAGATTCAAATTTTAATGACTGAAGGCAAGGCTTACAAAGTCTATTTTCATACTTCCAAATAATCATTTCCATCAATCATTATATCAATAACAATAGTCAAAAGAAAACAGTATAAACCTAGTAAGTCAGATCCTAAACTCAGTTCTTAAGACAGTCAAGTTCAATCCTTATTTAGCTTATCTTAATCCTTATGTAAATTATTCAATTGATATGAAGTATGGGATTAGTCCACTGACAGCATCAGGCTCATTGTCAATAATACTCACCCCCCAAGTTGAAACCAGATTATGTAACTACCACACAGCCATTAATTTAAGAGTACCTCTGCACCCTAACCTCCCCCACCCCCGCACACACCTTTTGTTTGAGAGGGCCCTAATCAAGATTGCTATGACATATAGATTTTAATTGTGGTAACCCAGATCTTGTGAGAAGGCAATAAATAGACCTCACAACACAGTGGCTAGTCACAAGCCAGAGAAATATGAAGAGGCTTATTGAGTAGAAAATGGAAATTATAATATTGAATATTGAAGCTTTTTGTTTACTGAATCACTTTGATCTCATTCTAAACCCAAGTAAAACCTATTAAACATATTTTATGTATCATTTTTAGGGGACCTGTATACACTCTTTGCTGGTGGGACAAGTAGACTGTATATGGATTAAATACCATGGAAAGAGAATTATAATATGATTATAAATGACTGAGAAGCCCTGTATAAAAATCTGGGGAATAAAAGAACTAACAAATTGGAAAATGTAAAACGGCTCCAGCACTACTTTCCTGAACTGAGCTGAGAGCAGGCAAGCACAGTGGTCATATTATTGTATATTGGCTACTAAAGAAAGAAATGACTTCTAAATGTTGGATTTGGAATCACTTATAGACTTTTATTTAAAAATCTTGAGTGTCATTGAAACAAAGAAAGAGAAGAATAAAGTGACAGCAAAAAAAAGATAGAAACAATATAAAATGAGAGGTGAACTAAGAGAGACATACAGGTACAACAAAAATGTGAAAAGGGACGTACAAAGGAAAAGATATAGTCAGGATTCAAAGAGGAGAGAGAATATGATATAAGGCAAGGGAATGAGGTGATCAAGATTTATATGGTTACAAGTTATGGTAGTCACGTCAAACTCTTTTTTAAAAAGGTAATTTATTGGATAACCTATCTGACAAGTCAAAGCATGCGTTTATCTCTAGACCCAACTTGACTGAGAAGTTAAAATGACCTCATCAGGCACACTCCTTTCCCTCTTTTAGCTCTAATTTCCTCTGTGATGATTTGATTCTTAGTTTGGCTCTTTCCACATATTGATACAAATGACCAAATGAAAGTTCCTGGCTCACACTGTACTGTTTTAGAAACCCTGGAAGGAAAAAAATGACTCCTCTGAAACTCTGGCAATAGACCTGAAATTTAATTGGATATATCATCCTGTTTTAGATCACATGCTACCCTGAGAACTAAGTGGCTTGGAGGATATTCCCTGCTTCTTCCTCACCTCCATTCCATAGGCCCAATCTGTGTTCCGTGCTCACCATTTGATCTAGATAGTACAGTCAAGATCACTTAGCAGAATATGGACTTGAGAGACTGATATTAGTTTATTGTGCCAACCTGGCTGGTAAACACATGTGGCGTTAGTTGAAGAGTGGAGAGATAAATGGCTCAGTGAGCCTCACCTGTCGTGTCCTCAGGTCTCTTGCTTTCTGATGGTTGGACCAGGGTGCAGCTGCCTTAACCAGTTCCCTGATTCAGGCGGCAAGGCTCACCTCCTGCAAGACATCCCTGAGGAGAAACCACATGGACCTGTCCCGATATAGCCCTGGGTGCTGGAGCAGCCGTGTAGAGACCCCTGTCAGCACTGAGATATTTACACATTCACTGACTCGGCTTTCCTCCTGCAGTGAGAATCATTGCGTGTGTTTTGTGAGATGGAGGAGGACTTCGTGGATTGGTGTTGGACATATGGGTTAATGGGTTAATGTTGGACTTGTGGGCTTGGGCAGCACTGGGTTGGGCTGTTTTCTTGATGTGCACTTATGCTTTATATAAAACTCTCTCTTATACATGAGTTTCCATGGATTTGTTTCTCTAAAGTACAACACATGGAGGAAGATAGGTGATGCCTTAAAAAAGAAAAGGTGCTATTTTTATCAGTTGAAGACATGTTTATACAGACTAAAACAATAGGCTGTACTTTAAAATATTGGGGAAAATGTAATGAAGAAATGGAAGAGCAAAGAAAGAAAAGTATAATGAGAGAGAGAGGGAGAATTGTTTTGCCACAAAGAGCTTCCATCATGGCCTATAAGAGACCCAGAGGATGAGATACATACAGCTATGAAGTATGATGAATGGGTATTATTTTTAAAATTTCCATGGGCACGGCCTGGTGTAAACAAAGACAGTCTCAGTTTTAGTTTGCCGCTGCAAATCTCTCACAATACTGAGTTCTACTTTATTGGTGAATACCACAGACATGTCTTTCCTCCACAGAAATGCTTGCATCCCTTAATGCCTTTCATATTTTCCACGAGTGTAGGTGTCTGCTCAAGACTTTCTTCACAGCTTCTTTTACCTCTTTATTCCTCAGGCTGTAGATGATGGGGTTCAACATTGGAGTCACCACTCCATAAGACATCCCAATGATCTCATCAGAGGTCTTTGTGTCCTTTGATTTGGGCTTCATGTACATAAATAGGGCTGAGCCATAGAATAAGATGACCACAGTCAGGTGAGCTGAACAGGTAGAAAAGGCCTTCTTTTTCCCCTCAGTGGAATTAAGCCTTAGTATAGTAGACAGAATGAAAACATAGGAGATGAAAATGAGCAGTAGAGGAATCACTAAAATGACAACATTTGCCACTGTCATGACAAGCACATTGATGGAGATATCAGAGCAGACGAGCTTAAGAAGCGCCAGTAACTCACAAGTAAGGTGGTCAATGACATTATTCCCACAGAAAGGTAACAGCATTGTCAGAACAGTTTGTACTATGGAGGTCAGACTGCCTATAATCCAGGACCATGAGGCCATTTGCACACAGAGCATCCTGTTCATGATGATGGAGTACCTCAGTGGGTTGCAGATGGCCATGTACCTGTCATAAGCCATCACAGCTAGGAGAAGACACTCAGTGCATCCCAAGGCAAGGGAGACAACCATCTGAAGAGCACACCCAACAAAAGAGATGGATTTTCTCTCAGACCCAAAAATGATAAGCATTGGAGGAATGGAAGAAGATGTGTAACAGATGTCCAAAAAGGAGAGGTTCCCAAGGAAGAAGTACATAGGAGTGTGCAGCCGGGAATCCAGGAGACTGATGAGAATGAGGAGGCTGTTTCCAAGGAGGATTATTATGTACATGATGAGACAGACCATGAACAGGAAAAACTGGAGCTCTGGGTACTGGGAAAGCCCCACTAGAAAGAATTCCGTCACAGCTGAAAGGTTTCCCGTCGCCATAAGACCAAGTCACCTGCAGAGTTCAGATAAGGACATGACTAAGAGAAATGTGAATTGTGTAGATTTTAAAGACTAATTAATTTTCATTATTTTGTTGGATGTTCAGAGAATCATATTTGTTAGACCTGTATTGAGAACTGGGGATAGTATGCTAATTTTACTAAGGATGAAATGTAAGCACTGAGAAATTCAGTAGTATTTCCAGCTGTTTCATATGATTTTTATTTTACGGCAACAGATATTCTGAGGAGTACATAAAATATGCTCACGAACATGGTTTGCACAAAATTCTCCATGGATGCCAGTAACTATTAATGTGGCCGGGCTAGTCAGAGCTAATCTTTTCTGTGCCAGACAGTTTCAAGAACTCATCTGAGTGTTACTAGATCCCAATCCTATCACCATCCTTATTTTAAGGTAGAACAAACAGACAAAGGGAAATTAAAGTAGCTTGTCCAAAGCCACACAGTAAGACTCAAGATAGCCTGGAAGTCTGACTCCAGCAGAGGATCCCTGGCAGTGCAGTGGTTAAGTGCTCAGCTGCCAATCACAAGACTGATGCCTTTAACCTGCTCACTGTGTTGCAGGAGAAAGGTGTGGCAGTTGGAGTCTGTGTAGATGTACAGCTGTGGGATTCTGACGGGGCAGGTCAACTCTGCCCAGCAAGGTCGCTATGAGTCGGCATTGATACAACAACAGCACATTTAATTTTAGTCTGGCTTCAGGTTAAACTCTCTAGACTTCCTTTCACAGAGATTCGTTATGGGCAAAGAATGTACAGATGTGCTTTATACAATTGTTGTATGTATATGTATGGATTGTGATAAGAGTTGTATGAGCCCCTAAAATGTTTTTAAAAAATGCCTTCGGTCTGATCAAATGAATCTTTCTGCCATACTTACTTTTTCCAATCCGGACCCCTAGCTTTCTGTTTTATAAATTCCAATTACATCTAGCTGTGCTCCTTCAATTGTTTCATATGTGTCTGTTATGATGTCCAACCAAGGTGAAAGACGTTTTGATGCTGGACTGTGACTGCAGAAGAAGAAAATGCCTGCCTTATCCTCTCATCAATCTACAGTCAAACGCTTGATCTGCTCTTGTGTTTGGGAGCGTGTAAGGGTGTGCACTTTCAGGTTAATTCCTTGCTCGGACACATAGAGCAGTTCTCTTGGTTTTGCCATCTTAATCTTCTTCTTAGTGAGTTATCACCTAACAGTGGTTTAGGAAAGATGAAAAAAATAGAGACAACTTTAGTAATTTAGACTCGATTCCCTTATTCACACACTTCCTCACTGGCTCTGGTTGCCTTGGCACATGGGCTTGTTTCCTCAAAGGCGTGACTTGAGGCAGTTTTTATTTGTTTGGCCACAGTTCTTTGAAATTAGAAGGAGAATGAAGTGAAGAAATAGAAGAGAAGGACCTGCCCCCCACCCCCACCCCACCCGCCGCCGAGTCTTTCAGAGGAGCACTAAACTTAGCTCTTAAATCCTGGGATGGTTGTAATATTTGTTTCTCCATTTCCCGTCTCTCAAAATAACAACAACAAAACAACCCAAACCAATGAAACTCACTGCCATTAAGTGGATGCTAGTGCATAGTGACCCTATAGGACAGAGTAGACCTGCCCCTGTGAGTTTCAAGATTATAAATCTTTATGGAAGGAGAAAGCCTCATCTTTGTTCCTTGGGATGGCTCATGGATTTGAACCACAGACCTTGTGGTTCACGGCCCAACTCATGCCCTGCTGCACCACTGGTCCTAGTGGAGGAGACTGTTATAACATGCGCAAAAAGCATACTTTCATTTGTTATACTAATTAAAGGTTTGATTTTTGAAGTAAGGATATGGGGGGAAATGCTCATTTTGGATGATAAATGTAAGTTTCATGGCAATATGAATGATTATAATACTATATCTACATACCTGGACAAAACCACATCAAACTATTAACTATGTTTTTTTCTTTGAAAGATAAATTTTAGAGTATTTGAAATTTTCTTAGTATTTTTCATATTTCTCTAATTTTCAATACATGTATTTTCTGGTACTAAAAATAAAAGGCAAAAGTAATATTTTTCTTAGTGGGAAACAGCCTTAGTGCCAAGATTGTATTCATGTCTTCTTTCTTAATTATTTGGAGACCACCAAAAAACCACACTTGTCCATATGCTGGTGACTCCAACTGTCGCTAAAATAAAAACAATAGAAAAGATCTGCCAGTGGACAAGAAATTGAAGAGGGAATTTTTCTTAATTTATATAATGTAGACTATGCCATTGAATGTTCCGGTTTCAATCAATGTGATCTTACAACTATATCTTCCTTGAACAATGGGTTAACACATCCTGAGTTCTCGATAAAGGATTATTTCTAAAACACATTATTTATCTCTTGGTCAAGAGCAGCAGTGCAGACGGGATGCATCAAACATACCAGCAATATCATACAGATTGTGAAGATTCTGGTGCATGGGATGGACGTTGGAGAAATTGTAGAAGCTTCAGCTACATCTTCCTTCTTTCTGATCAAGAAGTGGTCAAGTTTCCATTTCCTGGCTCCATGAGTTTTATCCATCGACCTAACGACCTTGTCCGTAGTTTGATCTTCACCACTGGGCATTCCCTGTGGAAGGAAAGAATCTTCTGAAAATTCTGAATCATGTGCGTTCACATACCCATATTCTACCTGAATTGGCCCACAGAAGAAAGCAGTGGTTTGTTTCTAAGCCAATAAACTCAGCCAACATTTCACGCTGTGCCCAATGAGATTCTCAAATCAGATTATCCACAGCCAACCTCAACGATTTTCTTGGTATAAATTTGTCACCATTGGGAGTCACATTTTCATTCCAGAATCACCAAGTTTACATTCGTTTTCCTAATAAACTTCATTCCTCACATCATGAGACATCTCTTTAAGAGATTCACAGTGCTTGTCAGAATAAATGAGCTCTTATGTACCTCAGAGAAATTACTAATGAATAATTCTGGGTGAGTGAAGGCAAAGAGCAAAAGTCTCTCTCTTTTTTTTTTCCCTACGTGGTCTTGAGGTTTATCTTGAATTTTCTCATGAACTTCTCTTTGTGGAAATCAAGTGAATTTTTTGTTCCTGGGAGGACAGTGAAAGCTTGAAGCTTTTACACAGTTAGAACTTGTATCTCAGCAATAGGTTCAGTGCTGGGATGAACAAATGAGGCCCAGCCTGCATGCCCTGTCTCGAAGGCTGTGCTAGGTAACACCACTATACCTAAAGTCCTTTACCTCTGTCTTTACTACTGTTAAGCTTTATTTATGGGAAAGTACTAAATCTAAATGGAAAGAACATATGGCTTAGAGTCAAGAGTTTCCTCTTGGCACTGTGGCAAGATACTTAACTTCTCTGATCTATCATTAACATAGTAATATGTATTTAATATCATTGTTATGAAGATTGGCATAACATGTGTAGTAGTTCTTGGCAGAATGAGTGGACAACACATATTACATATTAATTTAATCTTGATCTCCAGTTTCACATCTTCTCTCTCCATTTCTGTGGCAAGGGGAAATGCATGATTTAAAGTGATCATAGATATTGAATATATTTTCTTTATTTAATAGTTCTTCTAATCCATATTTCTTTTTTCATTGTTCTATTTGGTAGCTTTCAAAGTTAAAAAACAATCTAAGAAGCTGTTAAAAATAGGGAGAGTAAAAGGAAATATCATTACACGCAATTGAGAACCCAAATAGATCCTGGAACAGAAGATATTAGTGAAAGATTGGTGATATTTAAATAAGGCCTATAGTTTTATTAATAATGATATTCAAGTTTCAATGTAGGATTTTCAGCTCCTCCACAATGATAAGTAGCATGTTTTGGTAGGATTTATTTATTAAAGCAGGATGTCAGGTTACATACAAATGTAGTACATATACATCATTTCATTTTCCAACTTCTATGTGTCCACATGCTAATGAACTATGGATTCACTTCATCAAGCTTACCTCTCTTCTCTTTGCTTTTGAACTGTAGCTACACTACAGTAGCTTTCTGTGGGTAGAGTCAAGGTGGGTAAACCAGTGGTAAAGTTGTCAAGCTTCTAAGAATGACCCGTCTTGTATTTGTAGCGATAGAAAATTAATCTCCCACCTACGTGTACACTAAACATTTGTAGAGAACTTGCTGTTGGCTCTGATACCCCATTTAAATCCTTCTCTGTTTTCTCCAAAGGGACTTTGTAATCCCAGAAGTGATTTAAAGTAATATTCTTAAACTGTGCAGAAGGTGATAATTTTGTATGGTTTGTAGATAATGTCTCAAAAACCTAATTATGCTTAAAGTAATGACTTTTTTATAAATAAATAAAACTTTCCAATTAAATTAATGTTATATTCTCGAGTCAGAAAATTTGGAAAAGTCCAAAAGAAGTTAAAGTCATTAATAATTTCAATTAACTATTCAGAGAGACTGAATAAATAATCTTAGTAACAATATAGTATAAATTACATAGTAACTATTAATATTTCAATATGTTAATATTCATATCTGACATTTACTAAAAACCTGTGAGCATACAGCACCTCTGATTTTTTTAATCCACTTTTAAGACTAGCTGTATACTGTGAACTTTTCCATCTTATTTTATCAGGCGATCAACTGATATCAATGTTTGTCGATGGAAAATAGAAAAAAAAATGAAATAATGATTTTCTACTTACCTTAATTCTTGAGAGTGATGACCATTGTTTTTAACTGTAAATGGCAGGAAGGAAATCAGATATTCTCTTTAGTAAAATACCTGTTTCCCTAATTAGAACTTCTCAAAACATCCTCTTAGCGGATGGAAAATGAATGTGACATATACCTATTTTCCCCTAGTGAAGTGGAGCAGAGAACCAAAGCTTCAGAGGCTCATCCTCCAGGGGAAACCCAATGTGCTCTTGCCAGTGGTTACCAACTGCCCTTCCTAGCTTCGTGTATCCTCTGCCAACTTCTGGCTCCTGACCATACTATACCGACTCTGCTTCTTAGTATTCCAGTTCATGTGTAATCTTTCAGCATTTCCACATTTGGAAATACCTTTGCAAGAAGAAATCACACTTCAACAGGGGGATTTGGGCTTATTTGTAATAGATTAATTATGAAGCAAAGAGATGGTACTAATAAATTTACAAGAGTAAAAGACAAGGATACTTTAATGACATTGTAGATATTTGTTCAATTTCTTCAATTTTATTTATATTTTGATATCGAACGATGTAGAAGGCCTTTCATGAAATCTTCAACTATCAAAATCGCAGGCTGAGGACTGGCTTGGAAGCCACATCTCACCTCCTTTGGCTACAGAAGGGAGGAGAACCCAGTTCCACATCTGCCCAAGGTTGATACCTTTGAGGCAGGAGTCAAACATGCCTCCGCTCCCCATCCTCTTTCCCTCCCACGGCACTATACCTTCTGCTGGGATCAATAAAACCCTTTCAAAGGCCACACAGAACTCCCAGTCAACATTCCTGACTATCTGTGACTGCATTGGGATCAAGCATAAAAGCAATTGTTTGGATGGCTCAGGCAAGACTGTTTTGTTCTGATGTGGAGTCGCCATGAGTCGGAAGTTACTTGATGGCACCTAACAACAACATCAACAATATTAGTATGTTTAGAGGTTGCCTGCAGTGTGTCTTCTCAGCCACCCATCTCTCTGGTCTTTGACCTCGCAGCCAGGTGGTCCCTTGGACTCTGCCCTGGCAAGTGATCCAAAGCTCTGGGAGGACTGGCAAATGCTCAGAGGGCATCCTCCTCTGGAAGGCATCCTGCCTGAAGGCACTGACTTTTTCTGGTCAGGTGTGGCTAGGAATCTTGCTGCTCAGTCTCATGGTCTCTAGATTGTGACCTCTGGTGCCCTGTTACACATCCATACAGGCAACTCTGTTGTCTGCATAGTGTTGGGATTCTCTACCTGCTTCTGAGATGGGTCTCTTTTTTCCAGTGGAACGGTAGCACTGACAAAGCTGTGAGTAGGGTCCTCTCTCCCCTGTTTGCATGCAATCCTGTGTTGGTAATTTCAAAGACAATGAATAGAAAACTCGTAAAAAGTAATTGTTTATGATTGATGTGAAGGATGTCAATTTTAAGCAGCTAACTACATAAAACAGAAGATGAAGAGAAATGAAACTGATTCCCTCTGGAGAGGGTAAAAAAATCAATATATTTCCAATAATTGTCTGCATTTATAAATATTGCCATATATTATTTCTTTTTAAAATGACAGTATTTTAATGCATTGTTTGATTTTGAATAATCACACTCCCATACATTTCTGGAATTAATTCCGCTTATTGCAATGTATTCTTCAAATGATGCATGATTCAGCATTCTGATATTTCCAGAATTTTTCCCAATTATGTTCACAAGACTAAAACATTCTTATTTTTTTAAAAAATTAAAATACCCATATTAGATTTTAGTACTAAGTTTAGTTCTAAGCCTCATAAAATTGAGAATTTTCTATATATTTCTCTTCTGCTAATAGACTGTATAAAATTGAATTTATTTCTCCCTTTAAATATTTATTATGACACCTAGAATATTTTTTGGGGGGGCTATAATAATGGATCCACTTTAAAAAAATAAAATACTAAGAATTTCTGGTTCTAGACTAGATGGCGTAAACGCTTACCCTTAATCTTCTGCTAAATATACCTAAATCTCTGAACATTATCCACAGGAAACTCTGTAGAAGCCAGAACCAAAACCTGTCACAAAAGGAAAAGAACTATTTTCTGTCACATAGAGAATTATAGAAAGGTGGTGGCTGACCCATGTCAAAAACAGAAAACTTCTGAGATTCCAAAACACAGGTAGTTTCGTCAGGTTCTAATGTTCATAGTTCTCCCGTGTATATAGTTTACAGCATCAGTAGACTCTGAGAGGAACGGCAAGGAGGGAGGGTCAGATAGAGATCCTGGAACCCAAGGAGCGACGTGGCTCTGACATGTTGCGTTTTCCTGTTCCCTCCTATGTGTCCCCAACGGAGCTCCAGGGAAGGCTCCAACTTGGAAACACATCCAATGGACGGACACACACACACACACACACACACACACACACACACACACACACACACACACTACCAAGAAAATCCTCTTCTCTGTTGTCAATGATCAGGAAAGGAGTGGCTGAATCAGTCACAGCACATCTAAATATCTAACTTCCTGTGGGCAAGACAAAATTTCATCAGCTTATTATGAAGTAACAAATACTTCTACTTCTTATCTGAACTGTGAATAAATTAGAGTGGAGTAGATAATGGTATGGAATAGAAGCCTTCCCAATAAAGTTCCCTTAGGATGGTCCTTGCTATCTTCAAAAAATGAGCAGGTGCTTTGTGATGGGCAAAATTATGTCAGCACGAAAGACGTGAAGGCAACACACCGGCATGAAGCAGGGAACCAACAGAGAAGTCTGACGGGCCAAGTGATCCAAAGTCAATGGTGAGGAGGGTGTAGGAGGCTTAGTGGACAAGAGGAAAGTAAAAGGAAATAGAGGAAAGAACTGGGAGCCAAAGAGCATTTATAAAGGTCTATATAGAGGCATGTGCATATGTAAATATATTTATATATGATGATGGGGACATAGATCTATGTGCATATATATATATGTGTGTGTTTAGTATTAAGGTAGCAGATAGACATTGGGCCTCTATTCAAGTACTCCCTCACTGCAAGAACACTTTGTTCTATTAACTTGGCATTCCATGATACTTACCTTCCAGACACGATAACTGAAGACAAACCAGGTACATAAGCAATGTGGTGAAGAAAGCTGATGGCACCTGGCTATCAAAAGATATAGCATCTGGGGTGTTAAAAGCTTGAAGGTAAACAAGCGGCCATCTAGCTCAGAAGCAACAAAGCCCACATGGAAGAAGCACACCAGCCTGTGTGATCATGAGGTGTCGATAGAATCAGATATCAGAGAACAAAAATCATATAATTGTAAATGAGAGGGAGTGCAGAGTGGAGACTCAAAGACCATATGTAGGCAATGGGACATCATCTTACATAAGGGTCACAGGGAGGAGATGAGCCAGTCAGGGTGCAGTATAGCACCAATGAAACATACAACTTTCCTGTAGTCCTTTAATGTTTCCTCCCCCCCTCCACTACCATGATTCCAATTCTATCTTACAAATCTGGCTAGACCAGAGGATGTACACTGCTGCTGATAAGAGCTGGAAACACAGGGAATTCAGAACTGATAAACCCCTCGGGATGAATAATGAGAGTAGTGATACCAGGAGGGGAAGGGAAGGTGGGGGAGAAAGGGGCAAATGATCACAATGATCTACATATAGCCCTCTCCCTGGGTGACAGACAACAGAAAAGTGAGTGAAGGGAAATATTGGACAGTGTAAGACATGAAAATTTTTAAAATAAATTTTCAAGGGTTCATGAGGTGGGGGAAGCGAGGGGGAGGAAATGAGGAGCTGATACCAAGGGCTCAAGTTGAAAGAAAATGTTTTGAGAATGATGATGGCAACAAATGTACAAATGTGCTTGACACAATGGATGTATATATGGATTGTGATAAGCATTGTATGAGCCCCCAATAAACTAATTTTTAAAAACAAAAAAACAACTTCGTTCTCAGAATTTAAGCTCTGACACAATTCTCTTCCCTGGTCTTGGATTTTATTATTTACAATCCTTGGATCATACAAACTGGTGTGATTCTTCTATATGGACTTAGCTGAAACCTCACTTAGATGCCTGTTTGTTTGTTTTAAGGCAAATATTGAAGACACCAGATGTTATTCTTTCTAATAGCCAGGAACCATTTGATTTTTCACCACACTTTGCTATAGTACCCATATCTACAGTGTTCACTTCATAAGGGCATGTAGTGTGTAGGGCCATGTCATGAGAAATAATTGTTCTTAGATTCAGGCTGATTTAGTGTGACCTCAAAACCATCCATATATCTATGGTTTATATATGTCCCTGTGATTGGCTAATTTTTAAAGCACCCTACAGAGAGTAAGAGAATTGTATTACTGAGAGACTGTATTTCTGCAGGTGAATAGAGACGGACCACAGAGACTTGTTTTAGTATGTTTTGCTTTATAATACATGTTTTGTTTTATATTACATACCAGGGATTTCCAAAGTTCATGGAAAATGTAACTAAAATATAATAGAAATTTTGTACCTCTCATATCTTTAATTATATTTTTCCAATTATTTGACCTTACTTAGCATTTTTTGTTTTACAGAATTCGCTTATTAGTACTACTCACAGGGAGTCTATGTTCTTTTAAGTAGTAACAGTGTGTAGAGTATTTACATATCTAATTTATTTTGTCATTTTGTTCATTGAACATTCATTAATGAGAAAATGTGGTCAACTTTAGCATTATATACTGAATATGCATTTACATTAAATTAACAGCTCTGAGAATTACTTTTTAAATTTTATTGCTAAAATAAGTAATACCATCTTTTATGGCATTATTCATATTTCTAATTTTCCTTCATTGCATTTACATCACATTTACATCTCTGGTTCAATTGCTTTTTAAAAATGTTGTCCACTTCTTACCCCTAATAAAAATTTAATCATTGTGTAAAACATCAAGGTAGATATGTGGATCTCCTCAAGTGTGGCTTCAAAAATAAAAACTGATAAACTAAATATTCACAGCATAAGGAGGATTCCATTAAGGGAATCTGCCTTGTTCCCAGACTTCCAGCTAGTCACCTTCTCAGACACATCTTTTGCTTTTTCCCACTTTCAAGAGTTACTTTTCAGCAGTTTGCCAATGCGTGAGGGTTTTTTGATAGTCGCTTGCCTGGGTATTAACTGTGCATCCAAATAAAATGAATTCTTGACAAGTCAATATTTTCTCCACTTTCATGCTGTTGTTTATTGGCCTAATTGTGAATATTTTTACTTACTAAATGTTGGAGTGTAATACACATTAAGGAGGCTACAGTCTTTGGCCTTTGTCAGTCAATACTCCACATCTTTACCTCCTCACTTCAGCAAGTGGAGTCATCTGCATATCCTAGTTGTTGATGAGTTTTCCTCCAGTCCTGATACTTTGTTATTCAGGTAGTCTATTCTCTTGGATTATTTGCTCAGCATAAAAATTGGTGTAAGGATAGCACCCTAGAGCACCCCTTTCCTGATCTTAAACCACCCTGCCCCCTTTGTGTGGTCCAAATGACTCTCTTATGGTCTATGTCCAGGGACTGCATGAGCACATAAATGTATTCTAGAATTCCTACTCTTTGTAATGTTACCCATAGTTTGTAATGATCATAGTCGAATGGCTTTGCATAGTCATAGTCAACGTAACATAAATAAGCATCTTTCTGATATCCTCTGCTTTCAGCCAGGATCCATTTGATATCAGCAATGACAGCCTCCTCCTTTTCTGAAATTGCATTGCATATCTGGCAGTTCCCTGTTGATGTATTGTCTCAGCTATTTTTTGAATGATGCTTTAAAAAATTTTACTTCTGTATGATATTGATGATATTCTTCAATAATTGACACATTTCTTTGGAATGAGTGCATAAATGGATGTCTTCTCATGTGTTGGCTAGAGAGCGATGTTTCTTGGCATAGAGCAAGCACTTACAGTATGGTATTGCTCCCATTTGTTGAAACATCTCAATTGTTCTTCCATTAATTCCTGATGCCTATCCCCCCACCCCCATGCCTTCTGTGTAGCTTATATTGCTTCCTTCAATACCTTTGGTTCTTGATCACATTCTACCTTCTGAAATGATGGAATGTCAGCCAATTGTTTTTGCTATAGTGACTGTATATTCCTTCTATCTTCTGTTGATGCTTTGGTACCAATCAAGATTTTGTCCAGAGAGTCCTTCAATAGCTCAGCTTGGGGCTGGAATGGTGTCCCCGGTTCTTTCAGCTTGAGAAACGTCAAAATGTTGTTTATCATTTGGTTTCCCAACTCCAGGCCATTGCGCATCTCACAGAGGGTGTGAAGTAAAAAGAATTATTGTTGTTTTGTGTGAATTATACTTCAATTAAATGGTATTAGCAATTTTGTTTTAATTGCTTCTGAGGGAGTTCATCCCAAAGTACCAGAAAGTTTCTAAACTCTATCCAATCCACTTCATGAACTTTAAATTGCTTCTGGGATTAGAAACATCCTCGAAGCAGCAAAGACTAAATTGTTTTGGTGCTCTATTTGCTCGTCCCTTCAACGATCCTTTATTAGTGAAAGGAGTGGAAAGAACCTCACCTGTCAACTGTACTGGAAGTTATTTCTATTTTACCACTGTAGGATTGGTTTTACTACAGATACTTGATATTAATGAAAACTGAGAAGTGTATAGGTCTTTTTTTGGTTCTTTTGTTGAAATCATTCATTGGAATTGATGAGGCTACCAATCTCAAGTAGGACTTATTGTTTCCCAGCATTTTAATTTTTAGATATTTTATATTTCATTGTAATGGGGATTCAAATAATTATAGGCAATTATTCTCCAATTGCTAATAGTACTGAGTTTATTTGAGTGAATTCTCTCCCCTAATCGTGATATTTTGGAATATGTATGTAAATTATGAACGGTACAGTGGCTTTTAGAGCAGAAGAATCAGACGTCGGTGTAGAGAGAAGACAGCATCTGCTTTCTTATGACTGCAGGTAAAAGAGAGAATCCTCTGTTTTTGAGATTTCCAAAGTTACTTATTTATTTATTGCTTGACTTTCTATTGAAACTTGTGCACTGGAATTTTTTTAAAGACAACTTGTCATTCATCAACTATATCAGATGGGACAACAGACTTACCTAGAGACTATTACCAATTTTTATTAAAAAGAATCATTCTCTATTTTTTCCTTTTATAATCGTTAATAATTCCTATAGTAAATATTCTTTGGATATTATAAATATATATGTATACATCTATGCATAGACATAAATTATATTTGTCATATAAGAAATAACTAAAAATCCTCTTTCTAAATGTACATAGTTTCAAGGTTTTGATGAAACAGTCTAAATTAAAATAACCACATTTGTTTTATTAACTGAAGATCAATGTGTTTTTTTCTTATGTTAAGGATGATGTTTTTGTTTTGGAGGGGAAAATATGTTTTTGTTTTGGAGGGGAAAAATAGGTTGCAGATATACATGAAGGTTACAGTGGTTAAATCTCTGTTAACCAATAGTACTTTCATACATTTTAGAATTTTTCTGCATGGGTCAAAATATTCTATCAACATTTCCATCAAAATAATTTCAAATGTGTGTTATGTGAACCCGGTTGCATGCGTTCTGAATCTCTTTTTTAAAAAGTACTTGTTTTTTCAGAACGAAATTCTCTTGGCTAAGGGATGGAAGGCTAAGTGGTATTTGCTGAGAGCGCCTCACTATTCTTGTGCCATTTGTGTATCCACTTAGAGGTCCACCGAACCCCGAAGGGCAGCTAGATGAGGATGCAAACCTGCCCAGACCCTGCTGCGACACATCTTGCCGGAGTCCACTCTCGAGGGAGTCGTTGCTGTGAACGAAAGTAGCACCATGGGAAAGACCAACCAATCTTCGGTGACAGAATTTCTTCTGCTGGGGCTTTCTGGTTACCCCGAGCTGGAAGCCATTTACTTTGTGCTGGTGCTATGTATGTACCTTGTGATCCTGCTCGGAAACGGAGTCATTATCATGGTAAGTGTCTTTGACCCCCGCCTGCACACCCCCATGTACTTTTTCCTCAGTAACCTATCATTCTTGGACATATGCTATACCAGTTCTTCGATTCCACTCTTCCTCAGCAGCTTCGTAACTTCAAAGAAAACTATTTCCTTCTCGGGGTGTGGCGTGCAAATGTTCCTCTCCTTTGCCATGGGAGCCACGGAGTGTGTTCTTCTGAGCATGATGGCGGTTGACCGCTACGTGGCCATCTGTAACCCTTTGAGATATCCCATCATCATGAGCAAGACGTCATATGTACCCATGGCTGCTGGGTCGTGGATCGCAGGGGGGGTCAATTCTGTGCTGCAAACCTCTCTTGCTATGCGACTTCCTTTCTGTGGGGATAATGTCATCAATCATTTCACGTGCGAAATCTTAGCTGTCTTAAAACTGGCCTGCGCGGACATCTCCACAAACGTTATCAGCATGATTGTGGCAAATATGATTTTTCTCGTGGTCCCCGTCCTCTTTATTTTTATCACCTATGTGTTCATTCTCGCTGCCATCCTAAGGATTCCTTCTGCCGAGGGAAGGCGCAAAGCCTTCTCCACCTGCTCCGCCCACCTGACAGTGGTGATTATATTCTATGGGACCATCCTGTTCATGTATGCAAAGCCCAAAGCGAAGGACTCTTCCGGTGCCGACAAAGAACAAGTCACCGATAAAATAATCTCCCTTTTCTATGGAGTGTTAACACCCATGCTCAACCCTCTCATTTACAGTTTAAGGAACAAAGATGTGAAGGCCGCCGTGAAGAATATGCTATGTCAGAAATGCACTTCTGGACAAGCATAAATGCGATATATATATATATATATATATATATATATATATATATATATATATATATATATATATATATATATATATATATATATATATTGGGGCTTAAATTCATTATATATATTGGGGCTTAAATTCATTTATTCTGGATACAGGACTTGTTCTCATCTACAGTTTCTAAAGGAAACATCAGGGTTGGTGATGCTATTAATTCCTGAGATGATAAAATATTCTTGTTCGTGGTATTTAAATGAGAGAGGAAAATGCAGCGCCTCCCTTTCCCCTTCATGTCTGGATTAAGTGGGACAGAAATTCCAGGATCAAAAATTCTCCGCCAAACTACCCACCGTTTCATGAACATTAAAGTTCAGTGTAATATAGATTGAAGATTTCTAGAATCTTCTATAAAAAGGAATACAATTTTGACTAACTTAACCTTCTATTTTGTAGGCATATAAGTTTATCATTTCCACAGCCTCCTTGGGGATATCAAGTAGAAAGTACCTTATTAATATTTGGAAGGATTCATGTAGATGAACACAACATTAAATAAATCATAATGGGGTTGCTTTGATCATGTAGAGGAGAAGGAGCTCATTATGGTATTAAATGACCTGTTCTGTGTTATGGAGCAATACAATTTATGTTTTCTTAGGACTGATTTCCTTTTGGGAAAAAATTGTTGTGCACAATTTGTTGCAGAGGTATGTGAGAGCATGTGGACTATTTGAATGCAACCCAGCTCATGGGAACATTTGATCTGTCTTGAGCCCCAGGAGAATATTGGATTAAGCTGGGCTGTTAACGAAGAGGTCAGCAGTTTGAACCCACTAGCCTTTCTGCTGGAGAAAGATGCTCAGTCTGCTTCCATAAAGCTCGACAGCCTTGGTCACCGCCTGTGGGCAACCCTGTCTTGTATCTGAATGAGTTGGAATTAACACTATAGTAGGGTGGTTATTGTTTTTATGTGTTTTCTGATTTTCAGTAGATGAGCAGGGAAAGACACTGTTCCAGTTAATTAACTAAAACAATTATGCCGTTTCTGAAGATCTTGGCTGTACAATTATGCTCATATTGGGGTTAGAATGCCAAACATTTGGCAATTTTAGGTAGAAATTCCCCATTTACTCAGTCGTTTCTTTTCCCATTCCAGTCGCTTTATGTGCAATATAACCCCCTAAAGTGTTATAAGGAAGAGACTGGTGTGTGTGGACTGGCTTTTCAGACAGATCTCATCGTCCCTGGCAGTAGCAGAGTGATCAGCCTCTTCCCAGCAAAGGCCAGGACTCTTTCACACACCGTGGTCTGCTCCTGGAATTTAGCATGTTTTCCTCCTGTAGACCCTATCCAGTCCTTTGGAGTTTCTGTTTCAGTGGTTGTAGAATAGACTTGGGTTTCTCAAATAACGTCCCTGGCCCTGAGTTGACAAGCTTTATTCTAATTCAAGGAGAAAACAGAAAGGAAATATCAAAGCAATAAAAATGAGAATATTACTCAGGTTTAGGAAATCTACATTTTTGCCAGCATCAGCTGCTCATCTACTGGAAGTCGGTATGGATACTGACTATCTGAGAGGAGCTTCCAAAAGTTTATGAGAAAATGTGATTAAGAGAGAATGGAACTTTTCCAGGAACTTTTGGAAGTCCCTTGGTATATATTCAACTCTGCACCTTGCATTTCTTTAAAGAGTTAGATCTTTTTGGTCCCTGGGGCTGAGGAAAAGATGGCTCTCATGATGAACTATTTGTTGTGCTTCATGTTTTTTAAGGGTGGTATTATTTAAATACTTCATTTGGTTCAAGAAATCATTTGCTTTTTGAATATAAGCTCCTTTTTCCTTTATATCTTGGCTCGTTCATTCAGTCTTTGGCATAAACTTCACCTGGAGTTAGAACTACAGGGAAAAATTTGGAATGTCATATGCACTTTTTATTTCAGTGGTGATCATTGTATTATATTGATTTTCCCTCAAAAGTTCAGTATTCATATTTCTCTGTATTAATTCATTTGTGTTAACACAAATATTGTTATTGTTCTGTGCTGTCCAGTTGTTTCCAATGCCTAGTGATCTGATCGATCAAGGTAGATTGTCTTCTAGCATTTTCCAAGCAGGTGGCCATGCCATTGCTGACACAGAGCTTTGAACTGCTGTCTTAGTTATCAGTGAATGCTTAACCAGGGCTTCAATATACATTAGTGAATGAGGATGTAAAGAGCAATATCAAGGGATTTGGATTCCCCTAAATGTTCTTTGAGTTCATTCATGCTTTGAAATTCAGTTTCATAATTATTAAAATCCAACTTTCATGGTTCACCTGGTCAATATGAGGTCACCAATGAAAGTTATATGTGCATGTTTGTTCAAAATATTAAATGGAGATTAACACATCATGGTTTTAATGGTTAATTTATATATTTCCCAAAACCAAGAACTAGACTTTTAATGTCCAACCATAGTATACTTGTATATCAGAATTTCTCTAAGTGGTTTTAAGTTTATTATAAGGTCATAATAAGGACAATGTAACTGTTTGATTCCCTGGCACTTGACATATTGGGCAGACTGTAAGTATACCAATGAGAGAGGCATCTATCATGTAACATAAATGAAAAGGTAAATTAACTGAAAATAA
Organism: Tenrec ecaudatus; assembly: GCF_050624435.1. Lineage (NCBI taxonomy): Eukaryota > Metazoa > Chordata > Mammalia > Afrosoricida > Tenrecidae > Tenrec > Tenrec ecaudatus. Next base: position 42,021,776 of record NC_134539.1, on the reverse strand, counting down.
AGTCATAGGCACTGATACTCTAGTTGGAAAACAATAAAAGCTATTGTTAGTATTAAACAGAAAAGGTGAATTTATGCTGCTGCTAAATATAACATAATTTTATGTGCCCTTTGGCACTCTTCAGAAGGAAGGAAGCATTCACAGGCAGTGCCTGGACCATATCTTTTCATGCTAAAATTCACACCACTAGGCTATGGAAAAGCAGTGCCTTGGTATAAGCAATGGAAAAGTAAAGGCAAATGCATCTTACCTTTGCATATAGTTCCTTCTGATGGAAGAGATGAGGAAACAAAAATAAAAATGGACAGATTGTGATAAAACTTGTAAAACAGAAACCTCACAGAACGGTATCATTAGTTGCTCAAAATATTTTACTTGCGCTTACATGTTAAGTAGTATTTTTCCAAGCAGAGAAGTTGGAGAAAGTCATTCCATGTGAAAAACACACCAGAAGTGTAGGCTTAAAGGGAGCTTGGGTCAGTGAGACATGTAGACCAGATGACACAAATCAGAACAAGGCATCCGTACTTTATTTAACAAGAGAGCGGTATAGGGATGCATTTAAACCATGAATAAATATCTGGAGTGATTTATAAATTCATCTCAAAGCAATATTTGGTTATTGCAGAATAAAGTATCCTTCCACCTTTACATAATATTCTAGAATTATTGTAGATATAGGTAAATATTTATGGTGTTATTTATTCATTTGTAAGACTATGAGCATCAGAGCCCAGTTCTTTTAGAACTTTTGTCATTTTACAGCCCAGGAAAGCATGTAAGCTTTCTCGTGTCATGGATCTAATACTCTTGTGTAAGAGTTGTCAGTTGCTGGTGTAGACAGTGATGTTATCTGGATTGATCCTGGGGTATACTGGTGCATGGGATTTTGGTCTCACCTTAAAGGGAAAGAAAAGATCAAGGAAAAAATCTCTGACACTGAACCATCTTTGAACAGATAACAAAAATAGTTTTTATTAAATAGCAAAGGACCTTTTTTTCAGTCTGGTGTAATTTTATGTTATATACTGTTAGTACAGTTTATGAATCCCGAATATGCGAGTTGGGAAGATGGGAAGACAGCTCTTCAAAGGGAGAAGAAGATTCTGAAAGGAAGTTCAAGATACCATTTGTTAATCCCAAACTCAGAATCTTCAGATTTTCATAGACAGATTCCCAAGTAAGAGGGAAGAAAATGTATACAAATATGCTTGAATAGATTGACTCAAAAGACAGAGCCATTAGAAATGCCCATTTCAAAACCAGGCTTTACTTCCCAGAAATTTTAGGGATACAGAAAAGCTACACAGAAAGTTTGGAGAGTTCTGGTGTGATCATGGCAAGTTCTTATGATGTGTACCTGCCTGGTATCAAGATGTAAAGGAATTTAAACAGGGAAGGAAAAAATGAGTGGGGAAGATGGGTGAAACATGGGTCATAGTAAAAATTAACTCACATAGTGTTATGATGGGCATAGGTAAAACCAGGACACAAGACAGGGTTTAAAATAAGGAAAGTGGAGTTCTGGGTTGTAGCAATTCACCACACTTATTTCATGTGCATGCTGAGCAAATAATCAGAGATCTGCACTACATAAAGAAGAACATGGCACCAGGATTGGAGCAAGGCTTAATAACAACCCATGGTAGATGATGCAATTGTCTTGCTAAAAGCAAGGAGAATTTGAAGTACTTGCTAATGAAAATCAAAGACTGAAGCCTTCAGTGTGGATTAGAATACAATGTACAGAAATCAAATTACTCATAACCAATAGACACCATCATGATAAACGGAGAAGTTAGAAGTTGGCAGGGATTTCATCTTGCCTGGTTTCACGGTCAATGCTCATGGAGGCAGCAGTCAAGAACTTAAGCAATGTGTTGCACTAGGTGAATCTGCTGCTCCAAACTTCTTTAACATAGTGTAGAACAAAGATGGCACTTTGTGGGTGACAGTGTGTCAGGTCCAAGCCCTGGTATTTTCAATTGCCTCATATGCATGTGAACGACGGGAAATGCATTAAGAAGACCTAAGGAATGTCTGTGTTGGCAAAGCCTACTGAAAGTACTCTGGCTGCCAGAAGAACAAACCATTTTGGGAGAAGTGCAGCCAAAATGTTCCTTAGAAGTGAGAATAGCGAGACTTTATCTCAGTTACTTTGCACTTATTATCTGGAGGGGCCAATCCCTGCAAAAGGCCAATCCCTGCTTGACAAAGCAGACGGTCGGCAATAAGGAAGAAGACCCTTGACATGATCACGTGACACAGAGACTACAACACAGAGGCTCAAATATAACAGCCATTCTGAGGATGGGAAAGGATGGGGAAGGGTTTTGTTATATTGTACACAGGATAACCAAGAATCAGAACCAGCCTGAAGGCCCCTAATCACCAACTATAATGACTTACCTCAAACGTCAAGAAGGTCTGATATTTGAAAGAAAATATCCTAAAATAAACAAGAAATTAAGAAACCCACCAAGTGAGAGTACAGAATCTCAGCTGAATTAGGTGCATTTGAAAGACTAAATAGGCCAAATGAAAAGCAAATCCACCAGAAACTTCTGCCTCCAGAAACATCGTGTTCAGTGATTTCTTGCACAGGCAACAGACACATGTCTGAAGAAGCACCTTATTCACTAGTCTTCCACTCACCAGCAGGTGACCCTAATTTCCAGAGCTAGCCAAACCACCCCCCGCCCTCCACCCCCAAATGTACTCCCTTGACTGTACACCGCTGGTCATCTGTACAGCACAGCTCCTGTGATTCAGCTCACAGCACCCTCTCAGGTTTCCTCCAATAAATCTGTCTCCGTCATTGAGTTTCTCTGTGTGCCTTTCCAACTACACACGTTCTAACAATTTAAATCTATTTTTCCTGTTTTAAATTTAATCTTTTACTTAATCTCATTGTCATCCAACACTTGTACAAGTTGACTAAGAAATGGGAATCAAGGATCTTTTAAAAAAATAATGTTCCCCGTGTAATTCTAATATATAACAAGGAGCAAATCGGCGATCTGGCCAATTGTTTCTGAAACATTAGATACACACCTGCATCACCTGGGGAAATATAGATTCTGATTCAGTAGCTTTTAGAGTGGAACTTGAAGTTTCATTCATTAAACTATTTCCAGGTGATGCTAAAGATGCACGTCTCCAGAGCACACATGAATCACTAGGACGGCGTCTCTCTAACACTTTGGCGAAGAGCACTGATACTTCACTTGTGCATAGGGTGATAGCATTTAGGGAGCAGAAAATGTGATCCTAAATGTCTGGTGATAAATGAAGGTGAGATATATGTTTATTAAAAAGTTTGTGTTCACTAGAATTTAGATATATAAGCTGCCAAGCTGCACACAGGACTTGCTTTTTTCTATTTTTTTATTATTTGGGATTTAAGACATATATTTCATAGTTCAGTCCCATCAAGTATAATTGATCAATAGCTGCCTCAATCAGTTCTCTAACATTCGTTTCTACAAGGACTCCTTGACATCGTCTCCCTTTACCCTACCACCGCAACTCTCCCGCGGACTCCATGCGAACACCTTATTCTACTTGCTGTCCCTATAGATTCACCAACCCTGGGTTTCATATACCAAAAACATAAAAGCATATCACACAACTTCCAGAGGGTGACCTCCACGAACATAACATCTCTTAGATACACTGTAATATGAACAAACAAAAGCTGAAGAAAACAATGCAAACCAAAAATACAGACAATTTTGGAAACCAGCTCTGGTCCAGCCCACATCATAGGAGGGACCTACTGACAAAGGTTTAACTGTTCAGATCAGCTTTATGCCTTTCATCTTCTAAACTTCTCTCTCCCACACACTTTGTTTATTGACCACTTTCCTCCCATCCCCCAATTTTACATGGGGGAGTTCTCCGGAGGGTGATTTCCTACGTAGTTCCACAAATGAGTCTTGAGCTCCAACTGTCCTCCTGTGCCTTCTGCACACCGGATTCTCACCATTTAGACTTGGAAACTGATCCCTCCAACATCGGATTACATGTATTGCAGTGTTTCAGAGACTGGTGATGGTGTGCTTCTTCCATGTGGATGTAGTTGACATCTCTCTCAGATGGCTACTGGTTTGGAGACAAGCCTTCAAGACCCCAGAGGCTATTTTATCTGATAATCAGGCACCCTTTAAATTCTTGGCCACATTTTGCTAGAGCACCCATATCTTCTGCGTTCCCTTCCTGAGGGCATGCATTAATTCCTCTTTCACATGTTGAATTTGAAGTTAGGGCAATCTGTCTCTTCAATAAAGTTTGAGTTGGTCACATGATTGTTTCTGTACTAAAGAGCAAGGAGCAAATGACTTTCATTTGGAAAAAATTTAAAACATAGCCATTAGCAGGTGACGTTCCTGTTTATAGTAAACGAATGACACAGTATCTGTGTGTTTTTTTAAAAAGAAAATATCTCTATATTCTTATGGCTTTTACCACAGATGTAAAAATAGATACTTAGAGATACAAATTTATTGATTCAATGGATGAGTAATTCCTTATTATTTTCAAACAGTGACTGTGGCTTTGATCTAGAATTCACCTTGTGATGGTGAATTTGTCAAAGGCTTTCCAGCTTTCTATGGAGGCTCTACTTTACAATGGCAAGACAATTTATCAGCATAGAAATTGTGAAGAGAGGGAGACTCATATATTTCTAGCTGCATCTAATTACAAAGAAATCAGGAAGGATGAATAGTTAAAATACCCTCCTTCTAGGATTTGTTTAATATTGGCAGGCGATCCTTTATAGGCTTGTATAGGATACGTGCTCAAGCAGGATTTAAGGTGGTTGGCTATATTATCATGGACACCCTATGGGCAGATCTCCTCAACCAGAATCAACCAGAAGGCAGTGAGATAGGAGTATATCCACCTTCTTTGGAGAACACCAATAAAACTCACTCTACTGGAGGCCTCCAAAGAGTGTCAGTATATTGGAGGAATGAAGGTTTGTTCCGCGAAGGTAAAATTTTGGTAGAATGCCATTTGTTCTCTGTAACTTGTCCAAAACATTGTTCCATTTTAGCGATTACTTCCAGAAAACAATGCCATTTGCTGAGCCTGAGGTAGCACATCTAGTATTTTAACAGTTTTGACAGCCATGGGATAGTTGTTGACAAAATCTTTAACTGTAAACATTCCATCAGGAAGCCACCCATCTCTTTCAATGCTTAAAAAAAGTAATTGCATGGGTAATGTTATTTGTATTTTTATTGCAGTGCTTAAGTAATTATTTATATAAACAATAGCTACATGCAGAATGTCTCATCCATATCTTTGTACTTAGAACTTTTCCTGGTTTACGTACATTTCCCTATGATGGAGTCCCCTAATTTGTTCGGATAAAAATTTCACACTAATAAATTATTTCCCATTGGATTTGGTGTGTTTCATACACTTTAAACCATTTCGTGCTACCTTCTATCTTTAAAATATAATATTTATATTTTACACTAGAATTAGATGTACAGAAAAATTGTGCAGGAAGTACAGAGACTTTTCCTGGCGTGGTTTCTCCTTTTATAAATCTTGCGTTTGTATGGAGCATTTGTTACAGTCAAGGACCAGGCATTGATGCATCATGCTTAACTGAAGTCCATACTTTGTATTAGCTTTACTCTGCTATACGGCTGGATGCGTTTTGACAAATGCGTTGGCATGGGTCTACCAGTAGATTATCACCCAGAAGGGCTCTGCTGCTCTTCTTCCCTCTCCCTGGAAACTGCCAATACTTCTGCTGTCATTATAGCGTTGCCTTTCCCAGGATGTCGTAAGTGGAGCCTTCAAAATGTTCATGGAAATATTGCATCATATTTCCTTTCATTTTCCACAAACCTTTTGAGTCCTTTTGTATAGCTGAAACCATACAACATGCACAAGCCTAAAGGAATGGAGAGGGAAGTGTGGGGTGGGGGGGTGGCAAGATGGTAAAGAAAAATCTGAGTCATGTGGTGGAAGACTAGAACCCGAGAACATGTCTAATGAAGGATTTTTGTGTGATCAATGAACTTCAGAAACCATGAGGTTTTTTCAGCTCTGATTTTTATTATATCTATCCTTTCGCTCTTTGTAGGGCTGTTCTGTTGACTCTGCTCTAATTTGTGGAAGTTTTGTGCCAGCATGTCATCCACGACTCTCTTCTTTTTTCATGTGTGCATTTATTGCTACCAGCCTTCCTCTGATAAATTCCTTTGCTGTATCCCAAATGTTTTGGCATGTCATGTTTTTATTCTCATTGGTTTCTAGCAACTTCCTGATTTCATATCGGATCTGCATCAATACCCACTCCTTTTGCAACAGAGAACTGTTCATCCTCCAATTGTTTACCCTTGTTTTCTTCACCATCCTTCTGTTAATTTCCAGCCATATGGCACAGTGATCAGAGAGAGAGAAGTCTGGATAATCTCTATGTGCTTGAATTTACTCAAGTTCGACTTGTGTCCCACCCAGCATGTCATCTATTTTTGAATATGTGCCATGTGGGATTTAAAAGAACATGAATATATTTTACATGTGGGTCAAAAGTTCTGAAAATATCTATCAAGTTAAGTCATGCAATTGTGCTGTTTAGATCTGTAGCCTCCTCATTGAGTTTCTCACCCAGTGACCTGTTTTTTTTCAGAGTGGTGTATTACATTTGCCAACTATAATTGTTGAGCTTGTGATTTCTTTAGTCATCTTTTGGAGTGTTTGATTTACAAATTTCATGAGTCGCTCATTGGGTACATATAAATTTATTATGCTCACTGGTTCTTGGTCTGCTGTTCCCCTGAACATGATATAGTATCCCTCCTTCTTTCTTGTTATGACCTGTATCTTGAGGTCAACTTTGTCAGATATTAAGATTGCTACCTCTCCTTTTTATGCATACCCATTTGCTTGGTATATTTTCCTCCAGTTTTTTATCTCAACCTGTTTGTCTGAAAGCTTGAGATGTGTCTCATGTAGGCAGCAGATTGATGGGTTATGTTTTCTGAGCCAGCCTTTTAGTCTCTGCCTTTTGATGCCTGAGTTCAGGCCACTGATATTCAGTGTTATTATATCCACTTGTGGACTCTGCGATGTAATCTTGTACCTTTGTGTTGGGTATTTTCCTACCTACCTATCTTAACCACTTGTGTTGCGTGTGTGGCTTATGTTTGCCTTCTTTCCACTATTGCACTGATGCTATCCTGGGGGCTGTTTTCTCATTGTCACCCTGTGCGTGGAGTTGTTCTGTGTGATAATCTGATCTCTTATTTGTTCTTGGTGGGTGGTGATCTTCTGCCCATACTAGATTGGCAAGGATCTTTTGTAAGGCTGGATTTCTCTTTATGTATTTTTTGAGTTTGTCCTTGTCTGGGAAGACTCTTACTTCTCCTTCTATTTTAATAAATAATTTGCCTGCGTAAAGTATTCTTGGGTTTGCGGTTTTTGTCCTTCGGTTTTTGGAATATGTTACTGCATTCCCTCCTTCTCTACATTGTTTCCGCTGATAGATCTGTACATACTCCTATTGGGGTACCTTTGGATGTGACTGTTTGCTTTTCCCTAGCTGATTTTATGATCTTATCCTTTTCCTAATAGTTGGATACTTTGACAATTATGTGTCTTGGTGACATCTTCTTGGGATTCAGTCTGGCGGGTGTTCTTTCAGCTCCTGAAGGGTTGCCTGATTTTCATTTATTAAGCTGGGGACATTTTCCTCTAAGAATTCCCTCTATATTTTAGCTAGTGATTTCTTTGTTGTGTCTTGTTCTGGTAGTCCAAATATTCTACTATTGTTCCTCGTCATAGCATCAGATATGTCTGCAAAGTTTTCTTCTGCTTCTCTGAGTGCCATATTTAACTGCTTTCCTCATCTGCTGATGACTGCTTCATTATCCTGTATATCACTGGTATGATTCTCTGCCTCTTCAAGTCTGTTGGCAAAGTATGTCAATTTGCCACTGGATTTTGTTAGTTCATCCATTAACTCTTGCATTTCCCTTTGGTATGTTGAGTTTATCTCCTCTATCATTTCATCCTTTCTGTGGTAGGTCAATATCTGCTTCTTTTACGCACACGTTAGGGTCATGACTTCTTCTCGCATTGTCTTCTATTTACCCTGCTTTTTCATTGAGGCTTTTAGGACTGGTTGCTGTCTATGTGTTGTTTTAGAGGAGCCTGGAGCCATCTTCCAGAGTCAACGAGCACTGGGCTCTCTCTTGGGGGACTCGTATGTATGCTTCTACAAACAACCTTCTGGTAGCTGTAACCCTATTCGACCAGTTTTCTCCTATTTGGAGGTGAGTTGGAAATGTCCTCTCATGTGACGCTGGTTGAGTTGTTGTGGGCCCAGGAGGGTGTCGCTTCACTGGCTGGTTTCGAAGTAAGCCTCAAGGTGCTTGGAGAACCTCAGGTGGCTTGTGTTATTCCCTCTGCAACTGTAGTCCCGAGCATGGCATGTGGGTATACCCTCCTTGGTGTAGAGCTCTGTAGCTGGCAGGAGGAATTATTGTAGTCAGAGACATCGGCATGGAGGTTGGGTGGATGCTGCAGCAGTAGTGTGGTGCCCCATCAGTGATGGGCAGGAGTTTCCTCCAGCCACTTGTAGGACCTCAAATTTCAGGCTGGATTTCCCCCCACTGTTTGAAAGAGCGATACCCATGCTCCTTGGTGTATGGAAGACGACCGGTATGTTTCCCCAGCTGTGTGTAAAGCCAACGAATGATTGTGGGAGTGCCCCAAGTTGGGCCTTCAGTATTGCCTGAGTTGGAGGGGAGTGGCCTGGAAACCACTAGTGTCTTGTGAAAGGAAAAAGAGGGAGAGGAGAAGAAAAATAGAAAAAGAAAACAGACTGAGCAATCATGTCAAGCAAAGTAACATCCACTCACACATACAGAAATAAAATGCAAAGAATAAGCACTAGTGAAAACATTTAAAAAAGGAAGAAAAAAAAACAACTAAAAAGGAGAACTGAATCTGCTGAGATTGTGGCAGTAAAGATAAAAGAGATAGAAGAAGAGGAGAAAAGAAGAAAAAGTGAAAGAAGAACAAAAATAAAGAAAATGAACCAAAAAGTGAAAGAGATAAAAATCGATTTAAAGAGGTAGCTGAACATTGTGCCATGCCGTGTGTAGCACATCTTGTGCTGTGTTCAGCACTGCCTTAGGTGGCAGGCTGTAGCTAACCCCACTGGTGGGCAGCGTTGCCCTAGGCAGAGGGTAGGTGTTTGGAAACCAGCAGTGACACGTGGAAGGAAACGGAGGTCAAGGGGAGATCCATAAAAGCAGAGATAAAGGAGAAGAGAAGAAAGAAAGAGTGAAGAAAGAAAGAAAGAATGTCAGAAAGAGAGAAGAAAGAGAAAGAAGGGGAAAAACTCATCCGTGTTCACTAAGTTTGGCTGTGATTGTAAAGAGGGAAGAAGGAGAGAAAGAAATAAAGAATAAAGACATAGCTGATTCCTGGTTGCTTGAATGCGGGGCCAGAGGGGTGTAAACCCTTCCCCATGTTGGCAGGTTGGTGTGTCCTTTTAATGCAGGGACCCAGTGGTGCTGGGCAGAGTTGCCCTAGTTGACGAGATAACCTTAGAGGTCCCACAGAGATTTCCTCAGCAGCATAGAGTGCTGTAGTGTCTGTCACAGCTGCCTCATGTGGTGTCCAGCACTTCCACGAGGCCAGGCTGGAGTTCCCCTGCTATTTGGGTTGATTTGCCCTAGGTGGAGGGTAGTGGCCTGGAAGCCAGTAGTGGCATATGATTCAAAAGAGAGGGAGATAAGAGGGAAAAGATAGAAAAAGAAAAAAGAGAGAGCAAAAAAGGAGGGAAAAGAAAGAAAGAGAAAAACCCCAAAACAAACCGGAGCTTGAGACTGACTGTGGTGGGACAGATATAAGGCTCAGTGGATAAAGTAAGAAGAAATAGCGTGGTTAGTAAGGAGATAACTGATAACTGAGACTTGACCATCTGCCCATGGGGCTGGAGGAATTTCAATTGTTGCTCAAGGTAGAGGGTGGTTTGCCTGCTTGATGTAGGGTTCCACAGATGCAGGGTGGGATTACTCTTGAAGGCAAGATCGCACAGGTGGCCAGGTGTGAGTTCCCACCATGGTACTGGTGCTGTAGTTCACTGGTATACCTGCCTTGTGCTGTAGCTAGCACTGCAGCAGGGCCTGGGTGTAGTGTGTTCCCACAGCCCTGTGTAGGGCCCCACACAGGCAGGACCTCTCTAACTAGGCTTGGAATCATTGAGAGGGAAGCTGGGTTTATTGGGATATCTAGACTGCTGGTGCCCTACTAGACCAGAGGATTTTATTTTTTTATTTCTCCCCTGGCCAGCTAGAATAGAATCAAATTAAATTGTCTCCCTGGCTCTGAGTTCTAGCTCTGTGTTCTGTTAGAAGCTTAGACTGGCTTCAGTGGGTCTTTGTTATGCTAAAAGCCTACAGGCCCTGTAGCTAAACTCTGGCATTCCTTAAGGTGGGCTTCTTCCTATGCTGATTTATCTTAAGGGAACTCTTCTATATGATCCCTGGAGCTAATCAACAAGACTGGGTTTTGAGTTTTTACACCATAATATATATTTCACTCTTTTTAAATATATTATGCTTGTGATATGCTCTGATTTGGGGGCTGTCATGCTGACCCCCAGAGGGGGAGATCCAGCTTATCAGGGGGTTGTTTTCTTCTTGGCCAATTGGAACTGAATTCGTCCTCTGGACTATAACTATCCTCCTACTTTCTCCCACACCATGATCTACCTCAGGTAAAATTCTGTGTTTTCTTCTACTCCAAATTAGGACTACCTGCCACCCCCACTCCACAGGCTATGAGCTCAAGGCAGCCAATAGTGCGGAGAGCTCTGGTGTGGGGGCACGGGGGAGTATATCCTCCGCTGGAGCCTGCTATCCCAGCTCACTGAACCTAGAATGATTTAGAGTGGTCTTGGTTCGCTTTGTGAGTGGACATCACAAAAAGGGGTTCAGGAGAGACCCTAGTACCCCAATTATAATTTCAGGACTTCACCTCCCAGTTTTCTTCACCTTACCTCCCAATTTTCTGGTCTGGCAGCAGGAGCTCTGCACGTGAGTCTTAACTAGTCTCCATTTCCCCTGAGTTTCCCTTAATTAGTTTCTTATACAACATTATCCATAAGATGTAGTAGGATGAACAGAAGTCTGGACAGACTCATGGGATAAGAATTCCAGGACCTAAGTCTCCTGATTGATTATTTGAAGTACAGTAATGGATCTGACATAATTAATCCTTTAGGGCATTACTTTTCAAGTTTCCCAAAGTTTCCCATATCTTTCCCTGGAGTAATTTAAAGTTATGATTTAGAGAATTACAGAGGTCCCTGAGAGCAAGAAATATATAACTGGACTCTCTGAGCCGGGGAAAGATCTTTAGAGAATTTCTTGGGCTTTCACAATGGGGCAGATGAAGAGCAATTGAAATCGTCATATTCTCAAACTCAGCTCTCCAATTCACTCTCCTCTTATTTCTGAACTAGAAGAACCAAAATGTGCTACCTAGTAAATCGTTTTTGACTATTATGTAGAGAAAGTTTTAAAGCAATTTAGAAATGCTGCTTTTGCCATCAGTGTAATCTGGACCATAAGTCTGTAACATCAGGGTTTCCTGTTGGTAATTGCTTCTGCAGAGATCCATCAGTCTAGTGGAAAATTCAGTGAAAAAGTCCAAACATAGAAGATCAAGGGGAAAAAACAAAACAAAAACCCTGCTGGCCACGAGGACTTCAGTTTAGAGGTAATATCTGAAAACATGGTAAAGGATAACAGTTTTATGAACTGTGTTGAAATAAGACATGAATTTTAAGGATGGTATTTTCATACTAGAGGGAATCTATAGGAAATAAAAATTAAAACTCGAAGAATAATACTTTAGGTGTAGTGGGAAATGGAGGAAAAGCAAAGCCAAAAAATGCTAGCAAAAGGATGGTTCCAAAATAAAGCAATTTGAACATCCATAGGTGATGGATGTTAAATCTAGAGTTTATCTTACTGGAAATGAAGATGCATTTGGTCAGAAGATATCTCCCAAGTCTTTAGTATAATCAAAGTACTTACCTGTTGTCTAATGATGTCATTTTTGCTTAATCCAAGGGGTCAGCTGCACAAAAGGCAGCAGCCTCTACGCTTGTGGTCCAGATTGTAAAAGCAGACTGGTGGAACCAAAGACCTGACACCGAATTTACCACATAGTTCCACTTCTGTTTGCTACATTTAGACAATATTTTTCCGGTGTTAACCATACATAGGCAAATTCTTTCTCACTGGCCATGTCCCTGAGTCTCTCTTGAAGAGTCTGTTTGAGAAACTATTACTTATTTTCACATATATCTTTATGCTCACAATAAAAGGAAACAGGAGAAATGAGTTATTAGTTAACTGTGACTTGGTTATAATTGCAAGGGTCTTGGGGGGATTGTTTTGAATATTTCTGAGGTTTTTATTGGTAATGTATTTCTCTGGTGACATCTTTGTGAAATATATACATACTTATAAAGTTTAAATGAATGAAATGAATTTATGTTTCTTTAAAAATGTCAACCTGTGGTTCCTGGTTTTACCTACACAGACCTTTTGATACAAGGGTATAATACTATCCACTACCAAATGAGTAAAATTTTATGTGATGTGCATTTGTGTCATGTCGTGAATGTGATGAACATAGTAGATTTGGGCCAATTAAGAACAGACTATATAGTTGAGCAGATTCCGGTAGATTTAAAAAATTTTAAATATACTGTTTTGCAGTCATAAACATAAAAGAATTTGCGATAAGAGAATGCTCAATAAATTAAAATGTTTTATAGTAAACTGATCTGTTTGATGCTGCACACACACTACCTTATTTATTCTCTCCCCCAAAACTCCATGATGAAAGTACTAAAATCTTCCTAATATAGATGAGGAAACTGATGCTCCAACAAAGTAAATAACGTACTCATGGTCACATAGCTAACTGGAAGTGTTGGGGTTTAAACTCACTCCCCCACATCTCCCTGGACAATGGAGGCTTGCCTGGCTGCATGAAGCAGGGCTTAGAATAAGGGTTTTCACAGTGAGATTGGATGGCGCTTCGTAGTCATCACGAACCACGCCACTGGCCTCTATACTACTGTGTTTATCACTTAGATTTAAGAAAATGATCCTGATACTCAGAGTAAATATATTTTAGGGTCTAAAAGAATGCCATAGTAAAAATTGTAGAACTAATAAAAGTGATAAATCTAAGGAAAATAAAGGAAATAGAATAGAAGGAAATAAAGATCTGGGAGGTTATAAGCTGAATAAAAGAGCCCTAACTGATGACAAAAGGAGCACTGTTGGTGTAGTGGATTAGGAGTTCGGCTGCTAACCACGAACTCAGCAGTTCAATACTACCAGATGCTCAGAGGGAGAAAGATGAGATTTTCTATTCCTGTAAACATTTACAGTTTCAGAAACCCACAGGGACAGAATCAAGTCCATAGCAGGGAAAGGATGACCCAAGCAACTTAGCTCTTAAACTTTTGCCAAGTTTTCTGAACAAGGAAAATTAGCTTTCATGTTAAGTGTTGGTTTACTTAAAAAAAAACAAACAACACATACACCAAAGAAAGCCCTTTTTACTTTGTTAATGAATTGGGGAACTTTTGATGGGTTCTCTGGATGTTCCCTGTGTTGATAGACAAGAATATTTTTGGAAATGTGTGGGGGCGATGGAGGATGAGACTAAAAGAGATGGCCTGAAGATGTTCTGAGGTGAGGTTGTTGAAGACGCACACCTCAGTCCCCCATTTACGGGTGATGGTGGTGCATGTTTTCCTGATCTCCCAAAATGAGAGGCATTGGAAAATTTCCCATTGGGTCACAGATTTTCTTTTGGGTTCTTTTCCATTGGACTTAGGTAGCACACAATTAAAATGTTAATTGAAAGGTTTTAACATTAAGACAGTGAATGAAAAAAAAGCCACCAATTGTGAAAAATAGATGCAAATCGCATGTTCCATGATGTGGGTGGTTAGGTGACATAATGAACGGAGCAAGCGTTACACCAGCACGTTCGTTTCCTAGCCCAGAACAAGTGATCAGGAGAATAATTTCCCCCCTAATCCTTTCTTCTCTTCCTGTGTGGTTTATTTCTTCAGGCCCTTCCCTTCTTTGTATTCCACTTCCACTCTGGTCCGCTTTCTCTCTTCTTCTTATTGGATTTAGGACACATTTTTATATTTGTGAGTTGGTGTACGTGGATTAAAAAAAATGTTGTCAATGTCTCTGTCTTCCCCAGGTAAAAGAGAAACAAGTAGCATGGCATGGGAAAACACAACCACTCTGGTGGAGTTCTTTCTGAAGGGCCTTTCCGGTTACCCGAGGCTGGAGCTGCTCTTTTTTGTGCTGATCTTAGTCATGTATATCTTCATTCTTTTGGGCAATGGCACCCTTATATTAATTAGTATCTTGGACTCTCGCCTTCACACACCCATGTATTTCTTCCTGGGGAACCTTTCCTTCCTGGATATCTGTTACACAACCACCTCCGTTCCCTCCACACTGGTGAGTTTCCTCTCCGAAAGAAAGACCATTTCCTTCTCTGGCTGTGCAGTGCAAATGTTCCTTGGCTTGGCTATGGGGACAACCGAGTGTGTGCTCTTGGGCATGATGGCGCTTGACCGCTATGTGGCCATTTGCAGCCCTCTGAGATATCCCATCATTATGAGCAAGAATTCCTATGTACCTATGGCAATCGGGTCCTGGTTTTCAGGAGCTGTCAACTCTGCAGTACAAACCATGTTTGTTGTACAGTTGCCTTTCTGCAGTAATAATGTAATCAATCATTTCTCCTGTGAAATTCTGGCTGTCATGAAGTTGGCCTGTGCTGACATCTCAGGCAATGAGTTTATCATGCTTGTGGCCACAACATTGTTCACGTTAATGCCACTGCTCTTGATTGTCTTCTCTTATTCCTTAATCATTTCTAGCATCCTCAAGATTCGCTCCTCTGAGGGCAGAAGCAAAGCGTTCTCTACTTGTTCAGCACACCTGACCGTGGTGATTATATTTTATGGGACAATTCTTTTCATGTACATGAAGCCCAAATCCAAAGAGACACTTGATTCAAATGACCTGGATGCTACTGATAAACTTGTATCCATGTTCTATGGGGTGGTGACACCCCTGATGAATCCTTTAATATACAGTCTCAGAAATAAGGATGTGAAGGAGGCGGTAAAACATCTACTGAACAGAAAGTTTATTAGCAAGTGAGTAGAAAAATTCCTCATGAACACACTGAACATTATTGAAAACTGAGCAGATGGGATCCTTTCACTTTATTTTATACTCTCATGTTAAAATTTTTCATAAAGAGATATATGATTTGAAGATGATGCAGGTTTATGTACAGGGAATTTTCAAGCTACAGAACAGTAGCATGGGAAACAGAAGAGGTCACCTCTCACATCATCGCCAGGAGACAGCTACTTCCTAGCATTCTTAACTATGTCTTTCATAGTCTGAATTTTGGGCAGTAGTGGGATTGGAAGCACGTGACTTTGTTATGTTCATTTTTTTTACCTAAAATTATTTCATTGGCAACATTTCATTTAAATTTTCAGAAAATGAAGGCTCTATTGTGAGGAAAGCAGAGCGTAGAAAATCATCACAGCACTGCACCTGTGTGTTCTTCTTAAGGACCATGTCATAGCTTCTTATTAATCGACAAAGCCTCGTACACCGTCAGAACTCTTTTCTCTTGCTCAATAGTATTCGCGTGTTCCTGTGAGAACCTTGAGGGGTGCACAGCTTGGGCGACGGAAAGAGAAGGAGCTCATAATGGGAGAGTTAATGTAATCAACCAAGGTATTCCTGTTTTATCTTGTTTGCTTTACTGCAGCGTGTTTGCTAGCCTTAGCACAAAAATAAATCCAAAAGCTAAAGATGGGTTTCAACAATCCAGCATACAAGTTCAAATAATAATGTGGGCAACTATCGGAAAAGGGAAGGCCAATTCAGGGTCCTTTTCTCCCTGCCATCCAGTCAATGCTGACCCACAGTCATCCACTGCTGGTTTCTGGGACTGTAACTGTTTGGGGAGTAGAAAGTCTGGTCATTGCCCCACGGAGCTCCTGCTGGTTTTGAAACTGCTGACCTTGAGGATGACAGCCCAGAGCATAACCACTATACCACAGGGTACAGGGAGCCATACACAGCAGACTTTCTCCTTAGGACATCGAAGTCTGTAAATCTTTAGAGGAGTAGATAACCTCATCTGTCTCCAAGGAGTAACTGGTGGATTTGAATGGACAACCTTGTGGTTAGTCGTTCAATGCTTAGCCTACAGTGTCACCAGGAATTTAAAAAAACATTCTAGGAAAAGGATTTTCTTGGTAGCAAGCATTTTATGCTTGTGTCTCAAGTCATCTTGGATACTTAGGCTGTAACTTTGTTTATTTTTATAGTATTGCTCCAACCCCCTCTTAGATGCCTTGGTTGACCAATCTAATTCCTAGTTTTTTATTAGTTATAAATATGTGATGGAATATTACCTGCAGTGGACATTTTTAATGCACACATGTCTTCTCATAGGAGACCAGTACGTTTTTCTCTCATAGGGATATAAAATCACAGTCTGAGGAATGGGAAGATGGTACACAATCTTGATATATTCATGCATTAAATTTTGCTGTTCACAAATATACTGTCTTTATAATCTTGTTATTTCTGCACGGATGGTGTAATGGGTAAGTGTTCAGTTGGTAACCCAAAGACTCGAAGTGTAAGCACACAGTCACTTTGTGAGCACCAAGACATGACTGTGTGCTTCCAGTAAGATTCATTAGAAGCCCCGTGGGCTGTTCTACTCTGATGCCTAGTGCTGCTGTGAGTCGAACTTGACTCAAGTAACATATCAACAGCATGATATTGGTATACTTTATTCTCTACATCTGTAGAGGGGATTTCCTTTAAAAAATTAGTCTGAAAACTTGTGGAAGATAATTTTTTGTTGCTAGGATTTTTATTTTACTTCCTTGGGAGCATAGTTAGAGGAACTTATCTGGCTCACTAGATGTGTTTGAGGGTGTGTTTTCTGCCAGCCAGCACAGTATCTGCTTCCTTTGCATGCAGTCCACAAGGTAGATTATAGAATATGATGCAGAATGCATTTTAAATATATTACTGGGAAAACTTTATGGAAGGAGGTACAACAAGAGGGACACATACAGATTGAATTATGTCTGCACAAAAAAGGTGAGCTTGTTTAGGGATAGAGTGTTTTCAAAATTGCTGTGAATTAAATTAAAGATGTACTACTGAAGTAGCTGGGTCCTAATCCTTTAAACAAAAGGGGGCAGCAGACATAGAAAGAACACATTATTTAAGGATACATCTACTAGTCAAGGGATTTCCAAATTCACTGAAAGAGACAAGAAGAGTGTTTTAGAGCAGACAAATTGATCATGGCTCAGTTGCTACGCTGGATCTGCCCCCAGCGTCCAGTGTGGAGACAATACATTCATGTTCCTTAAAGACACCCTCATTTTTTAACAGCACCACTTGGAAACTGAAAAAAATGTCTTTTTATTCCATCCACATCCCAAACAAGTTCAGAGTGAATTACTAGAAGGAGAGATACTGTGGCAATGTAAGTTTCATCCATCAAATTCCTTCATCTTTTTTAGTACACTTTTATGTCTATTCACTTCTTAAACACTCTAATCCTGAGAGCAGCTTAACTTTGTATGTTTCCAAGAAACTTCTAAAATGGAGACTTACAAAAATTTGTGAAAATGTATTGGCTAATTGCCAATCTACCTAAATTCTCTCCCTAAAATCTACTTCATTGATAGTGCTACTACTCTATAACTGAGGCTGCAAAACTGAGCAAAATCGATGCTTTGTGAAACCCTCATTGCGATGCTTAGAGAAGTTGCCACACTGTGTGCAGACCTCACAGCATGAAATGATAGAGAAGCATGCCTGCCCTCTGTTATCCCACCTCAGCCCCCAGTTTCTCTCTTTATTCTGACATGTGCCTTCTCCAGGTTTGTAGTCATGACGTGTAACATTGGTGTACCAAATATTATCAAAGAAGTGATTATGTGCATCCAAACTTTAATCACAAAGGAATTGAATTGTTTCTGAAAATAATTTTTTAAAGAAAATCTTTAAAAGAGTCTTGACACTCGCTACATGTGTGTGCTCGAATAGATGGATGCTTGATTAAATCAAATCTTAAAATAGAGTATACATTTAAACGGGTCCCAAGGGGAGGAAGGCTTTGACAGTAACACTGATCATTTACCCTTTCTATAAGAAAAGGGTAAAAGGAAAAGAGTGTCTCTGTCATTTCAAAATGGCTATATTCACAGTTTATTGTGTTTCTATTGTAACTGAAATTATAAGCTGAATTGTCCTTATAGTAGAACTTGTATTTTAAGTCAGGATTTCAATTGTGTTGTAAAAATTACATAATTATATTCCATATAGTGAGGCTCTAGGTATCTTTCATCTTCTGAGAATGTAGCATTATTCATTGCCAGACTTATTCATTTAGGTAAGGAATATTTATTGCACACTGTTGAATACTGGGTACTGTGCTAATTATGACACATACAGACATAAAGAGGATCTTCTATAGCAAGGAGGATATGTGAGGAAATAATAGACATCAATTTCTGAATAAAAGGCCTGTGGGCATTGCCATCGTGCTTCCTAGGCTTCTTGATTTAGTCATAGTACACTTACTCAAGGAGCAAAGGAAGTTACTGAAGAATTGAACAGAACTCTCCATAGAGTGCGCAGATAGGAATAGGGTTGGCGTTTGTCGCCCAAGAAACTTGTCGTCAAGACTTTTAGGAGGAAGACACCTAAAGAAAATCAGACATCAAATGTCTGAGTACACTACACATGAGACACCCACTGCAGAATCCTGCATATGAAACAATTATTTCTAGTATAATTTATACTTTCAATTTCCTAATTTCTTACTCAACCTACAAATGTGTTCTATTATCTCATATTTTAAAATAATAAAAATTGAATCAACAAAACTATAGACTTTCCTATCCTCTTTCTAACTACTACCCATTTTTTAGATTATAAAAAATGTCCACATATCTTATTTGATATTTCCATAGAAATTTATACATCTTTAAATATGCCCTTTAGCATGTTGAGAAATTTCCATTACATTTCTATTTTGTTGACTGTTTTTAAAATCAGGAATGAGTCTTAGATTGGTCAAATGCATTTTCTGCATTAATTGATGTGCCCATGCTCTTCTTTTCCTTTGCTTTATTTGTCTGAGAGATCACAGTCATGGGTTTTGGATGTTGAACCATCCTTGCATGCCTGGTGTACCTTCCACTTGGCTTTGATGCATCCTTTTCTCACTTTTTTGATGTATGGTTGGATTCAATTTTAGGCATTTTGGATCATAACTTCCATATATACATGTATTAAAATGTATTCACATATGTGCCCCTATTATATACAGATATAATTTCAAAAATTAAAATTTAAGTACAGAAAAATGTACAAAATACAAATTCAAGTGTATATATACTTTCATATGCATTTATATATAATTTATATATGACAACATTTAGTGACTATACACAACATATTTTCAGAGCTTATATATATATTTTAAATTTTCTAAAGTATTATATATTTCATATAAACTTTGTTGCAACTGTATTTTTCCCTTAAATTGTTCAGTTTTCAAGATGTTTAGATACATATATTAGATACCAATTACTGTCAAATCAATTCCAACTACTGTTGACTCCATCTGTGTCAGAATAGAACAGCGTACCATAAAGTTTTTCAATGGCTGATTTTCCAGAAATAGATCACAAGCCTTTCCTGATGAGCTTCTGTTGCTTTAATGCTGGAAGAAATGATTACAGACTAGGAGGAGGCCCGGGTGGTCCACTTCTGAGGGATTTGCTGCTTAAGACCTTATGTATAGAGGTAGAACATTGTCTAATAATGCATGGATGTGTGCCATAAAATTAGAAGGCACTTAGAGTAGAACTGGACTTCATTATGTGGGTATAATAAAGTTTCAGTCTTCGTTTACAGATGGAACATGAACCCAAAGGAGATGAAAGAGTTGCAAGCATCCATTAAACATCAGTGTGTGGAATGTATGAAAAATGAATCTGAAAAACTGGAAGTCATAAAAATGCAATGAAATACATAAAGATCAATGTCCTGGAAGTTGCAATGTGTATATATGTGTGTAGTGTATAGACATAGATGATATAGATATAGTTTTTAACAACATAAATGGTGACTTTACACATGGACATTACAGAATGGGATACACAGAAAACAAATAGACTATATCTGTGGCATGGAATGATGAGGAAGCTCAATATCATTGGTCAGAGCAAGGTCAAGGAAAAACATCAATTGTTCATATATGAGTTTAAGTTGAGGCTGTAAAAATTAAATAAGAGCCCAAATATGATCATCAGTTTATTCCACCTATGTTTAGAGACCATCTCAAGGA
Organism: Tenrec ecaudatus; assembly: GCF_050624435.1. NCBI lineage: Eukaryota > Metazoa > Chordata > Mammalia > Afrosoricida > Tenrecidae > Tenrec > Tenrec ecaudatus. Next base: position 42,001,259 of record NC_134539.1, on the reverse strand, counting down.
GAGAGTTAATGTATCGAACACTAATGACCCAAGGCCATACATTTTGTGATACCATAAAAGACATCACATCTTTAAAAGAAAATCATTAATTTGACAGGAAAGAAATAGAGGGTCAAAATGGGTGTCAGAAGAGACTGAAACAGTATTTAATGTAGAATACCTAAAATGAATGGAAAAATTGATGACATAAAAGAGCTGAACAGAAGATTTGAAAAGATATCTCAAGAAGACAAATAGATTATCCTAAAATGTGCAAATTTATGAAGCTAGAAAACTAAGGGGGAAGAAGATGCTTGCCATTTTTCAAACTGAAGGAACATTATTCAGCTCTTAGGTTGAAACATTAAAAAATTTATAAGGAAAATATTGAATGATTCAGGAAGCATCGACCGAAGATACAAGGATTACGGAAAGCCACTGTGCCAAAGAGAATGGGCTGATATCCAACCATTTCCATAGGCATCACTTGACCAAGAACCAAGAGGATTTAAAAAAGATGTTCAAGCTGAACTGAGGGCATTAACAAAAGCAATAAATGGAGAAGATACTGATGTTTTCAGGGCTTTATTTTACTTGTATCTACAATGAAAGCCCATGGAAGCTGCAGGCAGGAAATCAAATGATTTATTGCATTGGGCAATTCTGTTGCACAAATGCTCCTTTAAAGTATTAAAAATATATAAATTTCACATTGACAAGTAAGGTGTATCTGACCTAAGCCATGCCATTTTCAATCGACTCTTAAGCATTAAAAAGTAGACATTAACTAAGGAAGACTATCCAGCCCCTAGTTCCGTGAGTCAGCAAGTGGAGCTGGGCTGAGTGAGTGCCTGGTGTTCCTGAGCTTTGCAAAGGAGCCTCCTGTCTGAGGGCACTCAGCTTTCTCACTCCACGCTGGGAAGTCTGGGAATCTCACTACTCTGTCTAGTGCTGGGAAGCTCCCACTCTGTCTAATCCTCTTGGATCTGCTGCCTCTGCTGCCATTACTTCTCACCATTTCTCCACGGTGGTCTGTCTGTCTTCTGAATGGAGCAGGTTCAGTGCACAGGATCATGGGATCTAAATACGGATCTCTACTTCTAGCTAATCTTGCATTATGATCATGAATTCCCTACTCTAGGTGTCTATTGGTCATTTATCTGGTAAGGTCCTTAAGTGTAGTCACCATTTATGTTGGTGGAAAAGCGTATTTTCAATGCACAATCAACAACTCTATTCTCAAAGCCTTTTCCAACTTTTACATTACAGTTACCTGTAAGTATTAATGCAACTTAAGTGCATGTTTGTTTCCTTTCAGACTATAGAAGTTATACAAATCTTCCATTTCTTCAGATTTTATATTAGTGGATGGTACATAAGTTTAAATAATAGATGGATTGATCTTCCTTGCAAGCATATGTATTTTATCCTATTAATGATACCATTATCTTTCAGGATAGATTTTTAAAAAATGTTTTATTAGGGCCTCATTCAACTCTTATCACAATCCATACATATACATACATCAATTTTATAAAGCACATCTGTACATTCTTTGCCCTAATCATTTTCTTTTCTTTTTTTACATTTTATTAGAGACTCATACAACTATTATCACAATCCATACATATACATACATCAATTGTATAAAGCACATCCATACATTCCCCGCCCCAATCATTCTCAAAGCATTTGCTCTCCACTTAAGCCCTTTGCATCAGGTCCTCTTTTTTCCCCCTCCCTCCCCGCTCCCCCCTCCCTCATGTGCCCTTGGTTATTTATACATCACTATTTTGTCATATCTTGCTCTATCTGGAGTCTCCCTTCCCCCCCTTCTCTGCCGTCCCTCTCCCAGGGAGGAGGTCACATGTGGATCCTTGTAATCAGTTCCCCCTTTCCAGCCCACTCACCCTACACTCTCCCAGCATCGCCCCTCACACCCTTGGTCCTGAAGGTATCATCCACCCTGGATTCCCTGTGCCTCTAGCCATCATATGTACCAGTGTACAACCTCTGCCCTATCCAGCCCTGCAAGGTAGAATTCGGATCATGGTAGTTGGGGGGAGGAAGCATCCAGGATCTGGGGGAAAGCTGTGTTCTTCATCGGTACTACCTCGCACCCTGACTGACCCATCTCCTCTCCTAAACCCCTCTATGAGGGGATCTCCAGTGGCCGACACTTGGGCCTTGGGTCTCCACTCTGCACTTCCCCCTTCATCCAATATGGTATATACATATATATATATACACATACATATATTCTTTTTTTCCCATGATGCCTTATACCTGGTCCCTTGGGCACCTCGTGATCGCACTGGCTGGTGTGCTTCTTCCATGTGGGCTTTTTTGCTTCTGAGCTAGATGGCTGCTTGTTCACCTTCAAGCCTTTAAGACCCCAGACACTATCTCTTTTGATAGCCGGGCACCATCAGCTTTCTTCACCACATTTGCTTATGCTCCCTTTTGTCTTCAGCGATCCTATCATGGAGGTGTGCAGTCAATGATATGATTTTTTGTTCTTTGATGCCTGATAACTGATCCCTTTGGGATCACTCGCTCACACAGGCTGGTGTGTTCTTCCATGTGGGCTTTGTTGCTTCTGAGCTAGATGGCTGCTTGTTTATCTTCAAGCCTTTAAGACCCCAGTCACTATCTCTTTTGATAGCCAGGCACCATCAGCTTTCTTCACCACATTTACTTGTTCACCCACTTTGGCTTCAGCAGTTGTGTCGGGAGAGTGAGCATCATAGAGTGCCAATTTAATAAACGAAAGTATTCATGCATTGAGGGAGTGCTTGAGTAGAGGCCCAAGGTCCTTCAGCCACCTTAATATTAAACCTATAAATGTAGACACTTAGATCTATTTCCCCATCCTCATATATATGTTTGCATGTACATGTCTTTGTCTAGACCTCCATAAATGCCCCTTGACTCCCAGCTCCTTCCTCCATCTCCCTTGACTTTCCTCCTGCCCCACTACCATGCTCCATCCCCACCTGGGCTACAGCTATACCTCTTCTCTATGCAACCTTACCCTTGATCGTTCCCCATCAGGCCTGCCACTCCCCCCTCACTACCATTTTGGGTCCCATGTTGTTCCCTTGTCCCTGTGTTTATTAACACCACTTCCTTACCCTCCTCCCCCTCCCCCACCCGGAACTGTCTATCCCCCCGGAACTGTCTGTCCCATTGTTTTTCCTCCAGATAGTTCATCCAGCCTGTCCTATTCAGACAGACCTGTGGAGACACTAACATGCACGAAAACAAGACAGAGGAAAACAAAGCAACAGTATACAACCAGACAACAAAACAACAAAAACAAACCACTGACAAAGAACAGGATAGATTTTTAATTACACTTTTTGACAATGACTGGCATGCCTGTCCTCTTTAATTTGCCATTGTCTAAAGCGGAATGACCAATTCCAGTTCACCTCAACCCTTCAAAGCCTGAGGTATTGATCTTTAAGAATTCTATTTCAGTTTTGCCAACTTTCATTTTTATTGGATTAGTACTTTTTATCGTTTATGAGAGGATTACTGAGTGTTTGTAGCTGGTTCTTCTCATTTCAAGTCATGCCACATCTACAAATAAATGTATCAAAAGTTTTATTCCATTTATGTCATTAAAGTTGATTCTACTTTGAGGAGGCAGCTTCTTCAATTGCACTTTGAGTGCCTTCCAACACAAGGGACTCACCTCCCAACACTATGACATGTTCTTCTGCTATTATTAGGGTTTTCATTGCCATTTTTCCCTTCAGAAATAGGTGAACAGATATTTCTTCCTAATCTACCTTAGTTCAAAGGCGCTGCTGAAAGTTGTCCACCTTGAATGACACTATTGGTATGTGAAATATGGGTTCCAGCATCATATGAACCATCAGAGTAAGCCATATTTAATAGAAGCCAACAGCTATAATTATGCATTATTTAAAAATAAACATAAGCATTTTTATTTAAGTAAGTTAACAATAAAGTGTGAATTATAGCTGTTTTATTAGCCAAATGCTGAAAATGGAGAATAAAGCAACTTTACGAAATAACTTAAAAAATTAGAGAAGAGAAATAGTATGCTTAATTTCAGATCATAGTATTCTCTCTTTAAAATACTATATTAAAACATAAGAATCAATGGTGACTCATAACAAAATTATCATACAAAATATTAATTGTTGTTATTAGGTGCTGTTGAGTCAGTTCTGACTCACAATGACCAGACACACAATAGAAAGAAATACTACCCAGTACTTCATTATCTTAACAGTTATGCTCGTTTGTACCCAGAATTGTAGCCACCCTGTCAACCGATCTTGTTGGTTTTCCTCTTTTTTACTGAACCTCTATGTTATCAAAAGAGCCCTGCTGTTGTAGTGGGTTAGGTGTTGGCTGCCTACCACAGTCACGCAGTCAAATTGCGAGAGGAAGAACGATAAAGCTTTCTGCTACCATTAAGATGTGTAGTCTCAGAAACCTAATGGACATGGTTTATCTGGACCTGTAGGGTCTCTATGCATTAGGATTGACTCAAAGGCAGTGAGTTTTGATTACATTTATGAGTATGATGTCCTTTCCCAGGGACTGGTCTCTCCTGATAATATATCTAAATTATTTGAAATAAGTGTCTGTATCCTTGATTCTATGGAATATTCTTGTTGGAATTTTCCCAGCATAGGTTGGTCCATTCTTCTAAGAACACATGATTTATTTAATTTTCTTAATCATTATTCAAAGACATTAATTCTTCTGCAAAAAAGACAGTGTTCTTAAAATATCCTCTGAGTTTTGGAATTAAAGTCCCGTGTCAGGAGAGGCAGTCCACTGCCTGGAAAAGCAGTTGGTTTAAACAGGAATAAAATTGACTCTATGTCTTGAAAGAGAGGATGGAAAACTCAATGTCAACAGTCAAATGGGGTCAGGTACTACTGTGGTACCTACCTCCAACTGTTCATATAAAAACTCAAGTTGAAGCAGAAGAAAAGTAAAATGTGTTAATGAGAGCCAAAGTACAACTTTAAGTATATTCAACATGAATTTAGAGATCATCTCAAGAATAGATTGGACGCATTGGCTACTAATAACGAAAGAACAAATAGGTGAGGTTTAGGATGACATCATGCACATCATACACAAAGAAAGCAAAATGTCATTCATGAGACATGAAAGAAAAAAAAGACCAACACGAATGCCCAATAGTCACTAAAACTTGCTCCCGAAGGTCAAGTGGTTAAAACAAATGAAGAAACTGATGAAGCAAGAGATCTGAACAGAATATTTCAGAGTGGTTTCAGAAGGCAAAGTAAGGATAATCTGAGAAGTAGAAGTTATGAAACAGAATGAGAATTAAGATGAGATGAAGACTCATCAAACCCTTGTTACACAAATAACATAACATTACCTCTTTGCAAGCAACCTCTTTGAAAGCAAAGAGGATTTAAGCACTTGCGGCTGAAGTTCAAATGGAGCTCTGATGGCAGAGTGGGTTAGGAGTTAGTTGTCAATCGCAAGCTCGGCAGTTCCAAACAACCAGCTGCTTCTCTGAAGAAAGATGATGTTCTCTGCGCTCATGATTTATAGCCTCAGAAACTCACAGTGGCAGTTCTACTCTGTACTAAAGGATCAATATAAGTCAGAATTGATTGGATGTCAGTGAGTTAAGCTTGGTTTGTTTTGTTTTGCTGTAACAGCAGTCTATTAAACTGCTCACAGCTTTTCTTTAAAAAATTTCAATATGTCCAGCTGACTGAGTCAGAATTGACTTGATGGCCATGAGTTATGAAGATCAAAGACTACAATCTTTAGTATGTAATATATCTCAACTTAAAGAAAGCAAATATTCTCACATCTGGACCAATCAACAATGTCAGGATACGTAGGGAAAGATTGACATCATCAATTATTTTACTTTGATTCATAATCAGGGCCCATGAAAACAGCAGTCAAGAAATCAAATGATAAATTGCATTGGGAAAATCTGCTGCAAAAAACCTCTTTAAGTGTTAAAATCAAAGATATCACATGGAGGACTAAGGTGAGTCTAACCCAAGCCATGGGATTTTCAAATACCTCATATGCTTGTGAAAGCTGGACAGTGAAGAAGAATGGATGCTTTTGAATTATGGTACTGACACAGAATATTGAATATGTCGTGGACTGCCAGAACAATGAAGAAATCTGTGTTGGAAGTGATACAGCTGGAGTTCTTCCTAGAAGGGAAGAAGTCCTGTGCACATATGCAGGCAGGGCTAGTTCCTGGAGAAAAACATCATCCTTGGTAAAATAGAAAGTCAGAATAAAAGAGAAATACCTTCAATAGGCTGGATTCCCAGAGTGGCTGCAAAAATTGACTCAAAAATAGCAACATCGTGAAGATTTATCAGGACCAGACACTGTTTCATATTCTTTTATTCAGGGTCCTTATTACTTGGAACTGACTTGCAAGCACCCAACATTAATAATTTAAAAACAATGAATGTATTTCTCAACATTTTTGAATTATGAAGTTCTTATTCCTCAGTCTATCTATGATTAAATTTTTATATTTATTTTTGAGTTGATCACACTTCAATTCACTCAGAATCAAAGCGGGGGAAAATAGTAGCCTTTTAATATCCTCAATGATGAATTAATGCCTTTAGATGCTTATGGATTCTGTTAATGTGTTTTAGAATTTTTGGAGCAACACTGTAAAGTTCAAAATATGAATCAACAAGGAGAAAAATGGCAACAAAAATAAAGAACAATTAAAATGAACAGTAAAACAATTAGACATGGTATATATACATATAAAACACTCAACTAGGTAACAAATATATGTTTTTCTCAATAGCACATGGAACATTCTACATGGCCATCCAAATGCTAGACCATGAAAGAAGCTTTAGTACTTTGAGGAGGATAGAAACATGTGCTTTCTATATCCAGAATAGACTAAAATGAGAAATAAATAGTAGCAGGAAATTTGAGAATTCATAAACAAAATCAAAATTCTTAAAGGGTGCCAAATACCTACAATTAAAAAGAAGAAAACGATAAAATAAATTACTTAATCTTCCACCTTAAGAAACAAGAAAAGGAAAAACAACCTAAACTCAGGGAAAAAGAAATAACATTAAAGTGAAAATCAATGAAATAGAGGGAAAAATGCAATAGAGAAAATCAAAGATACCACAAGTTAGTTCTTTGTAAAGATGAACAAAATTGGGAATTTAGGTGAAATGACTGAGCAAAAAAGAGAGAGAACCCAAATGGTTAAAATCAGGAATGAAAGAAGGAAATACCACAGGTCTTACAAAAACGAAAGCAGGAGTACAAAGGTATAGTGTGAACAACTGTATGCCAATAAGACCCCCTGGTGTCACAGAGATTAAAGCACTCGGCTACTAACCCAAAGTTGGCACTTGGAACCTACCAGCTGATCAGTTGGCTTCTGTGGTGCTTTATGGCCACAAAAACCCTGGCACAGGAGTTCTGCTCTGACGTATAGGGCCATTACAAGTTGGAGCTGACTTGACAGCAGTGGGTTTTGTTTATGCTAACAAATTGGGCACCTTAAACGAAATCAAAGTATTCCTGGAAAGACAAAAACTATTCACATCAATTCAAGAAAAACTAGAAAATCTGAATATAACTATAACACATACAGAGATTGGATTGTAATTTAAAGACTTCCCACAAGAAAAGCATAAGACTGCATAGCTCCATTGATGAAGTCTATCAAGCACTTTAAAAATAAATATTAACTATCCATAAACTCTTAAAAAAACCAGAAGAGGAAAAAATGCTTCCAAATATAACTCATGGTAAATGATATTACTGTGATATAAAAACATATAAATATCTTACAAGATAAATTAAAAAAACGTCAAAAATATATCTTATAGATATATACCTCTATTTAAAGGTGGTGCTCTTTTCTACATGGAACATACTGAGGGATTCCCCAGACCAATGTTAAACTCAAACTCCCTGCTGTCCAACCGATGCCGGCTCTCAGTGATCCTATAGGACAGGGCAGCACTGCCTGCTAGCCTTTCTGAGACCCCTCAATCACTACAGGAGTCGATGGACTTACCTTGCTCCTATGCAATGACAGGTAGAGTAGAAATGCTGGCTTCGCAGGGTGCTTCGCAGTTCCTTCAAGGTAGGACTGTTGAAACATACAACTTTCCTCTACTTCTTTAATGCTTCCCGCCCCTCCCCACCCATGCCATCATGATCCCAATTCTACCTTGCAAATCCAGTTAGAACAGAACATGTACATGGGTAAAGATAAGAGCTGAAAACAGGGAATCCAGGGCAGATAACCCCCTCAGGACCAACAATGAGAGCAGCTATACCAAGCAGGTAAGGGGAGGTATAGGGAGAAAGGGGGAACCGATCACAATGATCTACATATGACCCCTTCCCAGGGGGGCAGACAACAGAAAAGTCGGGAAGGGAGACACTGGTCATGTAAGACATGAAAAAAAAATAATTTATTAATTTTCAAGGGTTCATGAAGGAGGGAGGGTGGGGAAAGGAGGGAAAAATGAGGAGCCAATATCAAGGTGAGATAGTTAATGTTTATTGTGCCAACATGGCCAATGAACATATGTGGGATTAATTGAAGGGCAGAGAGATAAATGGCTCGGCAAGCCTCACCTCTCTTGTCTCTTGCTCTTTGACCATTGGACTAGAATGCGGCTGTTTTACTTGTTCTGTGCCTCAATTTGCAAGCTACACTACCTGTGGGACACCTTATCCGTGGCTGTGTTGCTGTCATTTGAGGTTCCTTCAACACCTGCTTTGCCACACCATTACATCTCTTGAGGTGGGGACTGTCAGATCCTGTCATCTGTTTGTCTCATGGGAGTGAGTTGCACTGAGCCATTCATACTGCTTTATATTTAATTAACTGGTTATTTCTTATGTTATCTATCTGTATAAATCTATCTATCTATCTATCAATAAAATTATTAGCATTCTGTTTAATGTGCTTAACCCAGTGGATGTATGTATGGATCATGATAAGAGTTGTACAAGCCCCAATAAAATGACTTTTTTATAAAAAGAAAGATTGCTGGCTTTGTAATTAGCAGCTCAGTTTTTTTGTTCACTATGCCACCAGTGCTCCTGATAGTTTGTCATAGTTTCAGGATACAGGAGTTACCCAATTAAATTTTTGTACACTGGCAACACACTATTCTAGTATAAAATTAAGACAAATTTCACTAATTGCATCAAAAACATAAACATACTTAGTAATAGATATGACAAAAGTAATGCAGGTTTCAACATTTAAGAAGTCAAATATCATTGAAACAAATCAAAGAAGACTTTAATGGAAAGACATACCATGCTCATGGATTGGAAAACAATATTAAGATGGTATTATTTTCCATGAATATAATTCACCTCATTGTCATCCAAATATATGTTATAAAAATGAATGTATATATCTTAAAATTATAAAAATATATAAATGAGTTTCTCTACTGTAATCAGAAGCAACTTTTTAATATTATAATTTTACATTAAAAAAATCTCATTCTAGCAACTGTATTAAAGACTCTCAGGACAATGATGTATCTTATATACTCAGAATAGTGCTAAGGTAACATTAGTTACTATGCAAGACATTTTGAATTGAGTATCTTTGGAGTACCTGAGTACTTGACCTGTGATGAAAGGAAGTTTACGCCCATGTTATTAGCATGCAATGGCTTAGTACTTTAAAGGATACCAGTACTTGACTTCTTCTGTTAGCCTCATTTCTGTACTGACTGCTGTCTCACAATCACTAAGTGCAGAAGCAGCTAATGATATAAAGCTCAGAGATAAAGCAAGAAAAAACTCTTTAATCACAAACAACAATGGCAAACGAGATCTACTACATCTGTTGCTGCCGAGTGAAGGATGACTCACTCCTGTGCTCACAGAGTAGAGCTGCTCTAGAAGGTCTTCTTTTCCGTGAGAATGTTTCGATTATGCTTGAGGTTAAATATTATATAGTCGTAACATCGCATACACTGTGCTGTTCCCTTATTTTCTTCATGGGGCATAAAATAGTAATAAAATATTTTGAATTGTCAGTGATTGCTTGCTTCATTTGTGGATCATTTAAAAGTTCAGCAAGGATGCTTTATTTCTATTCCTCAGGTCACTATGATAGTTGGACAGCTTTCTCACTTTCCAAACCCACAAGCTCTGTGCAAAGGCATTCCTACTGTTACTTATTTGCACAAGAGTGCTGGTGGCTCGTGGGTACCCACTGAATGTCGATCCACACAGTCAGCTGTTTGAAACCGCTGGCCACTCTGCAGGAGAAAGGCCAGGCTTTCTACTCTCCTTAAGAGTTAGATCTATGAAGCCACAGGGGTAGGTCTACCCTGTCCGGGAGTCTGCATCGAGTTAATGACAGTGAGTTTGTTTTTTATATTGCACTGTTTTCTGGGTAATGCGTGGACAATCTAAAGCAGAACTGAGATAGGCAAACTGTCCCCTCAAGCTTTGCTCATACTACTCGGGGTCACAGAGGCCTTTTTGAACCTCCTGATTTGAAACAAGTTCAGACTTAGATATCTATTTTTTTGGATATCAATTCGTTAATGGAACTTGTAACTATACTCCAGAGAACTGGAAAGGTTTTTAAACTTCTTCATGTTTTCAGAATTACAACACCAAATTGTTAAGGGAGTTTCAGGTCCCTAATAGCAACAGCAGACTTTAATAGCAGTCTTAGTTCCAGGGATAACCCTTTGGAATTCTGGGAGGACAGATCACAGGCCATGATTTTGGCAGAGCAGAATCACAGTGTTATTTCTCTTAGAAATTTCTGTAATCAGGCAGGTTTTGGGTTGATGCTTTTGCAAATCAAGTCCGTCTCGATCTCACGCCATTGCATTATTTGACTCAAAAGGCCTCCACATAACTGATTCTAATGTAATTCCCATGCAATGTCTTCGTAATTTAACACTCCACATTCTTTTACTGCTTTTAGCACTGCTCTAGACTTACCAGAAAAGATCCTGCCGAAGATCACCCTATCTCTGGATACAGAACTATAAGCTAACCAGAGAGGAAGGTCCTAGCCCCATGTGCTGAGTTGAACGGAAGCAGATGTTCTCTTTCCTTTCTTGTATTGTCATTTATTAATGAGTGTACACTAGCCTACAAAAACAGAAGAGAGATGTGCTATCTTAAAAAAGCACTAGAGGGCTGGAAGAAATACTGAATTGGATAAAGGAGTACTAATGCAAGAGAGGTGTTTCATCCAGCATCCTAGATCTGTTCATTGACCTCAGGCAAGTTATCAACTTTCTGCAAGTATTTCTCAAGCTTAACATGACAGGGCTGCATTGGAAGTTCTCTGGGGTGACCTTGGTGCTGACATTACAGGAAATACCAGGGGAATAAGGTGGATGAGTTGATCTCATCATAAATCATTTTAGAGAATTTAGTAACCCATTGCCAATGAGTTGATTCTGATGCACAGTGACCCTACAGGACAGAGTAGAACTTCTCACAATCATTTTGATCATCAACCATGGTTTGAGGGTTTAACGTCTAGGTCCAAGCACAAAGCAGGCTGAGAGTGGATGAGTGAAGGTGGTTGATATAAAGAACTTTAAATTGGCTGCTATTTCAGACTGTAAAGTGTGCCTGTGGAGGGGGTGGCGGGCGGGCAGGGTGCTGGTGCTGGTAAAGTATTGGCAGATGATATTAAATAAATTAGAAGAAATGAAAACATGAAGTCCTCTACATCATGCTTTCTATAGCCTCTCTGTAGACTAGTGGGTTTAAAACATACATCTATATATGTGATCCATTGTTAGATATGTTGCAAGCAATTTTATTAATAAAATAACCATTGAAAATGATTACTTTCCTAAGGTAAGAATGAATTCAAGATTATTTCCACATTAGAAAATACCTTCCAGAGGACAGAAATCAGGTAACATGACAGTGATTTTGATTTCCCTTATTATCCTAGCCTCATCTCCTGATATTGCGTGATATGCAACATACCCAATTATCATATTAAAATATGTTTCAACTTTGTAAATTATATAGAAATCTTCTATTGTAACTTTTACAAAAAAAATTCTCCTAACGCAGCCTGTTTGTTCTTTGACCTGACTTAGGTGCAAGGAATCTTTTGATTATGCCGGTAATTCTTAGAGTTATCGCCGAGTCAGGGTTCTGACTCTTATTTGCCAGGTACATTATGACGCACATATTATGGTGTCATTATTGTTCACTTACTTTATTGGTTCATCTTCTTAAATGCAAATTGCTGGAGAGCCAACTTGATATAATAATATCCTTGGTACCTTATAATGTATTTCATTATATATATATTTCATGAATGAATTATTAATATGTTTCTAGTAATAATAGCAAGACAATGACTACTACATATAAAATATCATACTTCTATTCACCATTACAGATGTGCTTAAAGGAATAAATAACATGACTGAGACAAACTGTACAATCATTTCAAATTTTATTTTTCTGGGGTTTTCCCACTATCCTAAAGTTGAGGTCATCATATTTGCCTTGTGCCTGCTGATGTACCTGATCACATTATTGGGCAACATTATTCTGATCTCCGTCAGTATCCTGGATTCGCACCTGCACACCCCCATGTACTTCTTCCTCAGCAACCTCTCCTTTCTGGACATCTGGTACACCTCTTCTGCTCTCACTCCAATGTTGGCAAACGTTGTTACAAAGAAAAACACCATCTCATTCTCAGGGTGCGCTGTGCAGATGTACTTGTCTCTGGCCATGGGCTCCACAGAGTGTGTGCTCCTGTCCATGATGGCGTACGACCGGTATGTGGCCATCTGCTCCCCCTTGAGATATCCCATCATCATGAACAAGAGCATTTGTGCACACATTGCAGCTGGCTCCTGGGTGACAGGCTCCCTTACCGCCCTTGTGGAAACAATTTCTGTATTGCAATTGCCTCTCTGTGGTAAAAATATCATCAATCATTTCACTTGTGAAATTCTGGCTGTCTTGAAACTGGTTTGCGTAGATACCTCCATGGTTGAACTCCTTATGCTGGTGATCAGCACCCTTCTCCTTCCCGTGCCGATGCTCCTTATTTGTGTCTCTTATGCCTTCATCCTCTCCAACATCCTGAGGATCAGCTCTGTGGATGGCCGAAGCAAGGCCTTTTCAACATGTGCAGCCCACCTGACGGTGGTCATTCTGTTCTATGGGACAGCTCTCTCCATGTACCTGAAGCCATCAGCTGTGGATTCACAGGAAATTGATAAATTCATGGCTTTACTCTACGTGGTTTTGACCCCTATGTTGAACCCAATAATCTATAGTCTAAGGAATAAAGAGGTAAAAATGGCTGTGAAAAGACTGCTCGTTAGAAACCCTCTTTACGTTCTCTTTCATCCCAGTAGCAAATAATGTTAATGTAAAGGTTGTTTAATTTTCAGTGAACACCCAAACGTTTTGATAGTGGAGAAAGACACACATTTTAAATGAGATATTTTATTTCCTAAGTCTTTTATTGATAGACCACTGTAATTCTCAGATAATATAAAGAATTCTTACCTAAACATATCTGAAATATTTGTATAAATAGATGTTTTATAAGTATGTAGCTGTATTTTACATGTGAGTATATACAGACAATTTCCTGAATTACAAAGTCTGTCTAAGTCAAATTTGCAGTTGATCTGGAACAGATACAAACTCTTGTTCTGGATCCTCACTTTAGTGCAAAACCTCTTTAAAGGTTGAAAATCTACTCAAGAAGTAAATACAGGTGATTGTGATGGGGATTTTTTGTCAGGAGGGTTGGTCCATTAGTTCAGAGTGAGAGATTTACTTACCATTAAAGGGGAAGTGTGAGTTGCCTATACTTGATGTTCATAACTTGGACACTTGCTGGAGTTGCTCATGCAGATAAGCCCATGTGCTACGAATGCCTATAGACAAATGCAAAGAGTCTGTGGAAATAGAGTCCTGAATAGAACAGCTGCAAAAGGTGCCAATCAGGGAAAAAGCTATCAGTTAGTAGTAATGTGTTGTTGAGAGGGGGCTGACATTATGTCTTAAATTCAACAAAGGTAAAGTGAAACTACCAGGACCCTTTCAATGGTACCTTTATTGGCTACCTGGTTTCTTAAGCTAATGAATTAATCTATTAACATTTACAGGGAAAAGGTGATCACTGTGCCATAGAAAATACAATATTCATAGCTACTAAATTGGTGTAAAATATATGAATATATCTTAATATATAGACCATAGAATGCATGCAAATAATTCCAATATGAATACTCAAAAGCTTTCATGGAATTCATAGGTCCTTTTTGGAACAAATGAATAAATGTGAGATCAATGTGCACACCTTCCTAATTATCCCACATGTCTCACCAGAGTTAATAAAATTAGAATGATAATTTTGATCTAGGCTGTTAGGTTCTCCTTGGGGGAGAGACAGAAGTTGTAATGAACTTAATGTTGGGACATGTGAAAAAATCATACCATATATTCAATTATCCTATTCAAACGGTGGCAACTTTATCAAGCCAGGTGCCTAGGGGAGAGACAATGATCTATGGTTATTGAGAGGCTAAAAGAAGGGTGGAAAAGTAAAGCTAATAGGAATAAGGAAGAACAACAATTCTATGTACAAGAAGTAATGAGAGTATACATTAGTAATACCTAATACAGTTATTGAGATTAAAGTAATGATTAATTTTAACTAATCACCCCTAGTCAGTCTATATTTCTTCAGAGATATAATCTTTATTGCCTGCAAAATGACAAGGTGAATCTGATTTCTGGGTCAGGAAATAACATGTGTTTAAGCCTCAAAATTTCTTTTTTTGTGTATAACTTTCCAAGTAAAGTTTAGCTTTTAAGGTTTTCTGTTGTTAGGTCTTGGATGTATTTTCTGATACTGGGTACTTTTCTGTAATTGATGTCACTCAATATTATAAGCCTATGACAGTGTCTTCCTTTGGTGAGGCCCTCTCCAGGTTTTGGCTAGGATTATGGGCCATACCGAAAATGGTTTCTTTTACCTGATTTGATCCAATTTCAATGAAATACACACCTGATATCTAAGATGATCTCATTCTGATATTACCTATGAATAATCTGCTTAGTGTTTCATCATTGGCTATTCTAATATATCCAATAGCATGAAGGAGTTTATCACTATTATTTTAAATAAAATGAAAAAGGGGAGATTGGAAGTAAAGGTTAATAAGGTTTCCATACTAGAATTGATCATCTATGTATTGAAGACGAAATATGATATGTCATGATGACAAAAGTTTCTGGAGCAATGTGGAAACAATGTTCAAATACAAAGAGATATTAATAATAAAAATGTTCTGTATCCTTTCTATGGACTCCTAATTATCACAGTAAAATGAAATATATAGTCTCTTTATTATTAGCTTAAACTAGAAAACATAAAAATATATTCTAAATATATGTTTTAAAGAAAAGAATTATTATGTTTCTCATCTACAGTGTCAATACTTGTCAATTTAGTTATTATAGCTACTGAAGTAGCAATTTGGTATTAGGGAAATGTGTGGGATCTACCACTGAAGAACTCAGGATTGAATGTCTATCCTATTTTTTAATAAAAACTGTTTGACCTTAGACACTCTAACTTGAGGTCATGTGCAGAACACAGAAGAAGATATGTCAGGAGACCTGCTATCCACAGGATAAAGGCTCTTGAGGATGACTCATTCTGTCTCCCACTGAACAGAAGCTTAGATTAAAGGATTGACGGCTTTAACTTTGTAAGGAAAGTGAGACGGGAACGTGCTTGGTAAAGTGGAGGGGCAGCAAAGGAGAGGAAGACCCTCAAGGAGATGGACTGACACTGTCATGGCAACAAGGGGCTCAAGCATGGGAAAAATTATGAGGACGGTCCAAGTCTGGACAGTGTTTCAGTTTGTTGTACATAAAAGAACCCACTCAATGGCATCTACAACAACAAGAAGAATATGGTGTGATAATGTGTATCCTTTTTATAAACCAGAAAAAAGGTACAAGTTCTATTTCTGAACTGGAATAGAATATCATATGTCAGTTACTAATGCAATGCTATCCAAAATACTCTAATATTTTAATGGAAGTGCAGAAGTGAGAGTCTTTTTCTCAGTAGATAGAAAAAGAGATACAAAGACAGAAACGCAGAGACCAAGATAGTGAGACACAGAGAACAGTGTGGTTTTGACCGAGTGAATCAGCAAAGTTTTAAGAGATAAGTTGTTTTTAGAATGAGTGAAACCTTTTGTTAACAAATTCACAGCAGCAAACTGAAGAGAGATCCTTTCATAAATATTGACTAAAGTTTACTTAAGTGGTGGCAAGTGGAATGGTCAACTGAAGCACGTTGCTAAAAGGCTTGCAGTATAGGCTCGTGACTTTGGGTTTTGTTCTTTGGAAAATGGAAAAGCAGTGAAGATTTTTAAGTATTTATGACATGACTAGGCTGATCTTGTGATAAAGACTGGTGTAGAAGATAGGGTGACAATTAGAGAGGTCCATTAGAGGCCCATTACAGCAAAGTCGTTAAAAGGCAGTAAAGACTTAATATAATGCGATGGGGAAAGTAGGGCACACGTGGCATGTACAAGAGAGTAGGATTGGGCTTGAGAATTTCTCAGTTATGGACAGGAAGCCATTAGCGATGAAGCCATTTGTTCTAAGAAAATACCTGATTTAACCATTGTTCAGATAAGGGAAAGCTAATGAGGATGGTAATATCACGTAGTTAGAGATACAAATTGATTGACTGGTTGACTACATATTTGTGGTCAGACCTCCAGGTGAAGACAAAGGTTAGTGAAATCCAAGAGAGAATCAGAAAGAGAGGAATATATTTGGAAAACTTTTGAACAGAGATGGGAATATATATGATTGATATGGTCAAGGAAAAATGAGAACAAATATTTTTAAAATAATCGACTAATATTTTGTATATTTAATTAGGACTGTGGAATGTTTAAAAGGAGACCTAGCTTTATGATGTGTTGGTCTGCTAACCAAAAGGTCAATAGTCCAAAACGACCAGCTTCTCTACGGGGAAAAGAGCAGGCTTTCTATTATAATAAAGATTGATAAGCTTGGGCACTCACAGGAGCAGTTCTAACCTGGTCTAGCAGGGCACTACGAATCGGTAATGGCTTGTTAGCGGTCGTGATAAAAGAAAAAACAACAGCAGTGCACTTGAATTCTAGAGTGAAGCATTCTAATTTGGTTTTCTGTACAAGTCAAGTGATCTTTGGAAATTTATTAAAGAATCCAATCTAATTTCCTCTTCCATGAAATAAAAATGTGTGACAATATCACACATTTTTACAGAATAAATAATGTATGGAAACAAGCATCGAGGATGGATCCTGGCATTTATTAGCAACCAATTTTATTCTACCTGGGTTAAGGTGGGGTCTCTAGAGAACCCAAATCAGTGGTATACATACATAAAGAAATATCTATCAAGGAAATGGATATGACAGTGGTTGAAGTGGTCAAGTTCAGTCTGGGTTAAGTTCTCCAGTCAGATGTGGAACTGAAGACTTTTCCTGACTCCCATAGCTAAAGGGACTAGAGAATCAGGAAACAGGAAGATGAACTAGGAGCTAAAAGACTGCAGGCTGGTGTAAGCATGGGTACTGAGGACCTCTGGGGTGTAGGGGTTACCCATCAGTATGTGATCCACATGGTTGGCAGTCTGAAACTACCAGCAGACTGGGCTTTCTATGCCTGTAAACAGGTACAATCTCAGAAATCCACAGGGGGTCACTGTGGGTCAGCACTGGCATAATGGGAGTGAGGTTGGTTTTAGTTTGGTAGGCAGGGATGCATGGATGGTTGGGATCCTGGCTGCTAAGTGAAATGAATCCAAGACCAGGAGGCACTAGGGCAGACTGCTTCCATGATTGGCAGCCAATATCGTGGGCCATTGGTTCAAGTGCAAAGAAGTGGATTTTAAGGAAACAGATGCAGAATCCAGACACAGCAAGAAGGGGAAGCCTTCCCACAATGTCTCCTTAAACAGGGTAGACCACATCCCCAAGAAAACTTCCTTTCAACTGTATCATGGATGTGACTTGATTAAAGGGGCATCTAACTGCCTGTGCGGATCATAACAAACTATGCATCACTTTGAAAAGAATGGAAATTCCAGAACGCATCATGCAGAACATGCATATGGACCAGTTATATGAAAAGAACAGGGTTGAAAATTACGAAAGGTGTGTGTCAGGGTTGTATCCTCTAACCATCCTTATTCAATTTGTATGTTGAGCAAATAATTAGAGAAGTTTCCTTATATAAAGATGAATGCAACATCAGAATTGGAGGAAGGCTTGCTAACACTCTGATAGGCAGATTATATGAAACATGTTGTGTCGTTTCACCGTATTTATTCAGTCTGTACACTGAACAATCAAACTACACTTTATGAGGAAAAAAGCAGCCTCGGGATTAGAAGAAAGCTCATAAACAACCTTCCATAAGCAGATGCCACAACCTTGCTGATGAAAACCAGGAAGACTGGTGGCAATAATAAACCACAGAAGCTGCGTGGGTTACACCTGAGCACAATGGAAACAAGATCCACACAAGACCAACAAACAACGTCCTGATCGATGAAGAAAAGGCTGGCATTGTCGAGCATTTCTATTTGCTCGGCAGTGCACACTCAGGGAAGCAGCAGTCAGGAGTCCACCCAACGTGCTGCAGCAGGCAAACGTGCTGCAAATGACTTCTTTCAAGTGGTCGGGAACAGGGATGTGACTTTGAAGAGTTAAGTTAGGTGGACTTGACCAAAGCCATGTTATTTTCAATTGCCTCCTGTGGATATGAAAACTGGACAATGGATAAGTAACATTGTAAAATAATGAATGCATTTGAATCACATTGTTAAAGACAATTGAGATTACCCGGACCGACAGAAGTACATACAATTCTATCTTGGAGGAAGTACAACTACGGTGCTCCTTAGAAGCAAGAACACTAATACTTTGTCTCAGTGCTTTGGATACATCCTCTTGTGGCACTGGTTCCTGGTAGAAGACATCATCTTTGGTCACATAGAGGGTCCGTGACAAAGGGCACGATCCTCACCTTGATGGCTATAGCAACCAGTGGGCCCAAGCATCCCAATACTTCTGAGGACGGCATAAGATCCAGCAGTGCTTGTTTCCTTGTACATAGGGTTGCCATGAGTCAGAATCAATTCGAGGGCAGCTAACATCACCAAAAGCAACAGCAACAAATGATTTTTTCAGAAATTATAATCAATATACACCCTAAATCGATTATAATTTAGTGTGAATAATTATTGTATCAGTTCTTTAAAAAATAAAAGAAAAACTCCATTTAAAGTCTTCTTACATTTTATTCTATCAATACCACGCCGTTTACTTAGATTAGTTCATAACATAACAATATGTTGTCATCTTTGCTGCTTTAGTAAGTTATGTCTTTATACATTTAAGAAAAACAGTACATTTTAGCTCCTCACATTTTCTACTGTTCTTCATGTTGTGAATAGGTATTTGGGAAGAAAAGAAATATGTAGCTAGAAATATTTTAGTCTGTAGATTAGAAATGGATTCTTGGCGAGAATAAACATAAAAAATGATAAATCACATACATTTACAAAAAGAAGAGTTGCAAATATGTATTTTATTTGTTGAATATGTGCTAACTTTCTTGGAAGGGTTACTTTAAAATAGATTTTCCCTGTTCTCATAAAATGAATTGCACGTCTTCAACTATTTATCTCTATGGCTTTTTGAGATTACAGTCCTTTTCCTAACATGATAAAGTCAGACTGCTAGTCTAAAAATACCATTATCTCTGGAAGCTTGTTATTGTACATGGTACTTAATTTCTTCTGCTGTGTTTATATTTAAAAACATTGCTCAAATATGTCAGCTTATTTTGTATATAGACACAAAAGTGTCAGATTCTCATTGTTTCCCACTGAACCAATGACTATTTATCATGATTAGCATGGGGGTGACCACCTCAAACTCATAGGGCAATCAGTTTGTCAAAAATAATGTCTTTTTGACTGACCAGGCAGAAAAAGAACTCAAAGGCCCATCGGGACTGTCCTAAGCCAATGATGTTGCAGCTTCTAAACTCTCGTCTGACCAAACACGTCTATCAAGACCCTGCTTCCTCGTGGTCACTGGTGAGTGTGCCTCAGAACACCAGGGAAACCCACTGGAAAGCAGAGGCCGGATCTCCACGCCCTCAGCCATGACCCCGGGCAGCCGGTGGTTGCTCTGCTAACCTACAGGTCGGGAAATGCCAATTAAACATATTTTTTTATAGTAAAAAAAAAATAATGTCTTTTTACTGATTACAAGGATATACATGTGACCTCCTTCCTGGGGGGGGGGGCGTACAACAGAAAAGGGGGTGAAGGGAGATGTCGGATAGGGCAAGATATGACAAAATAATAATTTATAAATTATCAAGGGCTCATGAGGGAGGGGGAGCGGGGAGGGAGGGGGAAAAAAGAGGACCTGATGCCAAGGGCTTAAGTGGAGAGCAAATGCTTTGAAAATGATGAGGGCAAAGAATGTACAGATGTGCTTTATACAATTGATGTATGTATGGACAGTGATAAGAGTTGTATGAGTTCCTAGTAAAATGTTTAAAAAAAAAGATGATAGATCAGGGACTCCTCCAGCCTCAATTGATCTACTAAGTGTGAATTTAAGAATTCAAAACTTGATGATGGCGACATATGTACAAATTGCTGGATACAATTGATGTATAGATTGTTAGAAGAGCTGTAAGAGCCCCAAATAAAATGAATTATTTTTTTTTAAAAAGTAATGTCTTTCAAGATGGGTGCATAATCAAATATGGTGAAGAAAGCTGATGATTTCCAGCTATCAAAAGAAATAGTGTCTGGGGTCTTAAAGGCTTGATGTTAAACAAGTGACCATCTAACAGAGAAGCAACAAGCCCACATGGAAGAGGCACACCAGTCTGTGTGATCATGAGATATTGACGGGATTGGCTAACAGGCATCAAGAATATTCAAAACAACAACAAAACATATTGATGAGAACTAGGTGGGTCGGAGCAGAGACCCAAAACTCATCTGCGGACAATAGCACAAGTGTCTCACAGAAGTGTCACAAGGACGGACTGAGTCAACCAGGGTGCAGTATAGCACTGATGAAACATACATTATTCCTCTGGTTCTTTGAGGCTTTCTTACCCTCCACCATCATGACCCTAGTCCTGCCTTTCAGTTCTGGTAGAACAGAGCATATACAAAGCTACAGATAACAGCTCACAACACCTGGAATCCAAGTCAGATAAAACCCTGAGGAACAGAAACGGGAGTAATGATACCAGGAGGGTAGGGTAACAGTGGTGAGAAGAGGAGAGAAAGGGGGAACCAACTGCAAAGATTGGCACATCACCCACCCACCCCACCCCAGGAGCACAAACAATAGAAACATGGGTGAAAGGAGTCAGCAGTTAGTGTAAGAGATGAAAACAACAATAATTTATAATTTATCAAGGGTTCATGAGGGTGGGAAGGTGGGGAAGGAAGGAAAAACGAGGAACTTATACCAAGGACTCAAGTAGAAAGTAAATGTTTGAAAATGATGGTGACAACATATGAATAAATATGCTTGACATAATGGATGTATGGATTGTTTATAAGAGTTGTAAGGGCCCCCAATAAAATGATCTTTTTAAAAAAAGTAATGTCTTTAAAGTCATTACTTTAAATGTCTTTAAATCCCTGGATCATTATTTTCTGCTCCTCTGTCTAGCATAATGTACTTGTACCAGTCACTTCTCTGGTCCACACCACACATCCCACCTGTACCAATGATGATCCCATCTGTCACCAATTTTGTTTTTGTGATGTTTTTCTTCGACTTTCTATGTCTATTTTAAAGCTCTGTGTCTCATACCCCAAAAGAAAGAAGGAAGAAAATTAAGGCGGGGGTGCACTAGTGGAGAGTTTGACTTTTTAAAAAGTCTTTGGATTTGGGGGTTCATTTATATGAAGAGAAATTTCCCATAAAGTCACCTTTGTCATGTGGGCCGAGCAGGTAGGAAAATCCTTTTTCATTCCTGCAGCTGAATTCGTCCTCAGCACAGAAGAGAGGAGGAAATATCGGGTAAACAAATCAGCAATAATGGAGAAAACACAAATAATACATTGCCCAGCATGATAGCAATCTCATTCATGGAAATAGCTGCTCAAGGCAGCTGTACAGTGGCCAATATTTCATTCAAAATGATTACCAGCATTTTTCCCTCAGAAGGGCAACTGGATTGCAAGAACAGCTTCTGCCAATGAGTTGAGAATGCCTAATTTCCAGGAGGCAGCAGCCATGAATACACAGCGCCTTGTTCATGAGGATGGGGTGTCTGAGAGGGTGGCGGGTGGCCACACATAGCGGTCAAGTGCCATCACTGATAGGAGCACCCACTCCATGGTCTCCTTACTGTAATAGAAAGACATTGTAGTGAGGAAATGGTTATTTTTCTGATACGACATGTATCAGCATTATGGGAAAAAAAGAGGGCGTGTACCAAATGTCTAGGAAGGAAAGATTGCCAAGAAAGAAATACACATGGATGTGTGGAGGTGGTAATCCAGGAGCACTGAAACGACCAATGTAAGGCTCCCTAGGAGTAAGACCAGGTCCACCAACAAACACTTCGCAGAAAAGATTTGTTCCGCTTTGCTGTTCTTACAAAGTCCCTGCGGAATAATTAAATCTCAAGTATCCAAGTTGTCCTTTCCATTATCCAGAAAAGTAAACCACATGTGAGTTTAATGTCTCCGCATGGGAAAGGTGGCCTATCATATGGCAGGCGGGACAAGTGTGTCAGTACCTAAAATACTCGGGTAACTATGAAGTTGGCTTCTGAGATTCTTCCTTTAAGTTACGCAGATCATAAGGCATTGGATTGCAGATACATAATCATTACATGCCTAGCTTCTTTAAAATGCAGATATCTATATTTCATTTCGTGGATTTGTGACACACAAATTCTGAGGCGTGGAAGAGCGATTTGCCTAACTTTGAAAATCAATATGAAGAATTTGTTATTTATTTCAACAAATATTTCTTTATTTGACTTTATGCTATATCAATTATTAGCAGTAAAATTTGTATAGGTTACTATATTTTATCATTTGGTTATATATAGGTTATATATTTATATATATATTTAACCTATATTTATATAGGTTACTATATAGTTATCATTTGTTTTATAATATAGAAATGTTCCTAAACATTACACATTTTTTTCACTGTGCAACCCACTTCAGTGCCTGAAGCCCACGGGGTAAAGCCAGGCAATGGTTCGGGGTGACGGTTTGTTTTCGCATGGGACACTGTGAGAGGCCCATGGATCAGACCAGTCACAAATCCAAACCCATGCACAACATTACACTTTATCACCACTATACTATTGTGAGAAAAAGAAGTTAGAGAGATTTAAATTTATTTCCAGGAATTTTGAGTAAGTTAGCTACTATTTAAATATATATTTTTTCAAATTTTATGTGTCCTGGTTTTTTTCACTACCTTCACAGCCGTCCAAACATCACAAAGTTGAGCAAGGAGTGAGAATCAGACAGCCTTTTTAAAAAAAAAAAAATGCTTTCCAGGTAATCCCAATGTGCAACTCAGGGAACAAATTATTCATTTTGCAGAGTACTTCTCAAACTTTTTATGCAAATGAAACACCTAAGGATATTTAAAAATCACATAATCTGATTCAGTGCATAGGACCCGGTGGCTAAGATTTGCATTTACTAATTGTCCTAGGTCCTGCTGGTGCTGCTGTCTACCGAACATGCAGAGTGAGCAAGGCCTCGTCAACTACATTTTTCTAGCACCAGAGAAAGCAGAGAGTTATTAGACAGAAGACAATGGGAAACAGAACATTCCAGTGAAACTGGACTGGAAGACTTCTGGGTGATTATTGCCAATGTTCTTTAGACTTTAAATATCCAAGAAATCATATCGCACAAAGAAGGTTCTATTTTGTACTGGTGTCCATATAAAAATCACTCCTCTTCCACTTGTTAATTTGTATAATGGCCATTTTCTTAAAATATTGCATCCTCTCAAAAGCCTCATCCTGCACCAAATATCATGAATCAATTTGAATAAAAAATTTAAAGAGTAATTATTAGCAACGGATTTCTTGTTTATAGTATTTGAATTACACAATGTCTTTTAAAAATGGCTCTGCATCCACATGCCTCTTTTGTTTTTGTGTTTTAAAACACAGCTACAAAATATATCCCTAAAGAAATAAATCAATTTTGAGTCAATTGGATGAGTTGATACTTAGCACTTTCAAACAATGGCAATGTTTATGTGGCATACAACATGCCATGTGGTAGTCATTTGCCTAAAATTATGCTGCTCTCTCTTGGAAATCCAATTTACAGTGAACAGATAACATAGGGTACAAAAAGGCTTATATTTCTATCATTTATGGAAAGTATGGTTTTCCTCTAAGTCATACTGTGTTCAATTTTGTAAACATACATTAAGGGTTAGAGATATTTGTGTGACATAGGATTTACTTCTGTTGGATATTGTTTGAAAGTGGACTACAGATATACATTCATGTGTCAATCTACTTTAACACTGCCAATAAACTTTTAATACAGGCTTTAAAAGAGTTACAACAATTTGTAATGAAATTTGGTACAGAAAAAAACATAGTAAAGCAACTATTTTTTAGGAGTGTCTATTAGAAGCAGAATCCTATACAAAAATTACCATATATACTTGTGTATAAGCGGAGTTTTTCAGCACAAAAAATGTGCTGAAAAACCTAGGGTTTGGCTTATACACAGGTTAGTGGTACCCCAGCGAGGTGTAACATCTGTCTGCTGTCTCGCGGGTGATTGCCGTTTCTCCGCTGTTCATTCAAAGCCCCACTGACACTGCAGGGCTTTGAATGTTTGTTTACTCACATCTAACCAATCAGAGCCGTCCTATGACAGACGGCTCCAGGCTCCAATTCCCAAAAGCACCCGTAGTGATTCACTTACGCCACAACTGAACTGGTAAGGATGTGTCTGTGGCTGCGCTCCGCCTCTCCCCTCTTGTCTCTGTGTTAATTCACATCCTGCATTTCCCACCCTCGGCTTATACTCGAGTCAATCAGTTTTTCCGGTTTCCCAGGTAATAATTAGGTTCCTCGGCATATACTCGGTTCGGCTTGTATTCAAGTATATCTAGTAGGTCATGAACCTTAGACCAGTCAACCTGCTCTCGTCTTTTCTCTTTCCTGTAAACCAAGTCCACAGGTGTCAATGGCCAAACTCAACCCGTCTCTTTATTGCTGCATTTCTCCCACTTCCACTCAACAAGTAGATCCAGGAGATCACCTAACAAGCATTTCAGCCTGCTCACAGGCTCCCTTTAACATTCAGTTCCAGAGAGGAGTTTTCTTCAACTTTTTCCAGCTTCTGGCAGACTACTGGTTCCTGAATACTCCAAAGCACTGGGTGGGGCATATATTTTCAAAGCTTTCTTTGCAGGCGTGGCCTAAACCCATCTAAAGATCAAATTTTAATGGCTCAAAGCAAGTGGGCTTATAAACTTTCTATTTTCCTACTTCCCATTTTTTCCCCACAAAACAACTGAGTAAAGTGTGCCTTTATCTGACCTCTGGATAGACAATGAAAAACTACCATGAGGGAGAGGTCAAACAAACATCTACTCTCCATCTTATGATTTGTTTCTCCAGTACCTTACTCCCAAGCTACCATAATGTGTTAGTCTGGGAACTTTAGAGAAACAAATCCACAGAAACTCATGTATAAGAAAGAGTTTTATATAAAGGTTAAGTGCGCATCTAGAAAGCATTCCAACCCAGTGCTGCCCAAGCCTACAAGTCCAACATTAATCCGTTAACCCATATGTCCAACACCAATCCACAAAGTCCTCCTACATCTTACAAAACAGACACAATAGTGCTGACTGTAGGAGTCGGTAAATATGTAAAAATCTCAGCGCTGACAGGGGTCTCCACAGGGGTGCTCCAGAACCCAAGGCTGCATCACGGTAGCTCCATGCAGCTTTTCCTCAGGGATGTCTTGCAGGAAGTGAGCCTTGCAAGCTAAAGCAGAGAACTTGCTAAGGCAGCTACACCCTGGTCCAGCCATCACAA
Organism: Tenrec ecaudatus; assembly: GCF_050624435.1. Taxonomy (NCBI): domain Eukaryota; kingdom Metazoa; phylum Chordata; class Mammalia; order Afrosoricida; family Tenrecidae; genus Tenrec; species Tenrec ecaudatus. Next base: position 41,975,081 of record NC_134539.1, on the reverse strand, counting down.
AGCAAGATACCGAGAACTAGGAAGGCGAGGCTCACCGAACCATTTATCTCTCCGCCCTTCAATTAACCCCACATGTGTTTATTGGCAGGTTGGCACAATAGACTAGCTACCTCAGTTAATAAAACTGTCATTCTAGCATTTGTCCTTCCTGAAAATTACTTGATCATATGGTGTATTCTTGTGCATAATCATTGCCTGGTACTTAGTGAGTGCTTTTATATACTGTCAACGTAGGATACTAGGGGAAAATTCTCAAAATTCAAAATATGATAAATAAACCCTGTTGTATCTCAGCCTACACAAATGAAAAATTATATAAAAGTATTTCTAGAAGACGTGTTTGTCATCTGGATTACATGCGGGTTAGTGGATTGGTGGATGCTTCCGCTTTGGTTTCCACTCACAGTGACGCTGCCTGCACCCTCCTCACCATCGCTAGGTTTGGGTACACAGACCACATCAACATTATAAGTTCTGTTTCCATAAATCAAGTCAAAGGAACCTCACAATTATGTTCATACTAGTACATTATTAAGTGAACAGTAGCATTATGAAAAAGTTTGGAATGTTGTGAGAATTATCAAAATTTTCACATGAACATGAAATGAACACATACTCTTTGAAAACTGGCATGAAAAGACTTTATCAATCTAGGGCTATCTGCGGGGAAATATATTAAAATGTGCAAAAAATGAAGTATGCCTGCATTAGACTTTTGTAATTGCTTGACTTTGTAATTGGTTCACTTATTTTAGGGTTTATTTGAATCTGAAGCACTATTTTATCATTAAATTTTTTATTTTTAGGAAGGGAATTTATAATAATTTATATTGCATTTCAAACTCTAAATACATATTTTATTACTCCTACATAATTCATAAAGTTTTTATATGTTCATTTGTATTTTAAAGCATATATTTTATAGTTTACATGAACTTTTACTTACTTTGTTGACTAATGCTTTTATATTTTTAGTGAATTGATCTATTTTCTAGTTGTTAAATACTTACAGGGTTCAAAATGTGGAAAATTTGCAGTGCTTTTTAATTTTCTTTTTTCTTTCTTTATTTATAAATCATTTTATTGGGGGTTCTTACAGATCTTATAATAATCCATACATGCATTGTGTCAAGCACATTAGTACATATGTTGCCATCATCCTTTACAAAATATTTTCTTTCTACTTGGGCACTTGGTATCATTTTTTTCCCTCTTTCTCCCATCCTCCCATCCTCATGAACCCTTGAAAAATTATAAATTATTATTAATTCCATATCTTACACCATCTGATTAATTCCTTCACCCATGTTTCTATTGTTTGTTTCTGGGGGGGGCAGGGATGGGGGCAGTTATATGTTGATCATTGTGATTGATTCCCCCTTTCTTCCCTTACTTCCCCCTCCCTATTTTATTGTTGTTCCTGAGGAGTTTATCTGTCCTGAAGTCCATGTGTCAAGAGCTCTTTTCTGTACCAGTGTACATGCTCTCGCCTAGTCAAATATGTAAGGTAGAACTGGGGTTATGATAGTGGGGGGAGGAAACATTAAAGAACCAGAGGAAGGTTGTATGTTTCTTCAGTGCCATACTGTACCCTACCTGGATCGTCCCTTACTGTGACCCTTCTGTGAGGAGATATCCAGCTGTCTACACTTGGGATTTGTCTACAGATGTCTAAATATGTACATTGGGTCTCTATTCTGAACCCCCTCTTTCATATCCATATAATTGTTTGTTTGGAGTTTTCTGATGCCTGATACCTGATCCTGTCAATACCTCATGATCACACAGGCTGGTGGGCTTCTTCCATATGGGCTTTGTTGCTTCTCAGCCAGATGGCTGCTTATTTAACTTCAAGGCTTTAAGTCCCAGATGCTTGATCTTTTAATAGCCGGGCACCATCAGCTTTCTTCACCATATTTGCTTATGCACCCATTTTGTCTTCAGCGATTGTGTCAGGAGGGTGAGCATCACAGAATGCCAGGACATTAAATACAGTGCTCTTGCCTTTAGTGAGTAATTGAGTAGAAGCCTGATGTCCATCTGCTTACTTTAATACTTTACATGTAAATATGCTTACATCGTCCTATAACCCTGTAGTTATATAAAATATATTTACATGTTTGTGCTTGTATTTAGACCTCTACAAATGTCTCATGCCTCTTAGTTCTTTCCTCTATTTCCGTTCACTTTCCTCTTTTTCCACTACCATGTTTGACCTTCATTCGGCAACATTGCACTTGATCAAACCCCACTAGGCATTCTATGTCCTCCCCATGATTTTATTTTTTCAATGAGCATTTTGAAGCTGTCTTATATTTTCCAGTGAAACGTGACTTCCATTTGTAAGCTATGATTCAGAGCATAAGTTTTACTATAACTAGAATACAACTATATAGATGTTCATTCAACATTTTTGTTTAAATAATTTGAAATTAATATATCTATTTAAGTTTATGGAACATTCATTTCTATTTTTTCCATATGTGTTCTGAGTCATCTAGATTTATTCTTAAGACCAAAAAAAAAGATCTTGCACATACATAACATCTCAAAATGAATGGAGATAAAGTTAGCAAATTATCAAGGAAATTAAATGATGCTGCATTTAAATCTATTATTCAATTCATAATACCTGGGACTTTATATAATTCTGGCATTGATTCTAGCTTTAGTAATTATTATTTGATGAACAGGCTCTCACTTTGAAGTACGCATTCATCTTTCTTTTGGTAAATATCTTATGAATTACAAAACTTATATTTTATATGAATTTTGCTTGGGGAACACTTGCCCTGGGTTCTCAAAATTACATTGGAAGCAGAATTTTATTTCACTTTCAAATTTTGGTACCACTTTGATATTTTCCTCCAACTTCCATCTTAATTGAGTTTGTGAAATGCTGTCCCCTCATGCACCAAGAAATTTCTCCATTTCACAGGTCTCTCACTATAATTTTAAATTGCTTTGGGATTTGGGGAACAATTACAATAAACTTTGAATCACAAATATTTGCTCATCTACATCTGTTTAATCTGGCATTATTTCTTGATTTCAACCTTAATTTGCAATGCTTTCATACATATTTATAACAGAGTTCAATTTAATGAAAACAATCACATATTCTATAAATACTTGCCTGTATTTTACATGTACGCATTTACAGGCAATTTCCAAGTTAGGAATGAGATTTCTTCCTATTTAAGTTATTTTTTTTAACCTTACTTTAGTGCAAGAAAAGATTTGCAACATGTTAAATGATTTGAAAGTTGTATGTGAAGCAAGTGAAGTTGGTTATAATGAAGAATTTATTAGGAGATGGATTGGCTAATTACTTCAAAATGAAGGCACTACTTAATATGGAAGGAGTATGGGTTCTCTGTAAGTTCGATATTCATGAATCAGAGACTTGCTGTATTTGCTCCTGCAGATCAATGTGTGTGATGTGAATATTTATATATGGATATATAGTCTACACAATGGCGGGGTGTCAATCAGGAGATTAAAAAGCCTGCATTTAATAGTATGTTGTTGAAACAGGGTGCTGCCATTATATTTAAATACAAAGAAGCTACACGGTATGGGACTACCAGTGCCCTTTCTATTGTTCTTTTCCTGGCCACTGCTTTCTTGGGGGAGGGTGGGGGGGAGAAAGAGGTAATTGATACAAGGATCAACCAATGGCCGTCTCCCAGGGGGATGAGTAACAGAAAAGTGGGTAAGGGGTGATGCAGGATGATGTAAGATATGGAAATAATAATGTATAACTTATCAAGGGCTCATGATTGCGGGAGGGGAGAGCGGGGAGGGGGAAGAAATGAGCTGATATCAGGGGCTCAAGTGGGAAGAGAATGCTTTGAAAATGATGATGACGGCATATGTGCAAAGGTGCTTCAGACACTGGATGACTGTATGGATTGTGATGAATATAAGAGCCTGCAATAAAAGTAGTTTAAAAATAAGGGTATAAATTAATCCATTAGCACTAGCAAGAAAAAAGTATCATTCTTTTTAAATAGAAATTACAATAATCAACACCTCATACATTGGTGTAAAACTACTGAAATATATCTTAAGCATATGAAACACAGCATACAAGTAATTGCCAAATGTACACTCAGCAGCTTTCAGGGAATTTGTAGAGACTCTGAAACAGATGAGTAATCGTGAAGTCAATATGTACATCTTATCTCCTTTTTTTCACACTTGTCTCATCAGTTAACAAAATTGGGGTAATGACTTTGGACGAAGCTAATGGAGCCTTCTTGAGGGAGAGACTGAAGTTGTATTGGTCTTAACATTTTGGGACAGGTGAGCAAATCACACCAAAGGCGTAAGTGCTGTTTGGGAAAACTTTTGCTGGAAAAACATCCACACATCATTAAAACAATATTTCATTGAAACTTTCCTACCTGGTGGCCTACCTGGTGGCTGCTAATGCCAAACTATCCAAAAGCACATTAATGTTGTAATGTGACCCTAGAAGCTAGAGTATTTTTCTCAGTAGGGAAAGAGATATAGAGACAGAGACATTGGAGAGATAAAGAGAGAATAGTGTGAATTTTTATTAAGTGAATTAGCAACGTTTGAAAGACAAGGATTTTTTAAATAGAGCTTTAAAGGATTAATAATATTATACTAGGCTATGGAATGAGTAGCACACCTTTTTGCTTTAGTTTTGTGAGTGGAATACTTTTGTTAGCAAATTCACAGCAAGGAAAAGGAGGAGAGGAATGTTCAGGAATATTGACTGGAATTCACTTAAGTGATGGAAAGGGGAAGGCCTCACTTCCTCAGATGCTCAGAGGGTTGCAGTAGAGGCCCAGCTTGGGCCTTATTCTTTATCATAAGGAAAAGCAGTGAAGATTTTTGCATATTCTTGTGGCACAATCAGACTGATATTGTATTAATTGAAAGACTGACTTAGCCTTTCATAGTATAGAAGATAGGTTGGCAATTGCGAGGAGAGTTAGGGGACGTGGCAACAATGCCCAGCAGAGGCAGTGATGCCATCACATAAGGCAATGGGAAGGAAAAAATACACACATCAGACATACCTGGGCGTAGGATTAGATTAGGGAATTTCTCAAATATGGACTGGAAGCCATCTGAGATGATACTATTGGTTAGAAGAAAAATCCTCTCATTTAACCATTGTTCAGATAAGGGGATTCATAGGGAGATAGGCAGAGATCTAAACTGATTGACCATTGATGATTAGACATTCAGGTGAAGATACATATTACTAACATTTCAAGTGAGATTAAAAATACAAACATAGATTTGGAGATCTTTTGAACAGATATGAGAATTTAGTATTATTTGTGGTTGATATGATTAAGAAAAAAATTTAGAGCAAATGTCTTTAAAATAGCTGCCTAATATTTTTGTATATTTGTAAAGGACTATGGTACACATATAATTGGGGGAAAAGAATTATACATGAATTCTGGAGTGAAGAATTAAAATTTGTGTTTTCTATACAAGTCAAATGACCATAGGTAATTTATTAAATATCCAAATTTAATCTTTGTTCCCTAAAATAAGAATGATGAAAAATATCACAAACTTCTAAGAAAAAGTAAATAAATAATATAGGAATAAACGTTTCTAGAATGGCTCTTGGCTGTTAATAAGTAATCAGTCTTTTTCTCTACTGGAAAAGTAGTCATCTATATTTGGGATCATTTTAAGGAACTAGTTCTATCTCACAAAGCTCTGTTTCACCTGATTGTTGCTTGATGGTGCTGGAAAGTCAGCTCACGCTGACAGGAGTAGAGGGAAGAGGGCCAACTGGCTCTTCTTGGAAAAGTGTCAGTGGACCTCATTGCCTTAAGTAGTAGGTACTCTTTGACAAAGAGGGAAGTAGATCAACTAGCACTGCCTTTTTCTGCCTCACTGCTTCCTGGTAGAAGCAAAAGGCTGGTTTTCTGCTCTGCACCACCCTCATAGGGGGCTCACAATGTCTGATCCCACTGGGCAGGGAGTTCAGCTCCCGGCTCAGTCTCTGACAATTGCAGTGAAGAGGGGGTAACTTCCCCCCGCCCCTGTTGTTTGACTAGAGTAGGGTGGGAATTGTTTAAAATATTTTCTATTTTGCTAGGAAATCTTTTTCCTGGTATTTTGGCTAGAGGTTTCCCCTGGGTCCTATGTTATTTGTTCCTATTGGCATTGCCAGACTGCAAAGTTGTGCCATGCCCAGTCTTGGACGCATGGGAAGCAAAAAAATAAAACCTGAGAAAATAAATATCATCTTCTTACTGAGGTCCTGAGGTCACTAGTCAGAACTGCTATGCGTATTTTGCTATGTTCATCATTTTCTGTTTGTAAGTAGGAAGAATTTCTAAGAATAAAATGACATCATTATGATCAGAAACAAAGGTGTCTTCATATTTTGAATTTTAATTGATAGTTTTCAACCCCTCACAGATTAGTTGTTGTATTATGGTGACATGTGTGTTGAGATGCTGAAGTATGCTTCTAATATTCCAAATGTAACCCCGTCACCATAGTGGATAGTTTGGAGCGGAGGTTTCAGGTAAAGACAGACAAGAAAGAAGAAATAGGTGGATCACATCTGAGAGCTGAACCACTAAAAACTATTAATAGCAGCGGAACATTGTATGTCATAGTGCACAAAAATGAGCCCCTCAAGTTAGAAGGCGCTCAAAAACAACTAGGGAAGAGCTGCTACCTCAAAGTAGAATCGACTTTAATGACATGAATGGAGCAAGGTATTCCGGATGTTTGTTTGCTGATAAAGGCATGATTTAAAATAAGAAGAGACAATTAAAAACACCCCTTATTAACCAGTAGGTGTGTGTATTACATCTGAACTCCTCAAAGCAAGACCAATAAAAAACATCCTGATAAAGGAAGAAAAGATGGAAACCGTCAAGATTTCCATTTTGCTTGGCCACACAATCAACACTCCTGGAAGAAGCAGTCAAGAAATCAAATGCTGTATTATACCGGGCAAGCCCACTGCAAAGAGAGATTGTCCTCTTTCAAGTGTCAGAGCAGAGATGTCATTCTGAGGAGTAAGATGTGCCTGACAAAGTCTTGATCCGTTTCATGGCTTCTTATGGATGTGAAAGCTAGACAAGGAATAAAGAAGATTGGGAAACATTGAATGCATTTGAATGGAAAAGAATGTGGAATTTACTATGGACTGTTAAACAAACAAACAAATTTATTTTAGAAGATATTTTAGAAGAAGTACAACCAGAAAACCCCTTAGAGGCAGAAACAGTTATACTCTGCTCTCAGGTGGGACCAGTCCCTGGAAAAGGACATCTTACTTGGCAAACTAGAGGCCTGTTCAACAAGATGGATTGACTCAGTAGTTCAACTACAAACGTGTTCAGACACAACAATTGTGAAGATGGCATAAGGTTGGGGAGAGTTTTATTTATTTCAGGTTGTTATGAATCAGAACTGACTTGAGGGGACCTAATATCAACAACATCAATGGATACAATAATTGTTTGTTTTGGATATTTATAAATAATATCAGCCATACATATATTATAATTAGTATAAACTAGTAGGATATCACTTCTTAAAAAATAGAATTGAAGCTATATTTTGAGTCTCATATTTGTGCTATAAATGTCACGCATTTTACTTAAATATAGGTTTTAACTCAATAGTGTATGGTTATCTTTGCTATTTCAGTACCTTAAGTATTTACAATGAGAGAAAACAGTATTTATGTTTTCTCAAATTTTCTACTGGTCAGCCAATTTATAGGGAATGAAAGAAGAAGGTACAACATGTAGTTAGAAATGTAGGTCAGTACTAGATAAGATTCCTGCCAAGAATAAAAATACAAAGACATTACATTTAATAGATTTCAAAACAGAAGAGACTAAAAATTTGTCTTTTATTTGTTGAATTATCATATGTCTTACTGTGTTAGTTTGGGTACTTAAGAGAAACAAATCCACAGAAACTCATATGTATGAGAGAGTTTTATATAAAGGGTTAGTGCACATCAAGAAAACATCCCAACCCAGTGTTGCCCAAGCTCACAAGTCCAACATTAACCCATATGTCCAACACCAATTCTCAGTCTTCCTCCATCTCACAAAACACACACTATGATGCTGACTGCAGGAGGAAAGCCGAGTTAATGAACGTGTAAGCATCTCAGCACTGGCAGGGGTCCCCACATGGCTACTCCAGCACCCAGGGATGCATCAAGGCAGGTCCATGCGGTTTTTCTCTTTGGGGATATCTTGCAGGAAGTAAGCCTTGCCAGCTGAGGAAGGGAACTGGCTAAGGCAGCTGTACCCTGGACCAACCATCAGAAAGCAAGAGACCTGAGAACTCAAAAGGCGAGGCTCACTGAGCCATTTATCCTTCTGCCCTTCAATTAACCCCACATGTGTTTATCGGCCAGGTTGGCACAATAAACTAACTCACCTACCTTTCTTAGAACAACGTTCTGTTTTGTCGTCACTTGCATGAATCTATTTGCACATTTTATATCCGTTGTTTCTATTTCTTTGTGATGTCACAGTCTTTTCATAAAGTGATTGATGTTAGACTGTCAATATAAAACTATTTTTCATTCTAAAGTTGAACATATTTATTTTTCAATTTAAAACCGTTGCTCATATATGTAAGCTTATTGTGTATATGAACTACAAATGTCAGTTTCTCAGTGTTTCCTCCTGAGCTAATGCCTCCTCATCAGTTTTCTCATTGCCCCATGAACCTCCTTGTTCCTCAAGCTACAGATGATAGGATTGAGCATGGGGTGACTATGCCATAGAAGAGGGTGATCAGTTTGTCAAAAGGAGAGTCTTTGGACTTTGGCTTCATATACATAGAGAATTGTCCCATAAAATACAGTTACCACAGTTATGTGGGCTGAACAGGTCAAAAAAGCTTTTTTCCTTCCTGCAGCTGAATTCCTTCTCAGGACAGTGGACAGGATGAAAAGATAGGGGAAAATAAAAATATCACATTGCCCAGCATGTGAACCAACGATTGCAAAGTAGTACTTTCACAGGACAAAAGGACTATGGATAGAGGAAGAAAACAAACGCTAGAAAACACCTGCTCTTCTGCCATGACCTTTACCCCAAAACGCGCTGGGCGCCAGCATTGCCACTGGAGCAGAGTGTTACAATCAGGCCCAGTGTCCATGTAGAGCCTCTACAGCTCTCCGGGAATGAATGTGTGAGCGTGGGTGTCCTTTGGGCCCAGGGTCTATGATGAAGCTAGTATATTTCAGCTTCCTTTTTTTTCTCTCTCTCATTAGCTTCCCTTGTGTGTTCCCATTATGTCCACCTTCAGGCAGCATACACCTGCCCTCCAAGGTGTGCGGGAGGAGGGCTGGCACCATCCTCGGTGGCATTAGAATGGGCCCAAGTGTTTCGCTGTTCACCTGGCGGGGGTGACAAGCCAGGGAGTAGCCCAGGCTGCTGTTTGCTAGCCCAGAAGTGTGAAGGCTGCTCTACACCATAAAGCGGGCCATCGTTTGGTGGGGAGTCGGCCCAATAAGAATTCACTGCTTTTCCCAGTCTTTTTGTATCAGGTCCACACTTCAAATTTAGGAATCAGCTCCGAGCCCCCTCATCTCTCCTATGTAAGAGATTCATTGCTTCTTTCTCTCTTGTTTTGGACCTTTGATGCAGAGGGTGGATGTAGAATGTTTATCTATACTGCCATCTTTTACCAGAAGCCAGTCCCTGGTATTTTCAATATTCTTTGCCCACACATAGTCCAATATATTACATCTTCTGTTGACTTCTTTATTCGTTGTTCAGCTTTCTTATGCATAGGAGGCTACTGAAAACACCAGGGCTTTTCTCAGGGGCGCCTGTTTCCTCAAAGTGACATGTTGGCCCTTTAGAACACTTTAGAGTGGTCCTGTGCGGTGGATTTGCTCAATATAACCAGTCATCTGTTGTCTTGACTGCTGTTTCCATGAGTGTTGATGGTGGATCCAAGGAAAATGACATCTATGCCCATGCCAGTCATTTCTCATTTACCTGGATGGTATGTACTGGCCTCATTGTGAACATTTTTATTTCCTTTACGTTGATTTATGATCCATCCTGAAGACTTCAGTCTCTGATCTTCATCAATCTCAAGTCCTCTTAGTTTTCACCAAGCAAGGCCACGTCATCTGCATATCACAGTTTGCTTATTAATAAGCCTTAATCTAATTCAGATGTCACGTTCTTCTTACGCTAGTCCAGCTTTCATTATCCATAACAGCCCTGTATGAGAGAGGACTGTCCCTTTGCATTTCCAAGATTTTAAATCTTTATAGAGGAGACGACTCACCGTATATGTACTAATAAAACTATTGTGACAGTATCTTCAGCAGAATTTTATCTGCATGTCATGTTAACGATATTGCCTGATTATTTCCATATTTTGTTGGGTTACTTATATTTGGAGTGGATCCCTTTCAGTTGGTTCACTATGTAACTGGCTTTTAAATTTCTTGGTATTGATTAGTCGGTACTTCCAATGATGCATGTTTTTGAAACATTTCAATTGAATATCCATTACCAATACTAAATTCTCTACATTCTTATTAACAATCTTCTTAAGCATTAAACCCATTCATTGCCATTCAGTCAATTCTGACTCCCAGTGACAGGGTTTCTGAGATGGTAAATCTTTATATGAGAAGATTGCTGTGGTAATTAGTTTATTGTGCCAACTTGACCAATAAACACATGGGTGGAGGGATAAATGACTTGGTGAGCCTTGCCTTTCTAGTTCTTGGGTCTCTTGCTTTCTGATGGTTGGACCAGGGAGCAGCTGCCTTAGCCAGTTGCCTGCTTCAGCTGTCAAGGCTTACTTCCTACAAGATATCGCCAAGGAGAAGCTGCACGGACCTACCCCAATGCAGTCCTGCCTGGGTGCTGAAGCAGCCGTGTGGAGACCCCTGCCAGGGCTGAGATGCTTACACATTCACTGACTCGGCTTTCCTCTTGCAGTTGACATCATTGTGTGTGTTTTGTGAGATGGCGGAGGACTTTGTGGACTGGTGTCAGATATATGGGTTAATGTTGGACTTGTGGGCTTGGGCAGCACTGGTTTGGGATGTTTTTTTTGATGTGCACTTACACTTTGTGTAAAATTCTCTCTCATACATATGAGATTCTGTGGATTTTTTTTTTCGAATGTACCCAGACTCACACACTGGCCCTATTTTTCTCTTGAAGAGGGATTATTGGGTCTGAATAACTGACCTGTGTTCAGCAGCCTCTTATTATACCCACAGAACCACTAGGGTTCCTTAGGTAAACATTCATATTTATCAAATTAACCTGTAGATTTTGCCATGGTAGATACATTGAAAATGTGTTTTATTATTGTCTTATAAAACCCACTGAAGGTGAAGAAAAATTCCAAAGTCACTTGGGTTTATTTGTTTTGAAACTATTATGTTGTCATAGAGTTAGGGCATGTGTCAGGGTAATTTTATATTTTCTGAATGATTCCGATTTTGTTAATAGAGTACCTAGTCTGGAAAGAAATACACGGTCATTTTTCATTTTTAGCTTTGACATTCAGATAGTTTTGGAGGTGTCATGATATATAATAAGTTGGGAAATGTATAAGCAATTATTTTAGCCATTAAGATCAAGGAACTCTATTGCTTGAAACAAAGCATGTGCATATGTATTTATAGATGTGATCTAATTTAATTCCCTCTTTCTGACTTGATATGTGGTACTAACTTTTATTGTGAATCAATTTTCTGTTTCCTATCTACTCTATTGGATATAAGCACCATGATATCCTTGAGTGTCCATTTTTTTACAAGTGTCTAGTTGTGGCTTTGCTCCTTAAAGATATGAAATCTTTCAATCCACTCCTACACTCATCTTGGATACTTAATCTGAAGGGTTTGACAAGAGAATGAGGAGCTAGTAGACCAGCATGGCTGAACTGCCGTCTCACTGTAGGTGCCTATGTTGGGCTCTTGAAGGATTCAATGGGCAAATGTTGAGTGATGCCCCTTGCATCAAAATAATGTGAAAGTAATACAGAGTCACTGAACCAAAGGTTACTTGATATTCAATCATTTGAAGAAGTAGCATATGATCAAGAATAACAGTATTGCAGGAAGATGTCCAAGTTGTAGTTAAACCATGAGAGAAAATGAGGCTTGGAGCTTTAACAGAATGCCATTGGCAATATTTCAACAAACTGATGAGGTGCTGGAAATATTTCCCGATGCATACCAGAAATTTGGAAGAGAGTTACCTGGAAGGGACTGACGGGAAGGGATTCCTGTTTGAGCCCACTTCAAAGAAAGGTTAACCAAGAGGATACAGACATTGCTGATCAAAACATTAAATATCACATGCAAGTAAAACTTTGCTTATGATAATTCAACAATGCCTACAGCAGTACATCTGCAGAAATTCAAGCCAAAATCAGAAGAGTTCATGGAACAAGGGATGTCATTGGGGATGTCAGATGAATTTTGACTGACAGCAGAGAATACCAGAGATAGCTTTACTTATGTTTTATTGATTGTTCAAAGGCATTAAACAGTGTGCAATATAATGGAGACTAAGAGACAGTTGTTCCAATAGGACAAGGGAATACTGCATGCTATAAAATTTAGAAAAGTATGCACATTGATTTTACTTTTCACCAGATATATTGAATCTGGATACTGAGTAAGCAATCATGACTCTATGAAACTAGTCTATATGGAGAGGAGAGCAACATCAGATTTGGAGGATGGCTCATTAACCTTTGAGAAGCAGGTGACACAGCCTTGCTTGTTGAGCATCATAAAGACTTGAAGCACTAATTGGTGTATGCATTAAAACTGAATATGAAGGACACAAAAATCTTCACAGGACCAATAAGCAACAGCCTGATAAAGGAAGAATAGGTTGAAACTGTTAAGGATTGTGTTTTGCTTGCGTTCACAATGAACACTCTACGAAGCAGTATTCAAAAAAATAAATTAGTGCATTGGGCAAAATATACTGCAAAAGACCTCTTTAACATGAAAGGGCAGAGTTGTCACTTGGAGGAGTAAGTGTAGCTGACCAAAGCCATGATGTTTTCTGTTGCCCCATATCCATGTGAAAGGTGAACAATGAATAAAGAATATTGGAACATTATTAATGCTTTGAATAGTGGTGTTGGCAAAGAATATTGAAAGTATCACTGACTGTCAAAAGATCAACTAAATCCTAAAGGAAGTACATCTAGAAGGCTCCTTAGGCGCAAAGGTGGTTATACTGTTTCAGGTACTTCGGATAGGTTATCAGTTGGGACCAATCTTGGAAAAGGACATCATACTTAGCAAAATAGAAAGGTCAGAGTGAAAATGGAATATCCCCAAGAAGATGAATTGAAACTTGCCTGTCATAATCAATGCACTCAAACATGATGGTCATTGAGATCACGGGACAGGGTCCAACACTGTTTTGTGGTATACAGATTGTCTTAACTTAACACTGACTTGATGGCACCTAAGAACAACAAAAATATTGCTTTGGATCTTATAACCAATATTGACCCTAATTATATTATAATATTCTTTGAATTAATATTGTATAAAATATAGGAAACAAAGACTCCACTTGCAGTTCTCTCATATTTTGTGCTATCAATATCTTATATTTTATTTATATATAGCTTGAATTCAACAATGGGTTGCTAACTTTGCTGTTTTGATATATTTTGTCTTTTTAAAAAATTATTTTATTGGGGGCTCTTACATCTCTTGTCACCATCCATCCATCCATCCATCCATCCATCCATCCATCCATCCATCCATCCATCCATTGTGCCAGCCACATTTGTACATATGTTGCCCTCATCATTTTCAAAACATTTTCTTTCTACTTGAGCCCTTCATATCAGCTCCTCATTCCCCCCCCTTTCCTTCCCTAACCTACCTATGAACCCTTGATAATTTATGTACCAACATATAATCCCAGGGGGATGAACAACAGAAAAATGGGTAAAGGGGGACATCGGTCAATGTAAGACATGAAAAAAATTATGGTATGTCTTCACAAATTAAGAAAATAATAATTTTTTACTTCCTCACACTTTCTACTTTTCTTCCTGTGGTGGGTGGTTATGTAGGAAGTGAAAAATAGTAAGATAAAATACATATCTAGAAATGCAGGGCTGGACTAGATAAGGTTCTTGGAAAGAATAAACACGCAAAAACATTGAATTAAGTAGATTTCCAAACAAACTAGGTTGAATAGGTGTGTTTTATTTGTTGAATAGATGTGTGCTAGATTTAGTTTGAAAGGTTTACGTGTATTTTTTGCTTGGTTCTATAAATATACTTAAACCTTTTACACCATTGTCTCTGCATTTTGGTTAGATCATAGTCCTTTTCATAAAATGATAAAGTTAGACTGCTGATGGAAAATATTATTGATCCCCAAAGTCCATTATTACATCTATTGCCTTAATTTCATCTGTGTTCATAATTAAAACTATTGCTTAAAATATGTAAGCTTATTTGGTACATGGACTCAAAGTGCCCGTGCCTCAGTGTTTCCTCCTGAGCCAATGCCTCCTCATCAGTTTTCTCATTGCCCCGTGAACCTCCTTGTTCCTCAAGCTATAGATGATAGGATTGAGCATGGGGGTGACTATGCCATAGAAGAGGGTGATCAGTTTGTCAAAAGCAGAGTCTTTGGACTTCGGCTTCATATACATAAAGAGAATTGTCCCATAAAATACAGTTACCACAGTGATATGCGCTGAACAGGTTGAAAAAGCTTTTTTCCTTCCTGCAGCTGAATTCATTCTCAGGACAGTGGACAGGATGAAAAGATAGGATATACAAATCAGCAGCAATGGGGCAAACAAAAAGATCACATTGCCCAGCATGATAGCTATCTCATTCATAGAAATATCTGCACAAGCCAGCTTGACAAAGGCCAATATTTCACAAACAAAATGATTGATGACATTTTTCCCACAGAAGGGCAACCGGGTTGCAAGAACCGTTTCTGTCAATGAGTTGAGGAAACCCAATCCCCAGGAGACAGCAGCCATCTGAATACACAGCGCCTTGTTCATGAGGATGGGGTATCTGAGAGGGTTGCAGATGGCCACGTAGCGGTCAAATGCCATCACTGCTAGGAGCACACACTCTGTGGACCCCATAGTGTAAGAGACAGACATTTGCATAACACAGCTAGTGAAGGAGATGGTTTTTTTCTCTGACAAGAAATGTATCAGCATTGTGGGAATAAAAGAGGATGTGTACCAAATGTCTAGGAAGGAAAGATTGCCAAGAAAGAAATACATGGGTGTGTGGAGGTTGGAATCCAGGATTATTAAAATGATCAAGGTACTGTTTCCCAGGAGGATTACCAGGTACATCAACAGACACATCACAAAAAGTATTTTTTCAGCCTTTGGGTACTCAGAAAGTCCCTGCAGAATGAATTCAATCTCAATTGTCCAGTTGGTCTTTTCCATTTTCCTTCTTTTTATACCTGAAACAATCCAGAAAAGTAAGCTTAATGTCTCTGTACATAAGAAGTATCATAACACATGGTACTTGCCTTTTCAAGTAAGAGGTATTTGGGGCAGCAAGCGTGTCACCATTAGATGGTGCCTGGTAACAGCCATGAAGTTAGCTTTGGAGATGCCACTTTGAGGACACATAGCTCATAAAGCACGGGATTGCAGATACATAAAAATTGCTTACCTAAGTTTTTCAGACTGCAGATTTCTATATTTCATTCTCTGAGCGTGTTATGCACAAGGTCCTAGACACGGAAGAGCAATTTACTTCTGTTAACAGGCATTGATCACTTCTGACATGGTTAATCCACTGACTTCACTTTGAAAATCAATATGAAGGGATTGTTCTCTGTGTACTTCAAGGAAGTTTTTTTTACCGCATCATACCAATTATTAACATTAGAGTATAATTATGATTTCATAATTTACAAATAATTATAGACATTATAATTTACAAATATGCTTAAGGGCTCTTTTTATCATCACTATACTTAAGTGAAAAAAATAAATTCAATGGACTTAATTAAGCTTATTTCTAATAACTTTAAATGATTATGCTGTACTTTTCTCTGATAGTAAATGTCATTTGTTTTCTACTACGCTTCAAGGCTATCCAGAACTTTTATAAATTAGGCAAGGGCTTGTAACATGGTACAATTTTGGGGTTATGTTCTAATATCTCTCCCAGGAAACAGGCATTGATCTACTTGAGTACTTCTCAAACTTTAGTATGCACCCCAAT
Source organism: Tenrec ecaudatus (assembly GCF_050624435.1). Classification (NCBI taxonomy): domain Eukaryota; kingdom Metazoa; phylum Chordata; class Mammalia; order Afrosoricida; family Tenrecidae; genus Tenrec; species Tenrec ecaudatus. Next base: position 41,958,835 of record NC_134539.1, on the reverse strand, counting down.
AACATAAGGAATTTAAAAAAATTACATAACTTGATTCAGTGGGTAGGGCAACTGGGCTGAGATTTTCATTTATCCACTTGTCCCCCATGCTGCTGGTGCTGCTTGTCTACAGAACACACATGAATAGCATGGTCTCTTCCTCTTTCTCTAACTCCAAAGAGGCCAGAGGACCACTGGACAGCAGACAATGTCAAACAGAACACTGGTGAGACTTGGTAGTCAGGCCTCTGTGCAATTTATGGCAAATGGTTTTGTGATCTTTAGCGTTTAAAGAGACAAGCAATCAATTTGCACATAGAAGCTTCTGTCTTGTATTTTTTCTCATACAAAAAGTCATGCCTCACAAAGCCCACATGGAAGAGCACACCAACGTGTGTGATCGAGTGGTCCCAAAGGGATCAGTTATCAGGCATCAAAGAACAAAAACTCATATCATTGGCTGCACACCTCCATGATAGGATCGCTGAAGACAAATGGGAGCATAAGCAAATGTGGCGAAGAAAGCTGATGGTGCCCAGCTATTGCAAGAGATAGTGTCTGGGGTCTTAAAGGCTTGAAGGTGAACAAGCGGCCATCTAGCTCAGAAGCAATAAAGCCCACATGGAAGAAGCACACCAGCCGGTGCGATCACGAGGTGCCAAAGGGACCAGGTATAAGGCATCATGCAAAAAAAAAGAATATATATATATATGTGTGTATATGCATATATAGATACCATAGTGAATGAAGGGGGAAGTGCAGAGTGGAGACACAAGGCCCAAGTGTCGACAACTGGAGATCCCCTCACAGAGGGGTTTAGGAGAGGAGATGGGTCAGTCAGGGAGCGATGTAGTACCAATGAAGAACACAGCTTTCCCCCAGGTCCTGGATGCTTCCTCCCCCCAACTACCATGATCCGAATTCTACCTTGCAGGACTGGTTAGGGCAGAGATTGTATACTGGTGCATATGGGAGCTGGAGGCACAGGGAATCCAGGGTGGATGATACCTTCAGGACCAGGGGTGTGAGGGGCGATGCTGGGAGAGTGGAGGGTGAGTGGGTTGGAAAGGGGGAACTGATTAAAAGGATCCATATGTGACCTCCTCCCTGGGTAATGGATGGCAGAGAAGGGTGGGGAAAGGAGACTCCGGATAGGGCAAGATATGACAAAATAACGATGTATAAATTACCAAGGGCACATGAGGGAGGGGGGAGCGGGGAGGGAGGGGAAAAAAAAGAGGACCTGATGCAGAGGGTTTAAGTGGAGAGCAAATGCTTTGAGAGTGATTAGGGCAAAGAATGTACAGATGTGCTTTATACAATTGATGTATGTATATGCATGGATTGTGATAAGAGTTGTATGAGCCCCTAATAAAATGTTTAAAAAAAAAGAAAAGAAAAAAAAGTCATGCCTCTTTCCCTTATTGCACATGTATGAGGTCATTTTCCCAAAGAAGAGATATTGTATCATCTCAAATGCTTTAGTCCTGCCCCAAAGATTATGAAGCAAATGACTTAATTTGGGAAAAATGGAGAGTAGATATTAGTAAATGAATCACAGAATGTCCTTTTAAAACAAATTTACATTCTTATTTTTTTTCACACCACAGCTACATAATATATTCCTGGAGAAATAAACAAATTTTGGTTCAACAATGGCTATGATTGTAGCCTAAAATGTGCCAGGTGGTTGGCATTTGCAGCAAGTTGCCCTGCTTTCTGTGGAAACTCCAGTTTGTAATGGTCAGATAATTCCATCAGCATAGAAAAAGATTCATATTTCTAACAGACGTAGAAAGCATGGTGCTCATTCCACTCAGACCGCATTTCTCTTCGCTGAGGTTTCCTAAGTGGGGCAGGGATGCATTTGTAAGCCAAGATGTACTCCTATTGGTTACTGCTTGTGAGTAGAATTTAGAATTTAATAAACAGCAGAAATATGAGAATGTGAACATTTTAAGTATTACTTCTTTTGCGTTGACCACAGGTCCTAATAAACTTAACATTTATAATTGTCTATCCCCCCTCTATTGTGAATTGTTTTTTCTAGTCTTATTTTCACTTCAAATATCTATCATTACAACTTTGTTCAAATCTTTGTTGGACTTAGTTTAATATATGATATATATGTTAACATGTTCTCTTTTATTGGAAAACTGTTTCTTAGATTTCTATTAATTTGAATTTGAATTGAGTAGCATCAGAGTTTTATTGATAAATACATTACATTTATATCATGGATTACAAGAGCTATGTTTTCCTTGGTAGTTTTCCCATGAATTATTTCTGATTAAAATAAAGTTAAATCTTGACCTGGCTTGAGAGGTGGTATCTGAGTTTTACTATTTTTGTCCTTTACAGAGATATTCATATTGTAACACCTAATAAACAATGACCACTTAAATTAAAATATTTATAATGATAAGATGAGTTTCTTTTGAAATGATGATAACAAAACCTTTCCTCTCTCTTACCTCCAAAATGGGTTTTCATTCAGTTACATCATTCCATTCCATTAAGTAATAGGAAAACATCTCCAAAATTTTAATTTCATTTTCCTTCTTCAGAAGAGTCTCAATTTGAAAGATCAGTGTTCCTCTTTCCTTACAAGTGATATGATAAATAATAGCCACACTATGCAATTTGTTTATAATATGTGAATTTTAATAAGCTGACATCAAGAAAGTAAAACACATTAACCGCAAGATAAATATATGACTCAAGTTTTTCCATGACTTGTTCTAAAGTTATAATGGAGAAAAATACAGCTTCTTTGGAAAGTCAATTTAGCACTTGTTTTACAAACTTCATCAATCCCTTAGGCCATGATTTAGAAAGTTAGAATTCCCTAGGGATAAAGTCCCAATTATCTTCACTAACAAACCAAAATGAGAAAGAAAAAAAAAAAAACTTCCTCAGTCATACATCTTTGATACATTTAGTGAATATGGTCTTACTTGATGACCATTTCATAAGTTGACATAGAAGTGAAAAACTATCAGGATTTGAAAATTTCCCCAAGTTCATTTTTATTCTTTTAATAAAATTATGTTTATTCAATCCTCTTATTTATTTTTAAATATGTAAAAATATTCTAAGGACATTAAATATTAATTCTCCTGAATAAATAATATGAGCTGAATCTAAACTGTATAAAATTAAAGTCATTTTATCTTATTTGGGGTACTTAAAAAAAACTTTATTGTGAATTGGTGAGGGTTTAAAGAGCAATTCGATTTTGCATTTAATAATTCACATATATACTTTATGCCACTGTCGGGTTTGAGGTCCCCACTTTAACATCACATACTAGTTCCCCCATGTGCTTCTTTTTAATTATTTAATTTTATTTTAAGAAATCATTGTATTGGGGGATTGAAAGCATTTATAACATTCCATAATTGTATCAAGCATATTTGTACATATGTTGCCATCATCATTTCTAAACATTTACTTTCTATTTCAGTCATTGGTAGCAGCTCCTCTTTTTTCACTCCCCGCCCACACCCTCGTGACCTGTTGATGAATTATACATTGCCATTCATCTTCTTTTCTTTTTTTTAAATGTTTTATTAGGGGCTCATACAACTCTTATCACAATCCATACATATACATACATCAATTGTATAAAGCACATCTGTACATTCTTTGCCCTAATCATTTTCTTTTCTTTTTTTTTTTTACATTTTATTAGGGACTCATACAACTCTTATCACAATCCATACATATACATACATCCATACATTCCCTGTCCCAATCATTCTCAAAGCATTTGCTCTCCACTTAAGCCCTTTGCATCAGGTCCTCTTTTTTTCCCCCTCCCTCCCCGCTCCCCCCTCCCTCATGTGCCCTTGGTAATTTATACATCGTTATTTTGTCATATCTTGCCCTATCCGGAGTCTCCCTTTCCCCCCTTCTCTGCCGTCCCTCTCCCAGGGAGGAGGTCACATGTGGATCCTTGTAATCAGTTCCCCCTTTCCAACCCACTCACCCTCCACTCTCCCAGCATCGCCCTTCACACCCTTGGTCCTGAAGGTATCATCCACCCTGGATTCCCTGTGCCTCTAGCCCTCATATGTACCAGTGTATACAACCTCTGCCCTATCCAGCCCTGCAAGGTAGAATTCGGATCATGGTAGTTGGGGGGAGGAAGCATCCAGGACCTGGGGGAAAGCTGTGTTCTTCAACGGTACTACCTCGCACCCTGACTGACCCATCTCCTCTCCTAAACCCCTCCCTGAGGGGATCTCCAGTGGCCGACACTTGGGCCTTGTGTCTCCACTCTGCACTTCCCCCTTCATTCAATATGGTATACACACACACACACACACACACACACACACACACACACACATATATATACACATACATATATTCCAAAGTGGGTGAACAAGTAAATGTGGTGAAGAAAGCTGATGGTGCCTGGCTATCAAAAGAGGTAGTGACTGGGGTCTTAAAGGCTCAAAGATAAACAAGCGGCCATCTAGCTCAGAAGCAACAAAGCCCACATGGAAGAACACACCAGCCTGGGTGATCTAGTGGTCCCAAAGGGATCAGTTATCAGGCATCAAAGAACAAAAAATCATCATATCATTGGCTGCACACCTCCATGATAGGATCGCTGAAGACAAATGGGTGCATAAGCAAATGTGGTGAAGAAAGCAGATGGTGCCCGGCTATCAAAAGAGATAGTGTCTGGGGTCCTAAAGGCTTGAAGGAGAACAAGCAACCATCTAGCTCAGAAGCATAAAAGCCCACATGGAAGAAACACACCAGCCAGTGTGATCACGAGGTGCCCAAGGGACCAGGTATAAGGCATCGTCTTCTTTTCTAATCCTTCCTGCCTTCTGAACTCTGTCTTCAGGCAAATGTTGCCCTTCTGATCTGAAAGGGTTACATTCCTGGAGTATCCCTCTTGGTGCAATCTTCAGCTGTCATTCTGACGCCTGAAGATATGGGCTCTTTCAAACCACTCCTCATTCATCTGCTAATGTTCAATCTATAGCTAATGCAGAGATAATGCATCTTTCTCCTCAGGGACCTCTGTTGAAGTGGGTATTAACAGAGAGTCAGTTACCAGAGGGAAAGTTATGACAAGAGAACACAGGAACTGGGAGATTTGGATGGCTGAATTGTCTTCTCACTGCAGATGCCCAGATGGAAGGCAAGCAGATAGTAAAAGAATAGATAGAAATGTTTTTGTTATGATTAGTACTATGTAGTATTAAAATGATATGTTAACCTGGATATTTAAACTAATGCATTTGAAATTAAATAACAACTTTGAACTACACATAATTGATCATCCCAGGGCTCTTGCTTACAATTTGGTCATATCTAGTTTAAATCATCCCATCCTACTGCCTATAGGAGGCTATCTGATCATGTGACTCCTGTTGGCACTCTTGTGCTTGCTCTTTCTACAAGACTCAGGTGCATAGTATATATGAACAATTTCATCTGCATTGAGGAGTAATTTGCTCTTCTGTATCCTTTAAGACTACCACTTTCTGCTGGCTTGTCATATTATGGTTGTTTCTGTGTTGCTGGCCGCTGTGTCACAGGTATTTCAAAACACCAGTGAACAGGCTTCAGCAGAGCTTCCACACTACGAACAAAGCACGAAGAAGGGAACTAGCCACTGAAAATCTTAAAGATTGCCGAGAACTATCACCAGATATCGCTTGAACAGAAGCAGAACACTGTCAGAGGTTTTGTCAGAAGGTGAGCTTCTTAGGTACATGGCACTCAAAATATGACCGAGTACAAGCGGGCTTCTCTAAGTTGAGTTGACCATAATGGCGTTGATGGAGTAAAGCCTTTAGGACCTTTGTTTGCTTATAGGGCAAGACTCAAAATGAGAAGAAATAGCTGTAAACATCAATTCATAATTGGAACTTGGAATGTATAAAGTATGAATCTAGTAAAATGAAGTGGAATGCAAAGAGATTGAGAGACTCAGTGTTAGTGGGCTGCAATGGCCAGACATGGACCATTTGAATCAGAAAATCACATGGTATATTATGCTTCCTCAAATATAAGAACATTTCAAAAGCTATCTCAAAGTAATACACTGTCTGTGATCTGATACTACTTATCTGTCTACAAGGAAGTCCAGTCAATTCAACCATTATTTCCATTTATGCACCAACCACTGACACCTAGTTATGCAGAAGTTGAAGAAATCAGTTGCCTACACCAGTCAGAAGAGACAATGAAGAAGCTCAATATCAGAGGCTCAAAGGAGGCCAGAGGGGGTGGTGGAACAATCAATTGCTCATAGGTATATTTAGCTTGAAACTGAAGAAAATTCAAAAAAATTTACGAAAGTCAAAATATGACCATAAGTTTATCCCACCTGAACTTTGCGGACATCTCAGGAATAGATAGAAATGCTTCAATTTCTGCATAACTTGCTTCAGTGGTTAGTGCATAAATTTAAATAATAGTTGTACTGACACCTTGAACATGAATTACAGAAGACCCAATGAGCTGTGGGATAACATCAAGAACATCAAATATGAATGTGGTAGTCACCTAATCTGGTGTCACTGTAAGGATTAAGAGTGTAGGGGTGGAGTCCAGGCTGTCAATCTGGAGAGAGCCAATGACACTTCTCTCTCTCTCTGCTACTCGCTGGGAGACATTGCAGAAGACAAGCCACATGGATGCAACCAGACCTTGGAAGGTGGAGAAGCCACAGAGAGATGCCTGCCAGCGCTAAGATGCTTACAATGCCACTGGACCCGAAGACTTTCAACCCACTGGCTTGTGATCATCCTGCATCTGGCTTCATTGGATGTGTTTTGTGAATATGAAGAGGACTTTATAGATTGGTATCAGACATATGGGCTAATATCAGACTTATGGCCTTGGACCGGACTGGGTTGGGATCTTTTCTGAATGTTCAATTGCTCTTGTATATACACCTATTTCTTATACACATATGTGTGTCCATGGGTTTGTTTCTCTAGTCTACCCAAATTAATACATTAAGAAAGAAAAAGATCATTAAAAAGTAAATTTTTAAAAGTCAGACAAGGCTCTGAAATTTGTTTTGATCATAGAGCAGCTACGGCAAATAGAAAAAAATGACTTCGAAGAGCAGAACAGAAAATTTCAAAGTACAAAGCTTGAGAAGACCAAGTCAAATATTATAGTGAAATGTGCAAAAACCTAGAGTTAAACATCTAAAAAGGAAGAAGATGCTCAGCATATCATGGACTAAAAGAACTAAAGAAAAAAACCAAGCCTCCAGTTGCAATGCTGAACGATTCTATGGGCAAAATCCTATGAACAGGTAGCATCAAAAGAAGATGGAAGCAGTACATAGAGTCACTGTACACAAAATAACTAGTTGACTTTCAACCATTTTAAGAGGTAACACATGAAGAAGAGCCAATGGTATTAAAGGAAGAAGTATAAGCTGCGCTGTAGGCATTCATGACAAACAAGGCTCTGAGAATTGATGGAATACCAACTGAAATGTTCCAACGAGCTAATGAAGCAACGGAAGCAATCACTCATTTGTGCAAAGAAATTTGGAAAAGATACACATTTGTATCCATTCCAAGGAAAGGCGATCCAACAGTACGTCAGCTTATAGAACAATATCATCAATATCATATGCTGAGGCTCATCCAGCAACAGTTGCAGCAGAACTATGACAAAGGGCTGCCAGAAATGCAGGCCAGCTTCAGAAGGGGACATAACAAGAGCGAAATCATTGCGCATGTCAGATGGATCTTGGCTCAAATCAGAGAACATCAGAGAGATGTTTACTTGTGTTTCATTGACTATGCAAAGGCACTCAACGGTGTAGACCATAAGACATTATGTACAGCCTTGAGAAGAATAAATTCTAGGACAATTCATTATGCTCATTTTGAATCTGTAAACGCATTAAAGGTAGGTGAGTGAGTTAGTTTATTGTGCCAACTTGGTTGATAATCACATGTGGGGTTAATTGAAGGGCCGAGGGATAAATGGCTTGGTGAGTCCCATCTTTTAAGTTCTTGGGTCTCTTGCTTTGTGATGGTTGCACCAGGGTGCAGCTGCCTTAGCAGTTCCCTGTTTTGGCTTGCAAGGCCGACTTCCTGCAAGACATCCCCACATGGAGAAGCCACAGAGACTTACCCGGATGCAGCCCTTGGTGTTGGAGCAGCCATGTGGAGACCCCTGCTAGCACTGAGATGCTTACACGTTCACTGACTCGGCTTTCCTACTGCAGTCAGCATCATTGCGTCTGTTTATTGAGATGGAGGAAGACGCTGTGGACTGGTGTTGGACGTATGGGTTAATGTTGGACTCATGGGCTCGGGCGGGACTAGTTGGGATGTTTTCTTGATGTGCACTTAACCTTTATATAAAACTCTCTCTTATATATGAGTTTCTGTGGATTTGTTTCTCTAAAGTACACAGGCTAATACAGTAGTTATTAAAACAGAAAAAGGGAATATTGCATGGTTTAAAATCAGGAAAGGAGTGCATCAGGGTTGTATTCTCTCACCATAATTATTCAATCTGTAGGCTGAACAAATAATCAGAGAAGCTGGTTTATGGGAAGCAGAATAAAGTATCAGGATAGGAGGAAGGTTGATAAACTATCGCTCTGCAGATGGCACAACCTTGCTCTGTGAAAGTGAGGAGGACTTGAAGCACTTGTTGATGAAGATCAAGAATTTCAGTCTGCAATATGGACTATAAATCAGTGTAAAGAAGACCAAAATACTTACAACTTGACAAATAGGTAAAATCATGATAATTAGAGAAAAATGGTAGTTGCTATGGATTTCATGTTGCCTGGCTCCACAATCAGTGCACATAGAAGCAACGGTCTAGAGATCAAAAGAGAAATTGCACTGGGTAAATCTGCTGCACAAGACCTCTTTAAAGTATTGAAAAGCAAGGATGTTACTTTGAGAACTGAGTTAGTTTATTGTGCCAACCTGGCTGATAAACACATGTGGATTAATTTAAGGGCGGAGGGATAAATGGATTGGCGAGCCTCGCCTTTCTAGTTCTTGGGTCTCTTGCTTTCTGGTGGTTGAACCAGGGTTCAGCTGCCTTAGCCAGTTCCGTGCTTCAGGTGGCAAGGCTCACTTCCTGTGAGACATCCCTGAGGAGAAGCCACCTGGACCTAACCGGATGCAACCCTGGAGCAGCCGTGTGGAGACCCCTGCCAGTGCTGAGATGCTTACACATTCACTGACTCAGCTTTCCTCCTGCAATCGGCATCATTGCATCTGCTTTGTGAGATGGAGGAGGACTTTGTGGATTGGTATTGGACAAATGGGTTAATGTTGGACTTGTGGGCTTGGGCAGCACTAGGTTGGGATGTTTTCTTGATGCACACTTAACTTTTATATAAAACTCTCTCTTATACATGAGTTTATATGTATTTGTTTCTCTAAAGTACCCAGACTAATACATTATGCTATCTTGGGAGTGGGGCACTGGAGAAACAAATCATAAGACGGAGAGTAGATGTTTGTTTGACCTCTCCATGATGATAGTTTTTCTTGTCTAGCCAGAGGTCAGATAGAGCCATGCTATTTACTCCATTGTTTTCTGGGGAAAATATGGGAAATAGGAAAATAGAAAGTTTGTAAGCCCACTTGCTTTGAACCATTAAAATTTGATCTTTAGATGGGTTTAGGCCACACCTGCAAACAAAGCTTTTCAAAGAAATATATGCCTCACCAAGTGCTTTGGAGTACTCAGGAACCAGTATTCTTTGTCAGAAGCTGGATAAAAACCCGAACCATGAAAAAAACTCCCCTCTGGGAATGAATGTCAAAGTGAGCCTGCAATCAGGCTGAAATGCTTGCTAGATGACCACCTGGATCTACTTGTTGAGTAGAACTGGGAGAAATGCAGAAATAAAGAGATGGGTTGAGTTTTGCCATTGACACCTGTGGACTTGGTTTCTAGGAAAAAAAGAAGATAAGAGCAGGTTGACTCGTCTAAAATTCATGACCTAGCACGAGGAGCCTACGCTTCTTGAGTATTGGTGAGAGCCCATGGTCTAAAGGCAAGGTGACGAATGGGCACCATGTGGAGGCTGTGAGGCAGCCCATATTGAGTTGACCAGAACTTGAAAAGATAGATATTTTTGAGCCTGTGAACTGGTGCATATTGTTGCTGACTTTATGGATGGCCTGTCTGGATTTGACTTTGCTTATGGATGCAGACTTCACAAGGTTCCAACTGGAATGAAGACTCTTCATGTCGAAAAATATGGTTGTCTTCTCAGCGAACTGCGCTGATGTAAGTGGGCAGCATATAAATTTGATAGCCAAAATTGGGGGATAAAGACATGAAGTGGTTGGCTTACAAGCTTTCATAGTTGGGGGAAAAATCCACAGGATTATAGAGTTAAGGTGTAGGTGTTAATGAATTGCAATTTTGAGGCTAAAGAATGATGTACAACTGCCAAGATGTCAAGGTGTGGATTGAGTTAGTTTATTGTGCCACCCTGGCCAATAAACACATGTGGGACTAATTGAAGTGTGGAGGGATAAATGGGTTGGGGAGCCTCACCTTTCTAGTTCTTGGGTCTCTTTCTTTCTGAGGGTTGGGCCAGGGTGCAGCTCCCTTAGCCAGTTCCCTGCTTTGGGTGGCAAGGCTCACTACCTGCAAGACATCCCCAAGGAGAAATCACAAGGACCTACCCCGTTGCAGCCCTGGGTGCTGGAGCAATTGTGTGGAGACCCTGCCAGGCTGAGATGTTTACACATTCACTGACTCAGCTTTCCTCCTGAAGTCAGCATCATTGTGTCTGTTTTGTGAGATGGAGGAGGACTTTGTGGATTGGTGTTGGACATATAGGTTAATGGGTTAATGTTGGACTTGTGGGCTTGAGCAGCACTGGGTTGGGATGTTTTCTTGATGTACACTTACCCTTTATATAAAACTCTTATACATGAGTTTCTATGGATTTGTTTCTCTAAAATACCCAGACTAATACGAGGACTAAGGTGTGCCGGACCCAAGCCATGGTATTTTCCAACATTTCATATGCATGTGAAAATTGTACATTGAACAAAAAGAACCAAGAAGAATGAATGCATTTGAATTACGGTGCTCAGGAAGAATATTGAAAGTATCATGGACTGTCAAAAGAACCAACAAATCTATCTTGGAAGAAATATAGCTAGAATGCTACTTAAATAATTATGTAGAATCTTCATCTCCTATACATTGGACATGTTATCAGCAAAGTCGAGTCCCTGAAGAAGCACATCATACCTGGCAAAGAAGAGAGACAGCAAAAAATAGGAAGACCCTTGATACGAAGGACTGACACTGTGTCTGCAACAATAGACTCAAGCACAATAGTTGTGAGATAAGCACAGGACCAGCAGTGTTTAGTTCCCGTTGTACATAGGGTCATTATGAGTCGGAGTTGACTCAAAAGCTCCTAACAAAAACATCCCCTTAGAGAATCTAATATAAAACATTACTTTTGGATGAATCATTATAATTATTTCACAGTGATTCTGAATATCCATGAAGGATAGATGTATTTTATTTACCATATTTAGTTTAGCTGACATTCACCATAATCCATAAATTTTTTGCTTTTGTCATCTCAAAGTATCTCAGTGTAAATTATGTAGAGTCTGAGTTAAAAACCAATATTGTTCATTAAGTTGTACTCTAGTGGGCAGGACTCTCCTTTACAGTGTCCTAACATGTGACAGATTTTGAATTTCCTTGGTGATACAAGTATAGCACACATCATTTTAAGAGTTAACTCATTTAATTTCCAAATAATTTCTATTACTTAAAAATAGACACACATTAATTAGATAGATGCTCAATGAATTTCCCAAGACAAAAATAAACTACTTCTAAAATTACATGTTGTCATAGTCTGGGTACTTTCAAGGAACAAATCCACAGAAACTCATGTGCAGGAGAGAGTTTTATAGAAAGGTTAACTGCACATCAAGAAAACATCCCAACCCAATGCTGCCCAAGCCCACAAGTCCAACATTAACCCATATGTACAACATCAATCCACAAAGTCCTCCTCCATCTCACAAAACAGACACAATGATGCCAACTTCAGGAGGAAAGCTGAGTCAATGAATGTGTAAGCATCTCAGCATTGGCAGAGGTCTCCACATGGGTTCTCCAGCACCGAGGGATGCATCGGGTAGGTCCATGTGGCTTCTCTTCAGGGATGTCTTGCAGGAAGTGAGCCTTGCCAGCTGAAGCTAAGGCACCTGCACCCTGGTGCAACCATCACAAAGCAAGAGACCTGAGAACTAGAAAGTCAGGGCTCACTGAGCCATTTATCTCTCTGCCCTTCAATTAATCCCAAATTTGTTTATCGGGCAGTTTGGCACAATAAACTAACTACGTCACATGTCTTCTCAGAGTTACATCTCAAATGTTATAAATATTCAGTAGAATTTAGTGAAATCAGATGATTTCTATGCAATATGAAAGGGTGAGGATTGTGGCAAATATGTTTCGTTCCACATGATTAAACAAACTTCCTTGTTATGACATTCTCATTCCCTACTGTTTCATCATCTCTCTCACTGCTGTATCTTCATGAGAAAAATTCTAATTTTCTTCAATGATATTTTCTGAATGCTTGATGGTAGCAGTTGACAGATTGCCTTCCGGTCATTGAGCAAAGTCACTTGACTTTTTAGAATTTTCCACATGATGATCTCATCTATTTATTTTTCTTTTCTGTTTAGTTGTAACAGGAGAAGTGAATTTTCTCAGAAACCCCCAAACTTCTTCCCATTAAATTTGTGGATGGAAGATGAGTTCTTGTTAACAACAAGGTGGCAAGGTAACATCAGTCAGCTTGACATGAAAAAAATTTAATAAATTATCAAGGGTTCATGAGGGAGGGATGGTGGGGGAGGGGGAAAATGAGCTGATACCAAGGGCTCAAGTAGAAAGAAAATGTTTTGAAAGTGATGATGGCAACATATGTACAAATATGCTTGACACAATGGATGGATGGATTGTGATAAGAGCTATAAGAGCCCCCAATAAAATAATTTTTAAATGTTATTTTGAAAGTAATAAATATTCCATAAATTTTGCAGTACTATAAACTTATACTGTATTCCCTACTATGTCACTTCCTAGCTGAGTTATCTTGGGCAAATTTGTGGCAACTTCTTTGGACTCTATTTACTTCCTAGCATATAATCATGCATATGTTCATTTTTTATAACCAGCTAGCTTGTTTTAATGTTTCTCTACAAATGGTAAAATATACTGAAGTACAGATGAGGAATAATAATAATATGTGGTCAACATTATAAATATAATGTTAATATAAATATATTAACACAAACAAATATAAATTAGATGTTAAAATACATAACAATACAAATATAATTTTCTGGTTTAAAAAGAAATCTGGTCCTCAGTGCAGCTTTGCGGGGTCTTATTGAGTTGGGCCAGTCTCTTTGCTCTCCTGGCGGTACTTGCCTTTATTCGTCTTCCTCTGCGAAGCCACTTTGGTTCATGCTTACACTACCACAGAAGCCACTTCTGTTTCCACCTCTACCACCCCTAAACATTCCACCAGGACCACTGAAGTCCACGAAGGCACCAGGGCCAGGGCTACTTCTGCCATTGTCACCACCAGATGGTGGACATGGAAGGGTGGGAGGAGGAAGCTTTCAGGCTTAGAAGCCTTACAATGGTTGCATGCTGTTTTCCAGGTGACGTTTTGGGTTCCACCGCCAGGACGGGGGCACAGCCAGTCCCCCACTCCTGCTGGAGTTTGCTCCTCCAGATGGGCTCCCTGGAACCATGAGGTCTTCCTGGGGGCAATCCTCCTTTGTGTCCTCCATGGCCTCCCATGAGTCCCATGGGTTTGCCAGAATCTCCTGGGCCCCCTGGACATCCAGTCTGTGGTGGTGGCATACCTCTGCCCTCTTGTGGTGCTATTACACCTTACATGCGGTTCATGGGCAGCTTCTTCCAAGTGAGAAAGACTTTTAAGTTTGGAAATCTTAAATCACTCCATGGGCAGCCCTGGCAGTTGGTAGGTCTTCATAGGACAGAGTGCCCTCACCTTTGTGTTTCCTGGTTTCCTTGTCCAGGTAGATCTGGATCAAGCCACTGTGTCCAAGTAGGTATGGACCAAAGCCACTTTGCTTGAAGTTGTCTGTCATGGATGAGCGTCACATTAGCATTTAACCCTTGCACATAAATCGCACTGCTGCCAGCGACTTCATCTGGATTAGCAGATGAGCCTAAATAAAGATCTGGCTCTTTATCCATGGGCCCACTAGGCTTATAAACCACCTTGATCTCCAGAATCCATTCCACTTTGTCCTCCTCCATCCCACCTCTGCCCATGCCTCCACCATCAAATCGCCCTCTTCCTAAGCCAAGGATATCAAGGCAACTCATGCTCAGGTTCTCGCGTGTTCCAGAAAACCCGGTCCTAAAGTCTCCTGCCCATAAACACCCATGCTCCTGTGGGGTCCTCTGCTGCCTGTAGTTGCTGCGTGGTTGGTTATATTGGCTGGAAGCTTGGCTGTAGGATGCACTTGCTGGGGGCAAGGTATCTAATGGGCTGCAGCTGTCCATACATTCTCTGCTGAGAGTCAACACACTGGTCATAGCTAGCTGGCTCAGAAGAAAACTAGCTGCTAGGAGGATAGGACTGAGGATGGGATTGGCTGCATGGGGTAAGCTCTTAGGGACCGGGGCGTAACTGAAGTGACCCTGTCCATATCCTGTGATGGGCTGGTTGCAGCAACCTGTGATGGATTGATGCTAACTTGACTGTTTTCAGTGAACGTGCTATCATTCTGTGCTCTTGTGGGTGCTGGGGTGGCTGGTTGCTATCCATATACTCAGTTGACAGGGATGGAATGCTATATGCAGACTGGGCTGCCTAAGAGGCCTGGGGCAACTCTTTATGCATATATCATAGGTAATTCTTATTAATGATTGTTTCTTCCATGCAAAATATATGCTGAAACCCCCACCACTATATCTCTGCATGTAATCTCATGTAGCGTAGTCATATCCATAATGCAAAATCGTGTTACATTAATGAGACTACCCTAGGCCATATTCTAACCCGATCATTTCTGAGATTAAATACAGAGGCAGTCACACACAGGGCAGGCAGGCGCCATGTCCCCTTCGCTAAAGACCAAGCAAGACCCTAGACTACTGCTAAGGAGTGAGTCTCCCTGGTTTGCAGGGAGTGGCTTCCTCTGGCATCAATCGTTTCATAAATTCAAGACTTGTTGATGATCAGTTTTATAGTTTATTTCATGTTATGAAAATGGTGGTGATTGCTTCTGAGCTCTTTCCATGCTATAATGCCAAGTGGAAAATCTCCTTGCCTCCTTTTACAGTGTCTTTCTGTTCAGCATTTTCAGCCCATAAAGAGAGTTCTTCAAAATCTCTGAGAAGGACAATCCTTGATTAAGATGGTTAAGCTTGAGGTCCAATCCAGCAGCCCTTTCTCTCTGCTTTTCCCATGGAGTAGCCTGAAGCAGGATCAGCTCCACAGGATGCTGTTTACCAGTGCTGTTGGCACGCATTAGCATTTACTTCTAGCATGTTTCTAGGTGTTCTTACCTCACAAAGGCATTGCACATTTGATAAGCCATTATCCCTTAAAAATATTCTTGAGATAATCTAGCATATATTGAAAAGAATATATGGTTTTTATTTTTGCCATTGTTAGTTATGAGGCCTTGTGTAAGTTCCTTAATAGCTCTTAGTTCTGATGAACCAATTATAAGTAATGAGAGGTCGCATTAGTATCGTGCACACTAATTGGTATGATAAAGCTAAAATTCATGGATAGTGGTCCGACTTCAACATTATGTATAGGCATATTTGAAGTTCAATATATATTTATGATTTTTCCTTCATCTGTAGTGTTTTGAAATTAATTAATTAATTAATTAATTAATTAATTAATTAATTAATAGTGTTGCATTTTGGTCCTTGGATAACTTGAGTGTAGGTGTTGGACTTCACAGATTCTGGTGGTGACGTCAAATATTTCTCCTTTTCTGCAGCCCTGTTTGTAACTTGTAGCGCCTTGCAATTGCATCAATAGTATGATTTTGCAAAACCATGTTGCAAATTCTATGTTCCCTTATTTATTTCCAAAAATATATTCTACATTCATTTATTTATTTATGTATTTAGGTACAAATTTATGAAAATAGTGTACTACACAGCAAATCTAAAATCTAGATAGGTGCTAGATATGCATCAGTGAAAAAAGTGGAGGTATATACATATTTCTTTTCTCTTATTTTCCCCAGCGTGAAAAGATAGTCCTTCTTCACAAATATTTTAGGATTTGATGAAGTATTCAAAGTTCTTCTTTCATATAGTTATATGATGTTGGAGATGACTCTATTTTAAAATAAACCAAAAAGCCTGTCATTATCTACATTGTAGAAACAAGCAAACCACTATAGAAGAAAGTCAAATGTCTTGACCAGGTCTTTCTGCAGTTTAGCTGCGTAAGGAAGGAAATGATGGACAGGCAAAATAGATCTCCCACGATCCATCTGATTGACATTTCTTAAGAAGATTATTGTATTCATCTTACTTTTTAAAAAACTAAATTTCAAGATATTCAAGATTTCAAGATTGATTTACTAGAAATAAAATCCCTGTGTTAGAGCTAGATCTTGGAAGAGATGGCTCTGCTCCTAGAGTTTAGACAAAAATGCCCAGTAAGAACTATACGAGAGCAAGCTAAACAATGCCACAGCAGCCACCTGATCAAGGAGAAATTCATTTGTTCTGTGTCCAAAACCTGTGTCACAACATAGAAAAATTTGAAAAATGATTAAAGTGGAAAAACAACAGTTAATGACACCAAAATATTTTAATAAGATAAAAATTGTGTGTCTACTAAATGCTTTTCAACCTAATATAATATAAATATCACATATTAAAAACACAATAGGCAATGTTTTAGAATGTTCAAGGTATTAAGGATTAACTCATTTAAGCTTATGAAGTAATACAAGTTACAAGTTAAGAAGAAAGAATTGAGATTTTAAAATTTAGTAGTTACTGTATATATATATATATATATATATATATATATATATATATATATATATATATATATATATATATATATAAATGTTTTATTTGTGATCTGTGTCTCAACTCCCATGAACTCCCCAGAGAGCTAAATTAAGTGGAGTGTTTTTTTCCTGTATGGACCATGTTGTTGTTGACCCACAGTGACAGATGAAACACTGCCCTGTCCACATTGGCCTCGGCCGCCAGGAGAATTGTGGCTTCTATTCTCCACACGGATGCTGTCATGTATGTGGGCACTCTTCAAGAAAACCAGACTGTTTGCCCCCAATTCTGTAGCACCTCGTTCATTGAAGAACTGGACTTTCCCCTCTGCCTCTGCTGGCTCGTTGATGCAGGTTTTCCCAGTTACCAGTTATGCCCAGGAGCTTCACTCCTTCGGAGCTTGTGAAATCCACTGTGGATTAGGAAGGAAGTCCTCATTGCAATCGGGTCTCTAAGCCCTTTGGACTTTCATTCAGCTAAAGGAACTCTCTGCTACTATGTTACATGAATTCCTTTAACTTCTACTTAAGATGCATTACGAAGGGACTCCTTCATTTATTTTGGTCATATTAAATACCAAATCTCAGGAAGATGTGACAAAGGGTGAAAAAAATCTGTTGTTCCACATAATATTGCACATCACATAGAAATCACATAATACACTACCAAATAATGATTAATTAAATGACAAAAGGCCAACACAGTTCAATTTGAATTAATTGCATTTAATCAACTTTAAATTTTTTCTTACTTCATATATGATCAATATGTATTTCTGATTTTTATAGTATGTGAACCTTATATGAATTTAAAAAATATTTGTTGTGAACATATGTCAGCCTTTGTGATAGGGGTGCTTTTTGGGATACCATTGGATAATAATGAGACAAATTCATTTTCTCAGGGAACATATACCTGTGGGGCGATAAGGTAAATAATACAATGCCATACATGGTTTACTATTTATGTTGCATAAATATTACTGTAACTAACATATTTTAAAAAGTGAATTTTACAATGACTTATGACCTGATTGTTTTATAAAGTTTAATTCTCTGACTGAGAGTGCTTACATTTTACATTATTTTATTTCTGCAATTAGAAAACTTGTGAATAACGATAGCTATGAAAATATTACTATTTTGTTATTTCAATAACAAATGGTGAATAATTTTTTAATATACAACAGTTTCCTCTTTCCAAATTCTGGGTCTCTAGAAGCTTTGAATCTCAGGTCACAAAGAGTCAAGGAGTGCTTACATGCCATCAGAGAAGTGTTTTCTACCCAGCATGCTCTTCACAGCAGCCTTGACATCCTTGTTTCTCAGGCTATAGATGATGGGATTGAGCATAGGAGTTATCACTCCATAGACGAGGGAGATGAGGGCGTCAATAATGTCTTGATGATCGGAACCTGCAGAATTTTTGGACTTGGGTTTTGCATACATGAAGAAGATGGTTCCGTAGAATATAATCACCACCGTTAGATGGGCGGAACAGGTGGAGAAGGCCTTACGTTTCCCTTCAGTAGACGGAATCCTCAAAATGGTGGCAACAATGAAAATGTAAGACAAAGAAATTACTAGCAAGGGGATTATGAGAACAATCACATTAGACCCAGCCATACTAATCACATTGATGGAAATATCAGCACAGGCCAGTTTCAGGATAGCCAGAATTTCACAGATAAAATGGTTAATAACATTATTAGTGCAGAATGGTAACTGCATTGCAAGAGATGTCTGCACAAGAGAATTAGTAAATCCAGTGACCCAGTTGCCATGGGCACATAGGTGTTCTTGCTCATGATCACAGGATATCGAAGCAGGTAGCAGATTGCCACACAGCGATCAAGTGCCATAATGCCCAGGAGCACACACTCAGTGGCTCCCATAGCGAAGGAGAGAAACATTTGCACCACGCATCCTGAGAAGGAAATGGTTTTCCGTACTGTGAGGAAGCTGTCGAGGATTAGTGGGACAGAGGAGCTTGTGTAGCAAATGTCCAGGAATGAAAGATTGCAGAGGAAGAAATACATGGGGGTGTGCAGGTGAGAATCATAGATGATTACTGAGATAAGGACTCCATTTCCCAGCAGGATCATCAGGTACATCCATAAAACTAGCACGAAGAACACAGTCTGGAGTTTGGGGTAGGCAGAAAGCCCCACCAGGACGAATTCTGTCAACATGGAATCATTGGTTCTTTCCATGATACACGTACGCTTTCTCACACAGGCACTGTGAGAAGGATGGAATAGCAATTTGTTAATACAATAGCCTGGGAGAACAAGGTCTTGTTTTAGAATAAGATCTATTTCCCCTGATTAATTTTAGGTCAAACTTGAATCTTTAAGTCATATTTTCCACGGAAAAAAAATGACCGTCCTCCCATTTCTCCTAGGTTTTCAACTCAGTTTTCCAACAGTCCATGAAAACCAGAGCTTCACTTGAAACTGAAGACCAAAGCTCTGTTGGGACCCCCACACCCAGGTCTGAATGATCATTTGCTTATTACATTAACTGATCTCATTATATTAATTGACCCATTCAGATGGAGTTTCTTAGTCTTTTGATGAGATAGGACAGAAACCCTTAAGAGAAGAAAACTGTTGCTGTAACCAGCTTGATCATAACAGGGAATATAACCTTTAAGCAAATCTACTCTCCATGCCTTGTTTTTTTAAAGAGCTTTCCACCCCTGTCCCTCCCCAACTCTTGCAAAAGTTCTGTTTTATATTCTATGGAAGAGTGCAGGTATATTTTCCCGTTAAGCTCGCTCTGAAAACCCAAGTCACACTGAACATTATACAAAAGTTGTAGTCCTATATGCAGGAGAACAAACCAAACCAAATTCTTAACTGTGTCTTTCATGAATCCTGTGATGTTATGCTGTATTTCTATCTTCACTTAGATCCTATGTTCACACCTATGTATTGGGTTAACAAGGTTAATTAGTGGATGTAAATTTAACTTTAATTGCATAGGATAAGTGTATGGTATACAGCAGAAGCACAAAATAGATTTGATTCTTCCTTGGGCTATACTTATCTTTAATTTAGAGTATTAGACCCAAAGTTTCATAGTTAGACAATCTAAATACATGGGCTAGGATTGTTCCTTGGTCAGCATACTCTTCAGAGTCAAGTTTTCCCAATCAATAAACTTACCAATAATTTCTTCACAGATTTTATGAGTATCCAATTAAAAATGCTTCATGATTTGAAAGCAATTTTCAAGCTAACTATAATATTTAAATACCTATCTATTCATTCAACATAGACAAATAATCGTATATCCTGACAGTATTACTGAGGTTAGTGTTGAGGAGGCAATAGTAAATGAATAGAATTATCATAAAATTGGTTTTTCTCAAGGCCAATGAATAATCTTTCATACAAGTAATTCTGTATTAGTTAAACAACTTATTGCTTTGTTTCCATATGATTTTCCAGTTTTAAAGCTAAAATCGAATTGTCATAAATTATTGCTCTAGTTTAGAAACAAAGCAATGTCGAGAGAAGGCAACTCTTTTGTGGGGTGTGCCTACTGGATTGGGGTAGTAAGTGAGCATTCCCTCATCATAAAGCTCCCAATCTTTCAAAACACTGTATTATGTCAGACAGTGAAATGTGTGCACTGAGGTTCTTATAGATTTGGGTGTTAATCCGAGAGAGGATTAAAAATGTTTCTAGTCAGTCAATCAAAGTCAGACCTCAAGTGGAGTGACAGAAGATGAGGATCTGCCAACTACAGATTTCAACCACACGCCAACATTCCTGTCATTATCATAGCCTGAACGCTCTGTTCAGTGCCCCTGTTACTAATGAAAGCACTTGGCACCAAGCAGGAACACGTGGAATAGATATTAGGATTCCCTCTCTCACCTGGATGATACCTATCAGTCCAGATTGATCTAGTGTGGTAGAAATCAAACCAAGACCTTTCTGAGAATACAGTGGCAGACTTTGGTGTGAACATCACAAATTAAAACCCAAAATTTGAGTTTACACTACAAGAAACTTTAGGGCACTGGGTACAAAATGGTACTGACCACAAATGATCCTGGGTCAAACGGTTTCAGAAAGGGTAAAAAAACAGGTGGCTTACATTCTCTCATCTTAACAAGGTTAGATACAGGAACCATATTTTTGTCTTAGTTTGCACTTAATTACTTTGAACTTCACTCTACAGATGGTACATATGATATGTGAGCTATTTCAGCTTTCTTCCCCATAATTTTCTAGTGATGGTCATACTAACTGCTGATGATAACAGAAAAAAATCTGCTGGAGTGACACACATTTGGAACAGAGGATTGATATACTTAGTACATTATAGATCCAATAAACCCACTGCTGTGGCGTCGATTCCAACTCACAGTAACGTTATATAAATATTATAAAGAATTTATGAGAGTGTAAGCCTTTATGGGTGTAGGCTGCCTCATCTTTCTCATAGGTCCAAAAATAATCTTCAAATTACGTACCTACTAGAAAAACAGACAAACAAATAAAACAGGAACTAACACACCCACTTTTAACTGATACTGGAAGTTAGAGTCCAGAATGAAAATGTCAAATTTTCTCATTCTTTGTGAGAGAATGTGTGAAGTAAGTATTTTTGAGAAGAATGCTATTACATTAGGGGGGAAAAAGATTCCTAGCTTTAAAACTTGTAATTCTTTTTTCTCTTATTTAAATAAGACCATTTAATGCCTAAAAGCTTTGTTAAGAAAATGATCCAGACAATGACATAAAATACAGCATAGAACTCCAATTACATGAAATAATGAAAAGTGGACAGATGACAAAGTTAGATATATCCATTTAAAATATATACAATCAATGTCTGACCCATAAATTGATCAATAGCATTTGCAAAATCAGAAGATGGAAACTGTATAAATTTGGACTGAAATAAGGCTTCATATCCTTGGTTTTAGTCGTTGTATTTCCTTGTGAACTGCTTAGTTTCACCTCAGGAAATGATCTCCATTGTACAATTGCATGGACGACACTTGTCGGTAGACATAAATGAACACGACGCAAGATGGCGTCATTATTCCCTTCTCGCTTCCACTTACCAGGAGACTGTTCCTCAAGTAAAACTGGTAGATGAGGCTCGAGAAATTATCCTGACTTTCTTGTTCGGAAAAAGGAAAAAAATAGTAAAGTAAATGTCCATAAAATCCCCTGTGTCTTCATCCACAGACCTGCTACAATGTGAATCCAGTGGCTGGAAACTCCAGAGACTCCCTACAAAGAGCAAGGTATTTGCCCAGCAAAGCCGTTCAAATTGCGTGTGTATGTGTGTGAAGAATATGTAGGGAGAGAGGCAAACTGTCCGACAATACAGCAATTAAAGTTAGACAGGTAAACACGGAGGATTGGAAACTTTCCAAAGCTCCAGGGAGAAGGTCCCACAGACTGATTATGTCAGGTAATTGGGGTGTCCTCCTTGCCGCGCAACCCCGGAAAAACACAATGCCCTCAATGGCGCCACCATGTGTGAAGATTTTATGGCTCAAACAGATGGAAGAGTCTTTAGTGAGTGTGGTTTTATTCTTGACATTACTTGAAAAATGTTCTATTACCCTTATCATAAATCACCCACTTTTGCATATACTATTCATCTACTGACTTCATTCCAATTTACAGGAGAAAACATGCTGTGATTTATGGGAAGTACAGTGTCACTTATTCCCATGCAAGGGAGCAACTTGAGGGTTCAAACTACCCACTTTCCGGGTGGTCAACTGCTAGTACTTTATTCACTGCATCACCAAGAGTCAGTGTTTCACACACCCAATGGGGCTCATAGAACACCACAACTACTAGTTAGCATAACTGGTCTGTTTTTGAACCCTAGAAAGGTCAGAACTATTGATCACTATTTTTGGAGAATGACACAGTCTCTATGCTGGAGATCGACTTGATGGTACTGAGAGTTGGTTTAGTCTGGGTCTATTCCCCTGGAGGATCTGGTGGTGGTGTGTGTTATATGTTAGCTTATTAACGCCAACACCCACAGTGTGAACACACCAGTTGTTTCACAGGCAAAGGTGAGGCTGTCTGCTAGTGAACAGACTTACAGTCTCTGAAAACCAAAGAGAAAGGTCTATTCTGTCATTAAGGGTCACTCCAAATTGGTATGGACCCCCTGGCAGTGGGTTTGGTT
Organism: Tenrec ecaudatus; assembly: GCF_050624435.1. Classification (NCBI taxonomy): domain Eukaryota; kingdom Metazoa; phylum Chordata; class Mammalia; order Afrosoricida; family Tenrecidae; genus Tenrec; species Tenrec ecaudatus. The sequence continues at coordinate 41,935,601 of NC_134539.1, read as the reverse complement.
TTTGATACACTGTTCCTACTGCCCAGTGGCAAGCTACCAGTTTTGTGGGCTGCTGTCTTCTAGGCTGACTTGTTAAAATACCACAAAACTCTCTTACTGTGGTGTGGCTGTTTTGTAAGTTTTTGAGTGGAATTCAAAGTTCAAAAAAAAAAAAAGAAGATTCCATTTTTGCCAGCAAATTCATGGAAGGGTGGCCTTTAGAATTCCCTATTTTATCATTTTTGTGAAAGCCCACTCCACACTCTTTCGTTTGATTGTCTTTGTTTAATTAGTTGGGATGTCATGCATATATCATAGCATACCATATTTCAATCACTTAAGGAGAATTGTACAATTGTCACTACAGTCAGTTTGCAAACAATCTTTTTTCTACATGCAGTCCTTGTCATTGTTCCCCTTGCAACCACCCCCACCACTAGCCCTGTACCCCTCCCCAGACTCCTTATTCTATTTGCTCTCCTTATGGGTTTATCAATCCTGGGTTTCTTATGCCAACACATGGGAAAGTATATAACACAGCTTCAAGAAGGTGACCTCCACTGACATAGAACCCCTGAGTACACTCTATTATGAGTGAACCAAAACTGAACAAAATAATAGACACAAACATTACAGTAAAGTTTTGGAAACAAGATCAGTAGATCCCTCATAGGATTTGGACTGAGAATTTAAGTTTTCAGTAGTTCCATTGATTTAACTTGGTCATATCAACCCTTAAGTATTTCCCCTCACAATATTTCATTTTTATGGTAACTTGGGCACCATTGTCCAGCAATTCTGATATGGTTTCTTCAGCACAGGTTATTTTATCCATAGCAATTCAAAGGACCTCGGGTGGGCTGGTTTTACACCAAGTCAGGCAGTGGATTAGGAATATTAACCTTTCCTTGAACTCTTTAATTTTTTGTTTTTATTTGCCTCATTGCATGGCTTCTCAAGGGACCAAAGATTCTTCTTTTGTGGTATCATCAAATATTTAACTTTCATCAAGGCTGCAATAAAGTGAGTGAAGAAGTTACATTCGTGTTGGGGAAGGAGAAGGTAATTGAGCATCCTAGTCATCTATACTCTTGGAGTTGCCCATGAAGACTTTAGTAGTTAGCCCGTTTTCTGTTCACTTTTCAGACTCTGGACATGTCACTGAGTTTGTCGACTTTTTTCATTGTTTTTGTTTTTAATAATCTTTCATCTGAATATTCCTAATACATATCTCCCACTTTTTAACCCCATTTGTAAGGGTTGCACTAAGAGATGCATGACAGCTTCTCTGGTATTGTTCCCCACATGCATTCATCCCATCATCAAAGTAAATGTTATGGCTTGGGCCACCTTTATTACAGCATTGAATATTACCTGGATCAAAGTCATAAAATTAGAAGATACTTTAACCACATTCCATAATAACTTTCTATTGCATATGTTCGAGGGGGGACCCACCACCGAAATGGAAAAATGCCCCCTAGGTGGAGCTTTCATAGGACGCTAGGCGAGCATGGAGCAATTTGCTCTGAGCTAGTGCACCCAGTGGCATCACCTGGGAAGGCTCTCTCTGTTCACAGTGAATTTTTCTCGTAAAAGCAGGTTTCTTTGAACCACATTTCTGGGTTGGCCTATTTAAGAGAAGATTGAGAGGCTATGGGATTTTGTTTCCTGCTTGGGAAAAATGCCGCAGAAACTGTTGTGAATTTGAACGCAGCTTACAAGGACTGCGCTACCAGAAAAGCTCGGTGTGCAAGTGGTTTTCTTGTTTCAAAACAGGTGAAATGTTGATTGATGAAAACACTCATGCTGCAGATTGATGACAGACCACTGGGGAGATGAGCAAGCTATCTGTACTAGCTTGGAGTTTGGCTGAGGCCTGATTTGTGGCAGTTGGGGGCTTGGTTTTGCCACCACCACAATGCACCTGCTCATGCAGCCATCTCAGTGCACCAGTTTTTTTTGACAAAACCCAGCAAGCCTCTCTTTCCCCATGCACCTTTCTCACCTGACTTCTCTCAGTAGGACTGCCTTTTGTTTCCACGAATGAAGAGGGACATGCAAGGGCAGCAATTTTCTGATTTGATGATGTAGAAGCAGTGAAGGAAATAAACCGGGTGATACCATGAGCCACCCAAACAAATGAGTTATAAAATTGTTCCTAAGAGTGCAATCGCATGTTTGGCAAATGTATTGAGTGGAATGGAGGGTGTTTTGAAGGTGATAAGGTTGTTTTGTAAAAATGTTTAAGCACATAGCTTTAAAAAATAACTCTGTTTTAGGAGAAGGTACCCTCTCATATTTTATAACACTCATCTACTTTCTTGTCTTCATTATTTCAGAAATCAGCTTACTGTATGATGTTCAGATCACCAAGAAAACAGTCCTGTACCCATCTCATTATTGTGTGGAAACACATACTCAGAAATGTTGTTGTCAGGTGTCATCAAATCTGTTCAGACTTATGGCAACGTACTGCCTGGTCCTGCACCGTCTTCACAACTGTTTCTATTGTTGAGCCCATTACTGCAGTGAAGGTCTGGTGTCTTTCTTCAGGGACTGGTCTTCCCTGACAGCTTGTCTGAAGTATGGAAGATGAATTCTTGCCATCCTTGACTTAAAGAATCACTAGGACCATACTTCTCCCAAGACAGATTTGTTTGCCCTTTTAGCAAGTCATGTACTCTCTAGATTCTTCTCCAACACCACAATTCAAGTGCATTAATTTTTCTTTGGTCTTCTTTATTTAATATCCCACTTTCAAGTAATATGAGACAAGGTAAAATGTTGTGACTTGGGTTAGGCATACTTTAGTTCTCAAAGTAACATCCTTGCTTTTCAATACAAAAATAGGTCTTGTGCATCAGATTTACCTAATGCAATATATCTTTTTATCTCTTGACTCTTGTTTCCATGAGCATTGATTGTGGATCAAACAAGATGTGTTAGTCCACGCAGACCAGAGAAACAAATCCACAGAAACTCATATGCATCTAAGAGAGAGTTTTATATAAAGGGTGTGTTAAGAAAGCATCCCAACTCAGTCCAGTCCAAGCCCATAAATCCAATATTAGCCCATGTGTCCAACACCAATCTATACAGTCCTCTTCAGACTCACAAAACACATACAATGACACCAAATGTAGGATGATCACAGGCCAGTGGGTAGAAAGTCTTTGGATCCAGATGTGGTGTAAGCATCTCAGCACTGACAGAGGTCTCCACATGGCCTCACCAGCACCAGGGCTGCATCAGGGTAGGTCTACACAGCTTCTCCTCAGGATGTCTCACAAGGAGTGAAAAGAGAGAGAATTGTGTCCCACATCCAAGAAGGAATGCAGGATTTCCCAGAATTCTCATGTAAAGACCATGTTCACACAGAAGCCTCACTGGCTACGATCTGATTGATAGACTAGACTCCACCGCTTCACTCTTGATCCTCTCAAGTCCCAAACTGATACCAGTTTATGTAACTACTACATAAAATGAAATCTTTGACATCTTCAATATTTTCTTTATTTGTCATAATGTTACCTATTGGTACTTAAACTGGTGAGGATTTGAGTTTTCTTTACATTAAGTTGTAATACACTTTGAAGGCTGCAATCTTTGATTTTCATTCGCAAGTACTTCATATCCTCCTTCCTTTCAGTAAGCAGGTTTGTGTCATCTGCATAACACAGGTTGTTAATAAGGCTTCCTCCAATCTTGATGCCATATTTGTCATGAAAGTCATCTTCTCTGATTGTTTGCCCAGTCTACACATTGAACAAGCATGGTGAGAGGATACAACCATGAAACATACCTTTCCTGATTTTAAAACATCATTCACTTGTTCTATTGGCACAACTGCCTTTTGATACATGCACAAATTACTCATGAGCCACCATAAAGTGTCTGGAATTCCCAGGCTTCTCAAGGTTATCCAAAATTTGTTATGATCTAAAGTGCTGAGTGCTTTGGAATAATCAATGAAACATAAGCAAACATCTTTCTGGTGTTCTCTGTTTTCAGTCAAGCTCCATCCAAGAAATGCCCTATGTAAATATTTGCTTTGGTTATTGAGCTAGGAGAGGGGTAGCTGTGCTTTCTGCTTTGGCTTGAATTCTAAAACACTGTAGAGACATAACACTGTACTAGAAACAAAATTTTGACCTTGTATATAAGGAAAGGCTCCAGGTGGGTGCCCACCTTCTTATTTACATTCAAGAAATATTTTAAAATTTATTAAGGTACATTTCATAAATATATAAGCAACATCTAATTCTTAGCTTCATTTTGGTGAGCACACAACATTTGGTATAACTGCATTATCTGTATATACTTCAAAATGTATTTCAGTTAGTTTGAAAAATAGCATGCTCCAAATGATTAAACATTTATTATTAAGTTACTAGCTGTGACACTTTCTACATTATCAGTTTCAAAGAACTAGAAGCTATATATAATATATCATAATCTTTTAGAAATGTAAATGATTCAGACATAAATTTTAGACTACTGTCATCATTATACGTATCAGTTCCGCCACGCGTTGGCAGTGTTCGAGGATCACTGATAGTGGGCATTTCACCCTACTGCCTGTTTACCTGCTCCTTTCAGGGGCCGACCCCAGCCCAATGCTGAAGCATTTCTGGCAGCTCTATAAAATACCATGCACTGTAGTAATTTCTTATGTCTATTTTCCTCATTGAAATGAAAGTTTCTAGAAGACACAGCCAACACAGCATCTTACAGAGTGCTTTGCAACTGGTGAGCATTCAATAAGCATTCATATTTTTCACTTGTTAAATTAATTCAACTTTTTAAGGAACTTATTGAAGCCCTTTCTTGATTTCCAGTGAAACATGACTTTTACATACCTTTGAAAATTATGATTTAGAGCCCAAGTTTCAATATAATGAAAATACGTTAATAGACATTCATGTGAAATTTTAATGCTAATAATATGACATGTATATATCTATTTGAGTTTAAAGCACAAACATTAATTTCTAGATTTTCCCTCTATTTGTGTTGTGTCCATACTGATCTAGATTTGCTTTATTCAAAAGAATCTTGCACAGATATATCTCAAATGACTGGGGGGTGGGGAAAACAGGGTATTCAATCCATCAAAAAAACTGGGGATTCAATCCATTATATCTGTAAATTAAAAAATTCTAGCATTGATCTAGCATTAGTAATTCTTTTTTGAGGACTAGAGTCTCACCTTGAAGTAAGCATCACACATCCTTTGTTTGGTACATACCTTATGCTTTCACATTTTATGAATTTTAGTTGGTAGATATTGTCCCATGTTTTCAAACATTACATTAGCAGGAAAATTTTATTCCATTAAAAACTTTTAGTACCACTTTTATTTATTTCAAATCTCCTTCTTAATTGAGTCTGTGAAATGTTGATCCTCATGCACAAAGAAATGTCTTCACTTCACAGGTCTCTCACTGCAACTTTAAATTGCTTTGGGATTTGGGGAACAATTAAAATAACACTTGCATAACAAATATTTACCTATCTGCATCAGTGAAATCTGGCATTATTTCTTGATCCTGATCCTAAGTCACAATGCTGTCATAGATATTTTTAACATTCTAAATGTGCTCTTCTTGGAATTGTAGCTAATTTGTCTGTTTAAAGGTACGTTTTAAATAATATAAACTATCTTTCCAAATTTCTTCATTTAAATTTAGGTGTTAAATAGTTTATGCCATACCTTTACAAACTATAATAATCCATTGGTATTCACAGGGATTGGTTTCGGGACCCCTACGGATTCCCAAGTTCAGGTATGCTCAATTTCCTTATATACAATGCTGTAGTCTTTGCATAGAACTTATGTACATCTTCCTATATACTGAAAATAATCTCTAGATTAATTCTAATTGCTAATACACTATAAGTGCTATGTAAGTAGCACTTTAAGCATCATTGTCTTTGGGGATGCCATATCAGAATATTTTTTATATATGATTGGTTGAATCTGATGATGCAGAACCCATGGACTGAGTGCATGTTGTGATTAGATGCTATCAAAAGTTTTGGTGCAAAGTGACCCTGTATACAGAAGAACCATCTTTCAAACTTTGAAGTCATTCTTTGATTTGTGTTTATATTATAAACAACTTTAATGATACAGCTGTCCTATTATTATTAAAGCACAGCTATTAATTTTTTCTCATCAGTACTATTGTAAGTAACTACAAAATGTAATCACAGTCTGAAAACAATTTATATAGGCTGTCACCTTTCACAAGAGGCTCATGAGAAATGTAAGGCAAATATTTTATCAGTATTTTCCAAGTGAGGAAACACAGGCTGTAAATTAGAAGCAAATAAATCTAAACCAAAAATTTTAAATCTAAATATCAAGGATTTTCTAATGTGTCAAATCCAGTTCATGGCTGTTAAAATAGGTATTAGAGGCTCATTCTTTATTTACATTGCATAAATGGTTACTAGAGATTTAAAGTGCCACCCTATTAGTAGTACTGATCAAAACATACTTAAAAGATAAACAAACAAAAACACAATAGACTGCCCACACACTCCACCTCCTCATGCATTGTAACCTACCAAAGTTGTCCCAAATTGCTTAAGATGCAAGAAAAGAAACCTGTATCTTTTCAGTCATTACTAAAAGTTATGTCAACCACTATGGTTATCGACTGATATATATAGAGAAGAAAGGTACAGACATGAGAACGTTAAACACACCCCTTCCCCTTGCTGTGTCATAGAATGCAAGATAAGTAGTTTGAAGTGCTGGCAGCAAAAGAATAAAGGCAGCTAAGCCTGCCTGGCTAAAGGTGACGAAAACTGAAAAGAAGATTTTGCCTACAAGAGAAAGACTTGGAGTAGGTGACACAAAGAAAATTTGGGTGGCTTAAGAAACATTTTCTTAATGGGTGCATAACCAAATGTGGTGATTGAAGAAAGCTGATGGTGCCTGGCTATCAAAAGATAAAGGGTCTGGGGTCTTAAAAGCTTGAAGGTAAACAAGAGGCCATCTAGCTCAGAAGCAACAAAGCCCACATGGAAGAAGAAAACCAGCTTGTGTGATCACGAGGTGTCGAAGGGATCAGATATCAGGCATCAAAGAACAAAAAATCATGTTATTGTGAATGAGGGGGAGTGCAAACTTGGGACCCAAAGCCCATCTGTAGGCAACTGGACATCTTTTACAAAAGGATGGCAGGGAGGAGATGAGCCAGTCAGGGTGCAGTGTGGCAACGATGAAACATACAGCTTTCCTCTGGTTTCTAAATGCTTCCTCCTCCCCCCACTATCATGATCCCAATTCTACCTTACAAATCCGGATAGACCAGAGGATGTACACTGGTACAGATAGGAAATGGAAACAGGGAGTCAGCATGGATGATCACTTCAGGACTAGTGGTGTGAGTGGTGATATCAGGAGGGTTGAGGGAGGGTGATGTGGAAAGGGGGAACCAATTAAAAGGATATTCATATAACTTCCTCACTGGAGGACGGACAACAGAAATGTGGATAAAGGGAGACATCAGACAGTGTAAAATATAACAAAATAATAATTTATAAATTATCAAGGGTTCATGAGGGAGGGGGCATCAGGGAGGGAGGGGAGGAAGTGAGGAGCTGATGACGGGCTTAAGTGGTGATGTTTTGAGAATGATGAGGATAACGAATGTACCAATGTGCTTTACACACTTGATATATGTATGGATTGTGATAAGAGTTGTATGAGCCCCAAAGAAAATGATTTTTAAAAAGAAATATTATCTTGATAGTTTTCTAAATGGGAAGCCAACAGAATCTTTAACTTAGAACCAATAGGGGCTGAATCTAGAACATCTTTGTATTTGCTGATAACTCAACATTTTGTTTTCTTCCTTTTGTGTTTCACAACTTGGCAGATCAAAGTAGGCATGTTTCTTATACAAGGCATCTGCACTTTGGGAGGATTTTGGTGTATTATAAAAAGGAGTATACTGTGAGTGTCGCATCATTGTCAGTTTCTTCTGGAAACTGATGAATAAGGATAGCCAAATTTAGACTTGGTGTCTAATTTCCACTGGCTAGTCATAGCTGTTGACATAATATCAATCAATCAATCTATCTATCTATATCTATCTATCTATCTATCTATCTATCTATCTATCTATCTATCCATCCATCTCTCTATCTATCTGTTAGAAAGATTGAAGTTACTAAGGATTTCCACCTGCTTGAATCCACAATCAGTGCTCATGGAAGGTGTTTAAGGGGAAAGATGTAACTTGCTAAGGTGCACCTATTTCAAGCCATGGTGTTTTCAGCTCCCTGCTATGCATGTGAAAGTTGGACATTGAATAAAGAAGACCTAGGAAGAACTGATGACTTTGAATTTTGAGGCTGGTGAAGAATATTTAAAGTACCATGGAATCTCAAATGAACAAACTAATCTGTCTTGGAAAGAGCACTCAAAATGTTCTTTAGAAGCAAGGATGCCGAGTCTTGTCTTACGTACTTCGGACACATGAAGAGGAGAGACGTTCTCTGGAAAGGAGCATGTGTCGTAATGGAGAAGTAGAGAGAAGGAATAAGGTCCTTTAACAGATGGCCTGACACCGGGGCTGCAACAGTGAGCTCAAACATAAGAACAATTGTGACGAAGGGGCAAGCCTGAGGATTATTCCGTTCTGCGTGTACATGGAGGCATTGTGATTTGGAACGAGCTGACTGCATGACACCGAACAGCACTTCCTGTTACACAGGATGGCGAAATACCTAGGAGGCACAAATGGCTACTGCATTCAACTACTAGCAGCAAGGCTGGCGGTGTGAGCCCACCCAGGGGCTTTGGAAAGAAGGTCTGTCAAGGGAGTTCTGAAAGGCCAGCCATTAAAACCATAGGGAGGCCACCCACTTTGACTCAAAAAGGTTATCAGGAATTACTGCCAATTTACTGAAAGCTGGGCTTTGTTCAGACAGCATTTCGGTTAAAGAGCCTAGGCTTGGATTTTGCGTGTGCCCACTGTAAGGGTATAACTTGATAATTTATAAATTATTATTTTGTCATATCTTGTACTGTCTAGCATCTCCCTTCACCCACTTTTCTGTTGTCTGGCTGCCAGGGAGGAAGTTATATGTGTAGATCATTGTAATTGGTTTCCCCCTTCCACACCACCCTCCCTCCACCCTCCCGGTATCACCACTCTCACCACTGGGACTGAAGGGATCATCTGCCCTGGATGCCCTGTGTTTCCAGGTTCCATCTGTACCAGTGTACATTTTCTGCTCTAGACAGTTTTGTAAGGTAGAATTGGGATCATGATAGTGGGTGGAAGGGGAAAGCATTTAGAAACTAGAGATAAGTTGTGTGTTTCATCATTGCTACACAGCACCCTGATTCTCCTCCCCGGAAGCCTTCTGTAAGGGGATGTCCTGTTGCCTACAGATGGGCTTTGGGTCTCCATTCAACACTCCCCTTCTTCACAATGGTATCATTTTTTAATTCTGACGATGCCTGATAACTTATCCTTTCAACAACTCATGATCATGCAGGCTGGTGTGCTTCCTCCATGTGGTCTTTGTTGCATCTGAGCTAGATGGCCGCTTGTTTACCTTCAAGCCTTTAAGAACACAGACGCTGTGTCTTTGCTAGTCGGCACCATCAGCTTTCTTCACCACATTTGCTTATGCACCCATAACATTTATTTTCTTAAGAATATTTAATTATGGCTCAACTCTGGAATTTTCTGCAATACACAAAAGAACTATGTTCCTATCATTTTTCAGGTTGCTATGCCAAGTAATAAGACAAAGATAATCCATTGGATCTAAAATGTCTGAAGAGTCTGCTGATTCATGTAGATAAAAGGCTTGCTACTCTTTCTGATTTCTAGACCAGCATCTTGGCAGATTTAGACATGCAGAGTCTCTAGGCCGGTCCTGAACACCCAAACATCTCATGCACTTTCACACAATCATGTATGAATGAGCTCCTGAAGCTGAGGCCCGGCCTTTGTCTCTTCAAGCTTTCCTTTATCAACGACCTTCTAGGACAGAAGGGCACTCCTCTGTGTGGTTTTTGATGCCTTCAACTGTAAATCTGTCTGAAATCATCTGGTGGGTTCCAGTGGATGCCCTTTTGCTTAACTTAGTGCCCTACCAGGGTCTTTCAGAGTTCTGTGTACACACATGTACATTCATTTATGTAAAATATTTAAGCATTGCTATTTGTTGTGGTGGTTTTTCAGGATGATTTTGTTAATAAGGAACTGATCAAGATAAACTGAAACTACAGAACAAGCAAAGAGACTGTAATCTTCTGCAAAGCTTATTAATCGTATGTGAAGAGCCGGTCTACTCCAAAGGCTTGCCGAAAGGAGCAAACAAGATGTAAGGGTGTGAGGCAATACAAGAACAGCAATTCATTCATTATTCCATTGCACAGATGCCAAATGTTATTAATTGTTATTTAATGTAATATGATTAAGTATCTATAAACAAACACTATGAAAGAAGGTCCATATTGCCAGACATCGAAGGAAATAGGGCACAAAGTTACTTTTGACCATCTGCGTTAATTCTAATTGTCTGTCCTTGCTTTAGTTGCAACCACCATTTGCTAATGGTGCTGAAAAAAATACCTCACACATAGCATTTTAATATTCCATTCCACAGGTTTACTCACCGTAACTTGGGAACTTTTCCTAAAGAGCGGGAAACGTTACTTCTGGACTTGTTTCTGAACATTAAAAGATCTCCCCACACTGACTGTGAGGCTTAAATTCTTCCAACATTCCCAGTATCACTGCAATCCCCTTTTTCGCCCAACTGAAAATAACTGGATGTCAGAATCGCAAGCAAACACATCTTTACTTCATCTTGACAAATAGTGGTTGTTCAGATGAATTTTATCGTTGTTCCTTCGCAGTGAATATTTTTATATCAGGTCTTCTTTTGACAACCTGAAAGCAAATAACATGGACAAGTTTAACCAGACATTTGTAATAGAGTTTATTCTTTTGGGTCTTTCTCAGTACCCCAAACTTGAGATCATTTACTTTCTTCTAATTCTAGTGATGTATCTAGTGATTCTAATGGGCAATGGGGTTCTCATCCTAGCAAGCATTTTTGATTCGCGTCTTCACACCCCCATGTACTTCTTCCTGGGCAACCTCTCTTTCCTGGATATTTGCTACACTTCCTCCTCGGTTCCCTCGACACTGATGAGTTTAATCTCAAAGAAAAGAAACATCTCCTTCTCTGGGTGTGCTGTGCAGATGTTCCTAGGATTTGCAATGGGTTCCACAGAGTGTTTGCTCCTGGGCGTGATGGCTTTTGATCGCTATGTGGCCATCTGTAACCCACTGAGGTACCCTCTCATCATGAGTAAGTTGGCGTATGTGCTGATGGCTTCTTTATCGTGGCTCTCTGGTGGAGTCAACTCCATTGTGCAAACTACACTTGCCATGCGACTGCCTTTCTGTGGGAAAAATATCATTAATCACTTCACATGTGAAATATTAGCTGTTCTTAAGCTTGCATGTGCTGACATATCCCTTAATATTATCACCATGGTGATATCCAATATGGCCTTCTTGGTTCTTCCTCTGGCGATTATCTTCTTCTCCTACATGTTCATTCTTTACACCATCTTGAGAATGAACTCAGCCGCAGGAAGACGCAAAGCCTTTTCCACCTGCTCAGCCCATCTGACGGTGGTGATCATCTTTTATGGAACCATCTTTTTCATGTACGCAAAACCCAAGTCCCAAGACTTGCCAGCAGAAGAAAAGTTGCAAGCATTAGACAAGCTCATTTCCCTGTTCTATGGGGTAGTGACCCCCATGCTCAATCCCATTATCTATAGTTTAAGGAACAAGGATGTCAAGGTTGCTGTGAAGTATCTGCTGGAACGCAAGCCTATTTCATAGAAAATCTACGATAAGATTGCTTTCACAGGACAAACTCGGGTATAAATTAGTAGGCATTTTCTTTGAGGAAACCTTCTTTAAATGTAGATATTTTAAGTCTTTGCTTTTACAGGCACTGCTCTACAGTATACTGTATGGGAAAGAGCAATCTGCTATAAACTGGACTTCCAACATGTCGTAATCTCATAAAGACAACATATCCCATTACAACCTCATATCTGGCTGTATCACTAATGAGTGTACTGGTGTAGTTTAGGGTATGGGATCACATAAGAGGTTTTGAAATAGAGAGACAAGAGTATAAATCATGCTTACAACATATTGCTCAATGATATTGGATTTTTTTCTTAAACTGTGGTTTCTTAATACTAATTTAATAATTATGTAAGTCTTTTACTTATGATTTATAAAAACATAATAAATTATTTCTCTCTCCATATTGTTGAAAGTCTCAATGGTGTAAATATCTAGGATAGTATCATTGTTTTATTGTCCTACAACTTCAGAATTGAAGTTAAAATTCAAAAGGAAGACTAAAACATACTTCTTACCCCACATATTCCCTTATGCTAAGGAGCCTGACTGTCAGTGGGTTACTCATCAAGGCAAAACACAAGGCTGCATGCTCCCTTAAACATTGACAGCTTTGGAAATCCTAGTCTACTCATTCCTATTAGGGTGCTATATGTCTCAATCAACTGATGGCAGTGGGTTTAATTTATTGTTTTGTTATCCCCCTATGCTATTAAATATCAGAGTCAACTATTAAGCCCTTAGCAATGACCTTATGCATATCCATCCCACTAGTCTTCTCCCCATTTACCTCCACCCCAGAAATCTATGAAAACAGAAGATCTCTTCGGGTCTTGTCAGAGGAAGAAACAAAGAAGAGGACCTTGCACAGCACAGGGTAAGCTATTTCTTTGACCTTTTAAAAAATTCTCTCTCCTTTTCCTTTTTTTTTCTCTTCTCTTTTTTCTTTCTTTGTGTTCTTCTTTCATGTTTTCTTCTTTTCTCCTCTTCTTCTAGCTCTTCTATATTTCCTTCCACAGCCTCAGCAGATTTAGTTCTCCTTTTGAGTTCTACTGTTTTCACTTTTGTTTACTCTGGGCATTTTAGTTGTGTGTATGTGAGTAGGTGTCAGTTTGCTTGGCATTACTACTCCATTCTGCATCTTCCTTTTTCTCTCTTTTTCCTCTCCTTTCGATCTCTTGCCTGTCACAAGCCACTAGCAGCTACAGGACACTACCCTCTGTCTTGGGTAGCACTGAAAGTCCACCTGGGTGAGCTCCCACCCACGTTTATTGGCTTGCCAAGCAGCTGGAGAATTCATGCCAGTCCTTTTCCACACACCAAGCAGCAGGGGGTTATCCCTTACAAAAAGTGGGGAAATCCCCAAGCTAAATCCTGAGGCTCTACAAGTGACTTGGGGAGATGTCTGACCACCACTTTTGGGGCTCCACGCTACTGCGGGAACATCCGCCAAACCTCCAAGGCAATCTCTCTGTCTACAGTAATTCTCCTGCCAGCCATAGAGCTCTACTCCAAGAAGAGTATACCAGCACAATCTCCTCAACAATGCAGTTGCAGAGAAAAACACCACAGGTCAGCCAAGTTTCTCCAAGAACTGTGAAGCCTACTTAGATATCAGACAGGGAAGAGCTGTCCTAAGGGGCCTTCAACAGTCCCACCAGTGTCACATGAGAGGAATAACCAACACACATCCCAAGTAATGGAATTCTAGATGGCTATGGTAAGAGTGAAACACAGGAAGATATAGCGATAGCCTGACACCTCAGTACAGCTACCAGAAGGTAGTTCATAGAAGTACTCATACGAACCCCCACCCCCTCCACCAGAGAGACCAGGGATCTTTGACTCAGGATGATAGCTCTAGGCTCCTCTAAAACAACACGTAAACAGCAAACAGTTCAAACAGATTCAGCGAAAAAGCATGAGAAACAGAAGACAATGTCGGAAGTCACGAACCTGATGATGGGCATAGAAGAAGCAGATATTGACCTGCCACAAAAGAAATTTTCTAAATGCTGCTTGAAGTCATAAAGGATTTGAGAGAAGAAATGCAGAAAAAGATGAAATGATAGGGGAGATAAAGGTAATGCACCAAAGGGAAAAACAAGAGTTAAGGGATGAAATAACAAAATCCAGTGACAAATTGACAGACCTTGCCAATAACCTTGAGGAGGCAGAGAATCGCCCCCATTGATGTAGAGGATAAACAAGATATCTCAGCAAATGGGAAAAGCAGTCAAATAAGACAATCGAAGCTGAAGAAAACCTGAGAGCCATATCTGATGATATGAAAAGGAACAATATTGGAATAATTGAATGACAGGAACAAGAAACAACAAAGAATTCAACAGTGAAAATAGCAAAGGAATTCTTAGAGGAAGACTTCCTGAGGTTAATAAATGAAAATCAAGCAACCATTCAAGAGGCTTAAAGAACACCTGTCAGGCTAAATCCCAAAAAGAAGTGACCAAGACACATAATTGTCAAATTATCCAACTAGGAGGAAAAGTAGGAGATCATAAAAGCAGGTAGGGAAAAGAAAATAGTCACTTATAAAGGTACCCCAATAAGAGTATGTTAAGACCTATCAGTGGAAACGATGAAGAAGAGCAATGGAATAATATATTCCAAAGATTGAAGGAAAACAACACAAACCCAAGAATATTTTACCCAACCAAATTATCTATTAAGCTAGATGGAGAAGTAAGAGTCTTTCCAGACAGGGACAACTTCAAAGAATACATAAAAAGAAACTCAGCTCTACAAAAAGATCCTTGCCAACCCAGAATGGGCAGAAGTTCAACATTCACTGAGGACAAATAAGACACCATCACATAGAACAACTTCACCCATAGGGCGACAAAGAGGAAATAGCCCCCAGGACAACATCAGCTCAATAGTGGAAAGAAGGCAAACATAAACCACACACACAAACAAGAGGGTAAGAGAGGTTGATAGGAAAATATCCAACACAAAACATACAAGATGACATGACAGTGTCCACAGATGGATATAATAACACTGCATATCAATGGCCTGAACTCAGGCATTAAAAGGCAGAGGCTAACCTACTGGCTCAGGAAACACAACCCATCGATCTGCTGCCTCCAGGAGACTTCACCTCAAGCTTACAGACAAAAAAGGTTGAGAATTAAAGGCTGGAGAAAAATACACCAAGCAAATGGTAATGCAATAAAAGCAAGCTAGTGATCTTAATATCTGACAAAATTGACCTCAAGATACAGGACATAACAAGAGACAGGAAGGGCACTATATAATGCTCAAGGGGACAATAGACCAAGTTCCAGTGAGCATAATAAACATATGTGTACCTAATGAGAGACCTGTGAAATTTGTAAGTCAAACACTCCAAAAGATGAAAAAAGAGATCACAGGCTCAACAATTATAGTTAGTGACTTTAATACACCACTCTCTGAAAAAGACAGGTCACTGGGAAAGAAACTCAACAAGGAGGCTACATATCTAAATAGCACAAGTGGGCGACTTGAATTGATAGATATTTTCAGAGCTCTCCACCCAAATTCAAATTAATTCACAATCTTTTCAAGCTCACAAGGCACATATTCGAAAATAGACTACATGCTGGGACACAAGTTGAACTTGAGTAAATTCAAGCACTTAGATGTTATACAGACATCTTTCTCTGATCACTGTGCCATAAAGCTGGAAATTAACAGAAGGACAGTGAAGAAAACAAGGGAAAACAATTGGAGGATGAACAATTTCCTATTGCAAAAGCAGTGGGTGTTGACCCAGATCAGAGATAAATTCAGGAAATTTCTAGAAACCAATGAGAACAAAAATATGACGTACCAAAACCTGTGGGACACAGCAAAGGCATTTATCATAGGAAGGTTGACAGCAATAAATGCACACATTAAAAGAGAAGAGAGACTCTTGGATGATATGTTGACACAACACTTACACCACTTTGAGCAGAGTCAACAGAACAACCCTACTAATAGCGAGAGGATAGATATAGTAAAATTCAGCCTTGAGATACAGGAGAGGTAACAAAAGAAAACTGTGGAAAATACTAATGCGCTACAAGTTGATTCTTTGAAAGAATTAACAGAATTGATAGACCTCTGGCAAATCTAATCAAAGAAAGAAGGAACAAATGACATTTTCAAGGATGAGGGATGAAACAGGACATTAAAACGGGCCCCAAAGAAATAAAAAAATATAATTACACAGTACTATGAAGGTCTATATTCTAATGAATTCAACAATCTGGAAGACATGGACAAATATTTGGAAGCACAATCCCTCCCTAGACTATACCAGATGGATGTCAACAACCTCAACAGACCCATAGCAATGGAAGAAATAGACAACATAATTAAGGGATTACCAACAAAAAAATCCTCTGGGCCATATGGCTTCACAGGAGAATTCTACCAAGCATTTGGGAAGAACTGACACCAATTCTATACAAACTCTTCCAGAACATAGAAAAAGACTGAAAACTCCAAACTCTTTCTATGAAGCTACTATAACTTTGATACCTAAAGTGGCCAAAGATGCCCCGGTAATCGAGAACTATAGACCAATATCCCTAATGAACATTGATGAAAAAATACTTAACAAAATACTGGCCAATAGAACACAAAAGCATATTAAAAAAACAATTCACCATGACCAAGTGGGATTCACACCAGGGACGCAGGGATGGTTCAACCTACGAAAGACCACCAGCATTATTCACCACATTGGCAGGAATTATTATAAGAACTATATGATAAAATTGATAGACGCGGTAAACGCATTTGCCAACATCCCACACGCATTCCTGTTTAAGACACTTAAGAAGATAGGAATAGAAGGAAAATTCCTCAATATTATACAAGTCATATATGAAAAACCAACAGCTAATGTGGTAGTTAATGGAGAAAATATGAAAACAATTCCACTGAAAAAGGGGACTAGACAAGGATGCCCCCTGTCTCCACTCCTATTATCATCATACTAGAGGTCCTAGCTAACAACATAAGAAGAAGGAAAGTTATTAAAGGTATTCAGTTGGGGAAGGAAGATGTGAAATTATCATTATTTGCAGACGATATGCTTCTATATATTGAAGATTCCTTAAACTCCACAAGTGGAGTGTTGGAAGCAATAGAGGAATATGGCAGAGTGTCAGGATACAATATCAACAAAGATAATTCTATTGGATGGCTCTACACATCAGACAAGACCACAGAAGAGATGATTGAAAAGGTAGTACCCGTTACAATAGCCAAGCACAAATTGAAATACCTAGGGATATACCTGACTAAAAAAATGAAAGATTTGTATGAGGAAAATTATAAAACACTACTTCAAGACATCAAGAGTGACCTCAACAAATGGAAAATATCCCATGCTCGTGGATTGGCAGACTGAATATAGTAAAGAGGTTAGTTCTGCCCAAGGCACTAGATAAGTTCAATGCTATCACGATATGAATACCACCATCCTTCTTCAAAAATTGGAAAAAAAGATCACCAAATTCATATGAAGGTGGAAGAAGACCAGAAATAGCCAAGAACTCAAGACAAAGGACAAAGTGGGAGGGCTTGCTCTACCTGATTTTATCACATACTATATGGCCACAGTAGTCAATACAGTGTGGTACTGGCATAATGACAGATATTCAGACCAGTGGAAAAGAGTTGAAGACCCAGAAATAAAAACATCAGCATACAGGCAATTAGTATTTGATAAGGGCTCAAAAATATTAAGTGGGAAGCAGATGCCATCTTCAATAAATGGTGCTGTAAAAATGGATATCTATCTGCAGAAAAATGAAGCAAGACCCTTACGTCACTCTGTGCACAAGAACAAACTCCAAGTGGATCACCGACCTTAAGATAAACCCCCGGACAATTAGGGCCATTAATGAGCAAATTGGGACAAACCTGAGAACTTTGGCACTGAAAATACATAGGCTATCAGAGATAGAAAGATGTGTGACGGGGGAATAGGGCACTAACCGACCAAAGAGGAGGGTATTGTTTATGTCTCCACAAGGAAAGAGGGACCAGATATAAAGCCAGTGTCAGACGAATGCAGTGTGCCGGAAAAGAGTGGGGAGCCAGTGGAGACGCCTGACGGCTTGGCCCCCATACCAGCTACATGGACAACTGCCCCTCACCCCAGAAGAATTTACTTGAGAGGACGGCACTGAATCTGCAGCGAGTGAAGAGTGGCATGTCTGATCAGAGAAAATAGGAGCAAATGAAAGGGGAAGAAGAGAGAGTGGAGCACAACCTGGCTCATCAGGCCTGGAGGACAATTTCCCTGCTCTGAACAGTCAATGGACAGAGTGGACAGTATGGCTGATCCCACTATGAGACACACCATCCCTTGATGACCCAGGGCCCTAAGGGGGACAACACTGGAGGCTCAGGGTCAGGACTGGCCCAGACTGACCCTGTGACACCGAAGCAAACCACTAAAAGCATGCGGCAGATCAAAGGTAGGAGCAGAGCAGGGAGCCCCTGAGGGAGTACAAAGGACAGACTCTGGGGCCAAAGTATGGTGCCCCATTGGACCTGACTGAACGACATGCCTAGAGATAAAAAATCAGACCTTGATCTTTTTATAAGTTTTTCTTTCTTAAATTTTTTTCTTTTAATTAATTTATTCTTCTATGGGTAATTGGTTTCCTTTTTTGTTGTCATTGCTGTGTTCTCACCCATCGCTTATCTTGCCATGACTTGATTTTTGGTGCCTCTGTTTATCCCTACAGATCTATCTAGGTAAGATAGACTGGATGAATAGTCTGGAGGAGAGAATAACGGGACCAATGGTTCCAGGGGGACATGGGAGAGAGGGAGGAGGGGGTAAGGAGGTGGTGCTGACCAACCAAGGGACAGGGGAGCAATAAGTGATCCAAAATCAGTGGCAAGGAGGGTGTGAGAGGCCTGGTAGGGATTCAGCAAGGGAATGGTAACCGAGATAAATTACTGAAACCCAAATGAAGGCTGAGCATGATAGTGGGACAAGAGGAAAATAAAAGGAAATAGAGGAAAGAACTAGGTGACAAAGGGTATTTACAGAGGTCTAAAACTGGGATATGCATATGTAAATATATGAGTGTGGGGAAACAGATCTATGTGCTTATATTTACATGTTTAGTATTAAGGCAGCAGTTGGACATTGAGCCTCCACTCAAGCACTTACTCAATGCAAGAACATGTTGTTCTTTTAAATTGGCATTCCAGGATGCACACCTTTCCAACACAATTGCTGAAGACAAACGTGTCCATAAACAAATGTGGAGAAGAAAGCTGATGATGTCGGTCTATCAAAAGATATAGTGTCTGGGGTCTTAAAGGTTTGAAGAAAAACAAGTGGCCATCTAGCTGATAAGCATCAAAGCCCACATGGAAGAAGCACAACAGCCTATCTGATCATGAGGTAAAGAAAGGACCAATTATCAGACATCAAAGAACTAAAAATCATATCAGTGGGTGCCCACCTTTCTGATATGATCACAGAAGACAAAGGTGTGCATAAGCAAATGTGGTGAAGAAAGCTGATGGTGCCTGGCTATTAACAGATATAGCATCTGGGGTCTTAAAGGCTCGAAGATAAACAAGTGGCCATCTAGTTCAGAAGCAACAAAGCCCACATGGAAGAAACACACAAGACGGTGTGACCATGAGCTGTTGAAGGGATCAGGTATCAATCATCAAGGAACAAAATATCATATCATTGTAAATGTGGGTGAGTGCACAGTGGAGACCCAAAGCCCATCCGTAGCCAACCAGAAACCCCCTTATGGAAGGGTTGTGGGGAGGAGATGAGCCAGTCAGGGTGCAGGGTAGCAACGATGAAACATATAACTCTCCTCTAGTTCTTAAATAGCGCCCCCCACCCATCATGATCCCAATTCTACCTTACAAATCTGGTTAGACCAGAGGATGTATATGTTGGTACAGATAGCAACTGGAAACAGAGGGAATCCAGGAGAGATAACTCTTTCAGGACCAGTGGTAAGAGTGGTGATGCCGGGAGGGTGGTGGGAATGTGGGGTAGAAGGGGAGAACTGATTACAAGAATCTACATATACCCTCCTTCTGGGGGATAGACAGCAGAGAAGAGGGAAGGGTGAGACGTTGGACAGTGTAACAATGACAAAATAATAATTTATGAATTATGGAGGGTTCGTGAGGTAGGGGAGAGAGGGGAGGGAGGCAGAAAATGAGCAGCTGATATTAAGGGCTCAAGTAGAAGGCAAATGTTTTGAGAATGATGATGGCAACAAATGTACATATGCGCTTGCCACAATGGATGTATATATGGATAGTGATAAGAATTGTATAAGCCCCCAGTAAAATGATCTTAAAAAAAATAAAAAGATGTCACTTAGCTTAGTGGCTTATGATCAGAGAAGATTTATTGTTCACAAAAGAATTGTATCCTTAGGATGTTGTAACCTGTTAGTTTCCCTAATAAAACTCAGTATTCATGAAAATTTCTGTGCGATCTGTGTTGCCACTGTACCGAATCATTGTACCAAACAGGACATAGAGGCCAATAGGAATGGTACTCTTTGGTAGAATATCACAAGGATGGATGGAAAGTGGAGGCATGTCTGCCCTCTGACTTCGGGCAATCAGCTTCGGGCTGGCATGCCATTGTTTGCACTTTTTCTTGGCATAGTTAGTAGAGGTCAGATGTGGTCTTCATGATACTTCCTCATGAAGCAGTAGGGAACATGATATGCTGAATTTCAGCTTCAAAGAAAGGAGGAGGCAAATACTTTCACCTTTTTTGATGGTATTTATAGTATAGCTAAGCGTTAATATAGTTCTCTTATTAACAACCTACCCTATGGCACCAAAGTAATTTTAGCTTTATCTTTCTGCACGATCTTTTATTGAATCTCTTTCTATTAGCAATAATTTCTCCTTTCTGCTTATTTTTGCCCAATATATTCTATGTGGAATTTGATTTTTAGACTCAATAAAAACTCGACCCACAATGGTGGCAGCATTGTAAATGTGGACAATGTGTTTCTTTCATTTGTTCCCAGTATAAATGTAGGTAATCTTCATGCACTGGCTAAAAATGGACAAAGGTCATTAACCCCCTTCAAAAACATGAAAATACTGCACTACACAGCAAATCTAAAATCTAGATAGGTGCTAGATATGCATCAGTGAAAAAAGTGGAGGTATATACATATTTCTTTTCTCTTATTTTCCCCAGTGTGAAAAGATAATCCTTCTTCACAAATATTTTAGGATTTGATGAAGTATTCAAAGTTCTTCTTTCATATAGTTATATGATGTTATATGATGTTGGAGATGACTCTATTTTAAAATAAACCAAAAAGTCTGTCATTATCTACATTGTAGAAATAAGCAAACAACTATAGAAGAAAGTCAAATGTCTTGACCAGTTCTTTCTGCAGTTCAGCTGTGTAAGGAAATGATGCACTGACAAAATAGATTTCCCACAATCCATCTGATTCACATTTCTTAAGAAGATTATTGTATTCATCTTACTTTTTAAAGAACTAAATATCAAGATATTCAAGATTTCAAGATTGATTTACTAGAAATCAAACCCCTGTGTTTAGAGCTAGATCTTGGAAAAGTTGGCTCTGCTCCTGTAGTTTAGACAAAAATGCCCAGTAAGAGCCACACAAGAGCAAGCTAAACAGATGCCACAGCAGCCAACTGATCAAGGAGAAATTCATTTGTTCTGTGTCCAAAACCTGTGTCACAACATAGAAAATTAAAAAAATGATTAAAGTGGAAAAACAACAGTTAATGACACCAAAGTTATTTTAATAATATAAAAATTGTGTGTCTACTAAATGCTTTTCAGCCTAATATAATATAAATATCACATATTAAAAGCACAATAGGCAATGTTTTAGAATGTTCAAGGTATTAAGAATTAACTCATTTAAGCTTATGAAGTAATAAAAGTTACAAGTTAAGAAGAAAGAAAAGTATTGAGATTTTAAAATTTAGTAGTTACTGTATATATATATATATATAAGTATATGTATAATGTTTCATTTGTGATCTGTGTCTCAACTCCCATGAACTCCCCAGAGAGCTAAATTAAGTGGAGTGTTTTTTTCCTGTATGGACCATGTTATTGTTGACCCACAGTGACAGAATGAAACGCTGCCCGGTCCACATTGGACTCGGCCGCCAGGAGAATTGTGGCTTCTATTCTCCACACGGATGCTGTCATGTATGTGGGCACTCTTCAAGAAAACCAGACCGTTTGCCCCCAATTCTGTAGCACCTCGTTCATTGAAGAACTGGACTTTCCCCTCTGCCTCTGCTGACTCTGATGCAGCTTTTCCCAGTTACCAGTTATGCCCAGGAGCTTCAATCCTTCGGAGCTTGTGAAATCCACTGTGGATTAGGAAGGAAGTCCTCATTGCAATCGGGTCTCTAAGCCCTTTGGACTTTCATTCAGCTAAAGGAACTCTCTGCTACTATGTTACATGGATTCCTTTAACTTCTACTTAAGATGCATTACGAAGGGACTCCTTCATTTATTTTGGTTGTATTAAATACCAAATCTCAGGAAGATGTGACAATGGGTGAAAAAATCTGTTGTTCCATATAATATTGCACATCACATGGAAGTCACATAATGAACTACCAAATAAGGATTAATTAAATGACAAAAGGCCAACACAGTTCATTTTGAAATAATTGCATTTAATCACTTTAAAATTTTTCTTACTTCAGATATGATCGATATGTGTTTCTGATTTTTTATAGTATGTGAACCTTATATTAATTTAAAAAATATTTGTTGTGAACGTATGTCAGCCATTTGTGATAGGGGTGACTTTGGGGATACCATTGGATAATAATGAGACATATTCTTTTCCTCAGGAAACATATACATGTGGGGAGAAAAAGTAAATAAGACAATGCCATACATGGTTTACTATTTATGTTGCATAAATATTATTATAATAAACATATTTTAAAAGGTGAATTTTACAATGACTTATGACCTGATTGTTTTATAAAGCTTAAATCTCTGGCTGAGAGTTCTTACATTTTACATTATTTTATTTCTGCAATTAGGAAACTTGTGAATAACGATAGCTACGAAAATATTACTATTTTGTTATTTCAATAACAAATGGTGAATTATTTTTTAATCTACAACAGTTTCCTCTTTCCAAATTTTGGGTCTCTAGCAGCTTTGAATCTCAGGTCACAAAGAGTCAAGCAAGGAGTGCTTATACGCCATCAGAGAAGTGTTTTCTACCCAGCATGCTCTTCACAGCAGCCTTGACATCCTTGTTTCTCAGGCTATAGATGATGGGATTGAGCATAGGAGTCATCACTCCATAGAAGAGGGAGATGAGGGCGTCGATGATGTCTTGATAATCGGAACCCGCAGAATTTTTGGACTTGGGTTTTGCGTACATGAAGAAGATGGTTCCGTAGAATATAATCACCACCGTTAGATGGGCGGAACAGGTGGCGAAGGCCTTGCGTTTCCCTTCGGTAGATGGAATCCTCAAAATGGTGGCAACAATGAAAATGTAAGACACAGAAATTACTAGCAAGGGGATTATGATAAAAATCAGATTAGATGCAGTCATACTAATCACATTGATTGAAATATCAGCACAGGCCAGTTTCAGGATAGCCAGAATTTCGCAGACAAAATGGTTAATAAGATTATTAGTGCAGAATGGTAACTGCATTGCAAGAGATGTCTGCACAAGAGAATTAGTAAGTCCAGTGACCCAGGACCCAGTAGCCATGGGCACATAGGTGTTCTTGCTCATGATCACAGGATATCGAAGCGGGTAGCAGATGGCCACGTAGCGATCAAGTGCCATCATGCCCAGGAGCACACACTCCGTGGCTCCCATGGCGAAGGAGAGAAACATTTGCACCACGCATCCTGAGAAGGAAATGGTTTTCCGTACTGTGAGGAAGCTGTCGAGGATTAGTGGGACAGAGGAGCTTGTGTAGCAAATGTCCAGGAAGGAAAGATTGCAGAGGAAGAAATACATGGGGGTGTGCAGGTGAGAATCATAGATGATTACTGAGATAAGGACTCCATTTCCCAGCAGGATCATCAGGTACATCCATAAAACTAGCACAAAGAACACGGTCTGGAGTTTGGGGTGGGCAGAAAGCCCCACCAGGACGAATTCTGTCAACATGGAATCATTGGTTCTTTCCATGATACACGTATGCTTTCTCACACAGGCACTGTGAAAAGGATGGAATAGCAATTTGTTAATACAATAGCCTAGGAGAACAAGTTCTTGTTTTAGAATAAGATTTATTTCCCCTGATTAATTTTAGGTCAAACTTGAATCATTAAGTCCTATTTTCCAATGGAAAAAAATGACCGTCTTCCCATTTCTCCTAGGTTTTCAACTCAGTTTTCCAACAGTTCATGAAAACCAGAGCTTCACTTGAAACTGAAGACCACAGCTCTGTTGGGACCCCCACACCCAGGTCTGAATGATCATTTGCTTATTACATTAACTGATCTCATTATATTAATTGACCCATTCAGATGGAGTTTCTTAGTCTTTTGATGAGATAGGACAGAAACCCTTAAGAGAAGAAAACTGTTGCTGTAACCAGCTTGGTCATAACAGGGAATATAACCGTTAAGCAAATCTACTCTCCATGCCTTGTTTTTTTTAAGAGCTTTCCACCCCTGTCCCTCCCCAACTCTTGCAGAAGTTCTGTTTTATATTCTATGGAAGAGTGCACGTATATTTTCCCGGCAAGTTCGCTCCCGAAAACTCAAGTCACACTGAACATTATAAAAAATTTGTAGTCCTATATACAGGAGAACAAACCAAACCAAATTCTTAACTGTGTCTTTCATGAATCCTGTGATGTTATGCTGTATTTCTATCTTCACTTAGATCCTATGTTCACACCTATGTATTGGGTTAACAAGCTTGATTAGTGGATGTAAATTTAATTGTAATTGCATAGGGTGTGTATGGTATACAGCAGACACACAAAATAGATTTGATTCTTCATTGGGTATACTTATCTTTAATTTAGAGTATTAGACCCAAAGTTTCAGAGTTAGACAATCTAAATACCTGTGCTAGGATTGTTCCTAGGTCAGCATACTCTTCAGAGTCAAGTTTTCCCAATCAATAAACTTACCAATAATTTCTTCACAGATTTTTTGAGTATCCAATTAAAAATGGTTCATGATTTGAAAGCAATTTTCAAGCTAACTATAATATTTAAATACCTATCTATTCATTCAACATAGACAAATAATCGTATATCCTGACAGTATTACTGAGGTTAGTGTTGAGGAGGCAATAGTAAATGAATAGAATTATCATAACATTGGTTTTTCTCAAGGCCAATGAATAATCTTTCCTACAAGTAATTCTGTATTAGTTAAACAACTTATTGCTTTGTTTCCATATGATTTTCCAGTTTTAAAGCTAAAATCGAATTGTCATAAATTATTGCTCTAGTTTAGAAACAAAGCAATGTCGAGAGAAGGCAACTCTTTTGTGGGGGGTGCCTAATGAGATACCATGGTGGTTCAGCAGTTAAGCACTCATCTGGTAGCCAAGAGAATGGCATTGCTGACCCACTAGCTTCTCAAGAGGAAGACGATGTGGCAGGAGGCTTCCCCAAAGATATGCATCCTCGGACACCTTGTGGGGCATTTCTACTCTGCTTTCATGTCTTTGGGGTGTGCCTACTGGATTTGGGTAGTAAGTGAGCATTGTCTCATCATAAAGCTCCCAATCTTTCGAAACCCTGTATTATGTCAGACAGTGAACTGTGTGCACTGAGGTTCTTATAGATTTGGGTGTTAATCTGAGAGAGGATTAAAAATGTTGCTAGTCAGTCAACCAAAGCCAGACCTCAAGTGGAGTGACAGAAGATGAGGATCTGCCAACTACAGATTTCACCACACGCCAACATTCCTGTCACTATGATAGCCTGAACGCTCTGCTCAGTGCCCCTGTTACTAATGAAAGCACTTGGCACCAGCGTGGAATAGATATTCGGATTCCCTCCCTCACCTGGATGATACCTATCAGTCCAGATTGATGTAGGTTGGTAGAAATCAAAACAAGACCTTTCTGAGAACACAGTGGCAGACTTTTGTCTGAACATCACAAATTAAAAAACAAAATTTGAGTCTATACTACAAGAAACTTTAGGGCACTGGGTACAAGTGGTACTGATCACAAATGATCCTGGGTCAAAAGGTTTCAGAAAGGGTGAAAAAACAGGTGGCTTACATTCTCTGATCTTAACAGGGTTTTAGATACAAGAACCATATTTTTGTCTTAGTTTGCACTTAATTACTTTGAACTTCACTCTACGGAGGGTACATATGATATGTGAGATGTTTCTGCTTTCTTCCCCATAATTTTATAGTGATGGTCATACGGACTGCTGATGATAACCGAAAAAAAATCTGCTGGAGTGACACACATTTGGAACAGAGGATTGATATTCTTAGTACATTCCAGATCCAATAAACCCACTGCTGTGGAGTTGATTCCAACTCACAGTAATGTTTTATAAATATTACAAAGAATTTA
The DNA here is from genome assembly GCF_050624435.1 of Tenrec ecaudatus. Taxonomy (NCBI): domain Eukaryota; kingdom Metazoa; phylum Chordata; class Mammalia; order Afrosoricida; family Tenrecidae; genus Tenrec; species Tenrec ecaudatus. The sequence continues at coordinate 41,909,113 of NC_134539.1, read as the reverse complement.
TGAGAGTGTAAGCCTTTATGGGTGTAGGCTGCCTCATCTTTCTCATAGGTCCAAAAATAATCTTCAAATTACGTACCTACTGGAAAAACAGACAAACAAATAAAACAGGAACTAACACACCCACTTTGCACTGATACTGGAAGTTAGTGTCCCAGAATGAGAATGTCAAAATTTCTCATTCTTTGTGAGAGAATGTGTGAAGTAAGTATTTTTGAGAAGAACGCTATTACATTAGGGGGAAAAAGATTCCTAGCTTTAAATCTTGTAATTCTTTTTTCTCTTATTTAAATAAGACCATTTAATGCCTAAAAGCTTTGTTAAGAAAATGATCCAGACAATGACATAAAATATAGCATAGAACTCCAAGTACATGAAATAATGAAAAGTGGACAGATGACAAAGTTAGATATATCCATTTAAAATATATACAATCAATGTCTGACCCATAAATTGATCAATAGCATTTGCAAAATCAGAAGATGGAAACTGTATAAATTTAGACTGAAATAAGGCTTCATATCCTTGGGTTTAGTCATTGTATTTCCTTGTGAACTGCTTAGTTTCACCTCAGGAAATGATCTCCATTGTACAATTGCATGGACGACACTTGTCGGTAGACATAAATGAACACGACGCAAGATGGCGTCATTATTCCCTTCTCGCTTCCACTTACCAGGAGACTGTTCCTCAAGTAAAACTGGTAGATGAGGCTCGAGAAATTATCCTGACTTTCAGATCAAGACTTTCTTGTTCAGAAAAAGAAAAAAAGTAGGAAAGTAAATGTCCGTACAATCCTGTGTCTTCATCCACAGACCTGCTACATTTTGAATCCAGTGGCTGGAAACTCCAGAGACTCCCTGCAAAGGGCAAGGTATTTGCACAGCAAAGCCGTTCAAATTGCGTGTGTATGTGTGTGAAGAATATGTAGGGAGAGAAGGAAACTGTCCGACAATACAGCAATTAAAGTTAGACAGGTAAACACGGAGGATTGGAAACTTTCCAAAGCTCCAGGGAGAAGGTCCCACAGACTGATTATGTCAGGTAATTGGGGTGTCCTCGTTGCTGTGCAACCCCGGAAACACATAATGCCCTCGGTGGCGCCACCATGTGTGAAGATTTTATGGCTCAAACAGACGGAAGAGTCTTTGGTGTGTGTGGTTTTTTTCTTGACATTACTTGAAAAATGTTCTATTATCCTTGTCATAAATCACCCACTTTTGCATATACTATTCATCTACTGACTTGATTCCAATTTACAGGAGAAAACATGCTGTGATTTATGGGAAGTACAGTGTCACTCGGTCCCATGCAAGGGAGCAACATGTGGGTTCAAACTACCCACTTTCCGGGTGGTCAACTGCTAGTACTTTAACACTGCATCACCAAGAGTCAGTGTTTTACACACCCAATGGGGCTCATAGAACACTCCAACTACTAGTTAGTATAACTGGTCCCTTTTTGGACCCTACAAAGGTCAGAACTATTGATCACTATTTTTGGAGAATGACACAGTCTCTATGCTGGGGATCGCTTGATGGTACTGAGAGTTGGGTTCGTCTGGGTCTATTCCCCTGGAGGATCTGGTGGTGGTGTGTGTTATATGTTAGTTTACTAACACCAACACCCACAGTGTGAACCCACCAGCTGTTTCACAGGGAAAGGTGAGGCTGTCTGCTAGTGAACAGACTTACAGTCTCTGAAAACCAAAGAGAAAGGTCTATTCTGTCATTAAGGGTCGATCCAAATTGGTATGGATGCCCTGGCAGTGGGTTTCGTTTTTGATACACTGTTCCTACTGCCCAGTGGCAAGCTACCAGTTTTGTGGGCTGCTGTCTTCTAGGCTGACTTGTTAAAATACCACAATACTATCTTACTGTGGTGTGGCTGTTTTGTAAGTTTTTGAGTGGAATTCAAAGTTCAAAAAAAAAGAAGATTCCATTTTTGCCAGCAAATTCATGGAAGGGTGGCCTTTAGAATTCCCTATTTTATCATTTTTGTGAAAGCCCACTCCCCACTCTTTCGTTTGATTGTCTTTGTTTAATTAGTTGGGATGTGATGCATATATCATAGAATACCATATTTCAATCACTTAAGGCGAATTGTACAATTGTCACCACAGTCAGTGTGTAAACAGTCTTTTTCTACATGCAGTCCTTGTCATTGTTCCCCTTGCAACCACCCCCACCACTACCCCTGTACCCCTCCCCAGACCCCTTTTTCTATTTGCTCTCCTTATGGGTTTATCAATCCTGGGTTTCTTATGCCAACACATGGGAAAGCATATAACACAGCTTCAAGAGGGTGACCTCCACTGACATAGAACCCCTGAGATACACTCTATTATGAATAAACCAAAACCAAACAAAGCAATAGACACAAACATTACAGTAAAGTTTTGGAAACGAGTTCAGTAGATCCCTCATATAATTTGGGCTGAGAATTTAAGTTTTCAATAGTTCCATTCATTTAACTTGGTCATATCAACCCTTAAGTATTTCCCCTCACAATATTTCAGTTTTATGGTAACTTGGGCACCATTGTCCAGCAATTCTGATAAGATTTCTACAGCACAGGTTATTTTATCCATAGCAATTCAAAGGACCTCAGGTTGGCTGGTTTTACACCAAGTCAGGCAGTGGATTAGAAATATTATCCTTTCCTTGAACTCTTTAATTTGTTGTTTTTATTTGCCTCATTGCATGACTTCTCAAGGGACCATAGATTCTTATTTTGTGGTATCTTCAAATATATAACTTTCATCAAGGCTGCAATAAAGTGAGTGAAGAAGTTACATTCGTGTTGGGGAAGGAGAAGGTAATTGAGCATCCTAGTCATCTATACTCTTGGAGTTGCCCATGAAGACTTAATACTTAGCCCATTTTCTGTTGACTTTTCAGACTCTGAACATTTCACTGAGTTTGTCGAGTTTTTTCATTGTTTTTATTAACCTTTCATCTGACTATTCCTAATACATATCTCCCACTTTTTAACCCCATTTTTAAGGGTTGTACTAGGAGATGCATGACAGATTCTCTGGTATGATTCCCCACATGCATTCATCCCATCATCAAAGGAAATGTTATGGCTTGGGCCACCTTTATTACAGCATTGAATATTACCTGGATCAAAGTAATAAAATTAGAAGATACTTTAACCACATTCCATAATAACTTTCTATTGCATATATTCAAGGGGGCACCCCACTGCCCAAATTGAAAAATGCCCCCTAGGTGGAGCATTCATAGGACGCTAGGCGAGCATGGAGCAATTTGCTCTGAGCTAGTGCACCCAGTGGTGTCACCTGGGAAGGCTCTCTCTGTTCACAGTGAATTTTTCTCGTAAAAGCAGGTTTCTTTGAACCACATTTCTGGGTTGGCCTATTTAAGAGAATAGTGTGAGGCTATGGGATTTTGTTTCCTGCTTGGGAAAAATGCCACAGAAACTGTTGTGAATTTGAATGCAGCTTACAAGGACTGCGCTACCAGAAAAGCTCGGTGTGCAAGTGGTTTTCTTGTTTCAAAACAGGTGAGATGTTGATTGATGAAAACACTCATGCTGCAGATTGATGACAGACCACTGGGGAGATGAGCAAATTATCTGGACTAGCTTGGAGTTTGACTCAGGCCTGATTTGTGGCAGATGGGGGCCTGGTTTTGCCACCATGACAATGCACCTGCTCATGCGGCCATCTCAGTGCACCAGTTTTTTTTGACAAAACCCAGCATGCCTCTCTTTCCCCATGCACCTTTCTCACTTGACCTCTCTCAGTAGGACTGCCTTTTGTTTCCGCTAACGAAGAGGGACATGCAAGGGCAGCAATTTGCTGATTTGATGATGTAGAAGACGTGAAGAAAAAAACCAGGATGATGCTGTGAGCCATCCAAACAAATGAGTTTGAAAAATGTTTCCAAGAACGGAATCGCAGGTTAGACAAATGTATTAAGTGTAATGGATGGTATTTTGAAGGTGATATAGTTGTTCTGTGAAAAATATTTAAACATAGCTTTGAAAAATATTCTGTCTTTTTTGGGGGTATACCACCTCATATTTTATAGTATTCATCTACTTTCTCGTCTTCATTATTTCAGAAAGCTGCTTACACTCTGATGTTCAGATCACCAAGAAAACAGTAATGTAACTGAGTTAGTTAAAATTAATTGTGCCAACCTGGTCAATAAACACATGTGGGATTAACTGAAGGGTGGAGAGATAAATTGCTCAGTGAGCCTCGCCTTTCTAGTTCTCTGGTCTCTTGCTTTGTGATCGTCAGATCAGGGTGCAGCTGACTTAGCCAATTCCCTGCTTTAGCTGTCAAGTCTGACTTCCTGAGAGACATCAGGAAGACGTTCTTAGGAAAAGGCCATGCCCACACAAGAGCCTCACTTGATGTGATCTGATTGACAGACTAGTCACCACCCCTTCACTCTTAACCCTCTGAAGTCCTAAATTGACACCAGATTATGTTACTACTACAGAAGATGAAATCTTTGACACCTTCAATCTTTTCTTTATTTATCATAATATTATCTATTGGTTCTCAAAACTGGTGAGGATTCTGGTTTTTTTACATTGAGTCGTAATACACATTGAAGACTGCAATCTTTGATCTTCAATAGCAAGTATTTCAAGCCCTCCTCCCTTTCAGGAAGCAGGTATGTGTCATCTGCATAGCACAGGTTGTTAATAAGGCTTCCTCCAAACTTGATGCCTCATTTGTCATATAAGTCATGTTCTTTGATTATTTGGACAGCCAACACATGTTCATGGTAAGAGGATACAACCATGACATACACCTTTCCTGATTTTAAAACATATTCACAACTGCCTTCTGATACATGCACAAATTACTCATGAGCCACCATAAAGTGTCTGGAATTCCCATTCTTCCCAAGGTTTTCCAAAATTTATTATGATCTAAAGTGTTGAGTGCTTTGGCATAATCAATGAAACATAAGTAAACATCTGTCTGGTGTTCTCTGTTTTCAGCCAAGATCCATCCAAGAAATGCCCTATGTAAATACTTGCTTTGGTTATTGAGTTAGGAGAGAGGTCGCAATGCTTTCTGCTTGGGCTTGCATTTCAAAAACAGCAGAAGCCCACCACTATCCTAGAAACAAAATTTCCCAAGTTTTGACCTTATACAAGAGGAAAGGCTCCAGGTGAGTGCCCTACCTTCTTATTCACATTCAAGAGATATTTAAAAATTTTATTAAGGTATATTTCAAAAATATATAAGCAACATCTAATTCGTAGCTTCATTGTGGTGAGCACACAACATTTGTTATAACTACATTATCTGTATATAGTTCAAAATGTATTTCAGTTACTTTGCAGAACAGCAGGCTCCACCTGATTAAACATTTATCATTAAGCTACCACGTATGACTTTTTCTACATTAATTGTTTCAAAGAATTAGAATACCAAGAGATAGAAGCTATATATATATAATAACCTCTAGAAATGTAAATGATAGTGTTTTATGATTCAGAAATAAATTTTAGACTACTGTCATAATTATATGCCTGTTTCACTATGCTGTGCAAGTGCTCTAGGATCGCTGGCAGTGGGCATTTCGTCTTACTGCCTGTTTACCTGCTCCTTTAAGGGGACGGCCCCAGCCCAATGCTGGAGCATTTCTGGCAGCTCTACAAAATACCATGTACTGTAGTCATTTCTTATGTCTACTTTCTTCATTGAGCTGAACGTCTCTAGAAGACTTTTGCATCTGGTGAGCATTCAATAAGCATTCATATTTTTCGCTTGTTAAATTAATTCAACTTTTTAAGGAACTTATTGAAGCGTTTTCTTGATTTTTAGTGAAACATGACTTTTACATACCTTTGAAAATTATAATTTAGAGCCCAAGATCCAATATAATGAGAATACATTAGTAGACATTCATGTGACATTGTAATCTCAATTATCTGATATGAATATACATGTTTGAGTTTAAAGCACAAACATTAATTTCTAGATTTTTCCCTCTATATTTGTGTTGTGTACATACTGATCTAGATTTGCTTTTATTCAAAACAATCTTGCAGAAATATAACTCAAATGAGTGTGGGGGGGCATCACAGGAGTTAAATATGATGCATTGAACTTTATTATTCAATCCATCATATCTGTAAGTTTAAAAAGTTCTAGCATTGATCTTAGCATTAGTAATTCTTATTTGAAGACTAGGGTCTCTCTTTGAAGTAGCCATTACACATCCCTTGGTACATATATAATGCTTTCACATTTATGAATTTTAGTTGGTAGGTATTTGTCCCATGTTTTCAAACATTACATTGGCAGGAAAATTTTATTCCATTAAAAACTTTTAGTATCACTTTTATTTATTTCTAACCTCTGTCTTAATTGAGTCTGTGAAACCCTTGCTCCTCATGCACAAAGAAATTTCTTCACTTCACAGGTCTCTCACTGAAACTTTAAATTGCTTTGGGATTTGGGGAACAATTACAATAACACTTGCATAACAAATATTTACCCATCCACATCAGTGAAATCTGGCATTATTTCTTGACCCTGACCCTAAGTCACAATGCTGTCATAGACATTTATAACATTCTAACTGTGCTCTTCTTGGAATTGTAGCTAATTTGTCTGTCTAAAGGTACGTTTTAAATAATATAAATTATCTTTCCAAATTTCTTCATTTAAATTTAAGTGTTAAATAGTATATGCTATACATTTTCAAAGTATAATCATCCATTGGTATTCACAGGGATTGGTTTGGGACCCCTACAGATTCCCAAGTTCAGGTATGCTCAAGTTCTTTATATAAAATGGTGCAGTTTTGCATATAACCTATGCACATCTTCCTATACACTGGAAATAATCTCTAGAATAATTCTAATTACTAATACACTATAAATGCTATGTAAGTAGCACTTTTAGCACCATTGTCTTTTGGGATGCCCCATCTGAATATTTGTTATATATGATTGGTTGCATCTGACAATGCAGAACCCATGGACTGAGTGAATGTTGTAGTCAGATGCCATCAAATAGATTTTGGTGCATAGTGACCCTGTGTACAGAAGACCCATCTTTCAAACTTTAAAGTCACTCTTTGATTTGAGTTTATATTATAAACAAACAGCGCTACAGCTGTCCTACTACTGTTAAAGGACAGCTACTAATTTATTCTCATCATTACTTTTGTAAGTAATTATATATTGTTATCACCGTCTGGAAAACAGTTTATATAGGCTATTGTCTTTCACAAGAGCCCCATGAGAAATGTAAGGCGAATATTTTATCAGTATTTTCCGAATGAGGAATCTCAGTCTGTAAATTAGAAGCAAAGAACTTTAAACCAAAAAGTTTAAATCCAAATCCCAAGCGTTTCCCACTGTGTCAAATTAAATTTCTGGCTGTTAAAATAGGTATTAGAGGATCATTCTTCATTTACATTGCATAACTGGTACTAGCCATTTAAGGTGCTACCTTATTAGCAGTACTGATCAAAACATACTTAAAAGATAAACAAACAAAAAACACAATAAAAATCTGCCCCAAACAGCACACCCTCCTGCCATGTGACCTACCAAAGTTGTCCTAAATTGCTTAAGATGCAAGAAAGTAAATCTGTATCTTTTCAGTCATTACTAAAAGTTATGGGCAAGCACTATGGTTCTCCAGTGATATACAGAGAGAAGAACGGTACAGACATGCGGACGTTGAACACACCCCTTCCCCTTGCTGTGTCATAGAATGCAAGAGAACTGGTTTGAAGAGCTGGCAGCAACAGAAGAAAGGCAGCTAAGCCTGCCTGGCTCAACATGGTGAAAATGGAAAAGAAGACTTTTGCCTGCAAGAGAAAGACTTGGAGCAGGTGACACAAACACTTAATTTGGGTGCTTAAGAAATATTGTCTTAATGGGTGCATAAACGAATGTGGTGATTGAAGAAAGCTGATGGTGCTGGCTATCAAAAGATAAAGGGTCTGGGTCTTAAAGGCTTGAAGATAAACAAGCGACTATCTAGCTCAGAAGCAAGAAAGCCCACATGGAAGAAGCAAACCAGCCTATGTGATCACGAGGTGTCAAAGGGATCGGGTATCAGGCATTGAAGAACAAAAATTCATATTTTTTGTGAATGAGGGGGAGTGTGGACTGTGGACCCAAAGCCCATCTGTAGTCAACTGGACATCACCGTACAGAATGGTCATTGGGAGGAGATGAGCCAGTCAGGGTGCAGTGCAGCAACGATGAAACATACAGCTTTCCTCTAGTTTCTAATGCTTCACGCCCCTATCCCAATTCTACCTTACAAATCCAGCTAGACCAGAGGATGTGCACACACTGCTACAGATAGGAACTGGAAACACAGGGAATTGAGGATGGATGATCCCTTCAGGGCCTGTGGCATGAGTGGCGATACCGAGCGGGTGGAGGGAGGGTGGCGTAAAAAGGGGGAACCAATTACAAGGATCTTCATATAACCTCCTCCCTGGGGGAAGGACAACATAAATGTGGGTGAATGGAGACATTGGACAGTGTAAGATATGACAAAATAATAATTTATAAATTATCAAGGGTTCATGAGGGAGGGGGCATCAGAGAGGGAGGGTGAAAGTGAGGAACTAATGACAGAGGCTTGAGTGGAAATGTTTTGCAAATGATTAGGGTAATTTTTTAAAAAACATTTTATTAAGGACTCATACAACTCTTATCACAATCCATACATACATCAATTATATAAAGCACATCTGTACATTCTTTGCCCTAATCATTTTCAAAGCATTTGTTCTCCACTTAAGTCCTTTGCATCAGGTCCTCTTTTTTCCTTTCCCCTCCCTCTCTGGATTAGGGTAATTAATGTACAAATGTGCTTTACACACTTGATGTATGGATTGTGGTAAGAGTTGTATGAGGCCCAAAGAAAATGATTTAAAAAAAGAAATATTGTCTTGATAGATTTCTAAATGGGAAGCCAACGGAACCTTTAATTTAGAGCCAATAGGGGCTGAATCTAGAACATCTTTGTATTTGCTGATAACTCAACATTTTGTTTTCTTCCTTTTGTGTTTCACAACTGGCTGATCAAAGTGGGCATGTTTCTTATACTAGGCACCGCATTTTGGGAGGATTTTGATGTGTTATTAAAAAGGAGTATACTGTGAGTGTAGCGTCATTGTCATTTTCCTTTAGAAACTGATGAATGAGGATAGCCAAATTTTGTCTTGGTGACTAATTTTACTGGTCAGTCATAGCTGTTGACATAATATCTATATATCTATCGATCTGCAAGATTGAAGTTACCAAGGACTTCTACCTGCTTGAATCCACAATCAATGCTCCTGGAAGCAGACATGAAGAGATCAAAGGATGCCCCGCATTGGGTACATCTGCTACACAAGACCTCTTTATGGTGCTTAAGGGGAAAGATGTAACTTGCTAAGGTGCACCTTTTCCAAGCCATGGTGTTTTCAGCTCCCTGCTATGCATGTGAAAGTTGGACATTGAATAAAGAAGACCTAGGAAGAACTGATGACTTTGAATTTTGAGGCTGGTGAAGAATATTTAAAGTACCATGGATTCTCAAATGAACAAACAAATCTGTCTTGGAAAGAGCACTCAAAATGTTCTTTAGAAGCAAGGATGCCGAGTCTTGTCTTACGTACTTCGGACACATGAACAGGAGAGACGATCTCTGGAAAGGAGCATGTGTCGTAATGGAGAAATAGAGAAAAGGAAGAAGGTCCTTTAACAGATGGCCTGACACCGGGGCTGCAACAGTGAGCTCAAACATAAGAACCATTGTGACGATGGGGCAAGCCTGAGGATTATTCCGTTCTGTGTGTACATGGAAGCATTGTGATTTGGAACGAGCTGACTCCATGACACCGAACAGCACTTCCTGTTACACAGGATGGCGAAATACCTAGGAGGCACAAATGGCTACTGCATTCAACTACTAGCAGCAAGGCTGGCGGTGTGAGCCCACCCAGGGGCTTTGGAAAGAAGGTCTGTCAAGGGACTTCTGAAAGGCCAGCCATAAAACCATAGGGAGGCCACCCACTTTGACTCAAAAAGGTTATCAGGAATTACTGCCAATTTACTTAAAGCTGGGCTTTGTTCAGACAGCATTTCGGTTAAAGAGCCTAGGCTTGGATTTTGCCTGTGCCCACTGTAAGGGTATAACTTGATAATTTATAAATTATTATTTTGTCATATCTTGTACTGTCTAGCATCTCCCTTCACCCACTTTTCTGTTGTCTGGCTGCCAGGGAGGAAGTTATATGTGTAGATCATTGTAATTGGTTTCCCCCTTCCACACCACCCTCCCTCCACCCTCCGGTATCGCCACTCTCACCACTGGGACTGAAGGGATCATCTGCCCTGGATGCCCTGTGTTTCCAGTTTCCATCTGTACCAGTGTACATCTTCTGCTCTAGACAGATTTGTAAGGTAGAATTGGGATCATGATAGCGGGCGGAAGGGGTAAGCATTTAAAAACTAGAGAAAAGTTGTATGTTTCATCATTGCTACACAGCACCCTGATTGGATCGTCTCCTCCCCGGAAGCCTTCTGTAAGGGGATGTCCTGTTGCCTACAGATGGGCTTTGGGTCTCCATTCAACACTCCCCTTCTTCCCAATGATATGATTTTTTTATTCTGATGATGCCTGATAACATCCTTTCAACAACTCATGATCATGCAGGCTGGTGTGCTTCCTCCATGTGGTCTTTGTTGCATCTGAGCTAGATGGCCGCTCATTTACCTTCAAGCCTTTAAGAACACAGACGCTGTGTCTTTGCTAGTCGGCACCATCAGCTTTCTTCACCATATTTTCTTATGCACCCATAACATTTATTTTCTTAAGAATGTAATTATGGTTCAACTCTGGAATTTTCTGCAATACACAAAAGAACTATGTTCCTATCATTTTTCTGGTTGCTATGCCAAGTAATAAGACAAAGATAATCCATTAGATCAAAAGATATCTGAAGAGTCTGTTGATTCATGTAGATAAAAGGCTTGCTACTCTTTCTGATTTCTAGACCAGCATCTTGGCAGTTTTAGGCATGCAGAGTCTCTAGGCCGGTCCTGAACACCCAAACATCTCATGCACTTTCACACAATCATGAGCTCCTGAAGCTGAGGCCCGACCTTTGTCTCTTCAAGCTTTCCTTTATCAACGACCTTCTAGGACAGAAGGGCACTCCTCTGTGCGGTTTTTGATGCCTTCAACTGTAAATCTGTCTGAAATCATCTGGTGGGTTCCAGTGGATGCCCTTTTGCTTAACTTAGTGCCCTACCAAGGTCCTTAAGAGTTCTGTGTACACACATGTACATTCATTTATGTAAAATATTTAAGCATTGCTATTTGTTGTGGTGGTTTTTCAGGATGATTTTGTTAATAAGGAACTGATCAAGATAAACTGAAACTACAGAACAAGCAAAGAGACTGTAATCTTCTCCAAAGGTTATTTATCGTACGTGAAGAGCCGGTCTACTCCAAAGACTTGCTGCAGGAGCAAACAAGATGTAAGGGTGTGAGGCAATACAAGATCAGCAACTCATTCATTATTCCATTGCACAGATGCCAAATTTTATTAATTGTTATTTAATGTAATATGATTAAGTATCTATAAACAAACACTATGAAATTAGAAAGAAGGTCCATGTTACCTTGATATCGAAGGAAATAGGGCACAAAGTTAATTTTGACCATCTGCGTTAATCACTGATACAAAATGCCTGTCCTTAGTTTAGTAGCAACCACCATTTGCTAATGATGCTGATAAAATACCTCACACTTATCGTTTTAATGTTCCAATCCAGAGGTTTACTCACCGTGACTTGGGAACTTGTCCTAAAGAGCGGGAAACGTTACTTCTGGACTTGTTTCTGAACATTAAAAGATCTCCCCACACTAACTATGAGGCTTAAATACTTCCAACATTCCCAAAAGCATTGCAAGCTACTTATACGCACAGCTGAAAATTACTGGATGTCAGAGTCCCAAGCAAACACATCTTTACTTCATCTTGACGGTTGCTCAGATGAATTTTAACGTTGTTTCTTTGCAGGGAATAGTTTTAAATCAGGTCTTTTTTTGACAACCTGAAAGCAAATAACATGGACAAGTTTAACCAGACATTTGTAATAGAGTTTATTCTTTTGGGTCTTTCTCAGTACCCCAAACTTGAGATCATTTACTTTCTTCTAATTCTAGTGATGTATCTAGTGATTCTAATGGGCAACGGGGTTCTCATCCTAGTGAGCATTTTTGATTCGTGCCTGCACACCCCCATGTACTTCTTCCTGGGCAACCTCTCTTTCCTGGATATTTGCTACACTTCCTCCTCGGTTCCCTGGACACTAGTGAGCATGATCTCAAAGAAAAGAAACATCTCCTTCTCTGGGTGTGCTGTGCAGATGTACCTAGGATTTTCAATGGGATGGATGGAAAGTGGAGGCATGTCTGCCCTCTGACTTCGGGCAATCAGCTTCGGGCTGGTATGCTGTTGTTTGCCCCTTTTTCTTGGCATAGTTAGTAGAGGTCAGATGTGGTCTTCATGATACTTCCTCATGAAGCAGTAGGGAACATGATATGCTGAATTTCAGCTTCAAAGAAAGGAGGAGGCAAATACTTTCACCTTTTTTGATGGTATTTATAGTATAGCTAAGTGTTAATATTATTCTCTTATTAACAACCTACCCTATGGCACCAAAGTAATTTTAGCTTTATCTTTTTTGCACGATCTTTTATTGAATCTCTTTCTATTAGCAATAATTTCTCCTTTCTGCTTATTTTAGCCCAATATATTCTATGTGGAATATGATTTTTAGACTCAAGAAAAACTCGACCCACAATGGTGGCAGCATTGTAAATGTGGACAATGTGTTTCTTTCATTTGTTCACAGTATAAATGTAGGTAATCTTCATGTGCTGGCTATAAAAGGGACAACGGTCATTAACTCCCTTCAAAAGGATGAAAATAGTGCACTGCACAGCAAATCTAAAATCTAGATAGGTGCTAAATATACATCAGTGAAAAAAGTGGAGGTATATACACTTTTATTCATCTTTTTCCCCAGGGTGCAAAGGTAATCCATGTCCACCAATATTTCAGAATTTGGTGAACAATTCAATATTCTCCTGTCACATAATGATGGTGATGACTCTATTTTCAAATAAACTACAAAGCCTCTCATTATCTACATTGCAGAAAAAAGCAAACAACTATAGAAGGAAATGGAATGTCTTGACCAGGTCCTACTGCAGTTCAGCTGTGTAAGGAAATGATGGACTGACAAAATATATTTCCCAGGATCCATCTGATTCACAACATTTCTTAAGAAGATTATTGTATTCATCTTATATTTTAAAAACTAGATTTCAAGATATTCAAGATTGATTTACTGGAAATAAAATCCCTATGTTAGAACTAGATCTTGGAGAAGTTGGTTCTGCTCCTGGGTTTAGACAAAAAGGCCCAGTAAGAGCCACACGAGAACAAGCCAAACAGATGCCACAGCAGCCAACTGATCAAGGAGAAATTTGTTTGTTCTTTGTCCAAAACCTGTGTCACCACGTAGAACATAGAAACATGATTAAAGTGGAAAAACAACAGGTAATGACACCAAAGTTACTACAAAAAGAAAGATAAAAATTGTGTGTCTAAGTGCTTTACAACCTATTAGAATATAACTCATATATTAAAAGCACAATAGGCAATGTTTTAGAATGTTCTAGGCATTAAGAATTAAATCATTTAAGCTTATGAAATAATAAAAGTTACAAGTTAAGAAGAAAGAAAAATATTGAGATTTTAAAATTTAGTAGTTACTGTTTTATTCACACACACACACACACACACATACACACACACACACACACACACATGCAATGTTTCATTTGTGATCTGTGTCTCAACTCCCATGAACTCCCCAGAGAGCTAAATTAAGTGGAGTGTTTTTTTCCTGTATGGACCATGTTGTTGCTTACCCACAGTGACAGATGAAACACTGCCCAGTCCACATTGGCCTCGGCCACCAGGAGAATTGTGGCTTCTATTCTCCACACAGATGCTGTCATGTATGTGGGCACTCTTCAAGAAAACCAGACCGTTTGCCCCCAATTCTGTAGCACCTCGTTCATTGAAGAACTGGACTTTCCCCTCTGCCTCTGCTGACTCTGATGCAGCTTTTCCCAGTTACCAGTTATGCCCAGGAGCTTCACTCCTTCGGAGCTTGTGAAATCCACTGTGGATTAGGAAGGAAGTCCTCATTGCAATCGGGTCTCTAAGCCCTTTGGACTTTCATTCAGCTAAAGGAACTCTCTGCTACTATGTTACATGGATTCCTTTAACTTCTACTTAAGATGCATTACGAAGGGACTCCTTCATTTATTTTGGTTGTATTAAATACCAAATCTCAGGAAGATGTGACAATGGGTGAAAAAATCTGTTGTTCCATATAATATTGCACATCACATGGAAATCACATAATACACTACCAAATAAGGATTAATTAAATGACAAAAGGCCAACACAGTTCATTTTGAAATAATTGCATTTAATCAACTTTAAAATTTTTCTTACTTCAGATATGATCGATATGTATTTCTGACTTTTTATAGTATCTGAACCTTATATGAATTAAAAAATATTTGTTGTGAACGTATGTCAGCCTTTGTGATAGGGGTGCTTTTTGGGATACCATTGGATAATAATGAGACAATTTCTTATCCTTAGGGAACACATACATGTGGGGTGAAAAAGTAAATAACACAATGCCATACATGGTTTACTATTTAAGTTGCATAAATATTATTGTAACACACATATTTTAAAAGATGCATTTTACACTACCTTATGACACGATGGTTTTATAAATTTTAAATCTCTGGCTGAATTGCATACATTTTGCATTATCTTATTTCTGCAATTACGAAACTTGTGAATAACGGTAGCTATGAAAATATTATTATTTTGTTATTTCAATAACAAATGGTGAATTTTTAAAATATACAACAGTAAATTCTGGGTCTCTAGCAGATTTGAATCTCAGGTCACAAAGAGGCAAGGAGTGCTTATACGCCATCAGAGAAGTGTTTTCTACCCAGCATGCTCTTCACAGCAGCCTTGACATCCTTGTTTCTCAGGCTATAGATGATGGGATTGAGCATAGGAGTCATCACTCCATAGAAGAGGGAGATGAGGGCGTCGATGATGTCTTGATGATCGGAACCCGCAGAATTTTTGGACTTGGGTTTTGCGTACATGAAGAAGATGGTTCCGTAGAATATAATCACCACTGTTAGATGAGCGGAACAGGTGGAGAAGGCCTTACGTTTCCCTTCGGTAGACGGAATCCTCAAAATGGTGGCAACAATGAAAACGTAAGACACAGAAATTACTAGCAAGGGGATTATGAGAACAATCACATTAGACCCAGCCATACTAATCACATTGATGGAAATATCAGCACAGGCCAGTTTCAGGATAGCCAGAATTTCACAGACAAAATGGCTAATAACATTATTAGTGCAGAATGGTAACTGCATTGCAAGAGATGTCTGTACAAGAGAATCAGTAAGTCCAGTGACCCAGGACCCAGTAGCCATAGGCACATAGGTGTTCTTGCTCATGATCACAGGATATCGAAGCGGGTAGCAGATTGCCACATAGCGATCAAGTGCCATCATGCCCAGGAGCACACACTCCGTGGCTCCCATAGCGAAGGAGAGAAACATTTGCACCACGCATCCTGAGAAGGAAATGGTTTTCCGTACTGTGAGGAAGCTGTCGAGGATTAGTGGGACAGAGGAGCTTGTGTAGCAAATGTCCAGGAAGGAAAGATTGCAGAGGAAGAAATACATGGGGGTGTGCAGGTGAGAATCATAGATGATTACTGAGATAAGGACTCCATTTCCCAGCAGGATCATCAGGTACATCCATAAAACTAGCACGAAGAACACAGTCTGGAGTTTGGGGTGGGCAGAAAGCCCCACCAGGACGAATTCTGTCAACATGGAATCATTGGTTCTTTCCATGTTACCCGTACGCTTTCTCACACAGGCACTGTGAGAAGGATGGAATAGCAATTTGTTAATACAATAGCCTAGGAGAACAAGGTCTTTTAGAGCATCATTTTCAGAATTTTTGAAGTTCTGTGTTGTGACGATTTTCTTGCTCTGTACTTAGACCACTTCAATAGGAATCCTCACCCTAAGTTTCTCAGGGTTCAGAGAAGCTCATTGCTTGCCATTCCCACTAGTTTCATAGCACTGCATCTGCCATCCATGTCCCATGACCTGCATCTTGCAGGCAAATGAGCTATGTAGGTAAGGGATTACCTATACTGTGCTTAAATTTGAATAAATATTACCTTAAATATAGCAAATATGATATTAAAATCCGAGTTCCTGATCCTCTTTAGATGAATTAACATAATTTAAAATTAGTCCACCCATTTCTACTGTATAGCTGGTTATATAGCTGGCCATTGAGTTGGAAGCATGTGTCCCCTAAGAACTCTTTCCTCTCTTGTCTGCTCGCTCCTGGGTGTGAATAAAACACCCAGATCCACTGCTATCAAGCCACTTCTGACACATAGTGACCCTGGTATTCGTGGAATTCCTTACTGGGCTGGAGAAGGGCAACACTTTATGGAAGCTCACAGCCTCGTTTGTCTTCCCTGGAGAGGTTGTAGAATTTGAACCAACCAGGGTTCCTTACTGAAGTTTAACCGTTGTTTAATTAGAAAGTATTTCTCCATTGTTTTTATTTTTATAATACCTGATATGGTTGTAAGTATATTTGAATTCTTGAGCCATGAATGCAAGGTGGGTTTTTCCAGACAGAGTTAGCATAGTCACTAGGATAGTCATAAAAATGTTTTATTTTGCTTTAAATTAAAACATAATTAAGAAGAACAAAAGAGAATATTCAGGTCTTAATTCATAGTATTGAAATATTTGTCCTTATGACAACTATTTGTAAGTTTAACTTTTATTTTTTTTCATTTTTGCTCTGTTTTTTTTCTAATTGCAAGCAGTGTCAACACGATACCGGGAGGGTGGAGGCAGGGTGGGGTAGAAAGGGGGAACCTATTATAAGGATCTACATCTAAGCCCCTCCCTGGGGAATGGACAACCAAAAAGTGGGTGAAGGGAGTAGATGTACCGTGTAAGATATGACAAAATAATAATAATTTATGAATTATCAAGGGTTCATGAGGTGTGTAGGGTGGGGAGGGAGGTGAAAATTGAGGAGCTGAAACCAAGAGCTCAAGTAGAAAGCAAATGCTTTGAGAATAATGATGGCAACATATGTTCAAATGTGCTCGACACAATGCATGTGTATGTATGGATTGTGGTGAGTTGTACGAGACACCAATAAAATTATTCTTTAAAAGTGCCAAGAAAGGCGATGTGCCTCGGGCCAAGTTCATACAGCAGCTGTGCGCGGATTTACTCTCCTCTTAACGCTCAGAGGTGTTCGGTGCTGGTATAAATAGTGGTTCCTTATTTGCCTTTAATCACATTAAGACAGCAACTTCACTGAGCAAAGGACCAGTTCTTGTGGTTTTCAATATGATGAGTCTATCCACATGCAGATGAATGTTTGCTTTCTAATTACCAGTCTGGCTCAAATTTTATTATATATGGAAGATTATAGTACTAATTATTTTATGCTAACCTCGTTCAACAGCCATCACTATGGACCAATGTAATAGGAATAATATCAAAAGTATGATAAAGAGCATAAAGGAGTATCTCATCATTGAAATGGTATGACATATTAATAATTGAAAAAATAGGATGATGATGTCATTTGTCCAAATTAACCTAACAATTAAATTCATTCCAAATTTTACCTTATTTTAGAAAAAGAAACTAACCCTTACAAAAATGTATATGAAATAAGTACACAGATTGCACAGTAAATATTTAATAAGGAAATGTTAAAATGTATCAAAGACAGAACAAAAATGAAGATAGAGTGATATTACAGAAGCCAAGAAGAAAGAATGATCTATCCCAAGAGTCAAAGTCAAATAGTTAAAGCTCTGGTAGGGTAATGGTGATGCATTGTGTGGTCACCCACAAGACAGGCAGTTCAAATCCTCTAGCTGTTCCCCAGGAGAAAGATGAGGCTTTCTACTCTTTTAAAGGTTTAAGTCTTAGAAACCTGTAGTGTCAGTTCTACCCTGTGCTATAGGGTCACTATGAGTCAGAGTGGACTCAGTGGAAGTTAAGCACTCCAAGATTTTGAATTGAATGTCTCCAAGTTACTTTGCATGAACTTGAACAAGGTTCACTCTCTTCCTGTTTTAGCACATAAGGTCAGAAATACATAGGTGAATCAATGCACCACCCGTGTGCTATGCGGTGAGGTTCTGTTGGTGGGAGGTCAATTTCCCTCATCAAGGTTCTCATCCACTTCGCATGCTTTATTGCGACTTCCAAATTCACTACTATCAGAGTTACTACAAAGACGAAGAGATCATTTAAGAGACGATTCAAACAACAATTCATTATGTCAATTGAATTGGGCTTTGAAGAGCTGAGGAGAAATGAGATGAGGTAATGTGTTGAGGCTAACGGGCATTAGTGGGGCAGGTAGCCCATCAAATTCTATAGGAGGGCAGGAGTCAGGGGAAAAAAGGAACAGAAAAGAGGGAGGGGATTCCCAAGTGGTCCATTTGGACATTGGTGCTAACTGAACAATTGGAGGGTTGACTATCCAGAGGTGCCTTGATTGAAAGTCCTTGTGATAAACTTTTAGGAAACCATTTAGAACCTTGTGGAGCAGTGTTATTCTGATCCATGCAAGTTCATTATGAATCAGAATAATCTCAAGAGAAACTATTTTTTCTTTCACTTTTTAAGTCAGAAAGAAAAAATAGCTTCTTGGTAAATTACATTATATGGAACATTAAGGAATTCTCATTTTTTTCTCCAAATAATCGAGTCTTGACCAGGGGCTAGCAGAGATAACACTGCAAAAGGACTGCAGAGAGGTGGCACCAGGAGCATGCACTTGCCTCCCCGGTCAGCCCAGCAATCGGGCTTTGGTTACCTGCAGCCATTGGTTTTCAGTTCAATCACTGTTCCTTCACTGGTTTGTAGAGAAACTTACTTGAATTTCATCTTGTTTTGGAATAAGATGTATTTCCCCTGATTCATTTTAGGTCAAACTTGAATCTTTAAGTCATATTTTCCATGGGAAAAAATGACATTCCTCCAATTTCTCCTAGGTTTTCAACTCAGCTTTCCAATAGTCCATGAAAACCAGAGCTTCACTTGAAAGTGAAGACCAAAGGTCTGTTGGGACCCCCACACCCAGGTCTAAGTGATCATTTAGTTATTACATTAACTGATGTTATTATAGTAACTGACCCATTCAGATGGAGGTTCTCTGTCTCTTGATGAGTTATGACAGAAACCATTAAGAAAGAAAGCTGTTCCTGTAACAAGCTTGATCATAACAGGGAATATAACCTTTAAACAAATCTACTCTCCATGCCTTTTTTTTTTTAGTGAGCTTTCCACCCTTGTCCCTCCCCAAACTCTTGCAGAAGTTCTATTTTATATTCTATGGAGAGTGCACATTTATTTTCCCTTCAAGTTCCCTCCAGAAGACCCAAGAACAAATCAAACCAAAATATTAACTGTGTCTCTCATAAAACTCTGTGATGTTATGCTATATTTCTAGCTTCTCTTATATCATATGTCCTCACCGATGTATTGGGGTCAGCAAGGTTGATGAGTGGGGTGTAAATTTACCTGTGATAGCATAGGCTGAATGTATGGTAGACAGTTGAAGCACAAATGATATTTGGTTCTTCTTGGGTGATGCTTGTCTTTAATTAAGAGTATTAGAACCAATGTTCCACTGTTAGACAATCTAAACCCATGTGCTAGGACAGTTCCTAGGTCAGCACACATTTCAGGGTCAAGTTTTCCTAATCTACAAATTTATAATAGTTTCTTCACAGATCTTACAAGAATATCCAATTAAAAATGGTTCATGATTTGAAAGCAATTTTCAAGCTAACTATAATATTTAAATACCTATCTATTTATTCAACATAGAGAAATAATAGTATATACTAGACAATATTGCTGAGGTTAGTGGTGAGGAGACAGCAGTAAATGAACAGAATTATCATAGCTTCGGTTTTTCTCAAGGCCAACGAGTAATCTTTCACACAAGTAATCCTGCATTAATTAAACAGCTACGATGCTTTCTTTTCATATCATTTTCAAGTTTTAGAGCTAAAATGGAATTGTCATAAACTATTGCTCTAATTTAAAAACAAAGCAATGTTGAGCAAAAGTAACTCTTTTGGGGGTATGCCTAATGAGATAGCCTGGTGGTACAGCGGTTAAGAACTCACCCTGTAGCCAAGAGGATGGCATTGCTGACCCAGTAGTTTCTCAACAGGAAGACGATATAGCAGGAGGCTTCCCTAAAGACATGTAGCCTCGGACACCTTGTGGGACGTTTCTACTCCACTTTCATGTCTTTGGGGTGCGCCTAATGGATTAGGGTAATAAGTGAGCATTGCCTCACTGTAAGCTCCCAATCTTTCAAAACCCTGTATTATGTCAGACAGTGAACTGTGTGCACTGCGGTTCGTATAGGTTTGGGTGTTAATCCGAGAGAGGATTAAAAATGTTGCTAGTCAGTCAACCAAAGCCAGACCTCAAGTGGAGTGACAGAAGATGAGGATCTGCCACCTACAGATTTCAACCACACGCCAACATTCCTGTCACTATGATAGCCTGAACGCTCTGCTCAGTGCCCCTGTTACTAATGAAAGCACTTGGCACCAGCAGGAACTCGTGGAATAGATATTCGGATTCCCTCCCTCACCTGGATGATACCTATCAGTCCACATTGATCTAGGTTGGTAGAAATCAAAACAAGACCTTGCTGAGGATACAGTGGCAGACTTTGGTGTGAACATCACACATTATAAAACAAAATTTCAGTCTACAGTGCAGGAAACTTTAGGGCACTGGATAAAATGTGATACTGACCACAAATGATCCTGGGTCAAAAGGTTTCAGAAAGGGTGAAAAAAGAAGTGGCTTATGTTCTCTCATCTCAACAGGGTTAGATACAGGAACCATATTTTTGTCTTAGTTTGTACTTAATTATTTTGAACTTCACTCTACAGATGGTACATATGATATGTGAGCTGTTTCAGCTTTCTTCCCCATAATTTTATAGTGATGGTCATACCGACTGCTGATGATAACCGAAAAAAATCTGCTGGAGTGACACACATTTGGAACAGAGGATTGATATTCTCAGTACATTACAGATCCAATAAACCCACTGCTGTGGAGTTGATTCCAACTCACAGCAACGTTATATAAATATTACAAAGAATTTATGAGAGTGTAAGCCTTCATGGGTGTAGGCTGCCTCATCTTTCTCATAGGTCCAAAAATAGTCTTCAAATTACATACCTACTGGAAAAACAGACAAACAAATAAAACAGGAACGAACACACCCACTTTGCACCGATGCTGGAAGTTAGAGTCCCAGAAGGAAAGCATCACATTTTCTCATTCTTTGTGAGAGAATGTGTGAAGCCAGTATTTTGAGAAGAGCACTATTACATTAGGAGGAATAAAGGTTCCTACCTTTGAAACTTGCAACTTGCTTTTTCTCTTATTTAAATAAGACCATTTAATACCTAAAAGCTTTGTTAAGAAAATGATCCAGACAATGACATGAAATATAGCATAGAACTGCAATTACACTAACTAATGAAAAGTGGACAGATGACAAAGTTAGATATTTCCAATTAAAATATACACAATTAATGCCTGACCCTTAAATTGAACAATAGGATTTTCAAAATCAGAAGATGGAATTTGTATAAATCTGGACTGAAAAATGGCTTCATATCTTTGATTTGTTTTCATTATCTTTCCTTGTGAACTGCTTAGTTTCACCTCAGGAAATGATCTCCATTGTACAATTGCATGGAAGACACTTGTCGGTAGACATAAATGAACACGACGCAAGATGGCATCATTATTCCCTTCTCTCTTCCACTTACCAGGAGACTGTTCCTCAAGTAAAACTGGTAGATGAGGCTCAAGAAATTATCCTGACTTTCTTGTTCAGAAAAAGAAAAAAGTAGGAAAGTAAATGTCCATAAAATCCCCTGTGTCTTCATCCACAGACCTGCTACATTTTGAATCCAGTGGCTGGAAACTCGAGACTCCCTGCAAAGAGCAAGGTATTTGCCTAGCAAAGCCGTTCAAATTGCGTGTGTATGTGTGTGAAGAATATGTAGGGAGAGAGGCAAACTGTCCGACAGTACAGCAATTAAAGTTAGACAGGTAAACACGGAGGATTAGAAACTTTCCAAAGCTCCAGGGAGAAGGTCCCACAGACTGATTATGTCAGGTAATTGGTGTTTCCTCGTTGCCCCGCAACCCAGGAAACACATAATGCCCTCGGTGGCGCCACCATGTGTGAAGATTTTATGGCTCAAACAGACGCAAGAGTCTTTAGTGAGTGTGGGTTTTTTTTTGACATTACTTGAAAAATGTTCCATTATCCTTGTCATAAATCACCCACTTTTGCATATACTATTCATCTACTGACTTGATTCCAATTTACAGGAGAAAACATGCTGTGATTTATGGGAAGTACAGTGTCACTCGGTCCCATGCAAGGGAGCAACATGTGGGTTCAAACTACCCACTTTCCGGGTGGTCAACTGCTAGTACTTTATTCACTGCATCACCAGGAGTCAGTGTTTCCCACACCCAATAGGGCTCATAGAACGCTCCAACTACTAGTTAGCATAACTGGTCCTTTGGACAGATGGAGAGTCTGAGACTCTGAAAGTGGTAGTATTTTAAAAGGGTTGGAGTAAGCAATTTTATTGTATTGTTAAATACCTATAAAATGATAAAATTGGTCATTCCTTCTTAATTCCCTTTTGCATTTCTTCTTTAATTGATTTCAAATGCAATGCTACATTCTTGGAATACTTGCCATTTAATACCAGAAAACTCTAGTGAGCATACTCTGAATGTTGGGCATTTTTGAAGCACTGTGCTGTTCGATTGTTCTTTCGCACCCTGGAGTGTGCAGCAGTACATTGACTGATGTACAGCATTGTGAACCAGTGCTCGGTCTTGCAGCGTCCTCACAACTATTGGATCTGAGCCCATTGGTGCAGCCGGTGTATCAACCCATCTCATTAGGGACTTCCTCTTCTTCCCTGAACCTGCCTTTTACAAGGGATAATGTCCTCCGCTAGGCACTGGTCCCGCCTGAGAACGTGCCTACTGTGCTTGAGATCAAGTCTAGCTATAGTGGCTTTCAGGGAACAAGCTGGTTGTCATTCTTTCAATACAGATTCCTTTCTCCTTCTGGCACTCCATGGACTTTTCAGTCTTCTTAGCCGACACCCTAATTCAAATGCATGCATTCTTCTCCAATCTTCAATATTTATTGTCCAGCTTTTGAAAGCATATGAGCTGATTGAAAATACCACTAAGATGCACCTTAGTTTAACTAAGGTACACTTTAGATCCCAACAGCGACATTTTTGTTCTGTGAAACTTTAGAGAGGTCTTTTGAAGCAGACTTTTCCATCTGTGTGCTTTCTATATCTTTAGTATATAAAATCTTTATTTAATTCTTTGAGATAAATGTGGTATTCATTTGAGATTCATTATGTTTTAGCCCGTGTGAGAAACAATACAAGTTGTTTCTTCTCCAAAATTGTATAATTTGTAAGTGTTAGGAACTGGGAAACAAATTCATACAGCCTGGCATTGAGCCTATATTGTAACCATTAAAGATTCTGAAACCAAAGAGCAGAGGGATTAGAAGGAGTAGTAAGTGGGAGGGATGATTGCCTGTCTATTAGCCAGTAGTTCCTCACCTGTGTTGGAGTTGGCTTACTATGGACCACAGCAGTGATGACCCAAATCCTTACCTATGTGTGTTTAACTTTCTGTCTCTCCTTGAAGCTCTTTTTCACGTCAACTGCACCATTTTACCTTCCAATCCATAGAGTTTAAGAGTTGTATCTTCATCAAATGCTCACTAACACTTGTCATTTTATGTACATGTTATATTTAATTCTTTTTAGCCCAGGGAGGTTGTGCATGACTTTCTTTGATTGAGCATGCTGAAAAAACAGTTTATATAAAGTTTGTTAAAATTCTGGCTTCCACGGGGATGATTTTTATTGACTTTCCCCCCATGTGTACATGGCATATTTTGTTTATTTGAATCTCTCATGTTTTTTTCAGACATTCTGAATACAAAGGGCCTTTTGAAGGGTTTCTGGATAATGGAATTAAAATACACATCAAGTACAAGAATGATTTGTTCTAATAATGTGGCATTGTATGGTACCCATCTTTCAGACATGATCACTGAAGACAAAATGTGGTGAAGAAAGCTGATGGTGCCTGGCTATCAAAAGATATAGAGTTTGGGGGTCTTAAAGGATTGCAGTTAAACAAGCAGCCATCTAGGAGGTAAGCAACCAAGTCCACATGGAAGAAGCACAGCAGCCTGTGTGATCAGGAACTGTCAATGGGAAAAGCTATCAGAAGTTCAAAGAACATGCAATCGAATTGATATGAAAAGGAGTGGATGTAGTGGAGACCCCAAATCCACCAGCAAGACAATTGGAATGTCCCTCAAAGAGGGCCACACAAAATGGAGGACAAATCCAGGGTGCAGATCAGCCTGCGTGATCACAAGGTGTTGAAGGGATCAGTTATCAGGCATCAAAGAACAAAAAATCATATCATTGTGTTCTCACCTCCCTGATACGATCGCTGAAGACAAATGAGCGCATTAGCAAATGTGGTGAAGAAAGCTGATGATGCCCTGTTATTGAAAGATATAGCACTGGGGTCTTAAAGGCTTGAAGGT
The DNA here is from genome assembly GCF_050624435.1 of Tenrec ecaudatus. Taxonomy (NCBI): domain Eukaryota; kingdom Metazoa; phylum Chordata; class Mammalia; order Afrosoricida; family Tenrecidae; genus Tenrec; species Tenrec ecaudatus. The sequence continues at coordinate 41,884,208 of NC_134539.1, read as the reverse complement.
ATACAAGTGGCCATCTAGTTCAGAAGCAACAAAGAAGCACAGGAGCCTGTGTGATCATGAGGTTTCGAAGGGATCAGGTATCAGGGATCATCAGAACAAAATAATCATATCATTGTGAATGAGGTGGGAGTGCGTTGTGGAGACCCAAAGCCCATTTGTAGGCCACTGGACATCACGTTACAGAAGGGTCTCAGGGAAGAGATGAGTCAATCAGGGGGTAATGTAGCAATGATGAAATATACAATTTTCCTCTAGTTCCTAAATGCTTCCTCCCCCCAACCTCCACTATTATGATCCCAATTCTACTTTAAAATATGGCTAGACCAAAGGATGTACGCTGGTACAGACAGGAACTGGAAAAACAGGGAATCCAGGGTAGATGATCCCTTCAGGACCAGTGGTGTGAGTGGTGATACTGGGAGGGTGGAAGGAGGTTGGGTTGGAGGGGGTAATCAATTACAAGGATCTACATATAACCTCCTCCCTGCAGGATGGACACCAGAGAAGTGGGTGAAGGGAGACGTCGGAAAGGGCAAGTTATGAAAAAAATAATAATTTATAAATTATTAAAGGTTCATGAGGGAGAGAAAAGAAGGGAGGGAGGGGAAATATGAGGAGCTGATGCCAGGGGCTGAGGTGGAGAGCAAATGTTTTGAGAATGATGAGGGCAGTGAATGTACAATATGCTTTACACAATTGATGTATATATGAATTGTGATAAGAGTTGTATGAGCCCCTATTAAAAAGATTTTTAAAAAATCCAGTGTGAAGTACGGCACTGATGAACCACGTAACTGTCCTCTAGTTCTTTAAGATTTGCTCCCCTTGCTATTAAGTCTTTATGTCATATACCTCATTAATCAGGTTAGATTTGCATATGTTCATTTATATATTTAGGATTGATTGGTACATGGTACTGAAGACAGACTACCCCTCTGAGACAGTGGTAGGAGCAATGGTCCCTGAGCGTCTGGAGAGAGAGAGGAAGCGGGGAGAGGGTGTTAATAGAACTGGTGATTGTATAGCACACCTGATGGGACTGAGCAACAGAGCTGCAGGTTAACAGAAGGGATGTATTGGAATGATTGGAGATGCTAATAAAACATATATATATTTAAAAAGGTAATAGATTCTTTCTACAAACTTTTTGAAGTCCCTTCATATTGTCAAGTGGCAGATAGTATTTTGTACTTCCCCCTCCTCATAGGTTCTTGTTGCTGATTGTAGGAGCTGTGGTTTGATCGATGACATTGCTGAATTAATTTTCTAATTAGTTTTTTACTGTGTGAGTGCCAAGATATTAGATTGTTAAGCTCAAAAGTGAGCTATTGATTCACAAAGAGTTTCTCAAAAGGGTATTTTGAAATCTGTCTTGCAGTACAGTGCTGACTGTGATACGACAATTCTCACTCCCTACAAGGAAATCCAGTTAATACAACTATTATTCTACTACTTTATTGACAGAGAGGTCCTTAAATGCCTGAAAGGAAAAAAAGGACATGTGCCGATCATTGCTTCCATGTACTCTTCATGTATATAGGAACACAACTTCAACAAACATGCAACCAACCAGTTTAAAATTCTACCTTCTAGAACTCTTTTAGGTACGGTTCCTTGTTAATGACTTCATTCCTTGTTTTTCTCATTCACTAGCCTTTCACCTCCAGCTTTTGATTCACCTGTTATCAAGGGTGTTCAGCAGCAACAGCTAATACGTCGTTATTGTTGCTATGTGGCATCAGGTCAGTACCGACACATAGCACAACAGAAGGAAACATTGCCCGGTCCAGCGCCCTCTTCACAATTGTGCTTGGTCCCGAGTCCATTGTTGCAGCCACTGTGTCACACCATGTCATTGAGAGCTTGCCTCTTCTGCACCTTTTACCAAAGGTGGCGGCTTTCTTCAGGGAGTGCTCTCTAGGGAGCCTTCTCGGCATACTGGTTTGTACAAACTGGTTCGTCCTTTTCGCAGCCCATGCTATTTGCAACATTCTCCTCCAGCACGGCAAATAAAGGCTAACAGCTAATTTATTGGTTTTAAAATGTGTTGGACAGTTTAAAAGAAGCCATCTCACCACTAGGAGAATTTTGAGGAAATAAAGGCACGCCCTTTGAGGTGATCCTCCAGGAACCCCTAGAAAGTACAGAACTATTGCCCATAATTCTTGGAGAATGACATAGTCTCTACGTTGGGGATCAACTTGATGAGAGTGAAAGTTGGGTTAATTTTGGTATATTGTCCCTGGAGGATCTGGTGGTGGTGTGTGTTATATGTTAACTTACTAACGCCAACACCCACAGTGTGAACCCACCAGCTGTTTCACAGGGAAAGGTGAGGCTGTCTGCTAGTGAACAGACTTACAGTCTCTGAAAAGCAAAGAGAAAGTTCTATTCTGTCATTAAGGGTCGCTCCAAATTGGTGTGGACGCCCTGGCAGTGGGTTTGGTTTTTGATACGCTGTTCCTACTGCCCAGCGGCAAGCTACCAGTTTTGTGGGCTGCTGTCTTCTAGGCTGACTTGTTTAAATACCACTAAACTCTCTTACTGTGGTGTGGCTGTTTTGTAAGTTTTTGAGTGGATTTCAATAGGATTCTATTTTGGTAGCAAATTCATGGAAGGGTGGCCTTTAGAATTCCCTATTTTATCATTTTTGTGAAAGTCCACTTCATACTCTTTCGTTTGATTGTCTTTAATTAGTTGGGATGTCATGCATATATCATAGCATACCATATTTCAATCACTTAAGGCGAATTGTACAATTGTCACCACAGTCAGTGTGCAAACAATCTTTTTTCTACATGCAGTCCTTGTCATTGTTCCCCTTGCAACCACCCCCACCACTACCCCTGCACCCCCTCCCCAGACCCCTTGTTCTATTTGCTCTCCTTATGGGTTTATCAATCCTGGGTTTCTTATGCCAACACATGGGAAAGCATATAACACAGCTTCAAGAAGGTGACCTCCACTGACATAGAACCCCTGAGTACACTCTATTATGAATGAACCACAACCAAACAAAACAATAGACACAAACATTACAGTAAATTTTTGGAAACCAGATCAGTAGATCCCCCATATGATTTGGGCTGGGAATTTAAGTTTTCAGTAGTTCCATTGATTTAACTTGATCATATCATTCCTTAAGTCTTTCCCCTTACAAGATTTCAGTTTCATGGTAACTTGGGCACCTTTTCCCAACAATTCTGATAAGGTTTCTTCACCACTCTCAGGATATTTTATTCATAGCAATTCAAAGGACACCAGGTTAGCTGGTTTTACACCAAGTCAGGCAGTGGATTAGGACTATTATCCTTTCCTTGAACTCTTTAATTTGTTGTTTTTATTTGCCTCATTGCATGGCTTCTGAAGGGACCATAGATTCTTCTTTTGTGGTATCATCAAATATTTAACTTTCATTAAGACTGCAATAAAGTGAGTGAAGAAGTTACATTCGTGTTGGGGAAGGAGAAGGTAATTGAGCATCCTAGTCATCTCTACTCTTGGAGTTGCCCATGAAGACTTTAGTAGTTAGCCCGTTTTCTGTTCACTTTTCAGACTCTGAACATTTCACTGAGTTTGTCGAGTTTTTTCATTGTTTTTATTTACCTTTCATCTGAATATTCCTAATACATATCTCCCACTTTTTAACCCCATTTGTAAGGGTTGCACTAGGAGATGCATGACAGATTCTCTGGTATTATTCCCCACATGCATTCATCCCATCATCAAAGGAAATGTTATGGCTTGGGCCACCTTTATTACAGCATTGAATATTACCTGGATCAGAGTCATAATATTAGAAGATACTTTAACCACATTCTAAAGAATCTGCCTCACAATCTTTGCCCTACTTCCCTCTGTTTCATGATCTTGGTGCTGAGTTCTCTAGTGCCTTGGCTACTACAGATCAGGATCTACTATGCGCTTGGCTGGTGGCTCTTAGTGGTTGTGAGATTACTCTTCCTAGTCCTGAGATCGATCACTTATTTGGCCAGTAGAATGGAAAAACAAAACAAAAACCAATGTCCTCTATCAGTGTTTCACACACTCCAGTTACATGGTCCCAACCAATGATTTACTGGGAGTTATAAAAATAGGGATTGAAGAGCAATGCCAATTCATTCCATTCACCACAGTGCCTACGTGGGTGCATAAACATTGCTTCTCATATCTTAAGTAAACTTATTTTTCAGAGAAACCGAACATTTGACTATAAATCACAATGTTTTTTTGGATATTATAGTCAACATCTAGAACATTTTACTCCAATGATATTTCATCTACAATTGGGATTGATGGCCCAAGCTATCTGATAAGATTTTAATTTTTCCTTTGTGGCTTTATTAATGTGCTGTAGATTTATTCATTTAAATGCATATCTGTATTTTATTTTCTCTTCATAAAAGGGCTGGGATGACATCCTGAATGAACTTATCTTCTCAGAAAGAGTGAAGAAAAAATAAGCAAAAATATTAAACAATAATGAATTTAATTCAATGAAAAAAACCCACTTTATTTTTTCCATATCTGGATTATTTTCTTTAATTCTGTCATCCATCTCACAAAACACACACGATGCCAACTGCAGGAGGAAAGCTGAGTCAGTGAACCTGTAAGCATCTCAGTACTGGCAGGGTTCTCCACACGGCTGCTCCAGCACCCAAAGCTGGATCGGGGTAGGTCCATGTGGCTTCTCCTGGGGGATGTCTTGCAGGAAGTGAGCCTTGCCAGCTGAGCAGGGAACTGGCTAAGGAAGATGCACCCTGGTTCAACCATCAGAAAGCAAGAGACCTGAGAACTCGAAAGGTGAGGGCTCATGGAGCCATATATCCCTCTGCGCTTCAATTAACTCCATATGTGTTTATCAACCAGGTTGGCACAATTAACTAACTATCTCAGATGGCATCCTGAATGAACTTGTCTTTTCAGAAAGAGTGAAGATAAAAGAAACCAAAATATTAAGCGATAATGAATTTAATTTAATGAAAAAAACCCACTTTATTTTTTTTCATAATATCTGGATTATTTTCTTTAATTCTGTTATTTGCTTTGGTAATTAATTATCAGTTGAATCATTAAAGACATTGAATTAACTTTGTTTTGGCAAATGTATTTTTAATCTAAAGTCTTTTGCATTTAATAATATTTGGTGAACACTTATCCTGTATTTGTGAAAGTTAAATGGGCAGGGTAGTTTTATTTAATTATTTTGAGCTTTAATTTGTTCCTACTACCACTCTTTAGTGAATCTGTGGGACATTGTCCCTAATGTGTCAAGCAGCGTCTCCATTCCCAAATCTTTTACTTTAACTTTAAATTGCTTTGGGAATTAGGGAACAATTAAAAGAACTTTTGCATAACAAATATTTATGCATCCTCATCTATGAAATTTGGCATCATTTACTGGATGTTATTTCAGATTGAAAACAAAGAAAAATTAGCTGACTCTTCTAAGAGGTGAAAAAAAAATTTAATGTGCAGGTAAGTCTTGTATACATAAAATTTCACAATTTCAATCTATAATTAATTAAATATGAAATCACAATATGAACTACCTGTGGCAATTCAGCTACTAATTTATTATTACCAAAACATCTCTAAGGCTTATTACTTATTGCCTTTAGTGTTACTTTCTATAGACTTGCTATCCATTCATAAAGCAGTTCCCATATGCTCTCTGCTGTCTTAATTTTCCTTCCTGATAGTTCTGTCAGAAAAGTAGGCAGGCATTCTATCACTAGATTGTCTAAGAGAACCTGAGGCTATGCTTAGAAGATAACCTTAAAACTACAACTTTGATTCCAAATTCCGAGCTTTTTTTTTGCACTATACTAAACCCACTTCATTTATGTTCAAGTGAATATTAGGTTATTCCTCTACACTTGCACTGCCTAGCCCGGTGATTATTTGTGTAAGATAGTGTCTTATTAGTATGATTGAAAATAGTTACTGGTATTTTCTAAACTGAGAGCCTTCTGAAAGTGAATAATGGAGCATATTAAAGTTGTCCTGATCAAGGGACATATACATATTGCACTGGGAAATCGCTTAATGTCCTAGAAAATAAATCTTTACCTATTTAGTGGAAACCCATATATTCTACATAGACAGTGTTTAGCTCTTTTTACAGACAGATGAGCCCGACAGATAAGCTCCTTCCCCTAAGTCTCTATTTATCTTACAAAATGCCCTAGACCTCCTTACAGAACTAGGAGAAGCCTGGAATCTATTTGGCTTAAATTGGTGAGGGGATTTCTGCCTGAGAAGGGGAGATTTGGAGTAGGAGGAAGGGAGAATCAATTTGTGTCTTAAAATGCATTTCCATTACAGCTGTCTAGAATAGCCATTCTCAGCCTGTGGGTCGCGACTCCTTTGGAGGTTGAACAACCCTTTCACAGCGGTCGCCTGATTAAAACAGTAGCAAAATGGCAGTGATGAAGTAGCAACAAAAATAATTTTATCCTTGGGGGTCACCAAAACCTGAGGAACTGTATTAAAGGGTCACGGCATTGGGAAGGTTGAGAATCACTGGTCTAGCAGGAGAAACCAACAGGCTTTCTAGATCTGGACCCAAAGATGCTGAACCAGAAACTGCCATGTTTTCTTGTAAGTCGACATCTTAACTATTTCTCTTCCTTTTGTGTAGATGATGAGGCAGATCATGTCCTCTTATCCCTTATCCAAGTCATCTCCTCACTGATTTCTGGATCCTATTTGGGGAGAAATTCCTATAAGTGACTATGTGATTATTTCACGGGAAGTATTCTGTGGGATATGATTCAATACCACAGTCCTGAATCTTTCTCTGTGGTAAGGACAACCAGGCTCACAATAATTATTAGCTCTTCTCCTTCTGCATTATTAATAGGGTTACAGTAAAGTATTGTCTTTATGATCTCAATTCATCTGTAGCACTCACTGATCATTCTCCTTTTTGGACACATGATATCTATACAGATTTAATGTTGTTAGTTTTGGGTAGTGATGAAAAGAACATTGACTTGGTACCTTGACTCTGCCCATTATTCACCTTGTGACTTTCATTATATGAGCTAATATCAAGCAAATATTTGTCATTTAGGAGCCTGGAATAAAAGCTGTATGAATAAATAAAAATAAAGGTGTTTTTAATCATATCTAAAACGTAGATCCATTTCATCCCTCTCATTAACATTGAAATATTTACTTTTTCATGTCACTTATCTGAAATTGTTTCTATGGTGAAAGACTTTCTTTTGACTTTGACTTTTGACTTTGAGTGTTTATACACCGTAGAAAAAGTATGCTAATTACCACTGGCAGCAAAGATGGATGTGAAAGCGGAGTATATAGCTTTGCTGACACTCTAAAATTGGTATCCCATAGGAATCCCAACTTTGAAATTTTAGTTTACTTAAAAACTGGTGGTGATTGTGGAAAGATGGATTTGCATGTACCAGTAAGTAATTACTGATGATAATTAATCTAAACATTTGAATTCCTCATGTCACCTTTCTGATCATACACTTTTTAAAATCTCCTTGTGTGATGTTTGATTTAGAGGGAAATTAAAAGTGTCGGGTATAAAATTTCTAATGATAAGCTACTTTCCTTCACGGGATAATTTTCTCCCTGACATTTGAACATGTTTCTACTGCTGCCTCACCTATATTCTCAGGTATGCTTGCCACCAGCTCTCCAAAGGAACTGCTGTATGCAAGTGAAAAGGCAGTCCTGCCAATCTGCTTACACTTATACCTCGCCCATCGCAGGCTCCCCTCAGAGGTAACCCTCTTCCTTTACTCTCTTCTTAATCTGCCAAATCTTAATGTGCTCCCAGGTCTGTTCCAAGCCTGAAATTCTTCTTAAGAACTGTCTTCTCTTACATATTTCTCATTAGCCCACTCTTTTGGGGAATACTTAGTATATTTATTTTCATTTCACAATTTAATTATATTCCATTTCAAATTGTGTCATGTGTAGTTTTCCTGTTTCCATTGCTGAATTGTGAACTTTGTTATGATAATCACCTCGTATTAGTCTTTTCTTATCCTTTCTCTACTGGTAATATTATTGAATTCACGATGATATTAACTGTACAACTACTCCAGTGGTCCAGCTAGATTCTACTTTCCTCTTATAAAATTGTTATTTTCATACTATTTATTTTCTGAAGAAGACTGAATCCCAAGCTCTATCCCTGACTTCGTCAAAAAGCACAGTTGAAGTATTTTCTTGGTCATCTTGTTTCTTGACCTAGTCTAATAAGAAGAAAAGAGAATAGAATTTTATCAGAAATCCCTGGATTGTTTGTTGATTCACCATGATGAACTAAAATTTTCTTTCTCAAAGTGTGGTCCCACGGTAGCATCTGCCGAGTGTGTTAAAAATGCAGAATCCTGGGCCCTCACTTAGATTTATTAAAACAGAAACGATCTTTCGCAAGATCTCCAGGTGATGTACATAAGTACATTGAAAAGTTCTGGAAGCTTGAACTACTTGACTTGCTCCATTATTTCACCACAGCCAAATCTCCACAGGTGGAGAAACGACCTGTCCTACCTTGTACTATTGTCATCCCAAAGACCTCTAGAAATCATTGAAATAAATCTGAGTTTTGAGTCCCCACTTCTTACTTGTCAGTTTGACAGCAATGCTCATATTCTTTCACAATTGAAATGGAAACAATGAGAACTGATTTATACATGGTAATGCTTAAAATGCCACACATGGTGAAACATATATGTATTTAAACATTATTACTGTCTTCTCAGGTTGACTTAACAAATTATCAAGAATAACAGTCAAGTCATGGGATTGAACAAGCACAGTGCGACTAAGTATTGTTCTCCAAGAATTTCTCACCATTACATGCAAAGCTGGTCTATGCAATGGTCTCGTTTTCCTAGAGCAAGAGTGAGAGCAGCCTATGACTACCAGATCATTAAGTATGTTTATGGACAGCTGTTAAATTACATTGTGTCTGAGATAATTCACTAGGATCAAATGTCTGCTCTATACAAAGATACAATTGAATAGACTGACAGAAGATCCAAAGTGTTAGGCAGCCAAACAGTTGCTTGAAGATTTTGAACGTCTGATAATTAGTCAACCAAAATTCCAGTCTGTGTTGTCGTTTGCCTTGACCGTGGCTTCCCCACTGTGTCACTAAATAGATTAGTCAAGTAGTTGCTGTAGTAGTTGAGGTTTATGGAACCCTTTCATCAGACCGCTCTTCAACAGCAAGGAAGGCTGCTTTTGAATTTTCATCCCACTAATTGTAGATAGGCCCGACCTTAGTCACGAAACGTACCACTCTTAATGTTTCCATATTATTATCTAGTCACACAATGTTGATGTTAACTGATGAGTGTTTCAAAGCAAACACTCTTATTTTACTCTAGAATAAAATGTTTCATAATCATTTGTTATATTTGTTACTTGACTGCAAAAATATTTTATGTGTGGGGGGGTCTTCCTTTTACATGCTAACACAGAGACATGGGAAATCAGACATTTTGGAAAGAATTTATTCTCATCGGACTCTCTGGTTATCCAAAGCTTGAGATAATTTTCTTTGCACTGATTCTCGTCATGTATCTAGTGATTCTAATGGGCAACGGGGTTCTCATCCTAGCAAGCATTTTTGATTCGCGTCTTCACACCCCCATGTACTTCTTCCTGGGCAACCTCTCTTTCCTGGATATTTGCTACACTTCCTCCTCAGTTCCCTCAACCCTGGTGAGCTTGATCTCAAAGAAAAGAAACATCTCCTTCTCTGGGTGTGCTGTGCAGATGTTCCTAGGATTTGCAATGGGTTCAACGGAGTGTTTCCTCCTCGGTGTGATGGCTTTTGATCGCTACGTGGCCATCTGCAACCCACTGAGGTACCCTGTCATCATGAATAAGTTGGCATATGTGCTGATGGCTTCTTTATCATGGCTCTCTGGTGGAGTCAATTCCATTGTGCAAACAACACTTGCCATGAGACTGCCTTTCTGTCAAAACAACATTATAAATCATTTCCTATGTGAGATTTTGGCTGTCTTAAAATTAGCTTGTGCTGATATATCCCTTAACATTACTACTCTAACACTTTCCAATATGGTCTTCCTAGTTCTTCCACTTCTGATTATCTTCTTCTCCTACATGTTCATTCTTTACACCATCTTGAGAATGAACTCAGCCGCAGGAAGACGCAAAGCCTTTTCCACCTGCTCAGCGCACTTGACAGTGGTGATCATCTTTTATGGAACCATCTTCTTTATGTACGCAAAACCCAAGTCCCGAGAAATGCCTGGGGGGACACAGATGCAAGCTTCAGAGGGACTCATTTCTATGTTTTATGGGGTAGTGACCCCCATGCTGAATCCGATCATTTACAGCTTGAGAAATAAGGACGTGCAGGCTGCTGTGAAGTATTTGCTGAGACGGAGGGCTCTTATTAACCGGTAATACCAAGAAGAATGTGAGCCTTCATGTATGAAGACAAGAGATGGTGTTATTGGCCAATCGTGGAGGATTTTCTTTATGAACACTATAGTGAGAGAGAAAGACTTTGATTTTTTACCTTCGCGAGGCCTGCTCAGCTAGAATTATTGACAGCTGCACAATGGTATACACTGAGCTTCCAATCGATTTGATCTAGACCTCAAGACACAGTGCCTTCCCTTAGAACACCATTGTCGCTGATGTCTGGAGTGCTTCTGATTACCCTTCGGCAAAATATTAGAAAACATTACTCATAAGCTTTAGAGATAGGAAGGCAAGGATGCAAATGTTTACCTATCTGCATTTTGAAGTGGATGTCTTTTGGGCAGTCTTAAAATCCAGTCTAGTGATACATATATAATTTAATTGTTGATGCTGTCCAATGCAATATAACATAATTATTTTCATATTTCATCTAATACAATTTTATATTCACTGTTGGCTTACTATTTATTGGTTGCCCTAGGAGTTAGGCACAACTTCGACTGATAACAATTTATCTTCTAATAAATGTATGTTAGATCTTGAATAACACGAGTTTTTCATTAAGAGTGTATTTTCATTTTCCCTTTCATCTTTAGTGATATTTTTACTATATATTTTACTTTTGTATGCTAAAATTTCACAATACTTTGTCATTGTTTTTGCTTTAAACTATCAATTCTCTTTTAAGGTATTAAAATGACTTTAAAAAAGTTGTGCTGTGCTTATTGTTTTCAGCACATTTCATCCTTTTTGTCTTGATGCATATTTTCATTTGGTAAAATTTGGTCCACCTGATGAATTACTTTTTAAAGTATAATCCTATTTATTTATTTAAATCATTTTATTGGGAGCTCATACAACTCTTAACACAATCCATACTTACATCAATTGTATAAAGCACATTTGTGCATTCATTACTCTCATCAGTCTCAAAACATTTGCCCTCCACCTAAGCCCCTGGCATTAGCTCCTCATTTTTCCTCCTCCCTCTTCTCTTCCCCCTCCCTCAAGAACCCTTGATAATTTACAAATTGTTATTTTGTCATATCTTACACTATCCAACATCTCCCTTCACCCTCTTTTCTCTTGTCCTATTTATTATGATTTCTCAGTTGTTTTCTTAATAAGTAATTGCCTTTATGCTTTATTTTTGTTGCATATAGAATTCAAAATTGAGAAAGCATTTACTCAGCACAATAAAAGACATCGTGTTTTTAAAAAAAAGTTTCATTGTTTCCAACGTTTGCCTCAATTGTTACCTTTAATTTTCTCTGTGTAATTCTTCCTTTGACTGCATTTTAAGATCTATATATATTTATATATTCTCACAAAATTCATTTTGACATATTATTTATTTCTGTGTGTATGCATATGTGTATGTATGTTGTATTGTTTGTGGTTTAGTGAGTTTCTTGAAGATGTGGGTTTCTTCCAATTTGGGAAATTTGGGGAGGCTGTTTCTTTTATTTGGTCCTTCTTTTCTTTACTACTGAGCTACTAATTAAATGCATATTGGGGTACTTATAATTTATGGATTGTTTATACATTTTCTTTCTTTTTCTCTTATGGTTTTATTTTGAAATTTTTCATTCTCTAATTTAGTTATGTTTTAATCTTTATTACCATCCTTTTAACCCTACCCAGTACATTTTTCATTTCATTTTTATACATTTCATATCCAGATGTTATTTTTTAGTTCTTTAAAAAATAACTTTTGAAAAGTTTTCTTTGTTTCGCTGTTATTGAGAATACACACAGCACAGCCTCTACAAAGTCAACAGTTGCTCTCTTCATTATATTTTTGCTTTGGTTTTCTAGACAAGGTATGAATCTGATGGTCTGTTAATTTCATTTTCTCTACAATTTCTAAGTATATTTCAGAAACTGGGAAAAAATGGTTACCCCATTTGCTGGTTATGAGACAAATTAACATAATTCTCTGCATCTTATTAGGTTTTGCTGAATGTTGGACATGCTTCATTTTATTTGATTAAGTTCTCGGATTTGTGGACTCTCTTTAGAATTCTGAATATATTTTAGTAGGCAGTTACTTGATCATTTAGAGTCTTGTTTTCGAGCTTTGTAAAGTAAAATCTAGAGTTACATTTACCCTATAACAGTGGATTTGATTTCCTCTACAACTGGGGGAGGGGGTAATTTTCCTTCAGGAACATTAGGTAATATATGAATAAGTAAGGGGAGGAAGGGCAAGTTTATTAAAGAATCTATTGGGTAGAAACCAGGGATGCTGCTAAACCTCCGACAGTACACGGGATAGCTCCTCCACTGGTTATGAGTGCAAAATGTCATGAGTATTGCAGTGAAGAAATACAGTCCTAGAACAAGCTTACACCAAACATTCACTTCTGTTGAAACAATGTTGATGCATAGAGCCTCTAGTTTAGTTCCAGGATATTCAATTAAATTCCATGGCTAGCCAGTGAATATTTTCCATTCTGGTTGCTTGGAAATCAAATGTCTCAACGCCTTTGTGAACTTTGGGAATGATTTTTCCTATAGGTCATCATTATTTCTTTGACGGTTGTTGGATGCTGTTGAATTATTCAATTGAACTCATGGTTTCACCCTTCTGCATGTGTGGCTGAGTTCTTAGCAGCTGACTTAATGGGTTCTTTCTGGTGATTTCTGGAGCCTTTCTCTGCATAGCTTCTTTTTTTTTTGGGGGAACTCTGGTCTCTAATCTGTAGTTGTTTAATCTCTTTGAACTCTCAATTTACTGACACCACCATGCCCTCACAGTGATCTCATTTTAATCTGAACCACAATTTAAAAAATCATAAATTTGCTTATTTTTTTGTGATAGGTAGTTTTATTGTGTCAACCTGGCCAATAGGAACACGTGGGATTAATAAGGTTGCAGTCTGATTGGAGGGCAAAGAGATAAATGGCTTGGCAAGCCTCACCTGTCTCTCTCTTGCTCTCTGGTGAACAGACCAGTGTGCAGCTGCCTTAGCAAGTTCTCTGCCTCAACTTGTGAGCTACACTCCCTGTGGGACAACTAACCTGTGGAACGTGCTGCTAGAACTTGAGGTTCCTTTGTGACCTGCTTCGCCGTGCTGCTGGTTTATACATAGCTTCAGCTTGGGACTGTTAGATTCTGTCCTCTGGCTGATGGTTGGTGACCCGCCCTGCTGTTTGCTGCCTCTGGCCGGACCGCCTGCTTTGCTCAAAGGAAGACTCAGCTGCTTCCTTGTCCTTGGACTGAGCAGCCCTTGTGAGCTGAAGGACTTCCAGTATATTAAGTGTTCCACAGAAGTAAGTTGAACTGAGCTCTCTGTACTGCTGTGTCGACTTATTAGCTGTTATATTTCTTTGTGCTGTATATATCTGTACATATATATGGATCTATCTATCTATATATCTATATTTATAATCATATGTGTCCTAGTTTTGTTTCTCTAGAGAACCCTGTCCAGCACAGTTTTAGTCTTATCTTCCCAGGATTCTGTACAATATCATGTACAATTCCTAAAATTCATTACTTCATATATATTGTCCAGTTTTCTAATTACTCACAGTGAGAAAGGCTGGTCTGACTTATTTACTCACAGCCAGAACTAGATATTACCACTTAACATTTCTGTTTGCGTAATTTTCAATTTGCCAGGATGTATAACATTTAGATATTATTGCTTTATCCTCATTTCTATCTTTTTCCCCTTAGGTCAATAATTAAATATATTAAATGAATCTTTTGTTTGATGAAGGTTATTATCTCATTGACACTAAAAAGGGATTTTGAGTACAATATTCCTTGGATCTTGCATGTTTAAAACGGTTTTGCAATTGACTTGATATTTAAAGGGTAGCATGACTCTGTAAATATTTTTGCATATTATTTATGAGTATTTTGGAAATGCAATTCCATTGTTGCCTATATTTTATGTTTGTTGGTTTGAGAAATCTGATGCTGGATTAATTCCTTTGCCTTTTTTAGCTACTAATCTTGGTCTTTTACAGAATTTGAAGATTTTTGCCTTTACCTTAAAATTCCAATTTATTCAACTACTTCAGAGTTGCTTCTATGAAGTTAAGTCAAAGAGTATTGCTATAAAATAACTATATATTAGACAAAAATATCAAAATGTAAACCTATTGTTTCACTGTATAGCCTACATATAGATCTATAATCTTTGGAAGATGGTCTTTACATCTTTCTAACCCTTCCCTTAAAGATTTCATAATCGATTCATACCACACAAAACGGCAGTTTGGGCATCTTTGGGAAACTCAAAATATGTTCCTTTTAAATGTTCTGTGATTTGGGGAACAAATATAACTCCAAAGGAACATATTCAGGACTGCAGATTGGATGGAATAAACTTTCCCAGTGGAATTTTCAGAGGAAAGTCTTGTCACCCTGATGAATGAACAAGTGCATTTTTATGATGGGGGAAAAATTCTTGCACAACTTTTTTGGTCTTTGTCTAACCAAGGCTGTTTTCCATTTTCTTCAAACTTCTTACAAATGAGCCCCAGTGAGATTCTATCAAGATTCTATCAAGAAAGCTATCAGTATTACCACAACTAAATGTCCCCCAAAATTAATATTCTGAGCTGACCTCTGCCTTGAATTCATCTTTGAAATGTTCCCAACCTTCTTTAAAATACTCGATTCATCTAAAAGTTGTTGTGTTGTGTGGGGCATAACTGTATTGCATAGTTTCACTGATTTGGAGACATGTCTACTTTAGTTTTGTTAAAATTTTTATATTAACCTTGACTGAAAATCATTTTTCTCATGACACAAAAAGTTCTTTTTAACAAATGTTAATGCAGGTACCCTAATAAGATTCAGGTAAGTATATTATTGAAGAAACTTGTCTTCCACTACCCACTGATTGATTGCAGAGATGTTTCAATACATTGTGTTAGGAATGATCACATGCAAGCATGAACTTACCCTAATAGAAATACTTTTTGATTTGTCTTCATAATATGTTAATTTTTCCAGGTATCTGGTGAACCCTTTCAATTATTCTTTGATTTACAAAAGTATTTCTGGACATTAACTTCAAATATCAACTCTATTCTTTGCTTTCTCTTTTCAGATACTAAAATCTTATATATATTGTTACACTTCTACCAGTATTCTATTTCAACCATGTTCTTAGACATTGTTTCCTTTCTTTATCTTATTTTCATTTTCTTGATTGTTTCACTTCCTTTCTTGAATACCTCCAGGTACATTTATATTTTAATCTCTTTCGCCTTGGGTACTTCAATTTAGTTTTATTTTTTGAAATTATTTTATTTTCTACCTTTTATTATTTTCTGAGTTCAATAACTTTCTGCATATTTCTTTTAGATGCATGGTTCTGCCACTTTTTAAAAAGACATTATGATCCAGAGTTGTTTATAACTCCTGCAAATAGCTTATTTAAAGATTGGGCATCAATTTTTAATTGTCTACCTTTTTCACTTGTTTCTCATGACTTCTTTAGGGAGTTGGAAGTTTTTCGTCAGCTGATGAAATATGGGGCTGAAGTGGCTTACATGTTGAAGTGCTAATCATGGGTTAGCTGTTCAAACTCACCAGCCACTTTCCTGAAAAAAGATGAGGATTTCTGCTCCAGTGAAAATTTACAACCTTAGAAATCCACAAGGCAGTTCTACTTTGTCCTGTAGGATCACTATGAGTTAGAATGTACTTGATGGCAATGAGTTTGTTTTTCAGTGTTGTGGTGTTTTGATTATCATTTTTATCTTAGCTTTGTAGACAGTATACCTACATTTATCCATTTTATGGCTTGGGGTGTTTTGTAAGATTTGTAATTCAAGAGTGCCCTCTCTGTGTGTGAAGTTGAGTTTTTTTAAAGCATCTCTTCTGTCTTCTTCGGCTCGTCTGCTGCTGTACAGAGAGGCCACCTTTAACAGAACCAGTTCACTGAAGCTACTTTTACCCTTTGACCTCCAAGGTGTTTGTTAACCTTCTTGTCAACACTTTTTTGCTTAAGTCTTGTTTGGCTAAATTGGAAGGAGTTTTATGCCCTCTAATAGTTGAGTCATTTTAAATGTTATTGTATCGCAGGACTCATATTTTCCCTCTTTTGCTTTCTTTCCTACAACTGCTGAGTTTACTAAGGCGCCTTATCCCTTTCTTTTCACTTACTTCTACTGAAGTGATTGTATTTTTCAAAGACATCTGCGTCACATCGTGTATACTCTGTATCCTGCTTGCCTTCAAAAATTGCCTTTGAGTTTGAGAATTCTGATGGTCCAAAGAATGTAACATCGGGTTACTAACTGAAAGATCGGCAGTTCAGATCGACTAGCTCTCTAGGGGGAGAAAAATGAGACCATTTTCATCCTTAAAGATTTACACCCTAGGAAACCCTATGAGGCAATTTCATCTGTCCTGTAGGGTCATTATGGGTTGTAATTAAGAGTGGATTTGAGGGAGGATCCTTGGTTTTAGATTAATCTTAAATCTGACATTAGTTGTTCCTTCTTTGTTTTATGCAATTTTATTTCTCTATGTAAAATGTTAAAAGGGAACATGAGAGATCATCTCCTAATATTTAGGGTTAATGTTTGAGCATCTACGAGTAAGTCATTTGGAGTTGGGGCATGTTCCGTCTCCTAGCTTTGTTTTGATAAATTGGAAGGAGTGTTCAGACCCTTGAGATGCACTTCTGGTGGTCCTGTAGTCTTCATGGAGGATACACAGGGAGATGTAGGTTTAAGCAGCTGCCAGCACCATGAGCTACCCAGAAATTTATATTTATTTTATAATGTTGTCAATTTTAGTGTGAAACTAACATTGAATTTCTTAATTTATTAACATTTATTTTATGATAGTGATGGTGAAATATCTTTATGTATTTATTGTTAATGTTATGACCTAGTTTGTGATTTGTATTACTTGTTATTTATTTAAGGGTCCCTACTGGCTCTTGCTAATGAGTCACTTAGCAGCACAAGCCCACCAGGTGCTCCAAAAGAGTACAAATAGAACTGAGAAATGCAAGTAATATTGATGAACTTTATAGATATCAATATCCCACTGGTGATGTTTCATAATAGTATTTAAAAGTATTATCATCCTGATGAACTAAATAAAGCACAGTTGTATATCTATATTTTATTTCTTACTGCATGTGATCTACAATTATCTCAAAGTAAAAAAAAACAATGTTGAAATTTGAAATTAAAATGGTTTCTGATGGAAAATGAAGAGCAATCACTTAAATTTTATTTTTTGTCATGAATGTGCTGAATGATTTTATAGATATAGCTCTTTTAAAAATATATACTTTTATTGGGGTCTCTTTCATCCCTTATCACAATCAATACATTCTTCCAATATGTTAAGCACATTTGCACATATGCTGCCATCATCATTTTCAAAGCATTCTCTTCCCACTTCAGCCCTTGATATCAGCTCCCCGTTTCTTCCCCATTGCTCCCCTGCCTGCCCTCCCTCATGAACCCTTGACACGTTATAGATTATTTTTTCCATATCTTACATCATCCTCCGTCACCACTCACCCACTTTTCTGTTATTCGTCCCACTGGGAGGTTCTAGGTTGATCCTTGTGATCCATTCTCTCTCCCTACACTCTCCTCTAATCCTCCTGGTATCTCTACTCTCCTTGTTGGCCCTTAGGCGTTTATCTATCCTGGATTCCCTGTGTTGCGGGCTCCCATCTGTAGCAATGTGTATGCTCTGGCCTAATCAATTTTTTAAGGTAGAATTGAGGTCATGATAGGAGCGTGAAGAAAGCACCAAAGAACTAGAGGAAAGTTGTGTGTTTCATCGGTGCTATACTGCACCCTGACTGGGTCATCTCTTCCCTGTAACATGGACTAAGTATGATTTAGCTATTGCTGGGAAAGCAGATTTTTCTGTATATTTAAATGGGTTAAATAAAGATTTCTGTATTTACTGTTAATTTTGCTGTAATTCAAGTGGGTTATTTTTTTTTCTGTTTTCTGAGACTAGCTTTTATCTCATTTGGCAAATATTGAAAGTCCTTATCTTTTCAGCATCAGTGAAAGAGGGAGGGATACAGACAGCACTGAATGTAAAAAGCTGCTGTTTTCATAATTTTAATCCTCAGGAACAAGCACCTGATCACTAAATAATCAAGTGATAACAAAAATGTCTTCATATATTCACTGTCTTATAACAGGGATAAAACCGAATCAATGCAAAAAAAAACTCATTTAGGCTTTTTGATAGAAGTTTTTGTTATAATTAACTTCTTCTGTATACATATTTGTATACTTATTTTACATATTTTCTTAAAGTAATTAGTTAGCTTCTGTGTCTAAATACCTTTTTACTTAGTGACCCATTTAAAAGAATAAATACTGTTCTTGTTTTTAATATATAAATATATATTAATTTATATATATATTTAATATATAATTATTATTTTTAATAGTGTACAAGGTAACTTCAGAAAGTTTGAGGAAAAACTTCTATTATCTTTTAATTCAATATTTCATGAAATTTTTGAAGCCCCCTTGCATTATCTAATTTTAATTTCAGCCAAGTTGAACTTAAAATTTTTCCTCATTTTAAATATTTCACATTTTAGCTTTTATAAATTAACATTATACTATACTTTGAAAATATAACTTTATGATTTCTTTTTATTTATCTTGTTGAGGCCTCCATGGTCATCCATCATACGATATCTGATGTGAAGAGCAGAATTGAAGATGGCCCTTATGACCGTACAAACTGGTGTTATTCCTATGACTGGAAACTGTTAGAGCATCGCTTTGGGTTGAATCTAATCACATAAAATTTGTAAAAGTAGAGATTTTTCTTTGACTGATCACAGATGATAAAATCAGAAAAATTTGAAGTAGAAGAAAGATTTTGTGTGCCCTTTTGAAGGTGAAGATGACAGAGGTCATGAAAACAAGGATGGGGCCATATGATAAATGACAGCCAGACCGTAGGAAATGGGGACCCCACGCCTAAAAGCTCGAGGAACAGGATTAAGCCAAGAACTTGAAAGAGACTGAAAGGCTATTCTTACCTCAAACCTCTAGAAAAAACCTAGCCTGCATGGTGGTAGCAGGCAACTTATCAGGGATCGTTGGTTTCAACAGCAGATAGTGGCTTTTCCAGGGTCTGCACTCAGCCAAGGAATAATTCATATAGTTAAAGGAATACTGTGCCGGCTGCTTCAGTCTCTTATGGATCAGCTCTAATAGAACATTTTAGCTCCCTCCCAAACATACTTCTAGATTGACCAAAGGTATCTTGATTGTGCACTTCATCTTAACATTGCCTTCTGCTTGATTGTGCATCTTCCTCCCCTCTTCCACCTGGGTTGGTCTGAAGCCTAGCTTCCCAAACTTATTTGACCTAATTTTCTCCATTTTTTAAAAACACCTTACTCGACAAACGTTTGTACTGCAGACCATCATCCAGGATAAAGCGTAGATGTCTGCGTTTGCAACCTTCTTGGATCACTCCCATACCCCACAATGGGGCATCTCATCCACTATGGGATACACTGATGTAAAGGAAATGTCAAATACATACCTGGAACACCAAACACAATCTCAGATCCTGCTGCAAGAGAACCCAAGCTGGGATTTTGGTTCTTGAAACATGTATACTTAATATAAAGAAACTTTATAAATAATTGTAACAACATCAAGTTAAAGAAAATTATATAGCCTTTCATTAGATAACCATGAATTAGATGAACTATTGACATGATAAAAATAAGAAATGAAATAAAATATTAAAATCAATGTTCATGAATATTAGAAATAATGTATACAAGGGATATTGCCGTAGAGAAGTAGAACTGTAATTTTCTAAGTGGCATTCTAGTGAATCACTTTCCCTCTTACTAAAGAAGGTTGTAATAATGAGCTGCCCAATGTAGGACCACACAGTAGCAGAAATCAAACTCAAACCCCCTTGTCATGGAGTCAATTCCAACCCACAGTGACCTTCCCGGACAGAGTATAACTCCTCCTAAGAATTCCCAAGACTGTAAATCTTATTTTTAAATTTTAAAATTGTTATCATTTTATTGGGATATGCTTCACATATCACACAATTTAATCATTAAATTCTATCAGGAAGATTTGAACAATCATCATGACAATCATTTTCAGAACATTTTCTTCTCCTACTCATTGTCCTTAGCTCCCCATCTTCCCTTGTCATGACCCTGAGTGACTGTCAATCCTGTCACTCTCTCCGTAGATCCACAGATCCTGGGATTTATATACAGAGAATCATCTGAAATATAAACAGGAAACTAACAAACACAAACTTGACAGCAATGATTGTACAAAACATAGAAATGCCTCATTCAAAAAGAAAGCATGCCATATTAAAAATGGAAACAACTTTAAAACATGTCAAAAGAAAAGTGACATGATAAGGTATTGCATTTTAACTGAACTACATCTTTTGTGTTTGATTTTGCAATGCTCTCTGTGTGACAGTGAGGCTATGCAAATCCCTGGACTATGGTCAGACGGGGTCACCAGAGGCTTCATCCAAGTGGTGATTCTTCAGGTGGATTGGGGGCTTCCATTGTCACCCATAACTTTCTCCATACCGGGTGTTCACAATTTAAGCTCTGATACCAGTCCCTCTTTCAGATTTGGATTTTAAAATTCACAATCCTTGGATCACAGAGGCTGGTGTGCTTCTTTTATGTGGATTTGGTTGATACCTCGTTCAAATCACTGCTTTTTTTTTTTTTGGTGATAGTTTTTGTAAAGTTATTTTTATGTATCTCAATTGTCTTTTAAAAATAAATCATATTATTGGGGGCTTTTACAACTCTTATCACAATCCATACATCCACCCATGTCTCAAGCACATTTGTACATATGTTGGCATCATCATTTTCAAAACATTTTTATTTCACTTGCGCCTCTGGTATCAGCTCATTCACCCCTCCACCCTTCCTCACTCATGAACCCTTGATAATTTATAAATAATAATTACTATTTCATGTCTTACACTGTCTGATGTCTCCCTTCACCCACTTTTCTGTTGTCCATCCCCCAGGGAGGGGGTTATATGTAGATCATTGTGATCGGTTCACCCTTTCTGCCCCCACCTTCCCCTTACCCTCCTGCTTTTGCTACTCTCATTATTGGTACTGCAGGGTTTATCTGTCCTGAATTCCCTGTGTTTTCAGCTCTTATCTGCACCAATGTGCGTGCTCTGGTCTAGCCGGATATGTTAGGTAGAATTGGGGTCATGATGGTGGCAGGGGTTGGTGGGGCGGGGAGGAAGCATTAAAGAACTAGAGGAAAGTTGTATGTTTCATCTGTACTATACTGCACCCTGAGTGGCTCATCTCTTCCTTGAATGGATGTCCTTCTGTGAGGGTTTGTCCAATTATCTACATATGGGCTTTGTATCTCAACTCTGCAATCCCCCTCATTCACATTGATATGATCTTTTGTTCTGGGTCTTTGGTGCTTGGTGGCTGATCCCCTCAACATGTCATGATCCACAGGCTGGCGTGCTTCCTCCATGTGAGCTTTGTTGCTTCCCAGCTAGGTGGCTGCTTGTTTATCTTTAAGCCTTTAACACCCCAGACGCTATATATTTTGATAGCCAGGCACCATCAGCTTTCTTCACCACATTTGCTTATGCACCCATTTTGCAAAGCTGTAAAATTTAAAGGAGCAGACAGCCTCGTCTTTCTCCTACAGACTGCTTAGGGGATTAAACTTTGATGGTGCAGTACAGCATTTAACCCAAAGGCTACCAGAGTTCTTTTGCGATAATAAAGAAATAACTAAGACACAATTCTGAATTCCACAATCACTTAAGTCCATGAGGGACAACAACAAAGCATGTTTGGACCTTGCAGTGCTTTATACAATCCTAAATCTGCTGGTTCACTAATACAAGTCCTACAAAATACCTGAATTTTTGAGCACTTTCCTGGGGAAATGGCTATCCCACCAAGAGAAGGCTTGTTTGTTTTTTAAAAATCTTGTTTCTTTACAGTCTATTGTTATTCTCCACAGTCATTTCTAGCTTGTCCACCACTCTTAAAAATACTGATATATAAAATCATTGAAGGAGCTTTCAAATACCCACTGAGGATGCTGAGATATAAATTTCTTCTTAATATTTTATATAAAAAATTTAAATCTATACAAAAAAGTCAAGTGTAGGCTCAATGTATGTGATTATTTAGAAGCACTGAATGCTTTAAATGGTCATTGTGATTGGTTGGCGAATAGGGTTAACACTCCTTTTTCTTCTTCTGCCAAAGGAATCTTTTACATAATCTTTATACTGTGGTCATTGTGTGACAGCAATGTTTTAAAGTAAAAATAAAAATCAGAATAATGATATTGCTTTTATTAATAGTAAAAACCACCATCCCCTACCTGTGAAGAGTTTCTGAATAAAATAAGCATCTAGTATCTGAGGAGAATTGTTTTGTCATGTACAGTCTCTACTTACTCAATTCTTCCCATGTAAACGGGTCCATCTTCTTCTATCCATTCATCATAAACTGAGCGCTTCCTTGAAAGTGCTTTCTTGCTCAGGTTAGGAAACACTAGGATAGTTACTACATGATCTCATTTGCTCTAAATTTATAGCTCAGCCATAAATAATTGATGTTAGCAAAAATGAGATTCATAAAGTTGCATCCATTATCCTCATAAGAAAAAGACATATCTCTGATAAAGCACAAGTGAATTGTTACACAGTGGCTTCTTTTTACTCCCCAACTCCAGCCAGAATGAAACAAAAGGAAGTTAATCAATTTATACAGTTTTTAGAATTTTACTTTAATTTATTAATATCCCACCAATAAATGTCTATATTAATATATCATTTTCTTGCAGTGTCGTCTATTTGGAACCTGGTGACGTAGTGGTTACATGTTAGTCTGTGATCTGCAAGGTCAGTAGTTTGAAACAACTAGCTGCTCTGTAGGAGAAAGACTGGACTTTCTACTCCAGTTAAGAGTTACAACTTGGAAACTCATAGGGGCAATTCTAAAGGATTGCTAAGAGTAGGCATTGATTCGCTGACAGTGAGTCATATCTTCAGGATTTATTTGAGTTACTGAAACACTCAAAGTACAACATGAAATTATTTTAAATTTATGCTCATAGAAACTTTATGTGATCCCTACTTGCTTGACCTCTACGCCATAGGTAAAGCTGGAATTATGAAAGTCCATGTGATGCTATCTTTATACATAGAGATATAACTACCTATCCTTTATATCTGTACCTAAAGTAACCAAGATAATTGCAACTCTGTTCCAACATGTCTAAACTTTTTTTTCACCTACTAGTATCTTAGAAATGAAATAAAGTTGCAAAATGGATGCTGTTTTGCTTTTGTGAATTATGGTACATTTTTACTTTGTATCCACATTTATTTTGAATGTACTATATCCTTGATTTAGTCTTAAATTCAGAGGCAATTGTGAACCACTTATATAAAAATTACTTCAAAATCACCTGGTTCAACATGATAGACTTTCCTATATTAGTTACTATTGTGGTGATGATAAATATTGAGCAGATATAACACGTAAAGATAGGCAGGTGTCTAATTTTAATGTTATATTAGTATTAAAATGCTACTTCCTCTGGAAACAATTCTGGTTGCCTAAATGATTCACTAATATTAACAATTTTATTTATTTTTAAATCAAGGTGTAAGTCTTACTGGTGAGCCCCAATGACAAATGAGTATTATCCTGGGTTTGGGTTTACACAAACTATTGTATGAAAACCTCCTAGATAAGGTTGGAAATTACACCAGTACAGCTGGTCCCATTATTATCTGAGTATAGAAATTAAGACAGTTCCAAAAGGGTTTCTAATGAGCAACTTTTGAACAGCCCCCTGGACCTCTTTGTTTCGAAGACTGTAGATGATAGGGTTCAACATGGGGGTCAGTCCAGCATACACCAAAGCCATGAATTTATCGATTTCCTGTGAATCTACAGCTGATGGCTTCAGGTACATGGAGAGAGCTGTCCCATAGAACAGAGTGACCACCGTCAGGTGGGCTGCACATGTCGAAAAGGCCTTGCTTCTACCATCCACGGAGCTGATCCTCAGGATGTTGGAGAGGATGAAGACATAAGAGACACAAATAAGGAGCATCGGCACGGGAAGGAGAAGGGTGCTGATCACCAGCATGACTAACTGTGCCGTGGAAGTGTCCACACAGACCAGTTTCAAGATCGCCAGAATTTCACAAGTGAAATGATTGATGATGTGATTACCACAGAGAGACAGCTGCAGCACCGACATACTTTCCACCAGGGCAGTCAGGCAGCCTGTCACCCAGGAGCCAGCTGCCATCTGCAAACAGACCCTCCTGCTCATGATGATGGAATATCTAAGGGGGTTGCAAATGGCCACATACCGGTCGTACGCCATCATGGACAGGAGCACACACTCTGTGGAGCCCATGGCCAGAGAGAAGTACATCTGTGTGGCACATCCTGAGAATGAGATGGTATTTTTCCCCGTAACAAAATTTCCAAGCATTGGAGTGAGAGCAGAAGAGGTGTACCAGATGTCCAGAAGGGAGAGATTGCTGAGGAAGAAGTACATGGGGGTGTGCAGGCGAGAATCCAGGAAGGTGATGGAGATCAGAATACTGTTGCCCAATAACGTGGTCAGGTACATCAGCAGGCACAACACAAATATGATGATCTCAACTTTGGGGTAGGCGGAAAATCCCAGGAAGAAAAAACTTGTTACTGAGGTCCAATTTGCCTGCAACATTTTATTCGGTCATGTGAATCTATAGCTATGCATAGGAAGATTAATATCACATATTATATGCAATACATTTTCTGGTACTTTTTTCATATATATAGGTAGTTTGCATTTAAATGCTCCTTTAGCTAGATGACAGTATTTGTAACTTATGTTTAAAGGATTTGCTGTTAGTAAGGAAGATTTCAAGCAGGAAGTCAACATATTTTAAAAAATCCTCAAATAGTTATGTTTGCTCTAAGACATTCTTTTGGTAATGTTGAGGCTGGAGTAGGATGTATTTCAGAAAGAGGAAAGAAGCAATCTTATGACATTTCTTTCCAAAACAGTTATTTATAACAGCTCTATCACTTTGTCATCTATTTACCTTTAAAGAACCCAAACAATCAAGGTTATTATTTCTTCCCCTGGTCTGGTAAATCTTCTCAACTATGAACTGTTCTGCTTTCTAAGTTCTTGGGTTTTTAGTTGTTTATTTGTTTTTTAACTCCTAGAGGGTTAGCCAAAATAATTTGGGAAAATCAGCAAATAAATGAAGAAATACATTTTAGCAGTTGAAGATTAATTTACTGATGAAGACCCCAAACCTTTGAAAATAGTCTGCAGTTTCCTACTCAACCCCAAGCAGATGGTGTCAGACATTTTACCAATGGCCACACATTGTAGAGTTTCTGTCATGTCGCGAGCGTCACTCTCACATTGTGATCCAGAAATATCCACCAAAGACCCGTCATTGGCACAAGACGGCAATTTAATTTCTTGGTAGCTTGTGAAAACTTTCCACTTCACGAAACAAATTAAAGTTAGAAATCTCTTTGTGCAACATAACAGATTCTGAAACTCCAGGGACAAGGTCCCGCAGATCCAATTATAGTCAGGAACTGGTCTGTTCTAATTGTAGTGTTATTCAGACAACAAATAAGCACCTTCCTGTCTACCGTGTCTTTGCGAAGGGGAACTATGTTCTGATTGCAATAGGAAGGTTTGTGAAGCTGTTCGACTTGTTAAAAATTATAAGTAGTTTCTCCATCAGGTTGGAGAAACTGAAGGAGGATTTTAATAATTTTTATGAGTTCTAAATATACTTGATGTGAAACCCACCAAAGTTGTGGAAACGAGAGTTGAAGGAAGTCTACTATTGATCAAGAAAGGGCTGCGGGCTTCATGCGTTCTTGATGGAAGGTTCGCGTGCTTTAAAGCAGAACCCCCTTTAAGAACTTAGCATCACCACCTCGCAGTGGTGCTCAACCTTCCTCGTGCCGTGACCCTTTCATACAGTTCCTCATGCTGTGGCGCCCCCACAGCCAGAAAATTATTTTCATACTACTTCATAACTGTAATTTTGCTACTGTTATGAATCATGCGACCCCTGTGAAAGGGTCATTCAAACCCCAAAGTGGTCGCAACCCACAGCTTGAGAACTGCTGATCTAAAGGAATTGTGGCCTTTCAAAAATCCATTCAAGAACTCACTGCCATCAAGTTAATTCTGACAGGCTTTATTGCACTTCAGTGATATTTTATAATTCCTTGTTTTATTTACTAATAAATGCTTGTTTTCTATTGGAAAGACTGGAGATGACCAGTCTTTGGTTAGGTATGGGGAAGACGAGCGGCCATTTTCATCACTGCACAATGGTGATTGAATATCTTGCTTGTGAGTAATGGTTTTTAATCCTGGCCAATACCAAATTATTTATGTCAATTATCAAAGAGCTCTCAGTCTCAGAGAAGGAGGCAGATTCAAACTTCTGATAAGAATTTTGAAGATTCACCAGAAATCTTGTCCTTCTAATATTGCACTTGGAGTGCAGTCCTAGGCTCTCCATGAACTCTGATTCCCAAGGTATCCAACCTGTAAGACTAGAGGATGACACATATGATTAATTTCTGTAGCTACAGGAAAGCTTGGCATGTAGGGAATTCGAAGACTTAAGTGTTACAAATTTCATGTTTTCATTTAGCATGAGTTGATGGTCCTCATTTAGCTGTAGTTTGATGCTGAGAGTAATAATATTTCTTTGTTAGAACTATTGTGCGGAATAGATATATTTATGTAATGTAACTAGCACCGGTCCTGCTCCGAGGGGACTTGAAAAAAAAAACATGAAAAAATGAAATTACAAGACAACTGAATTTCTTGAAGTGAATTTTTGTACATATAAGGTCAATGATTCACATCCCCATCCCCACAGAGGCAGAAAGATGACAGTCTCTACTCCTATAACGATTTGCCGTCTTGGAAAATCTGTACAGGGCTGAGTGAAGATAGAATCAACTTGTTGGCAGTGGGTTTGTGTGTACAAACGTATGCACAGTACTGTATTCACCATCTCCGAATAGATACTGACCCATAGCGACCCCATGTGGCAGGGTAGAAGAGGTCCTGTGAGTTTCTGAGACTGTGATGTTTTAATGGAGGAGAAAGCCCCACCTTTCTTCCGTGAATCAGCTGGTGGTTTCAAACTGCTGACCTTACCCATGGCAGCCCAACTCATAATCACTACCCACCAGGGCTCCTTATAAGCATATATGGAGATTTTCAATACAAAATTTTAGTAATTTATATAATAAGTAAGCAAACCTTTATTATAGATATAGGAGACTGGAAAAACTATAAAGCACATTGTTCTGATTGGCAGTTATAGACAGTTGCAGGGTATACCATTCTTTTAAAATGCCTATATAATATTCATGAAGATAGAGTTTATGATGGTCCATTAAACAATTCTCAAAACATATTAAAAGACTCAGAAGATTAGATAAGTCACTGAATGTATGTTACTAGAGGAGAAACAACTGAAGAAAATAGGGTGAAAATTGTTACACAATTAAAAGTTTATAAACAATGCTACTGAATTGTACATGAAGAAGCTATTGAATTGGTGTATTGCTGTGTATAATCTTAACAACAAAATTAGGTTTAGAAAAATAATAACTTAAAATTATATTATCTGTGCAAAGCAAAATTAAACTTAAAACCAATATTAAAATAATATCTAGCTAATTCCAAAATAATATTAATGAAACAAAAGACTTTAAATAATCAATATGTGAATGAAGAAACCATATGGGAAACTAAAATATAGATTGAATTAATTATAATCAAACTGTATCAAAACCTATGAAATTAAGCTAAAATAGTATTAAGATAGAAAGTTGTAGCTTTAAATAATTTCTATTACTTAAAATATCTACTGCTTGTTTTCCCCCTTCTTCCCCACTCCATACTACCTCATTAACCTTTCATAATTCATAAATTATCATTATTTTGTCATATGTTATACTGTCTGACGTCTCCCTCTGCCCTCTTCTCCACTGTCCCTCCCCCAGGGAGGAGGCTATATGTAGATTCTTGTAATCAGTTCCCCCTTCACCCCACATTCCCACCACCAGACTATTTGTCCAGTCTCTTATCTGGATAGATCTGTAGAGATAATGAGGCACCAAATATCAAGCCATAGGAAGATAGGTGATGGGTGAGAACACAGCGAAGGCAACAAAAAAAGGAAACAATTACCCATAGAAGAATAAATTAATTAAAAGAAAAAAAACTTACAAAGAAAGAAAAACCTGTAAATAGAGCAAGGTCTGATTTTTGATCTCCAGGCATGTCCTTCAGTCAGGTCCAATGGAGTACCATGCTTTGGCCCCAAAGTCTGTCCTTTGTACTCCCTCAGGGGTTTCCTGCTCTGCTCCCATGGTTGTTCTGCTGCACACTTTTAGTGATTTGCCTCGGTGCCACAGGGTCAGTCTGGGCCAGTCCCAGCCCTGAGTCTCCAGTGCTGTCCCCCTTAGGGCCCTGGGCCATCAAGGGATGGCATGTCTCATAGTGGGATCAGCCATATTGTCCACTCTGTCCATTTGCTGTTCAGAGTGGGGATATTGTCCTCGAGGCCTGATGGGCCAGGATGTGCTCCACTCTCTCTTCCTTCCCCTTCATTTGCTCCCATTTGTTCTGATCAGACATGCCCCTCTCCATTTGTTGAAGATTGTATCTGCGTCCCTTTTAATATTTTTGGGCCCTTATCAAGGATCAGTTCCCTGTGTGCTGATGTTTTTATTTCTGGATCTTCAGCTCTTTCCATTGGTCTGAATATCTGTCATTATGCCAGTACCACACTATTTTGACTACCATGGCCTTATAGTACGTTCTAAAATCAGGTAGAGCAAGCCTTCCCACTTTGTCCTTCTTCTTGAGGAGTTCTTTGCTAATTCTGGGCTTCTTCCCCCTCCAAATGAAGTTGGTAATCTGTTTTCCCAATTCTTTGAAGAAGGATGGTGGTATTCGTATCAGGATAGCATTGAACTTATCCAGTGCCTCAGGCAGAACTGACATCTCTACTATATTCAGTCTGCCAATCCATGAGCATGGGATATTCTTCCATTTGTTGAGATCACTCTTGATTTCTTGAAGTAGTGTTTTATAATTTTCCTCATACTAAACTTTCATTTTTTTAGTCAGGTATATCCTTAGGTATTAAATTTGTGCTTGGCTATTGCAAATGGTACTATCTTTTTAATCGTTTCTTCTGTGATCTTGTCTGATTTGTAGAGCAGTCCAATAGACTGCTGTTTGTTGATTTTGTATCCTGCCACTCTGCCATACTCCTCTATTGCTTCCAACACTCCACTTGTGGAGGTTAAGGGGTCCTCAATATATAGAATCATATTGTCTGCAAGTAATGATAATTTCGCATCTTCCTTCCACAGCTGAATACCTTTAATATCTTTCCTTTGTCTTATGTTGTTAGCGAGGACCTCCAGTACGATGTTAAATGGGAGTGGGGTCCCCTTTTCAGTGGAATTGTTTTGTCTTTTCTCCGTTAACTACCACATTAGCTGTTTTTCATATATGAATTGTATAACATTGCAGGATTTTCCTTCTATTTGATAAAGGAATTTTTAAAAGCCTAATATTAACTATTACTAAACTCCTAGCTAAAAGATTAAAAAGATAAAAAGAAACCACCTAAAGAACAGATTAAATTTTTCAGGAATAAAGAGAGGACATAACTGAAGGTTTTACAAAATTTAAAGATTAAGGAGTATTGTTAAGAACTTTTTCCTGTTAAATCCAACAATGTAAGATAAATTAATAACTTTTTGAAAGCATTAGCTACCAAGACAAATACAATAAGTTAAAAAATATGTTTAGATCTATGATAAGTAAATTAAATTACTGTTCCAAAACTTCTCCAGGAAAAAAAAAACTTCAGGGGAGATTCTGAGAATAAAAATGAGCAAGATGCATTTCAGAAATGTTAAACGGATTAGGATGTGCATTATTTGGGCTGTATCATCATCTGGTGTTCACTTTATAACATAACCCTATTCAGAGAGATTTATAAATCATCATAGCTAAGCTTAATTTAGGAAAAGAAGCAATCAAAGATTATCATGTGACTGTAAGCGGTTGATTAATGTCTTATACTCACACATTTTAAAACATCCTGGAGCAGCATCAAATACATTTTAATTTTATTCTGAAGAATGATTCATGTGCACTGCAAAGTCTTGTGCATTGTGCTTTGTTGGGTGAGGTGTTCTGTGTGTCTATGAGGCCAAGTTGGTCAATTGGGTTGCTTAGATTGTCTGTGTCTTTGTTGAGGGCCCTACCAGTTGTTTGCCATTTATTTGATCGCCCTGCATTTGGGTGCCCCACTATTACTATGGAACTTTCTATTTGTCTTTTCATTTCTACTAATATTTTCATTATGTATTTGGGGGCTTTCATAGATATGTATTATGAAGCATAGATATGTATTATGAAGCATAGATATCTGCTTTGTGGATTGACCATTTGGTCATTAGATGATTCTCTGCTTTATCCTTTATGCTGCTGCTTGCCTCCAGGTCTATTTTGTCAGAAATTAAAATATTCACTCTTGTTCTTTTATGGTTGTAATTTACTTGATATAATTTTTCATCCTTAAATTTTATCTTTATCTTTGTGTCTAAAGCATGTCCGTTATAGTGAGTATATTGATGGGATTTTTTTGATCCACTTGGATGTTCTCTATCTCTTGGTTGCTGCATTTTAAATTCATTTACATTCAGTATACTTATAGTATTCATAGGCATGAATTTGCTCCTATAATTTGACTGTGTCTTCTATTGTGGTGCTAATGATTTCTTTGTTCTGTATATTCAATATTCTTAACCCACACCATTCAAAGGCATTAATTTTTATTTTATCTTCCATTTTCATTGTCTAACTTTCACTTGCATACAATATGATTGAAAATAGCTTGGTCTTCAGAGTAACACCTTCATTTTTTAATACAATACATAAAGATATGTTTTGCAGCAAATTGGTTCAATTCAGGAGTCCTTTGAATTTTTTATTGTTTCTTCTATGTGCATTGAAGTAAAATGACATTCTTTACAGCTCCATCCTATTCTCGATTCAGATTCTGCTTATTGGCGCAGTAGTGAGAGTCTTTGTGTGCTTTATGTTGAGCTGGAACCCATGAGGACGTCTTTATCACTGAACACTGTATCTCTTTGGATAAAGGAAGATTGGCATATGCATATTACAGGTTATTAATGATCTTCCTTTAAACCTGTTGCTATTTTTTTCATCATATAGTTTATTTTCTTAGATTATTAGCCCAGCATATGAAAGGAATAAGTATGGTGAAAGGATACTACCCTGACACACACCTTTCTTGTTTTCAAACTACCCAGGATCCTCTTGTTCTGTTGGAATGACTGCCTCTTGACCTTTGCATATGTTATGCATAAGCATAGTTAAATGTCCTGGAATTTCTACTCTTTTCAGTGTCATCCATAATTTGCTATGATCCACGGAGTCAACTGTCTTTGCATAGTCAATGAAATACAAGTAAACATCTGTTTGGCATTCATGGTTTTAAGCCAAGATACAGTTGATATCCCTCATTTCACACTCTCTGAATCTGGCTTGAATTTCTGCTAGTTCTGTGCCACTGTACTCCTGCCACTGTTTTTGAATTACCTTAACATTTAGTAATATGTAATATTAATAATATTGTTTGATAATTTCCACATTCCGTATTAAACATAATAACCCAAAGAAATAATTTAAAATATAAAGTCCCTTGGTGGTGTATTTGTTCGCATTACCATTTATCTAAAGGTTGAGATGTTTTAAACTCAGTCGTGTCCTGGAAGAAAGGCCTGATGATCAACTTACTGATAATAACCAAGAACACCTTTTGGAACAGTAACATGCATAAGAATTCAGTGCAATGTATTTGTTGTCGTTGTTTTAATGTTATACTGCTGGTGTGTCACTAGAGGGAGACAAAGACTAGCTCATCTTTCTGTGAATCTAACTTTCCTGAGAAAAGCCTTCACAGGAAACAATAAATTTAGTGGTTTGCATTTCTATTGATATTTATTTCATATAGTTCATAGTGTTTTCCTTGGAAATACTTTTTAAAATCGAGTAAGAAGATCTTGAGTAGTATTTTGTTTCCAAGATTACATATGCATTGCACACAACCTTTACAAAGTGTTCCAAAAAAGGCGCCACTTTCAGGACTAAGATGTGCCTGACCAAGCCATTGAATTTAGTGACCTCATATGCATGCAAAAGCTGGACCAGAAATGAGGAAGACTTGATGCTTTTGAATGATGGTGTTGACAAAGAATCATGATACTACAATAGATAGGCAGAAGAGCAAACATGTCTATGTCTGAAGAGGTGCAACCATGTGTTCTTTGGAAGTATGCATGGTGAGATTTCATGTGGTATACATTGTATATATTATCAGAAATAACAAGTTCATTCCTGGAGAAGGATATCATGTTCAGTGAATTAGAGAGTCCGCCCAAATGAGGTAGACCTTCAATGAGATAGAATGAAGTATCTGGTAACAATGAGTTAAACTTAGTAATAATTGTGAGGATGGTGGAGGTCCAGGAAGTGTTTGATTTTGTTAAAAATGACTGGAGACCCAAAGCCCATTTGTTGGCCACTGGAGATCCCCTCACAGAGGGGTCTAGGTGAGGAGGTGAGTCAGTCAGGGAGTGATGTAGCACCGATGAAGAATACAGCTTTCCCCCAGATCCTGGATGCTTCCTCCCCGCCAACTACCATGAGCCGAATCCTACCTTGCAAGACTGGATAGAGCAGAGGTTGTACACTGGTGCAGATAGGAGCTGGAGGCACAGGGAATCCAGGGTGGATGATACCTTCAGGACCAGAGGTGTGAGGGGCGATACTGGGAGGGAAGAGGGTGAGTGGGTTGGAAAGGGGGAACCTATTACAAGGATCTACATGTGACCTCCTCCCTGGGGGACGGACAACAGAGAAGGGGGTGAAGGGAGACGCCAGATAGGGCAAGATATGACAAAATAATAATCTATAAATTATCAAGGGCTCATGAGGGAGGGGTAGCGGGGAGGGAGGAAAAAAAAAAGACCTGATGCAAAGGGCTTAAGTGGAGAGCAAATGCTTTGAAAATGATTAGTGCAAAGAATATACAGATGTGCTTTATACAATTGATGTATGTATATGTATGGATTGTGATAAGAGTTGTATGAGCCCCTAATTAAATGTTTTTTTAAAAATGACTTACTACGAGTCAGAACCAACTTTATGTCACCTACTAACAACCGTGCCAATTTTCCTGCAGCTTAATTTCTGCCCTTGAATTTGTTGATATCTTTTAATTAGTGATTTCCTCCTTCTCCCCATCCTTTGTTAGGTAGATGAAGGAAGGTTGCCTGTGGCTTGGCCAATCCTGACTTTGCTTTGTGGAATCAGGCGAACAAGCTGAAAACACAGTGTGGGCTTCAATGATCAGTGATTTTGTGAGCTGCGGTTAAAGTGGAAGTCAAGGTTATCTCACAGAGCAGTTTCCGGCAGGGGCTGGGGTCAGAAGGTGGCTGGCTTTGGTAAAACAGATATTCTTCTTTCTGGTGAATTAAGCACTTGATTTCTGCTCTCAAACACCTTAAATCTATTTCCCAAGAGCAGGAGACGCTATGGCATTGTGGTGACAGTCCTTTGAGTCAACAAAAAACAAGAAACCGAGTGAAACAGATGCAGATGATAAAACAGGAACACTGAGCATCAAATGAAGTGGTAAAAGGTGAGATTAAGTATCAGTTGGAAAGAGAAAGAACAGTGACTGAGTGGAGATGGCGTGGGGGTGGGGGGGTCAAGCCTAGCATGACCTTTTCTACACAGGGAACGTCATACTCCTGGGTGAAGAGAAGCCACGTTACAGAATTCCCAATAGGACATAAAGTGAAAGCAAATCCCCAGTCAAGCAAGGTGAGCACAACATGGTCTAGAGGTGAGAAAGAAAAGTGCTGGCATGTAGGTGAGAGCCCCATTAGCACAAGGGCCTATAGAGCTGGAGCAATAAAAGCACCTGTCCATTGTGGCTCTATTTGTGTGGGCTGGGGGCCATGAGGAGTGGGAAAAGTAGGAGGTGGCCAGAGGAACCCTGAAGTCTGCATGTTCCTTGGCTGCTGGGATAAAGCTGGGTAACCAGCTGCGCTCGCACTGAATTGCAGCAGACACTCGCTGCTCATCTTAGGGACACTCCTCATTCCCTGGGCAGATGAAGTAGACGCTCTCGCAGGTAACCCGTGTCTCTGCTACCAGTGACCAAAGCAGTGCTGTGGCCCCCTCGTCTTAGCCACCTTCTGGTGACCAGGGGTGAGGCCAGCTCCACCTCTGCCAACTTGATGGCCCTCTCCTCTACCTCTGCAGCCAGGTATGCTCAGGCAGCTCTCCCCGCCCTTCCTTCCCCCATGACACCTTACTGTCATGGGGAAAATGCAACATAGAAAGTGAAAGGGGAAAAAGTGACAAAACCAGATAGCACAGAAAGAGATATGTGCTACAAAGACAACACCATAATCACACACACACGCACACATGTGCTCGCACACACGCGCTCACACACGTAAAATAACAGCCGTGGTTCATACTGCTGTCCTGCGTTTACACCGCGCCAAGATGGCAGTGTGGGTATCCTTGAGACAGACACTTGAATGATGTTCCTTTGAAATGGTGTTTGAGTTTGGGTAGCAAAGAGAAGAATGAAAGGCAAGGGCAAGGGTAGTGGGTGGACGAGATATGGTTTTTCGAAGAAATTCTCTCAGGGCAAGCCTTGATGCCCTTGAAGCATGGGCAGGTGCCTTGTTATGGGGAAAAACAAATTCCTTAATGCCACATTCCTGAGCTTTCACCCACCAAGGGAGTTTTTCATTTTCCTAAAGCTTCTTCCTGAAAACCTCTGTGACTGTTGTCTTTCCAAAGAGAGAAACCTCTCAAGACTCTGCCTTGGGAATCCCCGAACACAGATGCCACAGTCTTCTGAGCTGACTGCTCTGTCATGAATCTCAGTGGCCCTGAAGACCCCCTTTTATGGGATAATTTTTTAAGGCACTTTCCCAATTTCTGGATAAGTGGATTACTGAGAAAACTTGTCTGCAGCCAGTCTTTGATTGCAGAGACTGGTTTAGACAGGTTTTGTCTAAAATAAACTCATGCATGTACAAACTAGAACCTTTTTGCTTATATGCTTATATAGTCATGGTTGATACATCAACATTTTAATATTGTAAAGTATGTATACTTATTATGTATTCTCCAATAATACTTTCTAGTCTATTGATACTTATGAATAATTTATTATTATCATATATCTTCTGTTACTTAGATGATTAATTGAATACTTTTACTACTTTAATAAGCTTTCTATTGATTTTATTGGATTTTATAATGCACAGTGACTATGAATAGCAACAAATATTTTTTCAATGTAATTATTTATATATTGAATTATATATATTTATAATCTCATCTGATTACATAAATCTAATTATCAATAATAATAGACATTAAATAACAATAGGTATTAAAAATCATCCTTACATTGTCCCAGACTTTCTCAAAAATGATTCATGTGTTTTAATATGGAATAGGATATGGCTTTTGGTTTGAAAGCTTATTGCTTCATTATTTAAGACATTGTATTTTAACAGAATTTTAAAATTAATTTTCATACAATGATTTATAATATTTTCGTTATTAAAAGTCAACTTTTAATATGTCATCTCATAACCTTTATTATTTAAAAATAGGCACTATCCTATTTAATTAATTAGATTAACTAAAGGATGTTTGTTTATTGACACTTATATTACTTCAAGTGGAGTAATTTTTGTCCTTCTTTAATACCTGCTTTTGGTTCATTTAACTTACGTAGGTTTTCAGCACTGTTGAAGGAACCAGGTAGATAGCGGAGCATAGAGTAAGAAAAGCTGCTATTCTCATGAGTTTATGGTCTACAGGTTCAAATCCACTGACCAAATAAACAAATAAATGATATCTCTTTATATATTTGTTACTTCCAAGAAAAAATGAAATAGAATCACTGCTGAAAAAGAGCTGAGTCACTGCTGTTTAAAGTAGAAGCTTTGATTGTTAGTAATTCTTCTGCTTATCTTAATTTAAATATATTTACTTTTAATACTTTAATTAACTTCTGTTTGCATACTTAAAATTAATCCATTTGAAAGTATTAATATGTAATCTTAATTTTAATATGCAATATTCTCATTTTATTTATTTTTAATAGGTTATCATTATTTCTTCTCTATTATTTTCAAGTTCATCTGTCCTAAGGTATATGATGTGAAAAGTAAGACTTAAAAGTGGCTCCACGCAACAGCCATCTAACTAAGAGGAATTACAAAGAGGCAGCAGAAGGACGACTGTGATGGTGGGGCAGGAGGAAGGTAATAGGAAACAGAGGAAAGACCTAGGAAGCAAATCTATGGATAGAGGTGTAAAATAGGTGTTCACTTATGAACACATATTAATTAATACAAACAGAGGTATTGGCCTATGCACATATATTTATATGACAATGCATTAAGTGGACAGACTTTGGGCCTCTGCTCAAGCCCTCCCTCAATGCAAGAGCACTTTGTTCTAACAAGCTGGCATTCTGTGATGCTCACCCTCCTGATATACTCCTAAAGACAAAATGGGTGAATAGGCAAATGTGATGAAGAAAGCTGATGGTGCCTGGATATTAAAAGATACAATGTCTGGGGTGTTAAAGGCTTGAAGTTAAAGAAGAAGCCATCTGACAGCGAAGCAACAATCCCACATGGAAGAAGCACACCAGCCTGTGCAATCATGAGGTATAGATGGAATCAGGTAACAGGCACCAGAAGACCCAAAACAAAGAGGGAAAAAAATCATATTGTTGAGAATGAGTGGGTTTGGAGCAGAGACCCTAAACCCATCTGTGGACAATGGGACATCCCTCACAGAAGGGTCACAAGGAAGGGATGAGTCAACCAGGGCACTGATGAAACACACACTATTCCTCTGGATTTTAGGCTTCCTCAGCCTCCGCTATCATGACCCCAATCTTACCTTTCAGTTCTGGCTAGACCAGACTATGTGCACTAGTACAGATAAGGGCTCATGACAGACAGAATTCGTGGCAGGTAACCCCTTCAGGAACATAAATGGGAGTGGAGATGCCAGTAGGCTAGGGTAAAAGTTGGGGGGAGGAAGGGCAGAGGGGGGAAATAATCACAATGATCAATGCATAGCCACCCCACCAGGGGGATGAACAATAGCAACATGGGTGAAGGGAGACAGTGGTCAGTGTAGGATATGAAAATAATAGTAATTAATCAAGGGGTCCTGAGGTTGAGGGGATGGAGGGAAAAAGAGGAGATGAAACAGAGGATTCAAAGAGACATAATGATGGCAACATCTGTACAAAGATGCTTGATACAATTGGTGTATGGAATGTTATAAGAGCTGTAAGAGCCCCTAATAACATGATTCGGGGGAAAAAAGTGGCTCCATGACTTTCAAGCAATTATTAGCAAATGTGAGAGAATGTCTTTTGGTTGACTAATTACATAAAACATGTGTAAGTTGAGGATTTTCTCTGGCTGATCACAGTGGATGACGAATTCAGAGAAATCTGAAGTTGAAGAAAAATTCAAATGCTCTTGTCAGTTTGAAGATGACAGGGCCCCCAGATAATGACAGCCAGCCTAGCTCAGGTTCAGCCAGGAAACATGGGGACTACAATGCTACCACCACATGGAACTGGTCTCTGCCAAGAACTAGAGCCTGGAAATACTCTTACCGCAAAGCTCCAGGTAAAACCTAACCTGCAGTGTGGTCACCAATTGCAGACAGTGTCTTAGGGATTGTTTCAGCAAGACATAGTGGGTCTTCCAGGATCCAGCCTCATTTAATGAGATATCCAGATAGAGGAATAATGATCAACCCTTTTCGTCCAACACGAATCACTTTTACTGCAGCATTTTAACTCTCTCTCCCACACCGCATACTTGGTCAGTTGAGGTAGTTACTTTATTGTGCCAACCTGGCCAATAAATACAGGTGGGGTTAATCGAAGGGCGGAGAGATAAATGGCTCAGTGAGCCTTGCCTTTTGAGTTCTCTGGTCTCTTGTTTTGTGATGGTCGGACCAGAGTGCAGCTGCCTTAGCCAGTTCCCTGCTTCAGCTGGCAAGGCTCACTTCATGCAAGACATCCCCGAGGAGAAGCCACGTGGACCTACACTGATGCAGCCCTGGTGCTGGCGCAGCCGTGTGGAGACCCCTGTCAGTGCTGAGATGCTTACACATTCACTGACTAGGCTTTCTTCATGCAGTTGGCATCATTGCGTGTGTTTTGTGAGATGGAGGAGGACTGTGTGGATTGGTGTTGGACATATGGGTTAATGGGTTAATGTTGGACTTGAGGGATTGGGCAGCACGGGGTTGGGATTTTTTTTTATGTGTACTTAACCTTTATATAAAACTCTCTTATACATGGGTTTCTGTGGATTTGTTTCTCAAAAGTACCCAGACTGACACAGTCAGTGCTGCCTTGAAGCCTGCATTTCAGCTTCCCCTCTCCCTCTGTCTGATTCTGGCTTCCCACCCCCCACCCCCCCGCTCTCTTTCACTTGGTGGATTTAAAAGATCAACCTAATAAAGATCCTGTGCAATCAACAGAGCCTCATAATCTTCTTCAAGAGAATTCAACCAAGAGAATGTTGGCTATTTAAACATGTATTTTATTGTATTAAAATATCAATAATGATAAAATGTAGAATTAATTAATAATTACACAACCATCCATATTACGGTCATGATTTAAATGAGTCTCAGTAGAATTCAAGAATATTTTGATAATTATTTTCCAAGTGTTTCTTCAAAGCTCTTTAGTATATCCTTTGGCTAACATATTAAATGCGTTCACTTAACACTTTATAGGAGAAAAAGCTCTAGGTGCCAGATTAAGTTTTCAGGTTCAGAATTTGTCACTTTAGCTTGCGGAATTATTATGCAGTGATTAATTGTCTTTTGTTGCTAGGGACAGCTCTTGCCAAGGTTAGAGCACTGTTATATGATATGCATATGGCAAAGCCTATTTAAGTAAACCTGGAATAATATGTTTTCCTCTCTATAGTTATCTAAAGTGTATTTGAAAAGCTAACTTGATAAACTTGATTTTGCATTCAAACAATTCTTTGAATAATTATAGGGTTGCCACTGAAACTTTTCACATCATTTATTGATCTCTCTTCCCCTGATACATTTAGAACAAAGCTCTGAAACACAACACATTTTTCTCTGATGCTATGATTTTGAATATTCTCATAACCTTGACATATAACACTATTTTTATGTTCGCTGCAGTCTAAAAGCATTAAGTAATGCAGTGCAGGCTCTTTGGTTTAATGCTCCGAGACAAAGTTTCCGTAATTCTCAGTTGATAAGCATCAGTACAGAGTTGTAGAACATATAGGCTAATACATTTTTACCATGAAAAGTCTGATTGTATATATGGATGTTGAGCCTGAGCATAATAATTTTTGCAAGCATGCAGGGGATTCTCCTTCCCAGGATAGTTTGTGAAAGTTTTAAAACAAAGTAGTACAATAACTAGTGTGTTTGTGATATGTGGGAAATTACTGAACTTAAAAAAAATCAGAAATCAAGTAAAACCTTAAAAATAGAAAGAAAATCAGAAATATTTGGCAAAATTGTTCAGATATTCAGGAATCTAGTGGCATGGGTTAGTT
The DNA here is from genome assembly GCF_050624435.1 of Tenrec ecaudatus. Lineage (NCBI taxonomy): Eukaryota > Metazoa > Chordata > Mammalia > Afrosoricida > Tenrecidae > Tenrec > Tenrec ecaudatus. The sequence continues at coordinate 41,843,931 of NC_134539.1, read as the reverse complement.
CCCATTTACTGGTGATTGCAAACACAAGGAAGTGTTTATTTCCACTAAGTTAATATGAATATTTGTAAATATTTTACATAGGACCTTGGAATCAAGGTTTCTCTTTGAAATTTAAGTAGTAAAATTTTCACAAGAGGTTGAAGTTATTCATCTGTTGAAATCAATCAACTGCCTGTTTGAGGGAAACATTCATGGATATCGTATATGGATATCGGATACCATGTAAAATGGATATTACTGAAAAGGAGCAAGACTTGCTGAGGCTTTAATTTTGTAAGTGACAATGTAATTAATCATTTCCTTTCTAATATAGAAGGTTTCAATAATAGGGGCTGTTCCACAAGGAACACATAGAATGAAGAAATAATCAAAACAGGATTTGGTATTACATATACAAATTTGTCCATGGGAAACAACAACAAAACATATTTGGATCAGCCAAAGATTATTTAATTCTGAATCTAGTTGTTTGGCTATATGATACTGGTAGACATATTTGAAAAACTGAGAACCTCCTCTGGGAAATAGTTTCCAACAAAGACAAGGCTATTTTATTAAATCTTGCTTCTGGACAATGGGTATCATACCTCACAGTCAATTTTATTACTCTTGCAAATACTTATAAAGTTATTGAAGACGATTTCAGAAGTCCAATGTAAATGAGGATGCATAACTCTTGTGTTCTTATAAATTATAAACAGACTTTTTATTCGCACAAATTACTAAGGGGTTATTCCCTAAATATGTATATACAGGCAAATGCATGTAACTACGTAGAACCAGTGTGTGTTTCAAGTTGTTATAGTGAGTGGCTGGTTAACAGGGCTAACGTGCCTTTCTCTCATCCAGCTTAAAAAACACCATCTCACTGTGCTGTTGTGTGTGCAGTGATGTTTTAAATTAAGAGTGAAAATATGATTAACTGACCTGCTTTTATTCACAATACAAATGCCCAGCCTCTAGCTTTGGGGAGACTCTGAATTCATAGGATTGATAGCTAGTATTTGTGGTGGTGGTTGTTGCTGTTGTTGTTAGCTGCCATTGAGCTGGCTGTGGATCAGCGTGGCCCACGGTACAAGGAAGGAAACTCTATTCACCTTCTTCACAAGTGCTCTTAAGCTTGAGCCCTTTGTGGCAGTCACAGAGTGAATCCTCTGGTCCAAGCCCTTCCTTGTTTTCAGGGCCCCTCTATTTTAGAAGCATGAAAGCCTTCTCCAGGGCCGGCCCCTTGCTGACATGTCCAAAGGATGTGAGAGGAAGTCTAGCTATTTTTGCCTCAAAGGAGCCTCTGAGTAGAAAAAAAAAAGTTTTCTTATGTAATATCCTCCTCCCTCTTTTTTTCTAATTAATGTGAAAGTTCATAGCACAAATCTGTTATCCATTAAAAATTCAAACATATTTCATTTCATGACATTGATTGTGATTCCCATACTGCAACAACACTCTTCTCTCTCTTTACCTACGTGCACTATTTTCATAAGGAGCGCTGGTGGCATAGGGGGTTTTAGGTTGGGCTGTTAACTTCAAGGTCAGCTGTTCTAACCCACCACCTACTTAATGTAGGAAGATGGAAGAAAGATGAAGTTTTCTGATTCCGGAAAGGCTTACAGCCTTTGGAACCCACAGGGGCAAGGCTACCCTGATAGAGTCACTACGAGTTTGATGTAGCTGATGACGGTGTGTTTGATTTGGGCTTTTCTTTCCTACGCATGTGCAGATGCTGCCCTTTTGGTCTAGTGTATTTGAATGTTCTAAGACGCGCAGTCTTCTCTGGTGGTGGTTACCTTCAGACACTATTGCTGAAAACAGAACCATGGGAATTAATTCAGTCCCTGTCTGAAGGGTGTCTCCGTGACAACACCCTGGAGATTCCACTTGTGTCTCTCAGACATGCTCGCTCATGTATTCTAGGGTGTTTAGATTTTTTTTTTTAACGCACAATCTCTACCCATTGAAGGCTTTCTTCATAAGTGCTTCCTTCCTCATTTCTTCACCGTCATCTGAACCATTCTTTGAAAACTCTCTCTTACTCAGGTTGTGAGGACGTACGATAGTTAACTGCATTGTTGCACCTGAGTTAAATCTAAAGCTCAGGTGTATTGCTGTATGCCAGCAAGGGCTACCTTCTACATGGGCTAAATTACTTATACATATAAACCCAACGATGCTTCTCTGAGAATTCTGACAGTTGTCTTTCAGTCAAATTGAAAAAGATAAAGCAAAGCTCATCATTATAGAATTTTAGCCTATGTGATATTTATGAATATTTCCTCCAATATATGCCTATATTAATATATCATTTCTCTTACAGTGCCATCTCTTCATGCCACGATTTGATATCTTTTCCTTGTGAGCCTTAATTGGTTAGTTAAAATTTCTCTAAGAAAAATAGCAGGCTGGGTGTGTATACAAGAATTCACTAAAACACTGAAGGTTCAGCATGAGAATTTTCTGAACACGTGCGTATAGATACTCAAGCTCTCTGATTGTAATTCTAGTCAATTCCATATGCACATCTAGAATGGTGTAAACTCCGTGAAGTTAATCTTTACACACAGCCCAAGAAATCCATGAGGTCTTGCTTTTATGAACTATGGTACATTAAAATCTATTGTATCCACATTTATTTTGAAAATACTTCCTATTTCTTTTTAAACTTAATGGTGACTACAAATCACTTACATAAATTTTACCTCATAGTCTACTAGGTGCAGCACTATACATGCTATATTTATTACATATCACTGTAAGATTATACCACAGCTGAATATTGAGAAGGAGCAGCAAGTCAAATAAGAAAATATGGGCAGTTGTATAATTTTACTGCTACATTAATATTAAAAATACTAATATTTTTCAGGTAACATAATTCTGGCTGCCTAAATGAGTCACTAATATTAACAATCTTATTTATTTTTAAATCAAGGTATAAGTCTTACTGGTGAGCCCCAATGACAAATGAGTATTAACCAAGGTTTGGGTTTACACAAACTACTACATGAAAACCTTCTAGATAAGGTTGGAAATTACACCAGTACAGCTGGTCGTGTTATGATCTGAATATAGAAATTAAGACAGTACCAAAAGGGTTACTAATGAGCAACTTTTGAACAGCCCCCTGGACCTCTTTGTTCCAAAGACTGTAGATGATAGGGTTCAACATGGGGGTCAACCCAGCATACACCAAAGCCATGAATTTATCAATTTCCTGTGCATCCACAGCTGATGGCTTCAGGTACATGGAGAGAGCTGTCCCATAGAACAGAATGACCACCGTCAGGTGGGCTGCACATGTTGAAAAGGCCTTGCTTCGGCCATCCACAGAGCTGATCCTCAGGATGTTGGAGAGGATGAAGGCATAAGAGACACAAATAAGGAGCATCGGCACGGGAAGGAGAAGGGTGCTGATCACCAGCATGACTAACTGTGCCGTGGAAGTGTCCACACAGACCAGTTTCAAGATCGCCAGAATTTCACAAGTGAAATGATTGATGATGTGATTACCACAGAGAGACAGCTGCAGCACCGACATACTTTCCACCAAGGCAGTCAGGCAGCCTGTCACCCAGGAGCCAGCTGCCATCTGCAAACAGACCCTCCTGCTCATGATGATGGAATATCTAAGGGGGTTGCAAATGGCCACATACCGGTCATATGCCATCATGGATAGGAGCACACACTCTGTGGAGCCCATGGCCAGAGAGAAGTACATCTGTCTTTGACTCTGTTGTCTCCCTCTCAGCTCATTTCCAATTCAAAATGAAGACTGGTGAACTGTTCTTGACAACTTTCTATCAGGCTTCCAAACTGTAGTAAGGGTGGCTTTGGTCACATTCCCTCTACTGTCACTCAGCAGTGACAAATTCTGGAACAACTGTGAAAAGTACTAGAATGAGGAGCAACCAAGAAGAAAAGAACTGGAGGAGATTCAAATTCTGAAAGAAGTGAGTTTCAGTCGGAAGAACCCATATTTATTGTGTTGTCCCTTAAACAGCTAAAGTTCAAGAAGCCAGAGTCAAGGAGACATTAAAATAAAGCTAAACATGTAGGTACAGTTAACAGCGTAGCTTCAAATACATGAAACCCAAAATGGATAGAACTGAAGGTAAAGAAGAAACATATATCATCGCAATTGACTACTTTTAATGCTTAATCTTAGTAATGGATGTAATAAGTAGAAAAAATAGCAGGAATAGAGAAGATTAAAAGAATGATTGAACCAATTGTTGCCATTGGCATTTACAGTTTCAGGATATTCACTCTTCCCAAATGCCTAAGGAATATTCATGGAGTTCTTATGCTGACTCACAGCACGATTTCCAATAAAATTGATGAGCCTCCAAGGATTAGATAGGAATCTTAGGGAACAATGAGTTTATGTTAATGAGAAAGGAACAACTCATAAAAAGAAGATGAGAAAAGTTGGCACAACTTGAATAGTGTAATCAATCTCACTTGTACATGTAGAAACTTTTGAATTGGTCTGTGTTTGTGTTGATTTCCAACAACAAAACAAATGGCATTTTTAAGACATAAAAATAATTATCTGAACAAAGAAAATTAAATTCAAAACTAGTCTTGATAGCTCAAAATTCCAAACTCACTGCCATGAAGTTGGTTCAGACTCAGAGAGCCTATCAAAGAGGATAGAAGTGCCCTGGGAGTTTTTGAGACTGTAAATCTTTACAGGTATAGGGAGCCCCACCTGGATGAAAGAGTTAGTCTGTTGTTAGTAAAAAGCATTAGAAACATAACACAATTTAAGATTTAGCTTGTTTGAAATCCCAAATATAACAGCCCTCTCCCTTGCAATAAAAATTCCTTTCATGCTTAATCAGTAGGGATGGCTTTCTAATTTAGGGATGCAGTAAGCAGGGCCATTAAGGCAGGTAGCCAGGCATGAAGCCCACCCCATTTATATAAGCAACAGAACATGACGCTTCATGGGATGGTGGTCTGGTAAGTGTTCAACTTAGGATAAATGTAATCCTGGGAAAGATGTACGTACATACATTATTTTCCCTGTGACCATTACAAAACATTTTGAGCCACATACCTTGCAACATTGTTTCCGGTGGTCATTGCCAACTCTAGTTTTGTTGTTGTTTTTTAAATCATTTTATTGGGGCTCTTACTTCTCGTATAACAGTCCATCCATCCTTTGTGTCAAGCACATTTGTACATATGTTGCCGTCATCTTTTTCAAAACATTTTCTTTCTACTTGAGCCTTTGGTATCAACTCCTCATTTTTCCTCCTCCCTTCCCCACTTTCTCTCCCTTCCTCATGAACCCTTGGTAATTATAAATTATTAATATTTTCATATCTTACACTGATCACTATCTACCTTCACCCATGTTTCTATTGTTCGTTCTCCTGCAGGGGGGGTGGGGTGGTTATATGTTGATCATTGTGATCAGTTCCCCCTTTCTCCCCCCACTTTTCCCCTACCCTCGTGGTATCACTACTCTCATTATTGTTCTTAAGAGGTTTATCTGTCCTGGATTCCGTGTATTGAGAGCTCTTATCTGTACCCGTGTACATGCTCTAGTTTAGTCATATTTGTAAGGTAGAATTGGGATCATGATATTGGCAGGGGGTGTGGGGGGGGGACATTAAAGAACTAGAGGAATGTTATATGTTTCGTTAGTGCTATGCTGAACCCTAACTGGCTCTTCCTTTCCTTGTGACCATTCTGTGAGGAAATATCCAATCATCTACAGATGGGGTTGGGGTCTCCACTCCACCCCCCATACTGCTTATTTGCATTGATATGAATATTTTTTATGGGCTTCTGATGCTTGATACTTGATCCCTTTGACACCTCATGAATACACAGGCTGGTGTGCTCCTTCAATGTGGGTTTTGTTGTTTCTCAGCTAGCTGGCTGCTTGTTCATCTTCAAGCCTTTAAGACCCCAGATACTATATCTTTTGATAGCCAGGCTCCATTAGCGTTCTTCCCCACATTTGCTTGTGCACCCATTTTGTCTTCAGTCATCATGTTGGAAAGGTGAGCATCACAGAATGCCAGGTTATTAGAACAAAGTGTTCTTGTGGCCAAATCTGGTGGTTTTTTTATCACATAGTTTGGAATACATAATTTGCTTGGTCTTTTTCATTGGATTTTTTAAGCAGTTTGGAGGTAGCAAACCCCACTGTTTCTGTCTCAAACTTGCAGAACACACTTGGAGTCTCTTGAATTAACCTGATCTGTGTCTGAAACAACAACAAACATTCCCAGGCCCAGAAACATTCAGTGCTATTCAATTATCTCCAACCCACAATGACCCTATGTACAATATAAGTAAACGCTGCCCGGTTTTGCACCAGGTTCACAACTGCTATTTTTGAGCCCATTGTGGCCAATGTGTCAATCAGAAGAAGGAGAAGAAGATAGGGTCTCTTACTCAAATTAGTTGCAATTTGAGGCAGCTGGACTCTGTGGGATAAGAACATGTGGGGTTAATAAGGTCATAGTTTGATTGGAGGGTAAAGAGATAAATGGCTCCGCAAGCCCCACCTCTCTTACTTTCTGGTGATCAGACCAATGTGTAGCTGCCTTAGCTAGTTCTCTGCCTCAACTTGTGAGATACACTACCTGTGGGACACCCAACCCATGAATCGTGTCACTAGAGCTCGAGGTTCCTTTGTGACTTGCTTCACCCCACTGCTGGTGTATACATTACTTGAGCTTGGGACTGTAGATCCTGTCATCTGGCTGACTGTTGATGACACAGCCTGCTGTTTGCTGCCTGTGACCAGACTGCCTGCATTGCTCTAAGGAAGACTCAACTGTCTGCTTCCTTGATCTTGGACCCAGCAGCCCCTGTAAGTTGAAAGATTTCCAGTATATTAATTGATCCATGGAAGTCAGTTGAACTGAACATTCTGTACTGCTTTGTGGACTAATTAGCTGTTACATTCTTTAATGCTGGATCTAGCTAGCTAGCTAGCTAGCTATATGTAAAATAATAGGTGTCCTGGTTTTGCTCCTCTAGAGAACCCTGTCAAACACAGGCACATAGACATTATCATACTGTGATTTTGTAGGTGATTAATTAATATCTTATCTTCACACTTTTCAGAAACTCCTGGAAGCAATATCAGAGATATATTCATAAATGGCACTGATGTGCCAAACCGCCCACTTCCATGCTATCAGGAGGATTTGCATGAATGGTTGTAAGTTTCAGGGAAATGACCTGATGAATATGTAGGGCAGAGAGAGTTTCTTTGATACCTTACTGATCTTCCATAGAGCAGACGGAACATGTATCTGGCTGAACGAGTAGTTCAGATGAAGGTAAAGATAACTCCATCTCCTAGGAGCAGGGCTGTGACTCAGTGGAGGACGTTAATGAATCCACATTTTCTAGAGGACAGTGGACATTTAACAAAGATTAGAGCAGGGATTGAGGAACTTGGAACCTGGGTGTTTTGTACTTCTTCAGGGATACTCAGAGCACTGGTGAGGTTGTGGGTAACCTATTGGGTTGTTAACTACAAGGTCAGCAGTTTGAACCCACCAGCTGCTCTGAGGAGAAAGATGAGGTTTTCTATTCTCGTATAGGTCTACAGCCTTGGAAACCCAAGGAGCAGTTTTACTCTGTTTGATAGGGTTGCAATGAGTCCAAATTGACTCGATGGTAGTGATTTTTTTTCAGGGACACAATCTAAACCTATTATTAAGATGGATGCAGGAAAGATAGGGATGCGCTGATCTGAACCATCTACTATTGTTCATATGGATCTGTGCTCCAACTAGAGATGGCGCCAAATAGCATACCTCCTAGTATAAATGCAGACGTCAGTAAAGCTGGAGATTTAGCCTACTGGGATGGTCACTGCTAACAGCTGGTGCACAGAATCATAGTTTGCACTGCATTACCTGAATTGGGCACGGAGAAGAAAGTGTCTCACCCCAGGTAGAAAGGGCCCTGAAGGTCCTGAGTGTGGATTTTATTTTGTTAGAGTTCTCTAAGCTTGGCATCAATGCTAGAGAAAGAAAATAACTTCTAAGCAAGATTTCCAAGGAACAAAGTCAAAGAAGTGTGACAATGAATCATCAAAGCAAAAGCTGATTTGCAGTCTGAGCCGGGGATGCAGGGACAGAGCCCAGGAGTCTGAAAGTCATGGGTCAAGACAAAAGTCAAGAAAGGATCGGGCTTATATAAAGGTGGGCTCTATGAGTGAACAGAGTCATATGTGTAATGTTTTGCACATTTCTGGAAGCATTTAGCAAAATCAGAATAAATCATTTAAACAGGCACTTTAGATCCGACTTTGCTAAAGGACATGCGTGTCATTTGGTGAATGACATGTCTTTTTCATTAAAAAAAATTATTCCAATGATGAAATGTAGCAGTGATTGAATAAAGCTTTGCTATATGATTAAATAGTTCATCCCAAGGCTCCTGCTTCCACATACTGACATCACATGCCAGGTAAGAGCCGGCTAGTGCAGGCCTGTCCTGTTGCAAATTGGAGTGCCGCTCCAACTGTAAAATCAGAATGCCTTTGTTTGTCTACGTGTAATGGGAGCTATCCCATTAGGGTGAGGAGATCCTAAATTGCTAGTAATTCCTCCAATGAAATAATTAAAATGGTAAGCTTCCAAGCTGGCTCACATTGTTTACATTAGAATTCTAACGTGAATTTGGAGGTTTGAACCTACCCAACAGTGCTGCGGAAGAAAGGCCTGGTGATACGCTTCTGAAAAACAGCTTATGGAATACTTCCATGTTGCTCTACCTGCAAACATGTTTAGATTATCTTAAGCAAAAGTGTAGCTGCATGTACTATTAATGGCATTTTGTGATAACTGTTATCTTCTGTTGGATCTAGTGAAGACTAGTTAAAAACCAGTTAAAAACCATAAGGTCCTTCAGAGACACCAATTGTTGGTGTTTGGCTATTAGATTAAGGGTGAGGTTTATAACCCACCCAGCAGGGCCATGGAAGAAAGTCCTGATGATCCACTTGATAAATATTACAGCCAAGGATACCTTGGGGTTGTGATGACCCCCAACCATTCAATTCTACTTCCTAACTATCATTTTGCTATAGTTATGAATTGTTTTGTAAATATCTGACATGCAGGATGTATTTTCTTTGTTACAAACTGAACATAATGAATGCATAGTGATTAATCACAAAAAATATGTCATTAGATATTGTGAAATAATAATTTCTAATGACAAATAAATGAAATTTTTGTCTTGAAGCATGGTGTAGCGTGGGTAACAGTTTTCATGACGGGTTCTCGTATGTGGGCATGTCTGCATGTGGGTGGACCTGCCTGGAGTTGAATTGAGGATCAGTGATTCAGTACCTCAAACCATCAGAAATATGTTTTCTGATGGTTTTAGGTGCCCTGTGAAAGGGTTGTTCGATCCCCAAAGGGGTCGCGACACACAGGTTGAGAACCACTGTCTTCGGGAGTGGTTCTACCCTGTTCACACATTAGTCCAAGCTCACTGCCTTCGAGAGTCCATATTTTGGCTCAAATCGGCCCCATAGAACAGATAGGGTAGAACTGCCTTTGTGGGTTTCTGAGATTGTAAATCGTCATGTGAGTAGAAAGCCCATCTTTTTCTCCCATGGAGACGTTAGTGGATTGAAACTGCTGACGTTGTGGTACCAGCCCAATACACAACTCACTATCCCACCAGAGCCTCCTTCCTATTAACCACTCATGAGATGGCTGAAAGTAGGCCTCACCTCTCCAATACTGGATTCTTTTGATTTTCATGTTATAATGCTGTCCTGTCAGTAGATGGAGACAAAGACTAGTGTGTTTTTCTGGGAAACTCCCTAACTAAGCTTTTCTGGAGAACATAAATTCACTGGTTTGTTTTTCTACTCCTTGTTCTTGAGCATTTTTCAAATAGTTAGAACAGTGATCTGGTCAAAATACTTTAAAACAAAAACTATCAAGAAGAGCTTTAAAAATGTTTCATTTCAAAGATTAAATGTGTATTGTACCGGATAAATTTACAGCAAAGAAAAACCCCTCTTTAAAGTGTCAAAAAAAGCAAAGATATCACTTTAAGGATTAAAGTGTGTCTGACCCAAGGCATAATGTTTTCAATAGCTTCCTATCTAAGTAAGAGCTGAACGTGCATAAGGAAGATCAGAGACAAGCCGGTGCATGTGAATTACAGTGCTGGTGAAGCAGATCGAATATGTCCTCATCTTGCAGAACAGTCAAATCTCTCTTGGAACCGGACAGTCAGAATGTCCCTCAGAAGTGAGACTGGTGAGTGTTCATGTCATAAACGTTGGACATATTATGAAGAGGGTTCAGTCCATCCCTGGGGGAGGTGGTCACCTGCTTGCTGATGTCGGTAGTGAAAAGGGAGACAGCCATTAACGAGGTGCGCTGACGAAGTGGCTGCAGAAATGGGTGCAAACATCACAATAATTGTGAAGATTCTAGAGGACTGGCAGTTTTTGCTATTGTTCACAGGGTCACTAAGAGTGGGAACCGATTACTTAAAGGTATCTAACATCACCACCACCACCAGCAGCAGCAACAACAATTTGTCTGTGCTCAGCATTGATGTGGAGACTTTGAGGAATATAAATAAGCAAAAGTTTTCATCTCTGACCTTGACTCAATTCATTCATGTGAGCATTCATAGCCCCTTACTTCCATCGTTCTTTGGATACATGATAGAACAGCTTCTGAGAAGGACACCGGCGACTCTCCTACTCCTGCTTGTGCTCTGGGATCAGGAGACGAAGGTTAAAAACAAACAAAAAACTACAAGAATAGTTTCAATATTGGTCGATTTTGTAAACTGGGGTCAAGGCCAACTCTGGCCAGCTTGGATAAAATAGATAGTACTATTTCTACCAAATGACTTCAAGGAAGCCATGAAAGCAATTGCTCAGATGAAGATGACAACTCTCCCTTGTGGGACTGATGTTTTGAGGAGGAATACTTAGCACCATCACATGGAATCTGACTCATAGTGGCCTCATGGGACGGCTTCAAAGGTCTCCAAGAACGTTAATTTTTCAGAAACAGACGCCATCTCTCTCACCCATGCTAGTGCCTGGTGGGCTCAATCATTCTGGTTAGCGGAAGAGCACTTTAGTTCTGCCCCATAAAGGTTACTCTTTGAGAGGGAATGTTGGTATTAGGTGCTGTTGTGTCATTTCTGGCTCACAGTGACCCAGTGTACAGTAAAACAAAACAGTGAATGGTCCTGTACTAGCCTCACAGCTGGTCCTATAGTTGAACCCATGTGGTATCCACGATGTCAATCCATCTCCCGGAGGAACTTCCTCTGATATGCTGATCCAGTTGTCCTTGTTCAGGGACTAGTTTCTCCTGATGTTGTGTCCAGAGACTATGATACAAACTCCTGCCATCCTCAATTCTAAGGAACATTATGGCTGTACTTCTAGCACCTATTTCTTTATTACTCTGCAGCTCGGGGAATCTTATTCTTTGCCAACGCCATCATTCAAAGCCATTGATCCTTCTTCTCTCGATTCACGATCCAGCTTTTGCGTCCGTAAGAGATGACTGAACACGCCGTGACTCGGGCCACGCACATTTCAGTGTGCACAGTGACAGCTTTACCTGTTTAACTTAAAAATGTCTTGAAGCAAATTGGTTCAATGCAATGTGGTATTTGACACGTTGACCACGGCTTCTAATGACATTAATTGTGGATCTCAGCACAACACATTGTTTGAAATCTTCAATCTTTCCCCCATTTTTCATGACTTTGCTTCATGGCTCAGTTGTGAGGAGTTTCGTGTCCTTGATGTTGAACTGTGCTGGACGATGACGGCTTTTCATCTCTGTGTTCAGTCCTCTTTGTCTTTAGCAAGCAAGGCTGCGTTATGTGAAAATCACAGGCTGTGAATGAGCCTTTATCTAAACCGAATGCCCTCTTCTTCCCATAGCCCAGATTCTTTGATTATTTGCCTAAAATTAATTAAATACCGGGAAACGATATAACCCTGTCACACACTTTTCCTGATTTTCAACATGCAGGCCTCTATAGCGCTGTTTGAATCTGACACCATTCCTTTGCAATGTCTCATTCTCAGCAGAATGGGCTTTAGATGGTCTGATTTACAATGGCTGACAGCACTTCCTTTCCGTTCACGAATGCCTAACATATCCACCTTTATTTGTTCCATTTCATTTTTAACTACTTGCGATATTCCTCGTTCCATTTTCATATGTCGTATGTTCTGATTTTTTTGTAGATTCTGTAGATTTTTTTGCAGCTGTTTCTTTTCATTCTGAGTTGTGTCAGCAAATGGATGTCCTGAACCCTTTGCTCCCTGCAGGACATGAAGGAGGAGCTACCTTTGAGTACGTCCCATCCAGAGGTGTTCATTGGTGGCGCTGTGTCAGACAATGTACCCCTGCAGTCTCTGAAGCCTGCCCCACACGGCGACACTGTTGGCATTTGAAATACTCTGGGCAGAGCTTCCAGTGTGATAGGAACCCACAGGTCACCACTGCGTGCCGCTCTGACTAGCAAGCGATGCTGAGAGGGAATAAGGGTTGTTAAATTCCATAGTCTTATCTGAAAAGCTATAGAATATCTCAGTGAATCTTCTTACTAAAAAGCAATGAAACATTGTCTTATTTTTTCCTTCACTCCCCATCTTTCACTCTTCCTGCCCTTTTATTTAACATAATTGTTTACCTTACTTCTGGTATATTACACATCTGGATCACTAAAAATCTGACAAGGAATAAAAGTAAATGCACAAGATATATCATGTTGAATGCAAATATTTGATATGTCATGTTTTACACAAAACACAAAGGACAATATAGAGCCTCATTAAGTTATACATACCTACATCCTATACCAGATCTTCTAAGACCTCTTGGCAAATGGACCTGCTCTTCTGTGTTGTTTGAGCCTTGAAGGAGTCTGTCTGCCTGACCTACATGCAAGTCAAAATGCTCTGTGTAACTTCATCCTATGTTCTATGGGTTATTCAAGATGGATCTGTGAGTCAACCCTGACTTGATGGCAATGGGTTTGGTTGGGTTTTGTGTAGCAGCTAAACTGGTCACTAGGAGGCATGTTCCAAAGGGGAGTGTTAATAAGTGGTTCTCTCTGTACAAGAGCAAGAGGCTTTATGCACGTCACATATAGGTATTGTTAGAAAAATGTTTTGTTCTTTCATGTATAGTTACACAATGTACTTTTCAAGAAGACTTTCTAAGTGAAGGCTCAGCTTTGAGCAGAGAAAAATTAACTGGAGGGGATGGGGTCTCTGTCTTCAAGAGAGCCGTGCTGTGGAGTTGAGCTTCTTCAGGAATCTGGCCACTCGCACCCACGTTACAGCAGGACGAACAACCCAAGTGTCTGCTGGGACCTGTGCCAGAAAACTAAGGAAATGGACAGACACTCTGCACATGACTGATGGGGATTTCATGCCAGCTGGTGGGCAATGCTTGTACAATTGCCACCGCCTCTCCTCTAAAACCATTCTGCCAGCCACATTGATGGGGCAGACAAGGGGGGATGCTCAGAATATGTGGGAAAAGAACTGAATAGCTCTTTCAACTTATTTGCAGAATATTATTGTCACCAAGATGAGAGCTCTCTTTTCCATCCAAGGATCGCCACCTGAATGTCCTCTAGTAACCTTAATGTGCACATGAATTCTCCAATTCAGCAGCGTTCTCAAGTAATATTATTTACATCCTTAACTCTCCTTTCGGTGGCTTTATTTCTAGGATGCTTGTTTTTTTAATACCTCATTTGATAGCTTTGAATGTATAAAACCATAAATTCCAGATTATAATATTATTCCTTGGAGCAGGAAATTTCTCCCTGCTTTGTACACTAGACTTACTAGACTTCAGAGGATGGCATGGTCTTCAGGTGTTCTGCCAATGGAGGAAGTGTGAGATCCAGTGATGTAAGAAAGTATATTCCCAGAGCTGAGCGGAGAATGGCTGAGAAAATATCAATTCCTAAGTATCAGCAGGATCCCTTTCAGCAGGACTTACCCCCAAATGAGGTTCACATACTAACATAAGATCTAACCCAAGCCTTTAAGGAGCTATGCAGATTGAAGATAGAACCTAATTTAATTTTAATCACCACTATGTTCCAGAGTTCAACACATTGTTAATATTGTGTTAACTATGTTCCAGAGTTCAACACATTGTTAATACTTGGCTACTAGCTATTGGAGGGAATGGATTCAAAATAGTTAACTGTATTCTGGAACAACAAATCAAATAAAGAACATCTGCCAAGAGGACCAATAATTTATTTCAAAATTATTATTTACATGTAGGTCACAGGAGACTCCTAGTCCAGATGTTTTTATTATAAACTTAATTATTATTAGGAAAAATATTTAGAAAATTAAAAATGTAATTAAGGAGAAGCCTTAGAGTAAAATTTAATAAAACCTCATTTTTAAATCTACAGGTTAATAAAAGAGAAATTCTTTCATAATGATGGACTAAGCTTAAGTTTTCTGTGGTTCCAATTTATCATGTATCAAATAGAATGTAGCTCCTAGTGAGCACATAAAATTTACAGGTGCTTAACAAGTAGTCAGTAACCATTCACTAATTCAGCATTCTAGGAGAAATAGCTGGATCGTCGTTCAAAAGCAAAGGTTACAAGATGATGGCCACAAAGACATATTTAAAGCTGTATTATATTTCACATAATATGAAAAGAACAAACATATTTGTCTTGGGAAAAGTACAGCTAGAATGCTCCTTAGAGGCAAGGATGAAGAGACTTTGTCTGCCATACTTTGGACACGTTATCAGAAGAGACCTCCTGCTTGGGCCTCCATGAGATCGACTGACACAATGGCTACACAGAGGGGCTCACACATAAGCACAGTTGTGAGGCTGGCGCAGGACCGGTCAGTGCTTTATCCTGCTGTCCGCAGGGTCACTGTGAGTCAGAACCCACCCAGCGACCCATAACAACAACGAAAACAGATACTCAGCATTGTTTTACTAGACGTACAGTGTAATCTTCTCTTCTAAGCTTTTTTTAGTGATTATGTAATAATAATTTTTAAGAACATTATTGCTACAAATGTATATTTCATGTCAATCTCTGTTAGTAGTTATAAAGAGTTTCTTTTATTAAGAAGATCAAATTATTTTCTGTTAGAAAGAGGAAATCATCAAAAATATTAAATTCATAAAATGTATGCCTTGAATATTTCTATTAGAAACTGTGCAGCAGTTACCTTGTTTAAGAGCTTGGTAGAAAGTCATTTCAAAGAGACTCATTTCATGGAGGACATTAATTGTAGCAAGAGGTCTTTTGATATGATATCATGTTTGTGCTAAGGTCATAGACTCTATTATAATTTAAATGTTCTGACATGTGCTGACATATTTGACTTGCTTATAACCATTTGCATAGTTCTGCTAATTAGCTACCGAAGGTGACGAGAAGGCTACCCATGACACCAAGTGTCCTTGAGCAGTGACCAGTGCATTCACCATGGAGTTGCATGACAACCAAGTCATTAGTCCTTTCACAGTGTGCAGGGTGGTTCATGTGTCCCGTTGGAACCAGTGACTATAAGTGCTTCTATTTTTTTAATCAAAAAAATAAACCCAGTGGCACAGAAGAGATTCCAACTCATAGTGACTCCAAATGGGTTTTCTGAGCCTGAAAATCTTTGCTGTAGCAGTTAGCCTCATCGTTTCCCTTGGAGGGGCTGATGGGTTTGAACCGCTGGCCTTGAGGTTAGCAGTCCACGGTTACAGGACAGCAGTACCAGGGCTCTGATGTTTCCAGAAAGAAGCAGCCTTGACAGGAAATCTCAAAGGACTCATCACACAACACTCAAGATGCTGACACCATCATGGAGCTTACAGACTAGTAAACAAGATACAGAGATGGGTTATGGACAATGGCCGAGCCACACTAAAGTGATCAGGCTACCACGAGAGGACACTGTCATTTATTCCGTGTGACAATTCCTGTTAGCAATAGAATGGTTTCATCTGCTTGCGTCCAGTAAAACCTAACACTGCATTTTAAATATTACCCAAGACACTGATCGATGTCAAGCTACTACTGACGCCAGGTCTCAGAGTAGGACTGTGCTTGACGAGGTTTTTAACGATGGATTTTTCAGAGGCAGTCTGCCGGGCCTTTCTTCCAAGGCACCTCTGGATGAACCCAGTCCTTAGTCCACGGACAAAGGGTCTGACCACCAGACAAACACATACACTGTTTGTTGAACTATTCCTCAAGATTTTTTTCTTTCTTTAAAGTGAACCTTTATTCCTGAACAAACTTCTGATGGAACAAAGTGCCCAGTACCAGGGAAAGATTGTCCTGGATATGTGGGAAGTTATTCTTCCACGGTAAATTAAAAATTGTGCTACTTTCTGCTTTGAAATTGATCTGCTAAGGATCTAGTTTTTGAATCACTCTCAGAGACTGACAAATGGCAATCTCTTCACTGAAGAGTCAGGACCAGATTCCAGGTCATGGTAGCTGCGGAGGATCCTCGGAAGACCTGCTTGTGCCACTGGTACCCTTCGTCTCTGGTACTTGGTTCTTTTCAAGCCAGCTTGATCCAATCATGAACACCATTGGTTAAAATGTGGCTTTAAACATCTACATTTTCTCAGAAGCCTAGTTTTCATCTTTAAAACAGAAACAACAACTTAAAAATGCATGGATGAAATAAGGTCTTCTTATGAATTCTTCTAATTTGCAAGGCACATTTTGACAGTGCACATTATATCATACCCAGTAGTTCTTCTGCTCATGATTTCTGTGTGAAGCCGGGCTCAGTCAGCCAGCATGTCCTGTCCTCATGAGTCAGTTTTTCCATTCTTCACATGAAAAGGCCTTGCTGCATATACCACCGTCGGGCACAGCAACAAACCAGTAAGAACCTGCAAGTTATGACTAGCGGTTAGCCAATAGACGGGGCACTTTTACCTCTATTTAACTACTGAGGAACCCTGCACTTTATTCAATAATTTCCATTTTGCAGATGAAGTAATAGAGGTCAGGATAATGCAGTAATTTACTCAGAGTCCCACGCAGGAATATTTAGTCTGCATCTGTGTCACTCTTTCTCTAATGGACTAACGGAACTTTAGTGTAGAGCATGTGCGAGGGAGCGTGAGGAGGTTCATGGACAAATGGAATGAAAAGGTAAAGGAAGGCCCCTCATACTTTGCATTGCAATCACTTTCTGGAAATGAAAACTTTTCCACAGAAATAACCTAGAGCATAGAGTGGGGTAGGTCTCACTAATTAAGACAGTGAAATACTGAATGTAGCAACTAGTAATTGAACTGATTTAGAATTTCTTAATAGACCTCTGTTTAACTAAAAGATTCTTGACTATTAATTAACTCAGCCATGGTTGAGCTGGGTTGATTGTCTGTGGCTTAATTGCTCGAGGGTTCTCCCTTTGGCCGCATTTTCACAAACACATTTAGAATTGGGTCCATTCTCAGGTGTCTGGAAAGGGCTACTTGACATTGCTGGATTTCCTCTTTGATTATTGGGCAGACTTTGAGTGTGGGCTGTGTGTGTCCCCACAGAGAGTGCATTTGTGTTGTATAAATCTTTCTACCCCAAACTCTCCCACGGTTGCTGAGTAAACTTCTGAAGGCACCCTGTTGCTGGAAATCATTTCTCCTTTGCATGAAAGGAAGAATTCCCCTGCCTTTTGCCATTTACCTTGCAGCGCACTGGGGGACAGGCATATATCAGGGTGAGTAAAAAGTACCGTGTTTCATGTCATGCATGCACACGTTCATTCCAAACAAAATGTGTCTAACCATACCTTTGCAATCCACAGGTGATTGCAGACAAATTGTCTCAGTAGTACAGTTGTCATACATTTGTTAGGGTGTCTTAAAAAGGGGGTCTGATAAAAACTTTGGCTTCTAAGGCAATATGTTGGATCAGTTAAACTCAAGGCACACAGGTGAGCTCAGAAGGTATTGGCGACTGTATTCTAGGATTCCAGTGGAGTTATATTAGTAAATTTTCTTGAAAGACACAGGACAATCAAAAAAAAAAAGACACAGGACAATCATGGAGGTTATTAAGAAGAAATTTCAAGAAAAATGAAAACTTCATTGGTTAGAAAGAACCCAAGAAAGTTATGCTAGGAAATTTTCTTCAATCACAAGAATATATCCGCTTATTCTTCAAGAGTCGCATGGACGTTCTTATGAGAATTTCATTGGAAAACCTAACCCCATCCACCTGACAACCCTTACTTTGCCCCTCCGAGTTCTGTTCTCCAAACCCAAAAAGCATTTGAAAATAACAGGATTTGGGTACTTCAAGGATGCCCAAACTGTGGTTTGGGGTACTGCAAGTTACAGAGCACAGTTCTGGGAAGAGTTAGAAATGGGGCCACTGCCACCAGAAGTGTGCAAACCTACACAGTTCAGCCTTATTGTTTAGTGAAGGTGGCTGTGATTCGTAACAATATTTGCTGACTTACCCACATAGTCTTCCCATTGATATTAGAATTGACCATATGATTAGCTTTGGCCAATGGCTTGTGGGATTGTGTGATATAGATCATGAATAGGCTGAAGTTTTGGAAAACATTTTGTGCTCTAACCAATCCTCCTGCTATTTTTATTCTTTTATCTCATCAGTACGTCTCAGATAAAGGCTGCTTCTTCATGTAGGATCCTAAAATGAGCAAACATCTGGACCAGAACTGTAGCTGACTCAGAGCTACTAAAATGTTAAAAGAATAAGAAAGAAAGTGTTGATGAAAGCCACCGGAATTTGTGGGTGGCTTGCTACCACAGCCTAATTTAGGAAAACTGGCTAATGGGTGAATGACAAAGTTACAACATATCATTAATATGTACCTCGCAAAACCTCACTGCCATTGAGTTGATTCTGACTCGCAGTGACCCCGTAGGACAGGGAATAGGTATATTTTACACTGGATCAAGAATGCACAAATGTGTGAACAGGAGCCCTGCTGGCTTAGTGGGTTAACTGCTGGACTGCTAATCCCAAGGTCAGTAGTTTGAACCCACCCAGTAACTGGCTTAAGTAAAGCACTTCTGAAGCATTCCAATGTCAGCAGAATTAATTTAAAATAAAAATGGGCGTGTATAATAATCTAATTTTCTTAATATCAATATACATTTTCCAGGAGAAATATGAGTCTTTCTACTCCCATAAAAAGTTACAATCTTGGAAACTCACAGGGACAGTTCTACCCTATCCTACTGGGTCACTGTGAGTCAGAATCAACTCAATGGCAGTGAGGTTTTGAGAGGTACACATTAAGGATATGTTGTAACTTTGTCATTCACCCATTGCTTGTGCATATGAGGGATATCCCCCAAAAGCTATGTATTTAATTTTTTAACCAAATGACCTATCACCTTCAAAATACTCTATATCATACGGAATACGTTTGTCAAATCTTGGATTCCATTCTTGGAAACAGTTTTCAAACTCATCTGTTTGGCTGGCTGACAGTATCTTCCTTGTTTTTTCCTTCATCTTTTCTACATCATCAAATAGATGTCTTTTCACATCCCTTTTTGGAAACAAAAAGAAGTCACATAGAGCAAGGTCAGATGAGGAAGGTATATGGGGTAAGAGAGACATGCTGTTTTTGCCCAAAACTGACACACTGAGATGGCTGCATGAGCAGGTGCATTTTCCTGGTGGCAAAATCAGGCCCCCATCTGCCACAAATTAGGCCTTTTTGGTCACACAGTTATACAGTATTTTCAGAACTTCTAAATAGAAAGCTTGATGAATAGTCTGACCTGGTGGAATGAACTCCAAATGTACTATGAGTTGACATTTTCATCTGTTCGGGAAGTTGATGGATGTCCAGAATGAGGTTTGTCATCCATCGACATTTCAAATTTTTGAAATGAGAAAACAACTCATACACTTGTGTTTTTCCCATGGGGCCTTCCCGGTAAGCTGTGTTCAACATCACAATAGTTTCTGTGTCAATTTTCCCAACAAGAAACAAATTTTCCAGCCACATGCTGTTCCCTTAAATCAGCCATTACAAAAAACAAGGTTTGGGCAAAACTGCTTAAAAAAAAATTCACTGTGATCAGAGAGAAACTTCCCAGGCGATTCCACTGCGAGCACTAACTCACAATGAGTTGTTGGATGCTTGGCTAGTGGGAAAAATGCATACTATGAAAGTTCCGCCCAGTGAGTTTTTTTCTGTTTTTTAATTGTTTTTTGGGGGGAGGGGATACCCCTTTATACAGCTATGTATTCTCTTAATATCTAATTTAGAATTTATTCATCACACCATCAAGTTCCTATGCCCAATCAGATTAGTGAAAAATCAATGTGATATGGCCTTGGGTCTCAAAAGTTCAAAATCTAATCTTAATGAAAATGTTTATTTTAATTATTTTCAGTAAAATACGTTCTTTCGGTCACCTGAAGAGAGTTTTGTGGGAACCAGGAGTGAAAGTAATGAATCAGCAGTGTTTGTCAGGAATGTTTTACCAGCAAGAAAATACCATCTGGTAAAATCTTAGAGGGGGATGAGAGTTGGCAAGGCAAAGAACTGAAGAACAGAAAAGACTGCAGGTAGTGAAAAACAGATTCTGGAAACACATTAATGCATAACAATTGATATGTCTATAAAATAAGCAATTCAGTATTCTATTTTTAAAATTCTGAGCACACTCGCTGTAGCCTGATGTAGCAGTATATCAGCCTCAGATTGTTTACAGTGTTGGTATCTGCTACCTGGTCCACTCAACACCTTGTATTCGCTTAGGCCGTGTGCTTCTTCTCTGTGGGCTTTGTTGCTTCTGAGCTAGATGGCCGCTTGTTTGCCTTCAAGCCTTTAAGACCCCAGATGCTATATCTTTTTGATAGCCGGGCACTATCAGCTTTCTTCACCACGTTTGCTTACACACACGTCTGTCTTCAGTGATCATGTCGGGAAGGTTGATGTCATGCAATGACCGTTTAGCTGGGCGAGGTGCTATTGTATTGGGGGAGTATGCGTGAGGAGGCCTAATGTCCATCTGCTACCCTAGTACTGAACCTATAAATATATGCACATAAGTTTATTTCCCCCATAATCATAAATATGTACATGTCTGTATTTAGGCTTCTCTGTATGCACTTTGCCTCCTACTCCTTTCCTCTATTTCCTTATGCTTTCCTCCCGTCCCACTACCATGTTCAGCCTTCATTCTGGTTTCAGTAATTCCTCTCAGTTACCTTGTCCTTGGTCACTCCCTCCCAGTCCTCCCATCCCCTCCCTCCTCTGGTTTTGAACCACTCGCTGTTCCCTTGTCCCTGTGTTGGCCAACACCTCCTCCCTTCCCCTACCTCCCACGCTCTCATGTCCCTCCAGGACCGTTGGTCCCGTTAATTTCTTCTCTCATTGTTTGTCCAGCCTATCTTGTCTAGGTGGACCTGCTGATATAGTAATATGTGCATACAAATGCAGATGGCTTTGACAACACCCAAGTGGCACATAAGAACATGGCTTTGACAACAGCAACACCGACACGCTGATAGACAAAAAAAAGCCACTAACATACAGAACGATAGCCCAGCTCGAAGAGCCCATCGTACAGAGAGGACCATACAGCGGGCCACACTACGAGATGCAACATCCTGCACCAACCCGTGGCCCTACATGGAACAGCACTTGAGACACAGTGGGGGATGTGTGACTGAGCTGATCCCACCACACTGAGGCAAACACTGGGGTGTGCAGTGGAGCAGCGGGGCAAGCAGAGCAAAGAGATTCCGAGGGAGTATAAAGGATGGACATTGGGGTCAGGACGTGGCCCAACAAGTTTCATCTGGAAAACACTCCTAAAGGCCAACAAACAGACCTTTTTACTAGCATTTTTTTTTCATTTTTTGCTATCTTTTTGTTTTGTCTTTTTTTTCCTTAGTTATTTTTAAGACTCAATATAAGTGTCATTCCAGCTGTACAATCTTCCTTGTCTTCTCTCTGACTAGATCAGGAATTCCTCGTGTGTTTTCTCCACAATTTGGGGCAAAACTCTTGCAGTTTTATCACATTGCACTATGTAGGATATTTACCTGAATATTTCTACTGTCCTATCATGAATTCTTTCAGTTGCTGACATTTAAAAATTACTTTTACCTAGACTTGATATAGAAAGCATTACCCCAAACTCACAAGTGACCAGGAGATCCAATAAGCCCAGATTCAATCTCTTAATTAATTTGGTAGCAGAAAGTATAGCATTTTGGAAGAGGGCAAATCATTGACTTTACCTGGATTTGTTAGGCAGAATTTATCAAGTAGGTGCCATGTATCTTTTTTTTATTTCATGATTGTGATTGAATTTCTAAAGTGAACTTGAATATGTCAAGGAAGACCCAAAATCTACTTCATTAAAATTCATCCAATGATAAAAGAATGCAGCTACATCTTACCTGAATGCAATATTTCATCATTTCTTAGAAGAAAATTATTCTTTTTACTTAACTATACCCTTACAGAACATTGAGGTTATATTTAACTCTGAATGGTGTTTATTCCTTTTTAGGTAAATAGTTCATTTCTCACTTTATAATAACGTCAGTTTCAGCTATTGTCTATCATTTTTCAATATTCTATTTCACCCAAACCTGTCTCAAGTAATTTTTCCTTTTCTTGAATACACTTATTCATCTCTCTCTTGCCAAATGCCATGCTAGTTTTAATTAATTCCTTCTATAATATTTTATGCTATGATATTCTTTAATTTATTCTGCCTACACTCTTGCCTTTAATTCAAGGGAACATTTGGGAAATGGATACGGTTTGCATAAAGGATGCTAAGCAAATAAATTATGTGCTGCTTCCAACTGCCAGAATGGGTAAGCAAAACCTTGCAAAACTATTTCTACACAGTCCATCTGCAAACAATGAGAACACGTCTGATTAATGTAGGTTAAAGCCACACTGAAATTCATCAATGCACCACAATTAAACTTGCACTCTTCAAAATTTAAACCGTAACACACGGGGTTAACACGTTTGCATTTATTCTTTTAACACCAGTTCCAAATGAGAGTGTGTAAATCTGGTCCTGTTGGGCTGATGATGCTCTGTCCAGATGGAATTGTGCATGTGAATTTACAGAGCATCACAGCTTGCAGGTCCAGTGATTGTACCAGGATGTTTCATAGATCAAATTCTTGTCTTTTGTGAATTGTTGCCAATATGCTAGCATTTAATTTCTTGATAATCGCTTCAACTCCATTAAAATTAATTGGGTGAGTTAAAACATATTTTTTAAGTTGTTAGGACATAGAAAAAGGCCTGAGAAGAAGGGGAGGCAGAGAAGTGGGGCCGTGTAACCTGTATAGAGTGACATGCAAAAAAGGAAATGGTCTGATTGGGCCAAAAATAGCCTTAAGCTGAACAGTTCATTCTGACTCATAATGATCAAGTAGAATCGAGTACGATGGAACCATATACTGTAAATGTGTTATGAAAGTAGACTGCCAGACCTCTCTCCAGCGGAGCTGCCGGTCTAGTCAACCACTGACCTTTGAGTTAGTGCCCAGCACTGTCCAGTGTGTCGTCAGGAAAGAGGGAGGGCGCAGAGAAGTGAACAGGCCGGCATGTATTCCCTGTTCCCCTTTTCTCTTCCTTTCCACCAGAGAACATTTTATCATTCAATATCATGTAAACAACAACTTATTTTATTGTTTATTACCTCTCTCCCCACTAGAATATAAGCTCCAAGAAGGCAGAGAGTGTATTTGTTTCATTCTCAAAAAAATTCCCAGCATTGTTTAGAGTGTGTGGTATACTGTTGGTGTTCAGGAAATAATGAAAAGCCAAGAAGTCAATGGATTTCTGAGGTACAAACAGATATAGGCCTAAAGATATGAGAAATCTAGGCAGAAAGGGATTGTAAGAGCAACTCAAAGTTAAGTGCAAGGAAGAATAAGAGCATTTCAAAATTAGAAAACCAAAATTAAATTCACTGTTATTG
Organism: Tenrec ecaudatus; assembly: GCF_050624435.1. Lineage (NCBI taxonomy): Eukaryota > Metazoa > Chordata > Mammalia > Afrosoricida > Tenrecidae > Tenrec > Tenrec ecaudatus. The sequence goes on along the minus strand of NC_134539.1, from coordinate 41,819,959 downwards.
AGTCAGTGCTGACAGGTTGGAATCAATGAAGCTGGATTATATTAAGAAGTATGCAGCATCAGGATTGGAGGAAGGCTTATTAATCACCCGTGATATGAGATGACACAGCATTGCTTACTAAAATTGAGGACGACTTGAAGCATCAAGGATTGCAGACGTCAGGATGTATTACAGCTAAATATAAAGAAGAAAAAGATCCTCACAACTGGACCAATACGGAACATCATAATCAATGGAGAAAATATTGACGTAGTCAAAGATTTCATCTTGCTTTGATCCACAATCAGTTCTCACGGAAGCAGCACTCAAGAGATCAAAAGACTAATTGCATTAGCTAAATCTGCTGCCCAAGACCTCTTTAGAGTATTTAAAAGCACAGATGTTACTTTGAGGACTAACGTTTGTCTGATCCAAGCCATAGAATCTTCAATTTCGTCATATGCCTGTGAAAGTTGGACATTGACTAAGAAAGACTGATTAGAATTGATGTGTTTGAACTGTGGTGCTGGCAAAGAATATTGAATATGGACTGTCAAAAGCGCAAACCGATCTGTCTTGGAAGAAGTACAATCAGCATGCTCCTGGCAGGCAATGATGATAAAACTGTGCCTGGAGAAGGCCTTCCCGGAGATGTGACAGCATCGTGACTGCAATAACGGGCTCAAGCATCGGAAGGATTGTGAGGATGGAGCAGGATCCCGCAGTGTTTCTTTCTGTTGTGCACCAGGTTATTATGGGTCAGAACTGACGAGATGGCACCTGACAGCAACAACGCCATCTAGAGGCCTTGGGACCAGTGCAACATTGTAGTTATCTGTGAAAGAAGTCTGGAGACCCATGTGACGACGCTAAGCCTGGGTTGAGGTCCTTTGCACTGGGAGGAAACTACACTTCCAATCCTCAGCCCCGATTACAGTTTCTCAGTAGGCTCATTGTGGAAAAAAAAAAAAGACAAGGCTTTGTCAATACCAGCGTTGTGCCCTGTGACAAACAGGACCCTTTGAATGTCTTGGTTTCTCAAGAGGGGGAAAAAAACCCCCCAATTATGCAACCATTTAACAGGTACCACTTAAAAAACACACCATTACATTTTTCTGAACTTCATGACTTTTGGAATATATTCCAAATGATAACAATTCCATTTTATGTATAAATTAATGTGGTTCTTGTTAAGTGCCCTCAAGTCAGTTCCAACCCATAGCTACCTGATGTGTAACGGAAGGAAACGCTGCTCGGTCCTGTGCCATCCTCACAACTGTTCCTAGGTTGAGCCCATTGGCCACTGTGCCAACCCACTTAATTGAGGGCCTTCTTTCACTGTCCCTCTTCTTAACCAAGCACGGTATCCTTCTCCAGGGAGCGGTCTCTTCTGAAAACATGTCCAAAGTATGTGTGGCAGACTCTTGCCATTCTTGCCTCTGAGGGTACTCTCATCTTAACACTGGCATCCACAAGGAGAAAACCAGATGTCAAACTCCTTCTGGGTGTAAACAGTAATGTACAGAGATCTGTGTTTTAGAAGACAAATGTCCAATAGTTAAGATTTTATTGCAAAATAACTTTGGCCAAAATGAAAGTCATTTAAAATTAATGCCAAATGGACAATTTCTAAGCTTTCTGGTACATATAAGAGCATGCATATCTGTCTCTCCATAACATCCCCTTGGTGATGTCCTACTGCTCCAATGTAACTTGGTAACATGCACACTGTCGGGCGACCCTAGGTCTTTAAGTAGTCTAGGTGGAGAGAAAGAAGTCAGCATAGTGTGCAGTGGAACTTACAGAATGTCCTCTTTCCCACGACAGCTTCCATTGTGATCCTTCCAGGGCCCACTTAACGATAATCATTAAAAAGGATAATGGGCAGCTAGCTAGCTAAGGAAAAGATGTACTCAATTTTCTTTCTTAAGGGGAAATAGTTTCAAAAGTCTCCATAGACTTAAAGGCTTATCAAAATTCATAGGAGGTAGCAGGAAAAAAACCTGAAAAATTAAGTTACCAACATTAGCCAAAATAGATTAAAGTCTAAATGGAAGAGTAATTTCAATTAGAAAATCACAAAGGGCAATGACTATCTCCTTTCATGTGGGGAAGAACTCCTTGTTTGCAGTCAGGTAACAGGATATGGCAGCGACAGAGTAGTGATGGGGTTCATCATAGTGCACAGTGGTAAGGGGTTCAGAAGTTGGGGTTCGAAAGATCAAGGATCAAATCCTGGCTTCCCAACTTGCCAATTGTATGTCTTTAGATGAGTCACTTCCTTCTCTTAACCAAAATAAAACAAACTCACTGTCATTGAGTCAGTTCTGATTCACGGTGAGCCTAAAGAACAACGCACGACCGACTGTGGGTTTTCGAGAGTGTGAGTCTTTAAAGAAGCAGAAAGCCCATCTGTCTTTCTTGGGGTGGCTGCTGGGTTCTAAGTGCAGAACGGGGGGTAGGCAGCCCAACTCTTAATCCACTGGGCCTCTACTTGACTTATTCTTAGCATCCCAAAGCCCATCCACGGTGACCTTATTTAGGATTCCAAGACTGTGAATCTTTGAGCAGACAGCCTCAACTGTCTCCCAAGGCCATTCTGATTCAGAGTGATGACATCTATGCTTTCTGAGACTGTAAATCTTCCCCAAAGCACCTGATGCGTTTGAACTGCTGACCTTTGGGTTAGGAGCAAATACCCCGCACACAGTGCTACCAGGCTTCCTTCCTATTTGTCAATTTTCAAACTTATCTTTAAGTTAGAATGATAAAATACCTACTTCATACAATATAGATGGAATTAATTTATACAAATAATACACTTATTACCTACACACATACATGGCATTCCAGTCAATGGAGTTAGTATTATTAAAATTTTTATGGCTTACAGGCAACCTTTTCAGGGCAGATTACTGGGGTGAATGACTTTGTGTCCCCCGTGAAGAGACCACTGGTCAGGGCAGTGTGTCTGACATCAGAAGGACAGACCTCTAGGAGGTGTCACAGATAATTGTAAAACAGGAAATCATTAGAAAGAATATGCTCTTATTAATCTTCTTCAAATCTAGTTATATGTTTTCTTTATTCTTATAATAAAGCCAATAGGCTTTATGCCACTGGTTGTGCTGGTACACATATGATAAATCATCTGTATTCTTTTATCTGTTGGTCTTAACACTTGGCATTTGTATATTAGCAAACACGATGTAAAATAGCTTAGCAAAACAGATTTCATCTAAATGCTCCTTTGACCATAGGAACAGTTAACTGCTCATTCCTTCCCATTTTTCCTCCTGTGCTAAAAGGAAAGGCATTCGGGTTTCAATTGACACAGGAGAGCTGCTTTTCAGCATAATTGATTTATAAGTATGCAGAAGTCCTGTAATAAGAGTGGTAGTAAATTTCCAAGTTGTTCATTGCCACAACAAGCTAAGATAAAAGCAAAACAAAAACCTACTAGACTTCCTTTTAATCCTCGTTTAAGTCTTAAGATAGTTAAAGTCGACTGTTCCAGACTAAGTAAAAAGTACTGCCATGAGGATTGCAGTTCGTGCACATGCGGGCCAACTCTAAACAAAGCACAATTAGACACGCCTAGGGGGTCAGCGAATGGCTGTGGATCTGTTTTCTCAGTAATATATGTGCCTGAGTCTTTTCGCATTGTCTTAAAAGTATACGTACCGGTCCAATTAAAACAGTAGCTTCTGAAGGGATCTATTGGACCATTAACTTCAAGGCAGAGAGGTCAGATCAGACAGCCATGGTGACTATGTTGTGGGATTCCAAGGAATACACTTGCGTCTTTTCTTAAAGTGCATGGAATGATTATAGAAGCTTATTAAAATGAAAAAATGTATTGTTGAAAAATGTACAGGATATTTGCTGTGATATGTTTCCTCCCATTACAACAATGCATCTGCTCGTTCTTCAAAGGTAGCAAGGTCTGTCCTATGAGAATTTCACCGAAAAACCTACCCTATCTACCCTACTCCCTTAATCTTCTGATTTAGACTTATTTTTGTTCCCCACACTCAAAGAACATTTCAAAAGGAATACACTTTGAGTCTCTTGAGGATGCCCAAATGCCCTTTTGATATAGTGCCCAACCAAGGGTACAGAATGTTTCTGGAAAGGGTTCGAGAATGTAGAAGTGTATAGACTTTGATGGAAGGGATGTTAAGAAACAATAGCTTACGATTTTATATTATTTATTTAATAAAGGTTTCTGTGATCTTTGTAACAGTACTTTTTAATTTGCCCTTTTATTTTCATTTCTAGAAATATTTTCCATTGAAGCTTCAAAAAAGAAATGGTAGAAGGCAATGAAAACATAACGTAACCTCGCCACACCCTTTATCTCCCTTGTACATTGTTACAGAGGTCTGGTTGTGGAGTGGTTACACATTGGACTGCTAACTGCAAGATCAGAGATTTAAAACCACCAGCTACTCCAAGAGAGAGAGATGTGGCTCTCTCAACTTCTAAAGAGTTTGTCTCTGAAACACAGAAGCAGTTCTACCCTGCCTTATATGGTTGCTGTGAGTTGTTATCGACTCAGTGTCAGTGAGCTTGGCTTTGTTTTTAGGATTGGTCCAAGATCTCCAGTGTCCAACATATCCAAGATATGTTATTGGATTTAACCAAGATATTTTTGTATCACTTTGGATAAATTTTCTAAATTCATAAAAACATTGCTTGGGGTGGTGGACCTAAGAGAGTTATCTAATGTCCTCTGACTTCACAAGGGGAAAAAGAATCAAAGTCAACATCAGCCCAAGTCAAGTCCTATGAGGTGCAGGTCAGAGAAGTCTCCAGCCTCCTGGGATAAATCATGTCCCAAGATTTTCTTCTTTTGGTTAGAAGGTTTATTTACTGCTTTGAGGCTACTCTGTAACTTATTTTTATCTTTCTAAGTATAAAATGACTCTCTTGTTTTCATATCATCCTGACTTATTCATTTGGAAGGTCTGTAACTATGTAAACTATTCCACCTTGCTTGCTTTGGCACTGCATCATTTAGAGATTAATACCTTTGATTCTCTATTAAATCTTTTAAGTTTAATTTATTTTGAGGATTTTTTTGGTATTTCTTTCTGGGTGGTGTCAGAAAGGAGTCTCTTGTAGCATTTCTTGTAACATTATTCTATGTTTTAAATAAATTCTCATACTATCTGTCTATCTGGAAATGTACTAATTTCACCATCTCTCTTGATGGGCTGTTTTGCTTGATATCTAATTCTTGGCCGGTCATTTTCTTAAACTAGGAAGGCTTTTATTTTTGTCATCTTATTGCCTTGCCTGCATGGTTTCTGCCAAGAGGCCAGAGCTTACTTAGTCTTACTGGCTTCACTTTAGAGGGAACATTTTGTTTTTCCTGAGCTGCTTTCAATGTTCTTTATGTGTCTCTGTGTTGGAAAGTTTGATTATGACACGTCTTCATACTTAGGTACAAATGCTTGTCTTACTTTCAATTTATTCACATCCTAATTGAGGAGACATATAGTAGCCAGGAAATAAAACAGAGGACATAAAGATAGAGATAGTCACAAGACATCGTAGGGTGGTTGAAATTAGGGTTGGGAACCCTATCCTATATGGAAACAGGAGACTTCTCAGAAAAGGTAATTGACAAAGCCAACATTTTAAATAATATATATAAATTAATGTGATGGTGACCATGAGAGAATGTTTTAGTCAGAAGCACCCAGGTAAAAAAGTTTCAATGGCATGAAAAATCTGGAGTACCTTTTACATAGTTAAATGATAATTTTACATAATTATAACTATATTTCATTAATACTAAATGCATATTCTATTTAACTACACCCAAAGTAAAGGTTAAGGATCATTGGTAACATAAGCATTGCATTGTCAACTGCAAGATCAGCGGTTCAACCCCTCCAGATTCTCTGCTAGAGAGAGATGAGACTACCTGCTCCCAGAGAGATTGAAAAAGGCTCAGGAACCACCTGGAGGGACACTCTGAGTTGGAGTTGACTCTGTGGTCCTGGGTGTGTTTGTTTGTTGGTTTGTTTGGCTTAAAATGAAAGTTACATGGGAGGAAATAGTAGAAGGTATAGATCATGAAATTTTGACTTAGGAAGAAAATTTTTAAAAATTAAGTTGTGTCCTATAAAGAAAGAAGAATCATTGAAGGATTTATTTAAGAAGCAATATGACAAGAATATATTGGGGTACTTGACAGTTCCTTCTGCCACTCCAATCATGTTACAGAACAGAAGTTAAAGGTGGTATCATGCAAGGAAAGTCTGGGACAATGTTATAGTCATCTGGGTAAGCAAGTAAGCCCTCAACTAAAAGAGCAGCGAGAGAGCTAGAAACCAATATGAAACATAGTAAGAAGACACTAAACAAGACATGAAAGTCTAATGTAAGTTGTACTATGAATGGATAAATGTACACAAAATCAATATTAGATCTGAGAAACACTTCACTGCTAAATGTTTGAATTAAATACTCATTCTCCACAAACCCACGTGATTTAGAGGAAGCTACAGGAGTGTTAGTTCTCTTGGAACCCATAAATGTCTGTACAGTAAACACCGGGTGACAAGAAGTGCGGTGCATGGATGGACTGTGGAGCAGGGCTGTTTGGACTTTGATATTCAGCAAAATGACTTGAGAATATTTTTATATGCTAAATGTAACTCAGATGATCTGGATTATATGAAGAAGAATGTAACATCAGGATTGGACGAAGGCTTAGAACAACCTCAAATATGGAGATGACACAACCTTGCTTGTTGAGAGTGAGTACTGGAAGCACTTGCTGGTGATGATCAAGGATGTCAGCTTCCCACATGGATTGCAACTCAATGTAAAGAAAAGCAAAATCCTCACAACCGAACCAATAGGTAACACCATGATAAACAGAGAAAACATTGAAGTTGTCAAAGGTTTCATCTTACTTGGATCCACAATCAATGCTCCAAGTAGTTCAAAGGACACTTTGCATTGGGTAGATCTTCTGCACAAGACCTCTTTAGGGTTTTGAAAAGCAAAGATATGACTTTGAAGTCGAAGGTGTACCTGATTCAAGCCATGCTACATTCCATTGCCTCATATGCATGTGAAGGTTGGAAATTGAATTAGGAAAATGGAAAAAAAATAGCTGCATTTGAATGATGGTGCCAGGGCAGAATCTTGATGTTATCATGGACTGTGAAAAGAACAAGCAGATACCTCTCGGAAGTACAGCCAGAATGCTCCTTAGAGGAAAGGATAGCCAGACTTTATCTCGTGCACTGTGGACATGTTATCAAGAGTGATCAGTCCCTGCAGGAGGACATCATGCTTGGTGAGGTCGAATGGCAATGATAAAGAGGAAGGTCGTTGACAGATGGATTGATACAGTAGCTGCACCACTGGGCTTGAGCACAAGAACACTTGTGAGGCTGGTGCAGCACAGGTGGTGTTTCCTTCTGCGGTGCATTAGGTTGCCGTGAGTCGGAATCCGCACAAAGGCACTTCACAACAAAATCCAACCACATTGGAGGAAAATATATATGAGTTTATTTATTTTGTTACACAATTTGGTATTAATATAAATAACTCAGAGTCAAAAAGAACTATTAAGCATTCAACAACATTGATTGGGCAGCTATTCTATTCCATGATCTCAGTGAATTGAGTGGTAAACACCATACCTTTATAGGGCATACTGTCTAATATCAATTCAGGATACAAAACACCATGCTCCACACATCAGATCTTTCCAGAAGTATCATGTGAGGTGGGGAGGGCAGAGGAGAGTAGTCACCAGGAAGAATTACTGGGATGGAGAGGACTTAAACTTGCTGTGAAAAATGTTATCTTTGCTTTCCAAAATGGCACCAGGAAACATGAGACAAAAACATATTTACAGAGTAAGAATGTGGATATATTTAAAAGACTCAATAATATTGTGTTTCTAATTGGAAAGAGATCAAAAGAAAAAACAGGAGGAAATAAAATGAGAACATCACTTAAATTATAAATTATCTGTTAGTTTCCATCCAGAGATAATATTCACTAACAATTTGTTATGAATATTCAAGTTTGTTTTGAAAGAATATAGTATGTAGTTTTGTAGCTATTTTTACTTTATAGTTATGTAATTTTATTTCCAGAAATTAATCATTAAGTAATAATGAAAGCAATAAACAAAGAGGTAGGAATGAGAATATTAATCGCAGCATTGTTTACACTTGGTTGGTATATCTATCCAGCTTTTTATATTTAGCCTTTTAGTGTCTGTATGGCTACAATTTTGAAGTTATAACACATACAATAGTAAAAATATAATTCTACCATCATAAAATAGTAACACTGACAACTTGGTCTACTTTTTACATCTATAACTATATATTTCTTGAATAAATATTTAGGCCAGACTATATTATATATTCAGTCTAGTATTCTACTTTTCCCTATCACAACGTCTTTCTCATTAGTCCTTTTAATATTTATTATAAGCATTATTTAAAATACTTACATGGCATTCTCTCATAGATTAAGCTCCATTTAAATATATTGTTTGATATTTTGATTATAAGTAGAGCTGTAAATGCACATTTGTTTCCTGGTTCATCCTGCTCAGCCAATCTCTTTTCTTGCGCCTTTGCCAGAAGCCTGGTAGTTCTGACTCTGCTCCAGTCCACTGGACCAGTCTGCCTCCCCTTGCTTGACCCTTTTGTGCCCAACCAGTGAGCTGTCTCTTTCAGTGGCACCATGTCCGTGCCTGGACACTATGACGTCATTGGCCTGGCAGCAGTTTCTTCTGGCCACAAGCTCACTTCCATCGGCTCATCTCTTCTGGAGGAACAATGTCTTAATGTCTTCTGACCAGGGGAATCTCTTGAGTGGCCCTGCTACTATGGTGAGGTCAAGGTGCCAACGTGGCTTTGAGTTATGTGAAGGAACAAAATTAAGGAGTAGGCTTTTCAGAATAAGTGCCCCCAGCCCCCACAAAAGGAAAACTAAAGAAAAGAAAAGGCAGGTTTCCCCTCAAATTACATTTCAAGGCCACGCAAAAACCACTAGCCACTCCTCGGTGGAAAGAGAAGACACTCTACTTCGGTAAGAATGAACAGTCTTGAAACCCACAGAGGATCGCTAGGAAGATGAAAATGCTTTGAACATTTCCAAAACCCTGTTGGCATGAACTTTTCTCTCGACCAGTCTGCATTTGATTCACCATTTTCTCCTCTTGGACCCCGATGTTAGGAGCGTGCTTTCTCTCTATGGTCATACTGGTAAAACGGGATTTTCTTCTCGTTGAAGACTTCCCAACGTTTCAGCATCTTGATCTTACTTGTTTAAGATGTCTGCTGAAAGCTCTGCTCTTGTCTGGAGCTGATCTGCTGCAGCAGCTTTGTCAACCAGAGAGGGGAGAGTTTGCTCGGCTTTCATTTTCTGCAGAATTGTTTAAGCTGAACCAGTTAGCGAGTCTGGGGTTGCTAGTGTTTCTGCTATTATTGTTAATCCAATTCAATTAAAGCATGAACAATATTATTATTTCTTTCTAGCTAATATTTATGTGTGATCTGCTGCTGCAAGCTTTACCTGCGACATCGTCTTAGCCTCCTTAGAACGACTTGTCCATTTGTAAATTACTGTTTGATTTGAGCGCTGTCCCCATAAACTTCTTAGGAAGAATCAGTGGTTCACTCAAGCTTCACCATAAACTTGACGTTCTTGTTGGTGCTTCAAACTTAGAAGAATTCATATTGCTCTGATAGCGGCTTTTTCCCTAGGATGTCTTATCCCTCGTGGACTTCAAATCAGATCCTCTCTCGGGCATGCTCTAACAAGTTACCACAAGTTTATTTTGGGGGCAGAAAGTTTTTGAAACTCATGTATCATTTTTTAACAATATGTATTGTACATAAACTTTTGATGACTCATCATCTGAAAATATATTTGGCCTCTTTTATACATCAAAATACATAACTATAGCATTTCATTTTTTTACCTTTCAAAGGTCAAAATTGTGATGATATCATGAAATGACATAGTATATACAGAAATATAAGTAATGTGCTGGTGTTAGGAGAGTAGATTTATAACTTTTTGTCAACTTGTAAATTCACATTTTAATTAAAATTCCTCATGCCTTTTGATACACAAAACCCTCTAAAATATGCCTCAGAGATGTCCCAAAATTGTTCCAAATCCTTTGTGTAAGGGCAACAATTTACTGTTGTATTATTTAAAGAAGAGTAATAACTACAAAGAAACAAAAATATATTAAAAGTAAAATAAAGGTTATTTATTATTTATTATTGTTAGACAGGGTTCTCTAGAGAAACAAAACCAGAATGCTAATAATTTTATATATATTTATACAGATAGATATATAACACAAGAAATAAACAGTTATTTTATCTATAAAGAAGTACAAATGGCACAGTGCAACTCACTCCCGTGAGACAGCTGGGAGACACTGACAGTCTTTCGAGTCTTGAGGGCCGCTGGGTAGTCTTCTGTGGAGCAATTCAGGCTATCCGGGCACAGGCAGCAAACAGCAAGGCAGGTCACCAACAGTCAGCCAGATGACAGGGTCCGACAGTCCCCAGCTCAAGAGATGTAAATTCCAATTATGTGGCAAAGCAGGTCTTGAAGGAACCTCAAATTACAGCGACACAGCTCACAGGTTAGGGGTCCCACAGGTAGTGTAGCTTGCAAATTGAGGCACAGAACAAGGAAGGCAGCCACACACTGGTCTGATGATCAAAGAGCAAGAGACAAGAAAGGCAAGGCTCACTGAGTCATTTATCTCTCTGCCCTTCAATGAATCCCACATGTGTTTATTGGCCAGGTTGGCACAATAAACTACCTCAGAACGCATGAACATAAAATGTTTGTACAGAATTATGATCTCTTCTATATACACTTGTTGAATCAATTTGACATGTAAGCTCGATCACTTTCAGATTTATTGTATCTTTTGATAGTCTTACAGTTCTTACATTTTTTCTGATTTTCTTTTTCCATTTACTTTTCCTTTTTGAAAAAAAAATAGATTCTTTTTTTGATTATATTGAATCATTTGTATTACTGTTTCCCCAACTTCATTTTCTAGAATTTGCCTTTGAGTTTTTCTTATTATACCATCTTGCTGATGACAGTACCCAATTTTACCGTCAGATGACATCTAAACATTTTGCATAGTCTTTCACAAAACGTTCTGTCCTTCTCACTTTGCACTACATGTTAAAGCAATCATCTGCTGAAAAAATTGTATTTTCAAATATACAAGCACATTTTACATTTTTTATTTTAAAAGATGCTGGTATTCTCAAGAATGAAAGGTAGTGTATCTTCTGTTATAATTTCTCACATATCATAAGTGCTAAGAATATTATGACTTATACTTTCCCCTATTGCTAAAAGTATGTGAGAAGCTCACAGCAAGAGCATAAGAAATCCAGAGTGGAAAAATCATAATTATACATAGAGATTGGAACATGGAACAAGGCACAGAGCTTCAAAAGCTTAGAGTTCTATGCAATTAAAGCCCAAGTGTGCACTCTTCAGGATGTACTGAATCCAAATTTGGCTCTAAGCTCGTAGAAGACAAAAAAAGTAAAATTAAATACATGGCATATTTAGTAGCTGTTAATGCCACAAGGAGATCTGGTGACCAGCCACTCCTTGGCACTTTGCCATGTAGGGTTGCTCTAGGGTCCCAAAGAATTGGAATTAGCAATGGGTTTCATTTGAATTTATTGATACCAGCAAGGAGCCATGATGGCACAAGGGTTCAATGCTGGACCGCTAGGCATTAAGTCCAAGGTGTGACCTCACAAGAAAGAGCAGGTTAGTGGGAGAAAGGTGTGACGTCTACACCTGTGAAGACTATCATCTTGGAAACCCTATGGGGGCAGTACTGCTTTGTTCCATGGGGCCACTGTGAGTCAGAGGCGAGTCCACAGTAAAGGGATTATATTACTGCAGAAGGACAGGTCACGAAGAAAGAATCATAAAATCACCACCATGGGAGTCAGTTTGGGTCAGTTTGTTCATCTCAGCTGAGCTGAAATCAGTAGCTTGGCTGAGTATTGGCTAATCTAGATTCAAGAAAATGAGACATTTTGCTTCAAGTTCATGAATCGCCCAGGTTCCTTCCTTCTTGTCCTTGAGCATTGTTTTCGTTGCAGTGCGGAGCTTCAAATGAGTGGAACCAATATCGCAGACACCTTTCAAGTCATTGCGACTGCATGTCCACCACCATTCACGTGGCCACCACCACTCACGTGGTCACCACCACTCACGTGGCCACCACCACTCACGTGGCCACCACAAAGCACGCGATCAAGCATAATGACAAGACACATTGGAAGTGACACTGAGGTGGAAAGAAATATTTCAGAATCTTTATCCAATCATATTTGACAAATAGCCAATATTTTAAAAGAAAAATAATCTCATTATATAAGCCAGGAGATAATTCTCCAACAGCATTTTATATGGAAGCCTGTTAACAATATAATGATTGTATCACTAACCATATTTTCAAAATCTACCTACTTCCAAATTAGTATCAATGCTTCCTGAGTTCTACTTACAGAAGATAGATGTTTATATCATGGTAATTGTTTCATATGTATTGCTTAAATTTAATTCTATGGCTGTGTCAGAAAAATATGCCAATAGCTTTTTTTTCCCATTTTGCAGATGAAGAAACATGACTCCATTATATGATATTTTTCCAGAAATAAAGAGTTAATAAAGAATATAACTCAGATCTCACTGCTATCATTCTAGAGCCTAGAAACACTAGTAAACCCAGTTTGTCAAGTTAATTTCATCTTTCGTGTTTCAGAGTAGAACCGTGTGTCACAGTTTTTCTTCACTGTGGTCTTTCAGAAGTAGACAAGTGAGACATGCTTCAGAAGTGTCGCTGGGTAGATTTGAACCTCCAACCTTTTCTATCAAGCGGTGGAGCACTAAACCATTTGCACCACTTGGGGGCTTCTATTCAGTATGGTAGTGAAGACATGCATCGATATGGATAGACAGATTGCAGTTTTCAGTTACTTTGCTAGAGTGATACACACGTATTTAACACAGCAACACATAGATGAACATATTTAAGGTGTTTTCTTTCTCTCCCTCTCTTGTTCTGTTTTTCTCTGAGATCTACCCTGTCACTTTGCATCCATCTAGCCTGTTGTTTCTTTCTGCTGTCTAGCAAGGATGATGCCATTTCCTCACATCACGTTACCCGCGTTCTTCATGCTTCCATGTCATGCTATTATGCTAACGCTGCTGCGAACATTTCAAACATGCCTCCTTGCAGATTTCTGAGTGGATGTTTAGGTGGTATTTTCCCGGGAGTGGAATTGTTAGGTCATGGGTGTGTACAGGGGGAAAGGTGGCACTTTCTTCTCCCATCAAGAGTTAGTCTGGGAAACCCACCGGGCCAGTTCTACCCTGTTGTAGAAGGTTGCGATGGGTTAGCATTGACACGATGCTCTTTTCATTTTAACTACATACATATTGAATTGCACCCCATGCTGCCAGATTTCCCTGCAGAGGGGCTGCACCATTTTGTGTTCTCCCTAGCAGTGCGTGTGGCTTCTAAAGGTCTCCCTTCCACAACACTTGGCATTCACCAGGACTCCAGTTCGTGCTGATCTTGTAGGGTCAACAGGGTTCATTGTGCATTTCCTCTTCTTGTATTGTTATGTCATGGGACTTGGTTGATTTAAAATATAACAAGCCTTGAACCTGCCATAAACTTTGTGAGTGTTTTTATGGTGGAGGTGTCCGGCAGTTAGGTTTTGGGTATTTCACTATTTTTTAAAGTTTATCTCTAATAGCTTTTAAAAAATTCATTTTATTAGGGACTCGTACAACTCTTATCACAATCCATACATCCATCATTGTGTCAAGCACATTTGTATTCTTGTTGCCATCATCATTCTCAAAACATTTGCTTTCTACTTGAACCCTTGGTATCAGCTCCTCATTTTTCCCCTCCCTCCCCTACCCCCTTCCTCTTAAACCCTTGACAATTTATAAATTATTATTATTTGGTCATGCCTTACACTGTCCGGCATCTCCCTTCACCCACTTTTCTGTTGTATCTTAATAAACTTGACGAACAGTTTTTCCGGAGGTCAGTTAATCCATAAAGTCCTCCATGTTTCTGTCTCTAGTGCTGTGTGTTTTGAAAGACTTTCTTGTCATTTAGTAGAGAAAATATGCTAAAGAGCATTCTGATAAATATACAAACAACACATTTTTTCAACTTGTAAATATTATGAGGAACTTGAATACAGTCTTCTCACCCTTATTCTACATCATCCACAAGGTATCGGAGCGACTGGAACACGGAGATAGAAAAGGCACGAGGCGAAGTTCAGGGGTGGCATATTGGCCGTGGTGCACATCCCTGCATCATAGAGTAGCTGCGTCTTTCCACTGTCGGATGGCTACTTTACAGACACTCCATCTTCAGTCACCTCAGGATGCCCTGCCTTGCCTTTTATCTAGGTATTACAGGTTACAGAGAAAGATGAAAAAATCAGTTGTATTCTATTTTCCCTACCAATTACAACCATATGTCTTAACTTAACTGGTTGTTCATTGTTTAAATTTGTGATGTAGGGTGTTGCCAAAAATTAGTAGCGTTAACCTTTAATGTTTACCCACACTAGGATGCTGCAAATCATTGTGTATGTTACAATACAATCTTTCATGTTAGCTACACCTAGAAATATTTATTCTGTGTTCATATTAGTGTGTAGAGCTATTCTGAGCTATTATTTGTAATAACTTTCTCTTTCTCACTGCCATCAAAGAGAAATTTGCTGACATAAAGCTGTACTTTGGGCACCCTTCTACAGGAACTCCATTGATATTTCACAGAGGAACAGAATCCCAACACAGGAATACAGAAAACAAGTCAATAGTCTGCCAAGTTTGCTCATGAGTCAAAGAATGCAATGAGCCTCTGAAGAAAGTACAGAATGGTGACAGCGTGTTTCCTTGGCCTTGGTGGATTGGTTGTCACTTCTGTCAAACAGACACCTTCAGTAGGCAAGAGCGATACGGTTTATAATCACATACACTATAACGCAAATGCTTGTGAAAGACTGGATTTTAAAGTGAAAATACAGTTTAAATGTAATCTCTGTCATTTTTAAGTTTCTTACACACTTATAACTTTAAGATTGATATTTCGGTGTATTTCCCTTCATTCATTTCTTTGGAATAGAAAATAGAAATAGGAAAGGGATTATGAAGATCAAGTTTAGCGCCTTGGGGTAAATATTTTCTTGGAAACTTATGTACTTGAAACCCCTGAATATTTTGTAATCTCTGCTTTAGCCACCTCCTGATTAAGCCTTCTTTTTAACATAGTCAGTCATATCTCCTTATAAGTACTTTGCCCTACAGACAGGTGGAGGCAAGAAAGGTTTGATATTCTTCCTATGGTACCATCAAACATTCAACTTTATTCTTGTGTCCTTTCGGTAGTTGTCCACTAATATCAGCACCATTCTAGATCTTTCCAGTCATACGGCAACTTCATGTACACCATGAGTACACTGCTTAAATAAGCCATGCCTTTTTTAACATCTAGAAGATACGGGCACAAATAAAAATGCTTAAGTCATATAAGGCATACTTCACAAGTGGAACAAAAGCAAAGAATGCACCTTGAAAGAGAGCGACATCTCATACTATCACATGATGCTCCAAATAATGAGAGGCCAGAACTCATGTTCCACTCCCCAAACAAAAATAAAGGCTAGCTGAGGGCTGTTTCCTTAGATAAGTGAACTCAATGTGGGAGATGTCTTTTAACCAATTGAACAAGTAGGAATGGAAAGTAGATTAAAATTCTCTAATCCAAAATGACAAACTGTACCTTCCATTGGATTAGCCTTCCCCAGCATGAAGTTACTGTTTTCAAGACCATTGACAATACTGATTATTATGTAATTTTTAGCCTATCTGAATGCATATAGCAACCCTAAAACATAGGAGTGGAAACTTTCCTTATGGAAGTAATGACATTACATGATTAAATTCCAAAGTACTGGTTAACATTACAAATGAAATCCATCCCTGAATAGGATTCATTTTTTTCTGAAATTTCAATTTAAAAGCAAACTGATTTCTGAGTAAGTCTGTCTTCAACTACCATTGACATTTTTTGAGTGATAATAATTGATATTTGAAAATGATTTTATTTCTTTAGCAAAGCAACAGTTTTCATGAATGGCTAGACAAAGAATTCCCTATGGCCTCTTTAGAATCTGTCATGTGCGTTCCTATCTCCAGTCCGGTGAGTACTTGAGGAACATGCTTTCACCGAAGGGTTAGTAACGGGAAGCAAACTCCATCACTAATGGAAGTGTGCACCATTTATCTTACAGGAAGAATGACTTTGTTCCCCATTAAATAGACATTTTTGTGAACCAGCCTATACTCTTATTCCTTAATCCCTCCTGAATCCAATAACTCAACATGTGACGTTCTACATAGAAGGGGGCATAAAAAAGTTTGTGGAAAAATATTATTTTTCATTCCAGTGTTCCATCAATTTTTGAAGCCCCCTCATATTGTACCTCCTAGATTTTTCTCCATACCTTCTCTGCAGCTCTACAGCTCAAGCCTTCACATCATTACGTTGCCTGAACCATGAGAGTCCCCTTTAGGTTGTCTTCCTGACTGCTAGCTTCTCCCTGGTCAAAGATACGTCTGCACTATTGGGCAAGTTACCACTTGAAAAGTCTAAATGACCCTGTGACTTCTCTGACTAAAATTCTGCTTCTCTACACTGTGCTATTAGCTGTTGTTGTTTGGTGCTTTCAAATGAGTTCTGATTCCTAGTGAATTTATATGCAATGAAAAATAAAACATTGCTCAGCCCTGCACCATACTCATGATTGCTGTTATGTTTAAGATAAGTTTTATAGCCACTGTGCCGATCCATCTTATGGTGACTCTTGCTCATTTTCACTGCTTTTCTGTACCAAGCATGATATGCTTTTCAAAGACTGGCCTCTCCTGGTAACATGTCCAAAATGTGTGTGATAAAGTCTGCTGTACTTCTCCTGAGACAGTTTTTTTGGCTCTTTGGTAGTCATGGCATTTGTGAAGTTCTTTACTAACACCATCATTCAAAACCATTGATTCTTCTTCAGTCTCCCTTTTTCAATGTCCAACTTTCACATGCATGAGAGGTGATTGAAAGTTAGCAATGATGCGCTACAATGTGTCTGGCCTTTTGTCCTATTGTGGTGGCTTGTGTGTTGCTGTGCTGTGGAAGCTGTCTCGCTGGTATTTCAAATATCAACAGTCATCCAAAATGAATGGGTTTCAATAGAGATTCAAGACTAAGAACAGACTATGAAGAAGGAATAGGCTGACCATACTGTAACCTAAACTAAGTGCAACCTATTTACATGCCACACAATGCTATGCAGTATCGGACCTCTGTCTGATTCCTACCTCCTCTCCCTTCCAAATGGCACTCCCGCAAATAACCACAGGGCCAGAAATCTAGGCCCTATCAAAATGCTCACTGTTCCCCGCAGCATCTCTCTCATGATGACTTCTCCTATATGATCCATTCTGTCCAGAATGCTTTCCTCTGTCCAGAAATTGTCCTCATTACTTTTCCTAGAGTCACTTCAAGTAGAGACAACTTCCTGTTAAAAAATCCCCCCAGCTATTTGCAGGAGAATGGCTAAAAAGAATAGTTCTACTCAACTTATTTGCCAGAGGGAAAAAGTTAAGAATTTTGGGGGAGAAAAAAACCTTTATAAAATGGTTACTCTGGACATTGGCTTTATGATATGTATCTCTTTTATTTAAAATGTGCTCTATTGTAAATGGTTAACATTTGGGGGCTTTAACTAAGGGATCAAAAAGGATAAGAGTAAATTAACCTGATGGACAACCCACATTCATATTTGATTTTGGATGACTGTTTACTCGTATCTCACACAGAACCGAAACTTTGCCTTACAATTGTTTATGTTTTCTTGTCTGTTTCCTTAGAGGAAGTGCAGTCACATGAGAGAAACGATTCTGTCTTATTCATACTATGCTACCAGTGCGTACACAGTGCCGACCGTGCACTGTTTGTTGATGGTACGTGCTTTAGCGTTGGTTCAGGTTGATATTCATAGGAACCTTGGGGTCAGAGGAGAATGGTCACACAGGGTTTCCTAAACTGCAGTCTGCACAGAAAAGATCGCCAGGCCTTTTCTCCTGTAGAGCTGCTGGTGATTTAGAACTGCCGACCTTTCCGGGAACAGCTGAGCGCTTACTAATTGCACGACCAGGGCGTCCTCTGACATATGATAGGGATTGTTTACTTATTGCTACAATGGAACTCTCCACTTGTCCATTCTATTCTTTTCTTCTTGCTTATGCAACTTATTCTTTGCTTTTTTTTAAAAAAAAGAACTCTCATTTTCAGAAACATTGGGAGTGATCATTTATTTAATAGTTACAAGAGCTGTTGGAAATAAGATCTATTATTATCTTCATTTTACATATGAGAAAATGAGATTCATTGGGATTAAAAGAAATTTCCTTCATGGCACACAGAGATAGCGTGAAACTGTGCAGTCCGAATCCAGCACAGCCACACACTTTTCTGCTCCTTCGCAAGTTTTTGTCTTCATCACCACGGAGATGAGTCTTGGAGAACTCCTCCGAAAGTGTGACACTTTTGAGCAGGTGAGAGGACTATTTATCTGCCTTGGAATCCCCGTACCCTAATCAGTCCATGAAATACAATAAATGAGTAAAAGCTGGATGGTTACTCTCATTTTGATCTTCTTAATAATTTTGATATTTTAAAATTTCTTGACAGTAATGAGTATTGAGTATGGATCCAAGTAAAATGAAATTCCAGAACTCTTCCTTATTTTCTGTTTCGGGTGATATGTTGCTTATGGATCCAGGCATGAGAATTTTTGTTTTCTTTATGTTGAGGTGAAATCCATATTAAAAGCTTTGATCAAAGTCTTTTGATCTGAAGACTTTAATATTCATTAGTAAGTGTTTCAGGTCCTCTTTCCTTTTAGCAATCAATGTCGTGTCATATTTCTTGGTTGACTTTTCCTGTAATCTTCATTCTGAATTTTTCTGTATATTATTACAATCATTTAAAAATTATCTTTAACCAACTTTTACTTGCTTATAGTATATTACGGATAGTGTTTGATAATTTCTGCACCTTTCTTTGGAGTGGGCATAAATATGGACCTTTTCCAATCAGTTGGTCAAATAGCGGTCTTTTAAATATCTTGGCACAGCTGAGTGAATACTTTAAGCATTGCATTTTAGTATTGACGCATCTTAATTGATGTTCTGTGACTTACTGGAGCTATGAATGCAACTTGGACTTCTTCAATCCCATTGGGTCTTGATCTGCTACCTCATGAAATGGTTGAATGTCAGTCCATTCTAAGTACTATAAAATAATGAAACATAGTTAACAATAAAATCGACTAGAAGCATTTTCTTCATTGCTAGGTTGGTTTAAGAAAATCTTTTGGTGAAGATTGTATATGAGTAGAAACCTTTATGTTGGAGGAAAAAGCCATATAGGAAGTGGGATATGACCTTCCAAGGTACAAGCCATAGCATGTGTAAAGTCTCTGAGTTAGAGGAGTTCTTGAATGTTTGATAAACAGCACTGAAAACAAGACTATGGCAAGGACTGAGAGCATGGCCTCCAAGACACAAGGTCAGAAGAGAACAAGAGGTCAGACCACTTGGACTTGTTATCAGGAGAGCCTAGTTCCTGGAAAGGGGCATTTGGTTGGTAATGCAGAGGGGCAGGGAAAAAGAGGAAGGCCCTCAATGAGAGAGACTGACACAGTGGCTACACCATTCATCTCAAACATAAGCTCATTTGTGAGAAAGGCATCTGTTGGGGGTGATGTTTCACCTTGTGCATAGGGTTGCTATGAGACAGAACTGTCTCGATGGTACAGAACACCAATCACCATGAGACACATTGTGAAGAATTGAAGCTAGGAATCATCCCTGAGAAGAGCTCATTGAAGCAGACCAGGAAGTGGGTCCTGCAAATGTTTCCTGTCTGGAATCTGAAAGCTCTTGGGGTGTTTAAAACACGGGCCGAATGTCAGAATGCTTGGAAGGTAATGAACAAATGAAGGTTCATGCCATGTGTAACTGAGAGACAGGTGTTTCATAAACCTTAGGGCTTTATAAAAATCCAGATTTTATTCTAAAAGTATAGTGATCCTTGAGGATTTTTAAGGACGAAATTATATAATTGGTCAATTTTAAATCTTTCTACTTGCTGTGGATATGTTTAAATTATAATTATTGATTAAAAATATGGGGGTGCTGCCTTGCCCAAGTGAGAAAAGAGATATCTTCACTTCCTCCTCTTCTTCTATTTCCATCCCTGTAAACGCTGCTTGCTTTATATTTTAAAAATCCAGCTCATGCTCTGTGTGTGTTGTATTGATTATTTGAAAAGGGGATCCGCTGGCTTCTCCTACTGAGTAATTCTGATCGTGTAACATCTCGCCTTAAAACTAACTCTTCAATGTTTCTCTCTTACTTAACGTGACCACAGATCCTGACTTACCTAGGACACAATTAGTTTAGATATTTTTGTCCCAGTATAATTATTAATAGTGCCAACTATCAGTCTCAGAAATAGTCATCTGAAAAATCGTGAAGTGACTCTAATGTTTTTCATTTTAACCCAAGTTATGCTCGTCATAAAATTCTGAGACTTCTCATTCCTCACCCTTGACTGCCCCCCAGCTCCAACCCTGAATGGTCCAGGAGTTCTTAGATGTTGGCATTATTACTTTAAAGATTAAATGCGCTGTCTTTCGTGTTTTTGCACACCACCTGTTTACCTCCCATATGTCTTCCCACAACTACCTTTTGTATCGTCTTCAAATTTCAAAACATCTTCTACCTTCTTCAAGAATCCTTTCCTGCCTCAAGCTTAGGTTAGTATGTGCGTCTCCTTTTGATGTCTCAGCCCTTAGTCCCCACAGCTGCCTCAAAAACCAGGAAACGTTTGCTAACGAAAGGAGGAAGGCAGGAAGAAGAAAAACAAGCGCAGACAGAAGGAAAGGAAGGACTTAATAATGTATCGAATATCAGAAATGTTCAATAATTGAAGAGTATCATAAACACAAAGAATATCTTCTAACCTAATTACTATATTTATTATAAAATATTTACTAATCTTTAGTTTTAATATGTATACTATAGTATTTTGTCTTATTGAAAAAAGGCTATATTATAATTGATGGGATTGGTTCCATTCATTCTGCAAATAAAGACACAGATGCTAAGTGCATTTGAGCAGCATCTTTTCAAAATTACTAGATTAAAACCCATGTATTAATAGAAAAGCCATGAATTTATTTTTTCTTGGGCTGATAGCTGATGATTGATTACAAGCTGCAGCTTCTCAATTTGCCAAAGCATAGACACTTCACTCACAGTCCATTTAGTCAGCTCTAATTTCCCAGGAATAGTTGAATTTAATTCATACGTTTTATGAATTTCAACTTGAAGGCCAGAAGCTATATGGTATTAGAGGAAAGTCACTGCTTGCACTATATAAATCTGTAACTAAAATAAAGCAAAAGCAAACAACAACAAAACACCCACCAAATCGAGGCTTAAGTCATCTGAGACAATTTATTTTATGTTTTCCTTCTATCTGTCCAAGATTCCTTTTTTTTTTTTAATCTTTCTCTGCCCTGTTCTTGCTTTTTGAGACTCATGTTTGCAGATTTCCAGTTGGGTTGACACCAAAGGCACAGACAGGCAATGCAAACAGGAAGAGAGATATTATTTCTTTTATCATCTCCTTCTGCGTCACTGCTTGTGGTTGTGACTCTCTGTACTGAGAGGTTCAATCTGAGAACCATCCCTCCCTCCAAGGGTAAGATAACGCAATCCCTTCCCCACCATGCACTTGATTTAAGGGTGCTAATTCGGTCCTTCTACGGATAGTCTCCGGGTATCGTTTCATTCTTTCTTTATCCTAACCATTATATATAACTCTTCAAAATTCTTAATTTGAAGCATTTGGCATGATTGAATCTTCAGCTGTGATTTTAATAGAAATAGACAAGGGGTTTGCATTTGTGCTAATAATCAAAGTTTAATCACAGATAACATAATCTCTAACAAAGGAAGCATATTAGATAGGATTCTCTATGGCAGAAATGATTAAAACACTCATTCCAGAAGACACAAATAAAATCAGAGCTTATTATTTTTATGACAAAAAGTTTGGTTATAGAGGATGATTGGTATTAATTTTGAAGTCAATAATTCTAATATCTGCTTGACTTGGTCTTTTCTGTGGGGCCACATGATGGCTGCCCTAGCTCTATCTATCTATCACATTTTTAGTTAAAACAGGGAAAGTGGGGGAAAGAAAGAACTTAACTGTTGTGCCCATCCATCTTAGGACCTAGTCTCCTAGACTTGAGTAGAAATCATGTGGAGACCATGTCGAACCTCCGGTATTTACCGAGGAAGGAAGAAAAGAATCACCATCATTAGCAGCATTAGCATCATTAGCATCATTACCAACGATCAGTTCCTGAGGCTGAGTTCAGATATCCCCCACCTTCAGAGCTTCCTTATAGATTCTGAAACCAACGCTCCCTCCTGAGTTTGAGTTTGGTAATTTATTGCAATCACCACATGGAACTCATAGGCCATACCGATGATTATGGGCTTTATTGGGTAAGTTAACACGGTGCAATTCCAGTGAGAAATGCTTAGGTTATAGTCGGTCAGTTGGATATTGTCCTCTCGATTGTTTCCTAAGCAGGCTCTAGGGAACTGATGGGCCTCAACTCAAGGTAAGGAGAAACAAGTCCAATGATCTTCTTATGATCAGAACTTGGAATGTGCGAAGTATGAATTTAGGAAAACCTGAAGTGGTGAAAAATGAAATGGAATGCATAAAGATAGATATACTAGGCATTAGTGAGCCGGAATGGACTAGTATTGGCCATTTTGCATCAGGAAATCATAAAATTTACTATGCCAAGAATAACACAATCAAAAGGAGTGGTGTAGCATTTATTGTGCAGAGGACATTTTGAAGTACAGTGCTGTCTATGATACCTGACTTCAGAGAAATACAATCAATACAACTGTTATTCAAATTTACATACCAACCACGAAAATCGGTGATGAAGAAACTGAACAATTTTACCAATGGCTTCAGTCAGTAATTGATCAAACATACAATCAAGATGTATTGATAATTATTGGAATTCAAATGTTAAAAACAACCAGGAAGGAACAATAGTTGGAAAATATGGACTTGGAGATAGAAATTAACCTAGATATCACATGAGAGAATTTTGCAAAACCAATGACTTGGCCATAGCAAACACCTTTTTCAACAACCAAAGGTGACCATATACATGGACTTCCACAGATGAAATACACCTCAATAAAAATTGACTACATCTGTAGGATGAAACAATGAAGAAGCTCATTATCAGTAGATAAAACTGGACCATTAATTGCTTATACGTGAGTTTAGGATAAAGCTGAATAAAATTGAAGCAAGTCAATGAGAGATTCAAAATATGACCTTGGGTCTGTCCTCCTTGAATTTCAAGAACAGATGTGACACTAATGACAGAGAGTGAACACTAAAGAGGAGCTGTGCGAAGATATCAAGACTATCTCTCATGAAGAAAGCAAAAGGGTCATTAAGAAGGCAGCTATGAAAGGAAAGATAAATTTGATATTAGAAGAGACTCTGAAGCTTTGTGTGAATCATATAATAGCTAAAGCAAAGAGAAGAAAGGGTGAAGTTAAAGAGCTGAATAGAAAAAGGTAAAGGGCAGTCTGAGAAGACAAAGCCAAATATTATAACGAAATGTTAAAAACCTAGAAATTAGGAAACCATATTAGCATATCTGAAAATGGAAACACTCAAGAAAAATTTCAAGTTTGGGGTTGCATTCTTGAATGATTCTATGAGCAAAATATTAAATGATGCAGGAAACATCAAGAGAAGATGGAAAGAATACAGAGTCACTGTACAAACAAAACAAAACAACTTGCCCATTTCCCACCATTTCAGGAGGTAGCATAGGAGCAAGAACCAGTGATGCTGAAGGAAAAAGTTGAAACTGCACAGAATGTATAAGCCAAAATCAAGGCTCCAAGAATTGATGGATAATCCCCATTGAAATGCTTCTGCACGCTGAAGAAGCACTGGAAGCACTCACTCATTCATGGATGACAGGAAATTTAGAAGACAGCTTCTTGGCCAACTGCCTGGAACAGATTCCTATTTGTACCCATTCCCCAAAGAGGTGACCCAAATGATATTCAAATTATTGGATGATATTGCAGGCAAGTTAATTTTGCTTAAGATAATTCAACAATATTTGCAATAATTTATTGACAGGTAATTGCCAAAGGTTCAAGCTGGATTCAAAAGAGGAAGTGGAATAAAGAATATTACTGATGTGAGATGGATTTGGGTTCAAAGCAGAGAATACCAGAAAGATGTTTACTCTTGCTTCATTCACTGTGCAAAAGCATATGACTGTGTGGACCATAACAAACTGTGGATAGCTTTGAGGACAATGGGAATTCCAGAACATTTCTTTGTGTTCATGAGGAACTGCACATGATCCAAGAGGCAGTTGTGTGGACAGAACAAGGGATACTGCATGGTTTAAAATTAGTAAGGCTGTGTGTCAGGGTAGTATCCTCTCACCATATTTGTTCAAGCTGCATGCTGGGAAAATCATCAGAGAAGCTGGATCACATAAAGAAGAATGTGGCGTCCAGATTGAAGAAAGGCTTACTCAACCTGTGACATGCGGATGACACACCTTGCTTGCTGAAAGTGAGGGTGAGGAAGAATTGAAGCACTGGCTAATGACAATCAAGGATTGTAGCCTCCAGTGTGGATTACACTTACTGTAATAAATACCAGAATCCCCACAATTGCACCAATAGGTAATATGATCATTGAGAAAAGTTTGACGTTGCTAAGGATTTTGTCTTTCTTTGATCCGTAACCAATGCTCTAGGAAGCAGCAGTCAAGAGATAAACAGACATATTGTATTAGGTAAATCTGCTGCCCAAGACACTGGGGACTGAGGTGCTCCTGACTAAGTCATGGTGTTCTTCATTGCCTCCTATGCATGTGAAAGTTGAACACTGAATAAGGAAGGACAAAGAAGAATCTGTGCATTTAATTGTAGTGCCGGAGAAGAGTATTGAAAGTGCCATGGACGGCTACAAGGACAAACAAATCTGTCTTGGATAAAGTTAGGCCAGCTTGCTCCTTAGAGACAAAGATGGCAAGACTTTGTCTTACACACTTGGGACATATTGTCAGGAGAGACCAGTCCCTGGGGAAGGACATCATGTTTGGTATAGTAGAAGGACAGTGAAAAAGAGAAAACACACCAGATGAATTGACACAATGTCTGCATCAATGGTCTTGGGCGTAGAAAAAACTGTGAGGATGGAATGGGACAGGACAGTGTACAAGTACAAAGGGTTGTGGTGAGTTGTAACCAACTCGATTGCACCTAACAACAGCCCTTCTTGGGGAATTTGTTAAGTTTTTAAGGGCTCTCAATCGATACTCAAAGGTCACACTGCTCCACCATAAGAATCAGTCCAAATGTGCTCAGCTCTAGCTTGTGGCTCAGCAAACCTAGTGCTTCCAATTAAGTACTTGGAGACTTCCTAATGCACAAGTTAGCCTCGTGTCCAAAGGCACTTCCATTCACTTGCTCTGTGGATCGAGAAGTCCATGTCTCGATCTCATCCTTGGACCCTTGCTTCTGCTGCTGCCACTCCTCTGCCACAAAGCTCTTGCTCTTGTGATGTCACAGTTGTTCCTAGACCAAGGAGGGTCAATGGACAGGGAATCTGGGCTCTAAAAGCTGTGCTCCACACCTCTGTCTCGATGGTAGTGAGCTGCTGTTTTCTGCTACTGAGATGGCGTGTTTTGGACTCAGCCTGATGGTGACCGCTCCCTTATTGGATTTCAAAGTTTTTAATCACAGCCCTGTTAACAATCACTCACAACTGAATCACATAATCCTATCAGTATCTTCCCCCACTTTCTCTCACACAGACTCATCAGAACAGTGTTATTTGGTGAAGTTATAAAGACGACGATTCAAAGACCCGTATGAAATCATTCACTGCACTGCAGAGTGGACCCCAGTAGAGTTAAACTTAGCATCTCAATAGCAAGAATTATGTTTCATGGGCAACTCAGCTCTGAGGATAGCTGTGAAAATACTGAGATTTTCAATCATTTTTAACAAAGTGATTGCTAGAAATAAGGCAGTTAAAATCGGGACGTCAAAGGGGGTTTAACAGGAAATTGTTAAATTGTTAAACATGTATATATAATGTTTCTTTAAAAACCCAAACAACAACAACTTCCTCCAGATTATTTATCCTTCAAGCTTCATTGTCACTAGGGGTTTTAAGTCCATTTCAATTTTATTTTCTTCCTTTTTCTTTTTTTTTTTAAGTCACTCAAACTATTATTTAAGTTTGAGGAGGGGCTGGGACCTCTGCTCCCTGTCACTGGGACCCCAGACAAGCCCCGCTGGCTGAGGGTTCAAGTACCGCTGGCCCAGGGTTCATCTTATCTGTGGCAGCAGTGGCAGTTGGGCTGTGCGGACAGGCTGAGGTATGTGCACATGAACTGGCATAAACCCGCTTTCTTTTCTGTACAGGCCAAGTATCAATGGGCACTGGCTTTCCATCAAAGTCAGAGGCTCAAGGTACCTGGTGCCACCTCCAGGCAGCCTCTGCATGTGAAAGGCTCCAAGTAGGGCAGAAGAAGTGGACAGGTAACTGTGGCAGGGTGCTCCTCTTGATGGTCCTGTCACTAGGCCTGGTCCCTCCTGTCCTGCCATCAGCCCAGGACCCCCTGACAGCTTCCTGACCAAGGCTATGTGGTGATGAGTGACCAGACAGCCACCACCTATCCCCAGCCTCCCCTGCACCCAGGGACCCTCAAAGCACCCACGAGACTGGCCCACCTGCCTCTGTTCTCCCCAAAAAGCCAGAGAGGTGGGTGGGTATGTGACCCACCCTCCCCACATGCAGTGTCCCCAACAGGGAGCAGACCCGGGGAAGTGGGTAGGTGAGAAAAAAGTTATACCACAAAGTTTATTACAGAAATTATTCTTGTGATTTTACTTGCATTGAATTTAAATATTAAACATTTTATGCCAAAATCTCACAACAGATGCTAACTATAACAAGATCTTTATTTTATTGACAGTTGCAATAGTTCAAATAAAACGGTTTCTTTAGACTAAACTCATACAGCATGAGAGATGAACATTTGTGAAAGAGCTCAGAAACAGCTTGGTGATGTGCTTGCTGAAAAGTAGCATTGAAATGTATTACCGTAATTCTTACTCTAAAATAATGTCTTGGACAAAAAACAAGTAACATGTTCCTAAGGGTCCTATTGAAGGAGATGAGATTTCGCGGCACCGGGAGTCTGCAGGACCAGAAAGCACAGGGAGGGCACTGTCTCTGTTTTACACAAGAGACAGTCTGGTCTCTGAAAGTGAGGGGAGCAACCAAGGGGGACAGGAGGACAATCTGGGCACTCTCTACACTAACGTGGCCAGGGCCCACACTAAGCAAGCGGTTTTCTTTCTTGAAGGTACATAGAAAAAAATGGAGTCGTTTATATTCATGCAGAGCTTGCTTTAGATAAATACAGTGTGTTAGTCTGAGTAGACTAGAGAAACAAATCCAGGGAGACTCACATGTGTGTAGGAAAGAGTTTCATATACATGAGCAGTTGAATATTGAGAAAACATCCCAGCCCAGTCCAGATCAAGTCCATGAGTCCAATATTAACCCAGAGGCCGGATATCAATCGATAAAGTCCTCTTCAAACTCACGAAACACGTGCAATGACACCAAATGCAGGAAGATCACACGTCAGTGGGGACAAAGTCTTATAGATCCAGTGGCGTTATAAGCATCTCAGCACTGGCAGGTGTCTCCATGTGGCTTCTCCAGCTCCAGAGGTCTGGCTCCATCAGCCTCTCTCCATGTGTCTTCTCCACAGGGATGTCTCGCAGGGAGTGAGGAGAGAGAGAGAGAGAGAGAGAGAGAGAGAGAGAGAGAGAGAGAGAGAGAGAGAGAGAGAGAGAGAGAGAGAGAGAGTCTCCCTCCTCTGAGGAGGAATTATAGGAGTTCCCAGAATCCTCAGGAGAAGGCCATGCCCACACAGAGGTTTAATTGGCTGTATCCTGATTGACAGGCTAGACTCCACCCCTATACTCTTAATCTTCAAATTGGCACCCGATTACTTTACTACCACATGCAGTATAATTTATAGAAGAAGGAGCAGTTGACAATGCTTAGACACATGTGCAAGGTAACACTGATGACAAGTGGCAGAGTTAAGATTCAAGAAAAAGTCAGTCTGACAGCACATCTTGTGATCGTTGTCCCAATCATCGAAGTATGTTATCTGCTATCATCTTATTATATATTGTTTATTTTTACGTGCTGACAATCCTTAAATTTCTATAATTAGTACTAAGGATAAGGTTATTATCCTTATCTTCTTTCCATCAGCCTATCTATCCAGGCAGGTATGGTGGACATCTGATACGGTGACTTGTTTGGTGGAGCTTGCGTGTTCACTATCTGCCTCCAGTGACAGGTGGGAGTGTGGGCATGCGTCTGTTTGCTGGTCATGTAGAACAGTTACTGGCAAGGTGAACTGATGTTTCCCACTGTCTGTCATTAACCCTTGGTTCACAAGCAGGTAGAAATACCAACTTATTGGTAGGACAGTAGATGGCAGGTGTGGCAGATGTGGCTAACTATGAGAACACAATATCTATCCCTTTGGGATGAAGCAGGAAACAAATGAAGAAGAGGAAACGAATAAAAAGGAAGACAAGACTTTTGAAAAGTAAAAGAAGTAAGAAAAAGTAGTGAAAAGGAAGAAGCAGCAGAGTGAGAGATAAATGGAGGGAGGGCAGTGTGGCAGCAGGCACGTGCGCTTCTAAGGCTCACTGAACCGTATGGGTGAGGATGCTGTTGGCAAGTGGGAAAGGAGGTGGTCCTAGCACATTGAATGGTGTTGCCATGGCAGGGGGCCTTCACTTGCCTCCAGGTTGGTGGGGGAAGAGGAGTCACAAGGAAGGTGTGGAGGTGAAACAGAAAATTGTATGCCTTAGGTCATCATTCACTGTTGTTGGTTCAATGCACTCCCAAGCAAGTGAAGCTTCTTTCTCTTTGCAAACCTGTCTACCCCTATCCTTCCTGCCCCAATACTTCATCATTTGTGACTTAGATGTTAACAAGTGCAATGTCCAAACCAACTGAAAGGATGACCGTGTGTCTTTTCCCTCTTTAGCTAAGAGGTGATGGAGATAATTATTGACTGAGAGCCCTCTAAAATATAATAGCTTGAGTATATTATATGATAATTTGGGAAACTGAACACTAGGGGTGTCGTTTTCTATTTCATGTAAACGAAGCAATTGCATTGGAAAAATCCAGACTGGAACACAGGCTCATGAGAAACACAGGTGTACAGAATGTCATGCTACAGGTAAATGTGTTATTCACATACTTGACTGCTGATGTTATCTGGACATTGACTAACCACAAAGAACACTGACAATAAAGTGTAATCATACCATTCCTGGAGGAGGGGTACAAATGACACCCTTTAACCTGCTGGAGACAAACTAGGGATGCACTATGAGTCCAGGTCCAACTCCCCATGTCCCCAACCAGGTGTGCTGACTCAGGAAGAGTTGGCCTGACCTTGAGAATTGGTCAGAACAATGTGTTTTGTTTGTTTTAACTGAAAACTTAGTTAGAAATGTGAGCTTTGGAATAGGTTCCTGATTTTCTACCTTGTGCTTTGAGTGCTCCACATAATATCTTCATGGTTCACAATCTAAATTACCATCTCCGCCAAAGCTATTGCTTCAACTTATGCAACCATACTTCACCATTTTTTTTCCATCCTGAGTCTACATTCTTTCTCCTCTTCCTTCCTCAGACAGACTCTTTTCCCATTTCTCTTTGGGGCATGGAACCCCGGCCTTGAACTGGAGCACACTATCCAGAGTCTTAGCATCTGCAGATAGACTACTCTCATCTCCGCTATATGCTTGCCCAGACTTTGTGATAGTACACAGCCACTTATCTGACCCTTCCTCTAGCTCAGGGGTCCTCAAACTTTTAAAACAGGGGGCCAGTTCACTGTCCCTCAGACCTGTTGGAGGGCCAGACTATAGTTTAAGAAAAAACTATGAACAAATTCCTATGCACACTGCACATATCTTATTTTGAAGTAAAAATCCAAATGGGCAAAGACACCTGGCGGGCTGCATGTGGCCCGCGGGCGGTAGTTTGAGGATGTCTGCTCTAGCTATTCCAGGTCATAACACAATAGATTTCATTGTCAGCCAGATCAGAGGACGAATGCACATAGTGGGGAAGGAATAATCAATGACAATAGTCAACTTGCTGTGATTGGGAATGAGAGGAGAGAGAGAGAGAGATACCTGTGGGATAGAAGAAAAAGGAAAAAAAAATGTGTGTTAGACACTGGGTTGACTAGAAAAACAAATCCAGAGACACACATAAGTGTGTGAGAGAGTTTTATACCAAAGAGAAATTGTATATTAAGGAAACATCCCAGCCCAGTCCAGATGAAGTCCGTAAGTCTGATATTAGCCCATATGTCTGTTACTAGTTCGTAAATTCCTCTTCAAACTCAAGCAGCCGCACGCAATGATGCAAATGCAGAACAATCAAAGGCCAGTGGGAACAACGTCTGTAGGTCCATTGCTGGTACATGCATCGCCAGGCCTCTGGCTGCTATCAGCTTGAATCAAAGTGGCTTGTCAACAGGAAAGGAAAGGCAGAAAGAGAGTGGAAGTGCCCAGTTTCTCACGAGAAGGCCATTCCCACAAGGAGGCATCATCAGGCTAGATTGACAGGCTACACTCCACCCTTTACTCTCAATACCTCGAATGAATTGACCCAAGATTATGAAATTACCACACGATGTAACCACACGGTAATGTAGTATTTTGTTATGCAGGCAATCTTGAAGTCTACATATATCTTTGTGTCTGTATATATTTCAATTCAATTAACTTTACTTACATCAACTCAAACCAAGACAATAAAGTACAGTTGTTTATTAGGAATGTATCATATATGTATATATTTTCAAGGGACAATATTTATAATGTTTTTTTATATCTAACCCAAGCCTCTTCCTTTTGTGCTTCATTTATACAGATCCCAGGTAGCCAACACCCCAGATGAGAAAGCATGGTGCCTTGCTTTGTGACAGAAATCCTCCTGTTGTGCTGCTGGCTTGCACATGGCTTCTTGTCTCGCTACTCTATTGATTCAGTTCCTGACCTCTTGCCTAAGTACCATTAGGATTGGAGGGTATACTCTTCAGAAGTAACCAATGACAGGTGCACATGGGCTTAGCGCTCGAACCCAACTATCTTTCTTAGATGCAGCTCTGTTTTCTGATCACTCTGATCAAATACTTCTCCTTCCCCAGCCTCCCATAAAGAAGGAGTAGAGAACTTATTTATTTGAAATTACTGTAAGGTTTGTTCTTAAGTACCATAACTATTATGCCACTGTTAAACTCCAAGTGTGTTTATTTTGGTTGATCAGATCTGGAAAGTATCAATCAAGAAAAGCAAAGACGCATCTGTCTGAGGCACATGGAATGAATGGGTTTGTATCAAAACAAGATAGGTACTGTTTAGTTCATTCATCTCATAGGGATCCCACATGCTTTATTTATTAATGTTGTTTTTGACTCTGTACTAGATATGTTTTCATCATTAACAAAGAGAGCTACATAATGAATGCAAGCCTAAGAAAGTCTAGAATAAATACTTTTTCTATAGTCTAAATCAGAAGAGGCAAAGTTCAAAGCTTCAGGGTTGTGTGTTGTTAAATACTCATGTTCCAATTTTCCCAGCTGGAAAAGTGATAAAAGTCAAATCGGAAGGAATTATACAGCATATAAGATGACTTGGCTGGAAAAAATTAATGAACAGGGAAGGTGATTAGGACAGTTCAAGTGGTTCTGTGAGAAGGACAGAGAAGAACAAGAAATATTTCCATCTCTGTTCAAGGCAAAGGTGCCATCAATTTGACAAATGGCCAGTGTGCATAGTGGTGCTTTTGTCAAATGCATTCATAATGTCAGAATGACGTGGCATGGCAGTGAGAAATGGAATAGATTGAAACTGTGGCGAGCAAAGCAAAGACTGGACAATCTATGAAACATTCTGTTAAAAGTTTTCATGACAGGAATAAAGCACTTACAAACATTTGCCAAACTCTGAAGCTCCATAGCCTATGACTATCAAAATGAAGAGCTAGATTTTTCCAGGAACACCACCAACGCTCAATTTCACTCATTTTAAGGGAAAGTTCTGGAAGCTTTAGTCCATTAAAAATATTATAACCTGTACTTTTTATGAAGACTTCTCCAGACTTAAAATATACTCCTTGGTTAGAAGTCGGGATATTTCAGATGAGAGACCAAATGGCCTGGGAGAAACCTAGAAGGATGGAATCTTGTAGAGTTTAGGGATGGTGTAAACTCTGGGATCGCAAAGACCGCATGACACGCACAGGCAGATGGGCCACATGGAGCACTGCAGAAAAATGGTCCATATACCTACCATGAAATTAGAATAGCAAAGAAAGAATGAAGGCCCCCAGGTGGGGTCCTGTTGGAGTCATCCGATGGAGGCTGTGCCAGCAGACTGCACTAACCAGCTCTGGGGAACAGAGACCTAGCATGCTGGACCAGCTGTCATGTTTTCGTGTGAATATTTTCCTCAGCACTTGTCATCTGTCTAGAAATCTCCCAGCAAGGATTGTTTTTTGCTGTCGTTTGCATAATTGATTTTTCCACAGGATATATCATCCTGGGCATTTTGTTTAGAGTGTGCTTTTAAATTTTTAATTGTATATTTTGCCAATTTACCCGTATCAGTGCTGTATAGATCTACCTGATTCTGTTTTAACCATTATAAATTATTCTATTAAAGATATGACAAAATAACGATGTATAAATTACCAAGAGCACATGAGGGAGGGGGGAGCGGGGAGGGAGGGGAAAAAAAAGAGGACCTGATGCAAAGGGCTTAAGTGGAGAGCAAATGCTTTGAGAATGATTGGGGCAGGGAATGTATGGATGTGCTTTATACAATTGCTGTATGTATATGTATGGACTGTGATAAGAGTTGTATGAGCCCCTAATGTTTAAAAAAAAAGGATGATGCAAGATTTAAAAAAAGTTATTGGATGTAATTTTAAGGGCTGCTATAGTGAGAATCCTTCTGTGGTCTCATTGTACACATTCGAGGCGTATTTGCCTAAACTGGAGATTCCACATCAGAATGAACATATTCTTCAGACATGTATTTTTGTTTGCTTACCCTTTTCTTGGAATTTCTTTTAACTGGAGTAATATGCATGTGGTGAAAAAATCAATAATATTGGTGTGTGTGATAGGTAGGTTTGTTGTGCCAATGTGGCCAATGAGCACATGTGAGATTGGTTGAAGGGCGGAGAGATAAATAGCTCCGCGAGCCTCGCCTCTCTCTCTCTTGCTCTTTGATCATCAGACCAGTCTGCTGCTGCCTTGCTAGCTCTGTGCCTCCATTTGCAAGCTACTCTATCTGTGGGACACCTACCAGGGGACTGTCGCTGTAACTCGAGGTTCCTTCAAGACCTGTTTCGCCACGCTACTGGAAGGTACATCTATTGAGCTGGGGACTGTCAGACCCCGTCATCTGGCTGACTGTTGGTGACCTGCTTGCTGTTTGCTGCCTGTGGCCGGATAGCCTGCACTGCTCCACGGAGGACTACCCCGCAGCCCTCAAGACTTGAAGACTGCCGCTGTACTAGCTGCCTCATGGACGTGAGTTGCACTGAGCCATTTGTACTGCTTTATAGATTAGTTAACTGTTTATTTCTTATGTTATCTATTTATATAAATATATATATACAAAATTATTAATGTCCTGGTTTTGTTTCTCTAGAGAACTCTGTCTAACACATTTTGGCACCAGGAGTGCTTCTAGAGAAATAAAATCATAAATATGGGTTTCTTAAATTGGCTCTCCAGTCTGATTAGTCTTAAGAGCACTAATATTGCTACTTCTATGCCCAAAGCATGGAAAAGTCTGCTACTCGTACTAATCCATGGTGTGAAATAGCAACGCTAATACCTACAGTAGCACCACCGATAGATGAGGTGCTGGTTGAAGTAGAGGCTCTGAGTGATTGTATGTTTGATATTTTTGAGGAGTGTTGTCAGGATGACAAGTATAGGGCAGCTGGTTGGCTGCTCCTCCTTACAATCAAAAGTGTGATTAAGGAGAGATGCTTCTCAGGGCCTCAGAAGCACGCCTCAGCCCCTGACTATGGGCTTAAATGCTTCCGCCTGTGCTACAAAGGAGAGCCTTCTCTCCTCCTGTAATAGAGTTGACATTGCTGAGAACCAGATCTAGAGCCTCATTATGCGAGTGGCTGAATTACACCGTCAGCTGAATTGCAGATCTAGAGCGGTGTCTGAGGCATTGATCAGAAAAAGTTGGGACCCTGAAACACGGGATGGGAACATATGGGCTGATGATCCAGAAGAGGAGGATATTGAGGTCCTAAAAACAATTGAGTTACCCCAGTCAATAGGTCCACCCACCTCAGCTGAAGGTATTAATCCACTATCAAAAAAACAACCCACACCTGAGCAGATTAGCCAAACTGTTCAAGCTGAAATGCCCGGTGGGGCTGCATCAGTAGCATTGCCTGAGGGAGATGTCTTATAAGATATTGCTGAGAGCACCCGGGAAACATCCTCACCACCCATATTTTCCTCTAGACTTGTAACTAAAATTAAGACTCAGAAAGCTCCTAAAGGTGAGCTTGAGATGATTACCCAAGAAGAAGCGCGCTATACTCACCAAGATCTGCTCGAGTTTTCAAATGTGTACAAGCAGAAGCCTGGGGAATATCCCTGGGAATGGTTACTAAGGGTGTGGGATACTGGTACATGAAATGTAATATTAGACCAGTTTGAGTTTCTGGATATGGGACCCCTAAGCACAGACTCTTCTTTCGATGTCTCTGTGAGAGAAGCTAAGAGACGTTCTAATTCTTTATTTGATTGGTTCACTGAAGCATGGACTTCCAGATGGCCTAGATTAGACCAATGTGAAGTGCCTGATCTACCTTGGTACACTGTGGAGGAAGGCATCCAAAAGCTGAGAGAAACTGGTATGTTGGAATGGATCTATCAGGATATTCCCATAGACCCAAAAATGGGATGTCCTGAGAACATACATGTTACCACAATCATAAGGAACAGGTTTGTGAAGTGGGCCCCAGCATCTCTTAAGACTCCTGTAATTGCTATTTTACGTGCACCAGGATAAACAGTGGGCACTGCCCTAAACGAACTTTTGCCCACAATGGGGCTGATTGGTCCCCGTGATGGTAGAGGGCAGGTGTCAGCACTGAATCAACAGAGACGGGGTGGGCGTGATCATAATAGACAACAAGGTTTCTGTGGTAATCAAAGCAAGCTGTCTGGTGTGGAATTATGGCATTGGCTACTTAGCCACGGTTGTCCCTAGGGCCTAGGAGTGAAATAGATTGGAAACCTACTAAATAAACCTACTAAATACATGATCTATACAAGCAGAAGAATGGTAGATCAGGTGAACAGCAGAATAGACAGTCACAATCACTCACTCAATTCCCAGACCTGAGCCAGTTTATAGACTCACAACCCCTTGAATGAGGGGAGGCCGGGGCCCTTTGAAGGAGGACCTGCTACATCACCGAGGTCTATACTGTTAGTCTTTCTTCTAGCCTTCCCCAAAGGGACCTGCCGCCTTTCACAAGAGTGACTGTTCATTGGGGGAAAGGAAATAATCAAACTTTTGGGGGATTACTGGACCTTGGCTTGGAAATGACACTAGTTCCAGGAGACCCAAAGTATTTCGAATCCCACCAGTCAGAGTGGGGACTTAAAAAGGTCAAGTTATCAATGGAGTTTTAGCTCAGGTACACCTCAATGTGGGTCCAGTGGGCCCCCAGACCCATCTGTGGTTATTTTCCCCATTCCAGAGTGCATCATTGGAATAAACATACTTAGTAACTGGCAGAACCCCCATATTGGATCCCTGAAATGTGGAATAAGGGCTATCAAGGTAGGAAAGGCCAAGTGGACATCGTTAGAACTGCTATTGCCTAGGAAAATAGTAAACCAAAAGCAGTACCGCATTCCTGGAGGGATTGCAGAGATCAGTGCCACCACCAAAGACTTGAAAGATGCAGGGGTGGTGATTCCTACCACATCCCCGTTTAACTCACCTATTTGACCTGTAAAGAAGATAGATGAATCCTGGAGAATGACAGTGGATTATCGTAAACTTAACCAGGTGGTGATTCCAATTGTATCTGCCATTCCAGATGTGATTTCATTGCTTGAGCAAATTAATGCTTCTCCTGGTACTTGGTATGCAGCTATTGATCCGGCCAATGCCTTCTTCTCAATACCAGTCTCAAAGGACCACCAGAAGTAGTTTTCCTTCAGCTGGCAGGAACAACAGTACACTTTCAAACTCTCCCCCAGGGGTAAATCCACTCTTCCACCCTGTGCCATAATTTAGTCTGAAGGGACCTTACCTTGATCGCCTGTCTATTCCATAAAATGTCACATTGGTCCATTATATTGATGACATTATGCTAACTGGGCCCACATGAGATCTCATTGATGCAGCCTCTGGAGCATGCTAAAGACCTTGAAGATCCAGGATCCAGTGTCCCAGAATTCTATAACACTTGGTCTAGCTCCCCAGGATGCTTCCAGAAGCCTTGGTCAAAGTGGCTCATTTGGTACATACCCAGGACTTTTAGTCGTTCTTCACCACAAGTGGAGGCCAGTCCTTCCTTTTTCCCCACCAACAGACATCCCAGGCATGTTTGCTCCCTTTCTCTACTCTTGAGTTGCTTTTCCCGTCAGCATCCCCACCCCTCTGATAGGGCTGTCTACCTGCCTGGGGAGACCTCATCATAGATTTACATGGTAGCCACTCTGGACCACATCTCCTTCCCATCCCTTGACAATTTGATCCTAGCTCACGTGAGGTGCCCTCCAGCCAAGGGACCTTCAAATACTTGCCTAGAGAGGATGGTGGATGGTTCATTGGCACCAGTCAGGCTCTCTACCCGCTGTCTGATCCTTTGGCAAGCAAGCTGGTTGCCCTGCAAGTCTGAGCTGGTGTAGCTCCTGCTGCGTGCTCCTATGGCAGTGGACTCATACGACGCATGTCCTTTTGTGACAATTTTACTCAGCATAACATCCTCCAGATCCCTACGTGTTTCATGGTTTCCCCTCTGTTTTCTAGGGATATGTAGTATTCCATTGTGTATATACACACCAGAGTTATTTTATCCATTCTACTGATGGGAATTTAGGCTGTTCACAGCTTCGCGCTATTGTGAATTGTGCTGCAATGGATGTTGGGGGAGCATACATCTGTTCATGATCTATTTCTTAGTTCTTGTCGGTATATGTCCAGTAATAGT
This sequence comes from Tenrec ecaudatus, assembly GCF_050624435.1. Taxonomy (NCBI): domain Eukaryota; kingdom Metazoa; phylum Chordata; class Mammalia; order Afrosoricida; family Tenrecidae; genus Tenrec; species Tenrec ecaudatus. Next base: position 41,782,308 of record NC_134539.1, on the reverse strand, counting down.
ATTGCTGAACTAACTATCTGGTATCAATTGCCATCTATTTTAGGAATCACCACATCACCTTCTACAGTGGTTGTCCACTTTTACAAGCCCACTGAGAAGTGGCTAAAAGTTCCAATCTCGCCACACCGTCACCAACATTTGTGGTTCTTAGTCTGTTTGTTTTTTAATTGGGCTACAGAGAGGCGTTAGGTGGTATCTCATGGTTGCATTTCCTGGATGACTAGTGACTGGGAGCATTTCCTCATGTGTTCATTAGCCATTCGAGTGTCATCCTTTGTGGATCAGCTGTTCAGGTCCTTTGGCCTCCTTCTCAGAGGGCTGTTAGTGGCTTTTCTTGTTGTAGGCTTTGACTTGAACACTTCTGAAGATTGCATCTTTGTATAATGGCCCTCAGTTTGGGTTTCTCAGATTTCTTCACGGTTCGATTTGGTCCATTAATCTCCAACAGGAATCTGAAGGAATAACAGTATGTTATTCTCCTGATAGACTTTTGATATTCTGAATATTGAGCTTTTGTCTACTAATGTTGCATATATTAATCTTTGTTTACTTTTTATTATAGGAAAATTTAAAGCATATCTAAATTTAGACAAAACCATTTTATCAATTATTGCCCAGCTTGAATACTTTCCAAGATAATACCAATTTTACTTTATCACTAGATCCAATTTCTCTACTCCTTTCTCAATGGATTATTTTGAAGCAAAACTCTGATTTCATATCCTTTTTCTTTAAACACTTCAGTACAAAGTTCTAAAACATAAGGATACTTTAAAAACACACTAAGATATCATTATAGCACAAAAATTACAATCACTTAATATCATAAAATGTTAACTCACTATTCACATCTCCCTGATCCTATCAGGATGTTTTAGGATTATTTTTGTTTGGTTATGGGTTTTTTTTTGCAGTTGGTCTATTTAAATCAAGATTCAAAACATATCCATTACATTTCATTGGTATATCTGTTAGGTCTCTTATAATCTATGTTCTCTTTCATACTTTTGATTTTTCTTGTGATTAGTCTATGGAAAAATCCTAGTTGTTTCCTCTAACATTTTTACATTTTGTCTTTTTGAGATTGTTTCATGGTGCTGGCATTTCAATGTTCTTTTGAGAATATAAGTTTCTGGAAAATTGGGAGTTAAATTGAGAGGCTATGTTAGATCATATTCAAATATTATTTATTTTGGCAAGTATGACTTTTAACTTTCTATGCCTTTTGATACATATAAATTGTATTTTCGCTACATTTATCTCTGAATAATGTGTTTTTCGTTTCTATTTTGTGGGATTGCCGTTGGGTTGTTGCTGTCCACATTGTTTAATTTGTATCTATGCAGCTTAATGTAGTGGTGAAGAGGAATGGATGTTACACTGATGCCTTTAGAACATCTTCCCTGCTAGTAACTAGCTTTATGAATATCAATTGAGTCCTTACAACTACGAGCATTGGCTTCATCTTTTTCCTAATATTCCTTTCCCATTGCTAAACTTCACCCTTTTGGTTTTCTTGCATTTTTAAAGATAATTCTATTGTACTTGGGGTTTGCAAATATTTTTGGCCTGACAGTTTTATATTTTGAAGTGAAGTTTTTAGACCATTTCCACTAAATAAATTTCTTGCTGCATTTGGACAACTGGAGGAAATGAGGTTAGAACATTCCATTCAAACCAAGAATTGTGGCCTCCTCTTGGTATGGAATGCTGGTTTAGTTGTCAGTGATTGCAGCGAGGCTCCACCGGGGCGGCGCAGTGTCCCTACGAGGAACAGAGCAGCACATCGCTCTTCCCATAGCACCCTCATGAGCATCGCTATGTGTGAGCTCACTGCTGCAGCCACTCTGTCTCACTGGGGATCTTAGCCTTTTCCACGGAGGCTCCACTTAACAAAGTATGCGTCCTCTTCCAGAAACTGATTCTCTCTGCTGACGTAAGAAGTCTGGAGTATTCTGTCTGTAATTCTTTCAAGACAGATTGCTTGTTCTTCTAGTAGTCCGTATTGGTCCCCAATGCCATAATTCAAAGGTGTCAACTCTCTTTTGCCTTTTGTATTCACTGTCAAGCTTTTGTATGCATAAGAGGTCATTGAAAATACCATGGCATGGGTCACTCTGCCTTGGTCCTAAGTCCTAAAAGTGACAGCTTTGGTTTTTAACCTTTTAGAGAGGTTGTGTGTGGGTTTGCCAGGGCAGTCACTCATTGGATTTCTTGGCCACGGCCTTTATGGGTGCTGATTGCAGATTCAAGTAAAACGAAATCCCTGACAGCTTTAGTGTCTTGTGTTGACCGTGGGGTTGCTGATGGGCTCCATTGTGAGGACTCTGGTCTCCTAGGTTGAGGTGTAAGGCAATGAAAGACGATAGTCTTGGCTCTTCATCAGTAAGTGCTTCGCGTTCTCTTGACTTTTAGGTGCTGGGGCTGCTTCTTGCTAATTGGCTAAGGCAGCGTCTAGTCATTATGCCTTTATGCACCATTTCTGTGTGAGGATACTAAACATTTCCCATCTGCTGTGACTCCTCTTGGGAACGAGCACGTGTTCTGCCAGATAGGCAGTCTGAGATCCACTAAGTCCTCTCACTCATTGTGAATCCAGCTTCCACGGTACTTTTCAGTCAACTATTGGGAACACACAAAGTCTTGGTTCCTGTATACGCAAACCTCTTTACTAGCCAAGGAGACAGATGACAGCATATTAGGGTATTGATTTTTTTCATCCTGCAATAACACAGGAAACCAGGAAGAAATAGAAAGCAAAGATTAGTCAGTAAAAGTCTCACATATGAGGGTACAACAAAAAAATCTGTGACAAAATGGAATTAAAAGATAATGGAATTTTTCCATGAATATTTTGAAGGTTTCATATAGTATTTAAATGAACTTATGTACTTTTGAACTGGGGTGATGTTATATCGCTTGTTTCTCTGTAGTTGAATACCAATTTTTGAAACCATGTCTTTCCATGTAAAAATATGTATGTTATCAAAGTGATCTGTTGAAAGTCAGACTACATTGCCATATATTTAACACCTGCCTCGGGTCTTATAGGTAATTATGACTAAATGCTGAGCTATTTTTGTTTTGCATTCCTATAAAGCCAATTACATATTTTAAGTATAACTATTTAATTATATTTGGTCTATAACCAACAAATCAACTCTCTGATATGTACCCTTGAACTTTGTTTTCCTACATTGTGTCAGACACTGCTAACCAATTATGATTCATTTTCTCTTTAATTCTAGTCATGTGTATAGAATTGGCTCCAGTACAGTGTTCCAAGCAGTCATTATGAATCAACTGGCATTGTCTGTAAAAGGAAACATGTATTTGCCATTCTTGACCTATATAGTTTAAAATGTCTGTTAAAATGCATGGCCTCTTATGTGCGAACTTGTCTACTCGTTATTAAACTAATAAAAAGTAACTAGCCTATGCAGGTAATTTTTAAGTATAGAAACTTAAAATAACACCCTCTACCACCGAGTTGATTTTCTAGAGAACAGAGTAGAATCCCGTATAGGGCTTCTGAGGTTGTAAATCCTTCTAGAGACAGATTGCCTCACCTTTTTCATGAGCAGACGGGCTCGAACCTACAACCTTTTAGTTAGCAGTCCAGTGCTTAATCAATTGGACTAATAGAGCTTCTTAGTAAGCATTAGACACTGTTGAGTGCTTTAGTTATATTAACTAACAACACACTAGAAACATTTGAAAAATCTGCTACTAAAGTCTTGAGAGTGCTAAAAATGTCACTGGGAGGACTGAGGTGTGCCTGATCTGAGGTGTGGTACTTTAAATCTCCGCAGATTGATGGAAAAGCCAGCCATCGTGAGATGGACTGTACAGTAGCTGTAACCATGGCCTTAAATGGAGCACCAGTGTGCGATGATGTCGGACTGGTCAGTGTTTTGTTCTATTGTACAAGGGTCACTATGAGTCAGAATCACTTTGATGACTCCTAACAACAACAACAACAACAACAAGGGACTATATTCATTATCATACACATATACAAATGGGGAACTTAAGAACAGAGAAATTTAGTAAACGGGGTGAAGTTATATATCTAGTTTGGGATGTTTGGGATTCAAATTCAATGTGATTCATCGTGTTAAAAGCAAGTACTTATGAGCATGTGCCAGAAATTTGCTTCATCTGGAAAAGCAAGAGAATAGCAATAATTACATTGAAGATGCTGCTAATGCATTGTATATTTTTGTACTAGAAGTTCATATGGTAAAATATGCACATGCGTCTATTCATTCACTGCCATGTGTCAGTGCTGACTCATAGCACTCCCTCTGTGGGTTTCCCAGGCTGGAACTATGTGAGAAGCAGAAAGCCTAGTTTTTGTCCCACAGGGCTGTGAACTTTAAACCATGTGGAGGCAGCTCAAAGCATAACCACTACACCATCAGGCCTCCTTGTAATGCAATTGATAGACTAATACATATTTTTTGTTTGAATACTATGTCTCGCTGAAAATATTTCATAACAAAAATCAGGAAACAAGGTGTTCTTCTGTGTTATTCTCCTGTTGAACTCTGCATGATTTAATAAAACAAAGTATCGGCAATCCTCCTGAAAACATAGATTTATTCATTTTGGTATCACCATTGATTTATATACTGGATTTGGATATTATTGATGTTTTCAGCTACTTGTAGTCGGTATCAGCCCATAGCAACCCAGCAGAGAGAACCACTGTCTGGCAGTGGTGCACTCACATCGTCAGTGCCGTCTTTGTCTAATGTGGCAGTCACTGTGTCAATCCAGCTAATTGAAGCTATTTATCTTTCCCACTTACCCTCTGCTTTCCTAAGCATGATGTCCTTCTCCAGGGATTGGGTTGTCTTGGTATTATGTCCAATGTAAGTGAAGTGAATTTTCTTTATATTTACATACTGTTGAGGCGATAATACTCAGTCTTCCAAATGTTTATGTTTTCTGGCTCATTAACCACACTCTGGGAAAAACTTTTAAATGAATCATTCAATATATTAAAGAATATAGACAGAGATAATTATATAGCAAGATTCCTTTATTGATTTAAATTTGTAAGCAACCATTATATTCCACATAAAGTAATAGGTAATGAACTCCTATGAACTTATTATTACTCTTGATATTACCATATCTTTTAAGTATTAGTAATACTATAGAACAGCAATTATAATAATGTGCAATTCCAGGAATAAAAAATCATTCCAATAAACGGAATGGTTTTAAATGAAGGGATCGATTAAATTGAAATGAAAATTCTAATGGTGAGTCAAAACAAACTTTTGATAATAAATCAGTGAGGAAAGAGACTCTGGCATACATGCACGAGTGGGTCTACAGATGGGACATTGCTAAGAATTAGAGGAGATTCGAATAGAGTGTGGATAGGATGGCTAACCCAAGGAACCTATTCAGGATCTTTATTGACTTTGGTCCAAAGTCTACACTTACAATTAAAATCACAAAAGTTTTCTTTATAACCTGAAATGCTCTGCATTTAGCACATGAAATTGAGCATTGGCTTGTGCTGAGTGATAAAGAGGAAACACAGAGTCATTTCAACCAGGAAGAGTCTGTAATGTGAAGGGCACAATCTCAGTCTTGTACATCAAGTGTCTAGGAAAAGGGAATTCTTTGAGACAATCCATTATCACTAGTGAGCAGAGTTATAACCATTGAAAACCAAGAATTGGGGTGTTTATTCTGCGTTGACTAGAGAAACAAATCCAGGGACACCATAAAGAGAAATTGTATAGTGAGAAAACACCCCGACCAGTCCAGATCAAATCCGTTAGTCCGTTATTAGCCCATATGACTGACACTGGTCCATAAATTCTTCTTTGGACTCACATTGGCACTCAAAATGATGCCAAAAGCAGGAAGATCACAGGCTGGTGGGTGAAAAGTCTTGTGGATCCAGTGCAGTGGAAGCATCTCAGTGCTGACATGGGTCTCCATGTGGCTGCTTCAACTTTCTGAGTGTGGCTCATCAACAGGAAGGTCAAGCAGAGAGAGAGCAAGTTGCCAGAACCCTTATGAGAAGACCATGCCCACAGGGAGGCATCATCAGGCTGTGACCTGATTGACAGGCTAGATTCCACCTCATTTACTCTTCATGTCCTCAAGTTGACACGAGATTATATAACTACCACAGAGGGCAATTGGTACTTTAATGTAGGCTATATTAAGCATCTATTATGTGTTAAACACTCATATGCTTTGTTATTTCATTTAGTCCTCATATTAACACCCATGAGAAGCATCTGCCGTAGAAGAGGCAATTAACAATTGATCAAGAAGACCAAACAATGCAGTCACTTGTCATTAGCTAATCTTTGTCCTTTACTATGTCAGGACTGGCATAACTGACACATGAATGCAGTGGCCATGGCAGAGATAAGAAAACCCAACCAAACTGGCAGTCACCTAACCTGGTGTCAATTTGAAGATTAAGAGTGTAGGGGTGGAGTCTAGGTTGTCAATCTGGAGACAGCCAATGAGACTTCTGTGTGGGCATGGCCTTCTGAGAATTCTGGGAAATTTAGGACTTCCTCCCTGGAGGCAAGCAGATATTTCTCTCTCTCTCTCTCTCTCTCTCTCTCTGCTACTCCCTGAGAGACATTGCAGAAGCCAAACCACATGGATGCAACCAGACCCCGAAGCTGGAGAAGCCACAGAGAGACCCCTGCCAGTGCTGGGATGTTTACAGCACCACTAGACCCAAAGACTTTCTACTCACTGGCTTGTGATCTTCTGCATTTGGCGTCATTGCATGTGTTTTGTGAGTCTGAAGAGGACTTTACATATTGGTATCGGACATATGGGCTAATATCAGACTTATGGACTTGATTCGCACTGGGTTGGGATGTTTTCTCAATGTTCTGTTGCTCTTGTATATAAATCTCTTTCTTCTACACATATGTGTGTCATGGATTTGTTTCTCTAGTCTGCCCAGGCTGACACACAAACCCAGTCCACAGAGTTGGTTTTGACTCATGTTGACCCTCTGTAGGGTTCCTAATGCTGTAGATTGTCGCTGACATAGATTGTCTTATCCTTCTCCCATGGAACAGCTGGTACAGCTAGAAGTCCAGTGCTTACCCAACAGCCCAGCCAAGGTTCCTTGTTGGAGAGAGAGAGAGAGAGAGAGAGAGAGAGAGAGAGAGAGAGAGAGAGAGAGAGAACATATGTATACAGCAACAGGTATTCCCACATGCGAAAACCAGCTGACTATCTCCTTTCGATGTCCAATCTGCCAGTCACAGGGATGGATGTGGAATCCCCACTATTTCTATTTCAAGGAGGAAAGAAAAGATTTGAAACTTTGGGTGAAAGGGGAAAATTTAATGACAGCTATCTTACTTTGATTGTAAGGCTCTCTTTCCCACCAAACCAAATATTCATTGCCCATAATGGAGCATTTAAGAGATCCAGTAAGGAACTCTGCGTCCCATGGATTGTGTGTTGGCCTGCCGACTGCAGTGGGAATGGCCCAGCTATTCTGCAAAGACTTACCTGTAATTGCTATGAGTAAGAATGGACCTGAGGGCAGTGCATTTGTGTGTGCTGGCATGTGGTGTGTGGGTGTTTGTTATTTTTTTGTTTGAGACCCAAAGAAACTTTGGTTGGTGGCTGACAGACACTCAGGGCTCAAAGATTCTAATTGAATTGTGAATAGGAGAGGGAAGATGTCAAAGGGAAAAAGTAATAATGGACACATTCATTTGGTCTTCAGGTTTCTGCCCCAGGAAACCGCAGTGTGTTGTAAAGAAATTCTTGGTATACATTCATCCTACCAGCTTTTTTCTCAGCCCAAATTGTGAATCTTTTTTTTTCCAACTTAGAAGCCAGGTGTATTAAATTTAAATTTGAAAAGAAAAGCAGGGTGGAGAGCCAGAGGCCATCTTGCGACCTGATTATCAGTTGGTCTCAGTAAAAAAGGAGGATGGTAGGATTTATTGAGTCATATTAAGATTAATTAATGGATTACCATCCGTATTTCTCCCTCTTCTCTTTATGAATCTCACTGTACCGAAGTTCTCAGATCCATTTTCTGGAATCAACATGGCATCTCTTGTGGAATAACTGCCCAGAATAACACTTATGTTCAAATATCAATAAATTTTCTTATTTTTCGGCACTACAAAGATGAAATTTTGTGATTGCTGAAAGTTGGGGAATTTTAGAATCATACCTGAGTAAAGAAGCAATGAGACCACATGCAGTATTGGGGCTGTGCTTCACCTCAGTGCCTTCCTCTCTAACATGTTCTCCTAGCAAGAAAAGTGCCCTGGAATCCACAGGAATGACTCTCCAATATGTCTGAGCACCAGGTAAATGCTCGAGGTTAGCCTTTCTCGTCAAATGTGGGACTCCTCCTCCCTTACACTGTGTGGTCGAGTCTCCCTTTAAGTCAGTTAAATCTGCATCAGCTCTGAATCTTTATTGGAGACATTCTCTCCCCAAAGCTGTCTCCTTGCCCCTTTCTTTTTAGAGTATCAAATTGGATTGTCTACTCCAGTTTCCTTCCCATTGTATTTTATAGACATTTCCCTCAATAACTATCTTTACTCCTAACTCTGTATTGCAGAGGATCCAAGTTGGCAAAATAATAGTGTCACAGACCTATCTTTGCCTGTCCATCATTCACATCCAAAAGGCCCTCTAGAAGCCCCGTATTGGGGACTTGGACTTATAATCACGTCCTTTAGCTACTCTTAATGAATAATAAATCAATCAATAAGTAAAAGTTGAGCATTTCAACATTGGGTTAGGATGTATGAGTTTATTGTGTTTCTTATAACTATAATCTATGCTATGGAAATATTTTATATTGTATAACAAGATAAGTTTAAGATTCGGTGACTGCTCTGGAGAGTCTCTCAAATATTTCATGAAAAAAAGTCTTTCAGACAATACAGGATGATGAAGTGCTTATTGACACTTTCCATGAGAATAGCATTACTGTGATTCTAAAACCAGACAAAGCCATCACAAAAGAGAGATAATATTACATGCATTCAAAATTCTTCATGAACATTGCTACGAAACCCTTAAGAAACCATTATCGGATCAAATCAACCAGTACATAAAATGGGTAAGTACATTAAGACCAAGTAGAATTTAAGTTTGTGTGTTAGACTAGGATGTCTAGGGAAATGGAACCAATGGTGTTCATATGTTTAAGAAATAACTTTATCTCAAGAAAGCATCCCAGCCCTGGCCAGCTCAAGTCTGTGAGGCCAATGCCAGCTGAAGACGTCTTCAACTCACATAGCTGCAGGCCAATAACACAGATAAGTGAGTCAGAAACAGAGGGCTCAGAGACCAGTGTGTGGGAACATGGCAGGACATCAACAGCTCCCAGATGAGTGACCCTCCTGGGGTTGTCTCTGGAGGCAGGTCTAGAATCCAAGAAAGCAGGATGATGAAGGGCAAAGGTGAAGGAGAGGTTCCCAGTGCCTGTGTTATGAAAAGGTCACACCCCAAAGAGGCACCACTAGGCTACACCTGATTGACACGTTGGACTCCACCCCTATCTTCACACAGGGACTGTCCAATTGGCATAAAATCTAAACAACAAAGTTAAGAATGGTAGGTGGTTTTATCACCCCCAAATTGACCAATATGGTATCATATCTTTAGAGAAAAATGCAGAAAAAACTATAGGGTCATACCGATAAGATGAGAAAAACAGCTGACCCATTTGGCTGTCAGTCCTCATAAAGCTCTCAATAAACTAAGAGGAACTCCCTCAATACACTTAGTGGAAGTATATCTATTTTCTCCGCAAGGTAGAGAACAAAGTAGGATCTCTACTCTCCGAACATATATTGAAACATGATACTGGAGGGCTTAGTCATGGCAATAAAATAGTTTATTTTATTTTACAAATGACATGCAGAAGATCCTAAGAAATAATTTAACACTTTCTAGGAGGATTTAGTTCACTTAGCACTGTTGTAGGACACAAAGTTAATGTACAATTACTAGCATGTTTCTATGGAGCCATGGTGCTGTCGTGGGCTACAGGTTAGACTGCTAACTACAAGATCAGATGTTCAAGATCACCAGCTGCTCCCAGGTAGAAAGATGAGGCTTTCTCAATGCAAATTAATGTGATGGTGCCCAATGTCCCTTTTTTTACTTTACATTAAGCAATGGCTGGAGTAATAGATGCATTCAAAACCTACTCTAACAGTTATATGAATGAGACTATGGAGATGAAAAAATTAAAATATGTTTTCTTTGTCATTGGTAACAGGAAATTTGTTATTGTTGCTGTTGTCTCAATGTCGTCAGTAATGAAACCTACATATTTCTTTAAGGTGTCTTGGTGGCACTGTGGGCCAAGCGGGGCTGCTAACTGTGCTAAGTACCTAACACCAGCCACTTCATAGAAGAAAGATGAAATTGTTTTCTCCCCTAAAGAGTCTTGGAAGCCTTATGGGAAATTTTCACTCTGTCCAATATAGTGTCACTTATTTGTTGGAATTGACTCAATGGCAATCAGTTTGATTTGGGTTTATGTATTTTATTGAAACAGATCCAATTAGTAGTCATAGTTAGTAGAGTGAGTAGACAAAGGGATATAATTTGCCATTGGTGATCCTTTCTCAACAGCAATACAAAGCAGAGAATTTAATGCCATCTAAAATTATGTTTATTTAAAGTAATAGGATCTTTATGCGGATTTAAAGTAATAGGATCTTTATTTAGCTAATGAAAAGACAAGCTAAGCAGATTTTAGAAGACATCATTCTTTTGCTCTAATTCTGTGCCCTTATATTTCTTAAAATCTCTCTTCATTTTAGTCCTGAATTTATTATTTGAGTTTATTCACAGAAGTGTAATTGGGCTACAACATAATAACAATCGCAAGGATAACGCAAGACCTAACAGCGCTCCGTTCTATTGGACAGAGGGTGGCTATGTGTCAGAGCCTGCTCAACAGAGGCAGTGCCAACCAACAACAACAACAAAAAGGGATTTAAAGAGTCAACAAGGGAGATACAGGAATCAGGGAATCTCTAGACACTCACAATACTACCTGTTCATGGCTAGCTTGGTTCCCATCTTCTCCAGACAGTGCAGATTCTAGGAGGGAAATACTTGTTAGGAATCTGTCCCTCTATCAGTTAGATCTGAGTTACATAATATAAAAAGATCCAGTGATCAGCCTTGAGAAAACTCTAGTGATTAAAAAGAATTAATAAGAGGATTATGCCTGCGTGGTGACTGTGGCTCTTACTTCACTCAGGCAAACATTTCAGGGGCAATGTCACCGCGAAGAGGAGGCCAGGTTATGTGATGCTTATGTGCCAGGTATATAACAATAGACACACCGTGTTCTGGGAATTTAAAGATGGAACATGCATTCTCTATATAAGGAGAAGGTACTCCACAGCTTTATCAGTATGATTAAGATGCTAGAAATTTAGTAAGAGGAAAATATTAATGATTTTCAAAAATGTGAATCACATTGGCATGTTTGGAATTTTACAGAGGAAACAAATAGTTCTTTTTAAATGATCATAGCATTCAGTGGGGGGGGGGAGAGAGAGAGAGAGAGAGAGAGAGAGAGAGAGAGAAAAGTACAAAATAAGGCTTACAAATAAGTTGGAGCCAAAATGTTTAGATCTTTAAAAGACAAGGCTTTTATATAGCAATTTATTCAATAACCAAGTTGGAGTCATCAAATATATCTGAACTAGAGAGTTATGGGATCAAGCTCAAACTTCAGAAAAACCAATCTGCTATTCTCAAGTGATCTGGCTGGGAATAATCACCAGCAAGGTAGAGACCAATTAGAATACTATTTCTACAAAGTAGGTGTGGCAGTTACATAATCTCCTGTCAACTTGTGAAGGGGTGGGAATCCAGCCTGTCAATCCAGTTTGATGACCTCCTTTGGAGGTACAAAGGAGATCAATAGCTCACTGGAGGCCAGGTGCACTCTCTCCCTACAAGACATCCCTGTGGAAAAGACACGTGGAGCTATCGTGATGGCAGTCAGAGCATGGAGCTGGAAGAGCCACATGGAGACCCAGGCCAGCTTCCACCACCACTGGATCCACAAGACTTTCTATCCGATGGCCTTTGATCTTCCTGAACTCAGTGCAAGTGGTTGGTGAGTCTGAAGAAGAATTTACAGACTGGTATCAGACATATGGGACAATATCAGACTTATGGACTTGATCTGGATGAGGCTGGGATGTTTTCTTAATATACAATTACTCTTTTATATAAAGCTCTTTCTTATACACATAGGAGTCTTAGCTTGCTTTCTCTAGTCCACCTGAACTAACACAGTAGGATAGATCCAGGTGAAGCGGTAGAAGAAACTGATAGTAAATTATGAAAATACTGATTTGTTTGCACAATAGATTTCTGTTAGTCAAATGTAATTTTATTATTTGCGGATCACTTGGTATATATGAGAGAGCTTTAAAAAGTTCATGGAAATGTTTCATTATCATTTAATTCCACTTTCCCACTGACTTTTTGTACCTCCTCCATATATGTGTGCAAACGTGCCCATGCACAAACGTGCACATGCACCACAATAAAGCCCATGATAAATAGTAAACACATTGGAACAATAAAGCAGCTTCTACTGAAAGTTACCTAATGAGCTATTTGGTAGTTTAGAAAATGACAAAGTACAGTATATCTTTGTAGTTCATTGTGGCATATTTAGTTTTGCATTACAGGTTGGCGGGGGTGGGAGGGTTGGCAATGAAACATGGGAGGGCAGAGGAATCATAACGTGATTGAAGATGTTGCAAGACATTCAAGGAAGAGGTCTGTTTCAAAGAAAGATGTGATCTAAGGTGGGGGATAATGTTGGGAGCGAAGCAAGTGGTGCGGTTGGAGGAATTCCGATGAAGGATTGTTTCCTCCACTAACTAGGTCTACAACACAATAGACTTAACCTTCCTGGTTCTCAATTTCATCATTTCAAAATGCGAACGATACCTGCCAGTTATGAATTTTTAAATTTATTATTTAGTCGGTTGTCGGTAAAGATGCTATAAGAAAATGAATGTATTGGCACGTTGTAACTTCTAGCTGGTGTGTACTTAATAAATATTACTTGGTTATTAGATGATTGGTGACTGAAAGCGGGAGGAACCAAAACCCAAGCCAAACTCACTGCCATTGAGTCAATTCCGACTCCACCCTCGAAGACAGGGTAGAACTGCTCCTGTGGGTTTCCCAGACTGTAACTCTTTAGGGGAGTAGAAGGCCTCCTCTAAACAGCAGAAATAAAGGATTCCCGTTGATGGTGTAAGGGAAAACAAGTCAATGGGAAAAGAATGTGCACCTCCAACAGAGCATAGCCAAGTCCCTAACACGGAGAAAACGCTTATTAAATACCTTTCTAAATAGAATTAAAGATAGGAGCCTCATCACTGATGACCCTTATTGTATTCTTTGGGGCTATAACTTGGGGCCCTCACTGACACCAGTTAAATTCAACAACAGAAATAATAACATCATGGATTTTAAAATTGGCAGTTGAATCAATCTGTATTTATATCTATATTAGGGAGCCATAATTTAGTCCCATTGGGTACCCTAGTTAATGAGATGTTTTGTCTTAGTGAATTTCCCCATAAAGCATGTTTTAAAATTTAAATTAAATGAGAAAGCCAATTTCCCTTGCCTCCCTGGGATTTTGCCCAGAGACAAATTCCTCTGAAGCCCCACGTTCCTTTGCTGCATTGCAGCATTTAATGATGTTCTCTTATTAAAATGTTCATGAAAATCAAAATTAAAACAATGCATACTTGTATGTATAAAAACAGGTAAAATATGTAAAAATTTAACTCCATTGCACAGTTTAGTTTCCTGCCTCTACCTCCCCCCACCATAATTTGCTGAACAATTTGAAGAACATTTGTGATGTAGGATGCACTCTGTAGAGACCGTATCACCCTGCTGTTTCTGCAAGAAGAACAGATAAACTCTGTTAAGTTTCCCACATAATTATAAGATAATTAAGCTTAGCTCTTTAAATATGAGTTCAGGACCAAAAATGGCCTCCTCTTGGCTAAATGGTGTTTTTGAAGCAAAATACTTAATTACAGAATATCATCTTAAACACTCCCATACATACACAATCCAAACTGGCTAATCTAAGTCTTTTGTTAAAGTGGCTGTAAAATGCTGCCTTTGTGTGTGCATGTGTGTGGATTTAAAAATACTTTATGTGCTCCTTTTGTGCTGTGAGTTAAATCTTGGACTAACCAGGTGCCGTGAGTTAGACATTGGGCTCCTAATGCTGAGCTGAGCAGTTCAAATCCACTCACTGCTCCATGGGAGGAGGAGGAGGTTGCCGGCTCCCAGAAAGTCTCATTATGAGTAGGACTTGACCTGATGGCAGTGGTTTAGGGTTTTGTCAATGTTGTTGGTAGTGCCAAATGCTTTTCTAGTTACCAACGAGCTGAAACATCCCTCTTGAGAAAAGGTGGCACACATGCAACCTGTCATTAAAATTCGAACCTTAGAAAAACCAGCAGGAATTTCAAAAAAATTCTTCTTATCTGAATAATATACAAGAAAACACTATTTCATGAAAAGAAGGGTGTTTCTAAAAATTGTCCATTTCCATACTATTTTCTGCATCTTTGCCTTTGTCCTTTGATGGGTTGAAGTAATTGGGAGAGCTTTCTTCTAAAAAATGTATGAAAATATGATCTACATCTAAATGAATATACAAATAATTCCTGGGTTATGGGTACTATTTGTTCCTATGTCTAAGAGTTTGTAGGTTAATTATAGCAGGTGCATGTGATTCCTATTCGGTATAAGCGAAGATGGAAGTCTTTCAAATGATTTTAAGGCTATCCATGTAATGAGAGGAGGTGATTATAAAGAAGTAGAAGCAAGTTCATATCACACTAAGGGCAAGAAGGAGTTATTATGAAATGGACATTTGAAACTAGGCACTGATAGGGACCCTGTAGGACAGAACAGAACTGTCCCTGTGGGTTTTGCAGATGAGTTTTTACAAGGATAGAAAGCCTCACTTTCTCCTTCACATCAGCCAGTGGTTTCGAACTACTGACCTTGTGGTTAGCAGTCCAACAGGAAACCCACTGTGCTGCTGAGACCACTATGAATTGGAATGTACTCAATGACAGTGAGTTTGGTTAAGGTTAACCCAGGGACAGCCTGTGCTTAATTTCTGGAAGAACCCATCATCATCAGTGCTATCAGTTGTGGTGGTGTCAGATTCGACTCATGATGAGTGAGTCCATGTGTGTCACAGTAGCTGTGCTCCATAAGATTTTCCATGGCTTCTTTGGTTACGGTCAAGTGTGCAAACCGATTACATGAATGGCTATCTTTCATTGTACTTCCTCACATACCTTGGTAAGTTGACTGGACCTCATAGAAAAATAATGCCTAGTGTTTTATCTCCCCAACTCTTTTCACATCTGTAAAATGATGCTATGACCACGAATCTAATTGGTGTTGGAAAGGTTAGTCAAGACATGTATTTAAATATATTTATTGAAGTCGTGAGGATAAAGAAGATACTCAAAATGTACTGAACAGATAAGGTCTGCTTTAACTTTTAAATTTTTAATCCCTCTAAATTAATCCTAGACCAGAAAGGATGTTGGTATTATTTTAATGACATTCAGGAGAAGAAATGGAGGAAGGGATGCTATTCTAGAGGAACTCTAGGAAGTTGGGCTGTCCCTGAGTTTTCATTCGGAGTTCAATTATGTCTAGAAAGCAGTTCTTTCCACTTCATACACAGACACACACAGCAGACTTTTTCCTTTTAGGATGTAGTTCTCTAGTTATATGTGTCATGCGTCCCTTTCACCCCATCCTCTCTACTTCTGGCCAAATACCTTGCAAGCTAAAGTGCTTTAGATTTTATGCTGCATTTTATGAGTTTGAAATGAAAACTGCTGACTTTTATGGATACTGTGCCTATATTTGATTTTGGGTGTTAAAAAATTCAGGGCATCTTTGACCCAGTAAGCCTATTTTCTGGGGCTTTATCGTAGTCCAAATGTGGGCAAAGATGAATATCTCAGATAATAAATATATACAGGATTAATTGAACAACATGTTATATTATATATCTCAATAAAGTAATATGTAGGTATTAAAAACAACTATTATAAAGACTGTAGCACTAAGAATAGTTTGATTAAATATTTAAACTCAGTATAAATGTGTTAACATATTAGGAAATCACTATAAAATGATGTATGTTTCAGGACAAAGTCTGGGAAGTACCTTTTGAGTGGGGTGGGGGCGGGAGACCAGCTCGAGTCACAGAAGTGATTGAACAGTGGATCTCAAACTACTCAAACTATAGTCTTCACATAAAATATTTAGAATCATTCTTAAAAAGTGACATTCCCAGACCTGCCCTAAGAGATTTGCAGTCAGTAAATCTGCAGAACAGATCTACAACTAGGACCCGGAGGCACAGGGAATCCAGGGCAGATGATACCTTCAGGACCAGGGATGTGAGGGGCGATACTGGGAGGGCAGAAGGTGAGCGGGTTGGAAAGAGGGAACCAATTACAAGGATCTATATGTGACCTCCTCCCTGGGGAACAGACAACAGAAAAGAGGGTGAAGGGAGGCATTGGACAGGGCAAGATGTGACAAAAGAGTAATTTATAAATTATCAAGGGCTCATGAGGGAGGAGGGAGCGGGGAGGGAAGGGGGACAAAAGAGGACCTGATGCAAAGGGCTTAAGTGGAGAGCAAATGATTTGAAAATGATATGGGCAATGAATATACAGATGTGCTTTACACAATTGATGTATGTATGGATTTTGATCAGAGTTGTATGAGCCCCTAATAAGACATTAAAAAAAAAAGGTGTTCTAAGGTTATTTTGAGGGAGGTCATTGGTGGTCTGCAATTCCACTAACATCAAGTATGGGGGTAAACCAGGAGTATAATGTACTTGATCAGACTTTTATTTGTTCAACCCTTAGTTCACAAGTGATGACTGGATTTCACATAGTTGATGTGAAATGTTATGACCCCTGCATATTACTGGCCAACACCATCCCTCTTTATTTTTTCTTGTGGGCCTCAATCTTCCCGCATTTACTTCCCAGGGAAAAGAGTTCTGGAGATGCACCAGTTGCTAAATAACAGTTTGTGCATTCAAACCCAGTCACCAAAGATCTGCTGCAGCCTCAAAGACAGTAAGGTCTAGTCTACACTTTCCTACTAAGTCAAAATGTGACTTGACAGCACCTAAGCATGACACTTCTTGAGGGAAGGGATTCATTCTCTTTGCTTATCCCTTGACCAGAGGAAACAAAATAAATTTATAATAATAGTTGAGAGTTTGGTGAGGATTTTACAGTGACAGTTTTGTAACCGGAGAGAGCTGGTATTAAGTTTGGCATCACAAATTCACCATCTACATTTCTAGGTGATCCTGAATTTACTGTATCTCAGCTCCCCTCCCGCGTCCTCAAACCTGCGCCTTCTATTTCCTGTTGAAACTGAGTACTACTGTGTAGCTTACCATGTCATACCCTGCTGTGATTTTGCTTCAAGGTACTGAGCCAGTTCAACTCAGTTCTGGCATGACTGATGAAGGGATACCAGAATGGGCCTAAATGTGTAAAATGTGAGTGAGCCTGCAATGGAACAGGTCGAGGCCCTGCTACAAAGCTGATCTGCCTCTTACAAAACGAGAGTGTCATTTGTACCACATAAACCATCCAAACTTTTACCAGCAGGCAGAAACAACAAAGCCTGCAAGCATCTAGGGGCTGCACAAGGGGGAAGGAGAACCCAAGGACATCAGCCCAAGGCCAGTTTCTGTGAGATAGAGATTAGAGAAGTTCTACTTTCCAATCCTTTTTACCCTCTTCTGACAGCCATCATCTCTCCCAGGGCTTCTACTTCTATCCCGGGTCTGATCATCTGTTGCCAGTGGCCACATCGACCTCAAGCAATACTCCTGGTTATGAAGTTTCTTAGGAAAGTTAATAGGCACAGGATCAGAAAAATTATGGACACCGTTCTTCTGTCTGCAGTGTCTTTCTAGCTGTGCCAATAGGCACATGTTTCTCTATCTTGAGCTCTCATCCACCTGGACCCTTAGCCTCTGTCCTACTGGGCAAGTTTTACAAAGCTCTTATAAACTCACTGCCATTAAGGCACCGCTGAGGCTTTCTACTCCTATAAAGAGTTACAGTCTTAAAAATCCACAGGGGCAGTTCTACCCTGTCCTATAAGGTCTCTATGAGAAACCTCCTATAGTGCTGATTAAGGTCCAAAAGGCACCCAATCTACTGCCCAAAGGCACTCAGCGTTCCTTACTCCATTGGTCAGGAAACCTACTTTCTCTCAATCTTACTTCTCTGTAGCATTGCTTCAACCCAACACTGCTTCACCCCACAGAGATCTTGGGATCCAAAAAATACACTCTATCCATGACTGTTCATTTGTAATGGTTGTGAGATCTCCTATTTCTGTTTATGAGGTGATTCAACTCATAAACAGCACAATGGCAAAAATTTACCAATTCCTTTGTTAGAGTACCATACACTTTATTTGCTTGTCCCCACCAATTACATGGTAGGAGTCATAAAGATTATGGCTAGAGAGAACCATACCAAGTAGTTTGACTGTGTTTCACCTGCTGTACAACGGTGGCAAACCACGTCCCTTTGAACGTGGTTGATTCACGACAACCTGGCAGTAATCCAGTCTCCCATACCAGGCTCTTCAAAGAGTTCACTATGTCTCTTCTGAGTCTTCCATTCTAAGGCTTCAACCCACAATTTTCTCCCATTGTGGTCATTCTCTGTGTCACCCAAATGTTAAACATTATTTTCTGATTTCATTCTATTGGTCATGACTAGAATCAGTTTAAACCAGTTTGAGGCCTGTTTTGCTAGCAGCCTCCCTAGAGAAAACTATCTGGGGCTTTAACTCAGTGTGGCTTGGTATTACTTTTTAAATTTTAATACTATTTTATAATTTTAATACGGGTCATGTCGCAATTTGAGATATCATTCAACAATTTCTGCACAAATTGTTCAATGACATGGGTTATGTTGTTCACAATGCATGAATGTTGTCATTATTATTAATCTGGTTGTTCTGTTCCCATTCATCTAGTTTCTCTTCACTCTCATAATATCAGCTTGGTTTTAAAGTAATCAATGACTTCTTGGTCTCATGTAAGTGATTTTTGAAAGAATATGTTAGACTAGGTTCTCTAGAGAAACATAGCCAGTGACGATTGTATGTGTATAGAAACAGAGTTATATTAAGAAATGGCTCATGCAGTTGTAGAATTGGCTAACTCAAATCCTGTTCAAGTCTGTGGGTTGGATATAATGTAGAAGCTTTTCCCAATCCACATAGTTGCAGGGGCTGATGAACAAGAAACAGGAAGGTCAAGCAGAAAGGCCACACATTGGTGGAGACAGAGCTGAATGAATCCGAATTCAGCAGTCTGCAATGGCTCCTGGGATTGGTAGGCACTATAATACAAGGTTGATGATGCAGATGCAGTCTATAGATCCAGCAGAAGAAGTGAGTTAGCTTCCACATGGGGTCAAACTATGCTCAGAGGGGGCCGTGGCCTGAATGAAACTTCCCTGAATTGTTTCAAGTCTATCGCCATATGCAGGAGGCTTCAGTTCTACCTCATTCTTCCCACAACTGCTCGTCTGCTTCACAGAAGAGCTCATCATGGAGTCGGCCACACCATGTCAGATCATATCATGGCGAATCCTGGCCCAGCCAAGTTGACATCAAACCGAGCTAGCCAGGAAGTGAAACTCTTCTGCGTGATTTCAATCATCTTGTGAGCCACATTATTATTTAGCTACAAAATGGCCTTCATTCCAATTTGAAGGATTATCTCTAGGCAGTTGTCTCAGGAATTCTCCAGATTCAACAAATTCACTATGTTTGTTTTTAGTATTATTTGGGTTTTTGAACTTTTAGGAATTTGGGGTTCTCTTATATACGTTTCTCTTGTACTATCAGACAGTCTATTGTGGCCTTGGTTAAAATAATTAGTAGTAGTAGCCAGACACAATCCAGCTCTGCTGTTCTCAGGAATGATGAGTCCTTGGTTTGTGTAGACCAATGTTTCCCAAACTGGGCAATATCACCCCTTGGTGGCACTGGAATGATCCAGACAACTTCAAAAGCAGGCATTTCCATTTTATCCTGGATTATGGGCTGTAGTACAAAAACATTTAATTGCCAGAGGGATACTGAGCTGGTTTTTGTTTGTTTGTTTCAGAAATTTTGGCAGTAGGCCAAATTAGTTTGGAAACCTATAGTAGACTATTGATCCTGTAGATTAGTTAAGTCTTTGTATTGATATCTGTTCATATCATTTCAGAAATACCACGCTTGGGTTTGATGTGTGTGCTATTAAATTATTTTGCTTAATAATAATAGGTTCATGCATGTTCTAAACGATATCAAAACCTCATTTTTATTTATGCTGAGTAATATTCCATAGTGTGTAGCTGTTCCATTGTATTATCTTTTCATCCGTTGGTGAACACTGAGTTTGCTTCCATCTTGTTTGTTATTATGAATAGTATTGTAATGAACCAAGTGTGCATGTATCTATTATGTCACTTCTTTTCAAGTCTCAGGGTCTTAACCTAGAAATGGAATTACTGGGTCATATGAAAGCTCTGCTTCTAGTTATTTTAGGAATCGCCAAACTGTTTGTCACGATGCCTACACCATTTTACATGGTCACTCACAAGAGTTGAAGGTTCTAATTTCTCCACATCCCCTCTATCACTTGCTATTCCCCTCCCCACCCTTCTTTTCTTTTTTTTAAAATAGGGAAACCTTACAACACTTATCACAATCCATACATATATCCATTGTGTCAGACACATCTGTACCTATGTTGTCATCACCTTGCTTTTCATTTGAGCGCCCCCTAGTGGGAGTGAGATAGCTTTGAGAATCATGAATAATGATGTTGAGCTTTTTTTCATGTGTCTGTTCAGCCTCTTACTGTGATTTAATTAATGACTGCCACCTAAATGGCTACTTGGAATGTAATCTATGACAGGCACGGTCTTAGAAAAGGTATAGTAAAGACATATATTGTCAGCCTGCCTTTAGAGATCAAAATCTGCCCTAACCCTAAACATATCTTTATTTAAAATATCTCTGCATTAATCCTTATTTGAAACTCAAATAAGGGAACTTTCTGGTTTAATGATTTTTTTTACATCTCCAGCTTACTTCTGGTCTTCTTTCTTGCTCCATCTAATGATGGGGCAGAAGTTCTAGCAAGCCATGTACCAAATCTCATCCTATTCATGACCATTATCTTAGTGATTATATATCATACCTAATGTAGGATAGAGAGGACAGGCACATTAAGTGTCACCCTTCAAAAGCATATTATACAAACCAGCTGTGCTTTGAGAAAATGGGGTGCTGGGGAGAAAGGAGAGCCAACTAGGTATTTGGCACACATCATTTTATTCTTGCAGTGATTGTATTTTGTTTGAGGAAACTGAAGTTCAGACCTAACAGAGCTCTGAGTGAAATGATGGATGCAGGATTGCAGCCCACAAGTAACTGACTGGTTCTTTTTTTTCTCCTCACGTTACCACACAGACCAACCTATCTGGTTTGCTACATTTAGCTTTAAAGATAGTAAGAAGGCCACTCAGAGAGGAGTTTTATTGTGTTCATGATGCCAGGCAGGCCAAGGTGCTGAGTGGAGCTTTTGTTTGTGATATGTGTATTTTTGTTTTTCTATAACTACTTATTGCAATTATTTGGTTAATGCATAGGTGGTTTTTTTTTTACCATGGCCAAAAATAGTAAACATAAAAAGAGAGACAATTTTTTTTAAAGAAAGATACTGTGGAAAAATTCTGGGCATAAAATTAATGTGCAGGGAAAATGGGGAGCTGAGCAAAAATGATTAATTGTTCATTAAAATTTACCTTGGTATTAAAGTATGTCAAGGGCATATTGTTCTGAAAGGCTATCAGACAAGACCAAGAGTGTGAGAAAAATAAGAAATAGCTGTGGGGTCATCCTTTTGCTTTATTCTAAGAACTTAATAGTATGGAAACCATTGCTTTATGATTGACATGATGGCAGAGATTAAAAATGAACTATACAGGCATTCACATGAAGAGACTGGCTTTATTCTGACTTAGGATGGGAGTAATAAGTAAGCCAGGTCAAGGCCTGTGAGAATTTGCTTTTTATTTAAGAACTCTAATAAGCATTGTAAACATCAATTAAATAGCAATTTTAATTTTGAATATTACCGGTACATTTTCTAATAAAACTAACCATGACAACTAAAGATAAAACCTAAAAGGATCATTCTGAGAACTAAGGATACGTGGCCCAGTGGAATTTCCAGAAACCAATAGAAGCAGAAAAATCCAAACTAAGTAACATAACTATGACCAATCTATTAAAAACTTACAGGGAGTAGTGTGGGATAAAGGAGAATAAGAAATCAATCTCAAGCATAACTCCATCTCTCCAAACCTTACTTTGGCTGCCTGAGGGGGAAACAACCTCCCTTTCCATGTGGGCCTGCTTTCTCCATCATCAGGGGCATCCTGCCATCTTCCACTTTCCTCAGTACTTTGAGACAAACTCTTGGAATAGAATATGCACAGAAAGAGAAGACTGAGAGTGTATTGTAGTGCCTGCTGTCAATTCCAACCCGACGCAGTGAGGAATATATAATGGGAGACACAGAAGATTACATGGCAACTAAGGCTGTGGCATTTCACGTCCTCTGCTTCATGAGAAAAGAGCAGCAGACACACACTTTTACTTCAAATTTATCCGTTGATACACTGGAATTGCTTTATATCAGTGTGAACGCAATTTATGTCTACTTCATATGGTTTTAATTCTCACATTTATTGTTTGAGATATGGATAATTATGCATCATGATTTTTGGTTCCATTTTTCATAGAATATATTTATCCTACCAAAATCCACTTCCTTTCATTTATCTGTCTTTTGATTCCTTCCCTAGCTGCCCAAATTTTCTGATTATATATTTATAATGTTATAGCATACTTGGTAGTACAAGTCTCACTAATTAGCTTCTCAAAAATGTTGACTTGCTTATTTAAATTCACTTTTTCTTCTGAACTTATTTGAGCTATTTTCAAGTATATATACATGTAAGTTTGGATATTAAGATTGTATCTAAACAATCAATTATGTAAGAAAGGATTGCTACTTTGTGACATTTATTCTTCTCATGCATGAACTTTACATGTCTCCCTAAAATTCTTTATACCTTTAATAAGGGTTTTGACATTTTCTACATAGAGCTCCCACACATTCTCCAACTTATTTATTCATAAGTATATATAAAATATTTTATCCTGTGTATTATCAGGCTAGTCATTGTTGCTATGAAGAAACATATTAGCATTTAGATTAGAAGATTATCATGACAATTCAGACTTGAATGCGGCACTGGTTAAATAATGCCTCACCTGGGTAGAAGTTACATATGTTAATGACTTGGAAAAGTAGGTAATGATATGACTCAAACTTTAAGCCAAGGACTGTGTGGCCACCTTCTCCTCTAAGTCACAGGATTCTTATCATTAATTTTAACTTGGGCTGAGTGCATCCCATCATCGCCATTGACAAGAACCTGCTCATGTCCCAACCAATATTTCTATTCCGCAGAAAATCTCAGCGCCATGACTTGCACAGTTTATTGCAAAATTTGAATGACAAGCATTTTCTAAGTGAATGACAATTTGTTCACTCCAGGAATTTAGAAGCAAGAATACAAATGTTTGAGAGGATCAAAATTTTACATTTTTAGTGAAGAAATACACTGCGGGGCACTGTAAACAATATAGGTAATGTAATAATTACCCTCCCCCAGTCTCCTTCACAAAGCATATGAAATAAGTTTCTCTCATATGGTTACAATGTGAAGACATAAAGAAAATCAAGTGCAGAGTCACTTCTAGGGAAAAGAAGGACCAGCAAAGGTCCTTCTAGTGTCAAGAAGGTCCCACTAGCTTCTGCCTCAACACTGCCCACCAGGGGATTCAGAGGAACAAAGGTGAGCCCAGAAAGATGTGAGAAAAGACAGAAGCTCGATGCCAGGGAAGGGCGCTGAGTGTAAGTCTGAGTGGTCACCATAAAGATTAAATACCCCTTGAATCTGAAAATACTAAAAACAGTAACAGGGCTCATTTGACCACAATGGCAAGAAAAGGACTTCCAGATAGGCATATCAAAGGGCGAGGTGCCACATCAGTTTTCAGGTGCACTGCTGAAAGACACAGATTCCATATAAAGGAACCGGTACTTACTTTAAAGAGTAGATTTTATTTTAAAAGGAAAGGACAGTTTAGCTGAAAACCTTTTCCAAAGAATAGCATCTTCAGAAGGAATGTGTCCTCTCAATAATGAAAATAAACACAATGCAGAAATAAACAGCAACTGTACGGTCCAAACAATATCAAATACACTCAGGCAAGTATCTGAAAAACCACCCCAAATCTCAATTAGAAATCTGAAAGGAGCCAAGAATAAACACCAGGAGAGAAAACAAGAGAGAGAGAACTCCTTGGACTGAGGAAAACAGTGGGGGAAAAGCCAAAGTGATCTCAGAACTGATGAATAAGTGACAGGATTCTAACAGAAAAATGAAAATCCAATAAATAATATTGAATAAATGCAGAAAAAATCAATAGAATAAAATGGTATAAAATTAGAAACAATCTGAAAGAAAATATTGGAACTGAGAAACCAGTAAAGAAGGAATCATATCAGATTGCTGATGAGGAAAACCAATTCACAAAACAGAACTAGCAGTTAGAACTTTAGCCCCAGAAAAAAATTAAGAGATAAAAGAAAGTACATTTATATCGAAATATTAAGAAGATTACTAGATATCTGAAAAATTTAATGCAAAACTATAAACTCCAACATATTATAGTAAAACTATTAGGTTTCAAAGGTAAAAATTAAGCATGACAAGGTATTTAAATGAGATGGTCAAAGAGTTTCCAAAACAATAGGCTAAGATAAAGAAAATATGTATGATTTAATCCCTAGATGCTGAGAGATCCCTTGACAAAACTATGTCTCTGTTTGATGACACATTAAGTCTGATAAACCAACAAGCTCATTGCCATCCAGTCAATGTAGCCCCATGGCAACCTTTTAGGACAAGGTCGAACTGCTTCTGTGGGTTCTGAGACTGTCAAAGGTTAAGGGGAGAAAGTTTCATCTGTCTCCCATGGGGCCGTGGGTGGCAGTGCTCAGTCTCCATGGTGGACAACATGAAGCTTTCAAACTATGGAGGAAGCACGGAAACTCGAAACACCTTGATATGCAGAAAATCTCGCTTAAACCTGCCTCCACAGGTCAAAACCACTTTTGGTCATCTGCTATATTAGAATGCATCCTTCATCTGAGAACAAATTAGCTTGATTAAACTGTTATGTGGAGAACATTGTGAGGCTTAGTTTATGAGATAATTTATTTAAGTCATAACAAGAAATGAGATTATGTAAGCATCCTTATGTCTCACATTATGTCATGAGCGTTTTTGCCTGGCTTCTATTTTCTAATAGATCCATTATAAAAAGAAATCAGCCAGCCTCCAACTCCCAAATGATGCACGCCCTTGCTGCTATTTGGTGTACATGGAGAAAGATCAACTAAAGGTGGGGGTGGGGGGGAGGAATGACTATCAATGAGCCTGTTTCCCTATCCCTCAAAAGACAGGTCTGGCAGGATTTATTCGGGAAGCAAGTTCTCCAGTTCTCCTCTGAAGCTTCAAGGAGAAATTCTTTCCTTCAGAAGGTTCTGAAATGAGAATTAGAAGAGATCCAGACACTACTTAATGTTGAATTGAAAATGAGGACTTTGTTGAGAAGCTGCTCCACGTTCTTAACATTTCACTCATTTAGAAAGAGCATTTATTACAGAATTAAGTTCTGCAGAGAGAGACACTCATCTCTTCTGATTGTTGGCTGCCATTTCCACTAAAATCCCAGAAGGCCTCAGAGAAATTTCTAGTCATGCAATACATATTTTCCAAATGTTCGACAACTTTAGGTCAGCAATTGAATATACCTTTTAAAAGTGCTTAAATCACAATTTCAAATAACAATACAGAAAGCCACACAATATTTTAAAAATGTATAATTATAAAAGCTACTTTAGATCACAGAGAGGAAAAAAAATATTTGAAATCTTTCACCAAAGTTTCTATATCTGGATGAGTATTAGCTGCCTAAAGGTTGATCTCTTTAATTCCTTTTTCTATTAAATTAGTACATTCTGACTTGCAATTATAGTCATCAGTTATGAAAGATAAGATCTCCGTCAGAAGGTTTTAGGTACTCAGATTCAAAATGGACTCGTGAATTATAGTCATTTTTTTATAGATGGCGATGACTAGCCTCTGTCTGACTTCAAATGTTAGAACATTGAGAGAGGTGAGCGTGTCTTTCATTCACTTCTTGTCTCACTCATCTCTGTGAAGTATTTCTTCTGCTTTTGATTAAATAGCAGGCAATTTTATTCTCCACTAGGTGGGAAAAAAACAGTTTATATGAAAGAGCAACACTCTCCGCAATTAAATCACACACAAAGCTTTTCTTATAAATCTGTAACATTTTTCTTACTATTTAAAATTGTCATAGTTTAGCACTGGTATCATACATTCAGTATAGCAAAGTCTTGAATATTTTCATATTAATGAAAATCAAAGTAAGCAAATGAATTAAAATCATACAAATGGTCGGAATTATCAGAAATGTCTTATTTGCTTAATGTTTCATTTCAAACCTTCTCTGGAATGCCTTTACCTGCAAGAACGTTCTGATGTGCATAAAAGCCTTTCACTGCGTAGTGTACTGAGACAGTTTGCATAAATTGGTCATTTTACAATTATCTTCTTTTCTTTGGCCCTGAATTATTCTGTCAAGAAACCTCGGATTCTCCCTGGAGAGTGCCCTCATTTGTTGAGATGATACTAGTAGCTGGGGATTTTAGCTGACTTGTATAAGGTTTGAAGGCAGTTACCAGGTGCCTCACTTCTTGCTCTCAAATTCTGTAAATCTGCGCCAATCACACTCTCATTTTCTTTGCTGAATTTGGGACTGAGTCTGCCTGCAGGTAGTATGAATGATACATTTGTCTCATGATAGTAGGGGAGGAAGCATTTGGGAACTAGAGGAAAATGGTATGTTTCATCATTGCTACCCTGCACCCTGACTGGCTTGTCTCCTCCCTGCGGCCCTTCTACAAGAGGATGTCCAATTTCCCACAGATGGACTCTGGGTCCCCACTCCCCACTCCCCCTCGTTCACAATGCTATTATTTATAAATATTTTTTTTGTCTTTGATGCCTGATACCTGATCCCTTCACCGCCTTGTGATCTCACAGTCTGGTGTGCTTCTTCCATGTGGGGCTTTGTTGTTTCTCAGATAGATGGCCACCAGTCTGTCCCGGCTCGATCGCTCAGGAAAAAACAGGTGCATAAGCATATGTGGTGAAGAAAGCTGATGGTGCCCAGCTGTCAAAAGATATAGCATTTGGGGTCTAAAAGGCTTGAAGATAAATAGGTGGCCATCTACTGAGAAACAACAAAACCCACATGGAAGAAGCACACCAGCCTAACCTGACACAATTGCAGGATGTATTTTTATTGTTACAAATTGAACATAATTAAAGCATAGTGATTAATCACAAAAACAATATGTAATTGTGTATTGTGAAATATTTATTTCTAATTACAAATGTAATTTTGTTTTGAAACATGGTGTAACATAGGTAACAGCCTTTTTTTCTTTTTAAATCATTTTATTGGGGCTCAGACAATTCTTTTCACAATCCATATATACATCATTGTGCCAAGCAAATTTGGACATTTGTTACCATCATCATTTTCAAAACATTTGCTTTCTACTTGAGCGCTTGGTATCAGTGCCTCATTTTTCCCTCCCTCCCCACTCTCCCACTCACGAACCCTTGATTACTTATAAATTATTATTATTTTGTCTTGTCTTACACTGTCTGACGTCTCCCTTCACCCACTTTTCTGTTGTCTATCCCCCAGGCAGGAGGTTATCTGTAGATTCTTGTGATTGGTTCCCCCTTTCTATCCCAGGAAACATTCTTAATATAACAACAGTAAACTATATTGCTACATTTTGCAACAGTATGCGTAAAAAGCCAACTTCTGTGTGAAGGTTGAGATAGCTTCTTTCTCAGCAGATCAGACATTCCTGGGGCAGTCTTTGCAAGAGCACAAGGAAGATTATCTTCCACAACGAGTCTGCTTTTGTATTTAGACTTGATAACCAACAAGCTGGAAAACCCTGTTTCACGAAGAAATGTTGTTGGAAAGGTGCAACACAGTCTCAGACAGCCAGGATATGACTGCAAACACTTGATCCAGAACTTTGTAACTGGCATTGTAGAGAAATCAGTTCTCTCTGTATTGCTGTTAATCAGTTCAATAACTCCTCTTGTGCTGTCTCAGGACCATCTTTAACTTTGACTGTGAATGCTTCTGTGAATGGGCAGTAGCTGCTTTTAACAGAGTAGCTTCTTTAAACACAGCACCTGCTTTCTACACAGCAGCTGCTCTCTCTACATAGTAGCTGCTTTCTACACATGTGTGACTGGTCTGCATAAATACATTATGACGCCAACCCTGTCACATACACCTGTATTTGTATGGGGTGTAGGTGATGGGTTTGGTGCAATGATGTCATCACGCTGGGTACTTGTATGTGGGTGTATCTGCATGTGGGAAGAACACCCTGGAGATGAAATATGTTTCTGATGGTCTTAGGTGACCCCTGTGAAAGGGTCAGTTGACCCCCAGAAGGGTCTTGACCCACAGATTGAGAACTGCTGGTATAGACAGAAGAGAGTTCAAGTAGCATGTTCAAGAATTCAAGAGGTCAAGTTAGGAAGTGTACGGGCTAGAGTCCAAACCCAGCTCTGTCTGATTCCAAGATGTAATCAGTACCTTTGAAGTCCTGATTTTGCCTTTTAGGTGCTTAGAATTAAACAGGGAACCAGACATGTCAATCTTCAATTTGGGGTTAGAATAATAAGAAAAAAACTTTATTTTTCAATTGTTTTGGTAGAGCAACTATAAAAATAAGGATTTTCCTTGAAAACAGATATCATTCTTTGGCAACAACAGTGCTCTAAATGCAAATACATAAACTTTTAAATTCACCTCTAATGCCAAACAAGGGCAGATCTGCCCCTCTTGTGTATACTGACTACTTGATCATGCTAACCAAATTCAAATACATTTTTAACAATCCTAAATGCAAATAAAGTCTATTCAGAATCAGGAAATACCATGATTCTAAGAATTTCTGATTTTACCACACTTCTTGATTGCATCTAAATAAATACAACACGTGAAACTTCACAACATATTAGCATCAGTATCTGCTTTTATTTGAGGCGATTTTTACCAACATCCCCTCAATTCATACTGAATAATAATATATTTCATGATATTAATGTAAACATCAATGTCTCTTTTTAATTATAAGGACCAATATCTCAAAGTTATAAAATGACAACGGAAGTCACTCAGTCTGTAAAGCAGGCCGGAGTCTCTTCTGATT
This sequence comes from Tenrec ecaudatus, assembly GCF_050624435.1. Lineage (NCBI taxonomy): Eukaryota > Metazoa > Chordata > Mammalia > Afrosoricida > Tenrecidae > Tenrec > Tenrec ecaudatus. Next base: position 41,752,652 of record NC_134539.1, on the reverse strand, counting down.
GTATAGTCTGTGCTCTTTGTAGTCCACCTCACTGCTGCAGTTACTGCCAGAAATCGCTCTGGCTGTTCCTTGGCGAATTCTTCGAGAGTGATGGATAGTGTCAAAAAAGTTGCCAACGTGGCTGTCAGACCTGGTTATTGGCTGACTCCACACAAAGCATCCATCAAGCACTGTGGTAAAGCATATGTGCATTTACAAAGGGGTTGTTTTTAATCATGTAAAGCTTGAATGGCAGGTGATTTTTTAAAATATCAAAATGTACCATGGTTTTCCAGCGATGAGAAAATGAAAAAGAATGGCAGTTTTATACTTCGTGCTTTCTCATCCAAAAAGATAAGCAGGACTTGGCATTCTTCTCCTTTGGGTGTACTTGCGGTGCCAAAGCAAAGTAACTGAACGGAAGGCATTTTCATGGCCTTTGAGGCAGCCGAAAGGCATGGAGGAAAGGATGAGAAGGCAGGAAAAACTCGATCCCCAAGGAAGCAAGGTAAATAGAAGCAATGAGAAACGTGGGGAAGTCCACAGGAGACAACGGAATCATCAAGGCGTGAATTCAGCCCCGTTGTGTTGGTGAAGGGTGGTGGTGGTGTGATTGGATTTGGATAAATAAAAGAGGCTTGGCCAATTAAGGGGCAGTGTTGACATTCAATGGTATGTGGGATTAGAATGCGGTTTAATTTTTGTGTATGTTTGAAGTATTTTGACAGTTAAGCATGTTAAAAGATAAAGTAGATGACCATTTTTGCATTCTAATTTTGTAGAGTACAGGTCATTCTTGCCATACAGGAATATTTTAAAGAGGAGAACATAAAAAGAGTAGCTAAGTCTTCATGAGGAGGCCTGGTGGCACTGTGGACAATGCATTGGACCACTATCATGAAGGTCAATAGTTCAAATCCACTGGCCACTGTGCAGAGAAGGATGAGGCTTTGCAGCCTCAGGAACTCACCAGCGCAATCTACCCTGCCCGGCAGAGCTGCCCTGAGTCAGGATGGACTCAACCTCAGTGAGGTTTCTGTTTTTGCTTTTTTAGCTAGTCATGGACTTCAAATAAAGAATGAGCAATGTAAGTGGTCTAAATTTGTCATGCCTGTTCAAGACTTCCAGCTGCTACTGTAGAATCAATGTCATAATAAAATTACCGCCATTCAGTTAACTTCACATAGACATAGAACAATAGATTAGGTTGTAAGAAGCTAGATTCATGATTTTAAGTAATAACCATATGTTCTTTATTAAAAATATATAGATGTTTCCGAACTTTCAATTCTACAGGCTTCTTGACAAAAAGCTAAATGAGACATTTCTGCTTGTTTAGTTCCAGGAAAGGCTCTCTATTGGAACAGAGATGGGATTTAACTAGTCACTGCTCCACTAAAGCTGCCAGAGCCAGATAATCTTGCGGGCTTTCGTCCGCAGACTAGAAAAAGATGGAATAAAACCTGGCCTAGATTTTCCCCAGGGTTTGTTGTCTGAAACTTCATCTGCAGACTCAGAGGAAAACCCGGACATCCTACTTTTGCCCTTACTAACAACCCTGAGACACAAACCCTCTCCCCTGCCGTACTGGCTGTGTGGACTTTCTACCCACTGGCCTGTGATCTACATTCGGCGTCATTGCGTGTTTCATGAGTCTGAAGAGGACTTTATAGATTGCTATCTGACAAATGGGCTAATATCGGACTTACGGACTTGATCTGGGCTGGGATGTTTCCTCAATGTTCAATTGCTCTTGTATATAAATCTCTTTCTTCTACACGTATATGTATCCATAGATTTGTTTCTCTAGTCTACCCAGACTCCCACACCATCAGAACGGGCGGGACCTAGAGAACTTGCAGTTAGTCTCTGCACTGCATGGAGGCTCCATCCCTTGAACAAGCCAACGGTTTGTCCCATCAAGGGACTCCTGTCGCTGTAACTCTTTCCTGGGGGAAGAGTGTGGATGTAAATTCCTCAACCCGGAGGGTTTGCCAGATGAGTGCTGCATCCTGGTGTAGTTTATGTCGCTTTTGTGGATGTATGATTTTGGATCACAAACAGTGACATCTTCAAGTACTTCAATTTGTGATAACAAAGCTTGACCATATAGGTCTAGTTCACGGACACTTTTAGTTTCCTTCTGTGCAACACACAGAACTTTTATTTTGTGTTGTGCCAACAGCCTCTTGTTATCTTTGGCAAAGAATCTATAGCAGTGACATTCATCTTTTACTAAATGACAAGCGTTCCGAATTTGCTGACCTTTGCTGCGATGACAAGTAGCTGTCAATGGAATGCCGGCTAACAGAGATGCTCAGAATCAGACAACGACACTTGTTGTCTCCTTGCAAGGTAAAGGTGACATTTTAACAATGAGAGAGAAAGTAACTCGTGTTTCTGTTTAGCTTTGTGCTTGGAATATTGCTCTGGGAAACGAAGCTGAATGTGGAGCTTGAACATGTTTACATTGTTGTTTTACATGGCAATTTGTCTCACATAATATTTTAAACAGAGAATTTCCAAGGGATTTGAAACCACGTGATATAAATAGTCAAAAAACCCTCTTATTTTATTTGAATCAGAAGTGGATTTTGACATCCGAGCATGAGGGAGTTTATTAAATTTTAACAGTAATAATAAACAAGAAATGTTGTTACAGGGACTAAGAAATTAATATCATGATTTAGTGAGTACAGCAAATAATACATCTCTTCCACTGGAGCCTCCGATTTCTTGAGAAATACTTTGTAGCTATGATTAGTCATCAATACCAAACATCAAAATAAATCCCCCAAACTTGATTTTTGCAAGAAAAACATTAAACCGAGATTTTTTTCAAAATGTGAAGTATATTTCACCACCCTGTAATGTTAAAATATACTGATAATTATGCTAGACTTTTAGATATATTTCGCCCAGTAAAAAATAAAATTTAAATTATATCTACTATTCTTAATTCATTTTATTATACTCTTTTTAGTGCAGTATTATACATGATTTATAGTATTCATAATATCTATTTCTACTGTGTGTATATATATTTGTACTAGGGTGTCTACTTAAACAACAACAACAAAAATACCCAAAATTATAACCAAAACCTCATGGCCATTGAGTTGATTCTGACTCTTAGCAATAGCAGTCCTAAAAGACAGAACCACCTCTGTGGGTTTCTGAGGCTGGAAATCTTTACAGGAGCTGAAAACCCTATCTTTCTCCTGCCGAGCTATAGTGGGTTCAAATCGCTCACCTTGTGATTAGCAGCCCGGTCCATAACCCACTAAACTCCCGGAGTGCTTAGGTATCGGTGGTTGTTTTTGTTAGTTGCTACTGAGTTAGCGCTGGCTCAGTTTTGATATGTTTGAGCCCATTGTTGCAGCCATTGTGTCGATCTTTCTCATTGAGGGACTCCCTCATTTTCACTTATCCTGTACTTTCCTTAACCTTATGTATGTTTGTCTATATATATTTGAGAGACAGAAGGACAGAGGAAGAGAGTGACAGAGGAGGCAAGGAAAATAAATTAAGGGATGGCCAAGGGTCTCACACAGGACTCCTAAAATAAGTGGCCACAGCTTTCGAATTTATTCCTCGGAACAAGGGCTCTCAGTATGGCTAAAGCAGACCTGCCTGGCTCTGTCCAATAAATGTCTGATGAATGAATGACAGTTTTATTGTAGCTCGTGGTTTGAATTGTTCTCATCTAAAAAGAAGCACTCATGAGTTCATTCAAGCAAATTTTTAATTCAACTGTATATGCAGAACACAGTAAAATACTACAAATTACAATCCTGTGAAAAAACAAAAATACCTCTTCTTGTTAAGCCTTGGGAAAAGGTTCCTGATATGTCCGCTATGTCCACTAGATGGCACTAGATCTACGTTAATCTTCATCTTACTGCTCCTGTGCTCCCTACCCAGTGCTCTGAGAGGTGGCACCTGGAATGATAGTTCATCTCTGTAGATATTTGCCCCCAAAGGGTGTATCAGTTACAGGCCTCTGAGGTTGATACTATCAATGAAAATACACTCCTGAGCGCCTTTCTTGTTACATATGTCTAAGATTAGTGCATCTGTTATTGGCCAGTTTAATTATCCTGGGTGGTAAATTATTATAACAAAATCAATAAAGAATTTATTTTAAACCGTAGAAGTCCCTAATGGTCTGCCTATGGGAATTTATGATAATTGCAGTGCTTTTCTATAGCATTTCAATATTTTCTTCACACCTCCTTCTCCCTAAGCTTATGGCTTTGAACTCTAGAACCATGACCTGGGCACAGTTGAACAAACAGAAGTGTGTTCTCGCACAATTGAGGAGGCTAAATCTCCAAAGTCAGAGTGCCGGTGTTGACATAAGGCTTTCCCCTTGTCACTTCTCAGGAGAGGCCCTTGTTTCCTTTCAGCATCGGGGACCCAGAGCTTCTTAGGGGTCTCTATGTGTCTTGGCATCAGTCTTTCTCTGTATCTAGGAGCTTCAATAGTGTCTACTAACCACACAGTTCAAAACCACCAGGCGCGCTTCAGGAGAAAGACTGGGCTTTCTATTCCTGTAAAGAGTTATGGTCCTGGAAGCCCATAGATGCAGTTTTACCCTATCCTGTGTCTCCGTGAATAAGGACAGACTCAATGGCAGTGAGTGAGTGAGTGAGTGAGTGAGTGAGTGAGTGAGTGAGTGAGCGAGTAGCTTCAGTGTGCAGGAAACTCAGACCCAAAGGATGCATTCTATGCCTAGCTCTTCTGGGTGGTAATACATTTGGCTTTCTGCCCACTTGTCTCTCCTTGGAAACCCCTCTTGCATCGGACCAGGATGATAACTGGATTTTGGATGTTGCATCTTACCCTCAATCCTCTTATGGATCTATCGCATCAGAATACATATGGGGTATTATCATATAAGGACAGGAGCCCTGGTAGCATAGTGATTTACACACTTACTTACTAACGCCGAGACCACCAGTTCAAGACCAGCAGCCACTCTACGGGAGAAGGATGAAGCTTTCTTCTCGCATAAAAAGTTAGAGTCTCAGAAACCCACAGGGGCAAATCTACTCTGTCCTGTGGGATCCCTATAAATTGTAAGCCCTTTGATGGCAGCAAGGCTGAGTTTAACCATATAAGTGCCACATTACACTTACCGAACTGCCAAACCACTGACTCTTATGGCCCAGCCAGGTGGACACATATTGTAGGAGGACACAGTTCAATCCATGACACTCAGTACTGGAGCGCAGACAGAAACATAGACGAGGACAGTGGATGTGAAGGCTTTGCTGTTGCTACAAACAAGCCATCTATGACCAAGACCCGTTCACCCCACTCCCTTGACAGAACCACCGTAAGAATCTGAAAAATGCATGAGATTTTGGACACATGGAGACAAAATTAGGGACAAGGACACATGAAACACTCCATACATGAATACCATGGGCAATTATACTGTGCAATTATCTTTTGCCATAGGAAAACATTTTTTGAATTGGTGTTTTTATCAGTCCACTTTTAAAATTGATCTTGTGATGATAGCATGGTAAGGGAAGATACTCATAGAACTAACTCTTTACAGGAATAGAAATGCTCTTCTTTCTCCCTTGGAGTGGCTGGTAGTTTTGAACTGCTGACCTTTAGGTTAGCAAACCCAAGCGTATGCTCCTAAGCCAGCAAGGTTAATTACTAATCAATCACTACTTCTCAGGGTCTAACCTCTCACAGATGAGACCTACAAGGTCTTTTATGATTTCTTCTTTCTCTGTGACTTTATGAACAGCTCTATATAACTAAAAAAATGATGAAAACAAATTAATTTTAAAACACCTCTCAGCTTTTTAATTTTATTTCTTTATTTCTCAGAAAGGTGGGGCAGCTATAACTTTGGTAGATTCAGAAGCACATTTGTATGCTTGGCATCTCCTTGTGCCCTGAAAGGAAGGGCAGGGGTGGTTTAGTGGTCGAATTCTGCCTCCTGTGTGGGAGACTCGGGTAGATCCTTGACCAATGCATCTCCCGTGAAGGCAGTCCCATCTCTCTTGTCCGTGGAGGCTTGTGTGTTGTGAGGATGCGGAAGAGATTTCAGCTCCGTTTTTTGTTTGTTTCTCTTCCATTTATAGAGCTTTTATTTTTCTATGCTTCATTTTTCTTTTTTTACATTTTATTAGGGGCTCATACAACTCTTATCACAATCCACACATATACATACATCAATTTGTATAAAGCACATCCGTACATTCTTTGCCCTAATCATTTTCAAAGCATCTGCTCTCCACCCAAGCCCTTTCAGCTCAGCTTTCAGGTTAAGGTGGACTAGAACGAATGGTCTGATGATCTACTTCTGAAAATCAGCCAAGAACCCCTGATGGACCACAGGAGTACAGTACACAGTACAAGTGTATGGTGGTCCAGGGCCCGGCAGAGATCTGCTGCGCATGCGGTTGCCGGTGAGGGGGTGTCCTGCCTGGTGACTGCCCACAGCCCCAACCGGCACTGTGTCTCCTGCTCCTGCTCCCATTGTTAGACCATCTTCAGGACAATGTCGGAGAGAGAATTAAAATGCAACCACTCAGAGAATTTCTTTTAAAAGTGAGAAATACATTAGGAAATGAAATCCCACATGCCGCAGTGAGTTGCTTGAGGCCACAGTTGATGGTCTCTGTTTTTATTTTCTATGGAAACTAGCCCAAGGGACAGATCTCACTCATGCTTCCGCATTTATTTAACTTAATCTCCAACTCTCTCTAGTTAGCATTGGTTTTCTCCATGGAGAATTAAAACGCCAAAACAACAACAGCAGCATCCAGTCAATGCAGGTTCACAGCCCAAAGGAACACCCCCCACCCCCGAGAGTTTTCATGGCTGTCAATCGTTACAGAACTGGCTGCCTGTCTTTCTTCCACAGAGCAGCTGAGACCAAGCGCCTCAAGGGAAAATACTAAAGGTTTATTTTGGAATAGAATCTCCTCTTGATTAGCTGCAACAGATTGTGTGACAGCGTCCTTATTTTGATCAAATCAGTTAGTCAGTGCTGTGCTGTAGAAAGAAGTTCCATCACTCGGCCAGCTCTGAGAACGAGCCCGCCATTGCTGGAACCTCCAGTTGGAAGGTGGAAAAGAACCAAGGGACATTTTTGGGTTACCCGAGTCCACTTTGTTCAGATATCCTTGGCTAATCCCAGGACACAGACTGCCTCCAGGCCAATCCCGTGCAAAAATCCATGACTCACTTAGACCAATCAGGACTGGCCATTTCCTAAATATGGGGACATTGTCCCTTGAACAAACCTGGAGTTCCATTGACCCAATGAGTGGGAAAGAGAAGGGAGGGAGGCAGTTGGTGCCACGAAACTCTGCCAGAGATGGCATTAGAGACCCAGGGGAGGATATGGCAGTTGAGTATGGCATTGTGGAATTTCATGGGGGGAAATAGTGAAAGAGACCTTGATTATGAAGCAGGGTCAAATTGAAAAAGGCCTCCTGAAGTCAGTGTGTTCTTATAGGCACTGGGAAGCCTGTAGTTCAGGGCAAGTTCAATATGGATCATTCAGAAAAGAAGAGCAGCTCGTGGGTGTCCGAGGAGGGATGCCCAGAGTGCTGCTTTCACTGGTGTGCAGGAGACATGGTATTGGAAACAGTGGGTGGGAGAAAGCCGGTGTTCGGTTTCTACAACGGATGAAGAAAAGCGGGGAAATCACACCTACTGGTTCCAAGGAACTGCACAGGTAGGGGAGATGTGGAAACGCTGAAATGGGATTAAGTTGGTTTCTTTGCTGCACTTAGGTGCTCAGTGTGCTATGTGCCTAGTGAGGCTTGAAGGGAAAGTGCTACAGGAGCGAGACTGCGGCTAAGGCTGGAAGGCACGAAGGCCTACCCGAAACGTCCCGTGTGGAAGGAATCGGGGTTTCGGCAGCACCTGATGGCAGAAATGTGCTGTAGAAGTGGAGAATCCACTCACAGAACAGGATTGAAAATGTTGGGAGAGAGGATAGTGTGACTGACATACTAGCAGGTCAGGGTCAGCGTCTCTGCAGCTCTGGTGTCGCAGATGGATGTGTCTGCAGCACAAGGATTGGAGTTGGAGTGTCTCAGTAACGGTGGAGGGTCCACTGTGTGTCCAGATTAGATCATGGAGGAGGCAGATTGCTGACAGCAGGGTTTGTGCAGCACCATAGAAGGGGTATGTCTAGCCTTATTGCCTGTGTTGAGAGTGCTTCTTTCTCAGCACTGGATACAAGAAAGCCCCTTCTAACCTGTTGGGGACAAAGGATGAGTCAGGCCAAGGTGTTCAATCTTGGTTACCATGTTTTGACATGCTAAGATTGTCTTCGGGCAAGTGCAGATCTCCATGTCCAGTGTGATTGCAGAGTTATTGTAAGGAGTGCCATCTGTGGCTTGCACAGTAGACGCTGAGATGGAGCAGTAAATCCACTTCAAGGGACAAGGAGGGCCACAATGTGCAGAGCACTTTGGGGTGGTGGGGGAGCCCCAGTGTGTCTGGCCTCACACCATCAATTGGAGAGGTCATCAGAAACCCTGGCCCTTGAACGCTCTGCTGTACTGGGCGTCTGTGATATTTGTCCAGGGCACGAGGGGTGGGGTAGGGTGGAGTGCTACTGAAGTGGTAAGAGAGTTTGCAGGTGTGTCTGGGGGAATCCACAATGTTGGGGGCAGGAGTGGGAAGAGTATCTACAGAAATTTTAAGAAAAAGATGAATGTAGCTGTCTCAGTGCCTACGAATCGAGTTGCTATTTTTGTAACTCTGCACGGTGAGGCATCTCTGTCTTGGGGGGAACCACAACAAGAGGCGTATAGGCGGTGTGCGGGCTGCTTAAGGAAGCGATTTTATTTCACTCCACTTATTGTAACTGGCTAGGGTCTCTATGCTGAATGATCCATAATCAAGTTCAAAAGGCAAAATTGTTAGAGAATCACCTCCACCCCTTCTCATGGGGAAAACACCCCTAGAAGGCTCTTTCTCTGGTGGCTCCAGTTTAAAGTCTTCCAATGCAAAGCTCTTGCCTCGGATTATTAAGCAGATCTAAGGTCATAACTCTCGAGGTGGCTCTCCAGGCAGCTGGGCAGAGATGAGGTTGGCAGGGAGCACGTGGTAGAGAGTAATGGGACTATCTGAGTCACGACTTCAGATCACTGCGGTGGCAGCTGCACTCCCCTGATTCTTCCAACGGTAGTAACAGCCCTCAGCATGAGAGTGAATCTCTGTCTTAAATGACTCTGAGCTGCTAGGGCATGCAATGATGCCCAAGCTCTCTCTGAATTCATACATGTTGGAACAGAGACCAGAGGAGACCGAAGCCCATGGGTCTGGCGGAAGCCATTTCCCTGGACAGCAGTTAAAATGTAAAAGGGAATCATTGGACCCTGCTTTTGCTCTTTGGGGGTTATGTTGGCTTTGTTTCTATCGGCCACTATCTGTTGAGAACCCCATGCCAACCTATGATTGGGACAGGGGTGAAAGGATGGTGACACTTGCTTGTATGTGCTCATATTCTCCCGACCTTGATTAAAAGCAAGTTGAACTTGTAGCATCTGATACCGTGGGGAGGAATAGATGGGTTAGGGGTCCAAAAATGAAAACAAGGGACAGAAGCCAGCAGTGGAGTAATCCGACTTTGGGATTGGGAAGTTTGGAACAAAGACTGTGAGTTTTTACAAGATTGAAACACACGAGAAAGGGGAGGCAGCACTATGAGTAAGGGAATATATTTAGTTACAATACTTCAGAATTGTAGTTTTATGGTTCATGTATCTATGAGGAAGAATAATCTCTTTTTTAAACATGGCCTATGCATAGAGTAGTAAATGAATTATTTGATCACAAAAATAACAGAACAAAACAACACATAAAATTAAAACTCTGAGGTATTTGAGAGGAAAAGAGAACCAAAATCACGATTACAATAACAGGATTTAGTGCACTATCTCACTTACTGGCAAAAAAGTTAGTTAAAAGTAAATAACTTTGAAAATGTCATTAATTCGGTTTAGAGATCTACCTCCAGCTGGGAGTCCTACACTCATTGACTTTGAAATCAAAATCAAACCCACTGGCATCGAGTTACTTCTGACTCGTGCAGGCTTCTGAAACTGCATCCTTATGTGAACAGACAGCCTCATCTGTTTCCTACAGAGTGACTGGTAGATTTGAACCATCAACCTGTGGTTAGCAGCCCAATGCCTAACTCATCCTGCCACCAGAGCTCCTTTTTAGGTATTGTAATTGTTGCCTTGATAAATATTGGTAGCCAGGTCAGGGAGTGGGGGATGGGGGGGGAGGTAATATGTTAAGAAGGAAAAACATACTATTTGATTCCCATTTTAGGAGACTGATTTAAATATTGCCAGCTTTAGGTAATCAGAAGACACAAATAGAGCCGTGGAAATTGAGTTAAGAGTCCTTGGTGGTCAGTTCTGGGCCTTACTTCCCCCGTTGCTTCATTTTCTTATCCATGAACTGGGGAAAAAATGATAGCTGAGTCCTCTTTGTAATCTAGCATTCTGGATCTTACATATATAACTTTAAGTCTGATCAAAGGAGAGCAAATTTTTAATATTCATTGATCAAGACTTTATTGGAAGACCATGGGGTTCTTGTCCCTAGTGGAAGAATAAATACTTGGGGAAGTTGCAAACTAGGACCTGCCCAACTATATTTGTAATATTTAGGGGAAGGTTTACAGGAGAAAGTATTTGAACTTGGTCTTGAGAAAAGGCACAATATATTCAGTGAAAAGAGAAAACATATTCATCATTTTCTTTTCAATAAGAAATTCATGATCCTCGAAATACATTGCAAAATCCCCTTTCATGTTACTAGGCTCCTCCGGTGATTTTAGAACTAGAGAAAGAAAACAAGTTATTTCATCTGAGAAATCACCCCACTGGGCCAGAGCATATAAAATACAGTTTGTGATGTTAAAAGGAAGATGAGCGCGCAGGAATAGTGGGAATCCAGCAGAAACTGAAAAGTTTGAAAAATCAATTGGAGTTAAAAGAAGATCAGTCAAAAGAGGAAGCATAGTGGCTGTTGCTTTGAACGTCTCCTATTGATAAGTCAACCCGTGCTGCTCCAGATGACTCCTTGTAGACCCACCAAGAGAGGAAGGGAAAGGCTGGTGGTAAAGAAAACTTAAACTACCAAAAACTCATTTTTGTCACAAAGGAATAGAAATACTATTTCAATGAGAGCTAGAAGGGACCATCCTTTGGCAAATATTATTCACATCTATGATATTATCGAGAGCTACTTAGGGAAATAACCCTACGGAATGTTACCATTGAATTTTGGGAAATGTCTGGCTGCATACAGCCTGAGCTTTGGCTCAAGCTGTGGCTTAATAGCTCTGGAACCTTCTCAAGGCATTCATTTTTCTGAGCTTCGGGGTTCTTATCTGTAAAATGAGGTCAATAATAATATTCTGCAGTAAGGAACTGCTGTAAGGATTCAATGAGATTGTGTGGGGAAGACACCGAACACGGAGCAGAGCAGTTGCTTAGTAAACATTCATTCTCTCTGCTCCCTGAGCGTTGCACATGGTTTGTTGCAGGAATGCCCATCGGTGGGGTTCTTTCTTTTATTGCTCAGTAGAGAACAAGGAGGTAGGGACTGGAGAAACATGGAAGTAGCTAGTAAGAAGTAAAGCACACTCTAATGAATATAGGAAGAGCAGACACCGGAGCAGCTGCTGGCCCTCACACTGAAATAGATGCCCAAAGAAGAGCCCCCATCGCCCATCACCCATGGCCCATGGCTGAGATACCGACGTTGTTGGTGTGCTCTGGCAATCACACAGGTGTCCTCCCTGTAGAGATTACTGTGAATCGGCTGCGTGCAATGCAAGGAAGTCTATTTCCGGGGAGTAATTCAGTGCTAAGCCAACAGGATGTATCACTGGAGGAACCTACTGATCGATGGGCACTACTGGCCACTGCAGACCCTGGGAGCTGGGTGCTAGGGACGTCAGGTAGAGCACAGGAGCTTCAGGCAGGCAAAGCTGCCTGTGAGACAGGAACCAGGTGCTCCTGCCCATTGTAGGATATTACAAGCAGAAATTTGGTCTCCTTCTTCCTGAATGTATTGCTCCATAACTCTCTATTGATAAAAATGTAACATTCTTCCATATGGCAAAGAAGAAACAAGTAGAGAGCTTCCCTCCCTCATTAAAGTGTAGGCAATAGTATTAAAGTGGAAAGACAATGAAAGAATAAATGTGAATGGCCAAGGAGAGGCAGCTGAGCTCTCACCTAGGGTGGGCCATCTACGACTGTTGACTGCCAGGAGCAGGAGTGGAAGTTCTCTCTACATTCATGCTAGCAACCTCATCTTCCAATTAAAATGGAATTTCTAATCTTAGTTGTCAAATTAGGGGCGGGAGATTGATCCGCACTTGCTAGTGAGCAGGACCATTGTGCTGTGAGTATAACTAGCAGGAATCTGTGCTACCCCCTGTCTCTTTCAGTTTTTTGCCCTTCTCCTCTGCTGGGTGAGAAGGTGGCTTGCTCTTTTAGGAGGAACATACTGTCTCTAGGTTTTCCTGCAAAGCCACCTCAACATCCTGGTCATCTGTGGGTCCTTGTGCCATACGGCGCGGTGGAACATGGCAACATTTCAAGAACTGAAATTAGGCTGGGTGTCTGCAAACAGAACATGTAGACCATGACCTTAATCTACAGATTCGCACTCAGCTTTCAGGACCTTTCACTTGGTGGGTGATTAGGTCCTTCCCCCGGTAATAATAAAGTGGTGCTGTTTCCTATTGGCTTTGTTTGCCATGATTGTCTCCTGGAGAAGCAGCTCCCTGGAGAATCTGCAAGGAAGAGTTAAGATTTACAGAGCCGCATGTAAGCAGTCCTATGTTTCTTTTATCACAATTCCAACAAATAAGTACCCTCAAAGCTCTATCTTAATTTCTAGCTACAGGTTGACTCTTTTTTCATACTTTTCTACTAACAATTATAAGAGCAGAAGTATTTAAATAGTCATTTATACTTCCAATAGAAATATTTATGTAGCAAATATTCACATGTTTTCTTATATTGTCTTCACAATTTATTTCTTATTTCCATTTGGTACCTGGAATAACTGAAGTGGAGAGGTTAAATATATTTTCCAAAATTACATAGGAAAATGAAGGGGAAAATGGTACAATAGAGACTCATACACTGGTCTGTTCTGGTGCTTATTGATCTCATAGTCTTTTATTGAAATAAATGAATATGTAAAGCAATACTTGGCTGAGGAAATGACACAGGATCCGTGTCCAACTTCTTCAGTCCAACTACACAAGGGGGAGGAGAATCCAACTTCATGTCACTTCAAGGCCTGTTGATACAAGACACAGGTCAGACATGCTTCCACCCTCCACCATTCGTTCCTCTGTGCTGACATCGACAGTCGCTGCCACCAGACTCCGTGAGGTTCAATAACTGATTGTAACAGCCACACAACCCACGGTTAATATTCATGACAATTATGGGGGTTACCAGGGAAGTGAACAGTTTCCAAAGTGATAAGGATACAGGGCAGCCCTCTTGGCAGGCATGTCTCTCTGGGCCCTTGGCCACAGCCTCCAAGAGCCACAAGCCCATCTCCTATTGTACCTCAGCATCTTAGAGCTGCTCCTCTGAGCTACTTCTTGCTCTGTGGTCCTGCAACCTCTAGAGCCTCTGCTGCCTCCTGCATTAGGCCGGCACCTGGAACACACTCCACGGGTGTGTCTTTCCTCTCCATGATCGTGGACCCCCTGTTCCTGCTTCTGAGATGGCTCACCAGAATACACCAGTGGAAAAACTGACCAAACCCAGTCAGAGTGCTCTGCATGTTGTTTTCATGCTCCCACCCAGAGAGTTACAAAGATTAAGGATAAAAGAGCTACATGAAGCAATTTCACTTTGCCATACTGGCGCACAGTAGGTACTTCATCAATTGGCTCACAATTCCTGTGCTGTCCTTGTGCTGGCAGCTTTCTTTGCACAGGGGGTGGGTCTGGTCATGCAGCTTGTTTTCAGCTCCTATTGCTATGGTAATGTTAATTATTTAACATCTCCTTCTAAAGGACATTATCCCAACTGAGATCATACATAGGGTTCCTGTTATAATGAAACTGGCTTCTGGTGGTGGGCAGGAATAAATTTTGATTTCTTTCTATGGCCTTACAAAGTTATTGTGCCATTTGTAATCTTTGTTTCTTGGAAAGCAAGATAAACTCACTGCAGCAGGCTCATGCTGCTTCAACCTCCACATTAAAAAAAAAAAAGTAAGTTCTTCCTGGGAAATGAAACTCTAAAAAGGGTGTTTAAAACAGCCGGGTCAATTGTTATAGATAGAGCCAAATACTTAGTGGATACAGAAAGCATCTGAAGCTTTGAGAGTGAGTTTTCTTCAATATATTTATTTCTAGAGATGAACAGCTTTGAAGAGTCCATGTTCACCTACTGCTGCTGCCTGGGGACATTTAGACAGTTCCTATTGATTGCCTAGAGCTGGCCTATGCCATGTGTCACGTCACGCCTGCATTAGCCATGCTTCTTCCTGGAATGAATTTCCATCAGAAATTCGGAATTGCTGCAATTCCACTCAGCTCCTGGAACTTCTCCTTAAAGAAGGGCAGAAAGCTTGACCAGAGGAAGAAAGCAATTGATCATTGGACACCAAACCCCCTGCCACCCAGTCGACCCGTGACTACCAGGGACGCTCTAAGACAGAAGACCTACCCCATAGGGTGTGCAAGTCTGTAGTTCTTGGCAGAAGCAGACTGCCAGATCTTTCTTCCTCAGAGAAGCTGGTGGGTTTGAACGTCTGACCTTTTGGTTGGAAACTGAGAGTTTTACCCACCATGCCAACCATTCTTTTAGATCATTGGAGGCAATCTTAAATCAGTTTGAAATTCCCAGAGATATTTTTATTTTCTCATTTAATCAATATATTCATAGAGAAACACAGGAATATAGAGCTGACCGAATACATTATGTCCAGACCTGTAATCTTACCTTGGAGTGAAGTCAAGGGGACCTACTGCCTTTGAGTCAATTCCGACTCACAGGAACCCTGTGGGGAAGAGAAATGCCCCTGGGTTTGCATGGCTTTATGGTGGCAGATTGCCTCGTTTTTCTTCAGCAGTACAGCTGGTGGGTTCCAGCCATTGCCCTTTGGGTGAGCAATCCAACATGTAACCCGCGGTGCCACCAGGGATTCACAAACCTGTGCCAGTTAATTACCGGAGGCCCCTGGGTTGCAAACCTGTCTCTCCTATACTCCAGCTCTGGGGTGGAAATAACTGTTTAATTGTCTAATATGCACTGCATTTATTTGGCTGTCTTGGCTCTTTGTTAGATTCTGCTAATAGGAGTCACTGGCAGAAAAGAGAAAAGAGCAGATCTGTTCCTTATCACCTATGTGCCCACAGCACACCAGGTCATCGCACAAGATGCTGTCAGATTCCTTGTTCCTACATATGCTACTGAAGGCCGAGGTCCCTGCTAACGCCATCTGTATTCCTCTCAGTTTAGTGCCAAAACCGTAGCTTTACCTTTTTTCCCTCATTACTAACTTCTCCCTGCACATGTGAAATCAGGCTCAAACTTTAGAGATAGGAAGAGGAATTTAGAGATGGAAAATAGCATGTAGAATGTAGGGGGACAAAAACGCCAAATGTAAAATCATTAATATTCCTATTGGAAATATAAATTGCTCATTAAAAGTTTCTGCTTTTACAATTAGCAATAAAAGAAGTTAAGAAAAAAAGAGGCAACGTGTTTCAGAATTTCACGGTAAAAATAAGATGACAGTAGTTAGAAATTAAGATAGAGCTTTGAAGGTACTTATTTGTTGGGATTGTGATAAAAGAAACATAGGACTGCTTACATGCTGCTCTGTAAATCATAACTCTTCCTTGCAGATTCTCCAGGGAGCTGCTTCTCCAGGAGACAATCATGGCAAACAAAGCCAATAGGAAACAGCATCACTTTATTATTACTGGGGGGAGGACCTAAGCACCCCTCAAGTGAAATGTCCTGAAAGCTGAGTGCGAATCTGTAGATTAAGGTTATGGTACATGTTCTGTTTGCAGACACCCAGCCTAATTTCAGTTCTTGAAATGTTGCCATGTTCCACCGCGCCGTATGGCACAAGGACCCACAGATGACCAGGATGTTGAGGTGGCTTTGCAGGAAAACCTAGAGACAGTATGTTCCTCCTAAAAGAGCAAGCCACCTTCTCACCCAGCAGAGGAGAAGGGAAAAAACTGAAAGAGACAGGGGGTAGCACAGATTCCTGCTAGTTATACTCACAGCACAATGGTCCTGCTCACTAGCAAGTGCGGATCAATCTCCCGCCCCTAATTTGACAACTAAGATTAGAAATTCCATTTTAATTGGAAGATGAGGTTGCTAGCATGAATGTAGAGAGAACTTCCACTCCTGCTCCTGGCAGTCAACAGTCATAGATGGCCCACCCTAGGTGAGAGCTCAGCTGCCTCTCCTCGGCCACTCACATTTATTCTTTCACTGCTTCTCATGTTAAATCTGGAAGTCTACTGCCAATAAGCAAGTCAGCTCTCACTGCCAGCAAGTTGATTCTGACTCAAAGCTACACTACAGAACTGGGTCAAACTTCCCTGGTGTGTTTTTGAGACTGTAACTCTCTACCAGAGTAAAAAGCTTCCTCTACTCTCAAAGAGAAGCTGGTGGTTTTGAACGGCTGACCTTGTGGTTTGCAGACCAATGTGTAAATACTACCAGGTCTCTAGATGAATAATGGTGGGCATATCTCAACTCACTTTTGCCTTAATCATTCACAGTATCCTGGCCTCTTCCTGGTCCTTTCTCTTAGATATTGCTTCTTGCACATAAGTGGCTCAGGTAATGTGTTAGATGGGGTTCTCTAGAGAAACAAAACCAGAATGCTAATAATTATATATATATTTATACAGATAGATATATAACATAAGAAATAAACAGTTAATTAAATCATGAGACAGTATAAAAGGCTCAGTGTAACGCAGTCCCATGAGACAGTTGTAAGACACTAGCAGTCCTTCAAGTCTTGAAGGCCGCCAGGTAGTCCTCTGTAGAGCAACCCAGGCTATCTGGGCACAGGCAGCAAACAGCAAGGCAGGTCACCAACAGTCAGCCAGATGACAGGGTCTGACAGTTCCCAGGTCAAGAGATTTGAATTCCAATGGTGTGACGAAGCAAGTCTTGAAGGAACCTCAAGTTACAGCGACACGGGTTAGGTGTCCCACAGCTAGTGTAGCTTGTAAATTGAGGCAAAGAACAAGCAAGGCAGCAGCACACTGGTCCAATGATCAAAGAGCAAGAGACAAATGAAGGTGAGGCTCGCCAGGCCATTTATCTCTCCGCCCTTCAATTAATCCCACATGTGTTTATCGGTCAGGCTGGCACAATAACTACCTCGGGTACTATCTTTCCTTTTAGAGAGCTTTTCCTTTACAAAAGAAAAGATGAACACACAGTATCATGTAGCTCATTTTGTTCACTTTTCAATAATATATTACCAAAAACAAAATAAAATACCAGAAAAGCAAAATAACTGACTGGAATAAAAACGGTTGCGCACATAAAAATTTGTATAGTATAAAAATGTTTGAAAGCACAAGACACATTTTGCCTGAAATATAATTGAAGTGAGAGACACATAACATTTGAATAATATAATTAGCACACTAGAAAACACAATGAACTTTTTTCCCCAGGGCTTCTGAGAATGTTTCTACAACTTAAACACAGGAAATATGAAGAATCTTGGACTGGAATTAATTGTTTTGTCTCATTCCTCACTGTTGCTGAATGTTGATTTTCTGTTTGTGGGGCCCGTGCTGAGAGGTGCAGTCAGGGTAATAGCGACAGAAGTAGGAGTTTTGGCTGCTGATTGTGGGACCAGCACACAACATCCAGGCTGCAATTGAGTACATGACGCTGGGTCTGGGCCCAAGGAGCATTAAGTGAGATAAGTGAATGGCTTTAATCAGAGGAGAAAGAAACCCGAGAGACACCAGAGGACCCGGCTGAAATGATCCTGATGAAGTACAATGATCTAGCATCTTAGACTAAACATGTGGCCTGCAGACCAGGAACATCAGTTATCACTGGGGAGCTCGTTAGAGAAACAGAAGCCATGTCATTCCCACCCCTGGGCAAGCCTGTGCACCGGCTGCTTGCAGCCCCAAAGCCCAGCTGGCTGCAATTGCTGTTGAATTTTCTTCACATGTCAGACAGCGGTCACTGGGACATCCTGTGCCATCTTTCCTCTGCCGAGTGGGAGACAGAGAAGAGCAGATGCCCAGAGTAAAGGTCATGTGCCATTCAAGTCCCAGACGGAGAATGAGCCTGCTCACGCTGCTACTGTGATGGGCAGGTGGGTCCGTCTGCGGAGAGGGCGGAGCAGACGAGCGGGAGGCAGGGGAGTTTATCATTGCTCCCTGTCATCATTACCTCTGCGTTTGTTTTATTGCATTTTAACAAGATCTCCAGATGATTTGAAAGTGAACTCTAAAGTTTAATAACAGATATAGAAAAAAGCTAAAACCAAGGGAAGGTCTCTTGAACTGGGAGTTACAGTTCAGTTCTTCCTGACAATAAAACCGACTTGGATATATATGTTCCCGAGGAACTAGAAATACAGCCAGAGAGGGAAATTCCTCGTGCTTTGAACACAGATGATTGATGGGGTGGTTGGGCCTCAGTGTGGCATGAGGTGGGGGGAGGTCAGAGGAAGTGGGTAGAAAATGTTCACCGGATGATACAA
Source organism: Tenrec ecaudatus (assembly GCF_050624435.1). Taxonomy (NCBI): domain Eukaryota; kingdom Metazoa; phylum Chordata; class Mammalia; order Afrosoricida; family Tenrecidae; genus Tenrec; species Tenrec ecaudatus. The sequence continues at coordinate 41,733,899 of NC_134539.1, read as the reverse complement.
ATCACGCAGGAATAAAATTACCGTGAGACTGAGTCCACGGCAGAATGTTGAGCTGAAATATTCTCTTTCTGTTGACTCAATGCTTCTCCTTGGGTTCTGTTGGAAAGAAATGAAAACCATTCCTCACTGAATTGCCCAAGTGCTTAATACCAGCAATTGCTCAAAGTAAACATTAAGTGCTAATTCAAATATTTGTAGGTAACGGATTGAAATCGAAAGCACATTTGTTAATTAGCCAGGGTCTTAAGTAATGAGTTTTATCACACCTAATAAATGGGGCTTACATGAATTGTAAGTCTGTGATGACAGCTCCTAAAACCTTACCTTCAAACTCTGTCGTCAATGTGAAATCCCAGCAAAGTTACCGGGACGACTGGAGTTGCTACTCCCCACACAACTTTACATATTCAAATCATTTTCTTCCACTGCCGTGGCCTTGCTAACATTTATTTTCTCATAGTTATAGTTTTCTGATTTTCAGTTCATCTTTCACCAAACATATATTAAACATCGTTTAGGTGCCAGGTACTGAGCTAGGTCTTAGGCATCTAGACCTAGGAACATCCACACTAAAAGAGAAACAATGACTAAGTGGTAAAACCAAGAGTTTTAGAGAAGAGCCAGGGAGGGCGGTAAAAGATAAGAGAGGTAAAGTGTGCTAAAGAAATGCTGAATGTGTGTGTGTGTTTTATCAATGTCTAAAATGGATTGCTGAAATTCTCATCGGAGCCTTTCTGAAACCGTGTGAAATAAGCATTGGTCCTTTTTAACAAAAGATGAATTTGAGCCTAAAGGACGTCTTGGGAGTCTTACAGACAAGTAGTGGTGTCTGAACAGGAAACCGTGATTTCTGTCTCTGGAGGACCAAGTCTTCCCACTAAACTAGCCTCCTGTTTCAGAAGTGATGAATATTTTGAAACACTTTTGAATGTTCAACCCTGTGGGTATGCATACATTGCTGGTGAAGGATCTATCGCCTGGTTTATTGTGTGTTTATTGTGTTTCCTTCTGCTTGGTGTTCCGTGTCTATCATCTGAAAGCTCTCTCTGCCGTTGAGTATCTTCCAACTCACAGTCATCCTATGGGAACTGCCATAGTGCCCTATGTAGACCTGCCAGTGCGGGTCTCCAAGACTGTAAATCTGTATGGGAGTGGGAAGCTTCATTTTTCTTCATAGAAACTTCCAGTGACTTTCAACTGCTGACCTTGTGGTTAGCAACTCAACGCATAACCCACCATGCCACCATTTTAAACAAATGTACACATTTCATTCTTCAGCTAAAGAGAGTTGAATGTTTGTCTTCATTCCATTGCTAAGACTCTCCAAATGGGCATATCCTTGTGTTTAGTTGCTGTTTGTAGAACCTTTACTATGTACACAGTATTATGCTGGCATAGCTGGGAAGAGTTGACAGAGCAGAGAAGTAGAGAAACTTCAGTGTGTGAAGTGACTATAGTAATCGTTATTCACTTTTTCGCTCACTGCCATTGAGTTGATGCTAACTCATAATGACCTTAAAGGACAGAGCAGATCTACCCCTTAGAGCTTCTGAGGTTGCAAAGTTTTCCTGGGACGTAAGGTCTCATCCTTCTCCCACAGAGAGGCTGGTGAAATTGAATCTCTGACCTGTGGTTAGCAGCCTAATGCATAACCCACTGTGCCACCGGGGCTCTGTAACTACAGCGATAGGAAAGCTAATTGTCACTGAATACTTACCACAGGCTAGACAATATACCAGACTCTTTAACTGGATTATGCCTTTGTACTTTCAAACAGTTCAGTGAGGAAAGACCTGTTTTTAAATAGAAGAACTTGGGCATTCTCATTCTCTCAGCACAATGGTAAGAAAGGAGTTCCTATCAGGATGAGGAAACTAGCCATTCAAACTGATTGAATGATGAAGTGAAATCCAGGCAAAATGAATTTGCAAAACATAGGTACCTGGAATGATGACCAAAATAATCAAAGCCCTAGAATGGGCAAATCAAAGCGGTGCCGTGAGTTCTTTCAGGAGCAAGATGTGGAAGGCTGAATTCATGCCAGGCAGGTGAAGGATGACACACATCAAAGTGGCAAGTCCAGCTGTCATCTTTGAGCCGGGAACCATTACTTCTGACTCTATCAGGCAAGGGATTGAGTTTTTTTGCAACACATTTGCTGTCCTTGTTTTTTTAAGAGGGCAATTTAAATTTTAGCTGAGCATAAAACTCTAATTTTCTCCAATCTAGTTACTGACACCCACATTTTGTAAATTTGATTCATTTTGCGTATTTGGTCATGAGAGAGTGGGGAAATGCCAATTCAAAGCCATTTCAGAATCTCATGCCCTATTACTGGGTCCAGTGTAATTCGTAACTCTCCCTCATTCTCAGGGACTAGGGAACCATGGGTTGGAGGGACAGGACCAGGACTTTCAGAACAGCAGCCTGCAGAATGCCACTTTCATCTACTTTTGACTTTCTTTTCATGCTTTCATGACTTTGTCAGCGATCACTAGTCAGCTGGAAAAATTCTGAGCTACTGAGGAGAGATGAAATGTTAGTGAATTTTCAGAATGGGCTCTTTGCACTGAGGCCCAGTCACTAATTTTAAACAAAGTATGTGTAGTCATACGAATTAGAGGCCACTCAAAAATATTTAATGAGCACTGATTATGTGCTGGCAATGTGGTGCAATAATCAGGAAAAAACAGATTCGAATTTCAGGGTGCAATTAAATAAATTAGACTTCACAGTGTATTGGATTAAATCAATCAGAGAACACTAGAAAAACACATAGAAAGAGAACAATTGTCTCAGTCTAAAGAGAGATCTGGTGATATAATAATATAGTGGATTTACTAAAATAAGGTTGACAATATTGTTTACAATTTGATAAAATTTAAATTAAAATTTAAATACTAATACATCAGTTAAGTAAGTGAATATATTTTTCCTATCAGCGTTTAATACATTTACAAGATGGGTAGGCATTTGTCTTGTTCAGAAAATCTTATTTTGGGTGCTAATTTTTGATAAAAATTGAAACAGTCTGTTCATCAACATTGATAAGAAACAGCAGACATTGTAAATGCTGTTTTATAAAGAGCATATTTTCTACCTAAAAAGCATCTTCATTTATATTATCCTCATGGCTACATGACATATATATGCCTATCCTTTCTATGCTTTGTCTTCCCAATAAAGAAATTGTCAATGGAGCATTTGAATATTTAAGTACTATTTAACCCAGAATATTTCAAATACTGTTTCACCCGCATGCTAAAGTATGTCCATGCAATTAAAATTTCAGAATTTTTATTTTCACAGGACTTACAGTCTAGCAGGGACCAATTAGTTTGGCAGTCATACCTTAGGCCTTTATAAAATATCTTTGATATTGTCCTCCAAATCCTATAAAATGGGTCAATAAAGGAATTAATTGAGTGACACCCCACACACATTATAAACATTAGGGCATAATACACATTAGTACAAGCATCCATCATTCTAGATCCATTCCTTGAATGAGCTCCAGGTGCATCTTCTACCTACTTTTATAAGATCTGACTTTTATAAGACAAACGTTTATCAGATCTGACAGCCAACTGCAGAGCCCAAATAATATAAAGCTGGCAATTTAAAATACTCCAAGTTTTCCTGCACGCCTGTTGCATTATTAACCCCTCCATTATTACACAAGCTTTTCCCAGAAGGGAAATTTAACATTTGAGATGAAATTCTTTCTGTTCCAAAAGAAATTGGTTTCAGATTGTGTCTAAAAGGATTATTCCTCCTGAATTTTCTGATCTTACTGAGTCTGAGTCAGAGCAGACTCATGCCGGTGTTCAGGCAGAGGAATCTGGGTCTTTGGCACCAGCCATGTCCTGGGCCCCCTTATCTTGGAAGTGGTAGAGTATCTCTAGGTTGAGTTATTCCAACCAGAAACTTCTCAGGTTCCCGAAGGACCACAGAACACAAGAGTATATCACCAGTTTTGATAGTTTCTCCATAAAATACCTGGTACCCACGTGATACTGGGTACTTCTAAATATCTTCCCTTAAGTCAAAGCATTTCCAAGTAACAACAATCGCCCTAAAAAGAAAAGGTCTCTTTTTTTCTGTTGACAGTTCATGGTATTTTCAATATTCATCACCAGCACTATAATTGAAATGCATAGATTTTTCTTCGGTCTTCCTTATTCAATGCCCTACTTTCACATGCACATGAGGCTATTGAAAATAGGGTCAGGTGCACCCTTAGAACAAACAGATCTGTCTTAGAAGTACAGCCAGAATGCTCCTTCTTAGAAACAAGGATGGCAAGAGTGTGTATCATATTTTGTATACGTGATAAATAAAAAAAAAACAAACCCAAAACCCAAGCAATGCTTGAAGAAGGACATTATGCTTGGTACAGTGAAGGGACAGTGGAAAAGAATGAAAAATGGAAAAGAGGAGCGCCCTTGAAGAGATGGACGGACACAGTGGCTGCAACAATGGGCTCAAACATAAGAGCAATTGTGAGGATGGGGCAGGACGGGGCAGGGTTCCATTCCTTTGCAAGGGTTGCTAGGAGTCAGAACTGACTCAACGGCACCTAACTAACAATAATAAGATGTCACAAGATAGAGCCTCATTCTAATGCCACAAGTAGATATCATTAAAGACCTTCTAATAAACACCTTACCCTTGGGGATAAGATATGAAGGACAAGAGTTTAAGAGGGAAAAGACTTCTTGGTTTTTTTAAACTGTTCCAGGGTGTCTACGAATACCCTAAGTCTAACATCAATGTATTTAGCTCTCATTAGGGAGTAATCTTTCACGTAGATGAATTGTGACGTTCTACTTCATAAACCAGGGGCCCCTGGGAGTGCTGTTGAGGAAGTGTTGGACTGCAAACTTCAAGTTCAACAATACAAACCAACCGTGGCTCTGAAGGAGAAATGAGGTCATTTGTTCCCGTGAAGATGCACTGCCTTGGAATCGCTATTTAGGGTAGCAATAAGTCATAACCATATGGAAGCAGATAGGCTTTAATGATTGCATTCTTGGTAACAGTACAAAAAAAGAGAGGAAAATAATAATAGCACGAAATAATACCCTGCATAAAAGAATTACCCCATAATCCACCCACCGTCATTGAGTTGTTTCCAACTCAGAGTGACCCTAGAGAATAGAAACGAAGTGCTCCTTTGGGTTTCTGAGACAGTAAATCTTTATTGGGGCAGATAGCCTCATCTTTCTGCCAAACAGCAGCTGGTGGGTTTGAACTGCCCATCTTGCAACTAGCAGCCCAACACTTAACCCACAGTGTCAACTGAGAACCTATTCAAGAATTTTGAGAGTTTGATTAAAATGCATTGGATAGTAGTCCGTTTTTTTCTTTACTTATGCCATCTATCTCCTTTATACAAGATTAGATTATTGCTCTTAATTAATATTTCCCCCTTTGACTAGAATTTTTGTAATCACAATTTTAATTGGGTGTGGCCTTTGACCACAACTTCCACTCTCTCATGAGATGGGAATTTCAAACATCCAAGAACTCATGGAGTGTAGGGCCTTGCCTTTCTTCCTTTCTGAATTCTATGATTCTCTTCGAGTTCTATGATGCTCTCAAATGAACCTCTATATTCCGTAGGCCTTTCTTTTCATTTAAATTATGATGTTACTATAACCGCGGCATCCGCTCCCAACATGTTAATTCCTTAGATTAGGAGTCTTCTTGTCAGGGAAGGTTTCTTGTGGGGACAGAGTATTCGTTGCTGGAGAATTAAAAAACATCAACAACCAAACTCATTGCTGACTCATAGTGACCCCGTGTGGGTTTCCTAGACTGTAACTATTTGAGGAGCAGCAAGCCCCGTCTGTCTCCAGTGGAACTGCTGGTGGTTCCGATCTCCCAACTATGCGGATCGCAGCCCAAAGGCAGCCACTATACCACCAGGGCTCCTTTGTGGAGAAAGAATTGAAGATGCGGGTTTTCAGCTTTCCAAGTCTGCATCCTGCGTGAAGCAAGAACATCTACAGAAGCTCTTCCCCAAACCTGGTTCTACTCTGAATTCTTTCTAGAAACAAACTAGCGCTACGCGGTTGTAGCGGCAGTGCGCTCTCGTTACACAGTAACTTCATTACAGCAGCGCAGCCAGACTAGACTGACTCCTGAACCCCATCCCTACTTCCCTCTGGTGTCTCTCAATACACTTTTGAAAAGGCAGATGAGCTTTTAACACCTCAGTGTACTTCTTAATTGGATCCTTTCCCTCCTTGTCAGTGTGTAAAATTAATGTATGCTGAGTTTTAATTCCTTCCTTCCTTCCTTCCTCTCTTTTACAGTTTCTCACAGCTCATGTTTGATCTGCAAGATCAAAATCTTTCACAAAGTCGTCTCCTTACACTTTGTGCTTCTGATATTATTCTCACAAAATGCAAGCAACAGTTTTCTGTTAGCAGCCTTCTTACCTGCTGATTGTGCTTATCCTCCTGCCTGCCAGTGATTCTGCAAACTAGAGTCACTGCATTTCAGCCATAGATCTTTTTGGTCTTTCTTAGTCGTTAGGTTTTTTATAACAAAACTTTTCTTTTCCGCATCTCAATATTAGAAAATGACAAAATATCTCTAGACCCACAATCCCTGATTATTTTTACTCATGGACTTCAAATAAGAACTATGATAGAACTCATACTCTGGGAGCTTGGTTTCCTAGATCCATATGATTATCAAACTAATAATAATTAGTTAATTTGTTTAAAAGAAAACAAACCAATAAACTACAACAACAACAACAACAAAAAAAAACAGTTCCATGGACTTAGGTGAAATCAATTGGAAAAGAGACACAAAAAAATCTTGATAAAAGCATATCTATCCCAAAGTAAAAACAAAATGACAACAGTAAAACAAACCTCTTGAGAGGAATTGGGACAACCATGATGGGAACTATCCTGGAATCTGTGAATGAGTGTGAGACCTGGGGGCAAGCTTTTATGAAAAGACTGGCAGAGAATATGAGGAACTTCACAAATATCCATGCAAAAATTACATTCTATTTGAACTCCCTTTTGTCATAAAATGTTTGAATCTCCCTCCCATGTGTTCACCAAAATTCACTTACTCTCCCTCCTGGGTTCATAAGGAGGCTACCTTTCTGAGCCTGCTTGTCGCCTACTGAAATACAACTATCCAAGTGCAGATGGAAGAGATATGTGCCATATCCAGCCCTGGTCACGTGATCTTCAGTGAGTGCTCCTTTCTCTTCTTCCATCTCCCAAAGAGATTGGAAGCAATCACCAACCGCAAGGCCCTAGGAGACAGTGGGATGTCCCTGGAAGCACCTTTAATCCTCAAGAGATCCTATGGAGGAAAGCACTGACCACTCTCCTGTGATTTTGGTATCAATTAAAAAAAAAAAACAGAAAACTTCTATTTTTCAAAGCTACCGAGATTTTGAAATGATATTTTTTTCAGCAGCTAGCATGTCCTGAAAAATACAATTCAGTAAAGATGAAGCTATAAGGACTTCCTTCCCAGTGTCAAGGATGGATTTATTCAGCATTGAGGGAGCTATTTTCTTATTTGAAGCTCAAGTAGCAATGATCTGATGTCAAAGCCACTCAAAGACAAAGCAGGACACAACACTTTCTATCATCTTTTATTTCCTTATCTATTCAAAATACCTTCCCTTATGAGGAGCTGATATCAAGTGCTTAAGTAGAAAGCAAATGTTTTGAGAATGTTGATGACAACAAATGTACAAATGTGCTTAGCACAATGGATGGATGGATGGATTGTGATAAGAGTTGTATGAGCCCCCGATAAAATGATTTGAATAAACAAAACAAACACAAAATACCTACCTTTTGATAACTCCCAATTCTTGGGAAACTTAGCACCTGTTTTTCTTCTAGTTGTTTGTGTTAGTCTGGGTACTTTAAAGAAACGAATCCACAGAAACTCATGTATAAGAAAGAGTTTTATATAAAGGTTAAGTGTGCACCAAGAGAACATCCCAACCCAGTGCTGCCCAAGCCCACAAGTCCAACATAACCATATGCCCAACACCAATCCACAAATTCCTCCTTCATCTCACAAAACATACACAACAATGCCAACTTCAGGAAGAAAGTCTAGTCACTGAATGTGTCAGCATCTTAGCACTGGCAGGGGTCTCCACACGGCTGCTCCAGCACCCAGGTCTGCATCGGGGTAGGTCCATGTGGTTTCTCCTCAGGGATGTCTTGCAGGAAGTGAGCCTTGCAAGCTGAATTAGGGAACTGGTTAAGACAGCTGCGCCCTGGTCCAACAATCAGAAAGCAAGAAACCCAAGAACTATAAAGGCGAGGCTGACCAAGCCATTTATCCCTCCACATTTCAATTAACCCACATGTATTTATCAGCCAAGTTGGCACAATAAACTAACTACCTCATTGTTGCCTGTGATTTACTCTGTAAAAATATTTTCCCTTGGGCAGTTCTTGGCACCTTATCTGAAATGGTTGGGGGTAATGCACTAGGGGACCACACTGAAAGTCTAAAGGTGTAACGGGGGTGAGGGTGGGGCACTAGCCTGCTCCATCCTGGACTGCAGGAATAGCAATGGGGTCCTTTGGGACGTGTGCCTTCAGGCATGAATACTGAAGATCAAAAGGCTTTTTGTGTTGTTAGGTAAGCAGGACCCAGGCTATGGAGCCCTGAAAGAAAAGGGGACTGGACCAATGGGTTATAACATGTTCTTCTCTCTGTTTAACGGAGATATTCATCTGCTGCAGGCTCCATCATAGACTTGTGACTACTTGTATGGTTTTTTTATTTGTTTGTTTTTGGGGTTTTTGTCTTTATCTATACAAGATAGGCAGGGTAGACAACCCCATGGAAACAGCCATAGACCAATGGTTCCTGGGGGCATTAGAGGGAAGGAGAGAGTGGGGGGGGGGGAGCAGTGAGCCAATACAGTTAGCTACAGGGAAATAGTAAGGATTCTAAAATTAATAGCAAGGATGATGTAGCTGTTCTGGTCGTGTTTGATCAATAGAAATGTATCTGAGAAGAATTACCAAGACATGAATGATGGATAAATATGATAGTGGGGCAGGAGGAAAGGAAAAAAAGAGAAAAGAAGAATGAAATTATGTGTATGTATATGTAAATATTTTAATATAGGCAATTTTATATGTATATAAATGCAAATGCAACAAGGAAGCAGACAAGAACAGTTTTTTGGTAATAATATGGCATCATATGATACTTACCTTCCTGACAGGCTCACTGCAGACATATTGGGTGCATAAGCAAATGTGGGGAAGAAAGCTGATGGTGTCTGGCTATTGAAATATGTAGTGTCTGGAGTCTCAAAGACTTGTAGTCAACCAAGCGGCCATTTGACAAGGGAGCAACAAAGCCCACATGGAAGAAGCACACCAGCCTGTGTGATCATGAGGTGTTGATGGAAAAAGTTATCAGAAGTTCAAAATCAAGCAATTAAATTGACATGAAGAAGTGTAGACAAAATGGAAATCCAAATCAATGGGAAGTGGTGGGGGTGTAGTGGAGACCAAAACCCACCTGCAAGTTAATTGGAAAGTCCCTCTCAGAAGGGCCACATGGAAGGGATAATAAATCCAGGTTGTGATATAGCACTGATGAAGCACATAAATCACACAATTACAAAATCTCCTTAGTACTATGGCTTTTAAATTGTTTTACCTCATTAAGCATGTTAAGCTTATATATATTTGTATAATTATGATCATTTGACATATGAAAGCCACGATAGATAACACTTCAGAAATAATAATAGGAGTAATGGTTCCCTGAGGGAACGGGAAGTTGGGGGGGGGGGAGAAGCTGATAGCACTGGTGACTGTATAACCCTACTTGAGGGGAGCGAACAGCAGAACTGTATGTAAATGGATATATTGGATGGTATAAGAATCGGCCAAAACAAACAAACAAACAAATAAACAAACAAATAATTAAGAGTTCCTGGGGGAAAGATGGAGAAGAAGGGAAATAAAGGGAAGCTGATATAAAGAAATTCAAGAAAGAAATCTTTTGAAACTGGTAGCAATTGTATAATACTGCTTGATGTGATTGAACCATGGAAAGTTATGGTATCTATAAGAGCTTCAAGTAAAATGCTCTTAAAAATGTAATTTTCCTTCATATATTGATGCTGTACATTTAGGACTAATACAAGCAAGGCTAAAGATATATGATTGGATATTTTAAAATACAAATACAATTCTTTATACAAATATCTCTTACAAGTTAATGGTTAAATGTGAACTTCATGCATACTTTTCTCTTGTCTCCGGTAATGTTCAAATCAAACACTCTCAAATATGTGGGTGTGTTAGGACAGTGCCCAAAAGGGCTGAGCTAGAAAAGGATTGTGAAATGTTGCAATGGGAAAAAGAAGGTTTGTCCTATGTAAGCCTTGTTTATAAGATACACGTTAGACCCAGTTAGATATTCCGAAGGTCTTGTTGCCCTGGTATAGTTAGACAGGTTTTATAGTCTGCTATGCAGATGCAAAAAAAAAAAAAGGAAGCCAAAGGACTAAATCAACAAAAAGGGATATCCATGTGAATGTCCCTGCTGGACATTATTTACCCACACTTTTAATAGCTTCTCACATTGCTCCCCTGGCGACCACTGGCTATGCCCCTTAGATATTCACCAACAAGCTCAGCTGAAGTAGACTCTTAGTAGTTTTCAAATATATAATATTGACAAAATATAAGATAAAGACTTCAAGTGCCCCAGGAGATGATAGATGATAGTTTTAGGTTTACTATAAAACTATAGTAATGCAGGCATAAAAGTGTTTAATTTCTTGCAGAAATCCAATTAAGTAGGTGCTCATGGAGAGTTACTCAATGGAAAGTAATTCTAATGACTCGTGTTTTAATGTACAGAGAATGGAAATGATGACAAAAATGACAGGAATTAACAACCACTCACTGAGAAGGCTATTGACATTGTAATCAACATCTATGTTGAGTCTAGTGCATGTGTTAGAAAGATGGTGGAATAGCTTGAAGCATGACAACAAGTTGAAAAATAGGAATGTGGAAGGAAAAGAAGCAGAGGCACTTTGAGAATCGCAGTAGTGTGAGACCAAGAATTAATCTACTTTGGATATTCATTGCTGAAGAAATTTAGGAGCTATTTCTGTCACTAGTTGCTGTTAGATGCCACGGAGTCGGTTCTGACCCATCACAACTCGATGCACAGCAGAGGCAAACACTGCCTGGTCATGTGCCAACGCACAATTGTTCTCATCTTTGAGCCATTGTTGCAGCCACTGTGTCAATCCAGCTTCTGGCGGGCCTCCTTCTTCTACAATCCCTCTTCACTTTCCCAAGCATGATGTCCTTCTCTTGGGACTGGTCTCTCCTGCAAATATGGCCAAAGTTCGTGAGACGAAGTCTTGCCATCCTGGCCTCTAAGGAATCCTGGCTGTACCTTTTCCAAGGCAAACAAATGTGTCTCTGCAGTCTGGGCCACTTTCAACATGCTGTACCAGCACCACAATGCAAATGTGAAGATTCTTCTTCGGTCTGCCACTCAATGACCACCCTTCACATCCAGATGAAGCAAGTTACAGCAGCATGGCTTGCACCTGGTACATTTCTTCCTCCAGGTCATATCCTTGCTTTCCAGCACTCCCCAGAGGTCTTGTGCAACAGAACTACCCAACGCAATGTGTCCTTTGATCTCTTGACGGCTGCCTCCATGCCTATTGGTTGTAGAGCTAAACAAGGCAAAATCCTCGACAGCTTTAGTCATTGCTCAGTTTGCCATGTTTCCTGTGGGTCACATTGTGAGGATTGTGGTCTTCTTTATGTTGAGTCGTCATCCACGCTGAAGGCTCCAATCTTTGATCCTCATCAGCAAGTGCTTCAAGTCCTCCTCACTTTCAGCAAATAAGATGGTGTCATTCGCATTATACAGTCATTGGCATTGTTAATAAAATTTCCTCCAATCCCGATGTTACATTCTTGTTCATACAATCCAGCTTCTCTGATGAGGTGCTCACATGCAGATTGAATAAATATGACGAGGAGATACAATCCTGATGCACACCTTTCCTGGTTTTGAATCATGCAGTATTCCCTGGTTCTGTTTGCACAGCTGCCTCTTGATCCGTGTACAAGTCCGATGTGAGCACAATCAAGTATCCTAGAATTCCCATTCTTCTCAAAGCTAGCCGTAGTTTGTTATGCTCTACACAGTCAAATGTCTTTCCATAGGTAGATTCTGTCAAGTCAATTATAACGAACAGTAACCATATCCATAGAGGAACGGCACGACACCCAGACTTTCACCGTCACAATTATTGCTAAGCTGGACAAGCATTGTTGCAGCGACCGTGTCACTTCATCACATTAAGGGGCTTCCTCATTTTCACAAACCTTCTACTAAATACGAGTCCTCCTCAAGGATCTGGGCCAGAGTATGTGAAATAAATTCTCACAATCCTTACTTCTGAGCAGCTTCTGGTCCCACTTCCTCCATGATCGATGGGTTTGTTCTTTTGGCAATCTATGGTATAGTCAATATTCTTCACCAGCATTAAAAGTCAAACGCATCAATTCTGCTTCAGTCTCTTCTTTATTGACTGTCCTGCTTTTGTGTGCAGATGAGGTGACTGAAAATACCATGACTTGGGTCAGCTGGCACCTTAGTTCTGGAAGTAGCATCTTTGATTTTTAATATTCTAGAGTGTTTTGCAGCAGAGTAGCCCAATGCAATATTGTCAATGTGTTCAATACAAGTAATGAAAGACATCTGCTTGTGTGTCTTTTAGTTGAATTTTCAAGTCTGTAAACACAGGAGTATATGGTTTTTATTTAGGCCTTAGTGCAAGAAAGGCTCAGTCTGTCCCATCATTTAAAAGCAGTGCATGCAACAAACGAAGATGGATATGCTGAGGAATTTGTGGCTGACTGGCATTGGTGCGTTCGTTTCAATGAGAGGGCAAATTTACATAATATTAAATGGCAAGTATGAGTTCTGTAAGAGCCCTAGTGGTATGGCGGTTATGCATTGAGTTGCAATCAGCAAAGTTGGCAATTCAAAACCCCCCAGCTGCTCAATGGGAGAAAGATGGGGCTTTCTACTCCTGCAGTCACTATGAGTCAACATTGACTCGATGGCACTGAGTTAGTTTGGTTTTGCTGGTGAGTCACCTTTAATTGGACCTCTAACCAGGGGGCTCGTGTCTTTGTCCTGCTTTTATAGGTATTGATGGTGGATCCAAGTAAAATGAGATCTTTGACAACTTCTATCTTTTCTCTGTTTATGATGATGTTGCTGTTAGTCGAGTTGTGAGGATTTCTTTTATCTTTATGTTGAAGTGTAATCTATGTGGTCTTATATCTTCATCAGTAGGTATTCGTAGTACTCTGCTGTCAGCAAATGAGACTTTGTCATCAGCATATATCGGGTTGTTAATGAGTATTCCTCCAAACCTAGTGTCATGTTCTTCATATGGCTCAGCTTCTCAGGTTATTGCCTAACATGCGAATTGAATAAGTTTGGAGAAAAGATGCCATCCAGGCACACTCCTTTCTGATTCAAGCCCAGTAGATAACTACTGCTCCTTAACAAATGGCCCAGCCCTTACTGGCTCAAAAACAGAACGCTTACTTCATTAGAACTGTTTACTTCATTAGAACTGTTTACTTCATTAAACAGTTTTAATGTTTTATAAATATTGACATGATTTAACTGGATGCTCAGTTTTAGGATCCCTCACAGACCACTCTCAAATGTGGTTCTGGGGTTACAGTCATCTTGAGATTCAACTATGGACAAGCCTACTTCCAGAGTTACCCTCACGATTGTTGATAAGATTCCATTCTTTTGTACTGTTTGACTGAGGAAAGACGTTGCACTTGCTGGCTGCTAGCCAGAGGTCACCCTCGGTTCTTTGCTCTGTGGACCTCTCTAACATAATGATTTGCTTTATCAATATATGTTATCTGCGAAGTCAATAGTGAGAATACTAGCCTGGCAGAAGTCATAGTTGTTTGCCAGCTTATCTCAGAAGTAGCATGTCATCAGCTCGTCAGTCTGTGTTATTCTGTTCATTAGACACTGGTGACGAGGATCATCCCATACTCAAGAGAAGAACACCGAGAAGGGTGGTCACTGGAAGCCACTCAAAATTATCTTCCAAGCTCACTCACTATTTTCCTTCATCCACAAAATTGTATTCCCAGGAGAGAAAAAGACATTAAAGAAGTCCAGGACCTTTGTTTATTCTTCAATCATGAATTAAAGGAGGCAGAGGAAAGAATAGTATAGTACATACTCCGTGTCTCAGATCAAAGACTTTTGTATCCAGGTTGTTTCAAGAGAAAAGGAGATGAGCATGAACTGGGCAGAAGAGCCACTGGATCTAAAAATAATGCCTGAGGATTCATAAAAATTTAGACTGAAAATGCATCTAAATATTTTCATATAATATTAATGTCTTGCTATAAACCTGTACTTGTGCCTTTATATGTTTTTTATAGTGCTCGTTCTTGACAGTATTACTTTCCCTACATTGTTGTTTGAGGATCAAAAGACTTTATACTTGTTTGTCTTGACAGGAAAGGAAGTAGCAGCACAGGACATAATTCTCCGTTTACCGAGGTCAAAATGGAGATCTAGAGTGTAGCTTACAATTTTCCTTGGTAAATGATTCCAAAGCAGAACATTTCTGAAGGCTATGATACCGAATTTAATTCGTCTCTGTATACTTCAGCGGGATCTGTGCCTCTGGCTTCAACACAGTCAGCGTTTTACAAATGTGACAATAAACTAAGAATGTAAGCATTAACTGTGGCTAGAAAACACCTTTTGTATCTGATGACATGGCTCTTAAGACACAACAAATATTTTGAAAATGATATTGACAATAAATATTTCCTTCCATAGAATGTTATCACAGTTTGAGGTTTATTTTATAACACAAATAGACATCAAAGCACAAGCTAACTGCTACAAGAGTTGATGTGCCTTAAATATGATATAGATGCTATTACCTGTGATAGTGTGGCAGCGGGGTCTAAGGTGCTAGGATATAGACGCTATGCTGGCAGTGTTTTATCTAACATCACTTAGCTCAGGCAACAGAAGCAAAGATCTGAACACCTAACAACCAGGAACCTAAATTAAAGACCAAACAGTTCATCCTGGACCAATGACTTTTACCTGATTAGATCTTGCCTTTTGTCTTTACATTTTATTACAGCACATAAAATGTTCTTTCAATTAGTGGAGATGGTTTCATGTTGATTTGTTCCTTTTAATTATTCTGAATGTAGAATCCCTTAAGGGTAAATCAGATCCATACTAAATTTAAGGTCAAAGATTTTATGTTTTGAAATGTTTGGGCCTTGACAAGTGGGTCTCATAAGGATATCAGAAAACAATCTTTCTCTTTTTCCTCACTGTCTGTTCAAATTGACCAGATGAGTTTAATTCTTCCTTGTCCCTTGATAAAAGTCTCAAGTAGGCTATATAGTTTCTGTGGTCTCTCATGTGAGAAAAAGATGTCAGTAGTGGTAGTCATTCAAACAGTTTCAGTTTATTAACATGATGTCCTACTAAGGAAATAATAAAAATTCTGAATTTCTAGTCTGTTAGCTCATATCATGTTCTCATTACCACCAAGTGTATTCTGACTCATAGCAACCCTACAGGACAGGGTAGCTCTGCCCCTCTGGGTTTCCAAGACTAACTCTTTATTGGAGCCAAAAGCCTCATCTTTCTTGCTTGGAGCAGCTAGTGGTTAGCAGCTGACCTTGTGGTTAGCAGCCCAAAATGTAGCCCCCTTCACCATTGATACTTTACTGTTAAAGGAAAAGCAAAACAAACAAACAAACACACACCAGTATGGACACCACATCCATAGCATGCTCCTGGTTCGCCATCTACAGTTGTTGCTGGGTAGCAGCAGCTGCCTAGGAATTGCATTCCCCAGTCTTCCTTGTCTCTAGGTAGCTCTCACGACTGCATTCACAATAATACAATGTGAGCAAAATGAATACGCCCTAGTTCCAGTGCTGGCTCATGGGAAATGACTAGGCTATCCTCCACTTTCCTTTTTTTTCTTTTCTTTTTTCTATCTGCTAGCTGTTTGGGAAGCCTTAGGATAACCTTGGAGGCACAGGTTAAGCCCAAATGATGAATATATGGATGATCATTTCATATTCTAGCATTTCAAAAATAAAGTCAGTGGGAAAGGAGAAATAACCTAATTGTCATTCACATTTAAAAGATCACCCTGACTAGCTGGGTCTAAGTTAAGCTACCTGTCTTCAAGGGGACATCAGACATGCTCCAGACTGCCTCTGTTGTCCTGACCTGTCTTGTATCTCACATATTACTTACCACAGTTTCTCGTAAGTCCAGGGCTCATGTACTGAAGCGGGAGAATGGAAGAGGAAATAATTATGGCTTTCTTGACTGCTGTTATCTTAAGCTATTGTAAAATTCTCTGTGATTGTAGGAAAATAAGAACCCCTTTTCTTTTTTGAAGTATTGCTTAGGTTCTCTCGTGAAGATGCCAATATCTGGGGACCACTTGTCTGTATTTTCATGCAACTGAAGTGTCATTTCCCGAGCAGGCAGACGTTTTGAGCTGCTTCTCGGGGAGATGTGTGGCAGTGCTCCCTCTGACACCCCATGTCATTAGACTCGATGTCAGTAAAATTCACCCGACTCCAAACTGTGAGTAAATCCCCCCATTCTGATGCCACTGGTTACTTGCAAGTTCTTTGAGTTCTCAAGTGAGTATTATTCATACGTCAACTGTGTTTTCAAAACTCCCGACATCAGATAGCACTCTTTCTTTCTCGGTGTTCTCTGAGAGGGCAGGACTAGGCTTCAACGGAAACACGAGTCACCCTCAGCCCTGCTCCGCGAGAGTAGAACTCACAGCACAGAGTGGAGAATGAGCTCCGTGAGCCTTCTCTCCCGATACAATCTGCCTTTGTTTCCTTGTCTCCTTTTTACTTTTAATGCCCTGCTCTGCAAGAGGGCAACAGATGGACCCAATCTGTATTACGTGTGAACCGAAATAGTGCCTGCTTAGTGTGTTAACCAAAGTTATGAGCTGAAGAAAAACTTGTCAAGATCAATTGAAGTGACTTAAGCAAAACAACATTCCATTGGAATCAAGATTCAGATCCTTTCTACACCCAAAGCAAACAAGACTGCAATAGGAAAAGGGAGCAAACAAAGCCTTAAGTAAAGATGAGCACATATCACAAATTAGCAACCTCAAGGTAAAATAAATGAGGCTTTACTGTGAGAATAGCAATCCAAATAGACATAACAGAAAACAAAATGCATTAATTTATTTAATTCAAAAATAAATAAAAATGTGGAAAAATGGATAAAATTAAAAATATAAGTAGGTTTAAAAAGCATTTCCAGGAAAATTTAAGAAATTACATATATATAATAAGTGGAATCAAGAAGAATATCTTGATATAATAAAATTTTTAAATCCTACGTCCTTGATAGTAAGTAGAATGGATACTGTTGAGGACTTAGAAACCAAAAGGTCTAAGCAAATCCCAACAGAGAGAGAACAAGAATGTGGATGAGATTAAGAGAAACAAAGCATAAAATATAAGAGTAAATTATGAGGGAAAAGTTTTAAATCAATGAAATGCCAAGCAGAATAAATAACAAAGGAATAAGCACAAAGGCACAATGAACAAAAAAGATAAAAATGTTGAAAGAAGGCAAGAAAAAGAACATTAGGCAAATAAAATTCTTCTCACTAGCACTAATAATGGCTTGTTAGAAGTTAAAGACGATGGACAGAGGCCCGTCCTCTTAGAATTTTATACCTAGTTAAACAGCAAACAAAAGCTGGACATGTAAGGACAAAATTGGGTCCGTTGTGAAGAATTGCTACAGAATTTTTTTCAGCAAAAATGAAAGTACGTACCCAAGGAAGTGAAAAATTAAAAAATTAGAAGACATTGATTCCAGTTATGTGTTAAAGTCATGGATTTTGATTTATTAAATACATGCATTACAAAAATTTAGACATTTTCATTAAAAGGTAGAACTAAAATGTGTATATTAAAAAGGGAAAAGAGGAATAAATAATATGAAACAAAAGCATTAGAAAGTTGAAAGAAACTAGGAGTAAAAAATAGTCATGATGTCTGAGGTACTGAAACTCAATATCATCAGAAGCTGATCTTACTCTTCCAGCTAAGTCTTATTTTTTTGTGGAACATAAACCACTTCACTGAACATCAAGTCCAATAAGACTACTGTCTGTAAATCTTCAGAGAAGCAGATCAGTATATCTACAGAGAAATTCATGGGTGTGAATCACCAAAGCAAATGAATGTTTAACCACCTTGCTTCCAACAAAGCTCCCAATAAAGAATAGTGAACACCATTTTTTAAAAATATAAATAACCTTGGTATTTCAGTGAAAGAAATTGACAAATGAAAGATCAAGGTAAATAGTTAACATCAAATAAGATAAAATGCAAACATTGTTAATCATACTAAATATAATAGAATAAACATATTTCTTAAGTACAGAGGATCTCAATAGATGCTATATATTGTATAAAATGAAATATATACAAATGTATCATAAATAAAGGAAAATATTTCTTATATGAACATGACAAAGGGGAACAACAGTTGCAATCTTCTGGATTTATTTGAATAACAGCAAGAAGGATTAGGAAAAAGGCCTTCAAGCTCTGTTTACGAGTAATTCAGAACAGAGATACAAATCCACAGATTTTCAAGCTGTAAAAAGAAGGTCCAGATAAGCTATGCCCGGCAAGAAGACATTCAGAAGGAGGAGCCATGGGAAGAGCCATAGAAGGCCCGTGATGGACACCAGGGTCACCAATTCTCCAAGGAAAGAAAAAACCTGTTTGTTTTGACGCCATTTAAAAGCAAAACGTGTTTCTATGCACATAGCCAATCATAATCCTAAATGATTCAAAACAAAGCCTAACACCCACTGCCATCCTGTGGATTCTGACTCATAATGACCCTGGAAGGCAAGGTGGTAGAATTACCCTTGAGGGCTTCTAAAAAGGTGGAAAGCCTTATCTTTCTCCCATGGACCATCTAGTTGTTTCGAACTGCTGACCTTGCATTTAGCAGCCCAACACATAATCTCTGCGTTATCTGGCCTCCTCCAATTATATAAATACCTTCAAATTATAGAATGTTTTATGATTTGTGTTAGAGATGAAATAGATGTCAATGTTTTAAAAAGAAATCTTTCTACTTCTTTGTTAATTGAAAAAGAATTTCCCAATGGATTAAGTCTACAAAATTTAAAATCTAAATGTTCAGAAGAGCTTAGTTTCAGCACACTAGGGAAAGGAAATTCTAAATTATTCAAAGTGGCCAAGTAAATTGGAATTTATTAATATTACAAGCTTCTGTAGATAGCAAATGAAAATAATCCCTATCCTAGAGAAGGCATTCATTCACAATGCATAGAACCAAGAAAGATTAATGCCACAGATATGAATACACACCCTCACAAATATTTTTAATTGGAAGGAATATAGAATGAAAATAAGCATAAAACAAAATCCAAATAAGAATATAGAGAGAATGGAATTATCCATTGGTGGAGAGAATAACATTTTCAGTAATGTCTTTGGCAGCTGACGATGTATCGTAACATTGAAAGTGTGCACATGCTGGTACTCAGAGATTGCACCCTCAGAACATAGTCTGGGCTTCTTGCACTCTTGTTTCTTAAAGCTGAAAATATGAATCACTTCTATTATTTACAGAGATGTAGTAAATTAAGATGGTCCTTTTATTTATTTTTCTTCTAATTTTCTTGGGGCTTGTACACTCATCACAATCCATCCATCCATCCATTGTGTCGAGCGCATTTGCGCATTTGTTGTCATCATCGTTCTCAAAACATTTTCTTTCTACTTGAGCCTTTGTTATCAGCTCCTCATTTTCCCCTCCCTCCTGTCCACCCCTCCCTCACGAAGCCTTGATCGTTTATAAATTATTATTTTGTCATGTCTTCCACTGTCCGATGTCTCTCTTCACCCACTTTTCTGTTGTCCATTCCCCAGGGAGGGGGTTTTATGTAAATCCTTGTGATTGGCTCTCCCTTTCTCCCACACCTATCCCTTCCCCTTCCTCTCCTGTGTTTCCAGTTCTTTAAGACGGCCCTTTTAGCTGTAATTCCTTATGTAATGTATTATAAAGCTGGGCTCTGTGCCTGTGGCTATTATCCCATATTAGAGGGAATTCTCTGCTATACGAATGGATAGGCTTAAGGTGGTTGTGGTAGTTACGTATGTGGTGTCAATTTGAGAATGAGGAGTGTAGAGGTGAGGTCTAGCCTGTCAAATGGAGAGAGTGGATGAAATCTGTGTAGGCATGGCCTTCTCCTGAGAATTCTGGGAATCCCTATATTTACTCCTTCAAGTCAGGAGAAGTTCGCTCTCTCTCTCTCTGCTCACTTCCTGTGAGACACCCCTGAGGACAAGACATAAGGCACTATGCTATGCTCATAGACCACATGCCCTGGTAACTGGAGGAGTCACCTGGAGACCCCTGCCAGCGCTCAGATGCTTACATCGCCACCGGATCCAAAGACTTCCCACCCACTGGCCTGTGATAGTCCTGCATGCAGTGTCATTGATGTGTTCATGAGTCTGAAGAGGGCTTAATAGGTTGGTATCGGACTTATGGGCTAATATCATACTTATGGGCTTGGACTGGACTGGGTTGGGATGATACTTGCTTCATATATAAATACCCTTCATATAAAACTCTCTCTTATACACATGAGTTTGTATGGATTTTTTTCTCTAGTCTACCCAGACTTGCACAGTGGAGTTAAGTTCTAACTTTAATAGAGGGTGTGCCCACATTAAAGAAGCACACTAGCTTGTGCGATCATGTGTTGAAGGGATCAGGTATCAGGCATCATGAGAACAAAAAAATCATATCATAGTGAATGAGGGGGGGGGAGTGCGGAGTGGAGACCCAAAGCCCATTTGTAGGCCACTGGACATCCCCTTACAGAAGGAGCTTGGGGAGAAGAGCCAGTCAGGGTGCGATGTAGTAACGATGAAACATACAACTTTCTTCTAGTTCTGAAATGCTTCCTCCTCCCCCACTATCATGATATCAATTCTACCTTACAAATCTGGCTAGACCAGAGGATATACACTGGTACAGTTGGGAACTGGAAATATAGGGAATCCAGGGCAGATGATCCCTTCAGGAATATTGGTGTGACTGGTGATACTGGAGGGTATAGGGAGCGTGGGTTGGAGAGGGGGTACTGATTGCAAGGATCTACACGTGACCTCTTCCCTGGGGGACAGCAACAGAAAAGTTGGTGAAGGGAGACGTCAGACAGGGCAAGATATGACAAATTAATAATTTATAAATTATCAAGGGTTCATGAGGGAAGGGGGAATCGGGAGGGAGGGGAAAATGAGGAGTTGATGCCAGGGGCTTAAGTGGAGAGCAAATGTTTTGAGAATGATGAGGACAATGAATGTACAATTGTGCTTTACATAATTGATGCATGTATGGATTGTGATAAGAGTTAGGTGAGCCCGTAATAAAACAACAAAAAAATAGAGGTTGTGAACAAAATCACACCCTTTTTGGGATCTGTATAAAAAAGGGCAAAAAACACCCTCCGTCAACGCCATTCCTCTATGGTTAAAAGTGATCTTGGACACCGGGAGGTCTCGGCCATCAGAAGCACCTGCTCTGTCTGCAGCAGTGGAGACCAAGACCAGAGGCTCCAGAGAGTGTGGCACTGACACTCGGAGGAGCAGCGTTGTGGCCCCGAGATACTTCCCTTTCATCCGGGACTGTGAGGCAGAGCAACAGGCAGGCTTTCTAGTCCATGGTGGCAAAGCCCCAAATACCATGTGCCTGAAAGTCTGAGGACCAGCGAGATGGCTGTTGGCTGGAGAGAGGTCATTCCCTGGACCGATGAGTATAGCCATATTGATTACTGATCTTGGTTGGTGGTAATCTGTTAACTCCGCTAACAAACCCATTTAATGGAGAGGTTTAGCTGTGAGTTCTGTGTGAGCATTGCAACGAATGATCAAACCTAGCACAGAATTAGAGTGTTTGGGGGAGGTGTCAGAACAGGATGCCTGCCTCGTGGCAAGAAAGAAGCCACCAGAGATCTGATCCAGCCTTACTTCCCACTTAATGCTTTCACTGATCTGATGAGATTAATACATTGCCACACCGTGGAGTGCTACCCAAATGTTAAAATGAATGCATGAGTTCAAAAGATTCAACAAGATTAATTTTCCCAAAGCAAAACTGGTCGCTGCTGCTGTTGTCCGTTCTGACACAGAAACGCCCTATGTAGAACAGAATGAAGCCCTATTGGTCCTCAGCCATGCTCACAATTGTGATACAAGAGCCATGGGTGCACACACTGTGTTCACCCATTTTGTGGAAGGTCTTCCTCTTTCCTGCTGCCTTTATCCAGCCTGATCAAGTCCAAAATGGGGATTAAAAGATGATAGAAACATTCTACAATTTAAAAAAATCTCATCTATAGTCACACAAGTTTGTGTCCCTTAAAGTCTGTAAAAAGGTCATTATGTGACTTGGCTATTGCACAGACACAATACTAAACTCTGGAAGCCCACTTCCAATAGTCCTCTCCACCATCACTACATCGCCAGCTGCTGCTCCTGGTGGAGTTGGAGGAACAGCAGCAGCTGAGAGGGAAGGAAGTGAGAGGAAGTGAGCAGGGAGCCCCTTGCTCTACCTCCTGAGCAGCAGGAGCAGCCTAACTCCACAACCCAGCTACCTCTCCAGTTAGAGCCCTGAGCCTGTTCCTACACCTCGACCCTCCCCCTCACCTGCTTTCCTATATCCCACCTATGGTCCAGTGAAGCAAGAGTCTGGATAGGGGTCTTCCAGTGCTTTAGGGAAAACATGAAGCAAAAAGAAAGCTATTAAAAATAAAATAAATAAGTAAAAAACATTAGGAAACTAGGAAGATGTATGTAGTGAGATGTTGCCTCAACAGACATAATATGTTGCCTACATGGACATAATATTTTCCCAAATATCTTCCAGAACATGTACTTTTTCCTTCTATGTTTCCCTGGGCCAGCTCAGCACTCCCGCACTGCAAATGAAGTCTCTGAGAGTCTTCCTTACATCGAGACTCCTTTCATCCCTCAGCACCAGAGGCCAGAAGAAATGGTTAGATTACTTCCTTCTCCTCTGTCCTTCCCCTGCCATCCCTCAGACCTACACAGTGACCAATATAAAAATGGAAATGCACATGCTGGCAAGTCACAGGAGCTGTTAAATTGTAGAACTAATACAACCGTTTAAGAAGCTTGATGACTAAATGATACCTGCCGCATTTAGACAGAATATCAGAAAATGTCTGCTCAAAGGATATTCAAATTTGATAAGCAAAATGACTTTCAATATGTTGTTTATGAATCCCCTCAAAGAGCATTAATGAGCTAGTCTCCATAACTGATTACAAAGGAGTCCTGGTAAGGGATGTAATTAAAGTCTCAGATGTTTCGATTTTCACAAATAGAAGTGTGTCCTCCCTTGGTGCCTTTTATACATGCTCTGAGTTCTTTGCAATTATTAGATCATTAGTCCTAGTAGATTTTTTAATTTAATTGTAAATTAGTAGACCCTACAGAGCCAACTATAAAACAAACAGAATGTTAATGGTCCATTTCATGAATATATATACCCATGACTCAACCTTTATTATCTCAACATATAGAACATATTCAATTAATAACACCAGCAGTGACATTAGCTCTTCTATAAAGCAAAATTCCAGGCAACTCACATATTAGTATGGGCCAGACTTTGTCTCAACCTGATTTTTTTTCTGATACACAAATGCACACATACTTTTATATATTTGGTGGTTGTGGTGTTTGCAGTCTTTATTGTACGGCATTAACTGTGTGTATGGTAGAATTTCAACACTTCAATCTGTTTCTTTGCTATATTTCTATAGCAAAATCATTCCATGAACAGAAAATAGGGAATTCTGGTCAAAGTCTCTGATTACTTAAATAATATTACCCTCATTTCCCGTGACCCTATATTGTCCTTGACTCTCCCTGTGGTCTTCAACTGGGGGAGGAAAGCAGTTATCGTATTTTGTCCATTTCCCGTTCCCAAAGGCTTGTGAAACTCTTGGTGTGGGACAGAAAAAGACATGTACACTAGTTGAGGCACTGAAAAAAAACCAAAGGTTAAAATGTATAAATGAAAGAGTGAGAAGTGTTGGCCCTGAAACTGAAAGATGAGGCGCTACATAGTTAACCACTAGTGTGTTTATCAGTTTATTCATCCTCGGACTTTAGCTTGCCCGGAGACCCATCCCTGTATCGCCTGTTGCCGTGCGATCATTCTGTTCTTGGCACTCAGGGCTCACAGATGACTCATCTAGTTCGAGTATTGCTTTGGCCTGGCCGTGGGACTGGTTCAGGCTAGTGCATCAGTCCATTAGACTCCCATGAGACACAATAAAAAATTCTGCTGTGAATTCTCAGAACTGATCTCACTCTTTGTCCCACTGAGTGGGCACTACCGCTGACATCCCACAAACAATGGGTAGGTGCTTAAAAAAAAAATCTACTGTCATCAGTTCGATGCTGGCTCACAGTATAGGATTTCAGAGGCAGAGAGCCTCATATTTCTCCATCAGAGCAACTGGGGGATTTGAACCAAAAATCTTGTAGTTAGTAGTCCAACACTAACTAGACTAGTCCAACACTAACTAGCCACCAAGATTCCAAGGGTGGAAATTGGATCTGCTGAAATAAAAGCAAAACCAGCAAGCAAAAAAAAAAAAAAAAACACAACAATACTATGAAAGCAGAGTCAAGAGATAATGGAAAGTAGTGTGTTTGCTTATTGCTCATACTGGATAAAGCTATATCTGAAGTCAAACACGCTCTTAACTGCTCAATTGTAGGAGCAAAAATATTACCTATTTAAGTAAGGCTAAATATAACTCTCTGTCATTTACCACCAAAGAGTCATAATCAATGATTAAAGAGAAGGATTAAGGACTGGAAGTCTATGTGAACTGTAAAATGGAAGGTTATAGAATTATGAATCCTGTTCTGCTTTACTTTGGATCAGACTTAATTTTAAATGCTCCTGCACAGTAATATGTAATACTTCAAAAGCATATGGGATTCTAATAATTCTATTTTTTTTAAAAATACATTAAATTTCTTGGCAACCAAGGAAGTTAACACCTGGTGGTCCACTCCTTAACTAATGAGAGCTGAGAACTGGTTCATGAACTCC
Organism: Tenrec ecaudatus; assembly: GCF_050624435.1. Taxonomy (NCBI): domain Eukaryota; kingdom Metazoa; phylum Chordata; class Mammalia; order Afrosoricida; family Tenrecidae; genus Tenrec; species Tenrec ecaudatus. The sequence continues at coordinate 41,708,576 of NC_134539.1, read as the reverse complement.
CTTTTCGGGAGTCTCTTGTGAATAATCTAGAAACAAGTTTTTCATCACATCCTCATAGTGACTCCCTATTGCCTCTTTCCTACCTGCTATTCCTTGGGATTACTTCCCAAATAAAACCATTTGTGCACAAGCCCTTGTCTCAGATCCTGATTTCTGACAGGGTGCCCAGACTGCCACGGTGACCCCAGGTTCTGTGTTTTACAGCTAAACTCCCATTGTGGTTGAGAGAATTGTTTACCACCATTTGTAATAAATCCCTTATGTTTTCCACATTGCAAGACAAAGTTAGAGATGTGTGATCATAAATCAAAACTGGCAGCTCATAATATCAAGTCTTCTGGCGTGTGCTCCTGTTCCACATCTTTATTGTTTGTTTTCTCTATAATATATATGTCCTGATCAGAAACCATTCAGCCATCAACTTGAACCGTAGATGCAACTGTATTATGGGGGAGGAAAACACAATGCCCAGATTGCTTGCAGTGCCTTCACAGGTTTATCCTTGGTAAAAATATATGTTAAGTCTGGATGGCCTTAAATAAACTCTACAAAGTTTGATAATGGGTTCCATTTTTAGGGAATTTCTTACTAATTTTTATGTAGATCTGTTTTATATAGCTATGGAAGATGGTAAAATGGAGACAGAACATGATGGTAGGAAATCATTAACTACCAATAGTATTTTCTTTCCAAATCTGGTTAAACATCAGAATCACCTCAATAAAATATTTTGCTGTAATGTACAGACTCATAGACTCTACCACCAACATTTCTGACTCCTCTGATCTGAGGAACACAGATAATACCAGAAAGATGTTCCCTTGTATTGTTCTGACAATGGCAAGACATTCTACTGTATGGATCATAACAAATGATGGATGACTTTGAGAAGAATGGGAATCTCAGAACACTGCAGTGTGCTCCTGAGGAACTTGTGCGCGGAGCAAGAGGCAGCTGTGAGAGCAGAACAAGGAATACTACATGGTTTTACATCAGGATTAACAGCCTGTGGGATGCAGATGACACAACTTTGCTTGCGGAGAGTGAGGAGGACTTGAAGCACTTGCTGATGAAGATCAAGTCTTGCAGCCTTCAGTATGGATTGCAACTCAATGTTAAGAAGACCCAAATACTTACAAGTGGACCAATCGGCAACATCATGATAGAGAAAAGGGTGAAGTTGTCGAGGATTTTGGATCCACAATCAGTGCTCATGGAAGCAGTCAAGAGATCAAAAGATATGCTGTGTTGGGTAAATCTGCACCAGACCTCTTTAGGGTATTACAAAGAATTTACTTTGAGGACCAAGGTGCGCCTGACATAGGCCACGAATTGCCTCATATGTGCGTGAAAGTTGGGTATTGAAGAAAATAAGATCAAAGAAAAATTGATCCATTTGAAATGTAGTTCTGGAGAAGAATATTGAAAGTACCAGGGACTGGCAAAAAGAAACAATCTGTCTTGGAAGAAATACTGCCAGTGTTCCTTAGCGGCAAGGTTGGCTTCCTCTGACATGCCTTGGATGTCTTGTCAGGAGAGATGAGTCCCTGGATTTGGAGCGAAGCAGAGGAAAGTCCACAAGGAGATGGATTGACTCTGTGACCACACCAATGGCCTGAGGCCTCGGAACAATTGGGAGGATGGCGCAGGTCTGGGCAGTGTCTCGTTCTGTTGTGCACAAGGTGACTATATGAGTCAGAACCAACTGCACAGCACCTAGCAACAACAAGAAATCTATGCACCCCCCACGCTCCCCTCAAAACACACCCACTGCCACTAAACTGGTTCTGATGGAGAGCGACCCCATGTAGCATTTCAGAGGCTGAAAATGTTTACTGGAGCAGACTTGTTTCTCTCACTCTAGGTAGCTGCCTCAACTGACATTTCTAAAAAGCTCCCTAGGAGATGTGTGAAACAATGATCTAGATAATTTATGTCAGTACCTTTAAGAGAATTTGTTATTTAAACTACAAATATTTCTATCCTGGGGCTACAAGTTTAGGCATATTCTAAATCACATATCTTTATTTTTCAAGTGAAAACAAATTCTTAGCTCCTTGAGAAGTTTAGAATTTAATTTTCAAAAACCTAAGTTTCAATTTTATATGTTCTGATCTTTCGGAAAATTGACATTAGAGATTACTTTTGCCTCCTTTCTTGCATGGGCATCTGTGGTTGTAGTTTAAACAAAATTAAACTCTAGGTGTAGTAGCAAGTAATGGAAAGCATATGCAGTTAATTATAAACACCTCCTCAACTAATTAGCATTCATTAACTACACAATTAAAACCTTGATTGACAAAGGCAATTAAGTTAATTCTCCTCTTCAAATATGCATGCACCTTAAGTGTTCATTAACTAGCTTCAATCATGAAAAATTTTCTAAGATTCTTCCCGAAATGGATAAGGTATTTCTTGGATTCTCTGAAACTTCCACAAGAAATTATTGTCCCTTTGTTTCAAAGTGGAGTCCCAGCTCTGTGGGGCTGCTGAAAAAACGGAGGAGGAAGAGATTTCAGGTACTTTATTAGTAAAAAGAGATGAGCTTCTCCCTTGGAAAGATCCAGGCTCTGGTGACAGTGGTGCCCATTGGGCTCCTCAGGGGTGGGGCTTGGGGTGGGGGAATGAGACTTTCTGCTCCCGCAGAGAGTTGCAGTCTCCAAAGATGAAGGCAGGCTTCTGCTCCTTGGATAGGTAATCCTCTAACCCAGGCTCCTAAGCAGCACATCAGAGAGCCTGCAGTGTGTCTATGACACATACATCGCTCTCTCTCTATGTATCTCTTAAAATCCATGTTGATCAGCGGGGTCAGTTTTTCGAGAACCAGGGAGAGGGAGATCATTATTCCAAGGCTGCCATACAAAATCACCCCACACCAGCAGACGTTGCTATCAGAGTGATAAGAAAAACTTGCTGGAAAGTCAAGTCAAGATGGGGCTAAGAAGGGCATGCATGTCGCAGAGAAGGCAATTAAATTTCTGTCGCTAGGAAAATGGTGAGCAACCTCCCGTGGGGGGCAGAGATGCTTAACAAGACTTACATAGAACTCGGGGGGAGGGCGAGGATCTGCCTGATACTAAGTTCCTAGTTGGTCACTTTTGACCTACTTTCTATGCAGCCATGGGCTGTGGACTGCTGGGGCTTTAGACTTTGTCCTTCTGAGGCACTCACCATTCTTTTAAGCCACACCAGAAGGAGTCGATGTGGAAACTCCACCAAATGAACCATGCTTTACCTCAAACTCACCTCCAGCGCTTGGGCTTAGGGCTAAAACCCCCTCGTGTGAGAAGAAGCAGGTGGCTGCGATCCCAAGGGCAGAGCGCTGGCAGCCACTGGACTGTGGTTCGAATCTCTTGCCTTGAGGGTGCCCGATGAATGGGGGTGCACAGCTTGCCTGTACTATTGTAATTCCCTTCCTCTGTCACTATGAGATGCGTTCCTCCCGTGAGCATGGCTCTGCCATTGTGAGTGAATACTTTTGAAACTTTTGTCCTACTACCCACCTCTGCTGTTTGTGTGAATAATGTCCAGCCACATAAGAGTTTAATTGGCAAAAGTCAACAATTCAGGTATTAGGGTACACAGCCAGCCTATACTTATATAATTTCCTCTTCTCATCAGTGTTTTAAATTCTGTACCATTGGCTAAATTAATGACAATATCAATAGAGTTACATTATACCCCAGGGAGATGATTGATACTGATGTCTCTAAGGAATACCAGAGATATATATATAACCAGAGATATATTCATGGATTTGGAGCTTGCACTTAATTCTAGCCCCAATCTAAGAATAATTCATTCTTATGACATGGCCCTGCTGATGCTCACCCTTATCAAAAGAATATTAAAGATATGGGTGTGTGTTAGTCTGAGTACTTTAGAGAAACAAATCCACAGAAACTCATGTATAAGAGAGAGTTATATATAAAAGTTAAGTGCACATCAAGAAATCACCCAACCCAGTGCTGCCCAAGCCCACAAGTCCAACATTAACCCATATGTCCAACACCAATCCACAAAGGCCTCCTCCATCTCACAAAACACACCATGACTCCAACTGCAGAAGAAAAGCAGAATCAGTGAATGTGTAAGCATCTCAGCGCTATCAGGGGTCTCCACACAGCTGCTCCAGCACCCAGGGCTGCATCAGGGTAGGTCCATGTGGCTTCTCCTCAGGGATGTCTTGCAAGAAATGCGCTTTGCCAGTTGAAGCAGGGAACTGGGTAACGTAGCTGAACCCTGGTTTGACCATCACAAAGCAAGAGACCTGAGAACTAGAAAGGCGAGACTCACTGAGTCATTTATCCCTCCTCCCTTCAATTAACCCCACATTTGTTTATTGGCCAGGTTGGCACAATTAACTACCTCAGAGTGCTACAGCAAAGTGTAGTGAAGCACCTAGATCAGTGGCTCTCAACCTTCCTTTAATACAGTTCCTCATGTTGTGGTGACCACCAACCATAAAATTATTTTCATTTCTACTTCATAACTGTAATTTTGTTACTGTTATAAATCATAATGTAAATAACTGATATGCAGGATGTATTTTCATCGTTACAAATTAAACATCATTAAAGCATAGTGATTAATCACAAAACAATGTATAATTATACATTGTGAAATATTTATTTCTAATCACACATAAATGAAATTTTGTCTTGAAGCATAGTGTAGCATAGGTAACAGTATTAATATAACAATAGTAAACTACATTGCTACATTTTGCGACAGTATGCATAAAAAAGCAACGTCAGTGCGAAGGTTGAGATAGCTTCTTTCTCAGCAGATCAGCATATCTGCATGTTGGCGGACCTGCCTGGAGATAGATAGAGGAGCAGTGTCTCGGTTCCTTAGACCATGGAAAATATGTTTTCTAATGGTCTTATGTGACCCCTGTGAAAGGGTTGTTCGACCCCCAAAGTGGTTGTGATCCATATGTTGAGAACCGCTGAACTAGCTGAACTTGGTTTGAAGAAGGCTGTGGATGACACTGGAAGCCCATTTTAAGAACAGATCAAGGGAATATTGCATGGTTGAAAATCAGGAACGGTGTGCATTAGAGTTGTATCCTCTCACCATACTCATTCAATCTGTGTGCTGAAAAAATCATCACAGTAGCTGGATTATAGGAAACAAAATTCAGCATCAGGACTGGATGCAGGCTTATTAAAAAACCTTCAATATGCTGATGACATAACCTTGCTTGCTGAAAGTGAGGAGAACTTGGAATACTACCTGAAGATCAATTATTGCCACCTTCTGTATGGATTACAACTCAATATAAAGAAAACCAAAATCCTTACAACTAGACTAATAGGGAACATCATGATAAATGGAGAAAAGGTTGAAGTTGTCAAGAATTCCAACTTGCTTGCATCCACCATTAATGCTCATGGAAGCAGCAGTCAAGAGATCAAAAAATATGTTGCATTAGATCAATCTGCTGTACGAGACCTCTCCAGAGTATTGAAAAGAAAAACTGTCACTTGGAGGACTGAGGTACCCCTGAACCAAACTATGGTCTTCTCAATTGCCTTGAGTGCATGAGAAGTTTGGACATTGAATAAGAAAGATCAAAAAAGAATGAATGAATTTGAGGTGTGGTGCTGGAGAAGAATACTGAAAGTGTCAAGAACTGCCAGAAGAACAAACAAGTTTATTTGGGGAAAGTATAGCCAGAGGGTTTCTTAAAGACGAGGATGGCAAGACTTCTTATATACGTAGGACATGTTGTCGGGGGAGATCAGCCCCCGATCTCCTGCTAGGAAGAGCAGCAACAGCGAAGAAAGCCCTCACAAAATGGATTGACACAGTGGCTGCAACAATGGGTTCAAGCATGCGGACAATTGTGAGGATGTCACAGGACTGGGCAGTGTGTTATTCTGTTGTGCATAGGAACACTATGTGTGGGAAGGGACTCAAGGGCAACTAAAAACATGGAATTGACCCAATGACAAATAAAACCATGGAATTAACTCAATGACAACTAGAAACATAGCAACTGCAACACATCTCAAGGGTATTGTGCTGCTAAGCAAGTAGGTCAACAGTTAGAAACCACCAGCTTCTCTGTAGGAGAAAGATGAGGTTTTTGCTTTTTCCCAAAACCATTTTTTGGGGAGTTAATACAGGTATCAGAACATTCCAAAGTTCAATCACATCAAGCAGTATTGTACAATTGCTACCACATTCAGTTTCAAAACATTATCTCCTTCTTGAATTCCTTAATGTCAGCTCCCTTTTATCTCCCCTCCTCCACTTTTCTCCACCCTCCAAACACCCTTATTCTACTTGCTGTCACCACAGGTTCATCAATCCTAGGTTTAATATACTGAAAAACAGAAAAATCATACAACAAAATTTTAAGAGGACTATTCCTAATGACAAAATATGTCTGAGATAAACCCCATTATACTGGGGTTCTTTTTACACCTGTAAAGAATTATCGCCTCCAATACCTACAGAAGAAGCTCCACCCTGTCCTATAGAGTCACTATGAATTAGTGGCACTGCATTATGGCAGTGAGTTAGTTTGCTTGTTGATCTGTTTTTCATATCCCAAACAATAATCCCTGACAGTGTCATGGGCTGTTAATCCAAAAGTTAGCATTGGCTAACTGCTGTCTGTCCCAAAGAAAAAGGTAGGACTGTTTGTTCTGTAAAGATTTACAATCTCAGGAACCCTAAGAGATAGTTCTATTCTGTTCCACATACTTGTTGAGTTGGGATTGACTCAATAGCCATGACTTTGCTCTTTGGTTTTATCCCAAACATTGTCTAAACATTTAAAGGGTAGTGATAAATAACATGGACCAAAGAGGGACGTCTGTTGACAGAGTGTGTTCTGTGCTGGGTGAGCAGTTCTAAACCACCAGCCATTTCCCTGGAAAAAGATGAGGCTTTCAGGTCCAGTAAACACATAGTCTCAGACACCCAAAGGAGTGTGTGCTACAGGTTCACTATCAGTCATTATCACCCCGATAGTGACCTTGGTGTTTGGGGAAATGGGCCAAAATCTTTGTCCAACTGGGGTTTTACTTCCATAATATACAATTTTGCTTCTTTTGTTGCTGCTGTTATTATTTTTAGAAAATAATCTATGGTATCATCAAGGAGGACAGCAGATAATCACTTATTGCTGCTTCTCAGAGTATAATGTCCAAGTAGAATTACACCTGAATCTCCAAATTTAAACTTCCAGTACCTGAGTTTCCATTTCACCTGTGTCTTTGGGGACATGAACCATATATGTGAACTGATAGAATTTATCTTGCCCCTGTGAGTGCAGAGCATGCACTATGCTATTGATATGACTTATACAACCATCCCATCTGAACTGAGGGAAGTTTAGACAGTTCAGTTGACTGTATTTCTGATATTCAGAAAGTCACAATAGTTTCAAATGATATGCATTCTGCTAAACTAATGTAAACTATACCTAAAGAGTATGAGGAATGGGAGTCAAGTTAGCCATTTAATAACGATTTTAATGTTCTAAAAGGCAATGTTGTAATAAGTCTGGGTTCAATTCTTAGTCCCTTCTAAAAGCAATGATTTAAATTCAATCTCTTATGCTTCTTCCACCCACCTCCATGCCTGTGGCCAGTTCTTTTGCATCTGAGAATCATTTATCTATTCTTCTTGGGCCTTAGAAAAAGAATATTTCAACATGACATGATCGCTGAAGACAAAATGTGTGCATAAACGATTATGGTGAAGAAAGCTGATGGTGCCTGGCTATGAAAAAATATAGCATCTGGGGTTTTAAAAGCTTAATAATAAACAAGCAGCCATCTAGCTGAGAAGCAACAAAGCCCACATGGAAGAAGCACACCATCCTGTGTGATCACAAGGTGTCCATAGGTTCAGGTATCAGGCATCAAAGAACAATAATTTTTTTAAAAACCCATATCATTGTGAACGAGGGGAGTGTGGAGTGGAGACCTAAAACCCATCTGTAGGCAACTGGACATCCCCTTACAGAGGGTCGCCGACAGGAGATGAGCCAGCCAGTGTGCAGTATAACAATGATGAAACATACAACTTTCCTCTAATTCTTTAATGCTTCCTCTTCCCCCAGCCCCCCACCAACTATCATGATCCTAATCCTACCTTATAAATCCGGCTAGAACAGAGGATGTACACTGTTACAGACCAGAGCTGGAAAAACAGGGAATCTGGGACAGATAAACCCCTCAGGACCAATAAGGAGAGTAGAGATACCAAGAGGATAAAGGGAAGGTGGGGGAAAAAGAGGAAACCAATCACAAGGATCTACATGTAACCTCCTCCCTGGGAGACAGACAACAGAAAAGTGGATGAAGGTAGATGTCAGACAGTATAAGACATGAAAAAAATTTTTAATAAATTATCAAGGGTTCATGAGGGAGAGTGGAGGAGGAAGGGGAGAAAATGAGGAGTTGATACCAAGGGCTCAAGTCGGAAGAAAATGTTTTGAGAATGATGATGACAACAAACATACAAGTGTGCTTGACACAATGGATGGATATATGAATTGTGATAAGAGTTGTACAAGTCTCCAATAATATGATTTTTTTAAAGGAAAAGAATGTTTATAATTACTCATTACTGAGGGCCTTTAAAGGAGTAGAGTGTCTTGGATTTTGAGGTTTCAAATCAAACTGTGGTACAGAATATACCTCTACTACTCATAGAGAGTGTTACCAGGGACTCGGAGACTGTTTTTTTGTTGTTTTTTTTTAAGAAGAAAAAGAAGAAAATCCTCATAAACAAAGGATGAAAAACTGCATTGCATTTGGGGCATTGCAGAAAGACTAAGATGTTTGATAAGGCTGTTTTACATCTTATTTATACTTTTCTTCTATCCACCTTCCCTTGATTCTCCTTAATTATCTTCATTTTTTCCTTTGAGTTAAAGAAAGAAGATGATTTTCTTTGCATTACAGGTAGATGGCATTACCTCAAGAATTAAATTGACTTTTTCCCCTCTGTAAGCTGCTTATGCTCTTAGATATAGGCCGCACTGCCAATGCATTCCCTGAAGGCACTAAGTACAAAATTATTGTATTGACTTCATGCTTTCCACACACATGAAACTCTGAAACAGTAGTGGGCAGATCAACTAAGCCAGCTGGGCTGGAGGTCAGGGTAAGCATATTAATGTGTAGTTTCATTTCTTAGCTTTAAAGTCCTCTCATTGTGGCTGATTTCAAGCTATTTACATGACGTAATTGAACTTTGTGTTAGGCAGGGAGCCCGTCTGCATACTTATTTTGTAAATCATTTAGATGTTCTCCGAAGCCCAGAATAAAATCCTGGGCTGATGGAGGTGGACAAATTTGTTACATTTCGATGTAAATATGGGTCACTCTGTGAAAGAAAAGATGAAGCTTACTATAAACACTGTGGAAGAGCTTTGTGCAAGTTTAATAGAAGTTGGGAAATCTATTTTAAAAACTTCCTAATGAAGGTCAACAGACTTGGGCTCTTGTTTCCTGGTTCATTCTTCTATTCTACTAATGAAGGCCCTCGTAGAACTTTCCATCTTCCAGTGCTTTCTCAAATATTGCTCGTGGCTGCGCACGTATCATTTTTCTCAGAGTATTCGTTGTCTTCTGGTGTAGTAGGGAACCACAACAATGACAGGTAGAATCCCCTAGGTGCCCTGAGAAGAAGGATGAGGTGTTCTACTCCAATAAAGACTTACAGCCTGGGAAAGCCAGGGGGCAGTTCTAGGATGTCCACAGAAAGAGCCTCTATGAGTCTGAATCAACCCAAGAATGGGGAGCTTGGGTTTTGGTTTTCTGTGTGCACAGAATTTATCTAGCTTTGGATGTCACAACTTATTGTGGAAGGAAATAGGGAAGTCCTCACATAATCCATATCTAGTTGGAAAAATTTAATTTCTCAGGTCAGTAGAAAGATATTTTTGATGACTTAAAGAAATTCTTAATCTAAATAAAACAGATAAATGTGATGCTTTTAGTGTGTTATAAGTCTTTTAGTCCAAGGATGGTTCTAAAATCTTTGTAATGTTGTCATACATGTATATGTTAGAATATTAGAAAATATTTGCAAAGTTCCAAATTATATCTGACTAATGGTCACAGCCCTAAGTAAGGTGAGTGAAAAAAAATCCCAAAATATTTTATAAATATTTACATTTATGATTGAAAATGGATGATTAATATTCCTTTTCACTATATTAATTTTGTATAGTAGCCATATATAAAACTAAAATTGCTACCAGAAGAAAAGCAGAAAATTATTTTTTTGCTTTCTCTCATTGAGGGAAGAATATCTGAGTCTCTCTTTATTCTCATCAATGTTTAAATCCTGGATCTAGCATTTAAAATCTTCCTTTAAATTTTTTACACAGAAGATTTACAGAATTTTAGAAGTGATTTTTATTCATCCCTCAAATTGAAACCTCCCTAGTCAGTTTCTGATGACTTAATTTTCCTGCAAAAGTAGGTCAAAGGTTGAAAATCAAAGTACATTTTCAGAAATCAAATAGAGTAAGAGAACATTAAGCATCCAAAGGCAGGGGGCAACAAGAACTTTCAATATGCTTGAAAACCTACTTTATCCGAGACTTTGAAAATTCACTTCTTAAGGGTCACTTGTAGATTTAAGCATTTATAGTTTAATTTTTCTTATGCTCCATGAATTTGTGTGACTTTAAACGATAAAGTGTGTGCCTATTTTATAAGAAAATTATGAGAAAATAAAATGATGATTAAGATCAACAATAATTTTACCCCAGAAACCAGAAAGACTAACATTTATATATATTTACTTTTAACAATTTTCTACAAATATTACTGCTCTTTGATAAAGTCAAGATAATATTGTATGGCTAAGTCCCTATACTACTTTTTTTTAACATTTTATTAGGGGCTAGTACAACTCTTAACACAATCCATACATATACATACATCAATTGTATAAAGCACATCTGTACATTCTTTGCCCTAATCCTTTTCAAAGCATTTGCTCTCCACTTAAGCCCTTTGCATCAGGTCTTCTTACCCCCCCCCCCCCGCTCCCTCCTCCCTCATGAGCCCTTGATAATTTATAGATTATTATTTTGTCATATCTTGCCCTATCCGGCATCTCCCTTCACCCCCTTCTCTGTTGTCCGTCCCCCAGGGAGGAGGTCACATGTAGATCCTTGTAATCAGTTCCTCCTTTCCAAACCACTCACCCTCTACTCTCCCAGTATCGCCCCTCACCCCCTGGTTCTGAAGGTATCATCCACCCTGGATTCCCTGTGCCTCCAGGTCCTATAGTCACCAGTGTACAACCTCTGCTCTATCCAGACTTGCAAGGTAGAATTCAGATCATGGTAAGGGGGGAGGAAGCATCCAGGATCTGGGGGAGAGCTGTGTTCTTCATCGGTGCTACATCTCACCCTGACTGACTCATCTCCTCCCCTAGACCCCTCTCTGAGGGGGTCTCCAGTGGCCGACAAATGTGCTTTGGATCTCCACTCTGCACTTCCCCCTTCATTCACTATGGAAATATTTATTTATTTTTTTTTTATGATGCCTTATCCCTGATCCCTTTGGCACCTCGTGATCACACAGGCTGGTGTGCTTCTTCCATTTGAGCTTTGTTGCTTCTGAGCAAGATGGCTGCTTGTTCACCTTCAGGCCTTTAAGACCCCAGACACTATCTCTTTTGATAGCCGGGCACCATCAACTTTCTTTGCCACATTTGCTTATGCATCAGTTTTCCTCGGCGATCGTATCATGGAGGTGTGCAGCCAATGATGTGATTTTTTGTTCTTTGATGCCTGATAACTGATCCCTTTGGGATCACGTGATCACACAGGCTGGTGTGTTCTTTCATGTGGGCTTTGTTGCTTCTGAGCTAGATGGCAGCTTGTTTATCTTCAAGCCTTTAAAACCCCAGATGCTATATCTTTTGATAGCCGAGCACCATCAGCTTTCTTCACCACATTTACTTGTTCACCCTCTTTGGCTTCAGCAGTTGTGTCAGTAGGGTGAGCATCATAGAATGCCAATTTAATAGAAGAAATTATTCATGCGTTGAGGGAGTGCTTGAGTAGAGGTCCAAGGTCCGTCTGCCACCGTAATACTAAACCTATAAATATCGACACATATATCTATTTCCCCATCCTCATATATATATATTTGCATGTACATGTCTTCATCTAGACCTCTATAAATGCCCTTTGCCTCCTAGCTCTTTCCTCTATTTCCCTTGACTTTCCTCCTGCTCCACTATCATGCTCTGTCCCCACCTGGGTTACAGCTATAACTCTTCTTTACGCAACCTTACCCTTGATGATTCCCTACCAGGCCTGCCACTCCCCCCTCACCACCAATTTGGATCCCATGTTGTTCCCTTGTCCCTGGGTTTGTTAACACCACTTCCTTACACCCCCTCCACCTCCCCGTACCCCAAGTCCCCCCGGAACCATCAGGATATTTCCTTGATATTTCCAGAAACACTAAATTTGTTTAGATTTTTCCATCAGACATGGGAAATAAAACACTTCAACAAATGTCTTGGAAAGCAAGTACCTAAATCTGGCCTCCTCTGGCCCCCCTGTTTCCACAAGGCAGGGGTCATCCCTGTCTTCACCCTCCAAGCTTCTTTACCTGATTCTGACAGGAGTCGTTCCTGCATTGCCCTCACAGACAACACTGAAGATTAAGGATTTAGTAGGGAAATTAATAACCCCCTTAGTCATGAGTATTGTCTTGTTCTGTGGTGCATAGTGTAGCTGTAAGTGGAAACCAATTCAACAGCACCTAACAACACAGTATTATGGAGGTTAATAGATGATCACAAGTCAGGATCAGTAGTCAATAAGGATGCAGTTATTGCTCCACAGCAACACCTCTCTCAACCAGCAGCAGGATTTCTCTCTGGTTCTCAGACTCTCAGACGGGATTTCTTGGCCTTTGCCTCCATAAGGCAGGAAGCCAGTCCCACAGTCTTGGGCCAGATGAGGGGTACCCCATAGTCTCAGTGCTGCTCTTCTGCGTCTCGGTGCCACAGCATCTGGAGCATCTGGAGCATCTGGAGCATCTGGGTTTGGCGGCCTCTGTCACTTCAGGTAGCGATCTTGGATGTGTGTTCCAATGGTCCTCAAATTTCCCTCTATGTCCCAGACGGCTCTTTTATACCCAGCTATGGCAATAACCAGGGCGTGGTTATTGTCTTTTATCTGACCATATCCCCAAGGACAATAAAACATCATGCCTTAAGCCACACCCTCTAGCATAGTAGTCTTAAAGATTCCCCCAAGGAAAAAAACCAGATGGGACTTCATTCATATCCTCTAGTAGCGCCAGGGCCTATGGTCACCTTAGTCCTTCATAGAGAACTCCATCCCAACAAGGGATCATTGTCATAGATAGAGAGTTCCGAATTATAATACATCATAGGAGAAGTTATGGCTAGACAGGTCGCATTAGTTGACTACATTTCAAATAATAGTGCGACAACCCATTCGGTTTGAGGCTTGCGGGTCACAGGCTTCAGTCTACACAGTTCCCATGTCCAAGGGGAAGCCGTGTACAGAACCAAACCCACTGCTGCAGAGTTGATTTCCAAACTCCTCGGAGTCCATAGGACAGAGTGGCGCTGCCCCTGTGGGCTTCTGACACTATCAATCTCTATGGGAGTAGAAAGCCTCCTCTCTGTCCCGATGGCTTCAAACTGGGTACTTACCGTGTGGCTCGCAGCCCAACTCTTAACCCACTAAACCACCACAACTCCCAAGGCAACTGTGCATACCTGTGTCTTTGTCTGTGAGATGGAGTGATGGACATTAAAGAGCTGATGCAAATGAGCTAGTTTAAAAAAAAAACAAGATGTTGATCTCTGGGTCCTGCCCTAGGTATTGTCATTCAGCAACGTTGAGCTCCACGTTTTTAATAAGAACCTGGGCGATTATGTTGCAAGAAATTGTGAGACCTTTCATTGAAAGTCACTGGCTTAGAGCGGCGGTGGGCAGAGCGGCAGCGCCAGGCAATCCAGCTTCGAGAAGGCTCTCGGTGCCTTGCGGTCCTGAGGTGTCCTGCGAGCACCCTCCCCACAGTCCAGATGCCCAAGAGGAAGGTGAGGTGAAGAGATCGGCGAGATTGTCAGAGAAACCTGCGCCTGCAAAAGGGGAGACAAAGCCCAAAAAGGCAGCCCGAAAGGATCAATCTTGGGACAAAACAGTGCAAGCAAAAGGGAAGAGAGGACCAAAGGGAAAACAGGCTGAAGTAGCTAAAGAAGATTCACCTGCTGAAAATGGAGAAATGAAAAACGAGGAGGGTCCAGCCTCTGATGAAGCAGGAGGAAAAGAAGTCCAGTCTGATTCATGTTTGTCATGTCTCATCAGTGGGCCCTGTTGTCTCCCTTCTTGCACAACCCAGAGAAATCTTTTTATCAACTATTTTGTAGATGGAAGAGTTTTAGTAGCTCTAGAAACATTTTTAAGAAGAAGGAAATCCCAATTCATCCCAATTTTTAGTGTAAATTATTTTTTTAAGATGTGAAATCATTTAATGGTTGTTTATTTTTTAGTACAAGTAGAAAATAGTGGGATGTTAAATTGTGAGGAGATTTGACTGTCTTGGGTGTCAACACAACATTCCATGGGATGGGGGGAAGCTTTTGTGTCCCTAATACAAAACATACTTAGTGGCAATTTGTAGTCACTGTCATGCATTTGTATGACTTGAACATTTAAAACTTTGTTTCCACATTTGTTCTCTTAATAGAACTGTGTCTGAAACCATTCTGCCATCATGGCTCTGGTCAGAACTGTGCATTCTGTAACAGCTTTGGTCGTGGTAGTCCAGTGTTCCTGATCACTTTGTTACGTGCTGTGAAGGATTGAACATTTGAGTGTGTAGTGTGTGGCATTGAATTGTGAATTAGTGGGACTTAAGTTGTAAGTTTACCAGCATTTGAAGATAATGGTACTTGATAATCTCTTTTCTTTTAATTTGCCTCTAAATTTAAAGCTGGAAAGTCACTGGAATTTAGAAACAAATTTTATCTACATGCCATTTTAGGATTTTGGTACACGCATGAAGGATTGTGTACACGTTGTTCATAATGTCTCTGTGCTGATCTCAAAACAACCAATAAAACGCCACTTACAAAAGAGAAAAATCAAAAGAAAATCAGTGGCTTAGATGACCTTTGCTCTAAGAAATTATTGGGAGAAGGAGGAAAAGTCCATACACAGGGAGGGTGTGAGGCAAGAATTCCAACGTGGCCAGCATCACCTCTCTTGAGTTCAGGAAACTCAGGATCATTTATTCCCAAGGCATCCCTAGATGAAGGGTACCCATGGACACTACGGACCTTCTTTTTCTATCAAACATGCTTTACTTTCTGAGATAGTTAAGGTTTATTGTGCCAACCTGGCTGATCAACACATGTGGGGTTAATTGAAGGACAGAGAGATAAATGGCTCAGTGAGCCTTGCCTTTCTAGTTCTTGGTTCTCTTGCTCTCTGATGGTGGGACCAGGGTGCAGCTGCCTTAGCCACTTCCCTGCTTCAGCTGGCAAGGCTCACTTCATGCAAGACATCCCCGAGGATAAGCCACATGGACCTACCCCGATGCAGCTCTGAGTGCTGGAGCAGCCATGTGGAGACCCCTGCCAACACTGAGATGCTTACACGTTCAGTGATTCGGCTTTCCTCCTGCAGTCGGCATCATAGTGTGTGCTTTGTGAGATGGAGGAGGACTTTGTAGATCGGTGTTGGACACATGGGCTAATGTTGGACTGTGGGCTTGGGCAGCACTGGGATGGGATGTTTTCTTGATATGCACTTTCCCTTTGTATAAAACTCTCTCTTGTACATTTGAGTTTCTGTGGATTTGTATCTCTAGTCTACCCAGGCTAACACACTCCTATAATAGTGTTGCCGGTCTTGTCTCTTCAATTCACAAATGTTTCTCATATTTCAAGTTATAAACTGTTCATGGTAGAGTTCATAATGGAAATGGGCTCTCTTGACCTCTTTCAAATCCCAGATTTGACCTCCATGCAAATCCTAATGTTCAGGGAATCCCAAAAGCATCTATTTTAAGACTCGTTCCTAGTTTATCAGTCATTTCTCTCTTCCTACAATTGATCCTGCCATCCTGGGTGCTTGCTTTTTTCACCACGAATCTACTCTTGTTGGTTCACTCACCATCTGTCCACATTAGACTGGGTTTTTCCTGATCCCTAATACATACTCTAGTTTACGTGGGTCTCACCTACATGGATTACCTGTAGAGTAATATTTTTTGAATTAGCATATAAGTATACAATCCCTATTAAGGCACCTGTGGTTTAGAGAATATAGTAAGTCTTCACTGTTCGGGTTTCATTTACCCTTGAGTAAGCCCTCTATTTTGAAATGTCAAGGTTTGGAAGTTTCGTATATTGTTTAGGCAGCATTCAGGGTTATCCATCTTCTCTGAAGCAGCAGAAGTATACATCACTTCATTCTGTTACACATACATCTTGAGGTAGAATTTCCTTTTAAATTTATTTCAATCGCTCGGCCTGATTTCCATCAGAGACTCCATTTTGAACTGTTATTTAATCCTCTGATCAGAATAACTACTTCATAAAAGAAAGGAATAAAGTGTTCAAAGAAGCCAGTCATATCTACTGACACTATATTAAAATGCAAATGCAATACGAGTGGGAAAAAGTCAAGTTGTCAAATAACATGGATCATTCCTAAGGACAGAAGAAAAAATTCAAAATGACTCATTTTCTCTACAGCAAACAATTGCAAACTTCTCAGCACTCTCTTTGAAAGAAAAACAAGGAAAGAAAGTACAGGAGTGATACAGTGCATCTTCATTCCTCATGCTTGGGTTCCCGGCGATGAGATCACCTGCTGACATTTACTAAGATAGTTTCAGAATGACACTTTCAGAAGGATATTTTGAAATATACATACATATTATGAAAATTGTTTCTGAACTCTTGAGAAGGTCGGGGATATCCCAATGTCACCTGCTCAGCCCCAAGCTGTGCCCTGGGCTTTTCATCCCAACCGGATTGGCTCACTTGCTGGTAGTCATTGCCCTGAGGGACTCCCTTTCCCTGAGACAAAAGTGTATTTCCAGGTTCTTTCCAGAAATTAGACATGATATTTTGTAAATGTGAGAATGTTTTTTACTAACTTTCACCTCATTGTCTCTGAGCCCCCTATTACATTCTTTCTCTGCTTCACTTCATTCTGACTTCTTTGTTCTTCTATCTCCTTGTTGCTCTGAACCCACTAAGCACATTCCCGACACGGGCCGTTGGCATTTTACTCTACTTTGCAATGTCCCTCTTTGCTCCTTGAACTCAGCACAGCCTGCTCCCTCCAATCCTTGTTCACATACCAGCAGGCCTGCATGATTTTGACAATTTACCAACAATGCAAGGGTGTGACTGTGACTTCCATCCACTGGCAAATGACCCAACAAACAAGGTAGGCACCCACTTGCATATGGCTGGTAGCTGTCTTTCCCTCAAACCCACAGCACCTTCCTAGAGAATCAAAGTCTCTTTTCTAATTCACAATCCCAGAGAGAGATGGAGAACCCAGGAAGCAAGGGAAGTATGGGCTTTCTTATGCTAACTTACTAGTCTGTAGTAAATTGTTCCACATATTTTATACCACCTCTTTGTGAAATTATTCACTACACTTAGTAAATATGCACAGGTGAGCATTATGATCATGTGGACACAATCCAAAAAATACCATTGAAATCTCCTTAAAGAAAATCATCTTAATTTCAGAGTGACTTGTATCTCCTAAACAAATGATCTAAAACAATAGTTAACAAAAAGAACATGAATGAGAGATCAGGGTTTTTTCCAGGAAAAGTAAGCCTATAGCAACAGTCACGGGATTAATGTTCCCAGGAGGTGTGGCGGAGCAGGTTGCGGGGACATGCAGAGCTGAGAACGAGGAGAAGGAGAGTGAAGAGCACATTGTGAAACTGTGGTGACAATTGGGCAATTCTTCTTGTTTTAATTGAACTCTTAATTGTATCGTATGTGAATTATATGCCAATCAAAATGTTGTGAAAAAGATCGTGGATTTTTTCCCACAAACCTTTTGAAATTCCCCCATATGATATTTCTGCTTTTATGCTATGAACAATACTGTGATACAATAAAAATGCTTTTCAGGGACTTTAAAAACATTTTTAATTATAAGAATAAGTAGAAGGAAATAGCTACATAAAATAAAGAATATTTATACAATAAACTTTAAAAAATATTGGTAAAATAGGTTCATCAATAGAACTAAAGGTCGAAACTCTGAAAAGGTGTTTGTTAAGTATCTAATTTGCTCCCCAAGCATGCATGTGCCCATTCGCCTTCTCCAGAAAGTAAGATTAGCCACAATTTGTTGTCAAGTTAATGTAGGATGTATTGTGATGAAACCCAAGGATATGAATTAAGAGAAAGCTCTATTAGCATAACTAATTTAGGGTCCGGATTGTGAAAAAATAGTTTCAATTATACTAACAAAAGGAATGGATATTTCAAAATAAGCAAGGCTCATGAATGGCATGGAATGATATTTTTCGTTAACATGGCAAAAACATGAGATTTGTGTTTCCACGCTCTAATGTGCCTGAGGAGAGCCAGCCTCCGTGAGGAGTGGAACAGTCTTTACCACATACACCTCCTTTTCTTTCATTTTAGGTCAATGTCTAAAAGCCACGGAACTTGCAAAGTCCTTAGAACTAGCAGAAAGTTCAGTCCGTAAAATTAGTGAGAGAAGAGATCCTGAAGCCTTTGAACAAAAAATATGTACACAGTACGCCAAAGCAGTGATTTACAGTTTTCAGAGTGAAGCTGTATTTCATGGGGCTTATAATGTCTGTAAACTTATAGAAGTAGATTGGCAGGCCTTTCCTGAACTGCTAACTTTTTCATTTATGGTCTCATTAGAGACTGATTTATGCTAGATATAACTATTTTAAAACATAACCCAAAACAAATCCAGAAAGCCATGACAGGAAACAAAAAAAGAAACTATAAAACAAATTAGTCTAGAAATAGTGATTTTAGTACTTAAATAATTGAACATTGTTTTTCATACAATTTGTGTAAAAAAATGGCAGGCATATACTTCTAGAAGTATTCGTTTTATTACATTCCAATGTCAGTAGATATTTGTTTCAAAATAGACAATAAAATAGCCTAGACAAATTGTGGATAGCTATAGCAATTTAACAAACAGAGAGTAAAGCGTGGGCATAATGTGATACTCTGCCATGCTGGCGTTGATCGTAACCTTGGTGTCCTTAATAAGTTCCCACTGTTCACGTGATCTACAGCCCAGATCCAAAAGCACCAGTAGCTTTTAATTGGGGAGTGGGGGTGTGGATCCACTTTGTGGTCATTACTAAGTGATCCAAAGTACCTGTAATGCAAAAAAAGAGTTTGCCTTCCATAATTCAAAAAGCAGTTCATTATATAATGTTTTGCCTATCAAGAAATACAATCCGAGTACAAATTTGTAAAACATGCACCCAAAGCAATGAAACTTTGAAAAATAGGTTTAAGAGGGGATTTGATGCAAGAGACCCTCAGACAATGAGCAGAGTTCAAGTGAAAAAACGTTACTAAGGTCGACGGACAGGACTGTTTGGGAGTTTGGGGCAGAAATGAGTGCTGTCTGGGTTTGGGCTGTTCGGTTGGCGATTCTGTTGGCGAAAAAGGGGTGGGTGTGGTTTGGTCTCGATTCCTGAGCAAAGCCGAGTTTCATCGCTCCATGCTTCAACTTGAATCCAACAATTCCAGTCTTCAGACTCTCCCTTTAGGAAGTCACCCAAGATGTGGGGGTGTGGGAAAAGATTTGTGTTCAAGGGTGAATATTGCAGAGTTATCAAAACAGAGAAAATGGAAAGCAACCAAAATGCCCAGTTCTAAGTTTACGGTTACATAATTTATGGAGTAGATTCCAAATTATACATCAATCATAATACTGTTTTCAGAACATGTTGAATATGATAGAAAATACTCATTGTATAATTTAACTGAATAGAAATAAGATGATAAATATATAATATCATTTATGACTGTGTATGGGAAGCACTGTGAAATATTTACTAGAGTTATTTCTGAGTTTTGCCTTTATAAATAATTTTGAATGTTTTCCTTTTTTGTTTTCTTTAATTGTCTGTTTTTTATTATGAACACCCAATCCAATTACAGCAGCCAAAACAATCTATTTTAAAGCTTAAAATTTAAGGCTTTAAAAAGTTCTATTTGAAAGCTTAATAACTTCAAGGAGTAGAAATCTATCAAACACTATTAATGAGTTTCATTTTCAAAATATATTACATTTTGATCATGTTTCCTTGTTTTGTGTTTTAAAATTCTCAGCTTGTGTTTTAAATTTACCTTTGTGAATTTAAATGCTCAGTTTCAGGAAGTGTCATTTTCGTGCTTGTTACTCTATAGGGAAATTTTACCAGACCCACCCTTAGCTCAAGCTAGTAGAGATTGATGGGCACATATGTTGAGTAATGTACACTGATTTTTCACTGGAGCAGAAACATTTGTAGAGATTGATAGAGCAATTCCTTTCAGACAATGTACACTTCACTTTTCTAGATGTTCACACTAAAAACAAAAAAGAAAAAAGCAACATTGTTTTTTTTTAGTTTCACCCTTTCACTTCTTTGTTTGGGCCTGAAAGGCGAGGCATGTCTTCGGAAGTTTTATAGAACATCTGTCTACAAAACAATGCCCTTGGAGGAAGCAAGCATAATCAAAAGATAAAAAAGCAGAAAAATCCCTGAATAATTAAAACATCTCTTGATTATACACACAATCCTGAGGGAAGCATTTAATTACACTAGGTTTTGGGTTTTGCATTTGAAAAATGAGGATCATATTTGCATGATCACTATTGTTTTCAGTTGTTTGTTTTGTGCCTCAGCAGGCTCCCCTTGCTGACCTATAGCCAGGAGGCTCTGCAGTAGTCCTGGCTGTATTTTAGCCATAACTACAAGACAACCATTTTCCAAAATCAATGTGATTGTATTTTACCTCTACTTAAATCTTCCAACTCTTCCCCTGACTTCATGATAAGCATGATGACCAGTATTGCTTTGCCGGATCACCCGTTTCCTTTTAAGTTCTGCCTTCCACAGCTGTTGCTCGCTGCTCCATCCCTGTCGCTGCTCAAGCTGTGTTCTGACTTGAGGCTTTTCTAAAATGAGCTGGACACTTCCCAGTGTCTGGGCTTTTGTTTGCTGTTCCTTGGGCATTACATGCCCTCCTTCAGCCTCTCTGCCTGGCAAGCAAAGCTTCATCTTGGAAGATTCATGCAGCAACTGTTACTACCACTGAGTCAATCTGCCTCATGGTGACCTATTATTGTGCAAAGGAGGATACTCCATTGGAGAGTCAAGGCTAAGGAGGCTTTCTACTCCTGTAGAGTTAGTCTTGGGAGCCCACGGAGGCCATTGGAACCTGTCCTGTAGGCCAGTTTGCGTCAGAATTGACTCTATGGCAATGCATTTGGGTTGGTTTTTTGGACCTTTGGGAAGAAGATAGCTAGGCCTCTCTCCCGAGGCAACTCTGAGTGGGTTTAGACGTCCAACCTTTCAGCTAGTAAATTGAGCGCTTAATTATTTGTGCTATCCTTAGAAATCTGTAGGACTCATAACAGGTAGCATTACCGTAGATACTCTTGTATAAGTCGAGTGTTTCAGTACACTTTTTATGCAGTTTAGGTGGTAAAATTAGGTGCCTTGACCTATATTCGGGTCAACTTATACTCGAGTATATATGATTTCTTAGTGCAAGTTTTCTTACTTGTCCCAAGGTGAATTAGACATCTTTTCCTCTTCACTACTACAGTATCTTCAAGTCGACTTTCATCATACCAGGTATTATGCTATTGTGTAACCATGCTGTTCTTCAATGCCCCCAACTTGTAGCAAAAAACCTCTTGTATAACAAGAATGAACCACTGTGACTAACAGGGTTTTCCTGACTCGCTTTTCAGAAGTAGATTGCCAGGTCTTTCTTCCTAGGTATTCATAGTCAAAGTGCTCCACCGAAACCACTGAAGCATCATAGCAACATGCAAGCCTCCAATTGCTGCTGTATAATGCCTTTGCTGTGGTGCATTGGCCAGGAACAGACTCAGATCTCCCACATTAAAGGTGAGAATCTACCACTGTCTCCTATAAGCATATACAATTGCTCCTTTATGTCTCTGTCCTATCACTAAGCTGATAGGAAGGGAATTATATTTCTGTTACTAGAGGTATTCAAGCTGTGCGCTAGAACAAAGCAATAAGGAAGGTCCTAGTAGGGGCCCAGCCTTAGGTGAGTGGTTTGCTAAGATGACGCTGGACACTCCTGTTGGTTTTGTATCTCTGGGCTTTCCTTGTCCTGCTTGCCATTTGTACTGGGTAAAGACGAGGAAGAATGGAACTAGGTGTAGAAAGGAGCTCCTGCATCCTTTCCAATTTTAGTCAGCAACTTCAAAAAGCACACTCCTTTCTCTCCACCCTCTTCTGAACGCCTAGAGATCTGATGAGTAAAAAGTAGGGCTTTTACTACAAAAATACTTGAAAAAATTGCTGGGCTAATAATACTTATATTATTAAACATTTGCTTGTGGCAGTCATTCTTCTACATGAATATGTATGAATACATTTAGAAGAATAACTGGTACATAGAAAATATTTACTAGTATTTTATATGTATATATATATATAAATATATACAGACTCCTCATAATGGCAACATAAGGTAGGTACTCTTACAATTACAATCCCTTCTGTGTAGAGGACAAGATGTAGATATAATTTATGAAACTCACTTAAATATATATTGGCAATAGTGGCAGGGCAAGCTTCAGACACAGGCAACATACTTGGATCCCTGAAGCTTTAAGCCAGCCATGATTAAAAGCACATTGTCTGGTGCCTTCTTCTCAAATTAGGCATATTGTCCAAAGAATTACTGACGGCTCCTGGTGGTATAATGGTTACAAGCTGGGTTTCTAACCAAGAGGTCAGCAGTTTGAAATCACTACTCACTCTGAAGGACAGAGATAAGGCCTTCTACTCCCATAAAGAGTTGCAGTTTCAGAAACCCACAGGGAGTGGTTCTATCCTATCCTATTAAGTAGCTATTAGTTGGAATCAACTCAATGGCAGTGAGTTGAGATGCAATACGAATTCAAAAGGTTTGTCTGAGTTTTAGGTTCTCTGAAGGCAACTAGAAAGGCAAGGCTTTGCACTCCTGTAAGGAGCAATTCTATACTGTCCTATAGGGGCGCTATGAGTCAGAATTGATTCATTGACAATAAGGGGGAAAACAGTTAAATGCATACAAAAGTATATGTATGTATATATGTGTGTATATGTGTATATATATATATATATATATATATATATATATATAGAGAGAGAGAGAGAGAGAGAGAGAGAGAGAGAGAGAGAGAGAGAAAGAGAGAGAGAGACATTGATTTACTTCAAGGCTGACAGTTGTCAGGGCTGCCAAGCCCCCAGTCTGTGATTGAGGTGAAGACTAGAGACTGTGGGAATCTCATATTCCAAGAACTGGAGTTCAGGCACTGAAGAGGGCAAGATCAAGAGACAGTGGAAAAGCGGGTCTTGCCAGGGCCTCTGTTTATATACTGGAATCTTTTCTTCTAATTGATTGACTTCTCAGGTCACATCACATCACGGAAAGCGATCGCAATATAGAGTGATGCCTGTCGGGCTGGGACTCAGTGGGACTGCTTTCCTGGGTCTCTTCCAGCTTTCGACCTTTAACAAAGTTCAGTCTTACCACTTTCTTATTGCTCATTTTAAGAGGAAATCGTTGAGATTCCTTCTCTCACAGGTTTCTTCCTTGCACGGTTACTTACTTTTTCAGGTTGATTCATTGCATTATTGAAGCACACCTGGTCCTACAGCAGCCAAGCCACTGAAAATCATAGCGTAGTCAAGCGAATAAATCGGCCACCAGATGGTTAAAGCCCAGACAGTCCCAATTGAACGTGGCTGCTTTCTGAAGGTGTTTGCTGTCAAAGTCCAGGTACAGCAACTCCCGTTCCAGATCATGTTCCCCACTATAGTCTGCTCTTCCTTCCTTCATTCCTTTTGCACCCTACTGCTGGATGATCTTAAAATACACATATCTGATCATCTGACTCCCAAGAAACCTAGTCCTTGCCTCTCATTCCACTGATTGAGGGGTAATGTCCAAACTCCTGACATGCAATGAAAAGTCTTGTTCGAGTTGTCTCCACTGTGTTTGTGTCAGACCCGGAGTTCTGTAGGAGTCACAAACTAGTTATAGAATTAGACCAGAAAGCTCTGAGTGAAGCTTCATGCTGTGAGGCTCCCTGTAACTTCTGTGCCCCAGTGTCTCAAATTCTCCAAATATACTGGTTTCTTTCATATTTTTATACTTAATTCCTGCCTGACCTTTGCTCTTTCTCTTGAAACACCCAGTTAACCCAGAACACTGAAGGCTCATCTAGATTGAAGGACCTAAGAAAATGATCAGACAGGGCTTAATTTATTTCCCAGAATTGGGCAGGAGGAAGTTGAATGGAGATGGAGCTGCCACAAAAGCCTGACTTCATCCTAGGGCAATTGTGAATTTCAGGATGCTCTACTGAATTGACCCCCCACCCCTACACAAACACACACACACACACACACACACACACACACTCACACTCACACACACCACACACACAGACACACACAGACACACACTCACACGCACACACACCACACACATGCACACACCACATACACACAGACACACACACAGACACACACTCACACACATACACACACAGACACACCACACACACACACACACACACACACCATTTGAAGTAAGGCAGTTAGACTGGAATTCCTGAATGGATTGTTTAGATAAATTAAGCTGGCTCCATAGAGGGGGTATAGACTTTGGATATAAAACTTCCTTTAATGAAAAACAGTTCCCAGTGGGCATGTACTCCCTTCTGAACTGTAACATCAGGGATAAAACCAAGTGCCATTCAGAGCAACTCTGTACTCTCTAACTTTTATGATCCGGACAAGAGTCATGGCATAGCTCTCTGACTCACAGGTTAGCCAGTGCAGAATCCAATAGCTCTCACGTGGTATTTGACTGAAAATCCAGCTTATCTTCTTCAGTAGCTTCCTTTTGTCTAAATCTCATAAATGCAGCAGCCCCTGAAAGCATACACTCCTCTCCCCACACATTCCTCAAAACATCCCTTACACACACTCACACACACACACACACACACACACACACTCACACACCTGTGAGCTGATAGACTTCTGGTAGCTGTGTTTGCGTGCACTGGTCCTTAAGGGGGGGATCTGGATGGCCTACCATCATTCACGCACACAACCCCCTATGCTTTATATTACCTTTAACTGCACCATGGTTGCTAATTTTATTTCTTACTTTGTCTTATAGCCTTGTAGGCTTGGCCATTGCCTATCACAAGGGTATACATTAAATACTGCTTCACCTGTAAAACTTTTCCTGCATCTTGCCTGTCTCTATTTGTCTCCTAGGAAGAATTAGTCTCTTTGCTGTGTTTTCTGGCTACTTTATTCATAACCTTTCAAAGACGTATTGTCACTGATTAATGATTACTGCTTACATGTGTAGCCTCGCTCCTTGGATTGTTAGCTCCTCAAGGGTAGGATACCTGACTTGCTCCTGTGTGTAACCATCTCAAGTATACCCGGTTTGCTGATCGTGGGTGCTCATCAATTTTTAATAATGAATGAATGATGGAATGTAGCTCAAAGTAGTCACTCTCTGTCTCTTCATCAATTGGTGGAGCAGACGGAGGAGCCAACTGCATGAAGGAAAGCCATCAAGCATGTCAAACAAAAGTGACGGAGTGTGTATCGGGAGGCAGTAAAGTAAACAATATCTCAAGGGTCACAGCTGTTTCACTCTGCCTTTCAGCCAAGAAATGCTATGATTTACTTTCTGCTCTTGCCAAGGATGAAGAAATAAAGTCATAAACAAAAAGTGAAGGAATGAGAAATTATTCCGCTTGGATGGACCGGTCAATCTGCTTGCCCGCCTGTGGCCAAGTAAACCAGATCAAAGCATCGCATATCCCTTTATTCGGCCCCTCTCAGAGTCTTTCTTCTCTAGCAAAAGCAAAGGGCTCTTCACTGGGAAATGAAGTTTCAAACTTGACTTCAGTAACAAAGTTCTAATACACAGATGGCATGCAATATTCCCAAGTTCATAGGCGTTATATCAAATGTTTCCACCCCAAACATATCAGGGATTAATGTATATAGAAGCTTCTAGGATGATGTGCACAGTAAGTGTCTAATAGATGGCTTTGTTTCCATTTTCCCCTGTGAGGATTTAAGTTAAATGACAAGTTATTCATTAACATGGAAGGTGTGGAGGAAGAAAGTTGATGTAGCTATTAATGTGGTTTTATTTGGGATATTTTCCATTCATAAAAGAAACATATGTACATGGCACAGGTTCAAAGAACATAAAGCAATATTAAATGAAAAGACATTTTTCTGCCTGTCCCTCTCTAAACTCTGAGATTACAATTATTCTAAACAATATGCTACAATCTGCTTTCCCAATTTATCAATTTTGACAGGATCTCTAAACCTTTTCTAGAAAGATGAGGAATTTGATTTATACTGTGTCTTCCCTTCTAATTCTGTTTATATGATAATTTAACAATTTTATTGGTTGTATTTATAAACCTGAGTAATATATTTGGGCCTCTACTTCTGCTTTTCTCATCATGTCAATTATTCCTGAAACTCACTATTTATGTAAGGAAATTATAAATCTTCAGGGTCTTCTACCCAGTTCTTTTGCTGGAAAATCAGCTCAATGTTGAAGGTGGTGGGGATTGATTTGTAATATTTTCCTATTTCTGTGGCTGATTTTAAGCCAGCAGCCCGACATGACCAAATGTCAAGTTAGGAAGAGAAGCATGCAATTCGATCTGGCTTCTATAAACTGGACAGAGCACCAGATCTCATGCATTTACTCAGCTAGATCATTCCATGTAGAATATCAAAATCCTAATTTTGCATGCCTTCTATAATTATGATCATCTTTAATGTTTTTATGTGGCTTGAGTTAAAAATCAATTCACCTCATTTACAAATTTATAGTTATGTAAATGTCAGTCCATATATACCAAATATTTTTATTTTGCATAAAAGAGGAAATAAAATCTTGATAGGAAATAAAATAGATAACACATTGAAAATTTTAAGTTTCAATATCATTTTTGAAATAATTAGGTCTATCAATCTGGATATTGATAGAGAACATATCTCTCCCAAATGTAAAAGGAAATTCCTGTATAATAGGAAAAACAGACAACAGAAAGTAAAGCTTACATACTTTTTTTGAACACAGAAATAAACTGTTTGCAAAGGGCTCGAAAGGACATTCCATAGTTTTAACATGATTAAAAGTGCCACTAGGAAGAGAACAGCGACAGAAACTGAATTTGTCTAGCACATAAAACACTAGCTGTAATATCGTGACTCCACAAAAGAAGGAACCAGAAATATGGGCTTTGATTCTAAGCAGGAAATATGGGTAAAACCAGAAACCTTTCTGGATTTTATATAAACATATAAAATCAAACCTTTCTGCCTGAGAAGATACTGGATATTGCAGACCTGTTTCTTTCTCTAGGTATGTATAAAATAATAAGCTATAAAAATGCAAATCCTTCTTTAAAAACTTTATTGGGGGCTCTTACAGTTCTTATAATGATCCATACATCAATTGTGTCAAGCATATTTTCGCATATGTTGCCATCATTATGTTCCAACCATTTACTTTCTATTTGAGCCCTTGGTATTAGGTCCTCTTTGTTCCCTCTCCCCCCAACCAGGTCACCCTTTAATAAATTAAAATTATTATTTTCATATCTTACACTGACCCTTGTCCCTCTTCCCCTAATGTTTCTGTTGTTTGGCCTCCTGGAGGGGGGGGGTTGTGTCAATCATTGCAATCAGTCTCCCTTACTTCCCTACTCTCCCCACTACCCCGCTACCCTCCTGGTATCACTACTCCCATTTCTATTCCTAAGGGGTTTATCTGACTTGGATTCCATGTGTCATGAGCTCTAATCTGTACCAGTGTACATGCTCCAGTCTAGCCCATAGTGAAAGGCAGGACTGGGAACATGATAGTGGCGGGTGAGGAAACCTCAAGGAACCAGATGAATATTATGTGTTTCATCAGTGCTATACTGCACTCTGGTTGACTCATCCCTTCCTTGTGACCCTTCTGTAAGGAGCTGTCCCATTGTCTACAGATGGTGTTTGGGTCTCTGCTCCAACACCCCTCATTCTCAACAATATGCTTTATTGTTTGTTTGTTTTGGGTCTTCTGATGTCTGTTACCTGATCCTGTCATGATCACACAGACTGGTGTGTTTCTTCCATGTGAGTTGTTGCTTCTCTGCTAGATGGCCCTGTTTGACTTATGGTTGGGCGCGATTTTTCTGCAATGATAGAAATGTTCTGCCTCTCTTCAAGCTTCATTTATTCTTCACAATGTTCTTTACTCTTCTATTTATTTACTTATCCATTCACTTATACAATGGTAGCCACTGGCCTGTGTGACCAGAAAATGTTATTAGATTTTAATTAAATTTCTACATGAGACTAATGAATATGTATTGGCAGCACAGTTTTTTTAAATCATTTTATTGTAGGCTCATACAACTCTTATCACAATCCATACATACATCAATTGTGTAAAGCACTTTTGTACATTCACTGCCCTCAACACTCTCAAAACTTTTGCTCTTAACTGAAATCCGAAAGATTTCTCTGCTAGATTCTGTCCTTTGGCCTGGGAATGAGACAAGTTACTTAGGTGATGCTTAGAAGTCCCTCCTTACCCATGCAGAATTTTGAGGAAATAAGAGTCTAGAATTCTAATTCACTAGATCGGTGCCTCTGGAAGCTGAATAATGTTAAGCGTAAATATCAAATGCCGTTTCTTTTCTTTCTCTGTGTGTATTTCTCAGAATCATGACTCCTGTCAGTGTGATTCGTGTATATTTTTCTACTTGTTGTTTCTAGAGATTTGAAATGTGTTTGCTTTTCACTGTGGACAGAACTAGATGTCATCTTCAAAATGTTAAAAGCTTACAGCTGTGTTTTCATGCTCCTTGGTTAATGGAATCTAGTGTTCACGAAGACATCATTCTTGCGATCCTACACTAATTTGAGTCTCTTTACCTGATGAATGCTTGACATCATGAATTTTTTTGTTGTATGAGTAATTCTGTGGCAATTCAGATAGATATTCTATAAATATTGGCTGAATGCCTGATATATACCAAGCACAGTTATAATCATTAGGAAATCAATAAACTCATAAAGCTTATATTTCAATAGAACAGACACATGTCAAACAAATCAGTGAAAACACTGAGGAAAGGACTGAAAAGAAGGCAGAGAGCTGAGATGGAGGAGGAAATGGGACAATTTTATCCAGTTGGTCATGGAAGGCTTTCATGGCATGAGCACAGATCTGAAAGAAGACACCCACGTGCTCAGTGGGGCAAGAGCACACCAGGCAGAGCACAGCAAATGTTCCTAGGCGGCACTGCTTGGACACTGAGCTCTGTGTCTGCGGACAGAGTTTTCCAATGTCTCCTGATTTGTGTGAAGCAGAGAACATGGCTTAACTTTGGAATGGAAGCCTTTAATAGAGATTCTAGCTTCACCCTGGAAGAATGTCTTTGAGGAGGAAGAGGATACTATTGCTTTATTCGGGACTTTTGTATCATATGTGTCTATACTCTGACCTTCATGACCTTCTGAGTTCTACTTCCCTGCTTCTCCCTTTTGGATATAGTTGTCAACTATTTTTGTTCTGGACTTTTTGCTTCCTTGCTGTGGTTTATCAACCAAATAATCTATACAGTTTCTCCTTAATATTAAAAATGCCTCAAAATCTCTGATCACTGAAACTACCATTGACAGCAGCATTACAGATTGTAACAATTGAATAAGAACTCTGGTAGGCCTGCTAACTGCAAGGTTGGTGGTTCAAACCCACTAGCAGCAACACTGGAGAAAGAAGCTGCCTGCTCTTGTGAGTACTATAAAGCCTCAGAGACCCGCCATAGCGTCTCTATGAGTCAGAAACACCTCAGTGGTAGTGGGTGGGTAACGTCTAAATTGAATTTTGGAAGAAACCCAATGCTATGTGCTATTTTTAAGTTAAAGCTACAATTCGGGCAGGTATGGCTAGAGTATGAGACATAGGAGGACTGTTTGAGACAGTTCTGAGTGGAACATCCTGCTTAGTTCGTATAAGAGAATATAAACTATTATAGCTATGTTCTGAGAGCCCTAATGTATCTACAGTATAGTTACTGGACTTTTACAGTTTGTGATGTGTTACATTCTAAAAACAAGTGCTGTGAGACTGCAAATCAGGGGCCTCAGAGCTTGGGTAACCTATGGAGTGTCCCTCGGGAGGTGAAATAACAGTAAAGGTGAGGGATGCGCACTTTAGTCACTGTGGTTCTGGTACCATTTGCCACAGTGGGTTAGACATTCCCTTCAAAACAGAAAGGCATTTCAAGTAACAGGACATATGTTGAGAAGTCTTGCTGTATAGTTTTAAGAGTTTATTCTACAGTTTTTACTCATTGTTCCTAATAAGAGAGTAATCTTTTGAAATGGACTAGCCTAGTGGGTGAAATAAAGACTCCAGAAGCAGAGGTCTGGGATTTGAAATCTATCTGTTATATAAAACAACTTGTTAACTATACAGTAGCCCACAGGCCCGGAAGACTGGAAGCCTGAAGCAGTGTGCAGGGAATTGGGCTCAATCGAATGCTCCCAGCACCAAGACCCTTTCTTTTGATTTTTGTACCTGAGATGCTTTCTCAGCTACATGCTCTGTGTTTTAATTGGCTGCACATTAGTCCCTATGCAGTAAAGGATGTTTGTGGGTTTATTTGTTGATCTCATTGTTGTTTTTATTTTATTTCCATTTTTAATTTGTGTACTGACTAGGAACAGGGGAGTGGTTGAGATATAGTTAATTATACCTTGCTCAGAATGTGCTCCACCTCCTGTCTATAAGTTTATTGTACGGTGGTGACTTAAGTGTTGGTGTGATAAGAGAAGATCTATCAGTGGGATTTCAAATGCCAGGAGGGAAACCCAAAGTGAACAGTTTTCAGTGGAGCTTCCAGATTAAAAGCAGCCTACATTGGAGAAATAAGCTGTCCACCTAGGAGGAAGTAGCCACTGAAAACCTTATGTTTAGCATGGAAATACTGTAATGAGGGTCAAATGAATGGAAGCAGACCGTCTTCAGAGAAAGCACTAGAGAACTGGCCCTCTCTGGTCCGAAGGCACTTGAAATATGGCTGAGGAGGAGCTGCCTTCTCAAAGGAGAGTTGGCCAAGGTGACATGAGTGGGTGAAAGCCTCTGGAAGGGCAGCCTTTGAAAGCTTCATTTGCTGACGTGGCACAGCACAAAATGAGAAGAAACCACTGCAACAATCTACTAAGCAGAACTTGGAATGTGAGGAGTATCGATCTAGGAAAACTCAAAGTAATCAAAAAGGAAATGGAACTCATATGAAGCAATATCCCAGGCATCACGGAGTTCAAATGGACTGGTATTGGCCATTGAAAATCATACAGTCTACTATTCTGGGAATGGCACAATCAAGAGGAAGGGGGTTGCATTGATCATCAAGAAGGACATTCCAAGGTCTAGCTTGAAGTACCATGCTGAGTGTGATAGTATTATGTCTGCCTTCAAGGAAATCTAATCAATACAAGTATTACTCAAATTTGTGCACCAACCAGGAAAGCTGGTAGTGAAGAAATGGAAGAATTCGAAGGATGACTTCAGTCTAAATGATCAAACATGCAAGTAAGATTCATTGATAATTATTGTCCACTGGATTGCAAAAATTGGAAACAAAGTAGAAGGAAGAGGAGTTGGAAAATATGATCTTGGTGATAGAAATGAAGCTGGATATGGCATGATAGAATTTTGCAAGTAAATTTTTGTTCATAGAAAATTCTTCTTTCAATTATACAAATGGCGGCTATAACTCTCCAGATGGAGTACACAGAAATTAAATTGACCACATATGTGGGTAGAGATGATAGAGAACCTTAATATCAGCAGCTAAAACAGGTCAGGGCTGACTGTGGAACAGACCATTAATTGCTCATATGTAAGTTCAGGATGCAGCTGAAGAAAATGAGAGCAAGTCCATGAGTAATCAATGTGAGAGGATTAAGAGTGAAATGGTAGAATCTAGCCTGTCAATCAAGTCATAGCCAATGAGGCCTCTGTGTGGGAATGACCTTCTCTTGATGATTCTGGGAACTCCTGTATTCCTCTTTGGAGGCGGGAAACACATACTCTCTCTCTCTGGGAGACCATTGCAGCTGACAAGACACATAGAGACAGGCTGACGGCAGTCAGAGTCTCAGGGCTGAAGAAGTCATTTGGAGACCCCTGGGGGAGGTGGGGGAAAAGGTAGTGGTGTTAACAAATCCAGGGACAAGGGAGCAACAACTAATCCAAATTGGTGGCGAGGAAGGTGTAGGAGGCCTGGTAGGGTGTCACCAAATGTAATGTAACTGAGAGAAATTACTGAAACCCTAATGAAGGCTGAACATGATAGTGGGGCAACAGGAAAGAAAAAGGAAATAGAGGAAAGAGCTAGGAGGTAAAGGGTATTTATAGAGGTCTATATACAGGCATGTACATATGTACATATATTTATATATGAGGATGTGGAAATAAATCTATGTGCATGTGTGTATACATTAAATATTAAGATAACAGATGGACATTGGGCCTCCACTCAAGTACTCCCT
The DNA here is from genome assembly GCF_050624435.1 of Tenrec ecaudatus. Taxonomy (NCBI): domain Eukaryota; kingdom Metazoa; phylum Chordata; class Mammalia; order Afrosoricida; family Tenrecidae; genus Tenrec; species Tenrec ecaudatus. The sequence continues at coordinate 41,675,682 of NC_134539.1, read as the reverse complement.
CAATGCAAGAACACTTTGTTCTATTAAACTGGCATTCCATGAGCTCACCTTCCCAATAAAATGGCTGAAGACAAAACGGGTGCATATGCAAATGTGGCAAAGAAACCTGATGGTGCCCAGGTATCAAAGGATATAGCATCTGGGGTCTTAAAGGCTTGAAGGTAAACAAGCAGCCATCTAGCTCAGAAGCAACAAAGCCCACGTGGAAGAAGCACACCAGCCTGTGCGATCAGGAGGTGTCGAAGGGATGAGTTCTCAGGCATCATCAGAACAAAAAATCATATCATTGTGAATGAGGGATAGTGTGGAGTGGAGACCCAAAGTCCATCTGCAGGCAATTGGATATCCCTTTACGGAAAGGTCGCTGGAGTAGATGAGCCAGTCAGGGTGCAGTGTAGCAACAATGAGACATACAACTATCCTCTAGTTCCTAAATGTTTCCTCCCCATCCCCACTATCATAATCGCAATTCTACCTTACAAATCTGGCTGGACCAGAGGATATACTTTGGTACAGATAGGAACTGGAAACACAGGGAATCCAGGGCAGATGATTCCCTTCAGAAGCAGTGGTGAGAGTGGTGATACCAGGAGAGTGGAGGGAGGGTGGGGTGGAAAGGAGGAACCGATTACAAGGATCTACATATAACCTCCTCCCTGGGGGACAGACAACAGAAAAGTGGGTGAAGGGAGACGTCAAACAGTGCAAGATAAGACAAAATAATAATTTATATATTGTCAAGGGTTCATGAGAGCAGGGGGACCTGGGAGGGAGGGGAAAAACGAGGAGCTGATGCCAGGGGCTTAAATGGAGAGCAAATGTTTTGAGAATGATGAGGGCAATGAATGTACAAACAAATGTGCTTTACACAATTGATGTATGTATGGATTGTGATAAGTGTTGTATGGTCTCCTAATAAAATCATTTTTTTAATTGCTTCCCATAAAACTACATTGGAAGAGAGAGACAGAGACAGAGACAGAGAGAGAGAGAGAGAGAGAGAGAGAGAGAGAGAGAGAGAGAGAGAGAGAGAGAGAGAGAGAGAGAATGCAAAGAGTAAAAAAAAAAAAATTGAAGAGGCTGAACCTGAAATATTTGTGGTAGAAAAAGTACTGGACCAAGGTGTTGTGAATGGCAAGGTGGAAGATTTCCTGAAATGAAAGGTATTTACAGATGTTGATAATATTTGGAAACCTGAAGAAAATTTAGATTGTCCAGAATGAATGGAAGCAATGCTCAATTCTGGAAAAGCTTACAAAGTAAAAGGTGGTACAAAAAGAAAGCATTTATCTGGTAGTGAATCTGATGACAGTAAATCAAAGAAGAAAAAACAGAAGAGTTGTATGAGCCCCCAATAAAATTTTTTAAAAGAAGACGATGAAGAAGAAAACAGAAGAGAGGTTACTGCCACACAAAGGGGCCTTGCCAGAGGCCTTGCTCCTGAATGAACATTCGGGGCCACAGACAGCAGTGGGCAATGACTATTTCTCACACAATGGAAAGACTCCAATGAGGCAGGATTGGTGCTGGCAAGAGGCACACATGAACTGAACTACCCTCACATTGTAATTGTTGTTTATGAAGAGAGACTAACTTGGCATTCTTGTACAGAAAATGAAGCACAATTATCGTTTGCATGGCTTTTTGTATATAGTTACCTATGTGTATAATTGGTGTGTTGAGATTTTGGTGTTTGTTTTTAATTAGCATGAATAAAAACTCCATTCTAATAAAAAAGAAAGCAAAGGGTTATTAAAATGCCTGGGAAGGAAGAAAAGATCAAAGTAGATGTCAGAAGAGACTCAGAAACTTGCTTTTAATCATAGAGTAGCTAAGGCAAGTGGAAGTAATGATGAAGCTAAAGAACTGAACAGAGAATTTAAAATGGTAGCTCCAGAAGACAAAATAAAACATTACGAACGTGCACAGACTTGTTTTAGAAAACCAGAAAGGAAGAACATACTCAGCATATCTTAAATGGAAATAGCCAAGCAAATCTTTAAGCCTTGTTTCCATATTGAAAGATTCTATGGGCGAAATATTGAATGATGCAGGAAGCATCCAAAGAAGATAGAGAAATGCAGAGTCACTGGACCACGAAGAACGAGTCGCCATTGCACCATTTCAGAAGGTAGCATATGAGCAAGTACCAATGTTACTGAAGGAAAACATGCAAACTTCACAGAACGCTTTAGTCAAAAGCACGGATCTAGGAATCAATTGAAATGTTTCAACAAGTTGATGGAGTACATGATGGAATACTCTCACTCATCTGTTCCCAAGAAATTTCGTAGAGAGCTACTTGGCTAACTGAATTGAAGAGATCCATATTTGTACTCATTCCAAAGAAAGACTACCCAATAGAATGCTCAAAGTATAGAACATCTTTAATATCACATGCAATTAAAATGTTGCTGAATATCACTTAACAACAGTTGCAGTAATACATTGACATGGAGCACTCAGAGGTTAAGGTCAGATGAAGGGATATCATTGCTGATGTCCGATGGATTTTGGCTCAAAGCAGAGAATATCAGAAAGAAGTTCAATTGTGTTTTTTTGACTATGCCAACATATTCAACTATGTGGATCATAATAAACTATGGATAACTTTGAGAAGAACGGGAATTCAAGAATTCTTCATTGTCTTCAAGTGGAACTGGTACATGGATCAAGAGGCAGTTTGCTAAGAAAGGAATTTGGTATGGTTTCAACTCAGGAAAGGCGTGTATCAGGGTTGCATCCTCTCTCCATTGTTATTCAATCTGTATGCTGAGCAAAATAATTCAAGATAATGGATTATGTGAAAAAGAATGCACTATCAAGCTTGGAGGAAGATGTTTATAACAACCTACAATAATCAGATGACACAACCTTGCTTGAAAGTGAGGAGAACTTGAAGCACTTGCTGATTGTGGCAGTTACATAATCTGTCATTTTGAGTGAAGGGGTGGGGTCTAGTCTGTCAATCAAGTCATAGCCAATGATGCCTCTGTGTGGGTATGGCCTTCTCATAAGGATTCTGGGAATTTTCTGCTTGTCCTCCCAGGAGGCTCAGTGGGTCTCTCCTCATAACATGAGACCAATTAGCACAATCAAGGATATAGTGCTTTTAGATCATATGCACCATAGACATTCATAATGCCGATTATTTCCATCTAGAAAACTCTGCTATATTGGTCAAAGGACAAGTGAGTATTCAGATCCATCTCCGTTGGATAACACTTTACTGTGAGCTCAGAGCAGAAGAAGAAAAGGGGCAAGGATGTGAACCTACAGATGAATGCGAAACAGGACCGTTCAGGGAAGGCTGCGAATGACTTCCGATGAAGTCCCTGTTCAATTACCCAGTAAAACATCTTTCCTTCTATCGTGACCAGGGTGACCTTGAGTATAGCATTCCTCAGAGAATTTATCTTTTTAAAATCCATCATGTCAGGGATGTTATAACTAGGAATTATCAGATTTTCATTTCTGAATTTGGCAAAGCAGATCCGAGGCTATTTTCTAGAACTCTGGTATGTATAAAAATGGTGTGTGCTCGATATTTGTTAAACAAAGGACAAATGACTGAGTGGATTAATTAATTGGTTAATTCATACTAGATTTGTATTAGACATGGCTGATAAATTGTTAGATATAGTATATAGAGGGAAGGATTATATTGGGGTGTATATTTGCTATTGAAGTTAGTAAGACTACACAAATTGTCCTTTCAAATTGGGGAAATGAAAGTCTGGGGCAGAACAAAGTAATCCTCAGAACTGGTTTGCTAAGACACCAGAACACAAGTAAAGCCAATGTGTATGGGACAATGAGATGATAGGTTCCACAATATTGAGAACCACAACAGGTGATTATGCTGTTGTTCTAGCCTACCAGATGCCTAACACAGAAAAGTCTTTCAGTAATCCCAGGTTGTTAGATTGCTCACTGGAATCTAGGACTGTGGGCAGGCTTATTCACAGGTATCTGGGTGTGTGGGTGATTACTCCGAAAAAGGCAGCTCCAGGCAGCAAGGAGGCATTTTGCATGCCTCATGAGAAATTGCTATGCTGTCCGGGTGTCATTGGCTTAGTCACACTGCAATGGACTTCACCCTCCGGTATCTCCAATGGCCCCCACGTGCTCACCGAAGCCAGTAGAATTGACTCAAGTCATTGGCTAGAATGTTGACAGATTTCTCACACACACACACACACACACACACACATACACCAAAATGTTTTGTAATAGAGCTTCAAAAATTTAAATATTCTAAAACTTCAAAATTTGAGAACAAGATGCCACAGAAGTATTTGGTTTTTCCTTTTTTATCTTCTTGGTTGTACAGCCCTGACCAATAAACCAGGCGGCATTCCAAATGGATTACTTGTGCTATCTCGATTGGCCCTTATAAAAATCCATGTTGTCGATATTTTACTATAGGAAGAATTGAGATTTAATTGAAATGAGTCAATGCTTCTCAAATTAATGTGTTTTTCAGTGGTAGTCACGAGACTTGTTAAAGCCCTGAAGGGCAGCCTTCCTGTGAGCTCCCACGTGATGTTTGGCCGGTCTATCGCCTCCCTTGAAGTATCAAGTAAATAAGAGAAGCACTCAGGTTCACAAAGGTAAAAGGAGCAGGAATAGGACTTGACCCAGCATTCTTTCTGAAACCAGGAAGTAAGGAGTTGATTCTGTATTTTCTCCAAAGAGAGCAAAGATTAGTGACAATCTATTATCTTCTTGAAAGTCTCAGGATGATGCAAATGATGTATGTGCTCCGCTGCTACCCAGAGGATGTTGCCTGCTAACTAAAAGGTTGGAAGTTTGGGGTCCACCCAAAGGGACCACAGAAAAAGGCCTAGTAATGTATTTATTTAAAAACCAGCCATTGAAACCCGTGTAGTGTGACTTTCTCCTTGGACACAGGCATGGGTTGTCACGAGTTATCTGCAACTGGTTTGGGCTCCAGGTACTTTCAATATGCAAGCAGAAGTGAGGACCTCTCATTCAGAGCCATCTCAATTCCAGCATAAAAAACTAGAAAACGTCTTGTCCACTTAGACCACTATGCCAAAATCCAAGACGCTATCCAGAACTGCCCTCTCTTGAAGCAAGGCACAGAAAGCAGTGCTCTTTGACTTTTTGCTAAAATTTTGTTTGAAACTATTTAAACTTCTATTTGTGAGCAGCACCCTGCCTTTATTCGTCCTAATTTTCAAAATTGACCTTGGCTTTCTTCCTATCGAGGGTGGGAAAGAAAACATATAAAAGAATATTTGAATACATTTCATAGAATACAGTACAGAATTAGTGGGTCATGAAATCGATTTACTAGGTCATGACAAGAATCACTTAAAATGAAATAATGCAGGATATATAAAAAAATCAGAGAATGTAGTCATACATGTTAAAAAGGAGGCTGGGTTCTTCCACCCCCATATCTCAAGTACAGAGGACTTTGAACAACTGCCCCTGACGAACACATACAAACTTGCCATTCCCTATAATCAGTTAACATTTAAGCTGTGGCGTATTAGGTTGTTTTCAGTTTCCTTTCTCTACTGCAAGAAGAATGTGCTTTCCTTCCAATCCCATACTCCTCAGCAGTCAGCATTTGACTATCTTAGGACAGGTCATAGGACCAGGAACAGACCAGATAGCAGTGACCTCAAGTTAAACTCAACCACAAAGGACACTGAGGCAGAGACTCAAATGTAAGGAACCAGCAGCCCCATGAACACTCATTATCTCACAATAAGTGATGATCGCCCACCTCAGAAATCTTTGCCACCATTCCCATTTTGAATATCCATTGCGTACACCCAACTGCCCTAACTCTTTCTATGTGTGCTCAGTTCTTGGAATTCTCCACTTCTTGTCATGAATAAATATAATGTTCTTCCTACCTATATATCTCTTTCCTTTCTTCCAGGAGATGTGGCCTGTGGTGCCTCAGGACCTTGGGAGGGTGCTCTATCCAATACATGTGTTTGCTTGCATGGTCAGCTTGCCTCCCTGCTTTGCGATTCTTACTGAGAAAAGAAAGAGCCTTTCAGTGGAAACATGTTCTGGTAGCAAGAGGAGCACATGATGGTGTGTTAGTCTGGGTTGACTAGAGAACAAATTCATAGACACTCATGTGTGTATAAGAGAGAACATTGTATACAAGAATAATTGAATATTGAGAAAACATCCCAGCCCAGTCCAGATCTAGTCCATAACTCTGATATTAACCCATATGTCTGATATCAATCTATAAATTCCTCTTCAGACTCATGAAACACAGGCAATGACACAGAATTCAGGAAGATCACAGACCAGTGGGTGAAAAGTCTTGTGGATGCAGTGACAGTGGAAGCATCTCAGCTCTGGTAGGGGTCTCTACCTGGCTCCTTCAGCTCCAGGCTCTAGTGTAGCTGCATGCATCTTGTCTGCAGAATGGTCTTGCAGTGAGTGAGCCTGTGTCCCACCTTCAAAATGCTATTTATCTTCTCGGTACCTCCACATGAGGTCATCAAGCTGCTACCTGATTGACAGGCTAACCTCCACCCCTTCCCTCTTAATCCTCTCAAATTGACAACTGACAACTACCACAGATGGCACTTAGTACTATTTCAAGAAAGTGTGTGTGTGACAGTACACACACAGTATGTATATACTCTTTCACAATATAAAATATATTCCTTAACATGAGTAATGATTAAAATCATGTTCATCACTGCTATAGATGACATGAAGCATTTGAAATAAAAAGGCTCAAGAAACAGCTGTGTAAAGAAAAGATTACTAAGTTATCTTGGTTCTGCACCTGCTTTAATTTTCTGATTATACACCTGTAGATAGGCGCATGAACGTTAGCTGTCTTGTATATCTCGGAAGATTGTTTTACATACTAGTACATAAGAAATGTGGCCTTCAAAAAACTACCTTATGGGTCTAAAATAGCATTAAACACTTAATAATATTATTAAATATTTATTTAAAATTAAAAAACATTAAATATATTTAATAATAATATTAAACCTCCTCACAGAACCCATCACTCTCTTAGCCGAACCTCATTCTTCTGCCTTATCTCTGACCATTTTCAACTTTCTAGCTGTGTGCTGGTCTTGCCTTATTAGAATTCCCTGAATAGGTATCAAAACCCCTTGGGTGCCTCAATTTATATGTCTGACTGCCGTTTGAAAGAGGAGAGGTCTAAGTCCCACTAGGGTGCCTTGAAAGCCCTGGTGATGCACTTCTAAATAATCCACCATGTTAATCCCTCCAGAGCCCACTTCTACTCTGACCCACATGCAGTTGCCACCAGTCACCCTTGATGCCACCGCAACTGATAAAGAGGCATCATTTTGCTCCGTGTTTTCATATGTATTTTTCACTTGCCTTGAAAACCTCTTTGATTTTTACTCTTTTTAGCCTGTTTAACTCCTAATGGTCTGGGCGCTGCTTTTGTTTTATAGTCCCATTCAAGTTCGACCTCTCCCACTGTGATTTTCCTTGAGCCGAGCCATGACTTAGCCATGACTTGCGTGCTCGCCTATAGTCACACCTGTCATGGTGCAATCCGCAGTCCTCCTGAGTGGTTTCCAATGACTACACTCTCCCTGAAAGCACAGTCAGTATCTTAGTCTGACACAGCATCGGATATAGATATGGAGATTCAGTGCCAATAAACGGAAGGAATTTATTTTCCAGATATGAGGTGGCATGACAGCTGCAAATGGGGAAGAAAGAGAGTGAATTCTCTCTGGCAAAACAGGACCCAGATAACCACAGAGTCTCAGCCTTTTGCCATTTCCCTGATCTTTCAACTTCTCCAAAATGTGATGAGGGGAAGCAACCTGTCCTAATGGGCTTGGCAATAAAGCGATCTCCAAGAACACGCTGGCGATTTGTTGTAGAATGAAAGAGTGTGTCTGAAACCTTTGCCTCCTCCAGGCTGAAAATGGACCAGATTCTATAGACTTGAGAGGAAAGCCTAGGTTTCTCTCCCATCCTCCACTCCCAGCCTGAATTCGTGAGACGTCCCCGACTCCTTCATTCACTTTCCTCTGGGCAGAGGAGAACCGGCCTGCTGTGAAGCCTGCCATAAACTGTCACTAGCTGACAGGCAATCACTTCGTGGAGGATACTGCTCCGCCATGGGACACGCAGCAGACTGACACACTGTCCCTATGTGATGGCAAAGAGCAATCCTTCCACATCGTAGGTAGAAAACATTGGTCATAAATTCTAAGTTCCTCTAGCAGAGTGATGTGTCTAGGGGCATATCAATACAGGACTATTTATGCTGTCATTTACCCTTCCTGACCTTGGGGGTATGACACAGGAATATGATAATCAGAGCTACTGATTCATTGATTTCACTTATCTGTTCATTTATTCATTCATGTATTCAACAAATTTCCAGGTACTTTCTAAGAGTGTGTGTGTGTGTGTGTGTGTGTGTGTGTGTGTGTGTGTGTGTGTGTGTGTGTGTAAATAAAACATGGTGTCTGCCATTAAGAACCTCTCACTCAAGTAGGAGGTACAGACACATAGACAGGACTACAATGCAATGAGACACACAGTCCAAGTATTGTCAGGCAGAGCATAATGGATAGAGCCATTTGTGATGTCCAGAGGCTTCAGGGAAGCTTTCCCAAGGAAAATGAAAGTGGAATTGAGTTTTGAAGAACAACTGCTTTCAATTGGTCTGAAGAGGAGATAGGATTTCCCTGGCAGAGTAGAGAGTGGGCAGAGAGGAGGTGAGCAGGAAGGGGGAGGTGCTGCAGTGCTGTGGCTGGATTATAAGATAAATTAGTAGGAGTCACAGGAGACGGCATCAGACAAGCTGGGGAGAATAGATTGTGCAGGATTTTAAACGCCTTAGTAATGAGTTTGGACTCTTTCATGTTGACAATAGGGAATCATTAGCTATTTAAAGAGGGCTGAGCACAGTCAAAAAGAACCCAGGTGGGATGATAGGCTAACTGCAAGGTTGATGTTAAAAGCCACCAGCTGCTCCAGAGAGACTCCTTTAAAGATCTACAGCCCCAGGTCAGCTCTGCATTGCCCCACAGGATCCCTGTGAGTTGGCACTGCGAGTTGGAATCACTCTATGGCGGTGATTTGAGTGGGAAAGACCATGTTGATAAGAGGGCCACAGTAGGGGAGACAGAGTCCTGCCATCCTCACTGCTGAGGAGCATTCTGGCTGTACTTCTAAATCTGATGTGTCCGTTCCTGACAGTCCGGGGTATATTCAATATTGTTCACCAACAACATGATTTCATGACATAAATTCATTTTCTTCAGTCTTTATTCACTATCCCAATCCCACATGCCTACCGCAGCTTCTGTCAGAGGCACCATCGTCTTCGAAGAGACAACTTTGCTTTTTAAAACGTTAAACATTGCTTTTGCAGCTTGCCCATTGTAATAGCGCATTCGATTCCCCGACTGCTGCTTTCATGGGGGCCTAGGTGGATCTACATTTTCTTTTTATCTACAAAATAATATGACCAATACTAAAGAGTGGTGCATCTTGTCTAAGATGAACCCCCCCCCCCCCCCCCGTCAAGTAAATTCTGACTCATAGCCACCCTCTAGAGGGTTTTGGAAGTCCTAAATCCTTACAGGGAGAGTGGCGAGGTTTGAACCACCAGCTCTGCCTAAGATTATGCCAGGTAATTAACACCACAGGCACAGGAATTAGGCAAGGCTAAGTTAGAAACTCAACTATTTTGTGGATTCCAGTCAAATTGCTTAAAATCAGCCCATCTCTTTTTTTCTATTTTTAAAGTTGGCATGAAAATACTTACCTTTCAGCATGACTGGGAGTTCTAACTGAAATAATGTGCATAAAATATTCAGCCTAGAATATTCATTCAAAATGTTGTCTGTTATCATTATCTTATATAAGATCAGACTCTGTGTGTGTGTGTGTGTGTGTGTGTGTGTGTGTGTGTGTCTAAATCTAGCACTGTTCTGGGCACTCAATCAACAGATATATTTGGGGGGGGGGCATGACTTCTCTTGACTTGTTAGTGTACTTGGAGTTAAAATTAATCCTTGGCAAGTATAAGACACATTAAGGGTTATCACTGGTTGGTCTTGATGGAGCTAGTCATTTGTCAGTAATATTGATCCAAGAAAACAATCAGTCCAGTGCTAAAAAGCATCACTCTGTAGTGATGGCACAAATGAAGCCCTGTCATTTGAATGAGAAGACAGCAATAGCATCATTGGATCTTATAGGCCTTATATGACATGCTATTAAATAATGGTTGCAACCTCTACAAACAAGACTTGTAGTCATTTGTGTGTGAGCTAGGTGTTGGAGATGATGGTCCCTGAGAGTGGGTGCCTCAAGCAGAGGAGCTCTGAGATGGTCAGCCTACTTGAGAAACAAACACCAGGAATTGAAAAATGCAATTAACATGTGCCAACTTTTCAACAAAAATATTACATTTTGATATCTCTTTGAATATGTATTATCATCCATTTGTTAGAATTTTTTTTAGTGATAATCCTGAAGCATCCTTCTCTGAAGGCTAGAAAATTTTATTTAAATTTAAACAAGAGTGAGGGGGATTTTGACGTGCTGCTTTTACTCCTTCAGCATTTGAGCTTATGTTTAATTGAGTGTTTAATAATTTTCTATAATACTTCACCATTTTATGACAAGTTTACAAAATGTGAAGCAAAGGAAAAATATGACAGGTACACAGTCATATTAACTGCTTAAACAATCATTTATGTACCATGAAATTACACTTGTGTATTGAAAAGGAAGGTAGAACTCTAAATTAGATACTAAGAAACAGATTTTTGGCAAGTTCTAGAACTCCATATACAAATTAGAGGATCTGCCTGACATTGTTCCAGAGACTCTGGGAACAGTAAAATCTCTATCCATGGTTGCCTGGCCTTAGATGCTCCTCCCCGTAGCATGAGGGTTGACTTTATAAAACAATTATCTAATTCTAACCTTAGTTTTCAAAGTAGCAGGTGGTAATAAACTCCAGTGGCCTTGGTATGCTCTGGTAAAAGGAGTCATGCATGGACCATGAATCATGTCTTTGTGCTTTACTGGTCCAGATGGTTTATATGGAGTTCAATGGCAGAATGGATTATATGTTGGATACGAATGACAAGTTTGGCAGTTGAAACCCACCAGTCACTCCAAGAGTGAAAGAGGAGGTGTTCCGCTCCTGAAAAGATCCACAGCTGCTGAAGCTCACTGGGGGCAGTTCTACTCTGCCCTCCAGGGTCACTGAGTCAGAGTCGACTTGGTGGCAGTGAGTCTGGAGATGGGCGAAGGTTTGGTGATTCTAGGAGAAGCAGTGGCCAATGGCTGTCAGGTCTCCATCATCACTGTTAGCCATGAGTACTCTCCTAGGCTTGCTAATGCCATCTCCTCATTTAGTTCCTACAGTCCCAGGAATTCCTGTATTATCTTTCTTAACCTCTGTGTTAACTTATCCTCCTTCTTAAACCCTTCAAACTTTTTCAAACAGGTCCCCTACATTAAACTCCCTTTGATTAAAATATATTGAGCAGTTTCTATTTTTCTGATGAATACTGATTGATTCTACTTACCTAATGAATGCTGAACGGGTCTATCGGGTAGTGGGTACAGATAAGGTCAGAGTAGGAAAAATAATCCATAGTTTGTTATTGTCTTTATCTGCTCACACAGAATCTTAGCTATCTGTAACTTTCCTCTCATTTAACTATGATAGATAATTCTGACAAATATTTACTAAGTACTTGCAAATAAACACAATTCATTTGAGCAATGACTTGGCATTGCTGATTTCCTAGGGTATCAGATGTTCTTGGCTCCTAGCATGCGTCTTCAGTCTCTGTCACTGCTCTCCTGGACTATTCCTGGACACTGGGGTCAACTGCTGTGAATGGTGTTCTTCACCAGAGTTTTGTCATATCTTTTCACCTGGGCCCCAAAATTGGCATTGCCCATGTCAATGTTCCTCAAAAAAGAAAAAAAAAACAACCCAACTTTATCTCTGGAATAACAGTCAGATATTGGTTAGAATAAAGCTAAACTGAAAGACACACATTGCAGGACTGCAGGAGAGTTGTTGAGCTCTGTTCATTGCCTGTCTTAGAAATGAGTGGTCCAAGGCTAACTTGGTGGCGCACTTCCATCAGGTCATCAAGAAACCCAGGTTGGTAGACTTCCTTTGCTATCTTCCAAATGTTATCTTCAGTCTCAGAAAAGTCCAAGGTGGCTACTCCTGTTATTGATATTTCACAGATGGAGAAAATGTTAGGACTATATCCATGATTAAGTATTTTATTTAAGGAAAATTCAGAAAGTCATTATAGATAGCACTTCTACGTATATCCCATAGCTAGTATTAAGCCGCCCAACCAGATCCATTACAAGAGAATATGTAAAATGTATTTGCAGCTGGATGACCATGTTACTGTGTTGTTCTCAGGTGCCCCTGAGTCCTCTCTGACACACAGGGACCCTCTGTCCCACAGAACATAGCACTCCCATTCCTGCAGCAGCCTCGCAATTCTTATGCTTGATCCCACGATTGCAGCCACTGGGCCAATCCATCTTATGGAGGGCCTTCTTCTTTTCAACGCCCCTCAACTTCATCAAGCAGATGTCCTTTTCTAGAGGCTGGTCTCTCCCGACATGTCCACATTACATGAAGCAAAGTCTCATCATCCTTGATTCTCAGGAGCATTCTGATTGTACTTCCAAGGCAGATGTGGTTTTTCTTTTGCCAGTCCATGGTATTTTCCCTATTCTTTGCCAGCACCATAATTCAAATGCACCCATTCTTTGGTCATCCTTTGACCAACTCTCCCAAGCATATGAGGTGATTGAAAATGCCATGGTTTGGGCCAGGGGTACTTTAGTCCCCAGAGTAACATCCTTACTTTTAAACATTTTAAAGAGGTCTTATGCAACAGAATTACCCAAAGCAACATGTTATTTCATCTCTGGACTGCTGCTTCCATGAGCACTGACTATGGGTCTAAGCAAAACGAGATCCTTGACAACTCCAATCTTTTCTCCATGTATCATGTTACCTATTGGTTTAGCGGTGAATATTTTGGTCTACTTAACAATGAGTTGTAATCCCTACTGAAGGCTACAATCCTTGATCTTCATCAGCAAGTGTTTCAAGTCCTCCTCACTTTCAGCATGCAGGGTGGTGTCATCTGCATATCTTAGGTTATGATTAAGTCTTCCTCCAACGCTGATGCTTCATTCTTCATAAAATCTAACTTCTCTAATTATTTCTCAGCATACAGTTTGACTAAGCACATTGAGAGGATACAACCGAGGTACACACCTTTCCTGATTTTAAACGATGTAATATTCCCTTGTTCTGTATGCCTCTTGAATAATGTGCCAGCTCCTCAGGAGCACAATGGGAATTCTGATATTTTCATTCTTCTGAAGGTTATCCATAGTGTTTTTTAAAGATCCACATAGCTGAATGCCTTTCCACAGTCAATAAAATACATGTAAATATCTTCCTTCTATTCAGTAGCAATAATATCCCTTATTTCATGTCCTCTTCTGAATCCAGCTTGAACCTCTGGCAGCTCCCTGTCAATGTGCTGCTGCAACTGTTGTTAGGTGATCTTCAGCAATATTCTATTTGCCTGTGATAGTAATGATATTGTTTTATTATTTGAGCATTCTATTGAGTTGCTTTTCTTTGGAATAGGTACAAATATGGATCTCTTCTAGTCAGTTGGGCAAGTAGCTCTCTTCCAAATTTCTTGGAATAGATGTGTGAGTGTTTCCAGTACTCCATCAACTTATTGCAACACTTAAATGGTATGCCATCAATTCCTGGGCATAATTCAAATGAAAAGAAACAGCTGCCAACATCAACTGAAAATTGGAACTTGACTATCCTGTGGATCAAGGTACCATGCACAGATGTGTGGTTGTGCTCTGGACAAGTGTGCCCTCCTGAGAGGACAACTTGACAACCAACATATGCTCTGATCATCAAGACATGAGCGTAGATCCTCCTAGGAGAAACGGCTTCTTTACAAAGCCCCCCTCAGCTTAGGAAGCCATTTGATTACAGAGTTATGCCTGCCCCTCTAATTTCTACAAAGTGTCTATTTAGGTTGGTGGGAGTCCTGTGCACTCCTTAAAAATATATTAAAAGATGTATCACAGATCATTTATTTATGAAGGATATATGCAGAAACCATGGTTCTGGAGAACATGAGATGATGCTAAGTACAAACACCATCCCATTGCGTCCATCTCTCTCCTATTTGAACTCTAAACAAAAATAGCCCCACTTCAAAACAGCAAAACAACTCTGCTTCGACAAAAAGACAGCTTTGATAATATGTATCTCCTGAAAATTTAGATCCCAGCCAATACTTCCCCACTAATTCACTCAACCTCCTTCTTATTCCAATAGTTGAGTTACCTAGTCATGTTATATATAATAGAATTGAAACTCGGGTACAAGGTAATATGCTCAAGGGCACATAGCTAGTAAGCAATTAGCTATGAATTTGAATCCAGGTCTGTCTGACTAAAAATCCATTGCTCTTTTTATTATACCACCTGCCTGTTGGATTACAAGCCTTGACACCTTGTGATTAAAAATGAACTACTTGTAGCATAAGCCTCTTTAATAGGGAAGCTCCAATGAACAGGACATCACCGGGGCCACACTGTCATTGCGGTTTACACTGCCCATGAACTCGTTCCTATAAACATTTCATTTAAATTTAATAAAGCAGTTAATAAAGCCATAAAGGTTAATTACTAGTTAAGGGGAAAATATGACTTCACTTTGGTGAACATGTGAAAAATGAATCAACTTCATTTTGCAGTTAACCCAGGATTATACAGGCAATAAAACATGATTATGGATTTAACATGTTAATTCCCAGTGGATTTAATAGCACTGCTGTGAAATACGTGACCAATTGCTAACCATCTGACAAGCCTTCAGACAGCACTAATCAAGATTAAATCACTTGGCCTAGATATGGGTACAATATATCTTTTAAAATGGAAAGACCATAATTTTTCATCGTGGAATAAGTACAAAATGCCTGGTGACCGGATAAGAAGTATTGGAGGAAAGAGTGGGAACACAATCAGTGATCTCCATCTGGCTCTTCACTTCAGTAGCTATTTGAAGCTATTCAAATATGTTGAAGAAAACAACCTTCTCTTTTTTTAAAATTTTCATCTTTTTAAATTCTCTCATCCTGTCTATGTTATTGCTGCTAATTGTAATGATTCATGATTTACCCATAATCTGTAGTATAAAGAAAACATGCACCCTCTCTATAGTATTCTACCTCTTCAGAACTAGACTATTGGCAGTGTCAGTCCTTCTAGTTCCAATATGATAGTTCATCAACTCTCTAGCTTTCATCAGGGTGACTTTAACTCTTAAGAAAGGTACATTTCTTTTCTCAGGAAATGTACTAATTCCCATCCAAAAAAGGGTAGGGTTCTTTTTGTTTCCTTGTTTTGTTTTTATTTCCTGGAGATCAAAACTAGGGTTCACAAAAGAATGGCCAGATATGGCCTACTATCTCTTATAAATAAAGTTTTATTGATTTATGGACATACCGATTTATTTATGTAATATCTTTGGCTGTTTTATTCTATAATTGGAGAATTGCCTAGTAAATACAGAGACCATATTTCCAGAAAACATTAAATATTTACAATCTTACCTTTTACAAACATTTCCTTGACTTTGAGTTCATTTTTTTTTAATACTAATTTGACTGGAACATAATCCTTCTAGGACCTTCTACTTCTCCTACTCATATATTGGACTTGTCCATTGTCTAGTGTCACCTCAAAATTGGCCCCTAGTTAGCATCATCATGATGAAGATCAAATATGGGAACATGTGCTCTAGCACACAATGCTGTACTCCTTTTTTAAGTATGGCTTTGAATCAATTCTTCCAAGTTCAATCAGGGCCAATGATCTGGAAGCAGAATGGAGTGGATTTGCAGAATGTGGGTGCCTGGAATGATAAACAGAATTGGAAAGGTTGGAGATGGAAACCCTGGAATAGGAAACTCAGGATAGGTGTAGTGAGCCCTTTCAGGATCGTGATGTGGGAGATTGCATTACTGCCAAGGACGTGGAGAGCAATACACATTCTCAGCGGTGCAGTCAGCTGCCATCTTTGAGCTGGGCATTGCTATTTCAAATGTCTGCCTGTCCAGAGATGTGGTTGATCTGCAATGCACAGTTGTTTTCCAAAAGGGAGATTAAGTTTCTAGCAGGACATCAAGCAGTACTTTTCTCATTCCAGTTATCATTCTAGACATTCACTTTTTACAAATTCTGGTCCATTCTGGTTCCACTTGGTCAGTCATGACTGAACCAGTACCAGTTTGAAGCCTTGTTAATGGAGTCTACTTGATCTACTAGCAATCCCAGTTAATGGAGTAGGACTGCTCTCTAGGGTCTTCCTGACTCACAATGTCAGGTCGTTCTACTGGGGCGTCTATGGGCAGGCTTGAGTGCTAACCAGGGTTCTTTGGTACATAGTAGGTGACCATAAATATGAAAATCTTTTCTCTTGCTGCCAACATTATGCTGTTGTTGTTGCTCTTGTTGTTATTGCTTTAGCAGGAGATAGTGCAGTCTGATTGTTAAGAACATGGATATTGACCCCAAACATCTTCCAGTCAACATAGTTCACTTATGAATAACCATGTGACCTTGGGTAACAAAAGGTAATGAAGAATGTTCATTACAGGTGACTATGGCAAGATTCCTGCTGGCTTACGTTGGACACACCATCAGGAAAGAATGACCACTAGGAAAGGACATGACATTTGATAAAGTAGAAGGTTAATGAAAACTAGAAAAACCTTCCATACAATGGATTAACCTAATAGCCACAATGAAATTACCTATGCCAACAATCCTGAAGAAAACATATGATTGAGTAAAGTTTTTTTCTGCTACACATACATAAAGTCATCATAATTCAGGGCTGATTTGGTGATGACAACCATTGTAAGTTATTCAAATATATTGTGCCCAAGTTTCTTCGTCTGTGAAACTGGGATTGTGATCATGATATACACACAGGATAATAATTTACACACATGGATGATAATTTACACACCCCACAGGGTTCTTGGTATGATTAAAAGAGCATTGTGGTCAGAATAGTACTTAGAACACAGCAAGTACTATACAGGGGTTAGCCACCTCACCATCAGCAGTATATCATCGACAGCATCACCTCACTGTCATAAACATCTTCATCATCATTAAAAGCATTTAGTTCATGTTGGAAAGAATTAGTCCATTTCCCCCTGGCTACTTAAATAAATGGATTTAATTTCAATTAATGTGAGCTGTAGGATTTCAAAAGTTAATCAGACATATGTCCACATCAAGCTCTGCTATTTTTTTCTTCTTTAAATCTCTAATAATCCCATTTAGCGTCTCTGCATCTCAGTTTCTACATGAGCAATATGGCTTAATAATATAGACTTCACCATGTTGCTGAGAATTGAACCATTGAATACGAGGCCCCTGGTACTGGCTGACACATTCAATATGATCGGGAATGGGGATTCCTTCCATTTCTCTGCCTCTCTATTCCTTTTAAGGGAGTCAAATCCTCTTCCATGTATTCCATTTGGTTAGCAGCCAAGGACTTCCACTGTTGTGCCACAAGCCTGCCTTTTTTCCACTGTAATTAGATAAATAGATAGAAATTTCAACCCCAGAATTGTTATTTTAGAAAAGTGTTTCTCAAAATAATATGCATATGAATCACTGAGGAATATATTATTAAAATTCAGCTTCTGATTCAGGTTCCACTGTAGATGCTGAATTTCTATTAAATATCAAGTATTTTATATAATGTATAAGAAATTTATGTTAACATAAAAATGAGTAAATATCTAAGTGTGTCATTTAGAATCTCCATTGGCTTTATGCTGTTTGAACTCAGTTGCCTGGCTTGTAGCTTCTGAGACAGATTGATTGGAAAGGTCACATTGGATTCCAAGGCAAGGCCTCCTTAGTAGCTGCTTTCAAACGATAGCTCTTAGAATTAAAGATTATACTCAACTGACTCAAAATGTTGCTCTTTGTTCTTTGCTATTCCTTCATCCATTCAGAATTCACTACTGTTTCTCATCTTGAAGAAGTTCTCATTCTCCGGCAGGTGAAAAGGGCACTCATATATATATGGACGTTCAAAGGCAAAATAGGGGATGGACAGCAGAGAAAGGAGTGAAGGGTGATGTCAGATGGTGTAAGATATGACAAAATAATAATTTATAAATTATTGAGTGTTCATTGGGAAGGGAGGTGCAGGGAGGGAGGGAAAAAATGAGGAACTGATACCAAGGGCTCAAGTAGAAGGCAAATGTTTTGAGAATGATGATGGCAACAAATGTACAAAAGTGCTTGACACAAGGGGTGCATGTATGGATTGTGATAAGAGTTGCATGAGCCCCCAATAAAATGATTTTTAAAATGCTAAATAAAAGGCAAAATATGTATTTTTGGTATTAAGATAGAATTTTCTCAGAGAGTGGAAAGGAAATAATTATCCACTTGCAATCGATGACAGTGGAGATAATAGCAAGTACGGCTTTAAAAAGGTGTACCTTAAATTGGATCTAGTAAGTAAGTACTCTCTAGTCAATAGCAGCAAAGAAGACTCGAAGATAGATGCCAGCATGAAGATAGACTGTAGTTTGGCCTGATTGATAAACCAATATTCTGTGATTGGGGGATTACTTATCTTGAGACCATATTCAAAAATAAATAAGTGACCGTAATGAGAAAAGCAAAGAGCATGCTGCAGTCTCGACTTGGAAAGGAAGCATTGAAGAGATTATGTAGAAGAGTAATTGATACCTGCCTGGCATCAACATTAGGTTGTAGCATCCATTCCTTGCTTGTTTTCTCATCCAGTGCGATAGCTTATTGTGCCAGCCTGGCCGATAAACACAAGTAGGATTCATTGAAGGGTGGAGAGATAAATGGCTCGGTGAGCCTTGCCTTGCTAGTTCTGTGCCTCAATTTAAAGGGGTACACTACCTGTGGGATGCCTAGCCTGTGGACTGTGTCACTTTAAGTTAAGGTCCCTTTAACTCCACACGATTGTAATGTTCATCTCTGGAGCTGGGGACCTACAGTTGCTGGTAGTTAGTGACCTGCCTTGCTGTTTGCTGCCTGGGTATATATAGCCCAGCTCTCTCTCTCTCTACAGAAAAGGGACTGGCGGCTCTCAAGACTTAAAGGACTGCTAGTGTCTCACTGCTCTATAATTTAACTGTTAATTTCTTGTATTATCTATCTGTATATAATTTAATGGTTCATTTCTTGTGTTATATATCTATCTTTATAAATATATTTATATATAATTACTAGCAATCTGGTTTTGTCTCTCTAGAGAACCCTAACACATCCAGACTTGGTAATTTCACAGAAGTAAAAATGCTTCAATGTTATACATAAGGTTTTCAGTGGTAGATTTCTCTGAAGTAGACAAAGTATCCTTTATTTTCTGTTCCTAATATGTTCACAGTCTAAAATCCAGTCAATAAATATATTATTCAAATATATGCACCAACCACTAAAGCTAGTGATGAAGGAATTGGAGAAGTTTACCGATGTGATGCTTTCAGTCTGAAACTGAGCTAACATGCAATCAAGATGCATTGATAATTATTGGCGATTAGAATGCAAAAAATTGGAAGGAATCGTAGTTGGAAAACATGGCCTTGATGATAGAAATGAAACTGAGATCATATGACTGAATTTTCAAGACCAACCACTTCTTCATCACAGATAGCTCTTCTTAGCAACACAAAAGGGCTTCTCCAGGTGGCATACACATAGTCGAATGGATTCTGTCTGTGGGAAGAGAACACAGAGATGCTCGATATCAGCAGCTAAAACCAGGCCAGGTGCCACATGTAGAACAGATCATCACGTGCTCAAATGTAAGTTCAGAGTAAAACTGAAGAAAATTAAAAGAAGTGCACAAGAGCAAAAATATGACCTTGACTATATCCCAACTGATCATCAAGAAGAGATGTGATGCATTAAACACTAATGGCACAAAACCTGATGAGCAGTGGGGTAACATCAAGAACATCATCCATGAAGAAAGCAAAAGACAGGAAGGGGAAGAAAAGAGCGAATGGATGTCAGAAGAAATTCTGGAGTTTGCTCTCAATCATAGATTAGCTAAAGCAATGGAAGAAATGATGAAGTCAAAGAGCTTTGAGGAACATTTCAAAGGATAGCTCAAGAGAGAACGACCTGGATGTAGAAAGCAAAACAGGAAGGACAGATTCAGAATATCTGAACTTGAAGGAACTAAAAATAAAACTCAGGCATTGAGTTGAAATGTTGAGGCAGAATATTGAATGATGCAGGAAATATCAAAAGAAGTTTGAAATGATACAGTCACTCTACCAAAGAGAACGAGTTGACATTCAACCATTTGAAGGGATAGCATACAAGCAAGAATCAATGGTACTGAATGAAGACATCCAAGCTACTCTGAAAGAGGTAGACAAAAACAAGGCATCAGAAATTGATGAAAAGTAATTGAAATATTTCAACAAGATGACAGATCATTGAAAATATGCAGTAGTTGATGCCAAGGCATTTGAATGAGAGCTACTAGGCCAACTGACTGGAAAAGATCTGTATCTGCACTCATTCAAAAGAAATATGACTCCACAGAAGGCTCAACTTCTAGAACAATATCATTAATATTCCATGTGAGTAAACTTTTGCTGAAATTCAACAACAGTTGCAGCAGTACATTGACGAATAGTTGCCCCAAGTTCAGGCCCGATTCAGAAGAGGACATAGACAAAGAGATAGCCTTGTTGAACTAAGGTGAAGGCTTCATTGTTGACGTCTTGACTGAAAGCAGAGAATACCAGAAAGATGTTTACTTGTATTTCATTGACTATGCAATGGCTTTTGACTTGTGGATCATAGAAAACTATAAATAACCTTGAGAACAATGGAATTTCAGTAAACCTGATTGCGTCTGTGCAGAACCTGTACTTGGGTCAAAGGCAGTTGTGCAAATAGAAAAAGGAAATACTGCCTGGTGTGAACTCAAGAAAGGTCTATGTCAGGGTTATATCTTCTCATCCTATTTATTCAATCTGTATGCTAAGGAAATAACCAGAGAATCTGGATTATATAAAGAAGGATTTGGCATCAGAATTCGAGGAAGGTTTCATAACAACCTAAGGTATGCAGATGACACAACCTGGCATACTGAAAATGAGGAGGACTTGCAGCACTTGCTGATGAAGGTCAAGAATTGCAGCCCGTCACTATGGATTGCAACTCAGTGTAAAGAAGACCACAATCCTCAAAACCGGGGCAATAGGTACCATCATGATAAATGGAGGAAAGGTTGGAGTTGTGAAGGATTTGTTCCTGTTTGGAGCCAAAATCAACGTTCATGGGAGCAGCAGTCCATAGGTCAAACAACAGATTGCATTGGATAAGTGTGCTGCACAAGACTCCTCTTAAAAAAGCAAGAATGTTACTTTGGGAACTAAGGTGCACCTGACACAAGCCATGGTATTTTCAGTCACCTCATATGTATGTGAAAGTTGGCCATCGAATAAGGAAGACTGAAGAAGAATCAATGCCTTTTAATTGTGATATTGGTGAAGAACATTGAAAGTACCATGGATAGTCAAATGAACCAAAAAAAAAAATTCTGTCTTCCAAGTACTGTCAGGAAGCTCTTTAGAAACAAGGCGGTGAGACTTGGGTTCTCCTGATTCAGATATGTTGCCAGGAGAAACCAGACCATGGAAAAAGACACCATTCTTGGCAATGTAGAGGGACAGTGAAAAAAGAGAAGGCCCCCAATAAGATGGATCAGCAGTGGCTGCAACAATGGGTTCAATCATAGCAACACTTGAGGTTGGCGCAGGACTGGGCAGTGCTGTGTTCTATTGTACGTAGGGCTGCAACGAGTCAGAACCGTCTTGGCACCGAACTACAATGACAACAAAACACTTACTCTTCAGAGTATCTAAATTATACATGTGTATGTGGAATAGTCATGTTTCAAAGCCTGGTTTTGTGTAATATTTAATATATAAAAATAACACTTAAAACATATGTTTCTTATAAAATGCACCTGTCAAATTATTAAGTAGCTTTATAATTAAAATGTAACTGAAATGGTTGAAGTTACCTGTATTCAGATACTAACTCTATATCAATAAGGGAAAAAAACTCCACAATGGTGTTTACAAACCATGTCCAAATACTGTTCTTGGAGTTACTTAATAATGGAATAGAATTTATCTGTCGCATGGCACAGTGGTTAAGCACTTGGTTGCTAACCCAAAACTCAACAGTTCAAACCTAAAATGACCTTCCTGGGAGAAAGATCTGATGCTTTGTTCTTGTAAATATTACAGCCCAGGAATCCTATAGGACGGCTTACTCTGTCATAGGGCCATTATAAGTTGGAAGGGACCAAGTGACACAGCAACAGAGGAACGATGCTCACATAAAATTCCAGTAGCACTGAAGTCACTTAGAAGTGGCGATTTAAATTGCATTAGAATATTATAAATTGAAGGGTTTTTAGAGATCCTCCAAGAGAAAACATTTAACATTTGGAATGATTGAATATTTATTTGTTTGTTTAGGTACAATGACTATATTCTTTCCATCTATTTTGGATTGTATTAAAGGATGAGGTCCAAGCTGCACTGAAGTTGTTGGTGAAAAACAAAGCTCCAGGAATTGACACAACACCAGTCGCAATATTTCCACAAATGCATGCAACATTGGAAGTGCCCACTCACATCTACCCAGACCCTGGAAGACAGCTACTTGGCAAATTGAGTGGTATAGATAGATATTTGTGCCCATTCCAAGGAAAGGTGATTCAATAGAATGGGAAATTTATTGAAAAATATCATTGATACATACATTCAAAAATGATTGCTGCCAGAAGAGGATGAAGAACAAAGGATCTCATTGATGATGACAGATGACACGGGGCTGAATGCAGTTAAAACCAGAAAAAAAAATGCTTACTTGTGTTTTTGTTGATAATGCAAAGGAATTCAAGTTGTGGATCATCACAAACTATGGGTAATGTTGAGAAGAATGTATATATTTTAAGTGTGCTCCTGGGGGAGAAAGATTGAAGTTGTCAATATTTCCTTTTACTTGGATAAACAATCAACACCAAGGAAAGCAGCAGGGAAGCAGTCAGAGAATGTGTTGCACTGGGGAAATCTGCTACACAAAAGGTGTGAGCATGAGGTGCCAACAGGTGTCAGGCAACAGAAGACCCAAAACAAACAATCATATCCATGTGAATGAGGTGGGGCAGAGAGGAGACCCAAACCCCATCTGTAGACAATTGGGCATTCCCTCACAGGAGAACCACAGGAAGGGGCCAGCCAGCCAGGGTGTAATGAAACATACAATATTCCTCTAGTTCTTTAATGATTCCTCCCCGTCACTATCATGACCCCAGTTCCACCTTACAAATCAGGATAGACCAGAGCATGAACACTGGTACAGATAAGAGCTCTCAACACATGAAATCCAGGACAGATAATCCCCTCAGGAACAATAATGGAAGTAGTGAGACCGTGAGGGTAGGGGAAAAGTGGCGGGACAAAGGGGGACTCAATCACAATGATCAATGTGTAACACCCCACACACAGACCCAAGGTGTCTATAGATTTTTTTTGCAAATATCAGTGTCACTTTAAAATTCAAGTTAGAAAGATCTTTGTATACAATTACAATTTTATGGGAGAAGCACAAAGCCCCTTTTGTAAATGGTATGATAAGATATAGTGGCATCTTTTTAAGAATATATGTATATATTAAGAATATTATATATATAAGAATATATATATAGACACATACACCATGAAAGCACTTTTTAAAATGATACCAACCCTTTAGTCCATCTCTGAAGAACTAAGGGTCATCCTGGGAATTTAACAATGTCAATGTAGCCCTTTTTACATTATTCACTAAAGAAAAATGGGTGCTTTTAAAAGATGCTTGTAAGATTAGGAAACAAAGGAAGTCAAAAAAGAGTCAAATCAGGGTTGTAAGGTTGACACCTAATGATTGCCTATCTAAACTCTCACAAAATTATCCTTGCTTGCTGAGAGGAATAAACAGGAACAATGTTGTGGTGGAGGAAAAAAAACCCTGTAATGACGGTTTCCTGGGTATTTTTATGCTAAAACTCTGGCTACCTCTCACATTTTTTCCATAATAGGCAGATGTTGCCATTTTGGGACTCTCCAGAAAGTCACCAAGGAAAATGCCTTGAGCATCCTAAAACCGTTGCTACGACATTGGCTCTTAATCAGCGGTTCTCAACCCGCGGGTCGCGACCCCTTTGGGAGTCGAATGGCCCTTTCACAGGAGTCACCCAATTCATAACAGTTGCCGAATGACAGTTGTGAAGTATCATAGAAAATAATTTTATGACTGGGGTCACCACATGAACTGTATTACAGGGTCTCCGCATTAGGCAGGTGGGGAACCACTGTTTAGCTGGCCTGCTTTAGAGCACTTAAGGATTTTGATAGTCATTGTTTTGATGAAGTTTAAAGGTTGATTTGGATCATTATCAAATTTGACTCGAAAGAATCGTGGAATCTTTGAGCTAAATGGAAATTTAAACGCCTTCCAAATTCCCCATATAGTTGGGACCCAGCCCTTTTAAGAAACATCCAAAGCAGGGAATCCCTTTCCTCTACTGACCTCTTACACGCGTCCCTTCTTGTAGGACCGACTTAGTTTGATTTTTAAAAATCCTTTCCCTAGAAGTTTTGCCAAATGAAACTAGATTTCCATGCAAATCATCCAGAGATACATCTGTTCATAGAGAACCAAACTGTCATTGAGTCAACACTGACTCATAGCGGCCCTATGGAGAAAGGTAGAATTGCCCCTGTGAGTTTCCAACACCTGTAACTGTTTACAAAGCCGTGTTTCTCCAGTGGAGCTGCTGGTGGTTTCCAACTGCTGACATTGAGGATTGCAGTCCAGTGTGTAACCACTACGCCATGTGAAGACATTCCGATATCCATATGGTTTTCTCTATCCAGAGATTTTCTCTTTTAATGGAGTATGATATGAAGGTACCTCTTTTGCCAGGAACCTCAGATTGTTGGCTCATAATATATCTGATCACCTAGTGTGTTTGGTCTTCCTGTTTAAATGTGAACTGCTGCTAAATTGTGACCCCCCTCACAGTGAACTACTGTAAATTCTTTTCCAATTCTTGATCTCATGATTTTATATATCCCAAGAAACTTTACTATTAAAAAGTTACAATCTATAGCCATCATTTTAAATCTTCATGCAACCCAGAGTCCCTCTCAACAGAGTGAAGGCATGATATTGAATCAGCATGTTTGGAAGTCTGATTTGGAAGCCTGTTGAGTTGTCTGATAATACTCAACACTCAAATGGTAATGATTGTTCCTTTCCATTAAGAAGTAAATAGTATATAATTTCTTCTGATTGTTATACAAACATCTTTGTATCTCTATTATGAAGTATGCATATTGTGACAAAGAAGAGATATATGGAACATCTGTCAATTTACTATGAGAATTCCATATGTTAAAAATTATTTCTTAGTGTTCCTATGGGAGATTTAGAAAATATACTCTTCATTCCAAGTTAAAATAAGGTTGCAGTTGGATATCACTAATAAACTCTTCTCAGGTGAGACAGGGAAGTCATGATTTGATGAGTTCAATGGTCTACAATTCTACACTAAAGAAAGCAATAAAATGCACTGTCTGAAATTGGCTGCTTACAACTGAATATAATCAATCAGATTCATAACTTGTTCCATGCATTTTCTAGTTTTTAGAAATGTTTTAGTTCTGAAAGAAATTTATTTTAAAAGCAAACCATTACTTAAAAAGCAATACATTTGAATTTTAAGTTAACCTGTAAGTGCTTCACTATTACGGGGGACACAACTCAGCCACGTTTTATTCATGTTTGTGCCCTGGCATCTGATTGCCGTGTGTGAGTATCTCAGAGCTTTCTGGCCGTGGAGAACAGGGAGGTTGGAAATGGTTATTTTTCTTCCTTTTCATTAAGGAGCTCCTTCTTCTTGACTTCTCTTATCAACACATCCACCTGACAAGCTCCTACTCACCCCCGTGGCCCTACTAGAAACCTCCAAGGCAGGTGTCCCTCTTTCGAGGCCCTCACGGGCATTCCTTGTGCCAATTTACAGAGAACTAGTTGACTCTAGGTGATAGTGCATCCACAGTTAGCAAGAGAAGCATGAAGAAATCTATCACCTCACAAAATATTAAGAAATATTCCTTTTAAAAATGTAGAAACACACGAAGGACAGAACAGTTTAAGTTCTAGGAGAACCAGGGACAGAAATGCTTCCAGAATTCTCTCACCTCATGAATTGATTCTGCTTTCACCTGCCAATTGTTCCCTCTGACTTCAAAATGGCTTTCTTCTCAAATTAAAATATATAGCTTGGTATAGAATCGAAGCTTTAAATTTGTTACCATGTCTTCACCATTGAAATAAAAATAATTTTTTTCTCAGAACCAGTTTGAAAATGTATTAGGAATGTACTATGACTGGGCAACTACTGGAGACATTTACTGGAGCCAAGGGCAAAATGCAACCACTAGCTTGATTGAGGTGTACTCACCATCACTTGACCCATGCCCCGTGGAGAAGGGAGTGGAAGTATCTACAAATATAGCAACTTCTCCTGAAAGCTGATTGGGCACATGGAGGTGCAGTTTTCAAGGGCGAGAGATAGAAAAGGCTTGGACTAAAATCCCATAAGGGTTCGTTTTGTCCTATTAACTTGCATCTACTTTCATGAAGTGACTATGAAATCCTTGAAGGTAGTGACTGTATCTTGACATCAACTATTTCTTATTTCCCATAAATTTAGAATGTGTTAAGTTTGGGACCTCTCTCTCCACACACACACACACACACACACACACACACACACACACACGTGCACGCGTTAAGAGATATTTGACATGTATATCTGTGTTAGGTTGTTGCCATTTTTATTGATAGTATAATTTTTTCTGATGTTGGAACTGCAAATCTGGTGTTTGGAACTGACATTGAAAATCAAGTGAAAATATTTTAAGAACTCAATTCAAAAAAGCAGACAAATAATTTTACATAAGCAGCCAATTTAATAAGGCTTTTTCTCCAGAAAGAGCCTTGAGTTTAATAAGCTTAGTTCTAGTTATCAAGAGTCATTTTAGTAATTTTCTCAGATTTTTAGTAACTTTTCAGTAACTTTCTCAGATTCTAGTCATACTTTCAAGGCTCTTTGGTGGCTAGTTGAGTAGACTGTCTTGACTTTCAAAACCATTTTACCTCCGTTTTTCAAATAGTGTGTCTCCTTTGGGTTCATTCTTGGCCACAGGACATTTCTGCAGATTTAAATTCTTCTTTGGGATTTGTCTCCTGCAGAGAGACATACCCTCAGGACTGCTCATTTGCCTTACACCCTCCTGATCCCATACTTCACTACTGACTCCACTAATTTGTTTATCAGAACATTGACATTTGTTTTTTCTGTGTCCAATAGCTCTGTTTTTTCTAGCTCTCGGAAATGTGACTTTGTGTTTTATCTTTTGTTTACTCTGGCAACTGTCCCTCTCAATTTGTAAGTATGTCGAACTGTTGCAGCTCACAGCATGGGAGATATCTTCACCTGGAGAACACCTGGGCTTCTCACTGGTTGTTGCACAAAGCTTCACACATTGGACTGTAGTGGAGGATGACCGCCTCTGGGCCACCTCATAGCCATGGGCATGCTTTCCTCTTGAGAAGTCACAGCAAGTATCCTGGGCAACATGTTCACCTCTGCAGCCTCTTCTCAAAGAAAAATTACTAGATTCTCTGCTTATCGATCTCTTTCTGTATCCAATGCAGCAGGATTTGGACCTCTGGGTTTTGGACCTTGATCTTCTCTTGATTGTTCTGCAGACATGTGAACCAGCTTCTACAACCTGAGAAGGCTGTCTGCATTTCATTCTCTTCTTCCTGAAGGAACACACCTTTCTATGCTCTCTCTTAGGAGAAAGTGCGGTTTCTGAAATGCAGTTCAAACAAGGGTTCCTCTTTCCGGCTTTGCAGGTAGCCAAAGATCTTTCTCTGGGAGTTCTTCTTTGAAAATTCTTTGAAGAATCTGAGTATTTTTCTTTTTCTATATCTTTTTTCTGGAACTCCATCTGTTGTTTGGGGCTCAAAACCCTTCTTTCTCTCTCTTTCTGGTTAAAAATTTCTGGTGTACTAAAGGTACGTCGAATTGGGTCACTCTTTCCAAGATCCGGGACATCACCAGGAAACAACGGCATCTTCCTCGCTTGGACACGTGTTTTGCAATTCAGTAAGCGTGGCCTCTCTTTCCTTGGTGCAGCCCAATCTAGAGTAGAATGAGTAGGAAGTATGCCTTTGTGATCACCTGATTCGGGTTTGTCTTTGCTCCAGACATGGATTTTGTTTACTGATTTATGGTGGCCTGGGGGCATGTCACATTTCTTCACAGAAGAGTTACCATTTGGAAATGATTTTAAGGCTGCTGGCAATCGCTCCTCACTATTCCACTGACCTTGAGCGTTGTTGGACTGCCTCGTATCATGGTGAGACACCAGCAAAGCCTGCTCTTCAGGCAAAGGTAAGACAGGTGCGGATGCAGGAGGTTTCTTTTTCACCCACGCCGAAGGAGCAGAACATTGATAAATAGCCCTCTGGTCATAGGTCTCAATGTTGTAAGGTGAATGAACAAAACTGATAAATTCATGAATGAAATGGTGCGTATGCTCTAGTAGATAAGGTTCTAGAAGGTTAATAAAGGATCCACTGTCCAGATCATATTCTGTCATGTGCTGGAGGATCGTGGTTAAGATATTCTTCACCGTGTATCCATAGTCGCCATAAACAGCAGTTAGCTCTCGTTTCAACCAGGGGACTAGTCGGTCTAAGCTACCTGGATTTCTCCTGAAATAATTAGCTGAAAAGTGTTCTTCAACTCGGTGGCCTTGAACATGTGACACCCAAACTCCAGAATAATACAGAGCTCTTCTGAATTTCATAACTACCTGCTCTTTAAAGTGGCCCAGGGAAGTAGAGTTGGGCTGGCCCTTCTTGCTATCCCCAAACTCCCTCAGTAACTCTTGGATAGTCAGCTCCCTCAACGGTCTGGTTTTCCGTGCAATGTCCTCAGAGTTCAGTCTGAGGTGACTGACTTGACAAGAATCTGAAGAACATTCCTCCTCTTCTTCCCTGGCATCACTCTCTGGTCTGCTGGAACCACATCCAGCTGGAAAGCACTGGGTAAAGGAAGGCGTGAGGTTTTTTCTCTCTGATCTCCTAGGAAAACAATCATTGCTGTTCTTGGAGCAATAGGAGTTTCCGTCTGACTCATTCTGGATAGTCTCCAAACAGTGTGGACACTCGCAGTCAGAGGAGCTGTCTAATAGCATCGCCATAAACAGATTGTATTTCACAGTAGCATGTGAAATAAATTGGCTCAAATCAGTTCTGCATCAGGCATGAAAATATTTATTAAAAACCATCCATGGGTAGTTTTGTAGTATGCTGCTGGTTCTCCATGGAATAAATACTAGAATAAAGGGAAGCAAAAAGTTATTTTCTCAAATTAATATGAATGTGCTCAGTAAAACTCAACATAGGCAAAGAAACTGGAATACATGCCCACTCATGCTCTTTCGCTTGTTCAGATGAGCTATTGCAAACTAAGAAAGCCAATTTAAAATTTAAATTTAAGAACCATATTCTGGTGATATAATCTGGAAATTCAAATCTACCAGAACTTATATGTTTACTGGGTTGTTTTTTTTGTTAAAACATAAATTGAAAACTTACTAAATATCCATTAATATAGACATGCTAAATAAATGATATTATATTTATTAGATGTTAGATGATATAAATGATAGATAGATAACAAATTCACTGATGTCTAGTAAATTCCAACTCATGGTGACCATGGTGACTTTAGAGTATGGAGTAGAACATGGCCTCATAGTATTTCCAAGTCTATAAATCTTTATGAAAGCAGGTAGTCTTATCTTTCTCAAATAAAGTGATTGTAGGGGTCAAGCCATTGACCTTCACAGCCATTTAAAACTGTAATATATATAATGCTTACTTTCTATGATTTTATTATAGTGTTTTATACGTCTATAAAACTTATTTTTAATTTAATAAACTCCCTATCTTCTTATATATATATATATATATATATACTAATATAAGAAGATAGGGAGTTTATTAAATTAAAAATAAGTTTTATAGACGTATAAAACACTATAATAAAATCATAGAAAGTAAGCATTATTTTCTGATGGTACTATGAACTAGACAGCCTGAATAATTCTCCCACTTGGAATAACCAAATGAGGCTATCTTTACTGCTGTCTGTAATGTATTTCTAATTTTTGAGCCCATTTTTGTAGCCACTATGTCAAGTCATAATGTTGAGGGCCTTCCTCTTTCTGTTGCCCCTCCACTTTACCAAGTATGATGTCCTTCTCTAGGGACTGGTCTCTCCTCACAACATGTCCGAAGTATGTGAAATGAAGTCTTGCCATTCTCCCTTCCAATGAGCATTCTTGTTGTATTTCTGCCAAGACAAATGTTTGTCTTTTTGGCAGCCTAGGATACTTTTAACACTCTTCTCCATAATTCTTAATTTAGTATATAATTCAAATGCATTGATTCTTTTGTGGTCTTCCTTATTCAATGACCAACTTTCACATGCATATAAAGTGCATAAAAATACTGTGTCATAGATCATACCTCTTTGCTCTTCAACACTTTAAAGAGGTATTGTGAGAATATTTACCAATGCAATTGACTGTTGGCCTCTTGACTGTTGCCTCATGAATATTGATTGTGGATCCCAGAAGACGAAATCCTGGACAACGTCAGTCTTTTTTCCATTTATCATGATGTGACCTATTGGTTCAGTTGTGGGGATTTAGGTTTCCTCTTCACTGAGTTATCATCCATACTGAAGGCTTCCATCCTTGACCTTCATTGACAAGTGCTTCAAGTTTGGACTTTCACCACGCAAGGTTGTGTTATCTGCATCCTGCCTTCCTCCAAACCTCCGAACCTGATGCCACATTCTTCACGCTATCTAGCTTCTCTGATGATGTGTTTAGCATACAAACTGAATAAGAGTGGTGAGAGGTTACCCCCTGTCACACACCTTTCCTGATTTTAAATCCTTCAGTATCTTCTTGTTCTGTTCCCACAATTGCCTCCTGATCCATTGTACAAATTCCACATGTACACAATGCTCAGGAATTCCCATTCTCCTTAAGGCTATCCATAGATTATCATTGACACAGTCAATAAAACACAAGTCAACATCTTTTTGGTATCCTCTGGACCATAGATTATCATTGACACAGTCAATAAAGCACAAGTCAACATCTTTTTGGTATCCTCTGGAAGGACTGCTTCCTTCTGTAATGATGGTTCTTGATCATATTCTACCTCTTGAAATGGTTGAATGTAGACCTTTTCTTTGGGGTACACTTACTCTGTATTCTTTTCATCTTATTGTTATGCTTCCTGCATCATTCAATATTTTTCCCATAGAATCTTCCAATATAGTAACTCAGGCTTGAGGATTTTTCTTCAATTCTTTCAGCTTAAGATATGATTAACATACTCTTCCTCTTTGGCTTTCTAATTCCTGGTCTTTACACATTGCATTACAATACTTTGTCTTTTTAGTTTCCCTTTGAAATTTTCTGTTCAGCTCTGACATCATCATTTTTCCCCCATTTGCTTTAGCTTCTCTGTGGTCATGAGTAAGTTTCAGAATTTTTTTTCTGGCATTCACTTTGATCTTTTCTTTCTTTCCTGTCTTTTTAATGACTGTTTATTTTCTTCAAATATGATGGTCTTGATGTCATTCCACAACTCATCTGTTCTTCTGTCATTAGAAATCTATTCTTGAGATGGTCTAAAACATCAGATGGATAGACTCAAGGTCATATTTTGGCTTTTGTGGAGTTGGTTTCATTTTCCTTAACTTCAACTTGAACTTACAAATGAGCAATTAGTGGTCTGTTCCACAATCAGCCCCTGGCCTTTTTTTGACTGACCTTATTGAGCTTCATTATGTGTCTTTCCCCTGATGTAGTCAATTTGATTTATATGTACTCAATCTGGAGAAGTCTACATGTATAGTCACCTTTTGTGATATTGAAAAAAAGTTATTTTTATGAATAAGTCATTGGTCTTGAAAAATTCTATCATGCTAGCTTCAGCTTCATCTCTATCACTAAGGCCATATTTACAACTACTGCTCCTTCCTCTATGTTTCCAATGTTTCATTCCAATGATGAAAAATTACCAGTGTTTCTTGAGTACATGCTGGATCAAGTGCAGACTGAGGAATTTGGTGGAATTCTTTAATTTCTTTACCGCTAACTTTAGTGTCCAGTACATAAATTGGAATAACAGTTATATTGACTACATTTTCATGTCTGTGCATAGATATTATCTTGTATAAAGATTTTTTTAAAATCTTATTAAAAATCTTATATAAAAATCTATATCCTAGGCATTAGTGAGCTGAAGTGGACTAATATAGACTATTTTGAAGCAGACAATCATATGGTTTACTATGCCAAGCATGATAAACTCAAAAAAATAGTGACCTATTCATTCTCAAAAAGGATACTGTAAAATTTAGCTTGAAGTGCAATGTTGTCTACGAATCCAACTTACTTAGCTTCCCTCTTGGTGCATTTGAGGTTCTAGTTGTTCACAGATATTTACATTCCTTGTTTCTCTTTTTGAGTCATGCCTCATCAGCAAATGAAGGTTCTGAAGGCTTTACTCCATCCACATAATTTTGGTGACTCTGTTTTTGAGAAGGCAGCACCTCTTCAGGCATATTTGAGTGCCTTCCAACATAAAGACCTCATCTTCCAGCTCTATCTCTGAAAATGCTCTGCAACTCGTCATGTATCTGAAATGTTCCTCTAAAATTAATAAGGTTTTCAGCAGCTAATTCCTCAGAAGTGGACAGCCTATTCCTTCTTCATAGTCTGCTCTTCATCTAGAAGCTCTGCTGAAACCTGGTCACCATGGATAACCTTGCTAGTATTTGTAAAACTGGTGCCATAACATCCAGCATCATAGCAACACACAAACCACCACAGTAAGGTGTACTGCAGTAGACATTTATTTAGAGTACTGTATTCGATATTTTTTTAATTAGCATAAAATTTAATCCAGAGAGGAAAAAATGGCAGTTTTGAAAAGACAATAATAATAAAGTGAGGAGGTGTACAAGTCTTAGGAAATCATAGAAAATTAAGAAATAGTTGTATTCAAAAGATACACCTGGCAACTTTGCAGAATTTGTGAAGCATATAAATTGTGTGCTTCAGGATTGCAGGAAATTCCAAGTGTGATTAAAAAGAAGAAATCCATACCAAAATAAATCAAAGTGCAACTGTAAAACACTAAAGATAAAATGGCTTTTCAATTGCAATTCTGGAAAGCAAAAACATAATTGGCTATATAAAGTGCTATTCAAGGAGCTATGTAAAGCACATGTCTCCCCCCAGAACTTGATATTTAATAAAGGCAGTTTTCAGTAAATAGGTCGAAATAAGGCCATTTTAAGGTAAAATGAATCCTGAAAAAAGTAAAGTACCAGCCACTTTTCCCTAGAAATATATGTAAACATGATAGCTCAGGAGGACAATGACTCCAGAAGAAAAATACAAAGGTCAGCAATTAGATGTTGTTTTTATTTCTTAAATTAACACCACTTAAATGTTACTATTTAAACTTTTTACATTAGTTAATATTTCATTAAAATTTTATTCCCAAGAAAGAGGCATAAATGACAGGAAATTGTACATGCATAGAAAAATTAGTAGTGGATACTCAAGATATATATGGCTGCTGTACTCTGGAGTAAGAACAAAGCAAAACAAAAAGCACTTGTACTTTCTCACTTATATCCTCAATACTGTTTAAATTTTAAAGTCATGAACACACTATTTTAATACTTTTAAAAATTGTGTTAGTCTGGGTACATTAGTGAAACAAATCCGCAGAAACTCATATGTATAAGAGAGAGTTTTATATAAAGGGTAAGTGCACATCAGGAAAACATCCGAACCCAGTGCTGCCGAAGCCCAAAAGTCCAACATTAACCTATTAAACTACATATCCAACACCAATTCACAAAGTCCTCCTCCATCTCACAAAGCACACACAATGATGCCAACTGCAGGAGGAAAGCTGAATCAATGAACGTGTAAGCATCTCAGCGCTGACAGGGGTCTCCACATGGCTGCTCCAGCACCCAGGGCTGCATCAGGGTAGGTCCATGTGGCTTCTCCTCGGGGATGTCTTGCAGGAAGTGAGCCTTGCCAGCTGAAGCAGGGGACTGGCTAAGGCAGCTGCACCCTGGTCTGACCATCAGAAAGCAAGAGATCCGAGAACTAGAAAGACCAGGCTCACTGAGCCATTTATTTCTCTGCCATTCAATTAACCCCATATGTGTTTATCCACCAGGTTGGCACAATAAATCAACACTCTCAGATAAATAAAAATAAAATTATATCTATGAAATAGACATAATAATTGAAAAGATTTCATCTTTACATACTAGTCTATACATTTCAATCATTTCAGAAGGGAATTTTCATTTTATTCTTTAGTAGAGTACTCAAAATCTAATTAAAAATAACTATTTTTAATTTAGTATGATGTCTCATTTTTTTTGCTATTTCTACATCGTGGAATCTTATAACTTCTTAAACTTATAGAATCTTTGAGTTGGAAATAATGTGATGTTTCACTTTGTCTAAAAAACACTCTTCAAAACTTAAAGGCTGGGAGATTTTCTAACCAAAGCATTCAGAGAAGTTACAACACATTACAGACAACAGAGCTTCAACCCAACTTCCTTCCTTCTTAGCATTATTTCATCTCATCCATGACTTTCAAATGTTTTCTACTCAATCACTTGGGTCACCATGGAGCTTAATTTAAACAACTCGTATCTCCTCCTGGTCTAACCAGTACAGAAACCGCTTATGTAAACCACATGGCCGATTGACCTCTCATTTCTAAGACATCGCCACTGGCCCAGATCGCCTGACATATTGTTTATCCCATGTCACTGGTCATTTCAGACTAACCTAAGGTTTTACAAGTTTTCCTTTTCTTTGGTTAAAATGTTTCACCTTGTGATTTCAAAATATTAGCCTTAATTGGGCTGTGGGTACAAATTCCCACTTTACATCCAAACTAAACCAAACTTATTGCTATCAAATCCATTGAGACTCCTCAGCCTCATGGCGACCCTCTTTCATTTGACTACAAAAGCCTCTCATATGTGAAGTCATTTGTCACGTGTCTCCCATGCAGGACCACCAGGAAATTGGGCTCTCGGTCCTGGTCTTCTTTACTCTAGACTCCCTCTCAGGTTATTATTCCATCGCTATCTCTCAGCAGGGACGATGTCTGTGTGACCTCATGGAATCACTCCCTCCCCCTCTAGATCATGATCTTATTTTCTTAAGTTTCCTGTTCAAACAATTCTTTGAGGGCAGTCTCAGCCTTCTCTGGAGGCACACTCAAAGCTCAGAGTGCATACTCAAGGAGCACACACGAGACAAGTGGGTGGCATTTGAGCGTACAACCTAGAACCCATGAGGCCACTTATAATGCCAGCTGTCAAAAAAGGAGACAGGATGCCGGTGAAGAGGTCTTTAATGATCCCAAGCTTCACACATTTTAGGAGCAAGGCCCACTCTCACAACTTTAATTTCCCCAATCTTTTTGAAGTATGCGTTTATGTTTCTGCAAGTGTACTTGGGATATTTTATCTAAATCTTGCTAATACCAGATCACTGAATTAAAATTAGAAGGTATCTAGAAATCATTTTGAGGCCTACACTTTTAATTGATTATTATATTTTAAACCAAGAAAGTTAAGCTGTTTGCTTAACTTGCTTTCCTTGTCTAGAAGCCTCAGGCCATGGAGGTAATATTGACAGCAACGCTTCACTTGTTTTGAAATAGATAGATAGATAGATAGATAGATAGATAGATAGATAGATAGATAGAATTTCATTATTTAGCAAGTTTACCTCCAAGAGGATCTGGAGGTGCCCATATCCCTTTGAAGCTGGCTGGCGGGTAAATTCGGTGGCAGTGGACACTGTTTACCATAGAGACAGAATTTAGAACACAGGCCAAGTTCCACTGCTGCCTGGTATGAGAGTAGCAGCTTAATGTTTTCCAACAAAATTTGGCACCTTGGGTTTCCCAAAAATATCGAAGCTGTCTTTAAGATGCAGTTCATGAATAGGACAGCATCTAGCCATGACTTAGATATTTCCAGAACTCTTTAGTTTTCTAATTAAAAAACAAAACATGAACAAATGTTGCCTTGGAGTTGGCCCTGACCGGGGATGACCTGTGGTGTGCCAGAGTTAAACCAGGCTCACAGTTTTCAGTGACTGGGGCTTATTTGGAAATAAATTACCAGACTTTCTAAAGGGGTTTTGAACTGACCTCTGGGCTACCAAAGCCTTTTAGCTACTAGATCATGAAAGTTTATTCATAGCTCTTATAACCACGAACACATTATGCATTCGTGTGTCTATTTTCTTTCTATTTTTATTGTAATATAAGTGCTGTTTGAGGAAAAGGTAGGATGTTTGGTATGTTCCACTCTGTCTCTATCGCCAATAAAACCTAGCACACAGTATTCAGGCAACATTGGTGAATTGGGACAGACAGTGATGAGTAAGTCAATGACATGAGAAAGAAGAGAATGGGAGAAATAGATTGATTTTGAATATCAGTATTCAAGAAGTCAGAGTGGATCTAATCTGATAAAGCCTGCCTCCCCAGGCAACAGGATGAGATGTTTTGGTAGGCAAGGTAAAGGAGATTTTTTAGGAAAGAATCAAAGTTCATGAGAAAGCTAGTAATCTCAGTGAAGAGGCTCTTCTGGAGCAATCAACAATTTTATGTGGTCATGCTTGAGATACCACCTGATTTTCAGATTTTTGTCTTCACCTAGATCAAGCAGTTCTCCACCTGTGTGTCACGACCCCTTTGGGGGTCGAATGATCCTTTCACAGGGGTTGCCCAATTCATAACAGTAGCAAAATGGCAGCTATGAAGTAGCAACAAAAATAATTCTTTGGTTGCGGGGTCCCCACCACATGAGGAACTGTATGAAGGGTTGTAGCGTTAGGGAGGTTGAGAACCTCTGCTCTAGAGGGACTTGCCATTGTTTCAGTTGCAGTTATTGTTTGTGACTTCTGTCCTTCAAAGGGAGAGATGGTTTAATTTCTAACTTCTAAAGGGAAACAGCAAAGGCTGGTCAATTTATAATGAATGTTAACAGAATTACAAGGTCAAAGTAAAAAAGAGCAAAGTGTATGGAATCCTAGTGTCCCGCAGAGCCCACAATGGCGTCTTAAAACCAAGGAGCGCGAAGTACCCACACCCCCATGTCTTGTGGGGCCTGGTGCAGCATCAATAGTAGGTGCTTATACTAATTTATTGAATGTGCATTGCTGTAAATTTCACAGTCCAGTGTCTAGTGCACAGTATGTGTGGATTTCAACAAATGCAATTCTTTGTGGCAAAATCCGCTTTTGTAAAAGACTAAAAAGAATTTCCAGCTATAGCATGCCCAGGGGGTGTTTCTGAGATTAAGAAAGAAGAATCATCATCTCAACCCTGTATTTTCCTCTCATTATAAACCAACAGAATAGACCTTCTCTCCCACGGTACTCTCTTAACCAACATAGCAGAGGAAACACTACCGAACCCTTGCCGAGTGCAGTTTCATTTCGAGTCAGGCTTCTTCGTCACACCTCATGCTCCACATACTGAGAGCTTTCCAGCTGCCTTTTTGTTATTTATTTCTATTTTAATTTGCACTGTGGTTTGAGGATACATTTTGTACAATTGAAAGGCTTTTAATTTTGGTTAAATGTATTGATGGTCCAGAATATGGCCTGTTTTGATGGCCTTCGAAAGTGAGCTTAAGAAAACTGCGTATTCTGTTGCTGTGGGGTGGAGCATTCTATGTGTCGATTAGGTTGAGAGCAGTTGATAACAGCTGGTTGATGGCTCTGTTCAGGTCAACTGTGGATATGTGGTCCTCTGCCTGTTTCATCTACTAATTACTGAAAGAGAGGTGGTAATGTCTCCATCTATAATCATGGATATACCTTCCCTAAGAGCTCTGATGGAACAGTGGGTTATGCATTGAACAATGAACCCCAAAGTCAGTGGTTTGAACCTACCAGCCACTCTATGAGATTAAAGAGGAGGCTCTCTACTCCTCTATAGATTTAAAGTCTTGGCAACCCAAAGGGACAATTCTACTCTGTCCTACTCTGCCACTATATGTTGCAATTGATGTGGTGGTGAGTTTGAGTTGGAATGTTGAGGTTCTGTGCATCCTGGCTTCCTATATTTTGGTGCTTTGTTAGATGAATGCCTTCTTTGAGAAGTCACCTCTTTATCTTTATGTAGCAGACTTATTTTCTTTAGCCCTGGTCATTTTCCTCATCCTGGAGCCTATGTGTCTAAAATTAATGTAGGTGTTCCAGCTTTCTTTCCATTAGCATGGTACTTCATCCTCCGTATCTTTCCTTCCAACCTTGGCTTTCTACTTAAAGTGGGCTTCTTGTAGACAACATCTGGTTGGATCTTGTTTTTATCCACTTTGACAATCACTCTATTTTAATTTGTGGATTTAGACTTTCATTTGTAAAGTGAGTATTGGTATAGTCAGTATATCTATCATGTTCATATTTTTTTCTATTCAATTCATTTGGCTTTTGTTTCTTTTCCTACTATGTTGAATTCCCATAAACATTGAACAATGGATGTATCCTATGTTAATCCTGATGTAGAGACAAAGGGACCAAGGTGTGGTAGCTATATAATCATATGCCAATTTGAGGATTGTGAAGAGGTGGAGTCTAGTCTGTCAATCAGGTCATAGCCAATGAGGCCTCTGGGTGGGCATGGCCTTCTCTGGATAATTCTGGGAATTCCTGTATTTCCTCCTTGGCAACAGGAGAGAGTTATCTCTCTTAGCTCACTCCCTGAGACAATACTCTACTGACAAGACACATGCGCAATGCCCTGGGAGCTGGAGAAGCCACTTGGACCTAACCTGATGCAGCCAGACCTGAAGCCAAAGAAGCCACGTAGAGACCCCTGCCAGCGCTGACATGTTTATACCACCACCGGATCCAAAGACTTTCTACTTACTGGCCTGTGAGTGTTATTGCATGTATTTTGTGAGTCTGAAGAGGACTTTATAACTTGGTATCAGACATATGGACTAATATCAGACTTATGGGCTTGGACTGGACTGGGTTGGGATGCTTTCTTAATGTACAATTACCCTTTCTATAAAACTCTCCCGTATACACATATGAAAGTTTCTATGGATTTGTTTCTCTAGTCTACCTGGACTAACACACAAGGATACCGAAATTAAGTGATATATCAATGGTTACATATGTCAACAAAGGTAGAACCCGGATTTGAAATGTGATGATGTTCTTTACATGAGTAAACATCCGATCCAGAAATGTCATCAGTGGAACTCTGAGAAAACCTCCAAGCCAAGTGAAACTGTGTTTTCAGAAGCTCTAAAACCTGTATTCCTCGTAACAGGTTTCTTTCCAAAATCAACCTGGAAGGAGATTTTTAATCCTCATGGTGTATACTGTGTTAAATGGAAACATGAATTTTCTAAATTAACACAAAATTATAAGATTAGCATAGGGATAGGAATGAGAAGAAAAAATAGAAATAGTTTTGCACCATTAATGAACAGACTAGGATTAGTCTTGGAAACTAAGCCCGTGCTTCTTAAAAAGGAAAAAAAAATGCCCTATCCTCAAGCCAGGCTGTTCAGTTTTATTTTCCCATTGACTGGGGTCATTTAAAATGAATTGTTACAACCTGGTTTCTGCATCACCATCTATTTTCCTATAAAAGCACCTCTCCCTGCTTCTGTGGAGAAGCAAGGAAAGAAAGAACTGGCCTTGAGCCCAAACCATCATTTTCGTAATTACTAAGCCAAGTGACTGCAGCCATAATTGACTCATTCAAAGCCAAATGGTAGCAGTAATTAGTTTGTCAAATTTGAATAGAAGAGCGTTTTTGGAGGGAACCAACGAAGTTGAGCTAAGGAGGCGACAACTATCAGCGATGGAGTCGGGGACCTTTTCCAAACAGTAAGCATCTTCCCAGCACCATGATTCTCTTGAGTGACAGTGATAGATGTCCCTTGTTACAGATGGCCTGGTCACACTCAAACTAATCTCTCTTCGTGTTTTCAGGCCTTGTTCCTTCTCCTGGGCAGTAGTCATCAATTTACATGGAGAGGTACCTAGAGAAACAGAGAACCTATTTATCACACTTGCTCAGTGTATACTAACAGTGACTTCAAACCGGATCCACTTTCAATGGGACTTTACCTCGGCAGCATCGTAAACAAAGCGCCATGAGACAGATTGTTAAGTAATGAGGTGTAAGGGCGTGAGAGACTGATATGAAATATGAGGACCAGTGCACTCAGCCCTCTTCTGACCACTTCAGTCTGAGTGAAGACTCAGCGTGGTTTCAATAGTCACCAAACTTCCAAGTCACCTGCTTACTTGGCGATTGCTACATCAGCATAACTGCTGATGTAATAGAATCCGTATTGGGTCAGAAATACATAAGCAAGACAGGTGGTTTTTAGATCCTTAAGTCTCTGTCTTCATTCCATATACGTTTCCTGTTAGTTTATTGTGCCAACCTGGTGGATAAACACGTGGGGTTAATTGAAGGGTGGAGGAATAAATGGCTTGGTGAGCCTCAACTTTTGAGTTCTCAGGTCTCTTGCTTTCTGATGGTCAGACCAGGGTGCAGCTGCCTTAGCCAGTTACCTGCTTCAGCTGGCAAGGCTCACTTCCTACAAGTCATCCCCAAGGAGAAGCTGTATGGACCAACCCCGATGCAGCCCTGGGTGCCGGAGCAGCCGTGTGGAGACCCTTGTCAGCTCTAAGATGCTTACACATTCACTAATTCAGCTTTCCTCCTGCAGTCGGTGTCATTGCATGTGTTTTGTGAGATGGAGGAAGACTTTGTAGATTGGTGTCAGACATATGAGTTAATTTGGACTTGTGGGCTTGGACAGCATGGAGTTGGCAGGCTTTCTTAATGTACACTTACCTTTTATATAAAACTGTCTCATATATATGAGTTTCTGTGGATTTGTTTCTCTAATATACCCTGACTAATACATATAGCAATCCATAATTCAATTAGATCATGCTTAATTGTACAATTGTTGCCACCATCATGTTCAAAACATTTTCTTTCTTCTTGAATTCTTTGATATCAGCTTCCTTTATTACCTCCCCCCCAATCCCCCAGGACCCCTTTCTAGAGATCCGTTCACCTACTATTCTGTATTTGTTCCCCTTGTGTGGGGCTATGTAATCCTTGCTATTGGCTTCTCCTCCCTCCCATTCTTGCCATACCAGGGAATTTGTGTGTTTCATCAGTGCTATACCCTGGATATATGATCCCTTTTGTGTGGACCATCTGTGAGGAGCTGTCCAATTATCTTACAGGTGGGTTTTGGGTCTCCACTTTGCTATGCTCCTTCACATCAATAATGATTGTTTTTTTATGAATTTCTGATAACTATTCCCACCAACACCTCATGATCACACAAGCTGGTGTGCTTATTCCATGTGAAGTTTGTTGCTTCCCTGCTAAATGGCTGCTTGTTTACCTTCAAATCTTTAAGACCCCAGAGGCTGTATCTTTTACTAGCCAGGCACCATGAGCTTTCTATACCACATTGGCCTATGTACCCATTTTGTCTTCAGTGATCGTGTGGGGAAAGTGAGCATCGTACAATGTGGCACTATTCAAACAAATCGTTCTTGTATGAGGGAAGATTTAAGTAGAAGCTCAAAGTCCATTTGTTTTCTTCTTGCATTTACATAAATATATTTACACACAGATAAACACATCTATATTCATATATTTACCTGTATATATATACCTATAAATATAATTTTTATTTTCTTATTCTTTCCTCTTTTTCTTTTTTCTTTCCCCTTGTCCCCCACCCCACTATCATGTTTACCCATCATTCACCTCTCAGTAATTCCTCTCAGATACATTTCAATTGATCAGACATGACCAGGAATGCTACACCCTTTTTTTTATTTGTTTATTTATTTTTAATTTTCAAAGAGTTGTTTATTTATTTATTTTTAATTAAAAGAAAATTTTTATTGGGGACTCATAACAATCCATACACCAATTGTATCAAGCATATTTGTACATTTGTTGCCATCATTTTTTTCTAGACATTTACCTTCTATTGAGCCCTAGGTCTCAGCTTCTCTTTTTTTCCTTCCTGTCCCCCTCATGACCCCTTGTAAAATGATAAATTATTCTTATTTTCATAGCTTACACCCACTGCTGTCTCCCTTTCCCCATTGTTTCTGTTGTTCTTCCCCCTGAAATGAGGGAGTGGTATGGTTATATATTGTGATCAGTTTCCCCTTCCTCCCCTTTTCTCCCCACCTTCCACCTACCTTTCTGTTATCCCTATTCCCATCCTGTTCCAGGATTCTGTGTTGTGAGCTCTTATCTCTTATCTGGTCCTGCATACTTGCTCCTGTCTAACCCACAGTGAAAGGCAGTACTGGGGTCATGATAGTGGAGCTAAGGAAGCCTCAAGGTACCAGAGGATTATTGTGTGTCTCATTGGTGCTTTCCTGCCCTCTGGTTGATTCATCCTTTCCCTGTGACTCCTCTGTGAGGGGATGTCCCATGGTCGACAGATGGGCTTTGGGTTTCTGCTCAGTCCCCCCATAGTTCTCAACAATATGTTTTATTAGTTTGTTTGTTATAGGATCTTCTGATGCCTGTTACCAGGTCCCGATGATACGTCATGATCACACAGGCTAGTGAGCTTATTCCAGTGGGTTTGTTGTTCCTCTGCTAGATGGCTGCTTGTTTAACTTCAAGTCTTTAAAATCCCTGGTGCTATATCTTTTGATAACCATCCACCATCCACTTTCTTCATCTCATTTGCTTATGCAACCATTTTGTCTTCAGCAATTGTGTTGGGAGGGTGAGCATTAATGAATGCCAGTTAGTTAGAAAAAAGTGTTTTTCATGGACGGGGAGGGTATAGGAAGAAGCCAGAAGTCCATCCACGACCTCTGTGTATTGCCATATATATACATATATATATCAAGACCTCTATTTTATGAAGTAATATATTTACATATGCACACACCAAAGATAATATCTCTCTACATAGCTTTGCCTCCTAGATCATTCTTCTGTTTCTTTTTACCTTCCTCCTGCCCCAGAATGATGCTCACCCTACTTCTGCCTCTTAGCAATTCTTCTCAGCTAGATTGCTGTTGCTCCAACACACTAAGGATCTCTATGTCCTCCTTGCTGCTGAGTTTAATTCCCTAGTTGTTCCCATGTCTATGGGGTTGTTTGTTCACTGCTCCCTTCCACCTCCTCATTCTCCCCCAAGTGCCTCTGGACACCGTTGGTCCTGTTGCCTTCTCCTTGAGCTTGCTTCCCATGCCTAGCTTGTATAAGTAGGCAAACAAACAATAGCATAGATCAAACAAAAAGAAAACAAAAGATTGAAAGAAAAAAAATATATAGTTCCAGGTCTGTCCACTGACTTTATGATTGTCTCCCCACTGGTCCTAGGGGAATTCTGAGAGCTGCCCCTCCTAACCTGATGTCTATTTGGGGGGCTTTTTAGGGGCTTTGTGGCTTG
Organism: Tenrec ecaudatus; assembly: GCF_050624435.1. Taxonomy (NCBI): domain Eukaryota; kingdom Metazoa; phylum Chordata; class Mammalia; order Afrosoricida; family Tenrecidae; genus Tenrec; species Tenrec ecaudatus. Next base: position 41,631,761 of record NC_134539.1, on the reverse strand, counting down.
ATTTTGCTCCCATTGCTGATCTGTTGTGTTCACCCTTCTTGGTTCACCCTTCTGCGGGGGGTGCAGACTGGATTAACTCCCTGGCATGTGTCCCCAGTATTGTCCCCTGTCTCAAGTAAGCTCCAGTAAGGGGACAACATGTCTTGACCTATTATTGGCCCTGTAGTCCTCTCTGTGCCTTAGCAGTTCCGTATCAGCACTCCAGGCTTGGTGTGCTGATATAGGCCCTAGACTGTCCCTTTCTCTTTTTCCTTCTTGGTTTGCCTCCATATGGGAGTGCCACACTGGCCCATCTCTCCAACCTGTAGTTTTAGTGTTGTTCTTTGTTGCACATATTTCTAGGGAGGGGGTCAGTTTTGCTCTGATTGGGGACAGCACTGTACCCAATCTTTTCATGCATGTCTCTACGTGGTTTATGTTTTCCTGAAGATTTGTTGTGCCATGGTGGGATCTGTATACACACTCCCAATTCTGTGGAGACATAACCAATACTCTCCCCCTCAGTGGGTTAGTGCCCTGCTCCCCTCATGTCATCATCTCCCCCTCCATTTTTTCTCCCTCCCTTTTCCCCCTTCTTTGTGTTGGAATAACATGTACCTGCTTGGGTTTGGTCTGACCTCCACCCGACTACCTATACCTCAACCCATATAGTGTGAGATAAGTGGTTTTTCTTCTATAATTGCTGTGCTGATTATACTTCCCCCGGGGGACTCATGTTGCACTTCTCCTTCTGTGATTGGTTAACTTTGCTTAGTATAATTTCCTCAAAATACTCCCTTGAAACAACATGCTTCATGTGATCATCAGTGCTTTTAAGTGATGCGTAGTACTCCATTGTATGTATGTGCCATAATTTACTAATTCACTCATCTATCGATGGCTATTTTGGCTATTTCCAATTCTGTGCAATTGTGAATTGCACCGCAATAAACGTTGGAGCAGAAACGACTTGTTGTGGTTTATTTCTTACCTCTTTTTCAGTAGGGGTACAGCAGGGTCATAAGGTAGCTCAATTTCTATTTGCTTTAAATGTCACCAGATTGCTTTCCACAGAGGCTATACGTTCTACACAATCACCAGAAGTGGAGGAGGGTTTCTGTCTTGCCACATCCCCTCCAACATTTGTTGCTCTCTGATTTTCTGATTTGGGCTATCTTCAAGGGTGTTAAATGATATCTCATGCTTGCTTTACAGTCATTTCTCTGATAGTTAATCACCGGGAGCATTTTCTCATACGTTTATTGGCCATTCTGGTCTCCTTTCTAGTGAAACTGCTTCTCAGGTCTTTTGCCCACTTCCTCATGGGATTAACTGTCTTCCTTGTTTTGCAGGATAGTAGGGTGCTGTAGATTTTGGTAAAAAGCCCTTTGTCTGTTATGTCATTGCTAAAAATCCTCTCCCAGTCTGTGGGTTGCCTTATTACCCTCTTGGTGAAGCCCTTCCACACACATAGGTGTTTTACCCTTAGTATATCCCACTTGTAGATTTAAGGTTCACCTGTGTGTACCCTTCCCTATTGCAGTTAGCCTATGTGTTCCCTGAGCCAAGGGTCTTAGGTTTTTCCCGATTCCTTTGTTGATGATCCTGCTAATTTGGGGGTTTGCTTCTAGGTCTGTGATAAATTTTGAGTTTGTTCCTGTGCATGGGGTGAGGTAAGGGTCTTGTTTCATTTTTCTACAGGTGGTTATCCATTGTTTCCAGCACCACTTGTTAAAGAGGGCATCTGCCTCCTGCTTGATGCTTTTGGGAGCCCTTGTCAAAGATCAGTTGCCTATATGCTGATAATTTTATTTCTGGGTTTTCTTGTTCTTTTCCATTGGTCTGAGTATCTGTCATTATACCAGTACCACACTGTTTTGACTACCGTGGCTGTGTATTAGGTGCATAAGTTATGTAAAGCAAGCCCTCTGACTTTGTCCTTCTTCTTGAGGAGTTCTCTGCTATTTCTGGGCTTCTTCCCTCTCCATAGGAAATTGGTGGTCAGTTTTTCCAATTCTTTGAAGAAGCTTTCTGGTATTTGGATTGAGTTAGCGTTCAATTTATACAGTGCATGGGTAAGATCGACGTCTTTACTATATTGAGTCTTCCATTCCACGAGCTTGGGATATTCTGCTGTTTGTGGAGGTCGCTTTTGGTTTCCTGTAGTAGGTTTCTTTAATTTCTCTTGTATAAGTCTTTTGGGTTTTTTTGGTAAATATATCCTTAGCTATTTCAATTTGTTCTTGACTATTGTGAAGGGTACTGCCTTCTTGATCTCGTCTTCCATGGTCTTGTCTGATGTATATGGCAAACCTATTGACTTTTGTTTGTTGACCTGGTATCATACCACTCGTCCATATTCCTCTATTGCTATCAGTACTCCTGTTGTGGAGCTTTAGGGATTGTCAATATATAGAATCATGTAGTTTGCAAATAGCGCTAATTTCACCTCTTCCTCTCCAAATTGGATCCTTTTAATGTCCTTCTGTTCTCATATTGTTAACTGTAGCCTCCAGTATGATGTTGAATAGAAGTGGAGACAGAGGTCATCCTTTTCTGGTCCCTCTTTTCAGTAGGATTGTTTTCATCTGTTCTCCATTGACTATGATGTTGGCTGTTGGTTTTTTGTAGATAGCTTATATTAATTTGAGAAGTTTTCCTTCCTTCCTTGTTGAGTGTGTTAACTAGGAATGGGTGTTGGATGCTGCCAGATGCTTTCTCTGCATCTAGCAATACTATCATGTGATTCTTATCCCTTTCTCGTCGCTATGGTGCAGAATGTTGATGTGCTGTTGGATGCTGAACCATCCCTGCATCCCTGGAATGAATGCCACCTGATGATGATAGATTATATGTTTTAATATACTTTTGTACTTTATTGGCCAACATTTTGTTAAGGATTTCTGCGTCTATGTTCATTAGAGATACCAGTCTGCAGATCTCTATTCTTATGGGATACTTGCCCTATTTGGGTATCAAAGTTATAATGGCTTTATAAATTGAGTTTGGGAGTTTGTCATCTTTTTCTACACTGTGGAATAATTTGTGGAGGATTGGTGTCAGCTCTTCCCTTAATGCTTGGTTGAATTTTCCTGTATAGCCATCTAGTCCAGGAGCTTTTCTGTTGATAGTTTCTTGATAATTATATCTATTTTTTCTTTTGCTCTTGGTCTGTTCAGGTTCTTGACCTTTACCTGGAATAATATATAAAGAGATTATTTTTCTAGGTATTTGTCTATGTCTTCCATGTTGTTGAACTCATTAGAATGCAGACTTTCATAGCAATTGGTGATTATCCTTTTAATCTCATTGGAGTTCTTTGTGATTTCCCATTTCATCCCATATCCTGATTATTGATGTTTTCTCCTTCCTTTCCTTGGTTAGGATTCTATTGATTCTTTCAAAGAACCAACTGTTTGATACATAGATTTTTGCACTGTTCTTTTGTCTTCCCATTAGTTTAATTCTGCCCTGACTTTTATAATTTATTTTCTTTTGCTATTGGAAGGGTTGTTCTGTTCTAGTTGCTGGAGGTTTTGTGATAGCATATCAGTCATAAATCTCTCTTCCTTTTTCATGTGTAACCTTATTGCTATCAAGCTACCTCTGATATGCTTTCTCAGTATCCCAGAGGTTTTGATATGTTGTATTCTCATTCTCATTAGTTTCTAGAAACTTTTTTAACTCCTCTCTATTCTGGGCCAGTACTCATTTGTGTCACAGAAGATCTTTATTCATCCTCTAACTGTTTGCCCTTGTTTTCTTGGTTGTCCCTTTAATTATCTCCAACCTTAGGGCATGCTGATCCAAGAAGGTTGTCTGAGTAATCTCTATTTGGTTGAATTATTCAGACTCAACTTGTGCCCCAGCATGTGGTCAATTTTTGAAAATGAGCCATGTGTACTTGAAAAACTGTGAAGTTGTTTGCAGTTGGATGAAAAGCTCTATAAATGTTTATCAGTTCCAGTTGCCCAATTGTAGTGTTTAGCTCTGTAGCCTCCTTGCTGAGATTCTTTCTCAGTGATCTATCTTTCTCAGCGGTGTATTAAAATCACCTACTATGATTGTTGAATCTGTGATTTATTTTTTCATCTTTTGAATAGTTTGACGAATTTTACTTGTCTCTCATTAGGCATGTATATATTTATCATGCTCACTGGTTCCTGGTTTGCTGATCTCTGAGCATTATACAGTGCCCTTCCTGTTCTCTTTTCATGGTTTGCACCTTAAGGTCAATTCATCAGAGATTAGAATTGCAACCCCTGCTGTTTTTTAATTGCCATTTACCTGGTATATTTTCTGCCAACCTTTTATTCTTAGTCTAGTTTTGTCTGCTAGCTTAAGATATGTCTCTTGGAGGCAACAGATTGATGCTCTATGTTTTTTGACCAGTCTGCTGGCTTTGTCTTTTAATGGATGAGTTGAGGCCATTGGAATTCAGAGTTAATGTCACAATCTGTGGATTCATTGCTACCATCGCAAAACTTTTGCGTTGGATGTTTACCTATCTCCTTTCATATTAGTGTGCTGTGTGGCCTCATTGTGACCTTCCTTTCCTTCTGAGGCTGGTGGAGTTGGGCTATATGATAGTCTCTTGCTTGTGCTTGGTGGATGATAGTCTTCTGACCATAGTGAGTGGGCAAGGATTTTCCACAGGGTTGGATTTCTTGTGACACATTCTTTGAGTTTTTCCTTGTCCTGAAAGACTTTTTCCTTGCCATCTACCTTAATAGATAGCGTGGCAAGGTAGAGGATTCTCAGGAAGGTGCTTTGTTTTTGATTTCAGCTTTCAGAAGATGTTACTCCTTTCTCTCCCACTGTTCATGGTTTCTGCTGATAGGTCTGAGCATATTCTCACCTGAGCAGCATTGTCTGTGACTGTCTTTTTTTCTCTTGCTGCTCTTAATATTTTCTCTTTTCCCATGAAGTTGGATACATCATTTAATTATTATATGCCATGGTGCTTCCTGAGGTTTAGTCTAATTTGTGTCCTCTCTGCTTCCTGTATGAGTGACTGATTCTCATTCATTAAGGTGGGGAAGTTTTTTTTCCAGAAATGCCTTACTAATTTAGCTGTTGATTTCTTTGTGATGTTTTGTTCTGGTATACCAATTATTCAAATATTATTCCTCTTCATAGCATCTGTCATTGATCTCAGGTTTTCTTCTGCCCCTACGATTATATTGTTTGACTGTCTTTCCCATTTGTTGAAGTCTGTCTGATTGTCCTCTGCCCAGTGCAGTTCGTTGCCTCTTCTAGTCTGTCTGTGATCTTATGTTTTGCATCTATTTGTTCTTGTATTTCCCTTCGGTGCATGGACTGCATCCCCTCTATCGTGGACTTCATCTCCTCTATCATTGCATCCTTATTCTGCATTGCTTCACCCATCTCCTGTATTACTCCATTAGCCTTCTGAAGATTTTTTTGTGGCAGTTCCACATCTGATACTGAGTGTCGTTAGTTCTGCTGCTGTGTTCTGTCTTTCTTTTCTTGTTGAGGGTTTTGCAGTATGTTACTGTTTGTTTGCTGTTTTGATAAAACTGTGTGCCATGTTTCTGGGAGACCAAAGGGTCCTGAGCTCTTTGTGTGAATGGTAAGAGCATTTTGAGGGCTGCCTGTGGCCTACAGTGGTGGGGGGTAGGACTGCTATGTATGCAGGGTGCCATGGCAACTCAGTAGCCAATGGCGGTGCAGTTATGACCCTGGGCTGAGTTGGGGCAGATCTGCAGCATGGCCATGGGTATGGTGTGGGCTGTCAGGTCATTACACTTGTCACAATTATAAATGAAACTTAAAATTTTTAACCAAGCTACACAGAAAGATAGATTGATTGTCTTACAAACTTTAAGTACCAAATATATGTGTGTGTGTGGGGGAGGGGGGAATAAGTAAATAAGCTAAAATTTAGCTTATGAACTTGGAAAAAGAGATAGTGATAATGCTTCATGTGCACCATGAAAACTGTAATGAAAGTCATCACATGGTAAATGTCAAAGCTGTGCTGGTGAATGTTTTATGTGTGTATTTTCACAACAAACGAGAGAAAGAGCATGAGAGGGAAAAAGAGAACATTGGAAAACAAGCAAAAGAGCAACCAAAGATATATACAGAAACGAAAGTGGAATAAATATTAATGCAAGCAATTTTGAGACAAAAGTCAGATAAGCAGTTAACTGATAGGTGGACTGAAAATAGAATGTGAAAAATAACAATAATTACAGGTCGAAAGAGAATGTTGGCTTCAATGCCACTTTCCAGATATAATTCTTATTCTGGTGGAAATTTGCTATAGGGCCCGAACCCCTCAAATTAGGCAGTTCTCGTGAAATGTAGTCAAAACTGGTCTCAAACACTTACCATCTTGTACTCTCCTCATACCCCCTGCCTCTCTGACTGAGATTGAGAGACGCTTTTTCACAACAGTTTGAGAAATGACAGGGGATTAAGCAAGGCAACTCCCTCGGTATATAAAAGAGCACTGTTTCCTGTCTTCTCTATGGCAGTAATCATGAAGGCAAAATGAATGCCAGAAAATAATATAATCTGGATGTTTCAAATAATAAATGAATTTTCAACTTTGGTGCATCCACAGCAGGTTGCTGAAGCTATGGAGAAACCTATTTCATGTAGTAATGAATATTTTCACACTTTTTCACTACTATTTCCATTGGATATCCATTGAGTTTTTAACAAAAAAAAAATCACTTAGTTTATTTTTACTTAGATCAGATTAATCTTTTCCCCGAACTGTATACTTTGGGGGCTGAAAAATAGCTCAGTCTCTTATGGTTTCTTGCCTTTTTCCAAACTATTTTCTCAGGGTAGAATGATGTTATCTCAATTTCTTAGAGAAACTCCAATTTCTTAGTGCATACGTCAGAGTTCCTTTAAAAACTTTCCCTAACTACGTGAGGGTGTTGGCTATCCTTCCTCTGTAACTCCCAATATATCTTGTGCTGTTATGCATATTGCCATTGAAAAGTCTTTGGGTTATGATTAAAAGGATATACATTATGGATACAGAAAGCCCGGATTTGCATCTCAGCTCTCTACTTAATGTATGTATCACTTTCATTGGGTTACTTAACTTTTCTGTGCTTTAGGTTTCTTGTAGATCAAAGAGGGAATGATAATAATTATAAGCATTAAAAGGGTTAATTATACAAAGTACTCACAATATTTTCTGGCAGAGTAGATGTGAGGTAGTTAGTTTATTGTGCCAACCTGCCTGATAAGCACATGTGGGGTTAATTGAAGGGCGGAGGGATAAATTGCTTGGTGAACCTTGTCTTTTGAGTTCTTGGGTCTCTTGATTTCTGATGGTCAGAGCAGGGTGCAGCTGCCTTAGGCAGGTAGTTACCTGCTTCAGTTTGCAAGGCTCACTTCCTGCAAGACATCCCTGAGGTGAAGCCACATGGACCTACCCTGATGCAGCCTTGGGTGCTGGAACTGCCGTGTGGTACCCCTGTCAGTGCTGAGATGCTTGCACATTCACTGACTTGGCTTTCCTCCTGTACTTGGCATCATTGTGTCTGTTTTGTGAGGTGGAGGAGGACTTTGTGGATTGGTGTTGGACATATGGGTTAATGTTGGACTTGTGGGCTCAGGCAGCACTAGGTTGGGATGTTTTCTTGATGTGCACTTACCCTTTATATAAAACTCTCCCTTATACATGAATTTCTGTCAATCTGTTTCTCCAAAGTACCCAGACTAACACAAGATGCTATAATGTCATGTGGCTATATTTTGATGAATGTGAAATAATTGTTCATTTGTTGATCTTCTACTTTAGAGTGTGAGATTTTACAGGACAAGATATATTTTTCATTTGTTGGAAGAATGAATAATCACTTTAAAAAACAACTTTGAGGTATAATTTACATATGATAAAATGAAACGATTTTAAGTAATAATTCTATAATATTTTACTGGAGTGTACACCATCACCAAAACCCAGAGTTAGAGCATTCTTATCATTTCAATAAACAGCCCTCTATTTATAGTTAATCCCTATTCCCATTTCCTTTTTATCTTTGAGGAAACTGACATCCATAGAACTTATTTGACTTTCTTAAGGTAGTAGAATTAAGTATGATGAGTGTGCTCATCAGATTTTATATCAACTTGAAAGTGTATGAAAGTGTAGGTGTGGAGTCCAACCTATCAGGCAGGTCACAGCCTAGTGATGTTTCCTTGGGAATATGTCCTTTTCCACAAGAAAGATTGTAAGACCTTTTCCTCTCCCTCTCTCCTTTCCTTCATCCTTGCTGGGCCTCTGTGGCTATCTCCAGGGATAGTCCCATGTGATCGAGCCAGCAATCCTCAGATGGCTGTGAGAGCTGAGAGCTGTCAGCACCCTGCTGTGTTTCCTTGGATTTACAGGACCCTGTACTTATCAGCTTGCGATCTCTCTGAATCCCACTTCACCTTCCTGCATCATTTGCCTGCAGCTATGAGAGTCTGGAGAGGACTCGGTCAGCATCAGATCCAAGGACTTAAGTTGGAAGGCTTGGATGCCTTCTTTATATAAGATTTCTTCTTTATAGAACATTCTTTAATAACACCTGCAAATCAAATATCTTACTATCTTTCTTTAAAGTAAAAAGTCTAATATTTTGTGATTAGCATTTCATCACTACCACTGATGAAGGTTATAATATTGATCATTAACTGTTTATCTATCCTAGGAAAGATATACACTATTATACCACGTAGCAGCTCCAGCTGTTTCTGATTTTCAAATGTGTTCGAAGGCTTTGCAATCAGGGACAAGCCATTATTCAATTTCAATGATTATTTGCCTAGCTGCCAACTCTGCAAACTCAATGCAGAATCTTAAAATACGTCAATTAAATAAGTGATATAAAATGGAAGCACATTGGAAAACCCAATTCCATATGAGACAGGATCACTGTAGTGAAACCTTTGCTTAACAATATCCGTATTTTGGAAGGTGGGAACAGAAGAACCATTGATAATATTTGCAGTGAAGACTGAATGGCTTCCTTCCCTTTTCCAGTAGACTTGATTCTCAAGATTTGTTGCTTCTCTCAAGAAACCAGTAGATATCAAAGTCTATGAATAGGGAAATTGCTTTTGTCCCAGAGTACCACCTTGCTTTGCTTTGCTGTTGTCAGAGCGTGGCAAAAGTGGTGTTTCCCATAAGTTCTCTGTGCACCAGTGATGTTTTTGGTTCATGCTTTGAGTAATGGACTAAATTAGCCCTCACTCTAGGCAGCTGTTCATAACTCACTAATCCAGGGTGATTATTTTCGGAAAACAAGCACTTCTCAAAACACTTTAGCAGAGATCTATTTTACAAGATGATAATAACGGCAGATCAGAATGAAAATAAAAAGTTGATGTGTAGTCCTTACATCAAACTAATTAACAGCTTGGCAGCCCTAACATTGAAAGCACCCAATTATCTCAGGGCAGAATACTGACCATCAACATTTTTGTAATGCAGCTGGCAGAGTCAGTGCCATACCAATAACTTCCAGCAAAAGGCTAATGGAGACAGACACTAATGCCCTAGACCAGCTTGAAAATGGAAAAGGGAACCCAAAGCAATTAGACCTTTCATTATAGAAAAAGTAACTGAGGCCATTCAAGAGTGACATGAATAAAACTTCCAATTGCCTCTTGCAAATATTGCCACCCTCTTTCATTCCCCTCCAACTGAGAGTGAACTTTCACCCTGTCAAAAATGTCTAAAGACATGTATATCATTCCTGTCAGAGGAGTTGACTGGAAATCTCTGTCCATGACATGGCACTGATGACAGGCATCACACCCACACACATGGTATTTTGTGCATAAATTCTAGGATATGGTGCTGATGAGCCTCCCTTCAATCCTGATGCATATAGTCCAATCATTTCTCATATTATTTGCTCAGCATGCCAACTAAATATGTATGATGCAAGAATACATTTCTGACACAGAGCATCCTGATTTGAAACCATGAATTGTCCCCCTTTTCTGTTCTTCCAACTACTTCATGTTTTTTATGTCTTCTGCATGAAGTAAACCTCTTTCTGATACAATCTGGTTTGAGCTAAGCAGTGGCATCCCGTGTTCTCTTCTGAATCCAGCCTGAAACTCTGGAAGCTGTCAATCTAGTACTGAAACTGTTGTTGGATGATCTTCAGGAAAAAATTTACTTGCATATGATATCAATGATTTTGTTCTCTAATTTTTTCACTGGGTACAAATATGGATCTCTTCCAGTCAATTGGTGAAGCAAATGTCTTCCAAACTTCTTGACATGCTCCCAGTGCTTCACCCCATTGTCAAAACATTTCAATTGGTGTTCCATAAATTCCTGTAGCCTTGCTTTACATTGATGTTTTCATTGCAGCCTGAAATCAGTTAAGTTTTCTTAAATTTTTATTCTTGACAATGTTATCCATAATTTTTATGACTCACACAATTGAATTGGGTGTAAATATGTAACATACAAAGGAAAATTGCCCAGAAAAATATTTTGGTGTAATAATTACCAAACTGAATAAATACATGCTAATTTACTACGGAAAATCTAGTATGAGCTGAGTACTTTACACCAGGGAATCATTGCCTTTGTCCTTAGGGCCCAACATTTTGGTGGGAAAGTCATTTTTCCTTTTGTTGCTGTTGTTGTTGTTGTTTTATTAGGGGCTCATACAACTCTTATCACAGTCCATACATACATCAATTGTGTAAACCACATTCGTACATTCATTGCCCTCATCATTCTCAAAATATTTGCTCTCCACTTAAGCCCCTGGCACAAGCTCCTCAATTTTTCACCTCCTTCCCCACTCTTCCCTCCCCCATGAACCCTTGATAATGTATAAATTATTATTTTGTCATATCTTGCTCTGTCCAATGTCTCCCTTCACCCACTTTTCTGTTGTCCATCCCCCAGGGAGCAGGTCACATGCAGATCCTTGTTATAGGTTCCCTCTTTCCAACCCACCCTCCCAGTATCACCACTAACACCACTGGTCCTGAAGGGATCATCCACCCTGAATTCCCCGTGTTTCCAGTTCCCATCTACACCAGTGTCCATCCTCTGATCTAGCCAGACTTGCAAGGTAGAATTGGGATCATGATGGTGGGGGGGGGGGGCGGGGAGTAAGCATTTAGGAACTAGAGGAAAGTTCTATTTTTCATCGTTGCTACATTGCACCCTGACTGGCTCATCTCCTCTAAGAGACCCTTCTGTAAGGGGTGTCCAGTGGCCTACAAATGGGCTTTGGGTCTCTACTCTGCACTCCCCACTCATTCACTAGGATAAGGTTTTTGTTCTGATGGTGCCTTATACCTGATCCCTTCGACAGCTCGTGATCGCACAGGCTGGTGTGCTTCTTCCATGTGGGCTTTGTTGCTTCTGAGCTAGATGGCCGCTTGTTTACCTTCAATCCATTAAGACCTCAGACACTATCTCTTTTGATAGCCGGGCACCATCAGCATTCTTCACCACTTTTGCTTATGCACCCGCTTTGTCTTCAGCGGTTGTGTCAGGAAGGTAAACATCATAGAATGCCATTTTAATGGAATAAAGTATTCTTACATTGAGGGTGTACTTGAGTGGAGGCCCAATGTCCATCTGCTACCTTAATACTAAACCTATAAATATGTGCACATAGATCTATTTCCCCATCCTAATAGATAAATATATTTACATATTGTGTTTCACAGGGTTCTCTAGAGAGACAAAACCAGATTGCTAATAATTATATATATAGATATAGATATGGACACTGGCAGTCTTTCAAGTCTTGAGGGCCACCAGGTAGTCCTCTGTAGAGCAATTCAGCCTATCTGGGCACAGGCAGCAAACAGCAAGGCAGGTCACCAATAGTCAACCAGATGACAGAGACTGATAGTCCCCAACTCAAGAGATGTAAATTCCTATTGTGTGGCGAAGCAGGTCTTGAGGGAACCTCAAGTTACAGCGACACAGTCCAGGGGTTAGGTGTCCCACAGGTAGTGTAGCTTGCAAATTGAGGAACAGAAAAAGCAAGGCAGCTGCACACTGGTCTTATGATCAAAGAGCAAGAGACAAGAAAGGCGAGGCTCACCGAACCATTTATCTCTCTGCCCTTCCATTAATCCCACATGTGTTTATCTGCCAGGTTGGCACAATAAACTGACTACTTCACATATGCACATTATCTAGACCTCTATAAATGCCCTTTGCCTCCTAGCTCTTTCCTCTATTTCCTTTGACTTTCCTCCTATCCCACTCTCATGCTCAGCTCCCACCAGGGTTTCAGCAATTCCTCTTGGTTACATTACCCTTGATCATGCCCTACCTACCAGGCCTCCCACACCCTCCTCACCACCGATTTGGGTCACTTGTTGTTCCCTTGTCCCTGGGTTTGTTAATACCACTACCTTTCCCTCCACCTCCCCTTCTCCCATGTGCCCCTGGAACTGTCAGTCCAGTTGTTTTCTCCTCCTGATTGTTCATCCAGCCTATCTTATTTAGACAGACCTGTGGAGACAATAACATGCACAAAAACAAGAGATAGCAAAACCAAGCAACAATATACAGCAAAACAACAACAACAAATCAATGACCAACAAAACAGAACAAGAAAGAATAGCTTGTAGTTAGTTCAAGAATTGTTTGTTGGCCTTTAGGGGTGTTTTCCAGTCCAGTCTGTTGGGGCACCATGCCCTGGCCCCAAAGTCTCCCTTCAGCATTCACTGGGGACCTTGACGCTCCATTCCCTTGCTGTTCTGTTGCTCCCCCTAAGTGTTTTGTTACAGTGTGGCAAGATCAGATCGGGTGCAATTCCCTCACTGTGTCTCTCGTGTTGAATCCTGTAGGGTTATGGGTCAGTGAGGGGCTTCATGTCTCCTAGTGGGACCAGCCATGTGGTCTTCTCTGTCGACTGACTGATCTAATTGGGAACATCATCTTCATGGCCTGGTGGGGGGAAAGTCACTTCATAAAGAGATTCAATATTAAATGTTGAATATTATTATATTGGAATTTGTGATAGTTTATTGTGCCAGCCTGGTCGATGAACACAAGTAGGGTTGATTAACTGAAGGGCAGAGGGATAAATGGCTCGGTGAGCCTTGCCTTGCTTGTTCTGTGCCTCAATTTAAAGGGGTACACTACCTGTGGGATGCCTAGCCTGTGGATTGTGTCGCTGTAAGTTGAGGTCCCTTTAAGCCCACACAATTGGAATGTTCGTCTCTGGAGATGGGGACCAACAGTTGGTGACAGTTGGTCACCTGCCTTGCTGTTTGCTGCCTGGGTCTATATAGCCCAGCTCTCTCTACAGAAAGGGACTGGCAACTGGCGGCTCTCAAGCCTTAAAGGACTGCTAGTGTCTCACTGCTCTATAATTTAACTGTCAATTTCTTGTATTATCTATCTGTATATAATTTAACGGTTCATTTCTTGTATTATATATCTATCTTTATAAATATATTTATATATAATTACTAGCAATCTGGTTTTGTCTCTCTAGAGAACCCTGTCCAACACAGAATCCGTGTGTTGCAAGGAAGGGATCAGATAAACATTCAGTTGATCTCTTCAAGGAGAGTGGAGAGGGAGTTAATGAAGGTCTCATTAACTGATTTAAATTTCACTTTTCCCATATCGTGAACCATATGAAATATCAGGTCTTCTCAGTAGTAGTACGCTAGGCTTGTCACCAGGATGCTAATTGTGAGATCAGCAGCTTAAACCCAGTACTTGCTCTTCAGGAGAAAAAGGAGACAGCTCCAGTAAAGATTTATTGTTTGGAAACCCTCCACAGCATTGCTGAGTTGGAATGAACTTGAACGCAATGGGTGTTACTTTCTGTTTTGTCACTAGGAAGTTGCTACTCATTTTTTATTATGTTCTGTGTAGGTAGGAGGGGCTGTCAGAAGTAACTTCTTTGGTGTAAAATGAGAAAATGTTTAGAGTAAAATATTCCTAGAAAACATCAATCCTATGAGAGAAATTATCTGGGAATGCTGCCCTTCCTTAAGAAGATGACTGTGTCTTTGTTCCTGGAACCTATGAATTTGTTGCTTTATTTGATGAGATATTTTGCAGGTATGGCTATATTACGGAGTTTGATGCAGGAAGAGTATACTGATTGTCCAGGTGGATCCAATGTTATCCCAGGGTCTTGGCAAGTGAAAGAGGAAAGCTGAAGAGTCGTCATTAGAGAGATGCAAAAAATGCTGTGCTACTGCTTTTGAAGATGGACGAAAGGCTAGGAGTCGAGAAATACAACCAGGCTGTATATGCAGAACGAGGCAGAGGGAGATCCTCTTCTAGACCTTTAGAAAGAATGCAGAATTTCAGACCGATTGCTGTATTTCCAACTCTGACCTATTGTTGCTGTGTGCCATTGAGTCAAAGCCAAACGTTAGCAACTTCACGTACCATCTTTCCAGACACTGCCACAACCTGTGCTGATTGTCGCAGTCCCTATGTCAATCCATTTTGTTTCAAGTCTCTCTTTTGCCCCTGCCCCTCTGCTTTCCCAGTATGATACCATTTTCCAGGGATTAGTGTCTCCAACGTACTCGAGTCTAAAATACTTGCGAGAAAGACTCCTTTTCCTATCTCTAGAGAGTATTCTGGCTGTGCTTCTTCCCAGACAGCTTTGTTTGTTCTTCTGGCAGCCCATGGTACGCTCAATTTTCTTCATCCGCACCACAATTCAAGTGCATCTATTCTTCTTTGAACTTCCTTATTGAATATCCAACTTTCATATGCATAGGAAGTGATTGAAAATATTATGGCTTGGATCAGGCAGAAAAAAACGTTCTTGCTTTTCAATGTTTTAAAAAATCTTGTGCAGTAGATGTACCCAATTGCAATGTGTCATTTGCTTTCTTGACTGCTGCTTCCATGAACTTTGATTATGGATCCAAACAAGATAAAATCCTTGATAACTTGAATCCTTTCTCCATTGATCATGATGTTGTCTATTGGTCCAGTTGCAAGGATTTTGGGTTTTTTACATTGACTTATAATTCATGCTGAAGGCTGTAATTCCTGATGTTCATCAGCAAGTGCTTCATGTCCACCTCACTTTCACAAGGAAAGTTGTGTCATTTGCATATCAGAAGTTGCTAATAAATATTCCTCTGATCCTGGTGCATCATTCTTTTTCACATAGGTCAGCTTCTCTGATTATCTTCTCACCATACAGAATGCACCACTGTTGCGTTCAGAGACAATGTGGGGCAGAAATGAAGAAATGGATGCAGGAAATGTGGTTTGACACCTGCAAAGGGCTGACACTGTGCTGGGTGTAGCCCAGATGGCTGCCCTGCACGGTCTTGTATTTTCTCAGCTAGCTAAGGCATGTGTTAGTAAGCATGGATGTACTTTCTCAAACAAGGAATAAGGGAACAGACTAAGCACTCGGTTCTCATAACAAACTGTCTTATCAGGAAACTCAAGGTTTTTGTCTTTGGGAAGGGGCACAGTGCCCTTGGACAGGTCCTGTTCCCAGAACTGCCTCGAAGCTGTTTTCAGCCCAGGTGGCCAGACACGCCTTGTTTGCGAAGGGCATCTGGGGTCCATGGAAAGAGTCCACTGCTCTCAGTCTCTGTTAACTCCTTCAGAGCCAACAAACAAGTATGGTGAGAGGATGCAACGCAACTCTGACACACACTTTTCCTGATTTTAAACCATGAAATATTCCCTTGTTCTGTTCACACATCTCTCTCTTGGTCCATGTACAAGTTTCTCAGGATCATAATAACGTGTTTGGGATTTCTCATTCTTCTCAAGGCTATCCATCATTTTTTATGATTCACTGTGTTAAACCAGGTAGCCTAGAGAAACAGATTCAGGGAGACACCCGTGTATAAGAGAGGGTTTATATCAAAGAGTAAATGTACATAAAGAAAGCATCTCAGTGCAGTCCAGATCAAGTCCATAAATCCCATGTTAGTCCATATGTTCGACACCAATTTGTAAAGTCCTCTTCAGATTCATGAAACACATGCAATGATGCCGAATGCAGGATGATCACAGGCCGGTGGCTGGGAAGTCTTGTGGATCCAGCGGCATTGCAAGCATCTCATGCTCCTCCAGCTCCCAGGACTCTGGCTGCATCAGGGTAGCTTCATATGGCTTCTCATCAGGGATTGAGGGAGTGTCCTGCCTCCAATGAGCTATTTATCTCCTTCAGACTTCCAAATGAGGTCATCAAGCTCTGACCTGATTGATAGGTTAAACTCCACCCTTTCACTCGTATGTCTCAAATTGACAACCAATTACGTAACTACCACATCCACACAGTCAAAAGCCTTTGCATAGTCAATGAAAAAAAAGTAAACATCTTTGTAGTATTCTCTGCTCTCAGCCAAGATCCATCTGACATTAATAATAATATCCCCATTTCCATGTCCTCTTCTGAATCGTCTGCCCGAATCTCTGGCAGCTCTCTGCCAATGTAATACTGCAACCATTGTTCAATGATCTTCAGAAAAAATTGACTTGCATATGATATCAATGATATTGTTCTATAATTTATACACCTTATTTTGGAACAGGTGTAAATTTCTTCCAGGCAGTTGCCCAAGTAACTGTCTTTCAAGTTTCTCAGCATAGGTTAGTGAGTGCTTCCAGTGTTTCATCAGCTTGTCGAAACATTTAAATTGGCATTCCATCAATTCCTGGAGCCTTGGTTTAGGCTAATGCTTTCAGTGCAGCTTGAACTTCTTCCTTCAGCACCATTGGCTCTTGCTCATTTTGTACTTCTTGAAAGGGAGGAATATTAACTGGTTCTTTTGGGTACAGTGACTATATGCTTTTCATACCCTTTTGAGGCTTCTGCATCGTTCAATATTTTGCCCTTGTAATCTTTCAATATTGCAACTTGAGGCTTATATTTTCCTTCACTTCTTTCAGTTTAAGATACACTGAGCACATTTTTCTTTTTTTGGTTTTCTACCTCTCGGTTTTTGCATATTTCATGATAATATTTTGAAATTATTGTTCAGGACTTTGAACTTCACCATTTCCTCCATTTGTCTTAACTACTCTATGACTAAGAACAAGTTTAAGAATCTCTTCCGATATCCACTTTGATCTTTTCGTTCTTTTAATGATCGTTTGTTTTCTTCATATATGATGTTCCTATGTCATTCCACAGTTCATCAGGCCTTCTGTCATAAGTGTTCAATGCATCAAACTGTTCTTAAGATGTTTTTGAAATTCAGGTGCCATATACTCAAGGTCTTATTTTGGCTTTAGTGGACTTGTTTTAATTTTCTTCAGATTCAACCTGAATTTACATATGAACAGTTGATGGCCTACTCTACAGCTGACCCCTGGTCTGGTGTTAGCTGTTGATATTGTCCCTTTCAACAGATGTAGGCAATTTGAGTTCTGTATATTCCATCTAGAGAAGTCTACGTGTATATTCGCCTAAATGCTATTTGCAATGAAGTTGATTTTGTAAAATTCAATCATGCAATGTCCAAATTTGTTTCTATTACCAAGTTCATATTTTCCAACAACTTTTCTTTCCTTCATATTTCCAGCTTTTGCATTCCAATTGTCAATAAGTATCAATGAGTCTTGGCTGCATGTTTGATTAATTTCAGACCGAAGATGTTGATACAATTGCTCGGTTTGTTCATCACTAGCTTCAGTGGTTAGTGCGTAAATTTGAATAATAGTTTTATAACTCCTTGTATCCTATCCTATCGTAACTCTGATACAGAACTATAAGATACTAAGCTTGTGCCTATTTGTTATAGAAGCTAGGGAACTAATACAACACAGACGATGTAGCTGTTGTTCTAGGACAACACAGACCCCAATTTCCAATGCATTTTAGAGAGACCCTTATTAAGTCTTCAACAAGGCAAAGACAAATCATCTGGATGAGGAAGACAACCAGTGGGGGCATAAGTGTGTCCTATGGATTCATGGCCATGTTGCTAATTGTAAAATGTAGAAAACAAAGAAAACTGGTCACAAAATCATGATTGGTGACAAATTAATTCATCATTGTTGTAATTGGGAATATGGAAGCAGAAAAGGTTATACACAGCTTAGAAAATAATTCAGCTTAGAAAAGTTTATAGGATTGGTTCTGGAGCCTTCTACATGGAGCTGAACTATCCTGGGTGGGGAATGGAGGACGGGGTCATCTACGTTCAAACACACTCTGCCTGAGGGCAAATCATTTTCCATTGTTGAATTGCTCAACGGAGGTTGAATTTTGTCAAAATTGAAAGCCAAGTGGGCTCCCACAATGAAATGTAGGCTTCTACAAGCAAATAATTTAAAATCCAAACTCTAAATACATAGTGAGACACAACCATGTAGGGTATGGCTCTTCCACCCTTCAAGTTCATGGTAATCTCACTACAACATGGAAGGAGTTAAGGATACACCGTACCTACATTATAGCTTAATGGCAAGTACAAATAAGATTACTCAATCAGCTATGGTAAACTGATTTTCAGTTGTTTCTAGTTTATCTGCAGTCTTACAATTAGACTGCAGCCTATCTTTTAGAATTTTGGGTCCCACAGAGATCTTTTCCAATTAGGAAGTTAGCTTTTCCAAAAATGGTGTTTAGTAAATATGGAGAAAAAGAATCAATGCTTTTGAATTATGGTGCTAGCAAAGAATAATGAAAGTGCAAAGGACTGACTAAAGAACAAATAGATATGTCCTAGAAGTACAGCCAAATGCTCATTAGGAGCAAGGATGGCAAGACTTCCTTCTATGAACTTTCACAGTGTTATCAGGGAAGACCAATCCCCGAAGGACATTATACTTCATAAAGTCGAAGGTCAGTGAAAAAGAGGAAGCCCATGTTTACCTGGCAGGGGAGAGACCATGATCATGAAGGTGGCTTTCCCAGGGTGAGGCTCACCCATTGTGCTCTGTATGTGCTGACCCCTGCGATTTCCCCAGATGTGGGGGACTCGGGTGCATAATTTGTGGTAGTGGGGGACTGAGGAAGACCTTTAAGGAACTGGATTGACACAATGACTGCAACCCTGGCTTCAAACATAACTATTGTGGGGATGGTGAAGATTAGGGCAAGCCTTCATTCTGTTGTTCATGGGGTCCCTAAGAATAGAAACTGACTGGATACCTCCTAACAACAACTTAGCAATCAGCTATTCCACCTCGGTATGTTTTCCCTGAATATTTTCTTATTCAGCTAATGTAGATTAGCATGACCTTAAAGAATTTTTTATTTTCCTTTCCAAACAGGGCTTCCTTCCATGTCTTTCCTTTAAGGGCTCATCCCTTTTCATTTATATGTAGTTTACTACATGTATATTGAAATATTGTCAATTAATATGGCCCTTCTAGCCACAATTCCTTATGGTCTATTATCATTCTGGACCCTATACCTACGGCTATAATCCCATTTTTTTGAGGGAGATATCTGCCATGCTAATGGACAGGATTAAATCTCTAAACAAAGTCACACCTTTTGTTACCGTGGGGATATGGTCCACTGAATGACAAAAGCCACACCTCAAAGTCATTCTTTGGAATATGAGAGCCATCTAGGACACAGAGAAATCCCAGAAACATTGGAAGAAGAGCAAGTTCAACAAGCAAGGAAGACAAGAGGCACCAGAGGCTCTAGCATGGAAACTATGGGATAGAACATAGCAACAGTACCGAGATTGTGGGACTGTGAGGCAGAGTGACAGGCAGGCTTCCTGGTCCTCAGAGGCAGAGACCAAAGGACCGTGGGGTCGAAGAGGTGGAGGGCTGGGGAGGGACTTGGCCGCTGGCTGAGGAGAGGGGTTGCTGTGGACCACTGCCTGTGTCTTTTTTATTGTTTATCGACCCTGACTTTCGGTAACCATTTAACTTCCATAATAAGTATTCATAATTGTGAGTATGGTCTGTGAGTTCTGTGTGGCCATTGCTAGAAATTACTGAAAGTAGCACACAAGTAGAGTGTCATGTGAGGAATGGTGGTGGCAGATTAAGTAGAGAAAGATGGAGAGTTGAGGCATGCCAGACTCCTGGCCCCTCCCTGGCAATCGGGAGTCCAGAACAGGTTGGGTCTGCCCACGCCTCTGCTGTTGTTTACTGCAGACATTCTCCAGAGTGTACAAAAGTTTCTATGACATAAAAATCACTAAAAAGTCACTGTGTGAGCCCATAATCTCTTAAAAGTTCTTACTTATTCCTAATCCATAAATTTGTAAAAAGAGGCCTGAATTAAAAACTGGCTCGGTGCTTCTATCAGGCAAAGTACTGAACTTGGTAAGCATTCTTTTTCTCAGTCGTGAAATGAGAATAATAATAACAATAAATGTATAGAACTACGGTAAATAAATGAAGAAACAGAAGAGCTGATGCATATATACATAACAGTTTTGCAGAATATACTAGTTCCTTCCTCTTGACCTGTTTTAATATCCTTCTGTATTAATAGAGTAACCACATTTCTATGAATTTTTCTTTGGGAAAATATTGCACTTTCAGCCTATCATTTACTTGACAGTCATATCAGCCTGTGAAAATCCTGTGTAATCTTCTCTTTCAGCCAGAAAGACAGTAAATATATCAATACTCAAAGTGTTTGGGCTGGGAGACTGGTTACTGACCCACGCAATTAAATTTCTTAGACTCTGAGCTTCTAAGACATGGGTAAACAAAATCCATTTTTAACAGCATTTAAATTGCCGAACACACATTCTGTTTTTTATTAACCAATGAATCAGCGTTTTCAGCAAAAATGTGTGATTGCCAAAACACTGCATTTATTATAGAATTAATCATTCATTACCATAAATTTTATTAATCACATCCAAATAAATCTCCTAATCAGAGCCCCTAATCAGTGTGGATTAATTAGTTACCACCCAGAATTAGTATTCGTCGTGCATAATCAAAGCAAAGTAGATATTCATTCTCAGACATAAATGGAAGTTTTGCTCAAGTTTTATAATTTCAGGATAACTCAGGCTCCTTCACTCCCTCCAAAACCACACAGCGCCTGCTGCCTGGTGGTCGCTCGATTCTGAACGATGGAGACCCTCTGTGGCAGAGGAGAATAGCCCCTGGCGTTTTCAAGGTGACACTAGTGATGGAAGCCAACTGCCATGTCTTTCCCCACCGAGTGGCTTGTGGGTTCGTGGCTACACTGAACGCAATACCGGACTAGATCATGTCTAAAATGCTTTCCTCTGTAAATGCTCTTCCCATTCCTGAGCAACGTCAGGTGCATTTTGTGTACTCCACCTCTGCAATCATGCTAAATTGCCCTTCAGTTTTCGGTCTTACGCGCAATGAGTGTTCTGTGTTTATCAGGTTGTGGAGAGCGGTGTTAAGGACACTTTGTTCCCATATATTGAAATGCAGCTGTGATTGTGTGTCCTTCGCCTTTGACCCTTGCTGCGGTGTAGCACAAAAGCCAAATGGATCTCATTATTGGGACTGTGTGGGCTCCCAAATCACAAGTGGTGTTAGGCATCTTAGGGTACATGCTCTGCTTTAAAGCAATGATTACACAAGAGTTTCATATCCTTTTCAAGTTTTTGTTTGTTGTTTGGGGCTCTTGTAGTCGCTAGGATAACTACAGGTATTTTTTATGTCTCTTTGCTCCTCACCCAGTCTTGCAGTTGTGCTCAGATAAATCAACAGAAAGGTGGGCAGGTCAAACCCATCAGCCACGCAGAAGGAAAAAGGTGAGGCATTCTGCTTTCTTGCAGATGTAGCGCCTCAGAAACCCGACCTGGGGTTTCTATGAGTCATCTTCAACTAGATGGCAGTGGATTTGGTTAAGTTTTGAATGAAGTGTGTATTTTTCTGGATCTTGTTTTTCTAATAGGTGAATAAATGTAATATGATTTAGCAAAATCCCTGAGTAAGATGCAATATGCAGTAAGCCTGACGGTTACAAACACATCAGACTCATGGACTACTTATAGGATTCTTAAACCCACACCCACGTAGTCAGTTCCAGACACACGGTATTTAAGCCACTGGGGTGCTTTGGAGTATTTTCTTGAGGGCTAATGAAGCCTTGCGACCGTCTGGGTTAGGATGAGGCTGCTAAGAACCACAGTGTGGGATTCAAACACATCAGTTTCTCCTCAGGAGAAAGATAAGGCTGTTGCTCTCATTTGTTTTGTTTTGTTTTTAAAGAAGGAAAGAAGGAACTCAGAAACACAATCAAGGTAACTAATTAATAGTTTCGTGGTGTTTTTGGGGGGAGAGGGGAGAGAAGCTGATAATGAGTACAAGGAAGAAGAGAATGTTCTAAAATTGATGGTAGTAATGTTTGCACAGCTCTTTGCACTATGTTTAAGCGATTGAGTTATGTGATATGTGAATTATATGTCAATAAAACCGTGAACATAAAAATAAATAAAAATGTACAGTCTTGGTCGCCCTGTACGGGGTTGCTGTGAGTCAGAATCAACTCAACGGTAAGGAGCTGAGCTCTGGGAAAGTAGGACTGAAGGAGAAGCACATGCATCTTCCCAACTTCCCGACAGAGTCAACTGACAGAAACACGTAGGAAAGATTCTCATTCAAAACCCAGGAGCTACTTGCACCATGTATTTTATAAATTTAAACACATGGCCTCCTACTTCTGCATTACCATTTTGAAACTTGCTTTTTTGTTCACAATATTGTATCTTGGTGGTCTATCCATATGGATGCATGTTGTTGATTTTAATTGATGATATCATTCATTAAGGAACCTGAGAGGCACATTTATCAAGCACTCAACTGCTAACCCAAAGTCTGGAGAACTGAACACACCCAGCTGTCCCCTGGAAGAAAGATGAGGGATCTGTGCTGGTAAATATTTAGGAACCCTCTGTGCAGGTCTCATCTACATCAGCAGGTTTTTATATGCCATTGCTTGATTGTATTATACATTTTTATTCCTCTAGTTGAAGCTATTCCCTTCATGCCAATCCCCATCCAATTGATTCATGGTAGGGTGGTCCTACCAGGCCACCAACTAAAGTCTGAGAGGCCTAGGTTCTAACAAAGATGTAGGGAAAGCTCAAGGCAAAAAAGCCCCTGTTCTAACTAGAAATCATCTTACCATGTTCAGGCTGTCTCATCTCATAGAAGCAAGAAGGTGAAACATTGTTTTCTATGTGTTTGACAACACCCACAGTGTTGCCTCTATATTGAGCTCATTCTCGTCTTTGTGCAGGGCTGGGTAGGGCAGGGCAGGGCAGGGCAGGGCTGGGTAGGGCAGGGCAGGGCAGGGCTGGGTAGGGCAGGGCAGGGCAGGGCTGGGTAGGGCAGGGCAGGGCAGGGCTGGGTAGGGCAGGGCAGGGCAGGTCTGGGTAGGGCAGGGCAGGGCAGGGCTGGGTAGGGCAGGGCAGGGCAGGGCAGGGCTGGGTAGGGCAGGGCAGGGCAGGGCTGGGTAGGGCAGGGCAGGGCAGGGCTGGGTAGGGCAGGGCAGGGCAGGGCTGGGTAGGGCAGGGCAGGGCAGGGCTGGGTAGGGCAGGGCAGGGCAGGCTTCCTTAGCTGCCTATTAAAAGAATGGGATGCAAGGGAGTATGGGAAAAAGAGTGGGGAAGAGCTACTTGAAATATAGGCTTCCCTCCTGCACAGTTTTATAATTTAAATCCACTATGACATTGAATAATTAGGGAAGCAAATTTCCATTACTTAGGGAGCTACTCATAATTGGGACTCTGAACCCTCTAGTCCTCACCTTTACTCTCCCGGAAACTGTTGCCTTGCTCATAAGGGCTTTAATAATGCCATTATTGGGTCTTAGCAGACAGAGTATTTCGACATTTTTGGAAATAAGTAATATGAACTTCTTTGAAAAGATTCATTAGATATGTTTTCTAGTAAGAAAATGGCATTCTTCTTTATGAGCTTGTCATTTTATTGTTTTAAATGCATCTAATGGTAGACTCTGATAGCAATTAACCAAGAAGAGGGAACATTTGAACCATTTGCATAGTTACTAAAGTTGGTGAACACTATATTTTCTGTCGCAAATATCCAAATCAAGACAAACAGGGCAAACAATTATTTACAAATCACAATTTTACAACATAAGAAGAATTATATAAAAGTTTATGCATATGTATCTATAAGAGGATACATTTATAAATTACAACATAAAATCAAAATACTCACTTGGATCTATAGTACCAAAGAAACCCTGGTGGCATAAAGCTTATTCATTTGGCTGCTAGCCAAAAGGTCAGCAGTTTGAAGCCAACAGTGGCTCCACAGGAAAAAGATGAGGCTTTCTACCCCTGCCTAGAGTGGCAGTCTTGGAACAAGGTTGGGCTACCTGTCCTATCAGCACTCTATGAGTTGGCATAGACTAGATGGCAGTGAGTGTGTGTGCTTTTAAATAACAACAAATAAAAGTGACTCAGGGGGAATCCATCACAAGGTTGGATAGCACACATACACACACACACACACACACACACGGGATGAACAACAGAAATGTAGGTGAAGGGAAACAACGGACAGTGTACATTACAAAATAATAAAAAAACAATATATAATTGATTAAGGATTCAAAGGGTGGGAGGTTGGAGGAGGATGGGGAAAAGAGGAGCTTATACCAAGGGCTCAAGTAGAAATAAAATGTTTTCAAAACAATGATGGAAACATATGTACAAATATGCTTGATGTTACTGATGTTTGGAATGTTATAAGAGGTGTAATAGCCCTCAATAAAATGATTTTAAACAAACAACAGTGGCCCAACATTTTGACCCCAAAATGCTCAAATTATAGAAGAATATCATTAATATTACATGCAAGTAAAATTTTGCTGAAGATCATTGAACAATGGGTGTAGTATTACAGGGAGCTCCCACAGGTGCTGGCTCAATTCAGAAGAGGACAGGGAAAATGGGATATTATATCATTGTCTGAAAGCCAAGAATACCAGAAAGATGTTTACTTGTGTTTTAATTGACTGTATGAATCATAGCAAACTATGGATAGCTCTAGAACAATGAATTTCCAAGACACTTAATTGTGCTCATGTTCAACTTGTGCAGGATTAAGAGACATTTCTTTGAATAGAACAAGAGAATGTCACGTGCGTTAAAATCAGGAAAGGTGTGTGTTAGTGTTGTACCCATTCATAGTTATTCAATTTGTATGCTGAGAAAATAATCAGAGAAGCTGGAATAAATGAAGAATAGTGCAGGAATGGAGGACGGTTTATTAATAGCCTCCGATGTGCCGATGACATAACCTTGCTTGTTGAAAGTGAGGAGGACTTGAAGCACTTGCTAATAAAGATTAAGAACTGCAGCCTTCAGTGTGGATTACAACTCAGTGTGAAGAAAACCAAAATCTTCACAACTGGACCAATAGGTAACATCATGATCAATGGAGAAAAGATTGAAGTTGCCAAAGATTTTGTCTTGCTTGTATCCACAATCAATGCTCATGAAGCAGCAGTCAAGATCAAAGGATATAAACATTGGGTAAATCTGCTGCACAAGATCTCTTTAAAGTGTTAAAAATCAATGATGTTACTTTGAGGACCAGAGTGGACCTGATCCAATCCATGGTATGTTCAATCGCCTCATATGGATGTGAAAAAAGTTGGATACTGAACAAGGAAGATAGAAGCAAACTTGTTGCATTTTACTTATGATGCTGGAGAAGAATATTGAACATCAAGGATGATGTTAAAACACAAAAATCTGTTTTGGAAGCACTACAGCCAGAATCCGACTTAGAGGAAAGGAAGTGGTTTTAGGAATGTCGAGTTACTGGAGTTGGACGTCATCCTTGGTAAAGCACAGGGGTGGCAAAAATAGGAAGCGTCTATATGATATTGCTGGACACAGTTGCTGGAACAATGGGCTCAAACATCGTAATTGTAAGGATGGTGGACAGCACTGAATGACACTAGACAACAACAACATAAGAATTTCCGATGGGATAATTGTTTCATATTTTAAAATATTACATACAGAACCAGAATAACTTACATTGTTCCACATCATCCGAATTTGTCTAAACCCATTAAAAATGAATTTTGAATCTTTTCTCTGGTACCTCATCAGAGTAGTTTTTGCTGTTGTGTTTAGTTCTGAGCATCTATTAATTGACTTTGCAAGAGACTTTGCTTTCGTCCACGATGCTTAGCAAGGCCACTAGCACTTGCCTTGACCGCTGGTCTCTGGCCATCTGTTTTATGGTGAACGATGGCTTTAAAAACCTTTTTCCAGGAAGCCACTTCCCTTGTGTAGCTATTGCTGCTGTTGAGTGCCTGTTGATCTGACTTACAGCAACCGGGTGCCCACCTGAACGAAACATTCCCGATCCTGCACCAGACTCACATTTTTTGTATTCGAGCACACTGTCACGGCCACTGTGTCCACTCATCTCTTGGTGCACCTATCTCTTTTTCACGGACCTCCGACTTTACCAAACATGATGGCCGCTCTCCCTGACAACATGTCCAAAATGCATGAGACCAAGTCTCGCCATTCTCCCCTCCAAAGAGTGGTCTGGCTGCACTTCGCCCAAGACAGAGTTGTTTGTTCTCCTGGCAGTTCATGGTACTGTCCATGTTCTTGTCCAACACCACCACTCACATGGCTCTCTGCTCCTTCTAGGGCATAACCCGAACTAAGTGAATCAGTCCACACTCACAACAACCCTGTGGACAAAAGTCTAAGGCCCCTTTGGGGTTTTGGAGCTTTAAAAAGAATTGTTTTTTACCCTGACCAACTTTAAATCTTTAAGGGAGGGGACAGCCTCATTGTTCTTTTGCTGAGTGGCTGTTGGATTCAAAACATTAACCTTATGGCTAGAAACTCGATGACTAGCCTGTTATGCCACCAGGTTCCTCCTTATATGCTCATCACTCTCCCTTCCTGCCATCCAGTGAATCCCGACTCAGAGCAGCCCTCAAAGACAGACTAGAGCTGCCTCCATGAAACTGCAAGACCACAACTTTCTGAAAATAGAGAGCCTCATCTTTCTCCAGCTGATGGTTTCAAACTGGTGACCTTGCAGTTTGCAGTCCAGTGCATAGCTCACGGTGCCACCCAGGGCTCCAGCTTCTAGCCAGATTGCTCATTATAGAATATTTACAATTTAGCACTGTGAGTTCTCCCCTCAGCCACATCTTCCCTGTCCTATACTACCACAAAAGCCTCAATCCAGAAGCATCACACAAACTTATCTTAACGCACAGTCCCATTTGGGCTATGCAGAGCACTCGTAAGCTTCTTGTGGCCTTCATGGGCTTACAGAAAATCTCCAAGTCTGTATCACCTTAGTGAACTAGGAAGATTAAAACAATGTTCTTTGTCTTCTACAGAGGACGCTACCTCCCAAAGTTACCAAGTCTTGTTGTTGTTGTTGTTAGGTGCCATCAGGTCAGTTGTGACCCATAGCAATCCTACTACAAAACTGAATATTGCACGGTCCTCCATCATCCTCCCAACTGCTCCTATGCCTACGGCCTTTGTTGCAGCCACAGTGTCAATTCATCTCCGGGAGGGCCTTCCTCGTTCTCACTGCCCCTCCGCCTTACCCAGCACGATGGCCTTCTCCGGAGCATCACACTGGCTTTGCTGTTAAATGCACAAATTGTAAAAGGTCGAGCCAGATAGTCACTCATTTGTGTAACAGCTCAACCATTTACGCACATACCTAGATGAGACCAAAAGCAAACCTTGCCTTGTGGGAAAAAATAAGGCAGAAAAAGATGACTAGCCTTAGTTCCTCAAAGCAGAAAGAAAATGTGATTTAAAAAAATAGAAGTGAAACATGAGAGAGAGAAATAGAAGGGGAAGAGTGGATTATAATTTATTAATTTGACGGGAACTTAGATGATAGAATTTTTTTAAATGGGTTTATGGGCATATACTTCACATATCGTACAATTTAATCATTCAATCATTTTAGATTTATGCAATAATCCTCACAATCAATTTTAGAATATTTTCTTCTAATACTCATTATTGTTAGTTTACCTTCTCCCCATATTCTTCCCCGCCATGTCCTTAGTCATTTATCAATCCAGTTACTGTCTCTTTAGGATCTAGAGTCTAGATCCAATTATTTTGGATTTTCTATACAGAAAACCATACAAAATATAAACTGGAAACAAATAAACAAATAAACTAATAAGAATTACTGGACAAATAGAAAAACCTGACTCAAAAAGAAAGCATGGGATTTTAATGAAAAGGGAATGTGCAATTTTGAAGAAAACAGTGTTAAAATACATGTACATGTTGCTTACTACTAGGGATACAGATATATACTCTGTGACCCCATAATTCCACTCCTGGGCAAATATCCAAGTACCCAGTTTGCAGAAGACGGGGGATGAGAGTAGAAGCCCCGAGTTCATTTACAGGGTCCCCACATGGACGTAAGACTCCAGTACATTCCCTCTGACCACAGTTGTGGGGTGTGAACAGTCTCAAGACATAGCACATAGTACATTGATGTAGGCATCGGCTTCTCTGAAAGCAAGCAGCTATCTAAGTGAGGTGGTAGCTAAATTACATGGAAGAAGCATACAGGCCTATCTGAGTCAAACATTGATTGTAAAGAATGAAATCCATATCCAGAGGAAGGAACAGCATTCGAGTTTAAATCCTGAACATTGATTTGCAGAAGAGCATGGGTGTCAGTGAGTGCTCAAGACTCATTGGCAGAGTCCCCCAAGGGGACTAAAGCTCTGGGGATCAGTGATTGGAAAGGAAGGGGTCTCATTATCAGACAAAGTGCATCGCAAGGCAGATCGCTATAGTTGCATGTAGGTTAGAATGTGACCCCTTGCCATTTTTATCCAGTGTACACTTGATCCAGTTTATGATATTATCTGCTTTCTTTTTCATTGAGTTTTTCCTTAGTTGTACTCTGCCATTGTTACTGAGTTGTTTGGTTTTTGTTTGAATTTATATGTTGTTGTTTTTTAATATAAAATCCAGGACAAGTAAATCTACAGAGACAACAACTGAACTAATAGTTTCCTATTGTCGTGGTGGGTTGGTTAACAACAATGAGCACAAGGACAAAGAAATCTCCTAAAATTGATTGTGATGATAATTATACAACTCTTTTGAATATGACTAACTATTGAAATGTATGACATACATTTTTAATTAATGGGTTTAATTAAATGGGTTTCTAACCACAGTTATTGAGTCTAGAATTTACAATACATCACAAAAGAGATTATGGCTAGAAGGACCATAGTGTGACTGACAATGTCTCAATTCTAGAATTTTCATTTCAACATTTTTTTCAAATTTTATTGTTATTTATTATATTTCCTTCGTTCCTGAACCTATTTTGAAAACTACTTTTATCTTTCTTAAAAGTAAGTAATGTTAGGTAGTGCCAAACACGGAAGAGTTGTATGCAAAACCTTTAACAACCAGAGAGCATGATTCTTAACCCCTGACATCACAGAGAGCCAGAAACTGAGGGACTCACATGCACCATGCGTGTAGAGCTGATTCAGTCGCATATATGAGTATATCTGGAACCAGGATGCAACCATGGTTTGACGCTAGTGGCCACACTCTTCCTTTGAATGCTTGTATTTCTCATCTGAGAGTCATCCACATATGTTATTTCCATCACATTTCTAACGGGACTCCTATGGATGGATAATGAAGCCTACAACTCTTATCTTTTCCTTCATATCGTTTGTCACTTTGCCATTTAGTTCCACACTTGGATATTTTCTCAAGGCAATTTTTTAGTTCTCCTATTAGAGTTCTAAATGTTGTAAATCTATTTTG
This sequence comes from Tenrec ecaudatus, assembly GCF_050624435.1. Classification (NCBI taxonomy): domain Eukaryota; kingdom Metazoa; phylum Chordata; class Mammalia; order Afrosoricida; family Tenrecidae; genus Tenrec; species Tenrec ecaudatus. The sequence goes on along the minus strand of NC_134539.1, from coordinate 41,602,070 downwards.
GATCTTTTAGAAGCTTCTCTTGATCTCTGATTGTCATGTCTATACCATTTCAGACATCTGAATGCAATGCTTATAAAGAAGGGACTTTTGAGATCTACCTCCCTAATAGTTGGTTCAGAGAGCAGGAGCAATGGAAGAACTGTGCCAATCCACCATTACATATGCCATCTACGGAGCTCAGGGCGAGTGTCTGTTATCATCATCACTAGCATTCAGGGAAGAGAAATACATAAATTTGTTTTTGGAAAATTGCCCTGAAAGTGAATACAGCCTGCAAACCTCATGAGCAAGGTTGTGCTGTTCCCTGCATATTATATTGAGGCCAAAACAGGCCATGCCAAAACACATAAACAAAAAACCACAGACAAAAAATGTAAAATAGTTAGATTCTCTTTTGAAACGAAACTACTGGATTCTTACTATGCCAAAGAGAAAAAATCAGTGAAAAATAATTGACAAAATCAGGAACTATTTTTTCTCTGCTTCAATGTTGAGCCAAGAGTAAAGGTTTAATTGCTATGACTTCCAAACAAGTTGTAGGGTAATTTAGAGGGAGAGATTTTAAAACAGTGCTGTCATTGATTCATCAGCCCTCTGTGTTAGACAGGGTCCTCTAGAGAGACAAAACCAGATTGCTAATATATATATACACAGATGGATAGATACATAGCACAAGAAATAAACAGTCAGCCAGATGACAGGATCTGACAGTCCCCAGTTCAAGAGATATAAATTCCTATTGTGTGGCAAAGCAGGCCTTGAAGGAACCTCAAGTTACAGCAACACAGTCCAGGGGTTAGGTGTCCCACAGGTAGTGTAGCTTGCAAATTGAGACACAGAACAAGCAAGTCACCCGCACACTGGTCTTATGATCAAAGAGTAAGAGATAAGAAAGGCGAGGCTCGTTGATCCATTTATCGTTCCACCCTTTTATTAATCCCACATGTGTTTATCGGCCAGATTGGCGCAATAAACTAACTGCCTCAGCTAAGCTTAAGCATCTTTTGCCTTAATACTCTCAACCGAACATAGAAATAATAGCATCTACTTCACAGTGCTAAACATGTTAGTTACTATGAGAAAACATATGAAGTCGAAGAACTAATGGACTAGAGCAGGAGAAAAACAGCATGGAGAACACCAGCTTGTAGCTATAGCTGACAGACTGTTTATGGGCACAAAGCCTCACCTTTGTAAATACATGGAGGTAACTGTGGAAGGGTTATGGGAGAATACAAACAGGTCCTGAGTGTACGCATTGGGATAAGAATAGTAACTTAAAATAATAATGTTCTCACACCTTTGTTTATCTCTGCAGCCTAGTGACAACTGTACATCTGACAAAAAAAGTTATGCTTAGTATACTTGTTTATAAGGGCAATCTGTTTATAACCCAACTTAGAGAGGTAAGAATCTATTGCCTACACAACAACGCATTTGTAAAATATCTCATTATGATACAGAAGGAATAATCATAGCCTAAAATTGTAAGATCCATCAGATATCAGTAGAGAGTTAAAATTATCATAAACCATGTTCCATTTGAGTTATAGCATACTCATCTCTAAAGTAGAATGACTGCATGATCTACATCATAGAACTTGCATAAAGACTGAATATCATAATACATGTAAAGTGACACATAGTGGATATTCATAAAAGAAATGGAGAATAAAACCAAAAATTAGTCCCTTTAGGGTAGTGTTCTTTGTGTTTGATTTAGTATATGCTAAAATGTATACGTTGGTGGAGGGGAAAAATAGCTTAAGTCTCACAGTTCTTATACAAAATTGCAAAACAATACAAAATAAAAATGCCAAAGAGCTGGTTACAACTCATAGTGACCCATGCGTTAGAGAATAGAATTACTCCATAGGTTTTTCACAGAGGTAGAAAAGTAGGTTTTCGCCAGGCCCTTTTTGTCCGCAGCACTTCTAGGTGGATTTGAACTACGAGACTCTCACCATTCCAAACCCAGCCAAATCCACCACCACAGAATTGATTCTAACTCACAGCATCTTATGGTACACGAGTAGAATTGCTCAGTAAGGTGTCCAAGATTGTAAATCTCTGCAAAAGCATATAGTCTCGCTGTTCTTCCTTGGGGCCACTAGTGGACGTGAGAGTTTCTGAGACTGTAACTCTTTAGGGGAGTTGAACGCCTCCTCTTTCTCCTGAAGAGAAGCAGCTAAGAGTTTGGAACTGCCAACCTGTGATTGGCTGACCAACTCGTAACCACGACGCCACCAGGGCTCCTGTTGAACCTGCCGGATGCCCACAACTGTAGTACTCCAGAATGGCAGTGCCCTCAGCGCAGTGGAGATCCTCCATCGCCAAGAATTTCCCTTTGCAGTTGATTGATCTCTCCAACAGGCAGAATTTTCTTCACTGGAGACTGCCTTCTCTCTACATTCCTACAAACGCCCACTTATCATCTCGTGGTCAATTTCATCTTAATTCTTCTCTGTACCTAAAAACCACTAGATATACACACTATCCATCAAAATTAGTAGGCAGTTCTCTAAAAGTGTGTATTAGTTCATGAGAGAACCTTGGTGGTCAGGCCCAAGGCCTCCACCTGGGCACTAGTAACGGACCCCCTGGTTCCATGGGGCAGCCACCTCAAGTCTGACAACTCTGATAGTTTCCCGTCTTTTCTAACATCTAGGGATCTCCATTGGTCTTTATTTTCCCTTTTAATTCAGCTATTAACCCTTTTAAAAGTTATATTTCCCCATCATTTCTAAGCATTGGTACCAGGTTTCTTTTGCATTAGCTGAGTCTACTATTTTGCTTGAGCTGCTACATTTAGGCCAATATAACTCATAATTAAAGTATCTGTTTTTCAATGACAGCAACAATGCCTTTATTTCTCAAAGCTAGCAATTTGTACCTGAAAGAAGCATCCATTTCTTAAAGAAATATTCAGTTCACATCCTTAACTTTGCCATTCATCAAAGCAACTTGCTCTTAGGTTACATCCTAAAGTTAACTCTGATGATTTATCAGTCCCAATAACTCTTGACAAGAGTTCTCTTTCTGCCTAAACCCATAGGTAATATGGAGCGTCTTCCTAGGATAATGTGTGCACTTAGAAGGCAATGTCCCACGTGCCAACAAAGGGGAAGAGCTACGTGTGCTCAGGAATGAGAGAGCTTTCATTTGCCCAGTTTGTACTTTGTCGGGATCCTGATTCTCTTGCTAATCAAAGTCCCTTCACTTTAGTTTGGAGACACAGATTATGAATATTCCTTTGTGCTGCCCAGTAGAGTTAAGGAGCAGCCTTCCTCTTTTGTGAAGGCGGCTTTACTAGGATTAATTAATAATGGATAAAAGGCAGCAATTAAGTGTGACACAATCAGTTACAACTTTCTGGAGAAATTGAATCTGGTGTTAATTTTGTAATCGATGATGACACATAGAAATCAATTTCACTTGATCATTTATGTTTGCAGCTGCCCTTCACACCCAAACCAACTCATGAGAGACAACTGTTGGCACCTGGAATGTGCAGTGATTCTCGTGACTACGAGTGGTATCTTTTTAGAGCCAGCAAGTTCTTCATGAATTTCCATAGTTAGTTGCATTCAATTCATTCCTTTTCAGGCCTCTATTTATCTTGAATGTCTTATATAAATAAAATCCAATAAGAGTCACAATAGAGCCAATATGGGAGAAAAACAAATGTTTGCCAGTTGTGACAGTTATATAGGCTAAAATAAAATTGGTAAAATACCATCAATTCAAACCATTAAAGAGAATGTATCTAATTTTCTCATTCTGTAATAGTAAACAATTTTTATTTATGCTTTTGAATACATTTTTAACCTATACAAGCTTTAGGTAAAAAAATTATCCTCTTTACAGGGAGATCTTTAGGTACCTTTGTGTATTTTATAAGTATATTCTATAGATACTATTTAAAATAGAACTGATTTTCTAAAAACAGTTATGTAATCTTACATGTGGAATTCAAATGTAGATTCAAAAATAAGGTGTCCAAATTATGAAGAGGAAGTAGAAAAATACAATAATTGTCAATAAAATTCGTAGTAGTTATAATCTTGGTTATGATGTACTGTTTCCTTTTAAAGCTCTATTCTCTATAAAAAGACAACAAAAAGAACAGTAAGTAACTACCCCTCTCACTACCCAAGCTATTGGCACAGGTGGGACGGTTAAGGTAATGCTAGGCTCTCCTGCGACATAGGCTTGGGGATAGACACTATCAGCCTCTCAGAGAAGCTGATATGGCAAAAGACTAATGAATCACAAGGGCAAAGAGAGATACCTGGATAGGCTGAAGCATTCTCAACTGCTCATTGTCTGTATGAGGTTTATAGGATATCGAAGAAGAAAATCCAAGGGACACCAGGAAGAAAAAGAAGTGCTGAGGGGTGGGTAGATGTAAAGAGCCCTGGGGTTGAGATGAGGCAGTGCAGTGATTAGAAATCTGAATCTCAGGGCAGTGGCAAGCCCATGTTCACCAGCACTGGAAACTAGTACACCCCTACGTGTTAGTAACCCAAATACCTTAAACTATTCCAATGCACAGTGATGCTCTAGACCACAGTAGCTTCTACCCTTAGAACCACCTCATAGGATGTAACCTTTACCCAACTAGACTGCCGCATCTTTCACTACAGGGAGCTCCTGGTAGGCTTGAACTTCCAACCTTTAAGTCAGAAGCTGAAGACTTAAACACTGCACCAGGAGGATTCCTTATGCTAGGAATAACTAATCATAAAATGCAGTAGTAAAGAAGGCCAGTGTCAGGAACATCAAACATGAGTCAAATCAACTAGAAGCCGCAGAAAATAGAACCCAATGCCTCTATCACAACACAGAACCCACTCCTGCCCCAGATAGGATTACGGCAGGAATAGAAAGTTTGAATACACTGCATGTTCACCTTCTTCCCCAACAAAGACTGCTTAAATATGACATGCAAAAGTCTCATGATGAGAAAACTTCTTACTGGTTAGCCTCTTGCTTCTCACTGAGTATAATACTCCTGTCCTAAACTTGCCAGGCTTAATGGTAGCTTTTGGTAAAGACTAGTTACCATAAAGAAAATAGAGTTAAAGATGCATCCTTTGGCAGATCTGCACCGAAGTGAGTACATATCTGCCTTGCACATTATATATCTTTATCTTTCCTCCATCCATGTGTAAAGGGGCTATAGGCAGCATATAGGTGACACAAGCCAAACAAAAATATTTTTATTTGGTAACATTCTGGGGGATGTGTGTTGCAAAACCTACACAGCATTATTTTGGGACGAGTGAAAAGTTGTCCTTTGCAAATCACACATCAAAGATTTGGAGTGGGGGAAACAATGCCCTCTTGCAGAAGTTCCTGGTGTAGCAAAGACTTTCTATTGATTTCCTTCTTCACGGAGTCTGACACGTCTTTCCTTTTAGGGCATCTCTATATTTGGTCTAAATTCCTTAGCCAATTTAAGAGGAAACAAAAGAGCAAAGGAAGGAGCAGTAGAGTTAGAAATATCATCCTTTAAAAGGGGTTATGTGATTTGCTCCAAAATCATTCAATTCTACCAAACTTTAACCTATTGATTTCCAAACCCAAAACCAAGTAAGTGCATACGTTTTAAACTTTCCAAATATATTGATAAAAATAAGAGATACAGTTTGTAATATCAAGTTACTGTGGTGCTCCGTGAAGCCACAAGTCTCCTTAACTACCCAGGATATGCTCACATAGGACTCAGTTTCCTAAAACTATTTACCGTTGAAAACAATTATTTCTGTAGGAAATTGTTTGAAACTCTAACTTTCATTGTTTGGGGCAGATTATATGGAACCCTAGTAACTTACTGGGTTAGTGTTGGGCTGCTAACTTCAAGGTACACAGTTTGAAACTACCCAGAGCTCCTCAGGAGAAAATGAGGCTTTCTACTTCCATGAAGAGTTACATGCTTAGAAACCCACAGAGGCAATCCTACAATGTCCTAAGGGATCGCTATGAGTTGGAGTTAACTGGCTGGCCATGAGTTTAGCTTTTTGGTATATTTTTTCTGTTCAAAACCATGTTTGATACAATTAAAACATGCTACTTTTAAAACTTCAACTGTCTCGCTGACAACATGAAAGTGATGAAATTTTGTTTCAAGATCAATGTTTTATGTTTGCATTTTGTCAGTTATTTTTCTTTTCTCGTCATTTGAAAATGAACATATTTTAGAGAGCATTTCTTCATGATAGCCACTCTAGCTCTGTCCTGTTGTCTGTGAGGTCAATTCATTCTGAATTAAAGGATAGTGCTGTGGCATTCCGTGGTTTATATACATTTGAGGCATATTAAAAGAGTGATTCTTGAGAGTATTTTGAGATTAAAATATTACTAATTTTAATAATTGGTGCATGAGCTCACAGGTTGAATTAGTCAATGCTAAGTTATAACTGGGCTGAATATATTCTACAAAGTCTCACATATGTTTGATGCATGGCTGATACTCAACATTTGTTTGCTTATTAAGTGTTTTAGAACATCTAAGCTATGCGTGTTTGCACCTTAGGAAGAAAAATAATCTTCTTGTTTTTAAAGCACTTATCTTTAGAAAAGCAAACTGGAAAATGTTGATTCTAAGTAAGATTTCAAGCCTAAAGAATAAAGCACCAGAAAGAAAAAGGAATTACTCGGGCTCTTTGCCTCTTGGGCTTTCAGCTCACAGGTGTGTAAAACAAGGGTTCTGCTCTCAGGAGCTCTACCATGATCCATTTTGTGCCCAATTTCTTTGCCTGTATTTTCAATGTGAAACAAATAACAAATCGAACACGGTTTTGATCCACTTTACATGATCTCTAGTGCTCTGTGGACTTCATGAAGGTGGGAAACTAGAATGACAAGCCACCACGATGACGGTTATCATACAGTGCACAGGAGTTGGACATTGGCTTGATCTCCCGAGAGGACAGGCACCATATAAACGAGTCCATTGTTAAATTTCTATCATCTTTCTAAAGATCTGATCCATGGTAACAGATGATGAAATAGGTGCTGATTGTGGAAATGATAAACTCTCTGCTCTTAGAAGAGGAATGGCGTCCTTGGAAGATGCAAATGGCCAAGTGCTAGGCAGCAAACTGAAAGTGAGCAGATGGGGTTCACCCACTGGTGCCTCAGGGAACGACATGGCCACCTACTTCCTACAGATCACAGTCATTTAAAACTCAACGGTACACATGGGCTGCCATGAGTTGGAATGGACGTGATGAGAACTGGTGGTTTATGAACAGGTTTATTCATACAAGATAGTTTTCTCTCCAGTTTACTGTGCATTATATGAAGGGATTTCAAAGATTTATGAAAAACATAATTAAAAGATAAAAATTAAAATTAGGAACTATATTTCTTAGCAAACCATCCATCAATTTCAAGACAATGTTTGGAAACAGAGATACCAGACATTTATTATATCCCTAAAGAACAGAGGTGGGGGAAGACTGGGAAGATGGGGCATTCTACTCCCAGGAAGAATTACCGTCTCGGAAACTTACAGGGGCCAGTCTACCCTGTCCTGTAGGGTTGCTAGGTGTCAGTATTGACTCAATGGCAGTGAGTTCAATTTAGAAAAAACAGAGTCCAGGAAACTTCATCAAGTGAAGACAAGTATTTTTCCCACATTATTAACTGAAGATAAATGGGCACACTTCACAGGTTTTTGAAAATTACAAAACAGGAAGATGTCAGGAGGAAGAAAATCAGCCTGTAAGATGAGTGAGTGCATAATAATTCACATTGTTTGATGAGAGGAATGAGCAGAAGTATTTTTATGGTAGATAAGGACTCTCTCATGAAGGTTTTGAGGGTGGTTTATTTTTTTTGGCTAAAACTTAGGTAACTTTCTCAAAATACTCACATAGTAAGCAGATGTTGTCATTTATACCCCTGTGGTAAGGAAGTCACAATGCAAAACGACTTCAGCAGCACTGAAAATTGATATGACCACCTTTGCTGTTGATGGGTCTGCCTTTGCTTTGTACCACTTCCACCTCTGGCAGCCCCTGCTATGACTGAGCTTGTCTTTAGGATCATATCTGCAAAATGATGGTTTATCTCCTATTACAACCTTCTAAGAAATGGTCTTGATCTCACTTATTTACAATTCCCATTGAAACTCTACTCATGTCTTTAGCTGAATGGTACACAACAGTTTGGGTACTGATCAAGCAGAAAGTTTATTCAGCTTTAATTATTCAATTAGGATAGTGCAAGTCAAACCCACTGAGATATTTACCGTGTTGGCTCCTCTTTCTGCTTTTCATTGATGCTCCTTTTAATTAGGGCACGCACAAGATTGTTTCCTTGACAATTTATGGGGCTGGTCTTGTGCTGTGTACTTAATCTTCAACATCAGATGATTCCTTCTGAAAATGAGCTATCCATTTGTAGATTTCTGATTTCATTAAGGCATTATCCCAGTAAACTTCTCATCAAGCACCCCTGGTTTCATATATCCCAGCTTCATCATAAATTTGACGTTTGTCCTCACTTCAGTTTTGGCAGGATGGATGTGGCTCACAAGGGGCCTTTTTCCAAATTGATCTCTTATTTCTTACTGCCTCAAAGTAGGCCTGCTCACACACATTAGTACATGTTCATTTTGGTATAAGAATGTTGAAATCCGTATATATTAATTTAAGTAATACACTCTTTCAATGAATTGTTGAAGATCCTTTTCATACACAATTTACAATTCAGCAGTACAAAAATATGTGAGCTGTACTCTTTGAGGACTATGTGTGATCCTGGCTCTAAAAGACTGAAACAAAATGTGATAAATTATTTCTCTATTTGGGGTGACAGTGTGAAAGAGAATAAGGTCAGATGCACCCAACTTCCTCTCAGCTTGGGAGATGGCTCTGGCAAGATGTTTTGAAGTATCAATCTCTGACTTGCTCCTTGGATGATGAGGAGAAAAGAAACAACTCTCTATAAACAAAGGCACCAAGTTATACAGAATTTGAGCTCTCCAAAGATTTCTAATTAGAGTAGACTATTTAGCAACTGATAGGAACTTGGAAAACCTAATATATAAGTTTTCACTTAGACAGATGCTAAGTCACTTAGTAATTAACTGGACTGTGGTGGTTAATTCCAGTGGGAATCCTAATTGACAATCTATTTAAATGACTAGCTGTTAAGAGGATGGGATAGTTCACAGCAATGATAGCATTCAGATCAATGTTCCTAACAGGAAAACACAAGTATTAATTTAAAATAGAATGGAACTTTGCATTTAATTTTTATCCCAGAAAAAATTATGGCCAATGAAAGTATATCATACAATGGAAACTCACCCTTTTTTTGAGATATGTCTGCCATTGACTTCTGTTATAAAGCTATAACACTACAGCTCGGTGAAGTATGTGTTCCAAGAGTATGTTTGATAAATGTATACTTTATGTATAAGTGTCTATTGAAATGCTATTTAGGATTCCTCCCTTTTTCTATACCACATTGACTCATACTAGCTAGTTTTATTGTGATATCAGAGCTATCAGGTCCTTTTTCAAGCAAGTTTTCATTTATATACACACTCCAGTATTAATTGTATCATAGTGTGATTTGGCTTGTATTGCTACTGTATGATACAGCTCAGTCAGAGCTACAATGAATAATCCCCATGTTAACGTTCCACGGGACTTCTTTAGGTTCAAATGACATAATTGATCCTGTTTTCCTCTTTCAATCATTTGCAATTGTTGAGTTCCATTATTTATATAAATATTCATTCGTTCCCCAGTCTTCTTTTAACTTTTAACACCACCAATACTTAGTTTTCTTATTGAACTCTTTCTCCCCAAGTTTTCACCTACAGTATGAGGGGGCACCAAAAAGTTTGTGGGAAAAGATGGAATAAAAATAAAATGGATTTTTTTTACTAACTTTTGAAATCCAGTCATATTATTTTCTATAGAATTCCATATGGTGCTTTCTCTGCTTCTCTTGCTTCCCCTCCCTCCCTTTCTCTGGGTGGCCTTACCAATTATATGGTTTGAATTGCCACTATAGAATAATGATTGGAGGCCCGGGTGGCGTTGTGGTTAAATCATAAGGCTGTTATAGCATACGGTCAAAAGTTTAAAACCACCAGCTGCTCCACAGAAGAAAGACAGGACTTTCTACTCATGGAAAGAGTCGCAGAAACTCTCAGAGAAGCTTTACCCTGTCCTGTGTGATTGTGAGCGGTGGGCATTGAATCAATGGCAGTGAATCTGGTTTTTGTTTCACAATATAATGAAAGCAGTCCTGAGGCACTGTTGGGTAAGGATTGGGCTTTTAACCAAAGGGTTGGCGTTTCAAACTGACCAGGTACTCTGGGAGAAAGATGAGGCACCCTGTTGTCAGGAAGATTTACAGTATTGGAAACACTAAGGAACGATTCTGCTCTCTGTTAATGAGTCATTGCGTGTCAAAATCAACTTGATGGCAGTGGATTTGGCTTGGGTGCGATGTAATATAATGACCTAAATATTACCATCACTACTTTCACCCCTCCACTAAGCTAAGCTGTCTATTATTTACTACAGCAACCGGGAATCATCACGTAGCTATGTCAAGAAATGCACACCCAACATAAATTCCTTTAAGACAAAGAACGTCTTCATTTTTTTTCCAGCTGAGGTTTAAGATTGAGTCTGATGCATGCTACAGTGGCAATGTCTTCGTGGTCTTTTTCGGCCTATTCCCTGGACTGATTCTTTGATATCATGATGGGAAAAAAGTGGAAATTTCAGTACCTGGTCATTCCTTATCTTCAGAGAGAACTATCACATCTCGCTCCAATGCACTTTACTTAACTTCTGCCTGAGAAGATTTGGGGGTGATGAGAAAAGTACAGGGGTCTTGCTTTCTATGAAGGGATAATGGCTTCATGGAAAACATGTATTTTTTTCTGTAATTCTCAAATTGAAACAGATTTGGTCATTCAATAAGTTGACCTGAATATATATAAGATTTAGAAGACTATGGTTGCCAGGCACATAACAAATATGCAAAAGTCTGTAACTTAACTTTTTTTGTATATAAATAATTTATTGGGTACTCTTATAGCTCTTATAACATCAATTGTATCAATCACATTTGTACATATGTTGCCATCATTATTTGCAAAACATTTTTCTACTTGAACGCTTAGTATCAGTTCCTCTTTTTCCCCCTTCCTCCTCTACCGTTCTATCCTCATGAACCCTTGGAAAATTATAAATTATTATTATTTTCATATCTTACACCCACATTTCTGTTGTTCCTCCCCCTTGGGAGGATGATCTTTTCTTTCTTTTTTTTTTTTTTTGAATCTATACTACCTGAATTTCTTTTTTTTTTTAACAATTTATTGGGGCTCATACAATTCTTATCACAGTTCATACATATACATACATCAATTGTATAAAGCACATCTGTACAGTCTTTGCCCTAAAAAAGTAATAACCGGCAAAAAACATTGGAACAAATGGCCTTATCCCTAATTTTAGCATAAAATACTGAGAACAAAACCTAACAAAATACATAGGTTTTTATGAAGAAATTTATGGAGTATCCTTGAGATATGTAAAACTTTTGACTAAATGAGTACACTGTGTTCTAGTATGAAATTTATGACTTAAAAAGGATGTTAATTATTTTCAATATGATTAATAGAGTTAATGTGATTTCATTCAAAACCCAAAGAAAGCATCTGAAGATGTTTACAAAGCCATTTAAGTGCTCATTTAGGAATGGAAATTCATAAGAATAGGCATGTACATTTAGAAAAAGAGGTTATTATGGGAACTCAACTCTCTGAGATATTTAAAAATGTATTATAAAGCTAAAACAATTAAAATCTTGTAGAAATTAATGACAAGTTAATAGAACAAGAATGAAGCTCTAAAACATAAATAATATGTACACATATGAGAAATAAAGGAGAAAAAGCAGCACTTTAAGTCTGTGGAGAAGGAATCATTGTCCAAACATCTGTGCTGGGACAATAGGCTGTCCGAGGAGGGGGGGAATGAAATAAGCTTCTATTTCACTCCAAAATCCAAAATACATTCCTGACAGATGAGAGAACTTAAAAACAAACCCCAAATCCTTTACTGTAGAGTCTATTCCAGTTCATACTGTCCCAGTAGGATGTGCGACGACCTCAAAGGGTGTCCAAAGGTATATTTCATTTATGGAAGCATACTGTCACACCTTTCCACCATACCAAACACTGACTGGCAGATGTTGAAAAAGCAGAGCAACTTGACTTTTGGGTTAGCAGCCTAGCACTTAGTGAATTAAAGGAGGATGTAGTTGGTCTTTTCAATCAGTGGTTCTCAACCTGTGGGTCGTGACCCCTTGGGGGTCGAACGACCTTTTCACAGGAGTTGCCTAAGACCATCGGAAAACACATAAACCTGATGGTCTTAGGAACTGAGACACTGCTCCTCTATCTCCGGGCGGGTCCGCCCACATGCAGATATGTCCACATAAGAGTACCCGGCGTGAAGACTGTTACCCATGCTATACCATGCTTTAAGACAAAATTTCATTTATTTGTCATTAGGAATAAGTAGTTCACAATAATAATGACATACTGTTTTTTGTGATTAATCACTGCTTTAATTATGTTCAATTTGTGCCAATGAAACTACATCTTGCATATCAGATATTTACAAGACGATTCATAACAGTAGCAAAATTAAAATTATGAGTAGCAATGAAAATAATTTTATGGTTGGGGGTCTCCACAACAGGAGGGCCTGTATGAAATGGTCCCGGCAAAAGGAAGGTTGAGGACCACTGTTTTAAAAGAAGGAGCCTATCTAATTCAATGGCTCTCAACTCAGAGTGACTTGGGGGCCAAGAGATTTATGACCATGTCTAGAGACTTTTTCAGTGAACACAACTGTGGAAGAGGAGGATGCTATTGTTATCTAAGTGAAAATCAGGAGTGTTATATCCTACGAAACACCAAAATGCCACCCACACAAAGAATTACCCACTTCAAAATGTCAGTAACATCAGAAATCTAGATTCAATCATTTGGCTACACAGAAATACACTTCAAAAGACAAAATCTCTAGTGGTTAACTATTCATAATATTAACATAATTCTTAATAGTAGAAACCAAAATTGCTGAAAGGTACAAACATGGTTAATTATTATTTTTCGAGTAGAAGAAATACAGTTTTTAGAGTAGCTTCAATTAGAATTGGGAATGGGGTATATCTGTCAGCATGTAATCAAGAGACAGAAAGCACCCATCAAATTGATTAGGAAATGTTTAATATAAAGCATATTAAATGTAACAGGAGATTGGCTGTGCAATGGGCCTGAGGGAAGTAAAAAGAGAAGTTTTAAAGAATATAGAAATTCTAGTCACGACCCCTATAACTGAAACAGAGCTCTCCCCAAGGGCTAATACTTACAGACGACTCAGTCCTGAGTCTGGATGGCTCTGCTGATGGAGGGCTAGGAATTTTCTTTGGTGCCATTTTGATAGAAATTGTGTGAAAATCGGTCCTCCCTATTTACATTGTGAAATTTGGAGAAAGCTGATGTTACATTACACTGTGATAATTTTCTTTCACTGGCATTTCCTTCCAGAGTCTAGAGAGAGTTACAATAGCCAGATTCCCCTACTGTCTCCTCCTATTGCCATTTAGAAGCTGTTCTCTCCAGTTCCTGGTTCCAGACTGTCTGGGGCTCAGAGACAATTTTTGCCCTTGAGTTATATGAGACATTGTTATGGCCCAATGAGTGAAAGGTTAATGGAATTGAAACCCACCCCTATTTTTGCTTAAACTAAGAAAGAAAGGAAGTTGGGAGGGGGCATAATAAAAACAGAAAATGACATGAATAAAAATTAAAGATGGAAAAACTTATAGTTAATACATTTGATAATAAAGCTAATGCATTCAATACTTTTGGAAAAACTTATTCAGCCTTCCCACTCTCTGATTCATAACTGTACCATACTCCTAAATATCACAGAAGATCTCTCACGCATTTTAATACCTAATTCCTCCATTGTCTAATGATTGTAATTTTAGTGATGAGCTGGTGTTGGATAAATTACTCTCATATAGGAACTGTTAAGTTCATTATGCCATTCAGTGATCTATATAAGAGAAAGTATAAGAATAATGGCAAGCACTTAACAACAGCAAGTCACCAGGGAGCATAAAGATTGAAAAAATGCAAAACAAACATCTTGTCTGCCTGAATTAATTGATCTAATCAAGAAGCACATTGCTGTTGATGCCATGATTGCTGCGAGGCACCCACGGGGGAAGCCTTTGTTTGCACTGAGCTAAGTGCTATCACAGGATCGATTATCCCAGAACTGACACATTTCCAAAACACAGCATTAAAATTAACTAAAAACTGTAACCAGAGGATTGAGAAATGAACACTAAATATTCAGCATACCAAAATGTTTCAGTCATCTAAATACAGAGGCTACCATCATAAGTAATAGCTAAAATCTTGGAGTAAGTACTGTATACTAGTACATAATGATCGTGCATCATCTCATGTCATCAATCTATGAGGTTGATGCTGTGAAAAAACCATTTTACAGATGGAAAAACTGAGACTGAACAAATGACTTGTTTGAGGTATACACCTAGTGTGTGGTAGTACTTAGATTAAAACTCTGATCTGATCATAAAACTCATGGATGGCAAATGATATCACATGAACTATTGCTATGTTCATGTTAGTTGTATGATGTTATTCTGATTTTCTGAGCCAAACATGTTCCTTTGGGGGAAAATATATATATTTGTTTAAAGTACAAATAGACAAGGGAAAATAAAACATAGTGGAATCTCCCTACCTAAAGAAAAATATTAACTTTTGTTCAATTTTATACTACAGTACTTTGCTTTACAAATTTATATCATACTATATATATTAGAGTGTATTTTTGGGTTGCTGTAATTCTATGCCACAAAGAGCCCTGGTGGCACAGTGACTAAGTACTCAGCTGCTAATGGAAAGGTTGGTGGTTCAAACCCAACAGCTGCTCTGCAAGAGAAAGATGTAGCTGTGTGCTTCTGTAAGGACGTAGTCTTGAAGCTCTGCGACAGCTGTTCTGCTCAGTCCTTTAGGAGCCCTGTGAATCTGAATCAACTTTATGACTATAGCTTCTGGGGGATTTGATTTGTTTTTTCAGACTATGCCACCATTTCTCATGTTGTTAAATGTTTGTTATTCTGAAGCATATGTTAATGGTCACAAAATATTTAAAAATATAACTGTAAAATAATGCTTTTGTTTATTTTTTTCTTTGTATTGTGAATTAGGTGAAGGAGTACACAGCATATCATAGTTTTACATTCAACAATTCATACATATTTTGTTTTAATTCATCCTTTAAACCCCCTCAATGCTTATATTCCACTTCCTTCTTGTGTTTCTGTTTTTTGTCTTTCTTCTCTCCTAGCCCTCTGAACCTTGTCCTTGGGTAAGTGCTGCCCTCTTAATCTTAAATCGTTAATCACTCTAATGTGGTCAGCCCAGTTCGAGACCTGAAGAGCAAAGCTACCCACAGTGTTCGGGGGCCATCCCAGTCTCCATTCTTCAGAACATCTGTGCTATTAAGGTTAAATGTATATGTAATTCTAATATTATAAACCTCTACGTGTAAATATAATGCAATTTTTATGTAAATAATTTATAAACATCCATTTATAAATTACTAGAAATAAAATTGCATGGGAAGAAATCATGAAAATTGACCTTCAGAATAATTGCTCCAATTTTTAAAGATTTATAAATATATATACTTGTGTATAAGTCAAGTTTTTCAGCACAAAAAATGTTCAGCTTATACATGGGTCAGCGGTACCCCAGTGAGGTGTAACATCTCGCTGCCCCTCCCCCTCTAGGCAACGGAACATGTGCCCATTATCTCCTGGGTGATTGCCATTTCTCCACTGTTCATTCAAAGCCCTGCTGACACTGCAGGGCTTTGAATGTTTGTTTACTCACATCTAACCAATCAGAGCCATCCTATGATGTGGACGGCTCCAATTCACAGACGCACCCGTAGTGATTCACTTACGCCAGCAGCTCAATTGGTAAGGATGTGTCTATGGCTGCGCTGTCTCTCCCCTCTTGTCTCTGTGTTAATTCACAGCCTGCATTCCCCATCCACATGGACTCCCCACCTCCTCCCGGCTAACATGTCACAGGGGCAGGGTGGGAAGGGAGTCCATTTTCATGAAAATTCTTTTTCAAAGTCTTGGTTTTTTATCCTATTAGAAATGGATACTCTTGAACCAAAATAAAAGTTCCGGTCATGTGAGGTTGGTTTCAAAATGAAGGTTGTGTCAAGAGCAGAGGAGAGCAATAACAGTATTGCAAGTAGGGAATTCTGTGTTAACGAAAAGCAAGTGAGGGAGGGGCAGAAAATGAAGGCTGACTTGGAAGAGATTCAAAAAGCTAATGTCTTTTTATGGGGTTCTAGAGAATGAATTGTATAAATGGGTTATGGAGCGTTGTAAAAGGGTTACTGAGTAACATGCATGGGTATCTGCGTACGTGCTCTACAAATGGCTAAGGATGACAAATATAAAGTACCAGGCATTGAAAATTTTGCTGTGTCAGCAGGATAGTATACCTGCTTCATGAATAGGTTTGGCCTACTATGTTTGAGACAAAGAACAAAGATTTCCCAGAAATTGCCACAAGACCTTGAAGAAAAAATTATGTCATTCCAGTCATTTATTATAAAACAAAGAAGGATTTACAATTATGACCTGGCAGATATTGGGAATATGGATGAAACTGCCATGACTTTTGATCTCCCAAGCAACAGAACTGTGGCATGTTTAGGAGAAAAAAACATTTTTCTCAAAACCACAAGAAATGAAAAAAAATGTACTGTTTTCCTATCATGTTTGGCTAATGGAACTAAGCTGTGTCCTGTCATTATTTTTAAAAGAAAGACCTTGCCTAAAAAGATCAATTTCCCACCAAGAATTAATGTGCGTGCACATGTTAAAGGCTGGATGGATGAAGACGGAAGAAAAAAATGGCTGCACGAAATTTGGAACCTACAACCAGGAGCAGCCTTAAAGAAAAAGCCATCGTTACTTGTTTGGGATATGTTCAGAGTCCACCTATCAGATGACATAAAAAAATTGGTAATATCTAGTAAAGTTACTTTAGCTGTTATTCCAGGTGGGCTTACATCTGTACTGCAGCCTCTGGATGTATCTTTGAATAAGCCTTTTAAAGACCATATGTGAAGGATGTGGCATGAATGGATATCATCTGGTCAAGCCCGACTAACAAAAGGAGGAAATCTCATGAAGCCTGACATAGATTTAATAGCAAAGCGGGTTCGAGATGCATGGGAAGACATTCCAGAAGACATGGTGCGACGTGCCTTCCAGAAATGTAGTACTAGTAATGCTGTGGATGGCAGTGAAGACTGCGCTTTGTATGAAAATGACAGCAGTGATGTTGATGACGGGCGATCTCAGTGAGGACAGTGTCTATGATGACCTCACCCCAGCTGAAGCTCTGCATTGGGATACGGATGATGAGGAGGAATCCAGTTTTGAAGGATTTTAACTCTACATTTTAGCTTGGTTGCTGATTGAGCTCAGGGAATAGGACTCTTAAGGTATCATTGTTGACACCTTATTGTTTTTGTTGAACCTATTTTCCATTTACTGTGCTGATTTACTAATGTTAAATGACGTCCTTTTATTTATGTTTTTTATTTAAAATAAATATTTAAGTACATTATCCTACTGATGTCTCAATTTTTAGTCATTTTATTTTCATTTGTTTTGATTACTGAAACTCACCAATAGCTTCTGCATTTTCCACCCTAGGCTTATACTTGAGTCAATCAGTTTTTCTGGTTTCCTTGGTAATAAACAGGTACCTCGGCTTATACTCAGGTCAGTTTATATTCGTGTATATATGGTGTACATGTTCTTCTTAACCACACAAATGGCTCATTACTATTTGATTTCAGTAATTTTATGGAAAACCATGTGTTGTTAACATGGTTTTACTTTCTTTTGTTATATCCTTTGTGGCTTATTTTTAGTTTTGAGTTTACTTTTTTATTCTAAGTATGTTAAACAGACCCTGATTAACTCAATGAGGTTGGGGTGCAATGTCTTAGAATATTGGGTAGTTGGTAGCATTGAAGGTACAGGTGAACAAATCTTGTGAAGCTATCAGAAGCATGAACTAGTGGAGAATTCCTTCAAAGTGCTGCTCTCAGAACAGCTCCACCTGGCCGTTATGGGGAAAGCCTCAGCTGTGTCAGGAGGGTCAGCCTCTGCCAAACCCCATGGCACATAAGGGTGAATGTTTTCCAAAAGAAACTACCGGGGAAAGGCAGCTCCCAGACCTCAACCTCACTAGTAAGGAAAACCATGTCTCTATACATCTCCACCCTGGATACTATTCTTCTTTAATGAATTGCTTCTTTTTTCTATGACCTTGACTTTCTTAGCTGTGTTTGTCATTTTCATATTTATTTATCATGTCACTTTATACATTTAGGTATATATACCCCTGATTTTCATATTTGTTAGAAATCTCTTTTCCCCTAGTTAGATTTTAAGTTTGCATGTGATATCAGGGGCTTTTTTTTCCTTTATCTTTATTTTTCTTTTCATTAAAAAATTTTTTTTTCTTTTCTTTTTTTACATTTTATTAGGGGCTCATACAACTCTTATCACAATCCATACATATACATACATCAATTGTATAAAGCACATCAGCACATTCCCCGCCCCAATCATTCTCAAAGCATTTGCTCACAGGCTTTTATGTAAACATTTTCTTTCATTTTATGTAAACTTATTTTATATTGTTTTATTTGCTTTTATTGCTATATGTAAAATTATTTTATTTTTCTGCTCTTGGCATTGTATTTAGGGTATTAGTTCTAACCCACTAACCTATTTATGCTCATTGCTATAGTTTGATCTATTTTTCATGATTTATCATATAATTTATGTGTATGGTTCAGTTTGTTTTTTTTCCTGTTATACAAAAATAGGGTCATTATGTGTTGGAACTAATTCCAGGGCTTCCAACAACAATGGTCTCTTCCAACAAGAATGAACTTCTCAAATCCTCTGAATATAGGAGATACCCCCATGAACTTAAGTTCTGTTGAGGTCAATGGCAAAGGAGGCAGACATCTCTAACCTCTGCCTTCTCTACTTCCAGGAGGCAGGAGTCAGACATGCCTCCCAGCTCCATCCTTCTTTACCTATCCTGACACCAGCCGTCCCTCCCATGGCGTTTTGTCTGTGTTGGATTTGATAATTCATTGAGATGAACACACAGCACCCACAGATAATACTCCTGATTAAGGGAGTTTCTTAGGAAAGATAATAGGTTATCACAAGTCATGCTCAGCAAATAGGATACAGTCATCGGTCCACAGCAGCACCACTCCCTAGCCAGCAGCCACATCGCTCCGCAGTCCTGTCTCTCAACTACGTGGTCCCTTGGCCTTTGCCTTCATAAGCCAGGAAGCCAGGCCTCCTCTTGCTTTATCTCACATTTCCGTAATCACAGGCCAGGTGAAAAGGTGCCCGGTAGTCTCAATGCTCTTACTCTGAGTTTCCGTGCCACAGGCGCTGGTGTACCTGGTCTTGGTGGCCTCCACCACGTCACACAGAAATCTTGAAAGTGCTCTTCCGATTTCTCTCTCTCTTCCAGATGACTCTTATGCACAGGGAACTGGGTTTGATGTAGGTGTGGCTGTCTTACATCACACCAGCTTGTAAAATAGAATGTAAAGATGCCACCGTGGAAACGAAGTGTATGACTTGGTTTATACCCTCTCCTAAGGTCAGCATTTAAAAGTCCATGAAACAAACTCACTGACATCAAGTTGATGCCAACTCATAGCATCCTACAGGACAGGGCAGAGCTGTCCCTGTGAGTTTCTGAGATGGTAACCCTTTCCAGGAGTAGAAAGCCCCATCCTTCTACCCAGGAGCAACTGATGGTTTTGAACTTCTGACCTTGCAGTTAGCTGCCATGTTAATTGACTCTTATCTTCCTAGTATATCCTGGTGACTGATGCCTACTAGCTGGTTTTCACTCTGTTGGCTTCCTTTAGGTATTTGCTGATTTTCCTTCCCCAACCCTGTGGCTTGCCAGGAGGTAAGGGCCAAACACGAGAGAAAAGCTACCCTCTGAGAGCAGAAAAAATAAGAATCAATGTGTGAGCTTGGCAGAGAACACCAGGCCCTAACAGCTTAATGTCTGGGTATAAACTGCATTTTAAATAATTAAAATGCTAAACATGTCCTAAGGGATCAGTCTTAGAAACAAATCTCATTCAATATCTCACTAAGGAAATCTTCAAATGTATGCAAAAGAGGAGAAAATATTTTAATGCATTTCTCAAGTGTCCATCTCCAGTTTAAAAAATAACACTATTTTAGAACACCTCTTATAGGAGGTTTGTATGTTGAAATAATAATTGACAACACCAGGAGTATTAAAATCAATTTTTAAGAGACTATTTTTAAGAGACCCAAATGTCTGCTTATACAGCAAAGAATATCTTTGTAATTCCTCCTCCATTCATCAATGTCAATTCAATATTGTGAGGGAGTAAAATGTAAATGAGACATCCATTGTATGACGGTGCTTGAGCAATGGAAAAGAATATAAATGAACCTTCAAAATGAACGCGGTTTGAGTCTTTATGGCTTTTATTTTTCTAGTAATGTATCTTTAGGCACATAAAATTTGTAAATCCAAATATGTATTTCTTAAGCGATAGAGATGGTTAAGCATTAGGCTGTTAACTGAAACATCAGTGGCCCGAACCAACCAACCGCTCAACAGGAAAAAGGTGACACTGTCAGATTCCATACGGATTTACAGTCTCAGAAATCGGACCCTTACTGAAGTCCTTCCTCAATGCAAGAACACTCTGCTCTAGAAAGCTGGCATTCTGTGATGCTCACCTTCCCGACACGATCACTGAAGACAAAATGGGTGCACTAGCAAATATGGTGAAAAAAAACTCATGGTGCCAGCTATTACAAAATATACCATCTGAGGTCTTAAAAGGTTGAAGATAAACAAGCAGTCAACTAGCTGGGAAGCAACACCAGCTTGTATGATCATGAAGTGTCGATGGGATTAGGCATCAGGCATCAGAAGACCCAGAACAAGCAATCATATGGATGTGAATGTGTGTGTTGGGGGGGTGTTGTGGATGCAGACCCAAAACCCATATGTAGACAATTGGACAGTTCCCTCACAGAAGGGTCACAAGGAAGGGGCCAGCTAGCCAGGGTGCAGTATAGCACTGACGAAACAAACAACATTCTTCTAGTTCTTTAATGCTTCCTCCCCCCACGATCATGACCCCAGTTCTACCTTACAAATCTGGCTAGACCAAAGCACGTACACCAGTACAGATAAGAGCTCTTGACACGGGGAAGCAGGACAGATAAAGCCCTAAGGAACAATAATGGGAGTAGTGATACCATCAGGGTAGAGGGAAGGTGGGGGAAGAAAGGGGCAACTGATCACAACAATTGAAGTATAACTGCCTACCCACAGGGGGACAAACAACAGAAATGTGGGTGAAGCATAAGATATGAAAATAATAATTTATAGGGTTCATGAGGGACAGAGGGGCGGAGGGAGGGAAAAATGAGGAGCTGGTACCAAGGGCTGAAGTAGAAAGAAAATGTTTTGAAAAGGATGATAGCAACATATGTACAAATGAGCTTGACACAATGGATGTATGAATTGTTATAAGCGCTGTAAGAGCCCCCAATAAAACGATTAGAAAATAAGATTTACAGTCTCTGAAACCCCATGAAGAAGTTAAACTCCTCCTGTAAGATTTTGTGTGTTGGAATCAACTAGGTGGCAGTGAGTTATTCTTAAGTTTTATGCAAATGAAACAAGATTTCATATTTCTATGCACAGTACAACATGGAATTTATAAATGCAAGTCTCCTACTGCTCAAAAGAAATTAGCTTTCTAGGCGAACAAACAGTCCTTGAACTAACGACAAGCTTTTGGCTGTTGTTATTGTGTTGTGTTTTTGTCATTGGCTTTTTGTTGTTGTTTTGTTTTCTTTTGTTACTTACTTTTTCTCTGTCTTCTTTTTGTGCATGTTATTAACTCTGCAGGTCTGTCTAAATAAGATAGACTGGCTGAACAAGCTGGAGGAGAAAACAATGGGACCGACAGTTCCAGGGGGACATGGGAGAAGGGGAGGTGGGGGAAAGGAAGTAGTGTTAACAAACCCAGGGACAAGGCAACAAGTGATCCAAATCGGTGGTGAGGAGAGTGTAGGAGGCCTGGTGTGTGATCAAGGGAAATGTAACCGAGAGGAATTACTGTACCAAATGAAGGCTGAGCATGATAGTGGGACAGGAGGAAAGTAAAAAGAAATAGAAGAAAGAGCTAGGAGGCAAAGGGCATTTATAGAGGTCTAAAAGGCATGTACAGATGTAAATATATTTATATATGAGGGTGGGGAGATAGATATATGTGCATATATTTATAGATTTAGTATTAAGGTAGCAGAAGGCATTGGGCCCCCATTCAAGTATTCCCTCAATTCAAGAACACTTTGTTCTATTAAACTGACATTCCATCATGCTCACCTTCCTGACACAATCGCTGATGACAAAGCAGGTACTTAAGCAAATATGGTAAAGAAAGCTGATGGAGTCCAGTTATCAAAAGATATAGCATCTAGGGACTTAATGACTTGAAGATAAACATGCGGCAATGTAGCTCAGAAGCAACAAAGCCCACCTGGAAGAAGCACACCAGCCTGTGTGATCATGCGGTGCCAAAGGGATCAGTTATCAGGCATCAGAGAATAAAATATCATATCATTGTGTGCTCACCTCTCAGATATGATCTCTGAAGACAAATGGGGACATAAGCAAGTACTGGTGAAGAAAGTTGATGGTGCCCAGCTACCAAAGGATATAGTGTCTGGGGTCTTAATGGCTTGAAGGTAAACAAGCAGCCATCTAGCTTGGAAATAACAAAGCCCACATGGAAGAAACACACCAGCCTGTGTGATCACGAGGTGTCGAAGGGATGAGGTATGGAATGGGATGAGGTGTCAAAGGGATGAAGTGTCAAAGGGATGAGGTATCAGGTATCAGAGAACAAAAAATCATATCATTATCAATGAGGGGGAGTGCAGAGTGGGGACCCAAAGCCCATCTGTAGGCAACTGGACATCCCTTAAAGAAGCGTCTCAGGGAAAAGACGAGCTAGTAAGGGTGTAGTGAAGCAGCAATGAAACACACAACTTTCCTCTAGTTCCTAAATGCTTCTTCACCACCCACTGTCATGATCCCAATTCTACCTTTCACACCTGGCTAGACCAGAAGATGTACACTGGTACTGATAGGAGCTGGAAACATAGGGAATCCAGGATGGATGATCCTTTCAGGACCAGTGGAGATAGAGGTGATACCGGGAGGGTGGAGAGAGGGTGGGGTGGAAACGAGGAACCGATTATAAGGATCTACATATAGCTTCCTCTCTGGGGACGGACAACAGAAAAGTGGGAGAAGGGAAATGTTGGACAGTGTAAGATATGACAAAATAATACTTTGTAAATTATCAAGGGTTCATGAGGGAGGAGGGAGTGGGATGGGGGGGAATGAGGAGATGATTCCAGGAGCTTACATGGAAAGCAAATGTTTGGAGAATGATGAGGACAATGAATGTACAAATGTGCTTGACACAATTGATGTATGTATGGCTTGTGATAAGAGTTGTATGAGCCCCCAATAAAATGATTTTTAAGAAGAAGAAGAAATTAGCTTTCTAGATTACCATGTCTTAGAATTTAAATCAAACTTCTAGAATCTTGCTTTTTTTTTTTTTTTAATTCCGAGGCTGATGTCAAGTTGAAAGTGAAAGCTGTTAGTTAAATCAGTCCTGCCAGTGGAGGTAAATGGTCACTAAGGATAGGGGTCTAGAAAGAGCCAGCCAAGAAAGACAACTCTAGGCAGAGGATAAGAGTCAGATAGGAGTCAGGTTCTAAGCTGAAGCAGCATCGGGCAGCCAAAGAACGCTCTTCACAGAAGAGGCCGGGAGGTCTTTGCTGACCCAATTCTAAGAGAAAGCAAACATTGCAATGTTGGCTGTGAAAGAGAGAGGAGAAGGCAAGGTGGGGGAGGGGGGAAGAAAGGAAAAGAGCCTGATATAAATTTATTAGAATATCTAAAATATTTAATATTGTAGGTATAAAGACTCCCCAGCAACATTTAAATAAAAGGATTTGGGTGATGCGTATTACATTTTAAAAAGAAAAACACAGACATGGTTGCATACTACAGTCCCAACTATATAAAATGTTCATTTATGAGGATAAGGCGTAGGTGGGGATGGGGGAAAAAGCTAGTGCGTTAAGGTGGTGGGGTTATTTTCTTTTTTTTCAAAATTCTTCGTACAGTAAATACTGTACAATAAATTAAAGATTACGAAATAAAACTATGTGGAAATGAAGGGAGGCTGAGAGAGATCAGTTTTTCAGGAAGCTGTGAGTCTCCAGAGGAGTGTGGAATAAAGACAGAGTCCTCAAAAAACATGCGCAGGGTTAACCCTACTTACTATTGCGACTGCACCAGAGGCAGGGCGAGAGATCAGACTTCACACAGGAACACGTTGGTAGTGGAGAATGATGAGGGACTGTCATTGGTGGTGATTGGCGACCAATTTATAGAACACAGGAGAAAAATGGCCCAAAATATACCAAGACTTTGAACTAAAAAAGTGTTAAATTTACCCCGCTGTTGTTCAGTTTTTTTATTTTTTAGCCATGTAGACTTCTAAAATCAGGACTGAAAATTCTATTCCCAACAGAAATAGCAGACAACAACATAGGCATTGCCACGGCTTCCACGAGGAAGGACACAGGGGCTTCCAGCACACGTGCCATTGCGTACAACTTCAGAAAGCGTTCCTGTCGGGGCTCCTTAGGGAGCCTTGGGGCACTGCAGTGTAAGTCCCCAACTGCTACCTGCAGGGCTGGCAGCTTGAACTAATCAACTGCTGAACAGGAAAAATATGTAGCAATCTGCTTCCATAAAGATTATAACCAGTGGTGGGATTCAGCCATTTTGCACCTGCGTGGCAGAGGCAGACCCTACATTTCTGTTGATTTCTGTGAAGCAGTTGTTAAAATGGCACGTACAATCTAGGTTCTCCCTAAGGTGGGCGGCTGGGCAGCTGTTCACTGTGGAAAGCACAAATTTACATGCCTTACTTTTCTTTGTAATGCTTACCTGTGCAACCGTGTACTCTAAATGCCCGCAGTAATGTTCATTCTGTCCATAGGTATAAAACTTAGATATAACTCTGCTTGTAGTATTTATTTATTCACTTCATAAAACTCATTATATTTTTGATGAAACATTAGATTTTTATTCCCTTGCATTTGTTACGTCAGTGAACAAACGTAGAACACAAAGAGAAAAGGTGACAACCAACCAGAGGGTCACACGATGTCATTCATCGACTTTATGTGATGCCTCAGATTCCCATGAGATATTCAGAGTGAATTATGCAATTCCTGAAAGTGTTCAAAGAGCTGAAAATTTTGTTAGCACTATTGCTGTAAGTTCAGTAGAAGCGGAAAGGTGTCTCTCAAAGATGAACATAATATGTCCAGAGAATAGGACTCACTTTCTTATATATCCAACACCGTGGCTATTGTCTAACTGGTCTACCTTTAAAGGAATAAGATTCTCCTCCTATGGTGAAAAGATGGTTACAGATAAACCACACAGATGGTGATGTTCGGATCCAAGTGAACAATTTGGCAAGTGAGGGAACCAATCGAGAAGCAACATGGAAATATCTTAAATACTGACAATTTTATTGCTTTTGGCTAGGTATTATTTAATATTTTAATCAGTATTTTAAAACTCTTTCTTATAGCATAATCTACTTCGGTGTGCCTCTTTTATTGTTCTTATTTAAGCCTTAACTGTATGAAATAATAAATGACTTTTCATTACATCCATCCTTATGTACACTTAAAATGGTCATTAGGGCAACCAACTGGTTGTTAAATCCTTTGAAATCCACCACTGACTGTCACCTCTTGTATTTAAATCCATCCCAGAGTGCCAGTGCAGTGAGCCCTTAGGAAGCAGGTGCCACATTTTTCTCCCATGGAGAAGCTGATAGATTTGATCCCCCAACCTTTCAGTTAGCTGTGGAGAAGTTAATGACTGTACCACCAGGGCTCCTTATACAAAGAAGACATCCTTTATCAAGTATATGGGACAGTTCTGCTCGGTACTAGTGGGTCACTATGAGCTGAATTCACTCAACAACTGTTTGTTCAGAATGCTACCCGAAATCTAGGACGGCGAGCCTTTGCTTTGCCTGCTTTGGACCTACCACCAGGGAAAACCAGACGCTAGGAAAGGACATGCTGGGTAAAGTGAAAGGTCGGCAAAAATGAGAGAAGCCCTGAGTAGGACAGATGGACACAAGAGTTTCCACAAGGAGGTCCAAGCATTTGGAGATGGGGCAGAGTTGAGCAACATTCAGTTCTGCTATACATTATAAGAGCCAACTTGGCAGTAACTAACGGTTGTTTGAGAATGTCCAGAATTTTTTCATATTCATATTTGGCACACTCAGCACACTTCACATTTAGTCTCTCTAGCTCTTCTTTTCCTTATTTCCAAATCATTTCTGGAAACAAACTAACTTTCTGTTTTTATTTAAGAAAAATCAACCCAGTTGTTGCCCCAACCAGCAAACATGCATCTCCTTGACAACTTTACTTAATCCAATAAATGAGCCTCCAATGAACACACTGAAAATTTTAATTAGAAGATATTGTATTGAATAGATGTAAAGTTATTCCAATTTTACTTTGCAAATGAATATATATAAGACTTTTATATGTTAACAAACATGATCCAGTTGATATATTAAAAAAGGCCATAGTATTTTTATAATTAATGCTTCATCTAAGGAGACTAGGTGTCTTTAAAAGAACCTTGCAGACCTGGTTAGACCAGAGGATGCACAGTGGTGCAGTAGGGATCTGGAAACACAGGGAATCTAGGATGGATGAACCCCTCAGGACCAGCAGTGGGAGTGGCGGCACCGGGAGGAAAGGGGGTGTAGAAAGAGAGAACTGATCTTGGGGATCTATGTGTAACCTCCTCTCTGGGAGATGGGCAATGGGAAGGTGGGTGAGGGAAGACGCCGGGCAGTGTAAGATAAGATAAAATAATTATTTATAAACTATTAAGCGTTCAGGGGGAAGAGGGGAGTGGGGCGCGAGGGGGAGGGGAAAAAAAGGAAACCGAGCTGATTCCAGGAACCCAAGTGGAAGGCGAATTTTGAGAATGACGAGGGCAATGAATATATAAGGGTGCTTTACTCAATTGATGTATGTATGGATTGTGATAAGAGTTGTATGAGCCCCAATAAAAAGGTTTATTAAATTTAAAAAAAACAAACAAAACAAGAATAAGGGTAGAGCTGCTTGCCTTGTGGTCCAGGGCAACGGTCCAAACCCATGAGTCAATTCACAGAAGAAAGGGGATGGCGTGAAAATGGTCAGAATGAGAAATAGCATTAAACAAGAAGAGAGAATTTTGGTAAACAAAAGAAAACGTTAAGCCGAAAAAACTGTCATTTGTGCATTTCTAATGAATTTGGGCATTCTACAAAGAAAACATTGGTAGTTCTAGCATGTGATATCTAACAAATTAATTCTGAACCCTGGGGGAATAGTTATCATATCTGAATGTGCTGAAATTAATTTTTCCTTGCCCAAACTCTAAAGTTACAGATGGGAAGGAAAATGCATCTTTCTTTGGGAGGGATTGTGACAATTTCTTAATTGTAATTGAAGAGCTCTCTGCAAATGTGTAAGTGGCATATAAATTACTTTACTCAATATCCAGGTACAGGATAAGGACAAAAGTAACGTTTCCAATTTGATGTGAGGTGGGTGTGGGTCTTGGTCATACACTGTATTTGAAGATAGACTAACTGCTGTAACATGCAATCTCAAAATGTCAGAGGCTCACTTGAATTAAGATTTATTTATCATTTATTTTACAGTCTAGTAGAGACAGAGTTCTATCTCTGAAATCATTTAAATACCCAGGCTAGTGGGTTCTCTCTCTCCTGTCGCCATGCCCTGCATTGTATCCCCTGCATCTGCCCAAAGATGAGTGTGAAAGAAAGAATGGGCAAATTATATGTGAGGTTTTGAGTCAAGGTCAGGAAGTGGTACTTCACATCTGTTCATATATATTTCCTTCGCCAGAACTTAGCTGTGCATCCCCATTAATTGCAAAGCAGCTGGGAAAGATATTCAGTGTATCCAAAAATGCAAACATTGGTAAGCACCAATTTTCTTAGCCACAAGTCCATTTCCAGTACACATGAAGGATTCCATTGAACTGTTCCCAAGACTCTTGGCAGTGCTAGAGACATGGAAATAGAGAAGCATAGGGTCTTGTGGGTCATTTAATTTACCCCCACAACCCTCCAATTTTATTTATCTCAGAAAAAGAAATATATGGGTATTAAAATAAATATATAGGCTAGTTATTAGTAGAGCTGCAACAAGAATCCAAGTCTCTTGATTCATAGTTCAATGGCCTTTCCATTATATCATATGTCTTCAATTAAAGTATTGACCTGTGTTAGAGAGCGCTGACTCATTACAATATGCAAAGTAAGAACCAAGAGGGTAATATCTAAGAGAAAACATTGCCACTCCATCTCTCAAATAGAGTTTGCCCCAGAGGAAATAGAGAGTGCCTAATGGAAAAATGAATTTCCCATTAATGAGTATCAAGAACCAAAAAGAAAGAAAAGTTCCTATGAAAGCATGTTTTTTTCCAGTATATACCTGATCTGCCAGGATAGCTTATTTTAATGACACCTAGACTTTCATGGATTTATGGGGAACAGATGGAGAGAGTTGCTTCAAATTACACTCTCTATGTGCCTAATAGAATATATAATATGCAAAACATCCTGGCCCACTGAGCCCCAAGGATGATTTTTCAGCTCAGAGCAGCCAATGCACAGAGAGGACCATAGGGCCTGCACCACAATGAGACACAACATCCCTCACTGACCCATAGCACTTTGGAACAACACTAGAGACATAGTGCAGGAATTGTGCCCTATCTGACCCCATCACACCAGAGTGAAACACTAAGGGCGTGTAACAGAGCATCACAGGGGGCAAAACAATGAAGTCCCTAAGGAAGACCAAAATTAGACTTTGGAGCCAGGGAGTAGAACCCCATCAGACTTGACCAGAAAAAAACTTCTAAAGGTCAACAAATAGGCCTGGAACTATTTATAGACTCTTCTTTTTTGTTGTTATGGTTGTTGATTTTTTGTGTGTTTTTTTTGTTTTGCTTTGTTTTTGTGCTTATTATAGTTTTTGCATGTCTATCTAGATAAGATAGATGGGATAAACAATCCAGAGTAGAAACAATGGTACCGATGGTTCCAGTGGGGGGGGACACGGGAGATGGGGAGGCAGGGGAAAGAAAGGGGGATGCCAACAAACCCAGGGACAAGGGAATAACAAGTGATCTAAAGTCCATGGCGGGAAGGGTGTAGGATGCCTGGTGAGGCATGATCAAGTGCAATGTAGTTGAGAGGAATTACTGAAACCCGAATGAAGGCTGAGCTTAATAGTGGAACAAGAGGAAAGTAAAAGGAGATAGAGGAAAGAACTAGGAGGCAAAGGACATTTATAGAGGTCTAAATACAGACATGTACATATGCAAATATATTTATATATAATGTAGGGAAATAAAATACGTACATATATTTATATGTTAAGTATAAAGGTACCAGACAGACATTGGGCCTCTACTCAAGTACTCCCTCAACACAAGAACACTTTTTTCTAACTCGGCATTCTGGGATGCTTACCTTCCTAACACAATCGCTGAAGATGAAATGAAGCATATATGGTGAAGAAAGCTGATGGTGCCCAGCTATCAAAAGATATAACATCTGGGGGTCTCACAGTCTTGAAGATAAACAAGTGACCATCTAGCTGAGACACAACAAATCCCACCTAGAAGTAGCACATCTGATCATGAGGTGTCCATGGGATCAGGTATCAAGCATCAAAGACCCAGAACAAAAATCATATCAATGTGAATGAGGGGGAGGGTGGAGTGGACACCCAAAGCCCATCTGTAGACAATTGAACATCTCCGTACAGAAGGGACACAAGGCAGAGATGAGCCAATCAGGGTGCAGCATAGCCCCAAGGAAACATACAACTTTCCTCTTCATCAGTGGTTTTCAACCTTCCTCATGCCACTACCCTTTCACACAGTTCCTCATATTATGGTGACCTCCAACCATAAAATTATTTTCATTGCTACTTCATAACTGTAATTTTGCTACTGTTATGAATCATAATGCAAATATATGATATGTAGGATATATTTTCCTTGTTACAAATTGAGCATAGTTAAGCATAATTAAAGAATAGTGATTAATCACAAAATAATATGTAATTACATATTATGAAATATGTGGTTTCCAATAATCTTAGGCAACCCCTGTGAAAGGGCCATTTGACCCCCAAAGGGGTTGCGAGTCACAGGATGAGACCTGCTGCTCTAGATCTTTAATACTTCCTTCCACCCCCCACCCCCACTATACCGACCCCAATTCTACCTTAGAAATCTGTCTAGACCAGAACATGCACACTAGTACAGATAAGAGCTCACAACACAGGGAACCCAGGACAGATAAACCTCTCAGGACCAATTGCTACTGAGAGTAGCAATATGAGGGGGGGAGGGGGGAAGATCAGGGAGAAACAGGGAGCCAATCACAATGATCAGCATATAACCCTCTCCCAAGGGGACAAACAGCAGAAAAGTAGGTGAAGGGAGACAGCAGTCAGGGTAAGACATGAAAAAATAATTTATAAAATATGAAGCATTCATAAGGCTCGGGGGAGGGGACAGAGGAGTGATACAAGGACTCAAGTAGAAGGAAAATGTTTTGAAAATGATGAGGACAACACATGTACAAATGTGCTTGACACAACGGATGGATGGATGGATGGATGGATTTTGATAAGAGTTGTAAGAGCCCCTAATTAAATGATTTAAAAAATTTTGAAGATCTTAATTATTATTCAAGTTAATAAACCATACAATTTAAATGATAAAAAGAATATATAATATGCAAACTAAAACAAAAATCCACTCATTGCCACCCAGTTGATTCTGACTCCCAGCGACTCTATAAGCCAAGGTAGAACTGTCCCTGTGAGATTCGGAGGCTTGTCTTTGTCGCTTGGCGCTGTCTGGTGGTTTCTAAACTAGATACCTTACAACTAGCAACTCAACACCATAGCCGCTACACTGCCAGGGCACCTGTACATGCTAGGAAGTTCCACGTCTGAACTGCCACGTCTGTGCCGACCTGTACCCCATAGAGGTGGTACTCTAAATTAAAGCGCATCTTAGTGTGGCAAAGAGAACTCAAGCAACGCTCTCTGGCAGAGGCTGGGCCTCCTGGAGGATCATGTGGCGTCCGTGACTGCTTTGTCCTTACCTCCTCTGCTAATATTCGATACACTTTAATACAACTATGACCAGTGCTTTGTTTAAATCTTTGAACATTTAACCTTTGTTTCATGCGACAGACAACAATGTGATTCTGAGACATAAATACTGAGTCTCTCAAATGGCAAAAGCGGTACTCAATGCTCATCATGGGATATCCATCCTGTGCCCTAAAGTAGACATATAAATGAGACCCCACTTTTCGATCATGTCATAAGAGAAACAACACACTGACAGAGTTAAAAAGCACATAACAAGACTTGGCGTTGTGATCACTGGCTAATAGACAGCAGTTAATGAGTGAGTCAGTAGCTACCTTGACTTGTAAATACACCTTTTCAGAAAACAGCGACACGAGGCTTTGGCGCAATGGAAACGTGGCTGTTCTGAACTGAGAGGAGCTATTAAAAGTATGCACTGTGTATGGAAGAGTTAATATGAATAAAAAAGAATACTTACATGTGACATTTAGCATTTTTTATATTGGCCATTTGTTGAGATACTATTGTAGGTGCATGGGATGTAGTGGCCAGCTGCTCGGCTGGAGACAGACAGGGCTTTCTTCTCCCATAGACGATGCTTGGACCACTGCTCTGAAAGGGACCACCTCAGAAAGTCCTGGATCGAGTGGGGTATGCACACCATAGACCAGGGAACTATTTGAGGTCAAGTAAGCAGCATTTCCCCAAGGAGCAAGTTCAGAGGGTTAGAGAGATGCAGTGGTGGCTGGAAACACCAGAGTAGGAGGGATGAGTGGTCTTGCACTCAGGGGACAACAGTGACTGAGATGAAGCAAACAACTTGTGTAACGTTGAATGTGAACCAGTGATGTGCTCAGAACAAAAAATCATATCATAGTGAATGAGGCGGGGAGTGTGGAGTGGAGACCAAAAGCCCATTTGAAGGCCACTGGACATCGCCGTACAGAAGGGTCTCAGAAAGGGATGAGCCAGTCAAGGTGCGATGTAGCAATGAGGAAACAAACAACTTTCCTCTAGTTCCTAAATGCTTCCTCCCCCTCGACTCCCACTCTCATGATCCCAATTCTACCTTACAAATCTGGCTATACCAGAGGATGGACACTGGTACAGATAGGAACTGGAAACAAAGGGAATCCAGGAGAGATGATCCCTTCAGGACCAGTGGTGAGAGTGACAATACCAGGAGGGTGGAGGGAGGATGGGGTGGAAAGGGGGAACCAATTACAAGGATCTACATATAACCTCCTCCCTTGTGGGATGGACAACAGAAAAGTGGGTGAAGGGAGACGTCGGACAGTGCAAGATATGACAAAATAATAATAATTTATAAATTATCAAGGGTTCATGAGGGAGGGGGTAATGGGGAGGGAGGGGAAATTGAGGAGCTGATGCCAGGAGCTTGGGTGGAGAGCAGATGTTTTGAGAATGATGAGGGCAATGAATGTACAAATGTGCTTGACACAATTGATGTATGTATGGCTTGT
Organism: Tenrec ecaudatus; assembly: GCF_050624435.1. Classification (NCBI taxonomy): domain Eukaryota; kingdom Metazoa; phylum Chordata; class Mammalia; order Afrosoricida; family Tenrecidae; genus Tenrec; species Tenrec ecaudatus. The sequence goes on along the minus strand of NC_134539.1, from coordinate 41,568,990 downwards.
GATAAGAGCTGTATGAGCCCCTAATAAAATGATTTTTAAAATAATGATAATACACACCTGTAAATAACTCATAAAACTTACATAGTACATAGGGGGCTCTATCATTTTCAAGAGCTATTTAATCCATCTGCTATGCGTGTTAAACTCTGGTAATGGTTGTGAGATTTTTCTGATGTGAGACAGCCTGAGTTCAGGGCTCACATGGACCACTTACCAGCTGTCTGACACTGGGCACATTTCTAAAATGTTGGGGGGCTAAGTTCCTAGTCAGTTAAATAAGGATGATACTACTAACCTTGAAATGCTTCATTCAGTGATTTACACAGAGCAGGTACTCAAGTGTTACGTACTGTTACTGCTAAGGCTGCACAGCTCCTGTCACACAGATGAATTGATCTATGAAACATTGCACATGCGTACATTGCAACTAATCACCCGATGTGACTGACACAATGGGTGCTTATCTCGCCGTAATTTAAAATAGAAGATAATCTAAATCAACAACAGAGAAATGACATGTGTAATATGGTGGGTTATGATTCAATTTATAACCAGCTATGTGTAAATTCTATTATATAGCATACTAATCAATAATTGCCCCTGGATGTGTGATCTCAGTTAGATTACTTAACCTCTTGTCACTTCTTAATTTATTAAGGGCAACAATTAAATACGATATTGCATGTAAAACATTTGAAATATTGCTTGGCATTCGGTAGCACGTGATATATGAGTATGTTTGTTTCCAGTGCATTTTGCAGGGAATGAGCTATAACAGTATTAAAGTGTGTTTGTGGAAAGGGGAAATCACTCAGTCGCACACCTCCCTCCGGTGTTTTGCTATTTCCTTTCAACCCTTGCCCGCGCGCCCATTGCTGGCAGCGTTGTGTTTATGAACTGCTGAGTAAAAGCAAAAGTGAGGCTACGTGGCAAGCACTACATTTAAAGCTCTCAAAATAGTACATGCATATTTATAATATACAGAAGAAACAAACCGAAAGACACATGGTCTGTTGTGCTGATGAGATTGCGGGATCATTTTCTTCTCTTTGGATTTTGCTTAATATTGTTAATGTAATAAGGAAAAAAATTCTTAAAGCTGATCTTGCTGGATAAGCATTGAACCATGAGGAATCCCGGTGACACAACACAATTGACTCTATGCTTATGACATCTTATTACTTATGTACTAATAAACAAAGGCAGTTAATCAATCATTTCTCATTATATAGCATATTGTATGTCAGACTTTCAGAACTATTTGAACAATAATTTAAAAAGTAAACCAGACTCAACTCATTGGCAATGAATTTGTTTATTTTTAAAAAATTATCTTGGACAAGGATAAGCTTTCCCATAATATTCTAATATGCCATCATGATCGTTCCTTCGCCAAAAATAAAATTAATAAACATCTTAATATACCTAGTAGCCATATGGTGCATCAGTAGAATGGCCTTTATTACAAGCATACTTAAAGTGGTAAGGTTCTCTTCATTAACACAGCAGATGTGTCTAGTGCCAGATATTGGTATTAGCTTTAAAAATCATTTCTCTATCTATTATAGCCACCCTTTCTTGATTCCACTTAGCAGTTGCATTTACTACTAAGTCTATGCTCCCTAAGTGGGAAAGAAAATATTCTATATTGGCAGACACAGTTTAAGCACATTATATTCATTCTACCATTTATCTTTGACATCCATTGAGATAATAATTATTTGATTTTTATAGATGAAGACAGGAAATACTTAAAGATAGTAGAATATAATTGTGATATTACTCCAGGTCTGATTGGCTCCAAAGAATTAATGTTGTTCCACTACATACAACATAAAGATCTATAGCAATGTTGCTTGTAAAATAACATGTCCGGCCTATAGTGCTGCATTTCATAGTAAAAAAGAAGACTCATAGCTTTTAGGTTCATATAATATATCAGTCATTTCAATATAAATCCTTCTACATCTTCTTCAAAAAACAGAAAGATCAACAACAACCAAAAAGAAAACAACCAACCCAAAATAAAATCCCTCATCCGTACAGGTTAAGCAAAAAAGAATATGATGAAATTCAAATTGTACTTAAATAGGAAAAGATATATCTGAAAATTATAGTGCCTTTTACATCACTCACTGCCATCGAGTGACCCAATAGGCAGAGTAAACCTGCCTCTGTGGGTTTACAAGATCGAAGACCATAGAAAGTCGAGTCTTTGTTCCACCAAAAGGCTGGTTGTTCGGAATTGCTTAGCTTGTGGTTAACAGCTCAACATGTAACCCTTATTCCACCAGGGGTCCTGTCTTCTCCTGAGAGGAGGCTAAGCCAGGAGTCAGGTGAGAATTTGAAAGAAGAGAAGAAAGGTGATTCCCAAACAGCAGAAAAATGCTGAGGACAAATTTATGTACGGATGAAATAGCAACATCGCAATTTAAAAATTGAAGAAGAAAGAAGAGGGTTTAATAAAATCATTAATTCATGTGTGAAAAATAGATGACATTCAAAGAAATCACTTATGCATACAATAATAATTAAACAAAACAATCGCTGCCATCGAGTTATCGTCAACTCAGAGCGACCCTACAGGACAGAGGAGAACCACCCCCGTGTCTCTGAGCCTGTCGCTCTTTAGGAGAGCAGAAAGGCCTGTCTTTCTCAAAAAGAGCAGCTGATGGCTTAGAAAGGCTGACTTTGCACCTAAAAATAGAAAGCCCAAAACACACGAAGCAAAATCTGCAAGAAGAAAGACAAATAAACAACTATAGTGAGAGAATTCTGCATTCCTGTCACTAATTTATAAAATAGAGAAAAGGCCAGTAGCTACGTAAAGGATTTGAATGCTGTTAATCATCTTGACCCAAATCAAATTTATAGAATACTCCACCAAACAATAACAAATATATGCTCATCTTCATTACACACAGAAAGAACACTTACCAAGCTTGACATTATATTGGGGATATAAAACATGTCTGAATACGTTTAAATGAAATCAAGTCATACAAATATGTTAATTAAATTAGAAATCAATCACAGGAAAATCTCTGAACAATCCTCAAATATTGGGAAATCATGTAATACGTATTAAATAACTCATGGACAAAATAAGGAACCACAAGGTAAATCAGAATATATTTTTCATTCAGTGAAAGTGGAAATAAAACATAAAAAACTGTGAGAAGCCGCTAACGCAACCTTCACAGATCATTTTAAACACATAGAAGAAGTCTCAAAAGATGTTAGGACCCATCTCAATAAGCTGGTAAATAATAGCATATGAAGCCTGTGTACATTTCTACATCAAACTGTGTTGTGATTTCATTGCTACTGATTTAAACTAGAGGTCAGAGGGGGAAATGCATTGTAATAGTGAGTCTTCTAATCCATCATCACGATACTTCTCTCCATGCGTTTAGATTTTTAAATTATTTCAGCAGTGTCCTGTAGTTTGCATTTAGAAAGTACTTCATATGTTTGGGTTTTTGTTAGATTTATTTCAATGTGCGCCATGTTTTCATGCAATGATAAATTATTGTACTGAATTTACTTAATGGTAATAAATTTGTTTTCTTTAATATAGAGATGCACAATTGACTATTCTTTATATATTGAAATTGTATCTATGACCTTGTTAAATTCACATATTTAATTTTTGACTGAGAGTATTATTTTTTTCTGATCTTTAAGTAATAAATCTCCTATGAGTCAGAATTGACCCTATGGCAGTGAATCCAGCAGGTCTCTAACTCAGGATCCATTGAAGCCATCCATATTGTAATGTTAATATCTCCTGCTTGCCCTCAAGAAGACATCATTGAAGATGCAGATGCCCTAGTGAAGTGTGTTGAAGAAGCCAGATGGAGTCTGGCTATCTGAAAGAATAGGTCAGGCACAATTTAACAACTTCACAAGCAACTATCGAAGTGAGGCATCAACTAAGCCCACATGGAAGAAGCACGCCAGCCCACATGATCCAAAGATTTTAATAATAAAACCCAAATCAAAGGCGAGAAAGGCATCAGTGTTTAAATTGGGTATGTGCACTCTGCAGAAGGTTATGGATGACAGGGGAAGTCCAAAATTCATCCACAGGGTCCCCATACGGATTAAGTCTCCAGTGAATCCTCTCTGTCCGCAGTGGAAGGAGGTGAATAGTTCTGCTTTCAGCGTTCATTGTAAAGTATCATATGTATCATTGTAAAGTATCATATCATATGCTGTTATTGTTATTGGTAGGTGCCATCGAGTTGGTTCCAGTTCATAGGGACCCAATTACACAACAGAAAAAAAACTGCTTGTACCCCCATGATCCACACAATAATTCCTATGCTTGTGTTCATTGTTGCAGCCACTGTGTCAATCCATCTTGGCCAGGACCTTCCTCTTGTATGCTACCCCTCTACTACACCAAGCTTGATGTCCTCCTCCAGGGACTGGTCTCCTCTGGCAACATGTGCACAGTATTTGAGATGAAGTCTTGCCATTCTTGCCTCCAAGGAGCATTTTGGCCATCCTTTTTCCCAGACAGATATTTGTTTTGTCCTTTTGGAAGTACATGGTACTTTCAATATTCTTGGCCAACACCATAATTTAAATGCAACCATTTTTCTTTGGTCTTCCATATTCAAAGTTCACTTTCACATGCATATGGGGCAATGGAAAATACTGTCTTGGGTCAGGCACACCTTAGTCGTCAAAGTGATTTCCCTGATTTTCAAGACTTTAAAGAGGTCTTGTGCTACAGATATATCAAGTGCATCATATTATTTGATGTCTTGACTGCTGATTCCATGAATATTGATAGTGGATCCAAGCAGACAAAATCCTTAACAACTCCAATCTTTTCCCCCTTGTTCATGATGCTATTTATGGATCAAGTTATAAGGACTTGGGTTTTCTTTACATTGAGTTGTAATCTGTACTAAAGGCTGTAGTCCTTGACCTTTATCAGCAAGTGTTTCAAGTCCTCCTCACTTTCAGCAAGCAAGTTTGTGTCATCTGCATATCCCAGGCAGATGAAGTTAGATTAAAATGTAATAGTCTTATCACTTGATCCTTCTTTTTAAGCAATTTAAGGTTGCTTCAGTTTTTAACATTTTCTGGTATGTTAATCTGGATTGACTAGAGAAACAAATTCATAGACACTCATATCTGTATAAGAAAGAGTTTTATATACAAGAGCAATTGAATATTGAGAAACCAGCCCAGTCCAAATCAAGTACATAAGTCTGATATTAGCCCATATGTCTGATACCAATCTATAAATTCCTCTTCAGTCTCACGAAACACATGCAGTGACACTGAATGCAGGAAGATCACAGACAAGTAGGTGGGAAGTCTTGTGGATCCAATGGCGTTATAAGCATCTCAGGGTTGATTTGGGTCTCCATGTGGTTTCTCTGACTTCAGAGTTCTGGTTCCATCAGCCTCTCTCCATGTGTCTTTGCCACAGAGCTATCTCACAGGGAGTGAGCAGAGAGAGAGAATGTCTCCTGCCTCCAAGGCGGAAGACAGGAGTTCCCAGAATCCTCAGGAGAAGGCCATTCCCACACAGAGATCTCATTGGTTATATCCTGATTGACAGGCTAGACTCCACCTCTACACTCTTAATCCTCAAATTGACACCAGATTATGTTAACTACCACATCTGGTTTCTCTTGGATTGCAGTTTTTCTGTTTTGACTACTAATTGTGGAGTATTGTTGGAGTTTGCTTGATAAGGTTTTGTATGGTTGGGTTTTGCTTTGTTTTGTATGAGTTTCTGTACAAGAAATCCAGACTGGGAAGATCTATAGAGACAGGAACTGGATAGGGACATGGCAGGGGAGGTTGTGGTGAAATGGGGAGTAACAACAATGAATATGAGAAGAAAAATAAATAAGAGGGAGAGAACTCGTTCCAATTTTAGCACATGTGTTGCCGAAGGAAACACAGAGACTTTGTAAGGTTTTAAATGACCTGTGAATGTTGCTTTAGTGGCATCTCCCAATGTTTTATATGTTTTGTTTCATTTTCACTTAATGAAAAATATACTCAGATAAGGGTGTGGGAGCTAGAAGCATTTACAGGCCTCTGGCTGTGCTGAGGCTCTCTGGCTATCTTTGTGGAAAGTGTTTAATTCAGGTGGGCAGAAGACACGAGGAGAGTGCCTGATTAACTGCTCAATTCATTGCCATTAGGTAAATTCTGGCTCATAATGAGGCTTTAGGACAAAGTAGAATTGTGCCCTTTGCGTTCCCAAGACTTCAAATCTTTATGAGAGTAGACAGTCTCATCTTTCTCCTAAAGAGAAGCCGGAGGGCTCGAACTGCTGACATCATGGTTAACAGCCCACTAAGCCACTGTGGCCATTTTTTAGAGTATTAACTCGTGTCCCTACAGAAAGACTCTAGACAGTTTCAGATCAGCAACTTCAAGATCTCAAATCCTTTTCTTAAATGAACGGTATCTGCCTGGCAGCTTTAGATGACGAAAAAACAAAAAGAAAAAAAGTAAGTAGTTTGGATGTGTTTCGCTTTGTTCTTTTGTGGTATATTTTATCACTGTAGAATGCTCAAAGTCCCAGGGTCTTGTGGAAATATTTGGATACCATACTTCCTAGATCACATTAGTGAATTCTCTGGGGACCTCACGTCTTGGCCCTTTGTGTTAAGTGCCACATTACGCTGCTTGAGAGCCTGCAAGTGGCATAGATGCAAAGCTTTGATGCTTCTACTGTTAGGATACATATACTTGGAGCTTTGTACCATAAGGTCACAATGGGCTTCCCAAAGCATATTGTAAGCCCACGTCTCTATGGTTCTCTTTTCTCCTAACCCGTGTGATCTTTGTTGAGCAGGATAGCTAGGACAGTAGAAGCATCCTAAATATTTGTTGTTTGTGAATTAAGTTAAACCTTTTTTGGAGTGTTTACTAAGAACCAACACCAAATTAGCAAACACTGGACTGGAACAAAAAGGTCCTATTTAAAGAGTATAGTTGTGTTGCGGAGGGATGCTTGGGAAACGCCCAGATCCAATCATGGCAATCAGGATGTGGGATTAGATAGGATTGCTAACTAAATTAAGCCTGGGGAAAAGCTTGTGTTCATTCTTTGCACCAAAATGTTTGTCTGAATGGCTGCAGCAGCGGTACTCCTCCCGGGCTACTGCAATAGTGGTATCGTCCACTTAGAGAAATCCTAGCTTATGATCAGAAGCCAAGACTAAAGCTGGGAGAATAATTACCCAGAGAAACCAGAAGCCAATTGAAACGACAGGGAAGAAATGATCGTGTTTAAGGACAAAAACAAAGTCAGAGACATCAACCCCACTGTGTGATGCCAGAGAAAGTTTGAGGCTGAAAGCACAGAGGGGGAAAGGCAGCCTTAACCGATAAAGGCACAGCACAGGAAGGGAAACTGCAGAATTGGAAAGGGGTTGATGATGGGGGTGATTAACACGTTTCACCTGTGTTGGGGACAAGGCCTCCTCAGATCAAGCTCCTTCTGACGATTGGGTGGATTTTGCTTTGCGTTTCCTAGATGTGCAGGAGATACTAAGAGAATGCACTAGGCATCTGCACGGGTTATAACGTTAAGGGAGCTTATCAAACCAAGCTTTAGAGCAAGAAGTTTTATCCAAAAGGAAGGAAGACATTGAATAGGTTGGTAGGGTCAGTTTATCAGGAAGACATAAAAAAAATAAGTGCTACAAAGGGGTTCTATATCCTGATTAAGGTTATCGTTACATGGATATGTACACTTATCAATACTCCTCAAATTATATAGTTAATGTCTGTGAATTTTCTTTTATATCAATCCAATCTCAATGAAGGCTAGACAAAATGAATGACCTTTTCACCTATGGTAACTTTAGTAATTAAGCCCATGCCATGAAGTAGGGATGCATATGTGAAAGACTGAGGGGAAAGAGAACAATAATTTTTAAAATGATTTCAGTACTAGGTCAAGAGCATTCCCTACTTTCACATCAGACTATAAAAAGTATACAATTGGAGCCTCTCAGGATATTTCTTGAATTCTAGTACCTAGCACAGGATCTGATGCACATTAGCTAATAAATAGATATTTGTGAGCATTTATTAATGGGTCATTATATGAGCTTATCTACCTAGTAAGACTGCTGGTGGGAGAGTTGTTTAAGAATCAGGCATCTATGAAACATCATCCCCTCAATAAGTACGTTTTAAAAACCAGTTCGACGGGCCTTGAGACCTCACCTCAGCTGGGGTCTGGCTTTCAAGATCTAGGGGGAGGGAGAAGAGTATGTAGTGGCCGGCACACAACTTGTTGCTGACGCCACCCCAAACCAAGAGATACTCCTACCGGTGTGGTAAGGAAACCTTGCTGGAAATTCAAGTCCAGATGTGGGGAGAGGGGAATGTATGTCTCAGGGAAGGTAATTACATTTTTATTGGTAGGAAAATGAGGAAGAGCAACCTCCCATCAGGAAAAAATGCTTAACAATTTTATATACAACCTAACAGAATATGCCAGGCACTAAGTTCTTAATTGGACACGTTTGACCGCGTTTCTATGCAGCCCTTGGTGACAATAGACTACTGGGACTGTAGACTGTTCTTTTGAGGCGCATAACAATCTTCATAGGAAACACTAGAAGGAATTGATGTGGAAACCCCACTAAATGAACTGGGCTTTGCCTCAAACTCACCTGTAGCCCCTCGACTTGAGGTGAAAACTCCTCAGTGGAAGAAAAAGCAAATGAGTGCTGTCTCAAGGGCACAGAACTAGCAGACACAGGATGGGGGTTTGGAGCTCCTGCCTTGCGGGTTTCCCATGAGAGGTGGTCCAGGACTACCACACACTATTGCAATGCCCTCCTTGCTTCATGATGACCAGTATAAATCCGGTACGCATTGGTCCCAAGATGAATGAATATTATGGAACGTTTTGTCCTATCACCAACTCCCATTATTGGTGTAAATAGTGTCCAGTCATGTAAGAGTTTAATCTGTACAAGTCAACAATTCAGGTATTTTGGACCTAGATTGGTATAGTTTCCTTTTCCTACCAGTGTTTTAAATTTGATACCATTGGCTAATTTAATGACACTATCAATAGAATTACCTTATGTCCCAGGGAGATGATTGATAATGTTCTCTAACATATAATAACAATGGTGTCTCTCAGGTGAACTCTCTCTCCGATCACTGGACTGAAGAAAGGGCGGGGGAGTGGTTAGTAAAGGGAGTGTGGTAAAGAAACTAGATGGTGGCCAGCGCTGAAGAGCAGTAGTGTCTGGAGCTGACGGGCTTGTGTTCAAAGAAGCAGCTCTCTCAATGTGGCATCAACTAAGCCCCCATGAAAGAAGCACACCAGCCCGTGTGATCCAAGGACGTAAATAATAAAATCCAATTCCAAAGGGGGGCATGGTATCAGAGCTTCAAATGTGAACACTTGGTTTGCAGAGGCTATGCATGTCAGTAGAAGCCCCCAACCCATTTGCAGGGTCCCCACACTGACTAAACCTCTGCTGAATCCCCTCGGACCATAGTTGTGGGATAGGAATTGTCTTGTTATCAGACAGAAGGAATTTTACAGTTGATTATGGTAAGCAGAGGTTAAAATTTAAATGTCTTATGATTTGATCTCACCTTTGGCCCATTTTAAAGTTGTTTCAGTAAAATTAATTTTTAAAAATGAAGGGACCCATGTAGTAAACCTCTGGTGAATCCCCTCTGGCCCTAGAACAGGGATGTGAACCACCTGGCGTGCACACAGAACGCACTGGAACAAGGATTATTGCAGACGCAGTTAGGGTAAAATCTAACACTTTATCACTTGGTCTCCCTTTTTAGCCGTTCTAAATTTGTTCTGGTTTTTAATAGTTCTTTCCTTTTTATTGTAATTTATGTTTTACTTTGTTATTATTAGTTGTTTTTTCCCAAAAACCACTTTATTAGGAGCTAACCCAGATATTATCCTATTCCATACTTCGATCTTACCAAGCAGTGCTGTACAATTGCTACCAAAATCGGTTTCAAAATGTTTTCCTCATTCTTGAACTCACTGATATCAGTTCCTCCTTATCCTTCCTCCACATCCCCATCATACACCTCAGGAACAATTATTCTAGTTGCTGTGTTTATAGGTCCATCCACCCTGGGTTTCATATATTGAAAAACATAGAAAAACGCATAACAGGGAGTCAAGGAGGCTCCCAAATATGACAAAATACAACAAAGATAAATCCCAATGGGAAAGAAAGAAACCAACAGCCAGAAGATAGTAAAAACCAGACCAAACCCAAAGTGTATCAGAAGAGGATCAAGTGACAAGGTTTTCACAATTCAAGCCAGATTTATTATTTTAATCTACTCTAGTCATCTCTCCAACACGCTCACTCTGATAGCCAGGTTATTCCCATCTCTCAATTACGGTGAGAGGGAAATCACAGGAGACTTCTTGCAATGTAGTTTGGGCTTCCTTTGTCATCCATACCATCTGCAGGTACTGAAACAGGATCCATACCTCACCCCATACACAGAAGCAAACTCAAGATGTCAGAGACCTAAATGAAAAACCCAATGCTATCAGTTTCATTAATGAGAAAATTGGGACAAATCTACAGACCTTAGTGCAGGGCATACATGAGCCACCCGAGATAACCAAGGAAGCACACACGAGGAAGAGAAATAGATGAATGGGAACTATTAAAAAAAAAACACTGTGCACATCCAAAGAGTGAAACGATAGCCCAGAAACTAGGGAAAGATATTTAGAAAGACATAATGGATAAAGTTCTAATTACTAAAATATAGAGAATACTGCAGGCCCACAACAAGAAAAAAAACAAACAATCCTCTTAAAAGGTGGGCAAAGGACCTAAATAGACAATTTACGAAGGATGACACCCAAATGGCTAACAAGCACATTAGGAAATGTTCTCACTCACTAACCATCGGGAAATGTAAATTGATCTAATGATGAGATACTATCTACCACCCACAACCAGAGACAAACCGAGAGCAACAAACTCTGGGCAGGATGTGGAGAGATTGGAATTCTTATACACTGTTGGTGGGTTTGTAAATTCGTACAACCACTGTGGAAAGCAATATGATGATTTCCAAAACAGTTGGCAATAGAAACACCAGAAGACTCAGCAGTGTTATTGCCGGGCATATTCCCCAAAGGAATGACGGACAGCTCATGAGCAGATGTGTGCTCTCCACATTCACTGCAGCACTGTTAGCTCACAATAGCAAGAAGTTGGAAACAGCCCAAGTCCCCCACGGTAGAAAAAGAGATATTGTTAGTTTTTGGGTTTTTTAAAAATGTTTTTCTGTCTGTGAAATCCAGGATAGGTAAATCTATAGAGACAGCAAGTGGCTTAATGGCTCTTGTGGTATGAAAGGGGCAGTTGGGAATAAATAGGGAGCTAATAACAATGAGTACAAGAACAAAGAACATGATCTAAAATTGGTTGTGGAGATAATTGTATAACTCTTTTTGATGTGAATGAACTATTGAATTTTATGATATGTGAATTGTATGCCAATAAAACTATTTTTAAAAGAAACAGGCTACTACCTTCAAGGTGGGTGGTGCAAACCACCAGCCACTCTGTGTGAGGAAGATACAGCTGTCTGTGCCTGTAAGGATACATAGTTCTAGAAGCCCCATGAAGCTTTTCTACTCATTCTATAGGGTTACTATGGGTCAGCATGGACCCAATAGCAGCAGAGTTGAGTTGGGTTTTTTGTTTTTTTAATCTCCCTAGTTTCTCAAGGATAATGGCATCGGTAGGTATGGGCAGCTCTTATAGAAGCACCCATATCAGGATACTTGAATTAACCTATCTATTTAAACTTTTTCCAGGCTTAAAAACAGACTCTGTTCACAGACACCTCACCCCCCACCCAACAACTAGCAGCACAGTTAGTCTGTGTTAAGTAGAGTCGGTCCTTTAATCATTGGATGTTTGATTTTTTTTCCTGTTTCAACTAACTCTATAAATTATGCATTCAATCATACATGACGTCATTCTACATATATTTATGGAATGCCCAAACAAAAGCAGAAAGGGTTAACATGAGAAAAAGTGATACCCTGCCTTCATTGGACTTATGGTATAGTGGGAGAGATCAGCAATAAATAAGCAACTATTTATATGGAAAAATAAACAATTCTATGGAATAATGTCACATAGGGATATAGGTCATGATAAAATTTAGATAAAATATGTTATGATAAAAATTAACAAGATACAAAAGAGACAAGACATTTTAAGTAGGGATTCCTGGAGGTCTTTCTGAGAAGATGATATTTGAGCATGGACTAGGATGAAGTGAGAAATCAAGACCTGTAAGAATCTAGAAAGTTCTGGAGCAGAGCATTCAAGATTGAACTGAGAGCAAGGGCAAAGTCCCTGGTTGTGTTTGAAGCAAATTTCTTGCTTTTAGGTAACAAACCTTTAAGGAGGTATCTTGCTAAGGCAGTGTGACTACAATAGAAAGAAGGCAAGGGAGAGTGCTAACAGATAAATTGGAGAAGTGACCAAGAAAGCTACCAGGAACATTCCCAGTAAAACTATTTCCAAGCCAGACCTACTTTGGCAAGCCCTCAGTTAAGTCAGGGAAGTGTTTCAATGCATGTCCTGACTAAAGTCATTCAATGGCTGTAGATTGTTGCTGTTAGGTGTCATCAAGTCAGTTCAGAGCAAAATATCCAGCACCACACTGTCACAATTGTTGCTATACTTGAATCCATGTGAGATAGTTATGGTTTATTGTGCCAACCTGGCCAATAAACACATGTGGGGTTAATTGAAGGGCGGAGAGATAAATGGCTTGGTCAGCCTCGCCTTTCTAGTTTTACGATCTCTTGCTTTGTGATGGTCGGACCAGGGTGCAGCTGCCTTAGCCAGTTCCCTGATTCAACTTACAAGGTTCACTTCCTGCAGGACATCCCTGAGAACCCACATAGACCTACTCTGATGCAGCCCTGGGTGCTGGAGCAGCCTCATGGAGACCCCTGCCAACACTGAGATGCTTACACACTCACTGATTTGGCTTTCCTCCAGCAGTCAGCATGATTGCCTGTGTTTTGTGAAACTGAGGAGGGCTTTGTAGATCGGAATTGGACATATGGACTAATGTTGGATTTATGGGTTTGGGCTGGACTGGGTTGGGATGTTATATATATATATATATATAATTTTACTGGGGACTTGTCTAATTCTTATCACAATCCATACATAAATCCATTGTGTCAAGCACATTTGTACATTTGTTGCCATCATCATTCTCAAAACATTTGCCTTCTGCTTGAGCCCTTGATAGCAGTGCCTCATTTCCCCCCTCCCTCCCCAGTCTCCCATTCCTCATTAACCCTTCATAGTTCATAAACTATTATTATTTTGTCATATCTTACACTGTCCGACATCTCCCTTCACCCACTTTTCTGTTGTCCATCCCCCAGGGAGGAGGTTATATGTAGATCCTTTTAATCAGTTCCCCCTTTCAAACCCACCTTCCCTCTACCCTCCAGGCATCACCACTCTCACCACTGGTCCTGAAGGGGTCATCTGTCCTGGATTCTCTGTGTTTCCAGTTCCTATCTGTACCAATGTACATCCTCTTGTCTAGCCAGATTTTTAAGGTAGAATTGGGATCATGACAGTGGGGGAAGGAAGCATTTAAGAACTAGAGGAAAGTTGTGCTTCATCGTTGCTACCCTGCATACTGACTGGCTTGTCTCCTCCCTATAACCCTTTAGTAAGGGGGTGTCCAGTTGCCTACAGATGGGCTTTGGGTCTCCACTCTGCACTCACCCTCATTTACAATGGTATGATAGTTTTGTTCTTTGATGCCTGATACATGATCCCTTTGACACCTCGTGGTGTGCTTCATCCATGTGAGCTTTGTCCCTTCTGAGCTAGATGGCTGCTTGTTTATCTTCAATCCTTTAAGACCCCAGATGCTATATCTTTTGATTACTGGGCACCATCAGCTTTCTTCACCACATTTGCTTATGTACACATTTGTCTTCAATGATCATATTGGGAAGGTGGGCACGCACTGATATGATTTTTTGTTTTTTGATATCTGATACCTAGTCCTTTCTATGCCTTGTGGTCAAACAGGCTGGTATGCTCCTTCTGTGTCGGTTTTGATGCTTCTGAGCTAGATGGCTGCTTGTTTACCTGCAAGCCTTTAAGGCTCCAATGCTATAACTTTTGATAGCTGGACACCATCAGCTTTCTTCACCACATTTGTTTATGTACCCATTTTGTCTTCAGTGATCATGTCGGGAAGGTGTGCATCATAGAATGACAATTTAATATAACAAAGTGTTCTTGCATTGAGTAAGTACTTGAGTGGAGGTCCAATGTCCATATGCTGCTTTAATACTAAATCTATAAATATATGCACGTACATCTATTTCCCCACCATCCTATATAAATATATTTATATCTATACATACCTGTATTTAGACCTATATAAATACCCTTTGTCTCCTAGTTCTTTCCTCTATTTCCTTTTACTTTCCTCTTATCCCACAATTATGCTCAGCCTTCATTTGGGTTTCCGTAATTTCTCTCGGTTACATTGCCCTTGATCAATCCCTACCAGGCCTCTCACACCCTCCTTGACACTAGTTTTGGATCACTTGTTGCTCCTCTGTCCCTGGAATGCTTCCTTAATGTACACTTACCCTTTATATAAAACTCTCTCTTGTACATATGAGTTTCTGTGGATTTGTTTCTCTAGCCTACCCAGACTAACACACCGTGGTTGCAGCTACTGTGCCCATCTGTCTTGCCAAGGATTTTCCTCTTTTTCACTACCCTCCACCTTACCACGTACAACGTTCTTCTCTAGGGCCTGGTGTCTGCTGACAACATGTCCACAGATTGTGAGACGAAGTCACCTTGCTTCTACGAAATATTCCAGCTGCACTTCTTGAGGGACAGGTTTATTTGTTCTTCTGCAGCGCATGGTACTTCTGATAGTCCTCATCAGCACAATTCAAATGCATTCTTCTTCCGACGTTCTTACTCAATGTCCACCCTGCACATGCATGGGAAGCCATTGAACATACCATGGCTTGGGCGAGGCGTACTTTAATCCTTAAGGTGACATCCATGCAATATATGCTCCAGACACATCTCTCCATCTCCTGAACACAGCGTGAGTGCTCTCATCCCTTGACCTTCACACATTAAATGCTCCTCTTCTGAAGCAAATACCCCTCTGTGTTCACAAATTTAACTCTTACTGTCATCGATCAATTCTTCTGATTCATTTCTTACTCCACCCTTACCCTCAATCCTACCTCCTAGGCTTCCCTGATTTCTAAGCATGTTTTAGCTCCCCTTCCAGGTATCACGAAAATATTCTTTCCTCATGACTCCTACTTCCCTGTCTGATTTCTGGGATACATTGTTTGGGTTGGCACATAAGGGAAAGAGGACGGGTGAGGTTGTGGGTAGGGGAGTAGGGGTATAACGCTTGCAACACAAGCTATCTATAAACAATTTCTAAGCAAACATATGATTGAAGGGACCAATAAAACTATAAGGCATAACAGTCTACAGAAACAGAATATTTTGCTAAATTGTTCCAGGGTCTAGCGGTTCTATAGGCTAAAAATAGAACAAATGAACAGCTCAGCGTCACAATGATGATTAGTTGCTAACCCAGACTAATTAACTTCTTAAAATGTTGGGTGCCTTATGAATTATTTTTTGAATTTTTATAAAATAAGATAAATAAAAAGGAGGAATGATTGGCCCCACTAAATTTCTTAAATTAGTGCAATGTTTTCTTTGTTCATAAACTAATTACTTCCACAGAGACATGGTTCATCAATTGTATAGATTTATGACCCTTTCAGTTTCCCCTAATGCTTCAAATTTGAGTTATCAACAGATTGTCTACCAATTAATCAACACATTGGATTTCATCTGATTTACCTCATTTCCCCCCCAATTTTTTAACGTGCTTATTTTGACAGGCATCAAATCCAATAATTAGTGTGGCACACACAAAGGCATAGGCTATCTCAGGATAACCTCGCATTAGTTTTAAAAGGATTGCACCATTATTTGTCTTACGATGATTAATAAGAACCAAGAAGACTGAGTTCCAAATGAGTTGTCTTGATTTGATCAAGGGAGGGATGCTGAGAACACAGTGAATATAAGAAATAAAATACTGGGAAGTATAACAACATTTGGCATGCTGGCACAGATCTCAGTATCTATTTAAGAATGAATGGATCAAATTATTGTTAATAACCTAAGGTGTAGTTCATCAGCCAATTGATAAATGAAGAATCAGTAACAGACATCAGGATTTAGGGCAAGGTATCCAAGAACTGAACCCCATAACCAAAACCAAACTCACTGCCCTCGAGTCAATGCCGACTCCCAAGTAACCCAGTACGACAGAGTAGAACATTCCTGGTTTCAAAGACTTTAAGTCTGTATGGAGCAGACAGCCTCTTCTGTCTCCCATGGAGCAGCTGGGGGTTTCAAAACACTGGCCTTGCAGTTAGCCGCCCAGGGCATAGACCCCCCCCCCCAAATGCCAAGGTTACCTAAGAAAGGAAGACAAGGTAAAAAATCTAGGCCCTAACAGGGACTGGAGGACAGGGTAAGACCGTAAGTGTGTTACTGGCATGGTTGGTAGAGAGAATAAGTCGGGATAAGTTCTATAGAAGACGACACAACATGGTCTGTTAGACAGGGTTCTCTAGAGAAAGAAAACCAAGACACTAATCATTTTGCATATATTTAGATAGATTATAGAAGAAATAAACAGTTACCTATCTATAAAGCAGTGCAGCTCAGTGCAGCTCACTTGCATGAGCCAGCTAGTACACCAGCAGTCCTTCAATTCTTGAAGGCCACAGGGTAGTCCTCTGTGGAGTAATTCAGGCTATCCGGCCACAGGCAGCAAACAGCAAGCAGGTCACCAAGAGTCAGCCAGATGACAGGGTCTGACAGTCCTCAACTCAAGAGATGTACCTTCCAGTAGCTTGGCGAAGCAGGTCTTGAAGGAACCTCAAGTTACAGTGGCACAGTCCCACAGATAGTGTGGCTGGCAAGTGGAGGCACAGAATGAGCAAGGCAGCCGCACACTTGCCCAGTGATCAAAGAGCAAGAGAGAAAGAGATGAGCTTCACCCTTCAACTAGTCTCACATATGTTCATTGACCATATTGGCACAATAAACCTACCTATCACATGGTCAATGGAGCCATTTCTTATTCTGAAAGATTTAAATTCCAGTTATATCCTGCATTCACATGAAGAAGCCAATTCACTTGGGCAAAAATCTTATATTTCCACTTCTACAATGGAGGTTTTGTGCCCCAAAGCGAGGGGCATCTGAAAATTAAATTAAATAACATCATCTAAAACACATACTTAAGTCAATGCTTATCATCAAGGGATACTTGCCTTTTAAAAAGGTTCCCCCTTCTTCCTATTCAGAGGGTAGTAATCAGGGAAAGGACCCTTGGGGCAATGTTGGGTAAGGATTAGACATGATAACCATAAGGTCAGTGGTTCAAGCCCACAAACTGTCCCTTGGGAGAAAGATGAGTTCCCACAAAGATTTACAAGCGTCAGAAGCCCAATATAGGATGCCTATGAGTTAGAACTGACTCTATGGCAGTGTGTAAGTAAGACCAGAACACAGGTACTGGGAAACTCAGCTGACTAGGTCAGAGTACATTCAACCACATCCAGAATCAACTCAGAACGGTAGCTATTAATCTGATCTCTTACAACCACCCCTTTCCATTTTCCAAAAGTCTGCAGCTGTTTCTGAATTTGGGCAATGAGAAACCTTTTTCTGGGTTAATTCTGAGAAGTGAAAATGTCCTAATGTTTATACAATTTTATTGTAGCGAGTTTTCAGCTTGTAAGCTTGACCATGAGCTCCATATGTTTCACAGTCAGGAGGTTCCAGGTCATTACTCAGCTCTTCCTTTGCGATCATATATTTTTTTGTAACATCATCATCACCTGGCCACAGGTGGTAAGCTGACTAAAGGACTCATTTCATGGATGCCTGCCACTGGGGTCACAAGGGTTACTGTATCTGCAAGAGCCAGTTCCTTCAGTCTGTGTGCCCGAGGCTGGCCATATGGCTCTCCACTCTCTGGGAGGGCCCTCCTGAGGCAAATGCTACTGGGTCAATTCACACGATCAGTATCTTTTTGTACCTGAGATCCAGAATGTAGCTGATTCAGTAGACTATCTGTGTCAGGTGCAAAAAGGAACTGACAAATAAGAGATTCTAAAGCATTTTTTGACCTTGTGAATGCAAAACTTTTAATAGAAATTTAGAGTAGGTACCAAAAACAAAAAGAACATGATGGTGACTATGTTAGTCTGGGTAGACTAGAGAAGCAAATCCACAGAAACTCATATGTATATAAGAGAGAGTTTTATATAAAAGGTAAGTGTACATTAAGATTGTGATAAGAGTTGTATGAGCCCCTAATGATTTTTAAAAAGAACAATGATATTTGCGATGAAGTTGTTGATCTTGCAAAAGTCTAAAAAGAAGTCTACATTAAGAAAGCATCCTAACCCAGTCCAGTCCAAACCTATAAGTCCAACATTAGCCCACATGTCCAACACCAATCTACACAGTCCTCCTCAAACTCACAAAACACATGCGATAATGCCGAATGCAGGGGAGGAAAGCCAAATCAGTGAGTGTATAAGCATCTCAGTGCTGGCAGGGGTCTCCATGTGGCTACTCCAGCACCCATGGCTGCCTCAGGGTAAGTCTATGTGGCTTCTCCTTGGGGATGTCTTGCAGGAAGGGAGCCTTGCCAGCTGAAGCAGGGAACTGGCTAAGGCAGCTGCACTCTGATCTGACCATCAGAGAGCAAGGGACCAGAGAACAAGAAAGGTGAGGCTCATGGAACCATTTATCTGTCTGCCCTTCAATTAGCCCCACATGTGTTTATCGGCCAGGTTGGCACAATAAACCTTAACTACCACAGTGACCTTTGCCTCTCTCACCCCAATCTTCACCAACCGCTGTAATGGACATGCAATTGTTTTCACAGAACAAGTCAAAGCCAAAGCCAGAAATTTCCAAAGCCTATGAAAATTTCATAGGTTAATTAAAACGATTTTAAAATTCTGGAAATTAGTAGCAAAAGCAGAAAGGTAAGAATCTATGAAGGATATCAATAAAAGAGATTTGGACCACTCTAGTAAGCATGCAGCTCATAGATCTTAGTATGTAAGGTTCCTGTCACTTTTTTTTTTTTTTTGCCAGAGACATAAAGGAACTTAGGCTGGTCATTGGTTTTATTCATGCTTTTTAGGAATCATGACTAGACTTTGTGAGAACTTTTAGTACAAGGAATTCAGTATGATTTTTAGTGTTTCAATACTCACTGTACTTTAGTCCCGATGTATATGTGCAGGTGTTTCTCAAGCACTCCCACTTCTACTTATTTTTATATGATTTCCTTGCCAAAGACTTACCACCTGAATCTCCCAATTTAAATCTCCCACTCATTAAGTGTTGATCCTTCTTTGATAAAGTTCTTCTTCATAATAAAAATCACACTTGGTCATTACTTGTGTGTGCACTCATATTGATGTGCATCACAATTTTCTGAGCATCTTGGGAGCTATCACCAAGTCTGTGTTGTTTTCCACAAAATATTCCATACCTGACAACAAATACATGTTGAGTAAATGAATACATGTTCAAAGGTGTTTTCTAGTCTGCACTTTATGAAACATTCTTATAAATAGATATAGTGAAATTTACCCACTTAATTGAATTAGAAGATGGACACGTTGGTTCCAAGAGGAGAGAAAAGAACAGTAGGAACAAGAACCCAGCTGGTTGCCAGAGGCCACCAATGTTCCCGCAGCGAACATTAGACGACCCCTGCGGAGGACTAGAATTTCCGACTCAGAGATGCTGAATCAGAACCTACCCTGCAACAAGATCTTCTAAGGATCACCTTGAGATATTGTTAAAATTAGACTTGGATTCAGCATCTCTGTGGCGGAAATGCAACACAAGGTTCTAGCAGAGGCTCAGACAGCAGTGAGATAGTGTGAAGCTGTGGTTTGCAAATTAATCGAAAGAGGAGAAACCCACAATGGAGGCTGTTGAAAAGGGACAGTGAGTGTGTTGAAAAGTAAACCTGATTAAAAAATTATATTAGCAAAGCAAAGAATTTCCAGAAGGAGAAATGGAGCCTATTAAATGATTCAGCACTGAAGTAAAATAAGGATTATTGGCCGGAGATCACTAATGATCACAGCAAAAAGCAAGAGTCAAATTAGTAGCAGGAAAGAAAGCTCAATTTGGGTAGATTGAGAGGGGAACGGGAGGTTTGTTCAAGCATGTTAATAGTTTTGACAATATCACCACCTCAGCATAATACCTATTGAATAGATTAGATGTTCAGTTAATCAGCTCACAATTCATTCATTCAGTCTTCTAAAACCCCTTCTTACTGGCTAGACTCTTACATGTCAGAGTAATTAAGGCAGGGTCTTGGCCCTATCACCTTTGAGATGAACATGTGGAGTATACAATTCTGTTCCTGGAATTTAGTTAACAGACTTTTCAATTTTTTTATACCAAAAGATAATTTCAAAAGTTCTACCTCTTTGGTACTTTCCTCAGTAAGTAAGAAAGCAAAGGGTTGATTTCAACCCTTTGTAAAACCTTGTCAAATTCTTCTCCCTGGGAGAGTGTTTCCACTAATTTTATAATGTGTGTCCTTGTTCAATATATTGAGCACCAGCATTAATGTGAACACAGCTAAATACAATGACACACAAGATCCTGAAATAACAGGACTAACAAAATATTATTGTCAGGGTTTAAATAAAGTATGGGATGATTGTTCAAACTTGTAATTTCTTTGATGAGCTATCTTTATGTGCCCTATATTTTTGTTCTAAATGACTTGGCAGTTTGGGGTCAATAACAGACTATGAATAGATCCGATTACAAAGGCCCTAGTTCTTCAATAACACTAGCGAATTCATTACAACGAATGAGTTTCAGAGTGTAATAATTAGAGGGTTTGATATTGATTCCCTATGCTGTGACAATTGCTGGCATTTCTGTGACAAAAATAACCATTATATTTAGCGAATTCTAATACTGATAGAGCCTTAAGCCCAAGATAAATATATTATTAAACCAGAAGTAGTTACATGAAAATTAAAATAATCTCCTTTACCTTAAACCAAAGATAAAGAACTGTTCTTTTATTACATTGACTTGAGGTCCAGGTTAGAACCCCATTTCATGCTATTTTTCATTCAAAATGGAAAAGTCTTATTTGTTTGTTTGGGTTTTCTGCTTTTTGCTATCACAGATGGGTAGAGTTCAAAATACTTAAGACAAAACATTTAGTTTTGTAAAATGCGAAAGTGAGCCTTGATACCTCCCTCCAGATTTAGGAAAGCTTTTGGGGCCTGGGGCACAGTGGGTGCACCTCGGGGCTGCTACCCACAAGGGCAGCAGTTTTCTCCTTAGAAGAAAGACAGGGTTTTCTCCTCTCATAAAGACTTTCTTACAGTCTCTGAAACTCAAACAGGCAGTGATACTCTGCCCTATACGGTCATTGTGAGTTGCATTGACTAGATGGCATTAAGATTTTTCGTTGGTCAATCTTGTGGTTAGCAGCCTGCACGTAACCACTGCACCACCAGGGTACTCTTGTAGGTAATTGTTTGCCACCAGCTTTGAAAGTTTGTGTCTTTACATTTGATGCCTGAGTAGAATTAACTGATTCAAGATTACTTCTTTATCCTCTTAATGAATGGTTTTGGTTAAATTGCTTTTCTCATTCTCAAAGAAAGTTTTGATGTTTTTGAAAAAAAAGTTCTACATGAAACTTCAAGAAAGCAATCCATCCCACTCACCACAACCTCAACACCTAAGTAAAAAAATAACTCCTTCAACAAGTGCAGATTGCTTATATTAATAGATAGTTTGCTGTGGATAATTTTAGACACCCACTCCTAATTTTTCAATTGTTATGTTATCTGACATTTCACATTGACAGTAGTAAACACACTCTACCTGACTTTTGGGCATTAGCAGCGTATCTCTGACATTAATAAACGCCTAAGTGAAAAGTGAGTGATGCCATCTGCATTATGTCAACCTGACTGGGTCATGATTGTCAGTGACTTGCCAGTAACATATCGATGTAGTATGGCATGTGCAGTATGATGTCATTGTCTTCATCTTGTGAGTTGTTATGGTCATACCTTCATTTTTTACAACACCAATTTTCAAATAATAACCGGATCTTTGGAGTCCAATCATGTCAATAAATAAGGAGTGGGTATGCAAGTGAAAATGTGTCCTTTACACAATTTTATAGCTTGCTTATTTCTAATTAGGAAACTGTTGTATCTTTTGATGGCAATTAATATGAAGTATGTCTTCACCATAGGGAGTTCTGGTTTAAAGTGTCAGATGATAACCCAACAGTCAGTCCTTCTAACCCCCAGCCTCTGCAGAGAAAAAGATGTCACATTCTGCTTTTGCAAGATGACCGCCTTGGAAACCTATGGGTCATGCATTACAATATAGAATCTAATGCGAACGAGTTATCTTCTTGAAGGAACAAAAAAAGAGTGTGATTTTTTCCCATTTGCATTTTCAATACTGAAAATGTAGTTATCTCAATGCAGAAAAACTGAAAGCATTCCCTTCTGTGAACAGGAACCAGAGTACCCCATTCCTATTCAATATTGTACTGGAAGTCTTTTTAAAAAAAAAAGTTTTATTAGGGGCTCATACAACTCTTATCACAATACAACTCTTATCACAATTCATACATACATCAATTGTGTAAAGCACATCTGTACATTCTTTGCCCTCATCATTCTCAAAACATTTGCTCTCCACTTAAGCCCTTGGCATCAGGTCCTCTTTTTTTCCCCTCCCTCCCCGCTCCCCCTCCCTCATGAGCCCTTGATAATTTATAAATTATTTTGTCATATCCTGCCCTGTCCCACGTCTCCCTTCACCCCCTTTTCTGTTGTCTGTCCCCCAGGGAGGAGGTCACATGTAGATCCTTGTAATTGGTTCCCTCTTTCCAACCCACTCTCCCTCTACCCTCCCAGTATCGCCACTCACACCCCTGGTCCTGAAGGTATCATCCGCCCTGTATTCCCTGTGCCTCAGCTCCTATCTGTACCAGTGTACATCCTCTGCTCTATCCAGACTTGCAAGGAAGAATTCAGATCATGATAGTGGGGGGGGTAAGGAAGCATTTAGGAACTAGAACAATTAGACAACAAAAAGAAATCAAAATAATACAGTTGGACAAGAAGTGAAACTTTTGCTATCTGCAGTTTATGCGGTTTTATAATTTGCAAATATAATGCAATTCCAATGTAGATATGTGGTAGTTACATAATTTCATGTCACCTTGATAAATAAGTGTAGGGGTGGAGTCTAGCCTGTCAATCAGGTCACCACCTGATGATGCTTCCTTGTAGGCAGGCCTTCTCCAGAGAATTCTGAGTACTTCCTCTCTTTTTCCTAGGAGGTTGGCTACAAACTCTTCACCTTCCTGGCCATCGAGCCAGATGGCAACCAGAACCCTGAAAATCCATCCACCTCCATTGGATGCACCCACCGGCATGGGATCTTCCTGCATTCATCATTGCATGTAGCTGTGTGAGTATGAAGGATTTATGGACTGGGAGGGGATGTTTTCTCAATATACAATTGCTCTTCGACATAAAGCTCTCTCACACACATACATGAGTGTCTCTGGATTTGTTTCTCTAGTCAGCCCTTCAGTCTTTTAAGAAACAGAAAGAATGAATGATCAACAAATACCTAGAATAAACAAAGAAGTGCTTAAGCAGATAAAAGGCTTCCCACACCCTGACCTCAAAAACTTTTATATATTGTACAGCCACAGTCGTCAAAACAGCCTAGTACTGGTGCAACGATAGGTATACAGACCAATGAAACCGTGTAGAAAACCTAGACATAAATCCATACCTACTACCATTGTTGTTGTTCGGGGCCATTGAGTCCGATCTGACTCACAGCAACCCATGCACCACAGAAGGAAACACTGCCCGGTCCTGCGTCACCCTCACAGTTGGTCAGTTGTTCTTGTGCCGCCACAGTGTTAATCCGTCTGGTCGAGGGCCTTCTGTTTTTGGCTGCCCTCGACTTAACCAAGCATGATACCTTTCTCCATGGACTGATCTCTCCTGACAACGTGTCCAAAGTATGTGATATGAAGTCTCCCCTCTTGTCTCTCAGGAGAATTCTGACTGTGCTTCTTTGAGACAGATCCGGTTGTTATTTTGATAGTCCACAGTACTCTCCCAATTCACCAGTGGAAAGCTCTAATCTACTTCATTCTCTTCCTTGATGGTTCCGGGAATTCTCTCTCAATGCTTCTGGGATGAATCGTACAGCCAGAGGACTGGCAGAGCTGATCAATCCCCAAGTCAGAGTCCTCTTTTCTTATTTGCATGGTCGGACCTAGTCATGTAGTGGTAGAGAGACATGACTATTGCATGTTTGGTGCCGCCAAGTTGGTTGTGACTCAGCGACTCTCAGGACAACAGAATTAACCAGAGCTCATGCCCGCACGGCCTCACCACTGTTACGTTAGAGGCTATTGTTGCAGACACTGGCTCAAGCCCGCTCCTTGAGGGCCTCCCTTTTGTTACCTGGCCTTCTGCTTTACCAAGCACAATGCTTTTTTCCAGGGACTGGTAATAACATGTCTAAAGCATGCAAGACAAAGTCTTGCCATCCTTGCTTCTAAGTAGAATTCTGATTGTATTTGTTCCAACAGAGATTTGCTTGTTTTTCTAGCAATCATGGTACCTTCAACATCCCTCATCAGCATTCTGTTTCAAAGACATCAGTTCTCTTTGTTCTTTCTTATTCTACCCATATCCAGAGACATGGATAAAATTTTTATTTTTTTAACTCACAGTCATCAAGTTGATGCTGACTTTTAGTGTTAACTGCCCCTGTGGGTTTCTGAGACCACAACTCTTCACAGGAGTAAAAAGCCTCATCTTTCTCCAGTGGAGTGGGCTGATTGTTTCAAGCTGTTGACCTTGCTGAATGCGTAACCACTACACCTAATGCGTAACCACTAACCCAATGCATAACCACTACACCACCTGGGCTAGAAGAGTCATACTAATAAATTGTATTTCTTCACACTTGGATTGACCTGAGCTAGCAAAAGGTCAGAGAGCAAGGCATTCTGACCATGTGGGCAAGTGTGTTGGGATACAGGACAAGGCAGAGAATGTCCTCAAATGATGGGATGGGGGTGGGGGAGATGGGAAGTGGCAAATGGAAAACAATGAACAGAACAGAAATGCATAATAAGAATCATCCCTTTTAATTTCCTTAGCCTCATGTGAAAGCCTCATGTAAATGCTAGCTTTTAATTCATTTTTTCCAGCAACTTTTTGGAAGCCACCTAGCATAATTATAGCTATTATATAAATGCAAAAAAATGAGACAATAAGTAACTTGCTTAATGACTTAAAAAAAGGTGCCTTCGATTGCTTGGTCCTTGAATGGAGCAACATCACTGTTCTAAACCCCAAAAATATGCCCCAAACATTTGTTTCAATAATTAATTGATTGAATGTCGGCTATATTTGATGTAATTAGGCATGCATTGTCTTTATAAATGTAAGCTAATTAACTACAGTAATTATTGGTTGGTTAAAAACTTAGATGACTTTTCTCCCCTGAGATACCAAATGCTGCTTAATTAGGATTAGGAGACAAGTAACGGAATATACAGGATTAGAGATGGAAGGCAGAGGAAGCAAAGACTCGCTAGAAATTAAGGCTTTGGAAAAAGTTTTATCAAACAGCCCGCAGAGCATAATTCCTAACTGAGCTCCCGCCAACGTCTATCCTCTTCACATATCCCTATGGTGCCAACAGCTGTTTCAGTCTAGAGTCTGAATTGCAATTTATCCTTGTGACTCTATGCCCTTGCTCATGATTCATCCCGAATATGAAATAACTCTACAATTCCTTTTTAAAAAACATTTTATTAGGGACTCATACAACTCTTGTCACAACCCATACATATATCAATTGTGTAAAGCACATCTGTACATTCTTTGCCCTCGTCAATCTCAAAGCACTTGCTCTCCACTTAAGCCCTTTGCATCAAGTCCTCTTTTTCCCCCTCCCTCCTTCCTCATGAGCCCTTGACAATTTATAAATTATTATTTTGTCATATCTTGCCCTGTCCCACATCTCTCATCACCCTCTTTTCTGTTGTCTATCCCCCAGGGAGGAGGTCACATGTAGATCCTTGTAATTGGTTCCCTCTTTCCAACCCACTCACCCTGTACCCTCCCAGTACCACCCCTCACACCCCTGGTCCTGAAGGTATCATCCACCCTGGATTCCCTGTGCCTCCAGCTCCTTTCTGTACCAGTGTACATCCTCTGCTCTATCCAGACTTGCAAAGTAGAATTCAGATCATGATAGTTGTGGGGGAGGAAGCATTTAGGAACTTCAGGAAAGCTGTATTCTTCATTGGTGCTACATCGCACCCTGACTGACTCATCTTCTTGATCGAATTATCCAACCTGTTCTTCAGCATCAAAATCAACACTCAAACTATATGAATTCTTCTTGAGATCAAGGAATGTGTCTCCTATTCTATCTGACCCCACTCCCACCCCAACCCACACACGTCTTACAAATTTCCTGAAGCTAAGAAAGTCCATGAATAAGCTAAAATAAACAAAAAGAAATGATAATTTGATTCTGAGGATTATAGACTTGCTGAAAAACAAAATAGACATTTGCTGGACTGAAAGAGGATAGCTATTAGAGCTATTTTTGTTGTTCTTTTTGGGTGCCATCAAGTTGGTTCTGACCCATCATGAACCAATGAATAACAGAACAAAATACTGCCCAGTCCTTTGCCACCCTCACAATCATTCCTGTGCTTGAGCCCAGTGTGCAGCCATGGTGTCGCTCCATCACCTCGAGGGCCTGCCTCTGCTTAGATGCCCTTCCACTTTACCAAGCAAGATGCCCTTCTCCAGCGCTGGTCTCTCCTGACATGTCCAACATATGTATATAAGATGAGGTCTCGCCATCTTTGTCTCTAAAGAGCATCTGGCTGTACTTCCTCCAACATATATTTGTTTGTTCTTATAGCAGTCCATGGTTCTTTCAATATTCTTCCCCAGCACCACAATTCAAATGCACTGATTCTTCTTCTGTCTTCCTTAGTCCATGTCCAACTATCACATGCATATGAGATGCTTGAAAATACCATAGCGGGGGTCAGGTGAACCCTAGTTTTTAAAGTAAAGCCCTTGTTTTTCAATCCTCTGGCTAGGTCTTCTGCAGCAGATTTGCTTATTGCAATGAATGTTTTTATCTTGTGACTGCTTCTTCCATGCACAGTGAGTGTGAATCCACCGAGATGAAATCCTCAACAATGCCGTGTGGACACCTGCTCAGCAGATGCCACCCCAAACCTCCCGGCAGATCGTGTTATGCTGTGAGAACATATGCATATATGTTTCCTCGCTTTTCTCACTTTTGTGTTTTAGCCTATCTTTTCTAATTCATGGTCAAAATTAACCTGAATCAATGTTATCATTTTAAAAATATACATTATTACATTCCTTAGTAGAATGACTACATTTTAATAAGACCTTTTCGCACAAGTCATTATTCATCTCAAGTTTGACTCAAATCTTAAAATCCATTTTAAAAGCTTCTCTGCTTCCATATCCTCCACTCCTTGGATTTACATAGAGTTTATTGCTGTAGTATTAGTTAAAGCTCATGTAAGATATGACGAAAGCCATGAAGATAGAGGAAATAGGGTTTCAAAAATCAGAACATTTAGATCATAATTGGAAAGATAATATATAATAATAAGTCTAAAAGAATAAACAAGGCACAAAAATCATTTCTAGGCCGTAAAAATATGGTAGAACTTTCTTCTAATTAATGAGAATAAGAAGGATTTATTAAGGAAATACCATTTTAATATTAATAAGAGTATATTTCTAAAAATATATTGGTGATAAGAGTTGTATGAGCCCCTAATAAAATGATTTAGAAAATTATTTTTTTAATGATTTAGAAAAAATACATATTTAAAGTTAATACATGATAAATGTTAACAGATACAACAATCTGTTCAATGGTGAGAGTCATAGGACCAGCATAACTGCCTGTCTAATGGGGGAGAAAATGTGACTGACGATCAGCCCAAGGCTAATCTTTATGAAATAAAGGAGAGTCCTTGCTTCTCTAGCCACTTGCCAATTCTGAAAGAGCCATCCCTCCCACAGTGACCACTACTTCTCTTCCGGGTTCAATCATCTGTTACAATGACCATGCCGGGGAGGCAAACCATACTTACAGTTAAATGGTTTATGAGGAACAAGGTACAATTCTGGTTAAGACCATCAGGCTACAATTCAGAATCTGGAAGCACATATGCACTATATCCATCCTTCGGGGTTGGACAGCTCTCTCGGCTACTCTTCACTGTGTAGGTCTTCTTTAGAACCCCTGAAGCCAGGCTCCTCTGGGCCCTTCTCTCTGCTACCAACTGACAGCCGGGCCCCTTTTAGACAATCACTATCTTCAATGTTAGTCTTGACCCGTCTTACGGATCTTTAGCTCTCTCAGGAGGTTCATTGCATCTCTCTTCTCTTCTTGTCCTCGTTTCTCTCTCACTGTCTCTCTCTCTTTCCCATTCTCACTGCTTTTTACCGTCTGATGCTTCCTACTCTTTTGCTTCCAGCTGTTTTCTGTCTAAAAGCATCTCTGTGGAGTTACGTGCTTAACCATCCAGACACCTTGTCAATTCCAAGGCACGCCACTCCCACCATGAACTAACCAAACCCACGCTCGGTCCAGCCACCAATACACAATTAGCACAGTAGGTTACAACTCATGTCATTTGCATGATCTAATGACCAATTGCTACAGGAATTACTACATACGCTGCAGTGCAGGCCTAGAGGATTAAAGCAAAGTTGTTTGCAACTTCCTAGGAAATAACAATCAATCTGGACAAAAATAGCAAACCCACTGAGATAAGAAAACTAAGACAAAGATAATTCCTCAGGGTTTACGGAAAAAAACTCCTAAGCTATTTTTCCAAAGCACCAAAGGAAAAGGACCACATAAAGGAACAAATTTCATTATCACAGATTAGGATAAAGAATGTTTATCACTCTGCCGAGAATGTTCCCTTGGGTTCCCTTTAAATCACAATTCTTCCACTATCTTCTAGAAACTTTCATCAAAAAGATCATGCAGTATTTATGCATTTGTATCTTATTCATTTATTCCACAATTTCTTTTTACGTTCATTCATGCTATTGTATATACCAATAATTGTCATTTTATGAGTTCTAGTTCATTTTAGCAATGTACTAAATTTATTAAACTTTGATGAATATTTGGATGGGGCTTTGTGAATAAAACTGAAAGAAATATTTACTTATAAGCCTTTTGAGGAGATACATATTTATTTCTCTGAGTTTTATGCCTAGAAATAGATTTGCTGGATCATAATATTAGTTCCCTTTATTAGAAACCACCAACCCTCCTGAGGACATCTGGCTCAGTGGCCTCCTTAAGGCCAACTTAGTTAGATTGTTCAAATATTTGCACTAGTCTTTTATTATTAAAGCACTGGTTAATTTTCTGTATTCCTGCTCTGAGTTAGAGAATCAGTCTTCCATTTAAACTTTGGATATCATGGGGGGAAAAGAAAGAAAGAAACTACCAACCTAATTTTCAAAAGGTTGTACTGGTTTATACACCTACCAACACTATTAGTTCACATCTGTTAAAGAGCAAGGGCTTCAGATGATTTTCTATCAACACCATTCTTTCTTTTAAAAAACTTTTTTTCATACTTCCTCAACTGCTATAAATATATAGCTTTCAAACTTGTCAGTGTATATTGTCCAGCTTTTTAAATAGCCTGTTATGCTAAATCCTTTGCATTTCCCTTTTGGGGGACAGAATTTATTAGCCATTTTAAATGTATTTTTGACACAGTAAATTCTATCATTTACCACCTCCACATTAGGCTTAATGATGCTACTCTAGCTTTAATCGCTTTCTAGCCCGCACTTCCTTCTTTTATCTACCTATTTACCACAAAGAACTCTTTGTGGGTTCTTTAAATCTCTAGTTGTCTTCACTTTGTTTTCTGATCTTACCTCATCCATGCCTTAATGTCTTTTGGTATATTATTATCAACTTGTTCTTACACACTTTTTCTCTTCATAAAGAAAAGTATTATTTAATTTGTCTTTCTGGAGTTCATATGACAGTGATACTTTCCCTAATTTTGCATTTTTTCATAATTTATCTCTACTCTTTTGTGTTTCATTGTATTGCATCTGTTTGCTCATTTGTCCTATAGTATACAAATAAGATCTTGAGTCATTTTAATCTGAATCTCAAGTGCTAGGTTACTTGAGTTGACATCTAAATTAGGACTGCTATCAATGCTACACATCAAAAGTTTGATCAATAGCTGTACAGACATGGAGGGGCTTATTGATATTTTTACAAGGCTAATGGACCTGGATTACAATTTCTAAGTCATCACTCATGATTGAGCAGCAGGCTTTAGTGATGGGTGTAAGGTTTCTGTCCTCAGACTTCCCCACTCACCACACAATCCCCCTGGCTTGTTGCAGAGAGCCATTTGGCTTTCCATTTTCTGCTTGACCCTTCCTGTATGTCCAGAAATTCATTCATGTTCCTAATAAAACATACAACTGAAGAATTAGCAAAGGCTTACTAATATCATTTTTTCATTTTCACCCTTTCTAGTCATCTTTTTTCACAGAAGAGATCAGTATAGAGATTGATTTTCACAAAGTTGAAGTGGCTATTTTTCATTATAATTTTAAATAACATTCTTCCCACCATAGTAAGTGATGCATGATCATTGGTCTTTCGGTTTATAATTTAAAAAGTTCTATGTGAGGCGACTAGTCAGATATTGTTTTCCCTCCTACTTTTCAAGTATTATTTTTTTTCTAGTGGCAAAGAACAGCACAACTCTTACCCTACAAGTCTCAATGACCACTTTCAAATACATTAAATGTAAACGAGGAAAAAATATATCACATTAAATATAAATATAAACCTTGTGACCTTTAGGATCCCATTGAATTTTTCAAATTCTAAAGACAATGTTCCTTCTTGAAAATGTTCAGAATCTTTGGAGAGTTCAGTGTGCTAGATTCAGCTGACAGACTAGAGCCATGGCGAATGTCTCCAATGGAGCCATTTCTTCTTGTATTTTATCCGCAATCCTGGCCTGTACTAGACCCATCAAACTTCTTTCTTGCCTGGGGCTTTATATTCAATTACTATAGGGTTCAAAGATCTTATTGCATATTTTAAAGGATCTCTCTATATGGATAAGGAACACATATGTGGACATATATTATGTTCTTCCTCTTTGACTCAATAGCACTTATCAACAATTCCTACCTTGACCCTAAAGGGCAGATCTGATCTCATCATACCAGATTCTGAGTACCTTCAAGTTGCAAATCAGACATTGAAAACCCTATGGAGAATAGTTCTTCTCTGATAAACATGGGGTTGCTATCAGTCACAGACTACTCAAAGGCAACTAACCAAAATCCAAACTACTACCACAAGCCAGTTCCTACGGTGACCCCATCTGACAGAGTAGGGCTGCTCCCTGGGATTCCTGAGGTTGTCAATATCTGCAGGGGTAGGAGGCCTCATCTGTCTCCCCAGGCACATCTGGTGGGTTCTTGCTGATGATGTTTGGATTAGCAGCCCGGCACATAACCCACCAGGTCTGGCACTCACAGTGGTAATTTCTTCATCGTGCCTAAAAGACAGAACTGATGGCATTACATCAGGCAATAAACATCTTCAAAATGCCTTCAGCAAAAGTCACACTTTGTTGGCATGACATACAAATTCAACTCCAGTTAAATCCTAATTACCTCTACAACTTTTAACAAAAAAATTATATTATTTTACTGAGCTTTTCTAAATTTGGGGTTTTTCTTTACTTTCTCTGCCTCATTATAAGCCATCACTTCCATGTGGGAAATATTTTCCTTTCTCCTTGAGCATTTTCCCTCTATTGACTTCTCTTGTTTCAATGATCAAAGGGGCTGCATATTATAAATGGTATAACTATAGATGATACTTAACTTGGGTCTCTGACTGACATGGAATGGGGCAATCCAGACAGGCCCCACCCAACCCATGATGGACATGAGGAAGCAATGAACTAGGAGCTCTACTCTGTCCCAAGGTCACTGCGAGTCAATGTGAAAGCAGTGGATTTGGTATTAAACCATTGAGATTTTAATTTTAGTTTCTGGTTAATTCTTAAATTCATCTAGAAGTATACTAGGAAATGAAGTAAAGGGAAATAAACATAGGAAAAGTTACCCCAAAATGCTAGTCATTGTGTTCTATACCAAAGCTTCTTAAATTGTGAGTTGTGGGAATTGTGTGTGTGTGAACACTAACAACTCAAAATGAATTCAAATGTGTAATGAATCGGAGGTGCTTCTGGCTGGGCTCGCCCCATTGCAGATTCTCAGAGTAAAGGAAGTCAGGAGTGAAAAAAGTTTCAGAAGCCCTGTCCTATCCCATAGGCATGAAGCATATTTGATCCTGAGCTCAATCAATGTGGTCAAGAAAAGAACATCCACTGCACACTTTAAAGTCTCCCCCAAATAAAAACTACCTCATAGAAATGCTTAAATGCTCAGTCTAGGCTAAATGAATGAACTTTTTCTATCAGTGTTATGTGTATATTTTATAGAAAAATCCAGGATAAAATCAGTAGTTCTGGAAATATTGAAGAATTGGTCGGTGAATCACTTTCTATTTCCAGATATATTTTCCTCAAATATCCAATTAATAAATGGCTCTAAACAAAAGCAGGCTGATGTGGAAGTAAACTATTCCCTTTGTACATGAATATTTAATAAGCTCTTTTGAAAATATTATTTTAGATAATACTCAACTGCATATTAGAAAATCTACCACAAAGATTTTCACATTAAGATATTCTTAGTTAAGAGATGAGAATAACACCTTCAATAATTTTGTGAGAATCATAGGGCATACAAATTTTATTCTCCAAACTTATGGTGAAACTAAGACAGTAATTATCTGAGCTGTTACATTTTTAGTTATATATTCCCACATGAAAATATAATAGCATGACTTTCATACACATGCAGTATATACATATATAAGCATTTAAATAGAAAAAGAATTGTGAAATTATAAATTATTTTTATTATCTCATTTACCTTTCCTCTGCTTTTTCCAAATTACTGACTAATAAACTAATTTTTATAATTAATATATATAGGAATCCCAACACTTTGGCTTTCTGAGTCAGTATGTTCTCAGTACTCACAACTTACCCTCATTTCACTCTGTCTGTCTCAAATAGTTTATGAATATTACTTACCCTTGAGGTTTCATATATTTATCCACTTAGACCTGTTTACTGCTGCTATCATTTAAAACACCTTTAAGGACAAAAGTTTTGGTTATACATAAGCTAGACAGACCTTCCCACACACCAAATCCACAGGAAGGACCACTTGTAGTTAACTTCCGGAAACTCCTTCTTCCGTTCAAGTACTGCGTTCAAGTACCGCAGGATCTCAAGGCCAGATTTCAATGTCTTGCTCACTTAATATGATATTAGATCTATTTCATTGTGTCTTTTTTCAAAGACGAAAATCATTCAAGATTTTCTTCCTGCGATTGAAACTACACTACTCAGAGAAATGCTCCTCTCGTTCTGCAGAGTAGTTTGACTTTTCAATCATTTATTTAATAAAGGAGAGGAAAGAAGAACATGAACTCCTTCTTTCATGTTAGTTTATCTAAAACTCTGAAGACTTATCTTTTACTTGGTGCTTGTGAAAATGGCCCGCAGCCACATCTAGTCACCTTGGGCTACATAGGGAGAAATAGACTACAACTCCACAGGAGCTCAGGTGCGTCTCCATCCTATCACCTTCCTTTATCCCATTCTGATAACAACCATTACTCCCATGACGGCACTCTACTTCATTGCTGGAGTC
Source organism: Tenrec ecaudatus (assembly GCF_050624435.1). Taxonomy (NCBI): domain Eukaryota; kingdom Metazoa; phylum Chordata; class Mammalia; order Afrosoricida; family Tenrecidae; genus Tenrec; species Tenrec ecaudatus. Next base: position 41,534,852 of record NC_134539.1, on the reverse strand, counting down.
AATAATTCATTGCAATGTCCACAGAGAGCTCACATATAATACTACCGATAATAGTTTATTAGGGATAAGAGGTTATCACAAGACAGGATAAAAATATACGAAGAATAGAGTCTTTGGTCTATATCATGGTCTCTGCTCAGCCAGCAGCCAAGTCTCTCACGGGTCCTCAGCCTCTCAGTCATGGCATCCATTGGCCTCGGCCTCTATGAGTCTAGGATTTCTCCTGCTGCTCTGATTTACTCAGCGCCTTATGATCTCAGTTGTGCAGCTTCTCTGGTCTGTCTCATGGTCTCTGAGTTACAGCCTCTATGGTCTCTGGGGCCTTCGCCACTCCAGGCAGGGATCTGGCATGCACTCTGCTGCTGGCTTTGCTTTGACGGTCAAGGGAATTCTTACTCATGCTTCTGAGATGGCTTTCTTTCACCTCCAGGAATGGCAAAACTGACTAATCCTTGAATTAAGAGTCCTCTATACCTCACTTGTGGAAGGGACAAAGAAATAGATGGAAGAGCCATAAGACATTAATTTCACTTTACCATAGGCCACCCTTGGACTCTTCTAGCCATTGTCTTGCTGATACATGAAGAATTGACCGCCACCCCCTCTCAGGTACACCTACACTTACAATTTTAAAAATCACAGTTAATTCTGTTAACAATCATTCACAACTAGATAGGACTGAGGAGCTCACAAAAAATTCTTCTTTATTTAATCCTCCAAGCCTCTAGGATGAGGTCTCCTAAAATATTTCTTTGCAAAATCATTGTCTCTGATCCAAAATAATAAATTTATAGTCTTTATTATCTCAATATTCTAACGTTCTTGTTTCCTGTCTTTCAATGAGTCTTGTCACCTCTTCCACAAAGAAGCTAGTGTAGTTTTACTTTCACAAATACAAAAAACCCACATTGTTCATTAATACTAATTGTAACTTCTAGGGAGTAGTTTTTCATTATGTAACCAAATTTGATCCCAACAGTTTACTTCCAGTAATTTAACTTGATGACATGTGGCAGTTACATAATCTCCTGTCAACTTGTATAGGGGAGGAGTCTAGAGCGTCAATCAGGTTGCAGCTTGCTGACTGTATTAGAGAATTAAAGTATCTGGAGGCCAGATACACACACAATCTGCTTGTCTTCCTGTTGACAAGCCACATGGAGACCCCTGATGGAACCAGAGCTCTGGAGCTGGAGGAGCCATGTGGGGACTCCTGCCAGTGCTGAGATGCTTCCACTGCCGCTGGAGCCATAAGATTTTCCACCCACTAGCCTGTGATCTTCCTGAATTCGGTGTCATTGCATGGGTGCATTAGTCTAAAGAGGAATTTATCAACATATGGGATAATATTGGACTTATGGACTTGATCTGGACTGGGCTGGGATGTTTTCTTGATGTATAATTGCTCTTTGACATAAAATTCTCTCTTACAACACGAGTGTCTATGAATGTGTTTCTCTAGTTTCTCTAGTCAACTCAACCTAACACACATGTCCAAAGTATTTGAGAAAACAATCTCTAAGATAAATTTTACTGGATGTAAATTTGCATGGTAAATTTGATATTCTTCACCAACAACATAATTCCAAAAGCACTGACTCTTTTTTGGCCTGATTTACTCATTGTCCAATTTTGCATGCAAGATGTCAAAGAAGTTTTTTAAAAAAGATTTTCCCATTACAATGTGTGTATTGATTTTTTGACTAGTGCTCCTTTGGGTGTTGGCTGTGGTCCTAAGTAAAATAAATGCCTTAACAGCTTCAACCTTTGCTCCATTTTTACCGATGTTCCTTATTGATAGAGTTGTGAGGATTTTTGTATTCTCTTTATATTGAGGTATATCTCACACTGAAGGCTGTAGACTTTGATCTTCATCAATAAGTGATTCAAGTCCTCTTAACATTCAGCAAGCAATGTTATGTCATCTTCACATTGAGTTCTTCATAATTTGGGGGCATCACGTCATTATCAAATATATGGTTTACAAACACTTTCATTCTGTAAATTGCCTTTTTACTTTCAAGATGAATATCCTTTGATACAAACAAGTTTTTAATTTGGGATAAGTCCATTATTTCATTTTCAATATTAAGTGGAGGTTATTTTTTATGGAATAGCACCTCATAGATGTCCTGCTGTTACTTGGTGGAAAGTTAATTCTGACTCAGAGTGCATCATGCAAAGTAGAACCCCTCAAATAGCTTTATTATATTTTATATGAAGTTTTATTGGCATATAGTTCACATACCATACAATTCAATAATTTAACTCTATGAAAGCATTGTGCAATGATCACAATTGATTTTAGAACACTTTCTTCACTCCTGTATCCATTATTCACTCTCATGCTCCTCCCACCTCCCTGATTTTAGTTTTATCTTCTGCCCTAGTTTAGTTTTAATTACTGAAAATGCTTCAGTAGCCATGTAAATAGGAAAATATTTTGTATGTGTTAATGTTCCTGGGAATTGTCCTTGATGAAAGAGTAACTGGTACCGAAAGACTTATTAATTCCAGGCTGCAAGGCCCTGAATGCCTTGCCTCCATTTATAAAATATCTGGTGCAATATTTCATATTTAGAACTGCCTTATGAAAGTGACTGGGGCAGCTGTATGCTGGAGCCAGATTGTACCTGCTTGTGAGACCCTATTTTTAAATATTCTGAGAAAGTACATTGTTTTCAAAAGACATGGTCTAGAATCTGGATCCAAAATGACCTTGCTGTCCTTTTAAACAAGGAACAACATTATGGAAACTGCTTGTTATTTGAATATGGGATAGATATTTTCTACCTCCCAAGAGCATTGTGAACAGTAAATAAGGAGGCATCTGGTTTGCAGTATTTGTTAAACTATGAATACGTTTGTCCTAAAATAAACTGGAGGAGCACCAATGGTACGGTCATTAGTACTGAATTGTCAGCTGGAACCCAACCCACCAGCTGCTCTGCAGGAGAAATATGGGATTGTATGCTATCCTCAAGATCATAGTCTTTGAAACTCTATGGCAACACTGCTCTTCTCTGCTATAGGTTTGCTGTGCGTGAAATTGGCCTGATAGCTATGGTTTGGTCTTCTTGGTAGTAGATAATTTTTACATCATAACCAAAGAGCCTCTGAAGTCTTCTTTAAACCAAACAATAGTTTAGATTAGCTAGTAAAGAATGTCTGCCTTGACCAATATAGTCATTTAATAACTATCAAGAATCAAATTGATAAGAGTTCCAAAGATTAGAGAGGGACCCAAGGGGACATGTTAATGGAGGAAGAACAGCTAAGAAAAAAGGGTGAGAATGGGTGCACAACTTGTAAAATGCAATCAGTTATGAATTGTACATCCAGAAACTGTTGAATTAGTATATGTATTTGTGTTAGTCCGGTAGACTAAAGAAACAAATTCATAGAGACTCATGTGTGAATAAGAAAGAGGTTTATATACAAGAGCACTTGAGTATTGAGAAAACATCCCAGCCCAGTCCAGATCAAGCCCATAATGCTGATATTAGCCCATATGTCTGCTGCCAAGCTATAAAGTCCTCTTCATACTCAAGAAACACACGCAATGACACCGAATGCAGGAAGATCACAGGCCAGTGGGTTGGAAGTCTTCTGGATCCAGTGGCGTTGTAAGCATCTCAGTGTTGGCCTGGGTCTCTTGTGGCTTCTCTGGCTCCAGAGGTCTGGTTGCAACAGGGTAGATCCATGTGGCTTCTCCAGCTCCCAGGGCATAGCGCTGTGTGTCTTGTCAGTAGAGCGTCTCTCAGGGAGCAGAGAGAGAGGTGTCTCCTGTCTCCAAAGCGGAAATACACAAGTTCACAGATTTCTCAGAAGGCCATGCTCACACAAAGGCTTCATTGGGTATATCTTGATTGATAGGCCAGACTCCACCCCTTCATTTGTAATCCTCTCAAATTGACACCAGATGATGGAACTACCAGTCTTTGTTTTGCAGATTCTCAACAATATTTTTCCAATTGAATGCTGTAAAGAAGAATGAAATGCAGGCTTATAATGACACTAAATGCATAAGACGTCAGACTGGCTATTTAATTTAGGGTTACTTCAAGTTACAAAATTCTGTGATCTTTTATGTCCCACTTTTCCCCTGAATTTTTTGCATTTAGTTTGAATCTCTTTAGTTCCCTTTTTTTTTTTTTTTTTTCACGGAGCAGCAACCTTCCCAAGTAGGCTAGCGTGGACACTCCTATTCCAGTTACAGCTCAACAAGGCGACCGGAATAAGGTAAAGAAAACGATCTCTGAAAATGTTGTGATGCAAACATCACCTTAAATTGCTTCCAAGAAAGCCACTGGCAAACTAATCTCTCCCTTCCTCAATTCCATAGTCTTGCATCGGGAACAAATTGGATTTGATTTAGTACATGTCTCTACTGACCTTCCAGCTCACTGGTTAAGCTATTAGATTTGCCTTGAAGTCAGTAAACCTTGGGTCCCTCTGGTCTTGAGTCGGGCCTTAGGCATCACACAAGCATCATTCACCTTTATTACTTCAGTTACTGACCTTTCCTTTTAATGCACTGGAGCCTCTGGGATTTTTTTCTTTTTAACTTCCAAAATAAAATATTTTTCATAATTGAGATCTCAGAGTCACAAATAAGAAACCAGTTGCGGTCATTAGGGCTATTTTTCTATACCTTGAAAAAGTATTGCACTTATATTGTTTTCTTTCAACAAAATTTCCCTTGTGTGAATCCTGTATATCTTTTGTCACCTCTTTTTTCCTGATTATTAATAGAAACCACCTAGATTTAATATACTGGACATAAACTTCTAAAACATGTTGTTTGGGAGACTATAAATTTACTCAGTAACAAATTTCATTACATGTTCCTCTTTAGTATTAGGGCAATATTTTCTACTTTTAATATTTATTTCAAAGCAGTGATTCTTTGATTCACTAAAGAGTCATCATAGTATAAAAGAAAGTGCTTATGAATTGTTCGAGTTACTTAGTTTGGTCCTGGGTCTATGTGTTCTGGAAGGAGATACCCAATCTGAGATGCCCCCATGTGACTCTCTCCATGTTGAAAGGGCTTACATGATGTGTACATTAAAAGAAATACTTCAAGGCAGATGTTAAATACCACTTGAAGAGCACATAAGGCATAACTTAACTGCATCACCGAAGCACTCCCAAATCATTCTAAGTAGGCAAAGTCCTTAATAGCTAATACGCTCCTCCTGAATTCCCTGGAAACAGGTCGGGTTGCAATACTGTTTAGGATCATTTTCATGCCCGAGGTTATATAGCACAGAGGTAGGAAGTTCAGTCTTAAAAAAATCTGTGTGGTTGGTTAATGATGCTCAACAAGGTTTTGACATCTGTAAGAATTTAGTCATGGATTCTCTCTATCCTTCTTTATGGTACTGTTTTAGACCCATCAAAAAGTCAAACCTACAGGATACACTGCAAATTGTATGGCAAGTTATATTGTGTGGCTGTAAATTAAATAAAGAAACAAAATAGAATAACCTTACCTTTCTTTCCTTTTCAAAAGAATGATATTCTATCGTGTTTTCAGTAAAAGTTTAGACAAACTAGGTTCCCATTAGACCATTTCTATTCAATTGTTCAATGACATTGGTTATATTTTTCACAATACATCAGCATTCTCTTTAATTGCCTTCTGACCGCTTACTTCCAATGTGCTACTTTCTCTGTCCCTTTATCTTCTGGTATTTGTTTTAGAGTAATTGTTGACTTTGGGGTCTCACATGGATTTTCTTTAATTTAGCAAAGACCCGTGTTTAATAGCCGTTATTTTGTGTACCTGCAGAACAAAGGGGACCTTAAGGAATAGATAGGCTCAAGGTTAAAGGGGTATGTTGGTCCAGCAAATATATACTGTATTTTTCCAATGAGGTTTGCCCTACATTTTCTCCCATTCTAGGAGTCCTCATCTATTGTGGCCCTGATCAGAAGCGTTGGTAGTGACAGCTGGGCCCCATGTAGGTCTCCTGGACACAGGGTGGATGAGGTCATAGCTCTTGTAGATTATTAGCTCTGTAAGCTAGTTTCTTCTCTGAGTCATTGGCTTCCTTCTTTTGTTCTTGATGAGGGAAGACCAACAGTTGTGTCTAGACAGGTGAACACAGTATTTAAGGCTCCAAATACTACTCACATCGCTAGTATGCAGCATTGAACTCTGTGAATCTTATGATGCCAATTCATTGAGTGGTCCAATGAGACTAAGGTCTTAAACCTTCAAATCAAAGTTTAAGTAGTAAAATGATAAAATAAGATATAACAATAATTATGCAATAAAATTATGTAATAAAAGATTACATGATGACTGTGTAGTCAAATATCATGTAATTTTATATAATAAAATATTGCATGTCTAGGAAGTATCCATAATTATGCTGTCTATCTGTACATGCATGTCCATATATTTATGCACATAGAGGTGGAAAATCGTACACATATATGTCTATAAACCTACATATATGATTATACACTTGTTTTTGGTTGATGATTTTGTTGCCAAGCTGTATGTGTGAGTCTGGGTACTTTAGAGAAACAAATCTACAGAAACTCATATATAAGAGTTTTATATAAAGGTTTAAGTATGCATCAAGAAAACATCCCAACCCAGTGCTGCCCAAGCCCACAAGTCCAACATTAACCCTTATGCCTCATATCAATCCACAAAGTCCTCCTCCATCACACAAAACACATGCAATGACCCTGACTGCAGGAGGGAAGCCAGGTCAGTGAATGTGTAAGCATCTCGGCGCTGACAGGGGTCTCCACACGGCTGCTCCAGCACCAAGCGCTACATAAGGGTAGGTCCATGTGGCTTCTCCTCAGGGATGTCTTGCAGGAAGTGAGCCTTGCCAGCTGAAGCAGGGACCTGGCTAAGGCAGCTGCACCCTGCTATGACCATCAGAAAGCAAGAGACCCAAGAACTAAAAAGGTGAGGCTTACCAAGCCATTTATCTGTCAGCCCTCAATGAACCCCACATGTGTTTAACAGCCAGGTTGGCACAATAAGCTAACTACCTAACTATATATGCCAATCTTTAGTACAATCATCCTTTTCGCTAGAATAATCTTGATATATTTACCTTTTTGACATTTCTCACTATTTTTCAAGTATTAGTGGACATCTACATTACAGTCATTCTTCTCTGATATCTGGAGACCATAAATTTAATCAATGTACCAAAATCTTACTCCTCCCCAGAGAGAATGAGAATAGTTGCCATTTGAGAACATTTACAGTGTGCAGGTGTATTATCTCATTTAATTCCCATAACTTTATGAAGTCGTTTCCCTGCTCCTGATCTCCTCATCTTTGCTTTCTCATTTCATAGATTAGAAATTGTGGCTAGGACAGGTAAAGTAAAGCCGGACACTGTCAGAAAGCTCGTTGGAGAGTTAATACTGAAACCTGTCTAACTTTAATGCCAGGGTTCATATTCACTACCTCGCTCAGCCTCCTGCCCAAAGATGGAAATTCAACGAAAGCTTATTCTCTTAACGATGCATAAAATAATAAAAATCAAGTGAACAAAATGTCAACATGTTCATTACGATAGGAAGTACACATGATATAAAAATGATAAATCATTCGACTGTTTTTACAACCTCACTGTTCTGTGAGAAAACTGAACTCATCAATCTTCTTCCCAACTAATCTTTTCAGCATTAATAATTTCCTAAAGCAAATTAAGAACTGGGAATTAATTTAATGAGTTTTCCTTCCTAATGACATAAGCTTCATATCATTGTCATTTCCAAACCAAATTACCATTTGCTTTATCAATGAATGTGGATTGCAGTCCCCTATGGAAATCAGAGTTAAATACAGAATTTAATAATTAAAATTTCTCATTCAAGTGGACATTTTTATTCTTGAAAAATATTATGTGTGTTAACACAGTCAGCAGCTTCATTTTCTTAGCGACTTGTGGGTACTTATTCCTTGTCATGTGTTACCTACTCCACGAACACATGCTGCCAATATAAAAAATGGCTTGTATACATTTTTAAATATTCAATTATAATTTTCAATGAGCCATGGACAAGAGATATATTGATTCGGGTCATTTGCATAGAATGTCAGTCAAATTGGCAGCAAGTTCACCCTTTTGCTGTCCTTGAAGCAAAATGCAGGATGCTGCATCTCAGACTGTTGTTCGTGATGCCAGTCAGAATCAGTCACTCACTTTCAACTACAAGAATGAAGCATTTCACAGAGTAATGACACCATTAATAAATCATATTAGGCCTAAAAAGGGACCAGAATCTTCAACATAATGTTTACAGTTCACAGGAAGCCATTATAGTCAAAGGAGGATAAAAATATCATTCCATTTCTAACAGTCTTTTCTCATGTATCGTGAAGCTCTGTTGTCATGTACATATATATTTAGTTTGTTATGTCTTCTTGTTGAATGACTCTTATCATTAAATAGCGTTTCTCTGTGTCTTGGAGAGTTTTGTACTCACATGCACTGATGAACTAGATAATAGACCCTATTAATTAGGGTGGAAGGAAAGGCAATACAAAGTAAGGAGATGATCAGCATATTATCAATAAGGAAAATGAAGTTGCATAAAGGTTGTGGTAGTAACACTTTGTTGTCAATTGGAGACATACGAGTGAAGGGGTGGAGTTTAGCCTGACAATTAGGTCGCAGCTTGAAGACCTCATTTGAAGGCGCTTAGGAGATAAACATCTCGCTGGAGGCGGGACACATGCTTACGCCCTTGGAGACTCTTTAATGACAAGGGAGACTCCCTACTGACAAGGGAGACTCCCTGGGAGACATTGCAGCTGATAAGACATATGGAGCTATGCTAATGCCCAAAGCTAGAGGAGCCAAGTGGAGACCCCTGCCAGTGCTGAGATGCTTACAATGCCACTGGATCCACAAGACTTCCCATTCACTGGCCTGTGATCTTCCTGTATTTGGCATGTTTGCATGTGTTTCTTGAGTCTGAAGAGCACTTTATAGCTTGGTATCAGACATATGAGCTAATATCAGCCTTATGGACTTGATCTGGACTAGGCTGGGATGTTTTCTCAATATTCAATTGCTCTTGTATATAAAGCTCTTTCTTATATACATGAGTGTCTATGAATTTGTTTCTCTAGTCTACCTGGATAAACACAAAGGTGCACAGAAAACAACAACAAAAATGTATTATATTACACATTATTATACACATTCATACAATGCCAAATACTATTTATAATAAATAAAAACCTATGGGTAGATATATGAAAGAACTTCAAAAAGTTCACAGGGAAAATGAAATTAAACAATGGATTTTTCCTGTGAATTTTTTATGCTACCCTAAATAGGGAAACAAGCAAGTTGAATACCTCTGATAGATGAAATGGACTATTTTCATGATCAGATATATGTAAATTTGGCAGAGGATATTTCTACATATGTATTTGTGTGCTGTAAATATATCCACATAGATATATCGCCCACCTCCCAGGGAATGAAAAACAAAAATGTGGGTGAAGGGAGACAACGGACAGTGTAAACCACGGAATAACAATGATAATATATAATGAATCAAGGATTCATGAGGGTGGGAGAGTGGGGAAGGGAGGGGGAAAAAGGGGGAGCTGATACCAAGGGCTCAAGTAGAAAGAAAATGTTTAGGAAAAGTAGATGGTAACATATGTACAAGGGTGCTTAATAAAATTGAATGCTGGATTGTCATAAGATTTGTAACAACTCCCCAATAAAGTGATTAATTATATATATACCTATATATAGATATATCCATGTATGTGAATAGAGGCCACTACATATTTGTCAGTTTGTGATGGTTTATGTGATTCTGTGAATGGAAGTTACGTCATCAGTATCTCAAATACCAGTTGGGTCATCTAGGGTGAACGGGATTCTGTAGAGCTTCCAGACTAAGAACAGACTACCAAGAAGGAAGAAGCCATCCCCTTCTGAGGAACTAACAACAGAAAATCTTATAAACAACAGGAGGATGTCATATCGTCAGATACAATACCTGAAAAAGAACCCCTCGGTAAATCAAAATATGATGCAGGAAGAGTTGACTTCTTAATGTAGTGTCAAACTTAAAGATGTGAATGGAGTAAAGCTTTTGAGACCTGATTTGCTAATGTGTCTGAAGTCAAAATGAGATTAAACAACTGCTATTGGCCAATTTGAATCAGAAAATCATAGGGTCTACTATGTTGAGAATGACAAATTCAAGAGGAATGGTGTCACAGTCTTCCACAAAAAGTACAGTTCAAGAGATATCTTAAGCACAATGCTGTCTGCGATAGGGCAATATCTACAGGCTTAGATAGAAGTGTAGTTAACACAAGTATTATTCAATTTTATACACCAGCCACAAAAACCAGTGATGAAGAAAGTGAAGAATTCTACCAAAGACTTCAGCCTAAAGATGATGCAATCAAGATGCACTGATAATTTTTGGAGTTTGGAATGAGAAAGTTGAAACAAAGAGGAAGGCACAGTAGTTGGAAAATATGGACTTGGTGATAGAAACAAAGCTGAAGATCACATGGTAGACATTGGGCAAGATCAACAACTTCTTCCTTGTAAGTACCTTTCTTCAACAACACATACAGTGACTTAACATGTGGAGCTGGCCAGCTGGAATACACAAGAATCAAATTGCCTACATCTCTAGGAAGAGATAACAGAGAAGTTCAATATCAGCAGCCGCAATGAGGCCAGAGGCTGATGAGGACAGACCATCAATTTCTCATATGTGAGTTCTGATTGAAGTTAAATCAAATTAAAATGAGTGCTTGAGAGCCAAAATACAACCTGGAGACTATCCCGTCTAGATTTGTAGTGATGCATTGAACACGAATGATAGAAGACTTGATGAGCTGGAGGGGGCATCTGGGACCTCCTACATGATGAAAGCAAGAGGTCCATAAAAGGACAGGAAAAGAAAAGATCAAACTGGATGTCACAACAGACTCTGAAGTTACTCTGGATCATAAAATAGTTAAAGCAAGTGGAAGAAATGATGACGTGAAGGAGCTGAACACGACATTTCAAAGGGCATCTTGAGAAGACAAAGTAAAGTATTATAATAAAATGTGTAAAGACCTGGAATCAGAAAGCCTAAAAAGGAAAAACATACTCAACATAGCTCAAGCCGAAAGAACTGAAGAAAGATTTCAAGTTCCAAGTAGAAATACTGCAGGATTCTATGGGGAATATTGACCCGGGCAGGAAGCATCAAAAGAAGGCAGGGCTCAGTCATTGGACAGAAAGAGAACGATTTGACATTCAGTGATTGCAAGAGGTAAAAGAAGGCCAAGAACCGATGGGACTGGAGGAAAATGTCCAAGTTGCACAGAGGGGCATTAGGAAAGCGCAAGGCTCCAGAATTGACAACATAGCAATTGAAATGTTTGAACAAACTGATAAAGCACCTGAAGCACTCACTTATGTATGTCAGGGAACGTTAGAAGACTGCTCCTTGGGCAACTGACTGGAAGAGATCCATTTTTGTACTCATACTAACGAAAGGTAACCCAAGAGAATGCAGAAATTTTAACAATATTATTAATATCATACACAAGTAAAATGTTGGTGATCATTATTCAACAGTGGTTGATACGGTACATCAACTGGAAGCTGCTAGAAATGTAAGCCACATCCAGAAGAGGATAGCTAGCGTGTATCATTGTCAGATGAAGCTTAGCTGGAAGCAGGGAATACCAGAAAGATGCTTGCTTTTCTAAAAATGACTCGGAAAAAGCATTTGACTATGCAGATCATAAAACACTCTGGATATCTGTGAAAAGAAAGGGAATTCGGGAACACATAATTGTACTCATGCAGAATCTGTATATGGACCAAGAGGCCGTCGTTTGAACAGAACAGGAACATTATGTGATTTAAAATCAGGAAAGGTATGCACCAGGGATGTATATTCTTTCACCACATTTGTTCAGTCTGTACACTGAGCAAATAATCAAAGAAGCTGCACTATTTGTGGCTTTAGAATTGAAGGAAAGATTATCAACAACCTTCTATATGCAGATGACACACCTTGCTTGCTGAAAGTAAAGAAGTCTTTCTGATGAAGCACTTGCAGATGAAGATCAGGAAGCAGCCATGCATACGGGTTACAGCTCCATATAAAGCAAGCAAGAAGCCTCACAAGTGGACCAATAGGTTATATTGAAATAGATGGGGGAAAGATTAAAGTTATCAAGAATTTCATTTTGCTTGGATCTGTAATCAATCTTCATGGAAGCAGCAGTAAAAAAAAAAAACCAACAATGTTTGAATTTGGCAAATTTGCTGCATGAGACCTCTTTAAAGTGTTGAAGAGCAAGGATGTCACTTGAGGCCTAAGGTGCACCTATCCCAAGCCATGATATTTCCAACTGCCTCATAAGCATGTGAAAGTTGACACTGAATAAGAAAGACCAAAGAAGAATCAATGCCTGTGAATTATGGTGCTGGTGAAGAGTCTTGAAAGTAGACTGCCAAAAGAACAAGCAAATCTGTCTTGGAAAAAATATAAGCAGAATTCTCCTTAGAAGAAAGCACGGTAAGATTTTATCTCACTAAGTTGGGACATGTTATCAGGAAAATCCAATCCCGGTAAAAGAGCGTTCTGGTTGGTCAGTAAAGGGTGGGTGGAAAAGAGGAAGACCCTCACGGAGATATTCTACCACCGTGGCTACAACAATGGTTCAAACCTAACACCATTGGGAGGACGTGCAGGGTGGGGCAATGTTTCATTCTGTGCTATGCAGAGTCACTAAGAGTTAGAGCTGACAACAACATGTATTAGAGCAATCAAGGAGAAACCTATGAAAACTTCCTCCTCATCGGAAACAGTTTGAAATAATAAATCATTGAGCACACGGGCCTAGAATAACCGTCTTGGGTCATAACTAACTCAATATGCACGGTCTGCCAAGACAATGTTCTACATCCTACTGCAGTGAGTAGTGAACGGGGTCTTCAAAGACCGAGTGGTTATCCAATGTGCAACTATTGTCCCTCTCAGTTCAAAGGACCATGAAGAGAACCAAAGCCACATGTAAACACAATGTACACATGGCTAATGGAGCATGGAGCATGTGAACTTCAGTGTTGCCCGTAGGCCCCGAGAGCAGAACTAGATGGTGCCTGGTTACCATAAACAATTCTGAAAGGGATCACTGTAGAACACTGTAGAGTGGGGTAAGAGTGTGAAAAATAATTTCAAAATCATAAAAAAGCAAAACAGGCTTACAGGTCTGGTAGAAATTAATAGAACACGTAAGGCTGTGGACTGCAGTCATGCTGCCAGTCTGGAACAGAGTGCATTTCTAAGGCTCACTTTTCAGTCAAACTGAAGCCGGTCTTGTAAAATGAATAATACGAATACTAATACTAAAGGCATACACAGTCCTTAAAACAATGGGCCACCGGTTCGAAGGGTAGCTTTGCCAAGGGATAAAGTCCAGACGGCAGGAAAAGGCAGGAAAGAAGAGCAAATGGAAATGGTAAAGACGGAGAAGAACTGGGAAAAACATGGTTATGTTGTAGCTATGGCAATCAAAATTACAAAACAAAATGGGTATGAATTGTTGAATGGAAAAGTAGCGTGCTTTGTAAACTTTCTTTCAAATCACAATAAAAAGTTAAAAAGAAGCAACATCGAAACCTAAAGCAGGCCTCGTGAAGAAAACAACACAGGGAGCTGTCTGTTATATTGCTTATTCCTTGGTGTTCATTCCCTTCTCAGTTTTCTTGCTATTGGAATTCTCCGTTGGGGCTTTGTATTTTTCCAGAGTTTTAGTTATAATCTGTGGGAGAGATAAAGTAGAGTGTGCTCACCCATTTTAATTGCAATAAGAATGCACAAAACAGAAGTATAAAAAATCTCAAATATTTGTGACCTCACAAAAGGCTATTAAGTATTACTAAATCCTACTATCCAGATAAATTATAATCAGTACATTTAAGACAACTAAAGAATAACAGCAGGCACACTCAAAAATTTTTCATCATAGATCATTTTAATTTAATTGATGGGTTTTGAATTTTCCTGCATATATATTATCTTACATATTAAATGATGTCACCACTCCTTAACATAGCTCCATTTGGCAGGGAGTTCAATAGACCTATGTATGGACAAATGCAATTATTTTTATCATTTCTATGCAATGCATAATGTTCTCTTAATTGTTTTGTTTGTTTTTTATTCCTGAGTGAAATGACATCTTAAATTTAATGATTTTTGTCTTAAGAGTAAATTGCTTCTGAGAAAAAATAATTTTAACATTTGTACAATATAATAAAGTATGCAATAGCATCTTCATGGTTTATACACAAAATAGCAGCTGCATGGTTTATGCACAACTATTATAACTTAAAATGCATGACCATTCCTTGATGATATGCTATATTAAAATGCTTTGATTAAAAAGGGAACAATTTAACCTATGTGGAATAATTGTCATATCTTCAATACATTTTTCCTTTTCAAATTCCCATACAGATTTTTGTTTTGAGAGAATGAGATGAAATTACAAAAGAGTACCTTTCTCCATTTGATCTCTTACACTCATTCTTAGCAAAGTACGTCACCTGTCTTCACTGCAGCTACTCTGCTATGAAGTTGGTGTAACACCAACCATTGTGCATGATCCATCACCTGTCTGTCAGTTTGTCCCGTGGAGGTGGCTTGTGTGTTGCTGTGACCCTGGGAGCTGTGTCACTGACATTCCAGTACCATCAGGGTCACCCAAAGTGAACAGGTTTCAGCAGAGCTTCCAGACGAAGCATCGACTATCCACTTCAAACCCCATGGACAGCATTCAAACTGCGTCAACTATTGAAAACCTG